>NC_060123.1:612123678-613373678 GCF_021461395.2 Schistocerca americana | reverse complement strand
ACACAACGGATCCGCATGTGTAGCATCGATGTTGACGTCTAATGTGGTCGAAAAATGTCTAGGTTAGGCGGCGGGCTTTATAGTTAGCTGCAATATAGCTGATTTCACTGTAATACCTCCTCACGTAAACCATGTTTTTATCTATTTGACCCGCATTTACAGGGATTTTTTTGCTCTTCTGTTTCGAGGCAGTTGAATAACTCGCTCGTTATCAAATCTGGACAGCTTTAAAGAATCTTTAATGTTCTGTTGATCCATAATGTCATGCATTGCGGTTGTATGGTTCGCAGTCCAAGTGCTGCCCGTTGACGGTGCAGCTGTGTCGTATGGAATGGTGTTTTAAATATGTTGTCTCTCCATGCAAAGCATCCGGCGCTTCCGAAGAGTCTGTGTGCAGTATCGATGGATATAGTTGGCTTTGTGTGTTGCAATATGCTATACCTTACTATGCATATCTGCATTTATAAGTGCTGTCTTCTGCAGTCGGTCTAATTCACTGGCCGTGTGTTCGTTCATTGCTGTTCGGATGGTGTTGAATTTTGTCCTGACAGTATGCATTGCCGTTTCATACGGGTTACCCGCTATAGTCATTCCTACCCTTCCCTTCTTTCTTTTGTTGGTAAAAACGTGTCCTGAATGTAGTCTTCAGTGGACCTAGTAGGCCAACATGTCAAACTTCCTGGCAGATTGAAACTGTTTGCCGGACCGAGACTCGAACTCGGGACCTTTCCCTTTCGCGGGCAAAGGCTCTAAATTTACCATTTCATACACTGTGATAAGGGATCGTGAGTCGTGGATAGCTCAGTTGTTAGAGCACTGAACCGAGAATGACAAAGATCTCGAGTTCGAGTCTCGGTCCGACACAGACTTTCAATCTGCCAGGAAGTTTAATATCAGCGCACACTCCGCTGCAGAGTGAAAATTCCATTCAGGACAACGGTTGATTTGAGATAGCGCCGGTCGCACTGGTGTAATTTTGTAGGATTCTTCTTTTTGTATGTAGAACCTTGTTTGTTGTTGATAACATGTCATCCACATATACGTGATATGCGGATTTCCTATTGAGGGTTTATAGAGAATGTAGATTTTCATGGCTTTACTGTAATTGCATAAAGAGTTACAGGATATGGGCAGCTCTGTCGTGTAGCTCATTTCTCCAGTATTGGTCGAGCTGTTTCACCATTATTTTGTAAATTGAGTGTCAGGGACGCACTGTTGTGTTATACTAACGAACTTTCCCTCAGATCCCATTTTGCCCATTACAGTAATTAATAAGTCTTGATTAACTCTTTCGTAGAGTTTGGCAAAACCGTTAAAGCTAATACTAACTTTGCTTTTCTACCCATGTTGGGAGTGCTATATCCCGATATTCGGAATATTGTATCCTTTTATCGCACTTTTTTTACATCGATGTTGTATCTTAGCGAGAATTCCTCTTAGCCTTTTATTCAACAGTCGTGTCCATATTTTGAAACCAGTACTGCACAGTGTTTGGATTTTGAAAGCGTTGAGCCTTTTTGGTACTAACACCAATAACCCTTGTGAAAAAGCTAATCACAGACTGTCAAGAATGTTATAAGAAAATATCTCGGTCTACGTTATTGTCATCTGTTTTGTGGTGTGAGCCGAGTCAGTGTTTATTGTCCAGTTGGAACTACGTTTTTATCTATACTGTTGCCTCGGTGCGGTGGAGCCACCTGGCGACCAAGCTTGAAACCACGCAACATGGGCGCTACAGCATAGCCGCTCCAGTCTTCCTGAGTAGTCGCGGACGCGTCACCTGCCGTATTTCCTGTACAGCTTGTTGGTGCTATAGATATTTTATTTAGCAAGTTTTATATTTTTGACAAACGAGGATGGAGCTGTATTACTACAGTTGGAGCATGTTCTCAGTATGTCGACTAGACTGATGTCTAATTGTGTTTCTGGGATGTATTTAATTTTTATTATTCAGGTATTATGGTTCCTTGTGTATAACTGTTGTACGACCATGCAGATTACTCCATTGACGTTATTCTATCTGTACATTGTAGGTTTGAGGCTGAAAGCTTGTTACTGTCGAAACTGGTCATCAAATAAACTATTTCACATCAAGCTACCTTGGTTTCTAATATATAGATATATTTGTTTTGAATGTGTAGGCACTTGTTCTGTATTTCTGTATATCTGGTTGGTTTGAGAGATCTGTGTTCATATGCCATACTTCATATGCTAGAAACGTTTCCTGCTTTACATCACTTAGTTCGATATGGTAAGTTGAGTGATCAGGGAACCTCAATGGCCAATAGCCATATTTTTCTATCCACCAGATAATTCTTGGCATTGTCAAAAATATAAGAAGTGTGATAAAAAATATGGTAAATAATTTTATTAGAAACAAAGTGTAAGCTTACATGGAATTTGATTTAATCTTCTTTAGAGTCTTTTCATTGGCTGGCAATGTACCTATCTCAACGCTGAATCCCTGACTGGAAGCATTTCTCGAAGGCTACTTTTGGAAGGGCGTTCAGTTGTTCTGTCCTGGCCCTCTGAATGACAGAAATAGTGTCAAAACCTTTTTCTTTAAGCTTAGTTTTAAGTTTTGAGAAGAGCCAGATTTCGCATGGTACTAAATCTGGTGAGTAAAAAATGTGTGTGAAATCTTATGTGGCTTAACTGCTAAGGTCATCAGTCCCTAAGCTTACACACTACTTAACCTCAATTACCCTAAGGACAAACACACACACCCATGCCCGAGGGAGGACTCGAACCTCCGCCGAGATCAGCCGCACAGCCGGGCTAAGTGGCCGTTGCGGTTCTAGGCGCTACAGTCTGGAACTGCGCGACCGCTACGGTCGCAGGTTCGAATCCTGCCTCGGGCTTGGATGTGTGTGATGTCCTTAGGTTAGTTAGGTTTAAGTAGTTCTAAGTTCTAGGGGACTGATGACCTGAGAAGTTAAGTACCATAGTGCTCAGAGACATTTGAACCATTTGAACCAACACCCGCACAGTCCATGATTACAGCGCCTGAGACCGCTCGGCTAATCCCGCGCGGCATGGTGAGTAACGCGGATGTGCCCAGACTGGAAAGCCGGCCGCGGTGGCCGATTTGTTCTACGCACTTCAGTCCGGAACCGCGCTGCTGCTACTGTCGCAGGTTCGAATCCTGTCTCGGGCATGGATGTGTGTGATGTCCTTAGGTTAGTTAGGTTTAAGGAGTTCTACGTTCTAGGGGACTGATGACCTCAGATGTTAAGTCCCATAGTGCTCAGAGGCATTTTGAACCCAGACTGGAAAACCTTCATCGACCAAAAACTCGGAAATCAAAAGCGAAGTGTGGCGCGGCGTAATGTCATGATGAAGAAGGAAGCCATTGGCCCATTTTCCTGGACTCTTTCTTCATATATCGTTTCGCAAACGTTCCAGTACGACCTTGCAAAATTCGGTGTTTACAATAGTTTCCCTTGTAACGAACTCTGATTGCCCTATGCCCTGAAAACGAAAAAAACAATGGGCATGACTATGATATTCGATTTTGGCTGACGTGGCATGTTAGAGCGAGGGAATTCAGTTTTCCTATTAGGTATTCTCAATTTTCGTGTCATGGTCAAATCCATAAACCCAAGTTTCATCTCCAGTTAGAATTTTGGATGTGAACTGCGGTCCTGCATAAAGACGATCCTTCAACTCCGTGCAAACTGACACACCATTTTTCTTCTGTTCATCAGTCAAAAGTCTGGGAACAAATTTTACAATCATTTGTCTCATTTGCAAATCATCAGTTAGAATGCTTTGCCCGGAACCGTGCAAGGTGTTAAGTTCTTCGGTAAGCTCTCGAATAGTTCTTCGCCTGCTTGAATAGACAATTTTTGACACTTTTTGTGTACTCGTCTTCTACCGACTGATTTATGCTTTTAAAATGCTCGTAACACTTGTAAACGGTCCTCAGAGTTACATCATTACCGCTACACATCAGTTTTAATATTTCTTGACTTTCTTGGGCATTTCCTTGCAACTTGAAACGGAATGTAATGTTCACGCGTTGTTCGAAATTCATGACGCGTGACAGAGTCGATAAACACAACCTCACTCTAGTGTCGCTGGACGCTGAGTGACAAGTCAGAACGTGCTCCAACTAGATGCTGTCTGTCTCAACGGATCAAGTTATCGGACAAGTTACATCAAATGGTTGTAGCGTCAGCAGCCGCTGCTAAAAAAATTTATTCACCGTATTTTTTGATCACATCTCGTAGATTCTATGTAACCCGATTTTAGCGACGTTGGTGATGTAGGTGCACTGGTAGCACTGGCATGAACTTACATACGGGTGTCCAATTATTTAAGTCCTTCTATTAAAATGTGTAGTCCTTGAAAAAAAATTGAAATTGGAACTTTGGTCGTAATTGTTTAAAACACAATTGAAATCGCCTTCGATAATAATTTTATTATAAGTCCATATTATTAAAATTTCAACTGATCACTTGAGAAATTCCTTTCTCTGCCTGCGAACGACACTGTCCCTTGGTTTATATACTTTATGATTAACATATCATGAATTTTTATGCTGATATTATCTCTTCGGGATTCGAGTAACGATCGTGTCGTATACTGAATATGTTGTTTGTATAGGACGCCTATTCCGCATGCACTCCCTGTATTGGTAGCTTCGTCATACCCGGTAATTTCAATTGTTCTATATGTGACTACTAGCTGTACCAGAGCGATGTGTGTATCTGCCACATACAAGCATTGCTTGAAACTTCTTTTTCGTCTTCGATTCTATTCTGTATTTAGTGTTGCAGTTTTACAATCTTGTGTCATTTCTCCTAAGTACATGGTGGGACATTCCTTCGTTTCATCTGCCCAATGTCCAATGTTCACAGGTGGGTTCGTGTTCTTAATTCCATTGGATCCGGATCTTGTCTTTCATTTTCCACTTCGACGTCAGCGCAACTTTGGGACCTGTGACGTGTACATCCTTCATCATTTCTCAGTAATTGCTTCATTCTGTTTACATTTCCTTTCAAGTCATGTATGTCTCCTTTTGACAGTTTATCCGACTTGCGTTTGGTTTTGCCGGTTTTCATCACACGCTGCTACTTTTGCTTGTCACACTGCTTGCTCGAGAACTGTTGGTTTTAATTGCAGTGTTCCTTCGCTCAGGACTCGTTAACGGTGGCCATTGTATGTCTTGCGATCTGCGTTCAATCATTCCTTGCGTATTATGCTGGTCTTCCCTGCCTGGTCGTGTTTTGAGTTATTATATCAGGGCGGTTGTTGATCTGCGTCGTTTGTCACCATTGACCAGCTCCCAGTAACAATTTGCTCCTGCCTATGGTTGCGCTCATTGTTTGCTTCCTCTGCAGACTTCACCGGAAATGCCCTGCTCTCGGTTATCAGTGGTTCTGCGGTTTGATGCTGTGTCATTTTTCAGTGCTTCCACGGTTCCTACATGTTTTTCGACACTCACCGTTTGATTCCCCACTACTTATGCAGCCTAGGTTGTTGGGTCACCGTCGTTCTCGTTTCCTCGGTTTATCTTGGGACGAGTCTTTGGTTAACACTTCTGAACTGTAGGGACCCTGGTTTAACAAGCTGCCTGTCATATACACTGAACAGCTAAAGAAACTGATACACCTAATATCGTGTAGGGCCCAGGCGAGCACTCAGAAATGTCGCAACACGACGTGGCATGGACTTGACTAATGTCTGAAGTAGTGCTGGAGGGAACTGACACCATGAATCCTGCAGGGCTCTCCATAAATCCTTGAGAGTACAAAGGGAGAGCTTCTGAACAGCACGTTGCAAGGCATCCCACATATGCTCAATAATGTGGGTGTCTGGGGAATTTGGTGGCCAGCCGGCCGCGGTGGACAAGCGGTTCTAGGCGCTTCAGTCCGGAACCGCGCGACTGCTACGGTCGCAGGCCATGGATGTGCCTCGGGCATGGATGTGTGTTATGTCCTTAGGTTAGTTAGGTTTAAGTAGTTCTAAGTTCGAGGGGACTGATGACCTCAGATGTTAAGTCCCATTGTGCTCAGAGCCAATTTGGTGGCCAGCGGAAGTGTTTAAACTCAGAAGAGAGTTCCTGTAGCCACTCTGTAGTAATTCTGAACGTGGGGCGTCACATTGTCCTGATGGAATTGTCCAAGTCCGTCTGAATGCACAATGGACGTGAAGGGATGCACGTCATCAGACAAGATGCCTACGTACGTGTCAACTGTCGGAGTCGTATCTAAACACATCAGGGGTCCCATATCATTGCAACTGCACACGCCCCACTCCACTGCAAAGCCTCCACCAGCTTGAACAGTCCCCTGCTGACACGCAGGGCCCATGGATTCACGAAGTTGTCTCCAAATCCGTACACGTCCGTCCACTCAATACAATTTGAAGCTAGACTCGTCCGACCGGGCAACTTCTTTCCAGTCATCAACAGTCGAATTTTGGTGTCGTGCAGTCATCAAGGGTACACGAGTGGGTCTTCCGCTCCGAAAGCCCATATCGATGATGTTCGGTTCGCACGCTGACACTTGATGGCCCAGCACTGAGATCTGCAGCAAATTGCAGAAGGGTTGCACTTCTGTCAAGTTGAACCATTCTGTTCAGTCGTCGTTGGTTCCGTTCTTGCAGGATCTAATTCCGGTCGCAGCGATGTCGGAGATTTGATGTTTTACGGGATTCTTGATGTTCGCGGTACACTCGTGAAATCGTCGTACGGAAAAATCCCCACTTCATCGCTACCTCGGTGATACTGTGACCCATTGCTCGTGCGACGGCTGTAACACCATATTCAAACTCACTTAAATCTTGATAACCTGCCATTTTAGCGGCAGTAACCGACCTAACAACTGCGGCAGACACTTATTGTCTTATGTAATTTCATGAGATCTCACATGTGGGCACTTGTTCTTATATGCTTTGCGGAAAACTAATAGTAAAGTTTGATGCTTTTTCCAAGTTTAGAGAATTCACTGAGTAAGTGTATCTACATGTCGAAATGTAGCTCCAGTTATATTTTCTCTGAAGCCTGTCGTCCTACTTAAGGGACATGAAAAAGAAAGGCCTTTACTTCCTAATCAATAGGGGCAGTTGATTCAGAATCACTTCATTCAGCTGTATAATTACATTTCTGTGTATATTTCAGGTATGAGGATGGGTCTGTTGCAAACCAAAGTGGGTCTCGTGAACATCCTGTCAAAGTACAGCGTGCGACCCACAGAGAAGACAGTAACTAACCTGGATTACCATCCTAGGTCCTTTGTCCTTATGACTAAGAGTGGAATCCATCTTAAGTTTGTAAAGCGTTCCTAGGAGGACAGCACTGAAGAACAATCGTCACGTCCAACATCATGAGTTTTCGTGTCTGAAGTTGTAATTAGTGGTTTTGCGTTTTGTACGTTATCAAGCATTATGACTCGCAGAAAATGCTTACATAGTGGCTTTACTATTTGAACGACAACTGTACATCCTTGTGTGACCCTGAAATCTTCAGTATTGTACCTTTAACAGCATGTATTATGTTTATGTACATAATGTAAATAAATAAACAAGTCTACCAGGTGCAGATATCACTACCTTTTTCTCTCAAACATTTGTAAGTTGATGATTGTTACTACAACTGCTATTCGCAAGATTATCGAGAAGGAAAATAACAGCGGCCATTTTCAGGTGTTGTCATCCAGTGCCGGCTTTAGACAACAGCCTCCTGGATGAGTGCCCATCCCATAGATGTCACTTGCAAGGTTGAGATCCAGCTATGGTATAAAACCGGTACATTTGGTTGACACAGAACTATGGTTTTGTGAAATACCTGTATGACACGATTTTATGTACTTACAATTTATTCTCAAAATCTGTTACTACTTTTAAAATTCGTTTTTCTTTGTCAAACCAAATGACGCCTTTGCCACCAAGGCCATATGGGATGAAATTGCAATAAATAAACGATGTTTGTGATGTTTTGTGCACACGACAGGGGACGGGAACCGATAAAGTCCGTCATTTTCCTGGACGGCAGTGGAAAAACGCATAAAAACTGCACTCAAGTTGGCCTGAGTGCTATACATCACGAAACTCCACCTTAGTGTGATTTACCTTTGTGTTTTGATTGACCTAGACTGAATTTCAGATTAATTTGTTGCAATGTTTTTCTACCATCTACAACGCTGGAATAATATGTAAGGTAAGGAAATAATATTTTTCTATTCGCTTTAGAAGTTTATGAGCATGTGGATAACATTAATTTCATCATCTCCAAGAGCGTAACTTCCTGTGTGGAAATGTAACTCCAAGCGGCATATCGTAATGCCGAAAGTAATCAAGATGCAAAAGGACAATTGCATGATAAAAAAACACCCTACTCGACACAGGAACGTATCAAGTAAAAATAAAGAAGGGGTAATTCTATAAAGATGCCTTGAAAGGAGAAAAGCGATTACTAACGTACCAGTTTGAGGAAGTCACAGTAGTAGTAAGAAAATCAAGTTGCAATCAAAGGCAAAATAGATGAAATATCATTGGATACTGTTAGTTCTTAGAACATAATAACGTTAAAAGTAGTGCGTAGAAAACTGAGAAAAAAATACATTTTAAATCAGGATATGTTCCGTATTACAAAGAAACAGGGCGGGAAGGAAATTCAAAGGTATGCAGTTTAGTAAACAAAACAGTTGTAAACAATATTACAGACGCTGAAAAAGAGACTTAAAATCAACGAAAGGTCTAGAGATCTTGAAGTGCGTGTACCAATACATTCACTCTGATGAGAAAATAAATGTCCTCTATAAAGAATCACAGAGACAGGTATTTCACAGTGCAGCCCAAAGAAAGGCTATATGGCGGTGGGGAGGATTACTGAAGAAGTGGACTTAAAGTCTAAGACACAATTTTTACTTGCAAACCCGTTAGTGTTTTAACTGGTTTGAATCGGTCCACCATTATTTCATCTCTTGTGTCAGTCTCCTTATCAAAGAGCAGCAGTTACACTTAACACCCCTAAATTTTGTGGTATGTATTCCAATCACTGGTGATAATGTCCGACAACCCAAAATAATGTGGAATTAGGTGTACAGTTAATCTAGTTTTTTTCTGTATCATGAAAAACAGAAAGTAATTAATTTAACATTCGTTAATTAGATTTTTTCTCAGGTTAGGGTGTTTCGTGGCTCTTATCCATATCCTCATTTCTGTTGCATCTAATTATTTCCTTTCTCGTTTCTCTGGAGTCAACCTTTTACGACCAACTCTTAAAACACTCCAAATAAATATCTTCATGAATTTATTTCTTGCTTCTCGATTGAGTTAGTTGTTTTTTTAATAAATCAGTCGTATTTATGAGGGCCTTTTTAGTCACTGCAATTATTTTTTGTAATATCTGTTATATTTCTGTTGTCGCCGGCTTCTGTACTTCCCAAGTACAAAATTAAGTTACTCACGTTGATATTTTGTTTCGTATTTTAATGTCTGCCCTCACTTGTCTGCTATATTTATCTATTCAGTATACCATCTTCATAAAAACAAGTTACAAAGTGTCACCAATAAAATGAACTGCAGCAACCACAGCCGAATAGCAAATACGGTGAAGGACGGGAAAATAGAGATAGATCAACAAGTCATTCATTTAGTGTCTCATGATGACGATAACTACAGCCTCTGTTTTCTCCTACATTCCTTACCCTCTATGACTCTGACTAGTACCGGGTACTCTATTCCACCGTGTCTTAACACATGTCCTGTCCTTTTTCTAATCAGAGTTTTTCACTTAATTTTTGCTTCACACATTCTGCGCGGATCTTTTGCAACCCTTGCCTTCTGTAACGCCACACTTCAAACGCTTAGATTCCCCTCTTTTCTGGTTTATCCACAGCAAAGTGAGTAAACAACCGTAATTTGAAGATGCTAGTAGGGACAGCGACGGAGAAAGGACCAAACATAGTGACTGATACAAACACATTGTTATGTCCTTAAACATGAGTGATGACACAAAGAGACTCACTTTTACTGTGGATAAACGGTGTGTTAAATACAAGTAAACATATTTCAACTCAAAAAAGGGAATATATTACTAAAAGTGCTTTTGTGTACACACACACAAACACTAAACATTTTCCTCTATTTTTAAGTAGGGTGATTTTTTTCTATCGTGTACAAACTCTAGGCATTCTTCTATGAGAGGGTACGGAACAAGAAAGGTCTAATGGACCTATGTCCGGAAACGCATGAGTTCCATGTTCCCACTTATTAAATCATACATTGTTTCGGAGACTGCGATCTAATACACTCTGTATCATGCAGTCACATTCGCAGAATTTGTTGGATATGGTTTGCATGTGCCTCAACGGATGCGTGTACGCGCCGTAGCATGTTCTGTCTCACGCGTTCATACCGGCCAGGCTGCATCCGAACAGTGTCAAAGGCGGCATGAAAACGCTGCTCCAGTGTCTCCACATCTGGAATGTGTACTCCATACACGTTACTTTTGAGATGGATCCATAACCAGAAATATCACAGGTTGCGTCCTCATGAATGATCAGACCAGGCAACTCGATTCCCTCGTCCGATCCATCGAACAGGGAAGACACGGTAGAGATGCTTCCGGACGTTAAGTGGGCTGGAGCATATCTTGTAGCAGCTATATAACCGTTCAAATCATCAATGGCAGTTCTTCCAGCAGGGGAGGCAAAGTCACCCGGAAGGAACTCCGATAGTTCCGGCCTGTTGGGCGAATTGGTCCTAAAATACGGTCGCCAATTATCCCGGCCCACATATTCCCGCTGCACCTATGCTGATGATTCGCTGTCACCATACCATGGGGGCTCTGCATACTATCCCACAGATTACTTATGAAAGTTGCAGATACCATTCAGCGTAAATGTGGTCTCATCTTTGAATATGATGGATGCCACAAAGCCCGGAATCGTGCTTGCCTGGTGAAGAAACCAGTGACAAAGCTGCTCACGATGTTGAAAATCTGTCGCTAGTAAGCCCTACACACGCTGTAAGTGATAAGGGTAATAACAACAGGAATGGAAAATATTGCACACCGTTGTCTGGCTTACCCCGTACTGGCGGGCCTTCCAAAGTGTTAATCATATTTGCCTCCAAGTCTGGTATCCGCACATTTCGGGTACGTCCTTCATGATTTCCAGCTTCCTGAAACGACCCTGTCTCTGGCAAACGGCGAAACACTGTTGCAAACATTGAATGCTGTGATTGCTGTTGGCGGAGACAGGTCTCCTGATACAACCTTGCTGTCCGCTACCATTTGCCTTTCTCTCGTTTCCAATCCATTGTATACAACGCTGTATTACATCCACTACAAGGTTAGTCAGCAAGAGAAGTGAGCAGAATACAACATTAACAACTACTATGGCCGGAGAGGACGCTAGGGCATGACGTATGAGGAACAGTACCAAGCTCTAGGAGGAAACCATGCATGCTGTCACTGTGGCCGCAAGACAGCAGTCTCTCTAACATAACAAAGTATGTTTAAATAAATGGCCTCCAACATGGAAGTCAAGCATTTCCGGACATGAATTCATTAGATCTTTTTGGTTGCGTGTCCAGTCATCGATCAGTCCTTAAGAGTTTGTAAAATGGTTCAAATGGCTCTGAGCACTATGGGACTTAACAGCTGTGGTCATCAGTCCTCTAGAACTTAGAACTACTTAAACCTAACTAACCTAAGGACATCACACACATCCATGCCCGAGGCAGGATTCGAACCTGCGACCGTAGCAGTCGCGCGGTTCCGGACTGCGCGCCTAGAACCGCGAGACCACCGCGGCCGGCAAGAGTTTGTACACGGTGAAAGGAACACCCTGTATAATGCTCATCGAAGTGGTGATTAACGTATTAAGGAACCACTGAACTAGAAAGGGATGAGCTGATCGCACTGCGACGCACTAAATCCTCCAACCTACAAGAAAATCAAAATTTTAAAGCCTTTGTAACGCTTATCTCACTGTCAACTAAACAGTGAGCAGGTCCCCACGTAAGTTTACCTCTGACAAAAAAATCCACTCTGTTAAAACGTGGCGTCTGGTGATTCGTACGCCCAAGACTGCGAAAGTTAAATACGTCATGAGCTGAAGTAGTCCCTTTACAAATGTAATGCCTCTATATTGGCACTGCTATTCTTTTTGCGATGTATTTGACTCCGTCAGTAACAATTTCTTGTTCACGAAAATATTGGATAATGGTTTCTCAGGTAGTGAGCTGATTTTTGAAAGATATTCGAGTTATCTTAACCTCTGGTCGTAAAGCTGTGAGTGACCTCATATCGTCTTCGCACCTAGAAGGGGAAACTTCACGATAGCACCGTTGCTTTCTTTGTCCACAGTTTGGTAACTCCGACTGGATAAACTTTCCTAAGGACTCAGTTCAGCATATTATGCCTTGGAAGTGTCTCTCTCTGTGTTAACCTTAGGACAATAATGTTCTCTTATTTACACTTTCTGTCGTTTCACTGAAGTACAGTAGCATACTGATAAGCGCCCCTACAGTAAATAAAGGGTTTCTTCAGCAGAAGCTTTTGTGAGGACACTCCAACTCTTGCACTGAATTTCCAGTACGTTTACTCCTTAATGATGTTTATTGCCGTCATGACAAGAGGCTTCAACTGAACTATGATATACACAGTCGTAATGAGCTACACAAAAATAATTTTCATGGTAACTGTCTCCATGACGAGCGCTCAGAAAGCAGTTACGTTCTATGGTAGTAAAATACTCAACTACCTCCGGTCCAACGTAAGGCAGCATGTTAACTCGTAAGTCCTACCAATTGAAAAGAAAATCAAAAACTACCTCATTAGACAGTCTTTCTACAATCGGCCTTAATATCTAGATTTAGGGATTCACAAGGTCTGTTAATTGCATGGCAATTAGCGGTGTTTGTTATAAAGCTATTTGACAAGGCGTAATTTGGTAAAATTTTGTCTTCGTAGATAAGTATGTGGGTAAATATTTTGTTTGAAAAATAGTATTGTACCTAGGTAAATGCTAAGCAAATAATAGCAGATACACACCAGCTATACAGTACAAATGAGGAGGATGAAACTGTTTTTAAAGTAGCAGATTCCTCGTTCATTTACTCGACTGGATTTAGATGGTGTAAGTGTGAAGTGTGCTAAGTTGTACAATGAGGGTCTACTATTAATTCTCTATACAGTATACAAGTTGCTATGATGTCTTTGTCTCATGTTAATGTATACCTGCCTCTTTCTACACCGCTGGCCACCGTAAATGCAACACCAAGAAAGACAAGAGGTAGCACAACAAAATTTATTTTGTAGATAACATGTTGACCAAGTATCAAATGATTACGTTTACAGACGTCTGTGACATGTGGTTCCTGCCAGAATCAGTAGCCAGAGTAGCCGCCATTGTTGGAGATCACCGCTGCCACACGTCTCGGCATTGAGTCAAAGAGACGTTGGATGTGTTCCTGGGGTACAGCAGCCCAAGCAGCTTCCACACGTTGCCAAAGATCATCTGGTGTGGCAGCTGGGGATGTAATCTGGGTTACTCGTTGAGCAACCATGGACCACACGTTTTCTATCGGCGAAAGATCCGGAGAGCGAGCCGGCCAGGGAAGCACTTCAATCTGGTTATTGACGAAGAACCTTTGGACAATGCGTGCCACGTGTGGTCGCGCATTATCCTGTTGAAATATGGCTGTGGCCGAGCCCTGAAGGTAAGGAAGGACAACGGGCTCCAGCACCTCGCATATGTAGCGCCAGCTATTTAAAGTACCGGCAATGCGTACTAGAGGCGTGCGAGAGTAATATCCAATACCACCCCATACCATAATACCCGGTGCAAGACCAGTGTGGCGGTGCATAATGCAGCTGTCCAGCATCCTCCCTCCACGGTGTCTCCACACTCGAATCCGACCATCGTGGTGCTGCAGACAGAAGCGTGCCTCGTCAGTAAAGACAACGTCATTCCATTCTGCCGTCCACATCCGTCTGTCATCACACCATTGGCGACGGAGACGTCTGTGGTTCTGCGTCAATGGTAGACGAAGCAATGGACGTCTTGCGGACAGACCACTCTGCTGTAAACGGCGTCGAATGGTACGCGCAGACAATGGATGATGCGTTACAGACGCAATGTGCTGTGCTATGGTTCGGGATGTCACTGAGCGATCCGTCACTGCCATGCGCACAATTTGCCTATCAGCACGTGCAGTGGTGCACCGAGGTGAATGCGATCGACCACGTCGGTCCGTCGTACCCTCCTGCATCCAACGGTCACATATCCGCATTACAGTTGTTTGGTTTCGTCCAACACGACTAGCGATTTCTCTGTATGATAATCCACAATCTCGGTAAGCCACTATCCTTCCTCTGTCGAACTCGGATACTTGATCAAACGATGTTCGCTGTTGTCTACGAGGCATAACTGATCGTCTTGTGAAACAACCACAAGGTAAACACACGTGCCGAACGTACACTCGTCGAAATCGCCAAGCCTTAAATGGCGCTATGAGGTGGCGCCACAGGCGCGCGTGATGTGCGTCTGCGCTGAAATTCTAATCAGTTGCATATCTCATCGCTGCAAACCCATGGTGTAAATTTCACTTGATTCAGATGCTTCCTTCAGGGTGTTGCATTTACGGTGGCCAGCAGTGTACATCCCATCTTTTCGATGACACATATGGAACACCATGAGTTAATGAATTAATGAATTTCCAGGCAAGATTTCACCGTAATTATATATGACCTTCCGGCAGTAGCTCGTTACGGCCCAAAGGGTATTGACACTTTCTTCATGTTCTGTTCTACTGCTCTGCTATACCACTTTTCACAGTTCTCGATACTCAGATAAGTGTAACGCATTTCACCTGCTATTATGACAGAAAAAGGCAGTGATGGATACTTTTCCTAAGGGGCTTGAACGGCCTTAGAGAATAGGGACAGATGAAAAATTTCTTTCCTTGCTTATGTCTCACCTGTTGCTTTACCTTCAGAGTCGACTGAAAATCAGCACTGAAGACTCTAGAGCTGATTCCTAAAGACAAAGTTGGGGGAAAGTATTGCGAAGACAACTGAATTTGCTAGTGTCAGAGAGACGGGTTCCACTAAATAGGTCAGGAGGCCACTACACGCAGGAAGCGGGGGGCTGTGTGGAGGGGACTGGACGATTTTTTAGGCTGGAGGTCTCAGGAACGTACAGAAAAGGCTTCAGAGGGAGCAGGAGGAACAAAGGAAGAGGCTAGACATAGGAACAATCAATATTGTAGCTGTAAACTGTTGTAGACGTGTTGGAAAAGAACTAGAGCTCCAAGCACTAACAGAAAGTACTGACTTTGAAATCATTATGGGCACAGGAAGCTCACAAAAGCAAGAAATATGTCCAGCCTGAATTTTTACAAAGGACCTAACCGTATTCAGAAAGATTAGATGAAGCACAGTTTGTGTTAGAGGTTTTTTTGCTGTCAGAAGTAGTTTCTTTTGTAGTGAAATTCAAGTAGACAGTTCCTGTGAGTTAGTGTGGATAGAGGTTATGCTTGACAACTTGAATAAATTAACTGGTTCCTTCTATCGACGCCGTGACTCAAATGACGCAGTTGCCGAACAGTTCAAAGAAAACTTGAATGTCATGTCAAATAGGTACCCCACTCATACATCTATAGTTGATGGTGACTTCAATCTACCCTGGATACGTGGGCGCAAATACATGTGTAAAGTCGGTTGTATGCATAAAACGTCGTCCGAAATCGTACTGAATGCTTTCTCAGAAAATTATTTTGAACAACTGTATCAGGAGACCATTAGAAATGTACATCGTTCACCTCTTAGCAACAAATAATCATCACCAAACAAGGAGCAACACGACAGATGCAGAAATTAGTGACCGCAGGGTTATTATAGTTAAACTGACTGCCGAAACATCCAAACCCAACAATAATAAACCCAAAATACATTTGGAAAAGGAGATAAAAATTTGCTTGGCATCTTGCTAAGAGACAGTCTCCACTCCTTCCAATCTGACAATGAAAGTGTAGGCCAGATGTCGGTTAGATTCAAAGAAATAGTATCGACGGAAATTGAGAGATGTATACCATATAGAATGATAAGAGGTGGTAGTGATCTCCCATGGTACACAAGAAAGGTCAAAACACTATTGTAGAAGCAAGTAAAAAACCATGCCAACTTTAAAAGAAGGCATATCCCCAAGATTGGCAAAGCTCTACAGAAGCTCGAAATGTAGAGCGAACTTCATTGCGAAACGCTTTTAACAGTTTCTACAGCTAAACTCCGTTTCGAAATCTAGCGGGAAACCTCAAGAGATTCTGGTCATATGTAAAGTACACTAGTAGCAAGACGCAATCAATGCTTTCACTGAACGATGACAATGGTGATGTTGTCGACAGCGCTGCTAAAGCAGAGTTACTGAACACAGTTTCTCGAAATTACTTGATAAAAGAAGACCAAGTAAATATTCGAGGATTCGAATCAAAAGCAAGTGCCAACATGAGTATGTTAGAAATAGATATCCTTAGTGTAACGAAACAGCTTTAAATTTAAGAAAGGCAAGGCTTCCGGTCAGTGTTGTATACCACTCAGGTTCCTTTAAGATTATGCTGTTACAATAGCTCCGTACTTAGCAATCATAGAAAGACCCTCACTCAGAGACTGGAAAGTTCCCCAATTCCAACCAATACCTACGAAAGTATGAGGAGTAATCCGTTGAATTACACACCCATATCACTAACTTCGATTTACAATAGGTGTTTGGAACATATACTGTGCTCGAACATTGTGATCACTTCTAAGAAAACGATTTATTTACAAATGGTCAACAAAAATTGGGAAAATACCGTTCTTATAAAACACAACTACCTCTTTATTCTCACGAAGTAATGAGTGCCATCAACAGGGGACGTAAACTGATTCCATATTTTTAGATTCCCAGAAAGCTTACGGTAATGTAATGTCATCGGATGATGAAAGCGGACGATTCAGACATCTGTATGGTGCAAAAAGCGGCAATTACTCTAAATCACGAAAAGTGTGAAGTCATTCAAATGAGCACAAAAAAGAAATCTAAAAGCTGTAAACTCAACTACAGTAAATACTTAGGGATTAAAGTTACGAATAACGTAAATTGGAACGATCACATAGCTAATGTTGTGGGGAAAGCGAACCAAAGGCTGCGATATATTGGCAGGATAGTTAGAAGATACAACAGGTTTACTGAAGACACTGCTTACACTAGGCTTGTCCCACCCTCCCCCGCCCCTTCTGGCGTATTGCTGTGCGGTGTGGGATGCGCATCGGACAGGACTGATGGAGAACATCGAAAAAGTTCAAGGAAAGACAGCTCATTTCGTATTATCGCGAAATAACGAAGGAGTTCCGAGGATATGATACACGAATTGGTTTGGCAGTCATTAAAACAAAGGCGTTTTTTGCTGCGGCAGGACCTCCACATGAAATTTCAATCAGCAGCTTCCTCCTCAGAGTGTGAAAATACACTACTGGCCATTAAAATCGCTACATCCTGAAGATGACGTGCTACAGACGCGAAATTTTACCGACAGGAAGAAGATGCTGTAATATGCAAATGATTAGCTTTTCAGAGCATTCACACAAGGTTGGCGCCGGTGGCGACACCTACAACGTGCTGACATGAGGAAAAAAATGGTTCTGAGCACTATGAGACTTAACATCTGAGGTCACCAGTCTCCTAGAACTTAGAACTACTAAAACCTAACTAACCTAAAGACATCACACACATCCATGATTGGCACGATTCGAACCTGCGACCGTAGCGGTCGCGCGGTTCCAGACGGAAGCGCCTAGAACCGCTCGGCCACAACGGCGGCTGACATGAGGAAAGTTTCCAACTGATTTCTCATACACAAACAGCAGTTGACCGGCGTTGCCTGGTGAAACGTTGTTGTGATGCTTCGTGTAAGGAGGAGAAATGCGTACCATCACGTTTCTGACTTTGATAAAGGTCGGATTGTAGCCTATCGCGATTGCGGTTTATCGTATCACGACATTGCTGCTCGCGTTGGTCGAGATCCAATGACTGTTAGCAGAATATGGAATCGGTGGGTTCGGGAAGGGTAATACGGAACGCCGTGCTGGATCCCAACGGCCTCGTATCACTAGCAGTCGAGATGACAGGCATCTTATCCGCATGGCTGTAACGGACCGTGCAGCCACGTCTCGATCCCTGAGTCAACAAATGGGGACGTTTGCAAGACAACAACCATCTGCACGAACAGTTCGACGACGTTTGCAGCAACATAGACTATCAGCTCGGAGACCACGGCTGCGGTTACCCTTGACGCTGCATCACAGTTAGGAGCGCCTGCGATGGTGTACTCAACGACGAACCTGGGTGCACGAATGGCAAAACGTCATTTTTTCGGAAGAATCCAGGTTCTGTTTATAGCATCATGATGGTCGCATCCGTGTTTGGCTACATCGCGGTGAACGCACATTGGAAGCGTGTATTCGTCATCGTCGGCGTGATCGTATGGGGTACCATTGGTTACACGTCTCGGTCACCTCTTGCTCCCATTGACGGCACTTTGAACAGTGGACGTTACGTTTCACATGTGTTACGACCCGTGGCGCTACCCTTCATTCGATCCCTGCGAAACCTTACATTTCAGCAGGATAATGCTGCGGTTATCACGCCGGTAAATGACTAACGACGCCTCGCTTAATGTAAGGAGCATGAATATTGGACGATTGAACAGTGGAAGAACGTTGTGTTGCAGTGACGAATCACGGTACACAAGTTGGCGATCGGATGGCAGGGTCTGAGTATGGCGAATGCCCAGTGAACGTCAGCTGAGAGCGTGTGTAGTGCCAACAGTAAAATTCGGAGGCGGTGGTGTCATGATGTGGTCGTGTTTTTCGTGGAGGGGGCTTGAACACCTTGTTTTGCGTGGCACTATCACAGCATAGGCTTACATTGATGTTTTAAGCACCTACTTGCTTCCCAGTGTTGAAGAGCAATTCGGGGATGGCGATTGCATCTGTCAACACAATCAAGCACCTGTTCATATTGCACGGCCTGTGCCGGAGCGGTTACACGACAATAACATCCCTGTAATGGACTGGTCTGCACAGAGTCCTGACTTGAATCCTGTAGAACACCTTTGGGATGTTTTGGAACGTGGACTTCGTGCCAGGCATCACCGATCGACGTCAATACCTCTCCTCAGTGCAGCACTCCGTGAGCAATGGGCTGCCATTCCCCAAGAAACCTTCCATCACCTTATTGAGCGTATGCCTGCGAGAGTAGAAGCTGTCTCCAAGGCTAGGGGTGGGCCGACACCATATTGAATTCCCGCATTACCGATGGAGGGCACCACTAACTTGTAAGTCATTTTCAGCCAGGTGTCCGGTTACTTTTGATCACGTAATGTACTTTTAAAGCTTTAGGAAACTTACGTTCTCCACAAAATGATGATTACATTCGCAGTGCCTTCAGTAAAGCTGCCACATCAGACACGACGTTTTAATTTTTTTATTTCATTAGTAGTAACTATGTTCGCAACACATTTTGCAGACTACCGCCCCCCCCCCCCCCCCCCAATACACCACTGAATGTACGTGCAAAATTATGTGGTAGTACGACTTATCATTCAGGAGATATTACGTTCACAAACATTGAGATGCGTGAAAAAGTTGCTTTTGCTTAAAACGGTACCCAGATTACCCCCACCATATTCATCCAGTGTTTAAAAATAACAGCTCTTATCGGTTTCCAACGAACTTTAAACATACCGGTAGTTCAAAACCTTCTCTAAGTTTTACTCGCTTACATATCTAACGTCTATTAGAGCGTGTGTCATAATTAATGACGTAAGCGCGTGCGGTTGAAAGTGCACGATACTAGAAGCGAAAAGGACTCAGTAAACATGGGCTCTAAAACGCATACCGTAAGATCTTGAAACGTCCCCTTTGAACAATTTATACAAGACTGTGCTTAAACTGACACACAATATTTTGTTAGCGCAACGCAATCTGACTTTCAATAATCCCTACAAAAGAATGGGCCCTGACTAACATTAAACTATACCTTTCACAAATCACTTACCTCACAAAAATCTTCGCTACTCAAGCTACTGCACTACAGCGAGCGCCACTACTGCCAGCTAAATAAAAGATTCAAAGTACTGAAGGCACTAACTACCGATAGGCATAGTTAGCAAATGAAAGATTTTGATAGAGAACAACCAATGTATTTACCTCAATAGTCATAATATATATATCAGTTCATGACAAATTACAAAACTCCGCCATCTCTCTCCCCACATCCACCACTGCTGGCGGCTCACCTCCAACTGCGCAACTCTACGCGCTTTTCACATCCAGCTGCCGCTGCCCAACACTACAATGACAGACAACAATGCAAACTAGCCACAGACTGCACACAGCACAGCCAGTGATTTTTATACAGAAGTGGTGTTACCAATAAAAAAAACCTAAACAGCCTACTTACAATCTATGAATACTTCTTCATCGTCACTACTGTGAAACAGATCTCTTCTACTGAACAAATCCTCATATCTCTTAAAGTACGCACTATAGAGACCATATTAGTAGATATCGTTTCTTTTTTAGTCCATATTACCTCCTCTCATAATAGTGAAAGCAAAGAGCTTGTAGTAGAGGAGATTTGTTTCACAGTATCGACAGTGGAGAAGTACGTATACCTTTTAAGGTATGCGCTGTAGAACCCCTGATTACTGAGTTTTCTTTGCTTCTAGTATTGTGTACTTTCTACTGTCTTCATTTACGCCATGAGCTATGATGCATTCTGTATTTAACACATTAACTCATTTGTAAAGTATAAGAAGGTTGAAACCGGTTTATTCGTGGCACTTGATTCTGACAGTAGATCAGCACAACATCCGTTCTTACTCACAGAATCTGCTGTAATTCTAATCCCTGAAATATTTTCTAATGTGGGCAGATATTGTTAATACTTGAAGGACTTGAGTTCTGTAATTGTGAATTACTATTGTGTCTAGCAATCCTGCCTACTCTGTTCGCTAGAAACACAATCAAACAACTCGTAGTAATGACTTTTATTACAATTAATGAAATACAGTACTTTGGCTGTTACACGTATGTGTCACAAGCATAGGACGCCGTACAAAATAATCAGTCAGTGCAGTGACTGCTGATCTCTAACAGACAAAAGCCTGCACTGAACTGCCATCGAAGTAGCTAATATTGAAGCTGCTATCCAAGTGGCTAGTCTTGAATCTGCTATTGAATAGGGCAGTCAGCAGTCGGTCGCGCCGCTTATGTCCTCTCCACATAGGGGCCTCTGCTGTCGCGTTGTCGTCCTGGAGGGAGGTCCGGTCAGCGTGCGATTGGCTAACCCCTTCTCATAGCCTTCTCTGCTCCATCGTTCTCGACTGGTGTGCCGGCGCTTGACTTCGTGCCGTAACAATTACGAAACATTTTCTCGCTAGCACATCACAGACATAACTATCCGTACCGTAGAAAAATGTCTCTTTATTTGATAGAAAGAAGAAAATCGGTCTGCGAATATTTAAGATTCATCCTAACTCGTTCCGTGTGTGATGATAACCGACAAATGACCGGTGAAGCGTTTCTGTTTAGTCTTCAGTTATCAACGATACTGTTTAATGTAGTATCAAGTTGACGTCCACAGTTATCCGATATCACACGAAGCATCATGTGCCGCTGCTTAGCACTAATCCGAGATTCTATGGATGACTTTTGGTATCGTTCAGAATACGTGTGCTCTGTAAGTTGCAGTTTCAAGTGTGTTTTGGAGTTTGTGCTTGCGATCACCTTAGTTTCAATACTACTAAGGATTCATTGCGAGCCTCGCTGTCTTAGTCCTGTTGCCTTGCATTCCGATTTCGGGACATCGTTTACTCGGGGAGACTGTCTGAACGTTGTAAGAGGTCCAAGCAGATGTAATTTCGACGTATTGCTCATGCGCTGCCTGCGATATGCAAGGTATAAGAGAATCGCTGACCAGAGAGCAGTGTTGACTGAGTAGGAACTGTGTAGCTGTAGCAGTAAGTTGGTGCTAGTGGCTAGTCTGCAGTCTGCTCTGGTCTGGTATGGTGTATCGTGTTGAGTGGGCCGGTCGCGGTGCAGCGATGCCGGAGCCTGAGTATTATTGTATAAGATAAAAAGCAGCCTCGCGCATATCTAGTAATGTTATTTGAACTCCCATGCAAATGCTTTAAAAATGTCCTAATAATAATCTTTCTCATATAATGTAATTTTTTTACAAGCAGTCACTTCAATTTAAAGAATTTACTAATTTCTCCAATCCATGATCATTCCTATTGTTGCAAAGTAAGAGCAGATATTTGGCGACTTTATTGAGGTAAGAATTTTTGCTTTTTTATTCAGAATGATCTTCCAGGGCCATGACGCAGCATTGCTGTCGTCCAAAATTTACCGGGTTAGTGAATTTATTTTTTATTACGAGCTTTAGGAATTTTTCTGTTTCGAGCTTACATTAAATGCGAAAAGAATTTTGTGGGTACATTAAATGGGAAACAAATTTTGTGTGGAGGTTAAATGAGAATGAATTTCTGTAGGGAGGTTATAAATGCGAACCAATTTTGTTCTGAGGTTACACTAAAATTAGAATCACTATCCATAATATTTATTTTATTATTATTTTTTTGTGGGGAGGTTACACTAAAATCAGAATCATATTATTCATTATTATTATTTATACAATTTTGTGGGGAGGTTACACTTGGCGACATCCAGACAGGATCGTATTTCTTTGTGAATCTCTGAGAAGTAGTCATATATCTGCTCTTATTTACTTAAATGTAGTTTGCATCTGGCGCAACGCATTTACTAATTTGTCACTTTTTCTTTCATAGATCATCGGCAATTTATTGCTCTTTGTTGTAATTGTGTTTGTTCAATTTTTGCTTTATCTTTGTTTCAATTTGTGCTTAATTTTGATTTGTGAAAAATGCCGCGAAAAACTGTTAACAGTACATCGCGATGTGCAATGAATGAAATAGCCGGCTCGAATAATTTGACCGATAATACTTGCGACACTCATTGTAATAATGATGATCCCCTAGTTACAGATAATCAGTGCCTGCCGAACACTAGTATTGAGTCAAATCCTAATGATGGGCAAATAAATTCAATTATGTCCACAGTAAATTTAACAATTGATGACGCGGCGCGTTACGATACAATGAACGCTGCCCAGTTTGACACACCCGGTTTGCAAAATTTGAAATGTGAACAGATAAATTTTTCTCACGAAGATGAACAAACTGTAGTCAAAATTTATTTGGTTCCGAGGTAGTGACTCACAGTGCACATCCGATTGGCAAACCTTTTCGAGAATCACAGAATGACCAAATGGTGACACAAAACATGACAATTGCAGGTACGCCATCAAACAGCACAGAGAATAGAGTAGGTAATTTTGGCATGGATCAAATTGTAGCATTATTACTACAATTCAAGAAAGAACAAGGCGACAATCTCAAACAACTAAATGAAAAAGACAACAATTCCAAACAGTCGAATGATAAGCAAGATAACAATTTCAAACAACTTAATGAACAGAACAAACAACTTAGTGAACAGATTACAGCCGTTGTCGCGCAATGTCATGATACTAAAGAACAATTACGTTAGGAAATTAGGGCTTGTGCTAGGAGCAGTAGTGAAGAAATTAGATCTGTGGCTCAAGAATTAAGGAATACGCAAGCAGCTACAACGAAATTACTTAGAGATGAAATTAGTGCAGTCGCTAAACAATGCTCGGAAAACGCAACACAGTTACGCGACGAGTTTAAATTAATGTCAGCAGAACTTTCACGCACACTGGATGCAAAAGTAGACGCGAAATTTGACCAACAGAACAGCCAAATTGACGAACGTTTTAATCACCACCTACAAAACAGTGAAACGCGTTACCGTAAACGTATACAGGAACAGAATAAAGTAAAGCAACAAGTCATGGAAACAATTACTGCACAGACACAGGAAGATAAGCGTAAATTGTTTACGAAAGCAAAAGCATATATAGACATCAATATTGCTACAGTATCAGACGAAATCAAACGGTTGAACACCGAATTGCATGATGAAATCTCCGGTCTTAAAACAAAAACAGACACACACACATTAGACTTTCAGACAATGACCGACAGACTTGAACAATTAGAACTAATACAGGATCTCGATGCCATAAAAGGAGACGTTAAGAAATTAAACAAAACCACACGTAAAATACAAGAACAAATTAATGCTTGCGATACTAAAAACGATGATCAGGTAAAAGTACTGACTGGAAAATATGATGAATTGGCCAGTCGTATTGACGTTATCAAAAGTAATAATGACACCAAATCAGACGATACTTCACCAATTTCGTTTAATCAAACACCTAAATTCCAAAATTTACAGTAGACAATCAGTGAGATAGGTTCGTCCAATAATACATTACGTAGAAAATTGTCAACTTTACAGCAAGAAGTGACAGAGATGAAAAATGTTTCAGCCTCTAACACGGCACAGCATACGCCACATTCCGAACATTTCTCACACTCACACAGCATGTATAATTTATGTAATTTACAGAGACTACGTGACTTAGATTCCGAACAGTCACAGACAAATAGATTATCATGCAATCCTGAACCTGCTCAGACATACAGAGACGATAATTTTTATTACAAACACTTTCTATCTGTTAGGAAATTTAAAGTGCTTAATAATGACAGAACACAGATTCACGCTTTGGACTGGATACGACAATTTGCTTTTGTATTTTCATCAGCTTGGCCTGTAACGCAGAAACTAGAATTGGATTGGATACAACAACTTGCTTTTGAATTTTCACCGGCATTGCCTGTAACGCAGAAACTAAAATTTATTTGCAGCGCATAAGAGACCTCAGGGGATTCATTACGCTTCGATGAATATGTGCCGTAGCGTGCACAGGGCCCCGAGCCGTAGTAGTGCTATTTCATCTTTAGTTTTCTGCACTGCTGCATTCTCTTCTACTATCCTTTATATCTATCAAAACAGCTCTTCAACTATCGGTCATCTAGGATTAAGAATGAGTAAAGAAATCTGATATGACGAGTTTTACCGAAAGTGACAGTTTTCATTAGACGCTCCAGAAATGACAACCACGAGAACTTAAATACCAGACAAAATTTTAATTAACAGTATCGTCAAAATTATCAGCAACAGGGACCACATTTTGGTAACAATAGAGGTTTTTCCCAACAACAGCAACAAAACCAGCCAGTTAGCATACCTAACCAACAATGTAATGTGCAAGGTCAACCAAGCTTTAATGTTCCGCCGCCTACACGTATAGCGTCGGCAACACCAAATAGCAACGCACAGCAATAAGGAAATCACTACGTACAGAAGACACATCATTTCAATTCCTATCGCAACGCGCCGTATAGCAATGATTATTATGACAGACGTAAATGTAATGAGCACAATTTTCAGCGTACATTTAATAACAGTCGGTCTTACCAGCAGCAGAATCATCCGCAACAACAGATTATCATGAATGAACCAGACAGTCGGCATCGTCCCGAACGTAATACGTCAGGACGAAATAACAGAACAGTACAAATAGTTGAAATGCCACAGCATCTTCCCGAAAATAACAGCACGTCAGAAAGAATTTGACTAGATACAGTACAGATTGCATCTTCCAGCAACGCAAGCGATACTTTTGACACAGAGAATTTTGTTCACGAAAATGTTATTACTTTTGACGGCATCCGATACACACTTTTGCATGAAAGACAGAATCACAACGTATGTAGACGACATTCTTATTGCAGAGGCTAACTGGTCTGAACACAATCTGATTCTTGAACAACTGTTACGAACTTTTCGTGCACAAGGACTCACAGTTAATCTCAGTAAATCGCACTTTGGCAAAACTTCTATAAAATTTCTTGGACATGTAATTTCAGCAGAAGGCATTGCGCCTAACCCGGAAAAACTTCAAGCTTTACGTGACATTACTGTTCCTACGACGAAGAAACAACTACGCAGCTCTTTGGGTTTAATTAACTTTTTTCGTAAATATATTCATTACTCTGCTTTAGACACCCCTAGATTATTTCAATTGACAGGTAAAAACACTATTTGGTCCTGGGATAAGCAAGCACATTCTGAATTTATGAACCTGAAACATGCTTTGTTGAATGCACCACTTTTATCACACCCAGATCTTACTCGAAATTTTTCCATTGCCACCGACAGTTCTAACACCGCTTTAGGCGTACACATTTTTCAGGAAATTGAAGAAGATGGCATTACAGTAATTAAAAACATCGCCTTTGCGAGTCGCATTCTGTCACCTGCTGTACGCAATTATTCTGTTACAGAACTTGAAACATTATGTGTTGTATGGGCATTTACGAGATTACGGCATTTTCTTTATGGAAGACATACGACCGTTTACACAGATCATAGAGCTATACAGTTTTTACTTTCCGCTAAATTTACACACGACAGATTAAACAGATGGAAACTTTATTTGCAGGAATTTAATTTTACAATTGTTCACATTCCCGGCACACAAAATATTGTAGCAGACGAACTATCCCGTTCTCTCAGCAACAATCTGCAAGATATCGCAACCAACTTCTGCAAAGCAAATTTCAGCGTTATGTACATTCAACAAGTTGCATTTGAAAATTTCATTTCGTCGTCATTACGAGACATAGCACAAGAGCAGAGTAAAGACAACGTACGGAAAGAAATTAAACACTTTTGGCAAGATAGGAAGAATGTTACCATTAGAAACCATTACACTGTACGCAATAATATTCTGTTTCGCCGCTCTCACCCTGACAGCAACAACTGGTTATTATGTATTCCTGACGAGCTTGTTAACAAATTAATTTGGTATACTCGTTTAAGTCTCGCACATTACGGAGCCAGAAAATGTTTTCTTATACTGAGACAGAACTGTTATTTTGCCAACATAGAGAAACGTATTCGACGAGTTTTAGCGTCATGTAAAATCTGCCAGAAAGCTAAGTCAGATACGACTTCACGTATTCCTCCATTACATCCCATTGTACCTGTTAAATTAAGACACATGGCCGCTGTAGATATTTTTGGTCCGATTCCCAGAACTAATAGAGGTTTTTGCTACATCTTTGTCGCTGTTGAACTCACTTCGAAATTTGTTACCTTCACTCCGTTACGCAAAGCTACTGCTAAATCTGTTTCGAAAGCATTTGTAAAACATTTTCTATTTCGTGTAGGACATGTATTGAAAGTAATTTCCGACAATGGGCCACAATTTCGGTCTGCTATATGGACACGTATGTTACGAGCAAGAAACATTTCTCCGATCTATATATCCAAGTATCATGCTTCTTCGAAACCTTGTGAACGACTAATGAAAGAAATTGGTAAACTATGTAGAATATACTGCCATAAAAAACATATTGATTGGGATACACACATACTGCCATTCCAGGATGTAATTAACTCGATACCAAATGAATCTACTATGCTATCTCCGACTGTTATAATGAAAAATGTTGAATCACCTAACAAAATTAAAGAATTAGTATCCTTTCCTACATCTCGTCGACTACGACACCATGAAATAATTGACATTGCGCTGAACAACATCAAACGTGCCGCAGAGCGCCAGAGAAGACAGCAAAAACAGGTTTGTACACGCCGTGACTTTCACATTGGACAGAAGATATTAGTACGTACACGCTATTTATCCAACAGAGGAAAGAACAGATGCAGTAAATTTGAGCTTCTACACGCAGGTCCATATCGAATTCGCAGCATTCCTCACTCCAATGTAGTACACGTCGAAACTCTGAGAACCAGAAAAAATAAAGGCAATCACCATGTCTCCAATATTAAACCCTTTATCGAATGAATATACTTTATGATTTATCACACTGTAATGCCATTTGCAGATTGTTATATGAACACTTACTCATGATTATTATATTTTTTCTTGGCAAGTGCCCGGCATGGTAAGGTTAGCAGGTCACTTTTCTTGTCGTTACACATCAGACCGTGCACATTTTTTCAGATAAACTTACATATTTTATGACCAATTATGCAATTCTATCTACTGACATTAATTTTATCAAATTCTTTCTCCATTAAAGTCTTCAACTCTCGCCTCTATCAACTACACAACATACAAGCTGAACACAAAGAAAGTCATTTCTTGTCGTTATATATCAGACCGTGCACATTTTCCATTTTTCGTGTATGTATGATTGTTTTCCTGTTCTGTTTGTATGCACTAGGAAATCTTTAAGATATAACAAACACCAGTTGACTTTGCCTTATGATATCTCAACATCGTGACTATTTTACATTTTTTTTGCTACTAGATTATGATACTGTGTGTACATTTTTGCGCCTGAACGCTGTCTATGTTTTTGACATAATACGTTTTCTGTCATGCTATGCTGTATGCTTAATTATATCACTAGAAACCAGTTTTTATTTAATGGGTATATGATTTAAATGCAAGATATTAATCCTTATTCATCATTTTCAGAAAGCAATAACGTGTAAAAGAAATAAATTAAACAAACCACAGTGGATTACTATGAAATGGGAATGTCACCTTCGGAACGAACGAAAGAAGATGCAATACCTCCTCACGAAGAGTAAATGGATCAGAATTAACGAGCATTAACAAGAATATACTATACACATCGTATGATAGCAATCTTAACTAATTATTTTTCTTTCAGAACACGAGGCGATTGATGCAGGCTGTCAGACAGAACTACACATCTTAGGTTTAGTGATGAAATATGCTAGAAATAAGAAACTCTATACTATATATAGTTGTATGAAGTAAATGGTAATATGAATAATGAAGTGTCTTTTTTTGCAGATGATAATGAATGGTGATGAATAGTTATATGAAGAATATGCTAATACGAATAATGAAGTTTTTCTTTGCAGGTGATGATAGTAATGAAGTTTTGGTAATATGAATAATGAAGTTTTTCCTTGCAGATGAGAATAATGATGAAATTTATATATTTACTATAAGTTAAGAGATGCTAGTAGTTATTTAAGTATTTGTTGCAGTTCGTTGTGACAGTATGTCTTATATCGCATGGTATAATGAATGAATGTTTTGGAAAGGACAGCTAGAGTACATACATATTGAGTACACGTTTCATTACCTGTTAATTCGAAGTTCACTACTTTTTAGCAGAATATGCGTTTCTTCTTTCAGCTCAATAATCCATTTTGTATTTTTTCTAGGAGAAGCTATTTATGAAATTAATGTGTTATAAGCAGTTAGTCATTAAACCTGTTCTAGTACTTGCATATTTTTTACCCATTTGTGTGTGTCATTTATGAATGTGATCACATATACTCTACTTGTTTCATAACCTTGCTACAGCTGACTCATGACAAATGACGTTACTAATCCTTATTTGCAGCAATAAGTCAAAAGCAAATATTTTTATGTCCCAGCCATTAATTATCGATCCCAACGCAATGCATTCCTAGTACAAAAAAATTTATTACCAGTCCCAAAGAATGCTATCAGTTTAAGAGAGTTCTGAGTAATACTGAATGATTTTTTGTAACAATGTATAAATGCTATGCCAATAATTTCGGTAAATAATATTTTTGTTATACTCTATAAATGCTATGCCAATAATTAACTCTCATTTTGAATGATGACTTCTGAATAATACTGAATAATGTTTTACAAAACTATATGAATACTTTGTAATTGGCCAATGAATGCCACTGTTTCTTGTATTTTAAATTTGCTTTATGTCACTTACATGGTATCATATATGAATACCAGTAGCTTGATGCTGCACTCATTAGCTCCTGTTTTGAATGATGACTTCTGAATAATGCATAAGAAATGGTCTATAACTGGCCAATGAGTGCCAATAATTACCACAATCAGATGAGTTATGAATAGTGCTTTGTAATATTCAATACTTGCTACATGTTTAGTAACTGGCCAATGAATGCCAATGATTACTATAACTAGATGAATTATGTTAATGCTATGCCATTAATTAACTCTTGCTTTGAATGATCACTTTTGAATAATGCATAAAAATGTTTAGTAACTGGCCAATGAGTGCCAATTTTCACTGTAATCAGATGACTTATGAATAATATTCTGTAATACTTCATACATAATACAGAAATGTCTAGTAACTAGGCAATGAGTGCCACCAATTACTCAAATCGGTTGATAGACTAGTGTAATTCTCAATGATGACTAGCATAAGACTTAATGTCCTTCACCTTCTGACCTAATTACCAGAAATTACTGCAATATCCGTTTGTCCTGTCCATCCTCATGATCATGGAGCACTACACTTGGTTTTTGCACTAATTCTACGTTGGTGAAAGAATATGGGTCTGCAAGAGTGTGGTGTTGACACATCATGCTGTCCACCACCTTGAACAATGGAGATGTTATTATGGTTCCACTGTTTGGTGTACTTAATGTACTACCAAAAAGATAACATTGTATATTAATACGACATTTCAGTGTCTTGGCTACACTGATTAATACTTCAAGGAAGAGAACTTCAGATTGTCTCACTTGGTGTTGTGCTTCTGTAGAAAGATATGGACTTTCCGTGCAGCTACGTGCAACCTACTGTGCTACAACCATGATGCAATCCTTCCCTTTCCTATACTAGTTCTTGTAAAATGGTAGAAATATATACAGTGCGTGTGTACTTTATGTCATTTGTTAATATGTTTTGTACTCATTGCGTATACATTTTGTAATTTCTTGATATGTTCTGTACTCAGTGCATGTGCACTCTATTTCATTTTATGTTCTGCACTTATATATATGTATATACTCTGTGACTGTAAACTTAGTTAATTACGAAAAATTTGTTGCTCATGGCAAGTCCAATTGACTCACCATCGCTGCCAAATTTTGACCTCCCCCCAGTGGAGGGTTATGTAAGTGGCCTGAGCAGATGTAATTTCGATGTATTGCTCATGCGCTGCCTGCGATATGCAAGGTATAAGAGAATCGCTGACCAGAGAGCAGTGTTGACTGAGTAGGAACTGTGTAGCTGTAGCAGTAAGTTGGTGCTAGTGGCTAGTCTGCAGTCTGCTCTGGTCTGGTATGGTGTATCATGTTGGCTGGGCCGGTCACAGTGCAGTGATGCCGGAGCCTGAGTATTATTGTATAAGGTAAAAAGCAGCCTCGCGCATATCTAGTAATGTTATTTGAACTCCCATGCAAATGTTTTAAAAATGTCCTAGTAATAATCTTTCTCATATAAAGTAATTTTTTTTACAAGCATTCATTTCAATTTAAAGAATTTACTAATTTCTCCAATCCATGATCATTCCGATTGTTGCAAAAGAAAAATCAGTTGCTTCCTTTCATAAATGACAAATCTATCGGCCAGCATTGCACAGAGCTGTGCCGGAAAAACTTATTGTAAGAGCAGATATTTGGCGACTTTATTGAGGTAAGAATTTTTGCTTTTTTATTCAGAATGATCTTACAGGGCCATGACGCAGCACTGCTGTCGTCCAAAATTTACCAGGTTACTGTATTTATTTTTTAGTATGAGGCTTAGGAATTTTTCTGTTTCCAGCTTACATTAAATGAGAAAAGAATTTTGTGGGTACATTAAATGGGAAACAAATTTTGTGTGGAGGTTAAATGTGAATGAATTTCTGTAGGGAGGTTATAAACGTGAACCAATTTTGTTTTGAGGTTACACTAAAATTAGAATCACTAACCATAATATTGATTTTATTATTATTTTTTTGTGGGGAGGTTACACTAAAATAGAATCATATTATTCATTGTTATTATTTATACAATTTTGTGGGGACGTTACAACGTCTCCCCAGAGTCATTCCTATGTGGATGTTTCGACGTCTGCAGAAGATCTTCTGCGGTTGTGTCACAGCCTGGGGGATGTTTCCAGAATGAGATTTTCACTCTGCAGCGGAGTGTGCGCTGGCTAAGCCATGTTCAAATGGTTCAAATGGCTCTGAGTACTATGGGACTCAACTGCTGTGGTCATCAGTCCCCTAGAACTTAGAACTACTTAAACCTAACTAACCTAAGGACATCACACACACCCATGCCCGAGACAGGATTCGAACCTGCGACCGTAGCAGCAGCGCGGCTCCGGACTGGAGCGCCTAGAACCGCACGGTCACCACGGCCGGCGCTAAAACATGTCTCCGCAATATCCTTCCTTCCAGGAGTGCTGGTGCTGCAAGGTTCGCGGAAGAGATTCTGTGAAGTTTGGAAGGTAGGAGACGAGGTACTGGCAGACCTGAAGCTGTGTGGAGGGGTCGTGAGTTGTGCTTGGGTATCTCCGATGGTAGAGCACTTGCCCGCGAAAGGCAAAGGTCCTGAGTTCGAGTCTCGGTCCGGCACATGGTTTTAATCGGCCAGGAAGTTTTGTAACTTCTGTAAATAAAAAAGTACACAGTAGTGTGACTTTATTCCTATTATCTCCATAAGCTGGCTTCCCCGACCCCAGTTTCCCTAAATCGAATTGTTCAGTGGAGGACCCTCTACATCCTGTTAGATTTTTGTGTGCTCTTACGGAAATACACTGTATATGTGTGCATAACACTATCCCATGTCATTTGCCACATAGGTGTACATAACTAGTTGACAAAGCAGACATTGCCAGCGTCTTCATTCTATTAAAAATGGAAATAGAATATGAATTGTGTTCGTGGTGAAATAATGAAATAATATTTCTTTCCACGTATTCATGTAAAAACGTTTGAAATTAAGAAACAGTCGTACAAAGTTAGGAACAATTTCTGTATGCTGGGCGCAGCTGCTACGCCTGCCTACAACGCCATGCTGTAAATGTCTCTATCGTAACGCCTCTTCGTAGCTCTGTAGGAGTGGACTGTTTTCGCCTACAGCCGTTTGCACTTCGAAATTGAACGCTGTCAAAAGCGTTGCCAGGTGTCAGGGTTTTCTCTTAAGTTGACTCGACCGTAGGAGTGTCTTAGTAGTGAAAATTAAATGTATAAAAACTTCATGCATGATGCAGCATTTTTTCACGGATCTCAGTGATTATGCCGTAATATCCCTTGACCTGCGTGTCGTAAAATAATGGTATATTTACGTAGGTACATTCAGCGGCGCATATGGATATTGTCTGCGAAATATGTTGCGAACAGACCCAGCAGCAAAGAAGTAATAAATTTAAACGTCACGCATGAAGCGTAAATGTTTTAATACATGACAATGTTTATGATGATATAGCCCCTGAACCATGACTGGTAAGTGGCTCTTCCCCCATAACTATTGTTCCTTGAGATTTACAAATGGGTGTCCCAAGTTTTGTTAAACGTAGGAGATGTGGAAAATACACACTCACACTCATGTTCAGAAAAAATAGAACACCCTGAACGACTAGAGATAGGAGGTCCATATTTACAGGGCATGCACATTAGTATGTTGTGCAGAAATGATTAGCATTTCAGGCAACTCGGTTCAGCATGTGTCCTGTTGCCTTGCAGGAAGAGGGTGCGACATAGGTTCTGATATCTTGTTCTATGCGTGATGGCATCGACTCGAATAAGGCACGAATGGCGTCCTGTGGCGTAGTTACCCATGCTGCATTCACCTGGTTCCAAAGTTCGTCATTGGTGGTTGGGATTGGGTCACAGAGCAACATCCGTCATTTCACCACATCCCACATATTTTCGACTGGCGTCAGTTCTGGTGATGTCGTGGGCCAGGGCGAAAAGCTCATATGCTTCGACACCAAGAACGCACGTGTTCGTGCAACAACATGTGGCCGTGCATTGTCTTACTAAAAAATGGTGTCTGAGGTATTGTGCAGAAAGGCTATGGCTACTGGTCGCAGGATGTCATTCACGTAGGACAGACTGGTCACATTGCTCTGGACACGCACCAACTGTGACTTGTGGTTGTAGCCAATAACACCCCATACCATAAGGCCCTGAGCTGGCGCGTATGTCTTGTCCGGAAGCAGTCACCGTGATGCCGCTCCCCCTGTCTTGGCGAACCAACGGAATCTGGATTACTCCGAAAACACTACCTCATGCCATTCCAGTCCCATGTCTTTTCATAACCAACAGAACCTGGATTCGTCTGGAAACACTATCTGATGGCATTCCCGTCCCCCGTCTTTTCATACACAATTGCCGTCCAGCATATTTCTGCACATTCGTCAAAGGTAGGCAGAGAAGTGGACGGCGCGCACGTAATCCATGCTGTAATAAACTGCTATGAACTGTCTTCGCTGATAGTTTACGATGTGTTCCACTCTTGCACCAGAGCTGAGGAGGACGCAGACATCTCATGCAATGATATTTGGATGAGGTCTTCTCGGGTGGTGGTCTAGAGGGTGCGGCTTAACCCGTCTCGTTGTGTTCTGCGGCCTCCTGTGAACCATTCTGCACACTCCTGTCGCACTGCTGAAACACTTCGTCCCACACGAGCAGAAGTTTCCCTGATAGTTTCATAGCATTCTCTCATACCAAAAACGCGCCCTCTTTCAAAGTCACTGATTTGACGGTACGATTCGCACATACGTCTGCGAGGCATGTTGCACCTCTGCTTAAGTCGCGCTGATCCGTTTCCTTCGGATTATAGCTACAACAAGAGCCGCAAGCATATTTTACCGGTAGACTCTGTTGCATCGCGATATCGATGAAGTACTTGAACCCGACATGGCTCAAATGCTACTCATTTCTGCAGAAGATACTAATGTACATGTTCTGAGGATATCAACGTCCCATCTCTGGTCGTTCAAGGTGTTCTGTTTTTTTTTCTGAACATGAGTGTACATACATCCACTTCTATAGCATGTATGGATTTGTAAAAAGAGTCACACTACATCGAACACAATAAAGCCATAAAAAGACTCAGGAGAAGATGCCTTATGTAAAAGAAAGTAATGAGCAAAAAGGAAAAAAAGTTATGTATTGATAATATAAACAGACATGTCTATCACAGGTTGACAACAATGGATTGCAATACTTGTTGTAAATAAATAAATGTCGTGTGACTAGGGCCTCCCGTCGGGTATACAGTTCGCCGGAGCAGGTCTTTTCGATTTGAAGCAACTTCGGTGACTTGCGCGTCGATGAGGATGAAAATGATGATGATTAGGACTACAAAACAGCCAGTCCCTGAGGCGAAAAAATCTTCGACCCAGCCGGCAATCGAACCCAGGTCCTTAGGACTGACATTCTATTGCGCTGACCACTTCTTTTTTTTTTTAGTTGATCTCGTTTTGTTCGTAACTGATCGTTGTATTTGTTCGGGACGGATGTCCTATGACACTTGTTCCAGCGTTGATCCTCTAACTCAGTTTCTTTATTACAGAGGTCAGCTAACTCTCTGACCGAACACGCTGAGCTACCGTGCCGGCTGTCCACTCAGCTGCCGGAGGCGGAAATTGTGAAGCTAATATCTTTCGAATATCATTCTCAGGTTTAGTATTACAAGCTTGATACGAGGGGTGCGTCAGGTGTGAATGACATTGTGATTACTCGAGAGGCTAGAGGTTTCACGACATTCTCTTTATTAAAAACAATCAGTCAGCATTCAGTAACGAAATAATACAGTATTATATACACTATGTACAGGTTTGGGAATCTCTGGGTGGCAGGACGCTACGCTGTAGGCCTCTTGCTCAGCCTCAGCTGTATCCCGCCCTTGGGTGTCATCAGGAAAGTCCTCGGTTCCAGGGACAAGTGGCGAACGCTCTTCTCGCTAGGTTCAACGCTGTATCTCGACAGTATGTTTATAAGGCCCACCTTCGTTTGCACCAGACCAAACCGCATGCCTGAAACAAGAAACATTTACTAGAGTACAAAAATACCCTCTCACATTTTGTAACAAGAGGCAGGTGTTGTCTCGCGAAATGAGAAGTCTGTAATATCTGAACTTGCTGAATCATGAAAAAAATGAGATCACAAACAGTCCAAGTCGGTTTTTATTTAAATGCGGTCAACTTTGTTCTGGCCCATGAAAATCTTTTAAATGTTCCAAAAACCCGTGTACATTCGAGAGCTATAATTTTACGTATAGTTTAAGCAAAAGGAGACTATAACTGTTTGAAGATCAGCTGTTAACACACAGTAACCAACATCGAGCGCAACCAAATGTCCTATATGCGAAAGTCACGTTCGTGTTATTTTTCTACACACGCTCATATACTCATCGTAACAACCCCCTGGTGTATAATACACTCCTGGAAATTGAAATAAGAACACCGTGAATTCATTGTCCCAGGAAGGGGAAACTTTATTGACACATTCCTGGGGTCAGATACATCACATGATCACACTGACAGAACCACAGGCACATAGACACAGGCAACAGAGCATGCACAATGTCGGCACTAGTACAGTGTATATCCACCTTTCGCAGCAATGCAGGCTGCTATTCTCCCATGGAGACGATCGTAGAGATGCTGGATGTAGTCCTGTGGAACGGCTTGCCATGCCATTTCCACCTGGCGCCTCAGTTGGACCAGCGTTCGTGCTGGACGTGCAGACCGCGTGAGACGACGCTTCATCCAGTCCCAAACATGCTCAATGGGGGACAGATCCGGAGATCTTGCTGGCCAGGGTAGTTGACTTACACCTTCTAGAGCACGTTGGGTGGCACGGGATACATGCGGACGTGCATTGTCCTGTTGGAACAGCAAGTTCCCTTGCCGGTCTAGGAATGGTAGAACGATGGGTTCGATGACGGTTTGGATGTACCGTGCACTGTTCAGTGTCCCCTCGACGATCACCAGTGGTGTACGGCCAGTGTAAGAGTTCGCTCCCCACACCATGATGCCGGGTGTTGGCCCTGTGCGCCTCGGTCGTATGCAGTCCTGATTGTGGCGCTCACCTGCACGGCGCCAAACACGCATACGACCATCATTGGCACCAAGGCAGAAGCGACTCTCATCGCTGAAGACGACACGTCTCCATTCGTCCCTCCATTCACGCCTGTCGCGACACCACTGGAGGCGGGCTGCACGATGTTGGGGCGTGAGCGGAAGACGGCCTAACGGTGTGCGGGACCGTAGCCCAGCTTCATGGAGACGGTTGCGAATGGTCCTCGCCGATACCCCAGGAGCAACAGTGTCCCTAATTTGCTGGGAAGTGGCGGTGCGGTCCCCTACGGCACTGCTTAGGATCCTACGGTCTTGGCGTGCATCCGTGCGTCGCTGCGGTCCGGTCCCAGGTCGACGGGCACGTGCACCTTCCGCCGACCACTGGCGACAACATCGATGTACTGTGGAGACCTCACGGCCCACGTGTTGAGCAATTTGGCGGTACGTCCACCCGGCCTCCCGCATGCCCACTATACGCCCTCGCTCAAAGTCCGTCAACTGCACATACGGTTCACGTCCACGCTGTCGCGGCATGCTACCAGTGTTAAAGACTGCGATGGAGCTCCGTATGCCACGGCAAACTGGCTGACACTGACGGCGGCGGTGCACAAATGCTGCGCAGCTAGCGCCATTCGACGGCCAACACCGCGGTTCCTGGTGTGTCCGCTGTGTCGTGCGTGTGATCATTGCTTGTACAGCCCTCTCGCAGTGTCCGGAGCAAGTATGGTGGGTCTGACACACCGGTGTCAATGTGTTCTTTTTTCCATTTCCAGGAGTGTACAACCCAACACGTGAAGCACTCGCGAGAGAGGAAACTCGAAATACTTTTATGCATCTATAACATGCCATTCCGGCCTTTACCTCAATGTGACTGACAGACTAGTGAAAGAAGCAATCACCATGTACAGTCAGGAGCACAACAACATCGAGAACTCAGGTTTAATAATTCAGTTCAAGAATGCGTTAAGAAACGCAAGGAGCCGCGAAAGGAAAATACCTAGCATTACTACACTGACGGAAACGAAAATCGCAGCATCAAGAACGAGATGTGCGACATAAACGAAAGTTGGCAGGCGTGTTTTTTCATCTGAAAGATGAAGTCTATTCAGATTACGTGCCAATCTCATACGAGTGGCGGTAGTACCGCCAGTATGAGGATGCAAATCAGGTTTGCTTTAAATACACGCTGGAACGGTCGTGAGAGTTAGTAAGCTTTGAGATTGGACGTGGTGTACATATAGTAGTCAAGAACTCCTTTAAGACGAGAAAGACGCTATTTTCAGCACCACACTGAGGTTGAACGACGTCATGTAATGGGGCTAAGAGAAGCTACATGTTCGTCCTGCGGTATTAGACTTGACGGGAACGTAGCCACTATACATGGCTGTTGACAGCGGTGATCACGAGAATGTACGGGTTCCGCACGGCCACATGTCATTACCGAGAGGGAAGACCGTCGTGTTCGACGTATGGCTCTCGCCCATCGTACTGCATCTGCAGCAGCAATTTGAGCAGCAGTTGGCACCACAGTGAAACAACGAGCTGTTAATTGGATACTTTAAGGACAACTCCGAGACATTCCACTGACCCCAAACCACCGCCGTTTGCGGTTTCAGTGTTGTCAAGCGAGAGCTCATTGGAGGGCAGGGTGGATCTCTGTTGTGTTTTCTGATGAAAGCTTATTCTGTCTCGAAGCCCATGGTGGCCGTGTATTGGTTAGAAGGAAGCCAGTTCTTTGTCTGAAACTAACCTGTCTGCGTGCTAGCCACACTGGTCCTACTCCCAGAGTAATGATCTGGAGTGCGATTTTGCATGACAAAAGAAGCACCCTCGTGTTCATCCCACGCACCCTGACTCTTATTTGTACATCAATCTGGTGACTCCACCTGTTGGGCCGCCGTTCGTGAACAGCATTCCGGGGGTGTTTTCCAATAGGATAACACTCGCCCACGTACCGCTGTTATAACTCAACATGCCCTACAGAGTGTCGACTTGTTGCCTTGGCGTGCTCGATGACCTGATCTGTCTCCAGTCGACCACGTATGGGACATCATCGGAATAAGTCGAGCGTCATCCACGAACAGCGTTAACTATCCCCGTATTGATCGACCAAGTGCAACAGGCAGGGAACTCCGCCCCACAAACTGACAACCGGCTCCTGTAGAACACAATCGATGCACGTTTGCCACGCTTACATGAAACATTCTGTTGGATACATCGGTTATTAATGTACCAGCATCTCAGATTTGGAATGGCTTATCTCGTGCTTACATTGACCTGTGATCTCGGAATATTTGTCATTTACGAATGTCAGCCAGACAATCGCATTCCGAAATTTCATTACTTTACATTAATTATTTTGTGCTGCGAGTTTTTTTTCTCGTCAGTGTATAGGATATCGTTGTAGTTAAGTATATCCATGTACATCAGCATTCCACTGCTATGCTAAACGACGTGTACGATCAGGATTTTACCTAACTGTGACTCGCCTCTAGCTTAATTATGGATACAATAAAAAAACCACACCGAACTGGGAGAGCGAGCTCGCCACATTGAGGGCGCCAAGAAACAAGAATGTGTCGAGGTAAGAAAATCGAGTTTTAATAATTATAAAAATATACATAAAGAAAGACGATTAACACTTGTAATGTGTGTGTGTGTGTGTGTGTGTGTGTGTGTGAGTGTGTGTGAGCATGTATGTAGCAAAGAGTGGTGTTCAAATGGTTCTGAGAACTATGGGACTTAACATCTGAGGTCATCAGTCCCCTAGACTTACAACTACTTAAACCTAACTAACCTGAGGACATCACACACATCCATGCCCGATGCAGGATTGAAACCTGCGACCTTAGCAGCAGCACGGTTCCGAACTGAAGCGCAAAGAACCACATCAGTCAGTCACGTGATTCCTCAAGAGGGGCAGCAGCTTCGGGGGCAACAGTCTGTGTGAGCGACTGACCGTGTTAACACTGGCCAACTGCTTTGTCGATACAACAAACTATTGAAAGCAAGGGAAACTAGAGACATTATTTATCCTAATGGCAGGAAGCACTAGTGCATAGCTTAATGATGATGGCATCTTCTTGGGTAAAATATTGCGGTGATAAAATAGTCCCACTTTCAGATTTCGGATCTCGTGATGTCCCATGAGCCACCATCAGTTAAGTGAGGAAGTTGGAAACGCGTCGCAGCTCTCTGAATGCCGCTCCCAATGAAACTAGTAACAAAATCAGAATAACTATAGTGATCAGAGGAGCGTGGAGCAGCCACTCTTCCGGCATTCCACCCACGACTGGAACGGAAGAAAACACTACTGTGTGGAACAACCCATCGCCGTGTACTTTACGGTGACTTCCAGAATATGAATGTTCGTGTAAATGTAATAATAATACATAAGTAATGAGAAATCAACACATTAAGATGGAATCGCACAAATTAACAATACGATCCTATGGCCAACTAATGGCCTGTTGTAATTGGGGATGTTGAAGACAATGACTGGAGGTACAATGAAAGAAATAAAAGATTATAAATGCTCTGTAATGTATTGACAAATTAAACATAGGTTTCAAAACTAACATTCCCATGTGTCTAGTAAGAATCTTCTACGATCAGTCACTGTGTACTGATGAAAGGTAGTAACAGTTGAATTTTTCACGAGAAAATCATTTTAAAAACTGAGGACTACTTGACGAACAATGTAGACAAGCATGTGTGGAATCTCTGGGGAGGAGAGGGTGGAAAGGAGACAAATGGATCACGGGATGGTCAGGAGCAGCAAACCAAATTACAATCATACTGACGATGAATCAGAGATAGGCGTGACATGTAACCAGCTGGCTGTATGGAAGGTGAACCAGTGAAGTTACCTGTGTGTTTCCAAGAGATAAGAACATAATGGAGCACCGAACTGACGGAATGTGGTCTGATGACACAAGAAAACACTTTAGAGATTCGTAATGCAGAAATAAGTCTTGTGTGGACCTCTGTCCGAAAAAGGACGTCACAATGTTTAAAATATAACAATTCACAGGATAAGTACATTTTAGCCATTTTTCCCTGCTTGTGACTGAATTCAATCCGTGCGTCCTTTTAATTTTTTATACAAGTCCTACCTTAACTTGAAGTAATAACAACGTTAAGTGAAACGGAAGAAATTGTGGGGGATGTGAAGTCAATTGATAGATACTTGAAAATACGTGAAGAAACCCATTTATAAACACATGTAGATGCAACTTTTGTGTGAAACGAAACAAGAACACAGTTGAAAAATTGTAGTGCTGTAGAAATAGCAAGAGAGAAGTGAATGAGCTTGACTGCCAGAAGAGTGGGACTCTGTGGATCAGCAGCAATGAACTGTCTTGCTCGTTCTGATAGTTCGTTTGAAGCAGTAAGAAGTGCAAGTTTCGTTCGACTCGATGGAGGCAGGACGACCAGCTTCACGGGAAACTTTCTTTACAGACAAACTAAAATATATTCAAGTCTTCAGCATAGAATATAAGAAACGAAGAATGACTAATTGTACGAGGGTCATTCAATACTTAAAGAGACAAATTGGTCTGGGGAAAAAACTGTTAGCAGCGCAAGTTTGGTACTTTTATGGCTTTATTAAGTCGACATCACCGGGATGAGCCCTAATCAGCTGATGTACCAACAATGTTTAGTTTATAACCTCCAAAATACATTTCTACATTGCGAGTCCGCCTGGAACGTCCACTTTAGTTAAACAACGTTCTGTTATTCGTTTTTTACTTGCTGAAGGCGAGAAATCAGTGAATATATACTGTAGAATGTCTAAAGTTTATGGTGAAGGTTGTATGAATCGTGCAAATTTTTACAAGTGAGCAGAGCAGTTCAAAAATGGTCGCGACTCAGCGACTGACGGACACCTTCTGGCCGACCATTTGCAATTTTAACTCCCTCACTTGAAAGTCGAATCGATGACATTATTCGTGCCGACCACCGTGTGACTTTGGAAATGATAGCTGATAACGTTCAAGTTAGTACTGGTACAGTTCATAACATTATATGTAACAAGCTGAAGTACCGCAAAACATGTGCAAGATGGGTCCCAAAGGAGTCGATGCGCCTACACAGGGAAATAAGGTTGAGAGTGTGCAGAGAGCTAAAAGAACATTATGAAAGAGAAGGTGAGCACTTCCTCAACAAAATTTTAACTTGTGATGAAACTTGGGTTCAATACTATGAGCCAGGATCAAAAAGACAAATCATGGAGTGAAAGCACACGAACTCACCTGTCAATACTTCTAGTATTTGCTTTTAAACAAGGTGAAGCCAGTCATGAGAGAGAGACGTCGTGGATCTCAGAGGAGAGGTGTGGTTCTCCATCAAGGCAAAGCACGTCCTCATGTTGCTCAACTAACACGTGAAAATATCGACAAAATGGGCAGGGAACTACTGCCACATCAACCATACAGTCCTGATTTAGCACCAAGTGATTTGCATTTTTTTAATGCACTGAAGGAGGGAACACCTGGGAAGCGACCGCACTCCGTAGCTGAGTGGTCAGCGCGACAGAATGTCAATCCTAAGGGCCCGGGTTCGATTCCCGGCTGGGTCGGAGATTTTCTCCGCTCAGGGACTAGGTATTGTGTTGTCCCCATCATCATCATTTCATCCCCATCGACGCGCAAGTCGCCAAAGTGGCGTCAAATCGAAAGACTTGTACCAGGCGAACGGTCTACCCGACGGGAGGCCCTAGTCACACGACACTGACATTTATCTGGGAAGAGGTTCCAGGACAATGAGAACGTGAAAATATTTGTGAGAAATTGGTTCAAACATCAAGATAAAGAGTTCTTTGCAGCCGTAATAAAAATATTGTAGCCCGTTGGAACAAGTGCATGGTGATTATATTGAAAATTTGAAGAAGTATTGTTTCGCAAAAATAAACGCTTTTCTCTCCAGACCAATTTGTTTCTTTAATTATTGAATGGCGCTGATAGCTTCAAGGGAGAAAAATTACAGTTTTAGAGAAGGAATAACAAGAATTTTAATTATGAGAAAGTATACGTTTTAGGATCGAAAAACGAGAATTTGCGTTGTAAAGAACGAAGACTTCGTAGTTGTGAAGATGGCAGGAATTTAGTGTTTAATGCTATAAACTTTAATCTTAAGGATAAAATGTAACTGGCACAGTAGGAAGATAATAAGCTGACGGGTATTAACACATGATAAAAAAAAGACAGCCCGTCTACAGGCCACAAGTGGCCCATCGAGACCACCCGACCGCCGGGTCATCCTCAGAGGAGGATGCGGATATGAGGGGCGTGGGGTCAGTACACCGCTCTCCCCGTCGTTATGATGGTATTCTTGACTGAAGCCGCTACTATTCGGTCGAGTAGCTCCTCAGTTGGCATCACGAGGCTGAGTGCACCCCGAAAAATGGCAACAGCGAATGGCGGCCTCGATGGTCACCCATCCAAGTGCAGACCACGCCCAATAGCGCTTAACTTCGGTGATCTCACGTGAACCGGTGTATCAACTGTGGCAAGGCCGTTGCCTGATACTTACACATGCAAGAAGAAAAATATTACCATTTCTGAAATAAAAGAGTCATATTGTGTTCTGAAGTAATGACTGCCAGAAAGGTAAATGTGGATGTAGAGAGAGCTTTTCCGTTTGATTTGTGATCTGAAGATGCGTTTTTCGCACTGTACATATAGTAGCAAGTAATGCTATAATGATAATGTGTAGTTCATTGTTCAATGTTACGAAATTCTGTGTGTACTGTAGAAAAGATGGCGATATTTAATAAAGCGACTGCGTTCACAGATCAGAATCATCGTAAAAGTCCTTGGATGTGTGGGTAAAAATGTTTGACCCTAAAACCTTGGAACGAAAAACCGTTAAATTTCAACAAAAATGGCGCGAATTGCAAAAAAAATTATTGAAATGTCATTGATTTTAAACAGAAAGGCAGAACATAATACAGTACGGAAAACATGTAAAATAAATGTAAGTCTTCAAGCTGATTCCAACGATCTTTGCAATGGTGAAAAAAAGTTCTGGTTTATTGGTGGAAATGGAAATGAGCGTTTGGCGTCATTGGCCGGGAGGCCCCTCGCGGGGCAGGTCCGGCCGCCATATCGCAGGTCTTATTACATTCGGCGCCACATTGGGCGACCTGCACGCCGGATGGGGATGAAATGATGATGAACACAACACAACACCCAGTCCCTGAGCGGAGAAAATCTCCGACCCAGCCGGGAATCGAACCCGGGCCCAGAGGACGGCAATCCGTCACGCTGACCACTCAGCTACTGGGGCGGACGGTTTATTGGTATGAAAGTGAGAATGACGTAAGGCAGGATCCGTGAGAGACCGTATCTGTGGGCAATGGTTGACAGACCGACTACATGTTCCATCCTGCGGTTTTATAAAATAAATGGAAGTTAAAAGCACAAAGTTATTTATGTGGGGAAGAACTTGGACCAGTGTATCTTGTACGAAAGTTGAGTAATTCGTAATTTTATAGCTTAACATTTCCGCCCTCATCGCCGGTTTGTACTGTTCTGATATACGTGTAGTAATTCATAACAACAGGCCAGGACGGTCTTGGGAACATAGAATACATTTCAGTGAGAGTTCCCACCTGCGCATTTCAGAAAAGCTGGTGTTGGTGGGAATGACCCAGACGGCACAGGCTGTGAAGCAGTCATTGAAATGAAGAATGTCGTGCTGGGCCCTTGGGCAAGACCAAATATCAGTTCTATTTTTCTCGATGACTTTCTGTCAATTACTACGAACTGTGACCGTTCAGACAGAAAATTAGGAATCCAATAGCGGAACTACATCCACATCAATACTTCGCAAATGATGTGGATGTAGTTGCGCGATTGGAATCGTAATTTTCTGACAGAACGGTCACAGTTCGTAGTAATTGACAGAAAGTCATCGAGCAAAATATTGTATTGATATTTTAGTTATTATCTGCGTTAATTAGGCTAGGTGAGAATGTTAAAAGGGAAACATTTTAACTTGTCAAAGACAAGAATTGTCCCTTCAGTTCTGATTCCGACAGAAAATAAATTTGGTTTTAAGAGCGGATAAAGGATTGTTTGCGAGAGGATGACGCTGGAGCCACTAATGGCAGGTGCAGATCGTCTAAGAGACTCTGCCTTTGGAGGTGGAGTAGCGAGCGTAAGCTCGGACGAAAGGGTCGATTAGACGCCAGAGGAAAAAGAAGTGACCGAGTGCCAGTCTGATAACCTAGAGGTGCGGGTCGTGGGTTGGTCCCAGGACATTTTTTGGTCGTTTACCGCCTTTCTACACTCTGATAATCATTTGGTAAATGTTGCACAGTAGATGGGAGTCCACCTTATACTACAAGTCCCCTTATAACTGGCTGCTTCAGTCGGTTCTAGGGTAGAACGAAGGCGAAAGCATAGTACCTGCAATAGGACCGTGCCTCTTGGAGCACTGTGATTTTGAAACCAACCTCCGCGTAGAGGAAAGGTTTACCCTTTTTGTAATCTGGAATTTAAAGACAAACTTAAACACTGCTCATGGCGGGAGTGTGTACTCTTAATGTTTGTTCTAGCCTGAACATGTTATTTGCTTGTGAGGTGATTATGACGGGTTCTAGGCACTGCAGTCTGGAACAGCGCGATCGCTACGGTCGCAGGTTCGAGTCCTGCCTCGGACATGGATGTGTGTGATGTCCTTAGGTTAGTTAGGTTTAAGTAGTTCTAAGTTCTAGGGGACTGATGACCTCAGAGCCATTTGAACCAATTTTATTATGACGTAAACAGACATTTGCGAAGTTTGGGCGGTGTTGTCGTGAGGGTGAAGGGCAGCTGGTACAGCTGCAGGACTCACCTATGCAGATGCGAGGCCCCTCTCCGAACGGCAGGTAGACGTAGGGGTGCCTCTGGGCCTTCTGCTCCTCGGAGAACCTCTCGGGGTCGAAGCGCTCAGGGTCCGGGAAGATGTCGGGGTCGTGGTGCAGGCTGTACACAGGAATTATGATGGGGGTGCCCTTGTCGAGCACTACGTCGGTGTCGGGAATCCGGTACTCGGCGTTGCTCTCCCTGTTGAGTATCATCACCGGCGGGTACTTTCGCAGCGTCTCTGCAACAGGCGTCGTACTCGGTAAGCCTTCTCACTGTCATCTGACAATCACGACAGCATTCCCAAGCTCAAAAGTAGTTGCTGATTACCTTTTAGATATGAATAACTCAACTACTGGCCATTGAAATTGTTACACCAAGAAGATGACGTGCTACAGACGCGAAATTTAACCGACCGGAAGAAGATGCTGTGATATGCAAATGATTAGCTTTTCAGAGCATTCACGCATGGGTGGCGACACCTACAACGTGCTGACATCAGGAAAGTTTCCAACCGATTTCTCATACACAAACAGCAGTTGACCGGCGTTGCCTGGTGAAACGTTGTTGTGATTTATTTATTTATTTTTTATTTACATGTCAAGTTCCGTAGGACCAAATTGAGGAGCAAATCTCCAAGGTCATGGAACGTGTCATTACATGAACTTACAACATAAAAGTAATAACAGATAAAAATAAATGTTCATGAACCTGAAAGAAAATCAGTCCATAAGTTTAAGCAAACGCTATCAGAAATACAATGAGAATCAGCTTAATTTTTCAAGGAACTCCTCGAAAGAATAGAAGGAGTGACCCATGAGGAAACTCTTCAGTTTCGATTTGAAAGCGCGTGGACTACTGCTAAGGTTTTTGAATTCGAGTGGCAGCTTATTGAAAATGGATGCAGCAGTATACTGCACACCTTTTTGCACAAGAGTTAAGGAAGTCCGATCCAAATGGAGGTTTGATTTCTGCCGAGTATTAACCGAGTGAAAGCTGCTTATTGTTGGAAATAAACTAATACTGGTAACAAGAAACGACAATAAGGAATATACAATAAGGAATATACATACTGAGAGGCCAATGTCAAAATACCCAGACTCGTGAACAGAGGTCGACAAGAGGTTCGTGAACTCACACCACTTATTGCCCGAACCGCTAGTTTCTGAGCCAAAATTTTCCTTCTAGAATGGGAAGAGTTACCCCAAAACATAATACCATACGACATAAGTGAATGAAAATACGCAAAGTAGACTAATTTAGGTGTCGAAGTATCACTCACTTTCAATACCGTTCGAGTAGTGAATATGGCAGTATTAAGTCTTTGAACAAGATCCTGAACGTGGGCTTTCCACGACAGCTTACTATCTATCTGAACCCCTAGGAATTTGAACTGTTGAGTTTCACTTATCATATGCCCGTTCTGTGAGATTAAAACGTCAGGTTGAATTGTGTGTTAGAAACTGTAAAAACTGAGTCTTACTGTGATTTAACGTTCGTTTATTTTCTACATGCCATGAACTGAGGCCATGTACTGCACTACTTGAAACCGAGTCAATGTTGCACACAACATCTTTTACTACCAAGCTAGTGTCATCAGCAAACAGAAATATTTTAGAGTTACCCATAATCCTAGAGGGCATATCATTTGTATAAATAAGGAACAGGAGCGGCCCCAACACTGATCCCTGGGGCACCCCCCACTTGACAGTACCCCACTCAGATCCCACATCACAGCCGTTATCAACATTGTGAATAATGACCTTTTGCTGCCTGTTGCTAAAGTAAGAGGTGAATCAATTGTGAGCTACTCCCCTAATTCCGTAATGGTCCAACTTCTGGAGCAATATTGTGAGATCAACACAGTCAAATGCCTTTCTTAAATCAAAAAATATTCCAAGCGTTCGAAACCTTCTGTTTAGCCCATTCAGTACCTCACAGAGAAAAGAGAATACAGCGTTTTCAGTTGTCAAACGACTTCTAAAGCCGAACTGTACATTTGATAGCAAATCGTGTGATATAAAATGATCAATTAACCTTACATACACAGCCTTTTCGATAACTTTTGCAAACACTGATGGAATAGAAATAGGTCTAAAATTATCTACATTATCCCTTTCCCCTTTTTATAAAGCGGCTTTACTACTGAGTACTTTAATCTCTCAGGAAACTGACCATTCCTAAAGGAAAAATTACAAATATGGCTAAATACAGGGCTAACATGTGCAGCACAGTACTTTAATATTCTACTAGACACTCCATCATAAACATGAGAGTCCTTAGTCTTCAGTGATTTAATTATTGACTCAATCTCCCTCTTGTCTGTATCACAGACGTCAATCTCGGAAAGGCATTTGTTAAGAAATTTACATGATTTCCTGTCAAAAATAAATTTTTATTTAATTCACCAGCAATGCTCAGAAAATGGTGATGCCTCGTGTAAGGAGGAGAAATGCGTACCATCACGTTTCCGAATTTGATAAAGGTCGGATTGTAGCCTTTCGGGATTCCGATTTATGGTATCGCGACATTGCTGCTCGCGTTGGTCGAGATCCAATGACTGTTAGCAGAATATGGAATCGGTGGGTTCAGGAGGGTAATACGGAACGCCGTGCTGGATCCCAACGGCCTCGTATCACTAGCAGTCGAGATGACAGGCATCTTATGCGCATGGCTGTAACGGATCGTGCAGCCACGTCTCGATCCCTGAGTCAACAGATGAGGACGTTTGCAAGACAACAACCATCTGCACGAACAGTTCGACGACGTTTGCAGCAGCATAGACTGTCAGCTCAGAGACCATGGCTGCGGTTACCCTTGACGCTGCGTCACAGACAGGAGCGCCTGCGATGGTGTACTCAACGACGAACCTGGGTGCACGAATGGCAAAACGTCACTTTTTCGGATGAATCCAGGTTCTGTTTACAGTATCATGATGGTCGTATCCGTGTTTGGCGACATCGCGGTGAACGCACATTGCAACACGTGTATTCCTCATCGCCATACTGGCGTGCCACGCGGCATCATGGTATGGGGTGCCATTGGTTACACGTCTCGGTCACCTCTAGTTCGCATTGACAGCACTTTGAACAGTGGACGTTACATTTCAGATGTGTTACGACCCGTGGCGCTACCCTTCATTCGATCCTTGCGAAACTGACATTTCAGCAGGATATGCACGACCGCGTGTTGCAGGTCCTGCACGGGCCTTTCTGGATACAGAAAATGTACAACTGCTGCCCTGGCCATCACATTCTCCAGATCTCTCACCAACTGAAAACGTCTGGTCAATGGTGGCCGAGCAACTGGTTCGTCACAATACTCCAGTCACTACTCTTGATGAACTGTGGCATCGTGTTGAAGCTGCATGGGCAACTGTACCTGTACACGCCATCCAAGCTCTGTTTGACTCAATGCCCAGGCGTATCAAGGCCGTTATTACGGCCAGAGGTGGTTGTTCTGGGTACTGATTTCGCAGGGTCTATGCACCCAAATTGCGTGAAAATGTAATCACATGTCAGTTCTAGTGTAATATATTTGTCCAATGAATACCCGTTTGTCATCTGCATTTCTTTTCGGTGTAGCAATTTTAATGGCCAGGAGTGTATTCTACTACTCATATTTCGCCACATAACTTTACACTGGTATCCACAACTAAAGTAACAAACCGCTATTTCCCCGTGTTCTGTCCAAACCACGGTATAACCATACAAAATGTCAACAAATTTCCTCAATCGTGCTCTTCGCGGAGTATGGCACTCGGGTCCATGGACGACCACGTTATCGATGATGTTCAGGACACCTATCAAATGGGGTACTGTTTGCCGTTTAGTCCCATATCCTCAATCGGTGTGTACACAGTCACAGACGCCGCAGTATTGCACAGAGAAGACGCCTACAAAACCTTGCTGTGGAGGACCATGAGAATAATGGAAGCAGGACAGACGCAAACTGATGTTACCGGAAGGCCTATTGTGAACCGTTTTGTTGTTTCTCGGATGTGGTGACAATTCATAGACACCAAAACAGTATCCCGAAAACCAGGGCAGGGCCGACCACGTGTGATATCAAAAGGAGAGGACCGTTATTTGGCCGTAAGGGCCTACGGTATCGCCTTAGTACCGCGCGGCAACTCCCATCTGACTTTGCAGCATCCATTGGAGGCGTTGTATCGAGACAAACAGTGCACATAAGGCTTCGGCAGAGTAGCTTTTATTTTCGGAGACCTTCTGTATGTGCACCTCTGATGCGTCTTCGCAGAAGGGAAGGTCTGGAGTGAAGTAGTCAACTTGCCACCTGGACGGCCGAATTGTGGGCCAATGTTCTTTTCGCAGATGAGTCTCTATTTGATTCTCGACGCATTCGCATCTGGAGGGAACGTGGGACACAACTTCGGAATTCAAACATTGTGGAAAGAGACCGATATCGAGGAGGATGCTTAATGGTGTGTTGATCACTCGAACACCTCTTCATGAAACTGTACGGGTGAATCAGCAGGGTTTAACTGCTGTCACGTATCGTGAGGGGATCTTGGGACCTCAACTGCGGTTGTTGCGAGGTGCTGTTGGTCCAGACTTGATCTGATGCACGATAATGCTCGACATCATAGAGCACGGGTGGTTGATGTTTTCTTGGAAACGGAAGATATTGCATGCATGGTGTGGCCTGCTCGCTCTCCTGATTTGACTCATGTCTGGGATGCACTAGGGAGACAGGCTGCATCACGTCAGCATCCACCAATCAGTCTCCAAGACTTACGAGCAGCTCTGCGGGAAGACTGGGTGCTATGGCCTCAACATGAGAATGGATGACATCACTCAAAGCATGTCCCGTCGCTTTCAGGCTTGTATTGCAGCCAGACGTGGTAACACCCCACGCTCAGCACATTAACCAGTTCCACAGGTTACCTTCCATTCGGAAAGTGGGTGCTATCAGTGACTGTTATGTGACTTATAAATTATGGAATGCGGCAATCAGTCGTCCTTTTTTAGATTTTACTACACAATTCCACATTTCGGCAAGTAGTTACTCATTCTCAATGCACTATTTTCTATTCTCATTGCATGTAAGTCCCTGTTGTTCGGATGTCAGTCACAGTTCTTTGAATACTCAAAGAATATTCAAAGAACTGTGACTGACGCCCGAATAACAGAGACGTACATGCATTGAGAATAGAAAATAGTGCATTGAGAATGGGTAGTTACTAGCCGAAATCTGGATTTGCATAATAAAGTCTAAAAAAGGACGAATGATTGCTGCACTCTATAAAATACGTTAACTAGTTGTTGGAATGTGGGTGCAAATCAGTTAAGTTGGATAAAACGCAGAACATTTTTGTCTACCGTTATGCGTATTGCCATTGTTGAGGTTCTGCATTCTTTAGATTGTTTCTACTTTACTATCACCTGTTTATATTGTTTTGTGGCAAAATAAACCCAACCTTGAAACTTCCTGGCAGATTAAAACTGTGTGCTCGTCCGAGACTCGATCTCGGGACCTTTGCCTTTCGCGGGCAAGTGCTCTACCATCTGAGCTACCGAAGCACGACTCCCGAACGGTACTCACAGCTTTACTTCCGCCAGTACCTCGTCTCCTACCTTCCAAACTTTACAGAAGCTCTCCGCAGTATCCTTTCTTTCAGGAGTGCTAGTTCTGCAAGGTTCGCAGGAGAGCTTCTGTAAAGTTTGGAAGGTAGGAGACGAGATACTGGCAGAAGTAAAGCTGTGAGTACCGGGCGTGAGTCGTGCTTCGGTAGCTCAGATGGTAGAACACTTGCCCGCGAAAGGCAAAGGTCCCGAGTTCGAGTCTCGGTCGGGCACACAGTTTTAATCTTCCAGGAAGTTTCATGTCAGCGCACACTCCGCTGCAGAGTGAAAATCTCATTCTGGAAACCCAACGTTGAAAAATTTCTATTTGTTCCTTTAATTTTGGACACCAGTGTATTTCATTTTTTATTCAAACTTCCTTCTTCTCCCTATTAACAAACGTAAACATGGTCCGCAGTAGGCTGTAATGTGAGGTTTATTTAATCGTGCGATTGTCTTATTTCGACTTTACGTCATTGTCAGTCAAATTTCTAACATCTGTGTTTCATATCATTTTCAAATCACTCATAATTACAAGTAAAAGGTAGACATATTCCGCCATTTTACGAAAGGATCCACACTACAGTGACAACTTTTAGTACCGTATTCTAACCTCTGTTCTATGTACAATATTCTTCTAATTGCATTACTCATTTTCAGTGGTCTGTAAGAGAAGTCGCAGTTATTCTGTGGTGTCACCGCCAGGCACCACACTTGCTTGGTGGTAGCCTTTAAATCGGCCGCGGTCCGTTAGTATACGTCGGACCCGCGTGTCGCCACTATCAGTGATTGCAGACCGAGCGCCGCCACACGGCAGGTCTAGTCTAGAGAGACTCCCTAGCACTCGCCCCAGTTGTACAACCGACTTTGCTAGCGATGGCTCACTGTCTACATACGCTCTCATTTGCAGAGACGACAGTTTAGCATAGCTTTCAGTTACGTCATTTGCTACGACCTAGCAAGGCGCCATATTCAGTTACTATGAATGTATTCTGAACAGATAATATTGTGTATCATGTACCGTCAAGAGCGACGTTCATCATTAATGGATTAATGTTAAGTATCAAACTAATTACGTCCGCTTTCTAAATTCTAATTCCTTGTCATGTTCCAGACCTCACGTCAGTATAGTTCTTCCCCCCTCATGTCAGCCTGCGTGAACTACAACGCGTGCATTTCGGCCTCCACTAGTAACACGGTGTTGGCTCTTCTGCCAACACAACATATTCTAACCATATGCTTTATTTTAAATACTAGCGGAGAAACCAGGTGTTGCCCAGGTATTTACTTGTAGCAGTGCGTCCACGCCCACACCACGCAGCGTTCAGTCTTGTGCTTAAAGTTCACGACGTCGGCACTCCTGAACTGCTGATCTACGTATCGTCCAGTGATATAATTTGTAGGTACATTCAATGGCTTTTGTGGATACTGTCTGCAGAATGTGTTGCAAATGGAGTTAGTAGTAAAGAAGTAATAAAATTAAACTCCACGCACGATGCGGCAGTTTTTCACGCATCTCACTGTTCATGACGTCATATCTCCCGAACTAAGTGTAAATAACGTATAAAAATAACTCCTGAAGTTGTATATGAGACCTTACAAATAGTCTACATAGTGAGTGAACCTAAATGTGTTGCCGTAACACTCCACACGTATAAGGAAAACGTCTCAAAGTAAAATATTCACAGTTAATAAAATAGTTACTAAATGAAGCATTTTACTTAGAGATTACAGAAAATACCTGAGACGCTTAGAAGATACTTGTTGCCTCAACGAGCTCAGCTAAAATTCAGTCGCAAAACACCCAGTAACCGTATTTATGTCTACAGGAAGAGCAACATTAACTAGTAACTGAGAGTGAATATTGCAGATGTTAACAACATACAAAATATCAAAACTGATTAAATGCGTGTACTGACTGCTTAAAGGTTGCAACCTACCAGATATTTTTTCTCCTATCATCAAAGAATGCTGCAATTAGAGAGGGTAGTAAGTCTTCGAAATACTCAGCAAGACACTCAGTTAACAGATATGGATGAATATCCGATAAGATTACTGTCTACAAAAGAATACAGCGTAGTAACTAAGGACGGGACACTGAACCAGACTGAAGAGAAAAGAAATTTATGGCACAACATAACTAGAAGAAGGGATAAGTTCACAGGACACATCCTCTGCCAGCAAGGAATCGTCAGTTTGGTAGTGGACAATATTGTGGAGCTAAGAACTGTAGAGCAATACCGAAGCTTGAACACCGTATGCAGATGAAAATGGATGTAGGCTGCGGTACTTTTCTCGAACTGAGAACGCTTCCAAAGGACGAGTAGTATGGGAAGCTGCATCTGACCTGACTTCGGACTGAAGTCACAACAACACAAGGCATGAAACTTCCCACCAGACTAAAACCTTGTGACGGACCAAGACTCAAAATCGGGACGTTTGCTTTTCGCTGGCAAGTGCTCTACCGACTGAGCTACTCAAGCACGACTCACGAAGCTTTCATTCCGCCAGTACCTCATCTCTCCTACCTTCCAAACCTCAGTCGGTAGAGCACTTGACAATGAAAGGCAAAGGTCCAGAGTTCCTGTCTCGATCCCCCACACAGTTTTAATCCGCCAGGATGTTTCATATCAGCGCACAAATCGCTGCAGAGCGAAAATTTCATTCTACAAACTCCCCTTCCCCCCCCCCCCCCCCCCCCGCCACCCCCTCACCAGTTTGTGGCTAAGTTACGTATCCGCAATAGTCTTTCTTCCAGGAATGCTAGTCGAAGCTTCGTAGTTTTTGTGAAGTTTGGAAAGTGAGAGATTAGGTATTGGCGGAAGTAAAGCTGTGAGGACGGGTTGTGAGTCGTCCTTGGATACCTGAGTCGGTAGATCACTTGCCCGCAAAAGGTAGAGGTCCTGAGTTCGAGTTACGGTCTGGCACACACTTTTAACCTGCCAGGAAGTTTCGTATCGGCGCACACTCAGCTGAAGAGTGAAAAATTCACTCTGGAAAACAAGGCACGTTTGAAAAGGTGACTTTTTAAAATTTATGTTCTCTGTTAAGGGTAGTTCTTGTCACAGCAGTATGAAGTATCGGTATAAATTTCGTAAATTTCTCTCAGAATTTCTTAAGTTGTCGCCAGCTCTCCCCAAGTTTTGATCGTTGTTTGACATTCTCTCACGCCCCTCGTGCCTGATCCCTCCCATATGTCACGACCTGCATGCACTTCTCATTCCTGTCCAAACGCCAAAGGGGTGGGAGCAGAATGGATTGGTAACTCTATCTCGAAAACAAACGGTGCGTTTCCAAATGTTTAGCGGAGCAGCGGTATGTACCCAGTGGTAAGACTCATTTCGGACTGTTCTCTGTGTCAAATTTATTGACTCCTGTGCCATACGGCTTCGCATAGAAACATCCGAAGCATTCCAGAAAACTTACAGAGACGTAAATAAAGTTGACAAGTTTATGAACTGCCGCTCCGGTTTGAAAATAGCGAGGGAGTGTTTATCAAATACGGTTTCCTTTCCGCGTCTTCATCAGGGTACGGAAATGGTCCAGAGGTATATCTACATCTGCATCTACATGAGTACTCTGCAACTGTCACTGAAGTTCCTTGCAGACGGTTCTTCGAGCCACCTTCAGACTATTTCTCTATATTTCCAGTCTGCAGCAGAGCGTGGGAAAAATCGACACTTACATCTCTCTGTACGTGCTATGATTTCACTTTTTTTTTACGATGATCCTTTCGTCCTATGTAGCTTGGAGTAAATAACATATTTTCACATTTTGAGGAGAAAATTGATGCTAAAAATTTCATCTCACCGCAACGAAAGAACCTTCGTTTTAATGATTTCCACCCCCAACTCGTTTGTCATATCCGTGACACATAATACAAAACGAGCTGCCCTTCTTTGGACTTTTTCGATGTCCTTAGTCAATCGGATGTGGTAAGGATCCCATTCTGCACAGCAATACGTAGGATACGATGGACAGGCGTAGTGTAGGCAGTCTCTTTAGTAGACTTGTTCCATCTTCAATACAACGCAACCTTTTGTTTGCCACCTCCACAACACTATCGATGTCATCGTTACAGTTGACATTGTCCGTAATTGTAATTCCTAGGTATTTAGTTTAATTTGGCAGTCTTTAAATTTGTGTGTGTGTGATGTAACGAGTGGCCTATATTTAATGGATTTCTTTTCGTACGCATGTACATGCCCTCACATTTTTCCCGATTCAGAGAGATGGTTCAGATGGCTCTGAGCACTTTGGGACTTAATTTCGGACGTCATCAGTCCCCTAGAACGTAGAACTACTTAAACCTAACTAACCTAAGGACATCACACACATCCATGACCGAGGCAGGATTCGAACCTGCATCCGTAGCGGGCGAGCGGTTTCAGACTGTAGCGCCTAGAACCGCTCAGCTAGAACGGCCGGCCCGATTCGGAGGGAATTGCTACTTTTCGCACCATACAAATATCGTGTTTAAGTCATTTTGCAATTTGTTTCGGTCTTCTGATGACGTTATTAGACGGTAAATGACAGTATTATCTGCAAAAATCTTCCAAAACGTTTACATGGATTATAAACAGCAGACGACCTGTAATACTTCCTTGGGGAACGCAACATATAACTTCCGTTTCACGCGATGATTTTCCCTCGATTAGTACGCACTATACCTTTCGGAGAGGAAACCACGAATCCAGTCGTACAATTGAAACGACATTCCATGGATACGCAATGTAATTACATGCCTCTCAGGTGGAATGGTGCCGAAAGTTGTCTGGAAATCTAGAAACATGGAATCAATTTGAGATCTCCTATCAGTAACTCCTTTCTGAATTCGTGTTGACTGTGTGTCAACAATCCATTATCTTCGAAATAATTCACAATGTTCAAACACAGTATATGTACCAAAATCCCACTGCAAATCCACGTCAGTGATGCGGGTCTGTAATTCATCGAATTACCTCTATTTCTTTTCTTGAGTATTGGAGTGACCTGTGAAACTTTGCAGTCTTTAGGTACGGGCGAGCGGTTGTATATGTTTGCAAAGGAACCTAACTGCTATACTATCTAGATCAGAAGACCTTCCTTTACTAGTTGATTTAAAGTGCTTAATTATACTAAGCCTTTCTTAATTGATTTAAGCTGCTTCGCTACACCTAGTATATTTATTTCTAATTGTAAGTTACTTATGTTAACAGCTGTTCTTCATTCGAATTCTGGAATATGTACTTCTTTGGAGATGGAATTTCGGAAAACTGTGTTTAGTAACTCCGCTTTGGTGGCGCTGACATCGGTCGTATTCCCATCGTTAATCGCGCAGCGAAGGTATTGATTATGTGTTGCTGATAGTGTACTTTATACGATATCGAGACAGAGTTTCGTTGTGGAAGCTGTTAAAAGCATCTCACATTGAAGTCTGCCTTAAGTTAAGAGCTTCAGTAAAATATCCATAATGCTGGAGATTTTGTGTTCTTTTAAATCTCGCTGCTTTTTTCGTTCCTTTGCAAGTGTTCTGACCTCTTTTGTGTACCATGGGGAATCAGCAGCATGTTTTATTAATTTATTCGGTATAAGTCATCAACTGCTGCAGGTACTGTTTCTTTGAACGTAAGACACGTCTGGTCTGCAATTATATAGTCAGTTGGGAAGAATTTTTTAAATAGATATATTTCGGATTGACTTTTGCTGGATGTGGATGTTGCGGTGGACCTTGTGGTCATTAATCCCTGTATCTGTCATGATGCTCCCTATTTGCTGAGATTTTTTAACTCCTAAGAGGTGAAGTATTTTTGCGCAACCATTTACACTTAGAGTGGGGTACTGAAGTGATGAACCCATGTTTCACTGCCCGTGACGATGTTCGACAAGAAATTGTCACGATCACCCTCGTAATTCCGCATAGATCGTCCTTCGTTGATCTTTATGGTCTTTAGTTAGGCAGCTAGGAACTCAATGGGCACGTACCTTTGAGCACCCCAACTGGTGGATGAGATTGTCAGCACTACCAACAGAGACGTTCAGTTGTGCAGCGAAGCGTTTGATTGTGATCCGTCGATCATCTCGAATTAGAGCGTCCACACGTTCCAACATTTCAAGAGTAACTGCTGCGTGATGCTATTCGGCCCACGATAGATCGGACAGGTTTACACGTACCATGTTGCAATGATGACAGACGCCTCGCCCAACGAATCACGATGTTTTTGTTCACTGCCAGGTCTCCGTAGACATTGTGCAAGCGCCTACGAATATCAGCGATACTCTTGTTTTCCGCCAAAAGAAACTCAGTGACAGCTCTCTGCTTGGAACGCAAGTAGGTTACAAACGCCATTTCGAAGTCTGCGTATAGAGTCGCTACCTACACGAACTTCGTGAAACTATAGGGGCTGAAGCGGGTACACTCCACTATGTCCCACAACACATTCCGCATTTTTTGAACCGAAATTGGTAGGGAGAAAAATTTGTTGCATTGCTTATTGACCGCCCCTCGTATAAATATGCACGAATTATACACAGCGAAATGAGCAAAAAAGCTTTTAACTGTTCTCTTAGGTGTCAGCTTTACCACCACTTCGTAAATCGCAAAAGATTACGAAAAATAAAACTGTATGACCTAAACCGTGTAGCGTGTTGCTTTTAATCGAAAATATTGCATTTTCTTATGAACTAATACGCTAACAAATTGCATTTAGTTCGTTTATTTTCCTCAAGAGGGACTACATCTGCGACCATTCGACACTAGCTCCTAGATTATCTAGAAGAATCGCAACACAGTCCTGGTTCACCGTATGCTTACGTACCGCCTAGACTAATACAGTTGTTCAGATGCAGGTAATATACAGAAATTGTGCTGGCGTAAGCTGTCGCCAGCATACCGGTAGGCAAAGATACAGCTCGACGATCGATAGTAGGCGCATGATGAAGCGCGCCTATCACGAGAGAGGCCAGAGACACACCGACAAACAATACGCCACCAACGCCCTCTCGACCGCAGGTATTTAGACCGCCCTCGCTGATTGGAGTGCCTCACTGACCCTCTCAGGCTACGACAGTGCATAGCGACAAGAAGTGTGACTATACCACTGAGGCTAAAGTTTTAGTACCAAGATTACCGATATGTCTGCAATAGTGCTACTGCTGAGGAACTTGTAACACGAATATGAAAATTAAATATGAATATTAAAATTAAGTAGCAGCTTCAGGTAAGTAAAGAACCATATTAAACTACGTGCGCATTTGTGTTGTAGAAAGAGGATGCAGGCCACCCATAACAACGTCTTCTCCCTTGATTCCTTACAGTACAAGACTCTACAGCAGAAATGTTTTCCTGTGTAAAGTACCAGGACCAGTGCTACACTTATCCGCTACAAGGCAGACCAGCGTGATGTGAGTCAAAAATGTTGCGGCAGGAATTCCTACGTACCTGCAACGACTTTTTCGAGGTAGGGCATGCTATTGACTGCCTCATAGGTGATTTGCCCACCGTGCTGCTTCAGAACTGCGTCGATTTCCGTCTGCAGACGCGCTTGGTCCTTCGGATGGTAGGCGAGTTCGTGGAGGGCGAAGCTCATGGTAGTCGAGGACGTCTCGAAGCCCGCGATGAAGAAGACGAACGCCTGGGCAGCGACTTCATCAATGGACAGTCCTGGAACAGTACGCCGGGATTCTTTCACTCTCCCATCTCGCGGTGTTCAAATGGTTCAAATGGCTCTAATCACTATGGGACTTAACATCTGACCGAGCGGTTCTAGGCGCTACAGTCTGGAACCGCGCTGCTGCTACGGTCGCAGGTTCGAATCCTGCCTCGGGCATGTATTCGAACCTGCGACTGTAGCAGCAGCGCAGTTCCCGACTGAAGCGCCTAGAACCGCTCGGTCACACAGGCCGGCATCTCACGGTGTCCAGAAAAATTTTCTGCACTGACATTTCAGCTTTGCAAGAATTTCTAATGTCATTTTGTTTTCAATGTAAGAACTGGTAAATGAAGAGCTAAAAAATTAAGCAAATTCCAGTGTTACATTGTTGATTTTCTTTATTTAAACTTAAGACTTATCGCCTGAACATGTTTTTTATATTTCATTTTATCTGATTCTACTATCGTGTTATGATTCCATGTATTGACTCGTTCCATGACCATGGAGACTTCTCCTTAATTTGGTCCCACGGAACAATAAATAAATAAATAAATAAGATTTGTAAGAGTAAGCATTAACACTATACACCTCTTAGTTTTAAGGTTTAAAGCACGTAAATTTTGGTATTACCTTTCTTACAATACGCACGAGTCGAAACAAATGAATACCAAACAAATGTACATTCATTCAACCATTACTCTCTTGTTTTGTAAGTTCTTTCTATAACAGCCAATTCCATTGATAAAGCAAACTTCTTCTCGGAAGCTTCCACTTGTTTTCGTCATTTTAATATTTTGAATGACGGTTCTCGTTTCTGTCAAATCTCTTATTGCCCCGAATAAAAGTCGCGAAAAATTACACTGTGTCTTCTCTGCACGATTATTTTTTGAATATCCCTGGTGTTTGGAAATAAATTCCTGTAACTAAGGTAACGATATAACTGCCTCCTGTTGTTGAAGTTTCGTTTAGGCAATGTTTGTTATAGTGATCACAGTTCCGTTATCTTACACGGTCATGGAGGCACAATCTTGTCCGAGTAACTTAATGCGCACCAGCGAGTGGTAACTTTGAAAGAAAATCATCTACAAACTTGGAAGTTTAGCGCATTTATGAAATTAGTTTCAAAGTCGCAATTATCAGTTTAGTGAAGTGTACGCCTAAGTGTGGTTTGGATAAACCAAATACGATGGAGAATAAACTGCAAGCTCTCGTTTCATCACGGAAATTCTACAGAGGACCGAAACCTGGGAAATGTGCTGAATTTGAAGCTGTGATTCCTTTCTTTGTACAAGGTATCTGAAAAACATGTGATACCTTTCTCTCGACAAACAGACATTCGAAATGGCAATTTCGTTTATAAGTGAACACGATAATCGTCCTTGAAAATGTTCAGCTAACTGAAGATACCAGAAGACCCTGAGAAGAAACATCCCAACAGAAAGATCGAAACGTCGATTGTGAAGAAAGAGTTTTAAGAGGAACTTGAAGCTGTCTGACAACTTACATTATTTTCCATTCAATGAGGGCTGCTACGAAAACCTGCAGACGAACAAAGAACGCTCGTATGGGCAAGATGTTTAGACCGTTCTTGGAGGGCAGGAGAACCTCCGAAGAACAAGACGTAAATTACTTAATGATCAGGTTCTTTTCTCCTGTTGTCGTGATAACGACGTTATCGCCAATTTCATCAGAACTAATCGTCAAGTTCAGACAAATCATGCCTTGACGATCTATAAAAGGACTAGGGAAGAACTTCGGGAAAGAAGCTGACACAGTTCTGCTCTATTTTAATTGCTTTACATTTTCCACTGGCGAGAATTCTTTCTCCTCAAAACTTGGATAAAGGGGACAGTATAACGTTCAACCATTCTACAAGGCTATGGGGTTAACAAGATACAAACCAAAAAGGGATGTTCAAGAAACCGACGTACAAAGTGTACAGAAAGACTGTATTCTGGATCAAAAATGAGTAGTCATTGTTGGGTGAGCTCGATGCAGGAGACATCTCTGTTGTGGGCAAAAGTGTGAATTCCGCAGCCAAATCTAAGAGATCCCCCGCTGAAGGAATTGTCAGTGGTATCGATGCATCCCTGTTTTCACTTCCGAAGGTAGAAGTAAGACAGGACGTATTGAGAATCCTACGGAAAACGAAACCGCTCAAAAGCAACACATCGGTGCGGGAAGGAGAGGGTCTTCATTTCATAAAGAGCGACAGACGTATTGTGGTCACCAAACCGGACAACGGAGGTGCCCCGCAACTATTAGCTGATCCTGCATACAGAAAAATAAAAAGAGACCTCATGAAATAATACACAGAAAACGTGTAATTTGATGAGAAATCGACCCAGCTTTCCCGAGTCAATAAACAGGGTTATAACCAGACATCGAATCCGCAAACCGGATTAACGACGAAGGCCGGTGGGCCAGCCAGCCTGGATGTTGTTTTTAGGCGGTTTTTCACATCCAGCTATGTGAATACTAGGCTGGTTCCCACGTTCCGCCTCAGTTACACGACTCACGGACATCTGAACACATTTGCACTATTCCATGGATTACACTAGACACAGGCAGATGGGATACATTCATTCCTTCCTGAGGGGTATGGTGTTGAGTCAGGAAGGGCATCTGACCACCGCTTCAAATTAACATGGTACATCCAATTAACCAGCAGACCCCGCATGTCGGGATTAGTGCTTGGAAAGAGATAGATAACCAGACAATACGAAAGAGTGAAATGTTTCTTACCTCCATTGAATAGAAAGAGAATTATTTCCGCCTTTCTCTGCAGTTTAAAACCCGCAGTAGTATTGGTACCACTGAAGACATTCCATGATATCTTAATAGATGTCCTACCATTGTGTATCTTCCTCCTTACGGTTTTTTTTCCATATATTCCCTTCCTTGCTGATTCGGCTGAGAACTTTCTCATTGCTCTTATTGACAGTTAACCTAATTTTTAACATTCTTCTGTGGCATATCAAATGGTTTGATTCTGTTCTGTTCTGATTTTCCCACAGTCCATGTTTCACTACCATACAATTCTGTGCACCAAACATACATTCTCACAAATTTGTTCCTCAAATTAACGTCCATGTTTGATACTAGCAGACTTCTCTTGGCCATGAATGTTCTTTTTGACGGCGCTAGCCTGCTTTTTATGTCTTCCTTGCTCCGTCGGTTGTGGGATATTTTGCTGCCAAGGTAGTAGAATTTCTTAACTTCATCTACTTCGTGATCCTCAATCCTGATGTTAAGTTTCTCGTTGTTCTCGTTTCTGCTACTTCTCATTACTTTCGTCTTTCTCGACTTACTCAATCCATATTTTGTACTCATTGGACTACTCATTCCATTCAGAAGGGCCTGTAATTCTTCTTCACTTTCACTGAGAGTAACAATGTCATCAGCGAATCTTATCACTGATATCCCCTCACCTTGAATTTTAACTCCACCCTCGAATTTTTCTTTAATTTCCGTTATTGCTTCTTCGATGTATATATTGAACAACAGAGAAGAAAAACTGCATCCCTCGTTTACATCATTTTCAAAAAAATGGCTCTGAGCACTATGGGACTTAACAGCTGAGGTCATAAATCCCCTAGAACTTAGAACTACTAACTTAATGACATTACACACATCCATGCCCGAGGCAGGATTCGAACATGCGACCGTAGCGGTCGCGCGGTTCCAGACTGAAGCGCCTAGAACCGCTCGGCCACACTGGCCGGCTCATCATTTTCTATCCGAGCAGTTCTTTCTTGGTCGACCACTCTTACTGTTCCCTCTTGACTCACGTACATACTGTGCATTACCCGTTTTTTCCTAAAGCGTACCCCTCTTTTTCTCAGAATTTCAAACATCGTGCACCATTTTACATTGTCGAAAGCTTTTTCCAAGTCGACAGATCCTATGGACGTGTCTTGGTTTTTCTTTAGTTTTACTTCCATTATCAGCTGCAGCGTCAGAATTGTTTCTCTGGTGCCTTTCACCTTTTCTATAGCTAAAGTGATCGTCATCGAGCACACCCTCAGTTTTCTTTTCCATTCTGCTGTATATTACTCTTGTCAGCGACTTGGATGCATGAGCTGTTAAGCTAAATGTACGATAATTCTCGCACTTGTCAGCTCTTGCAATCTTCGGAATTGTGTAGATGATCTTTCCCCGAATGTTTGATGGTATAATGCCAGACTCATGCAGTCCACACACCAACGTGAGTAGTCGTTTTATTTTCACTTCCCCAAATGATTTTAGAAATTCTGATTTCATGTTATGTATCCCTTCTTTGACCTTAAGTCTTCCAAAGCTCTTTTAAGTTCTGTCTCTGATACTGGGTGACCTATCTCTTCCACACCGACTGCCGTTTCTTCTCCCAGACAAATCTCCCCCTTATAGAGGCCTCCAATGTACTCCTTCCACCTATTTGCTCTCTGCTCTGCATTTAACAGAGGAATTTCCACTGCGCTCTTAATGTCACCACCCTTGGTTTAAATTGACTTTTCTATATACTGCGTCAGTCCTTCCAACAATCATTTCTTTTTCGATTTCTTCACATTTTTCAAGCAGCCACTTTACCTTAGTTTCCCTGAGCTTTCGATCTGTTTTATTCGTAAGTGACTTGTCTTTCTGTATTCTTGAATTTCCCTGAACATTTTTGTACTTCCTTCTTTCATCGATCAACTGAAGTATTTTTCCTGTTACCTATGGTTTCTTCGCAGTCACCTTCTTTGATCTAAGATTTTTCTTTCCAACGTCTGTGATTACCCTTTTTAGAGACGTCCATTCCTCTTCAGCAGAAGTGTCTGCTGAACTATTAGTGATCGCAATATCTATAGCCTTAAAGAACTTCAATCGTACCTCTAATTCCTTAGTACTTACGTATCCAATTTCTTTGTGCATTGATTGTTCCTGAGTAGTCTCTTAAACTTCAGCCTACTCCTCATCACTACTAAATTGAGACCTGAGTCTATATCTGCTCGTAGGTACGCCTTACAAATCCAGTATCTGATTTCGGAGTATCTGTCTGACCATGATCAAATCTAAGTGAAATGTTACCGTATCTCCCAGCCTTTCCCAATTATAGTTCCTCCTCTTATTATTCCTGAATAGGGTATTCGCTAGTATTAGCTGAAATTTATTGCAGAACTCAGTTAGTCTTTATCCTTGTCCCAAGCCCATATTCTCCTGTAACCCATTCCTCTGCTCATTCCCCTACAATTGCATTCCAGTCCCCCGTGACTACTAGATTTTCAGCTTCCTTTACGTACTTAATTACCCGTTCAGTATCCTCGTATACTTCTCTGATTCTTCTTCTTCAGCTTGTGACGTCGGCATGTATATGTGAATCATCGTCGTCGGTGTTGGTTTGCTGTCGATCTTAATGAGAACGACCCTGTCAATGAACTGCTCACAGTAACTCGGTCTCTGCCTTACTTTTCCATTCACAGCGTATCCTATCCTCATTATACCATTTTCTGTTGTTGTTGTTACTCTATACTCGTCTGGTTATACATCCTTACGTTCTTTCCGTTTCACTTGATTTGCCCCCAGTATATCTAGATTGAGCCTAAGGATTTTCCTTTTCACATTTTATAACGCGCCAGTTGGGCAGAATTTTTACCATACCTCTCCAGAGGACATCCGCCAGCCCTGTCCATCAACGCCAAACCGATTGCCTGTTTGCATAACGTAGAGAGGTGAACCATCTCGTTATTGACTCGCTCAATTTGTAAAGCTATTTCTCTTAAATAAATCACACAATTTTTCTGAAATTATAATCATTTGTTTGTCTGCCATGTACGTCATATCTACCTATTTCCGTCTGATTCAGATAATTCCTTTGTAGTGTGTCTTTTCTATTTTGCTCAGGATATAAACGAGCTGAGAATATGCACTAAGATTCTACAACAAATGCATGTCAAGGATATTGGACAGCAGTTTTATGGATATGGCACTCTTGGATCTGAGTAACACCGTCAATGCCAGAATCCGCGTATTTCTCGAGTTGTGTCAGACTTCTTGTTAATTAAATCATCAATGCTGCGGATCGTGTGGTGAGGCCAGAAAGGAGAAGCCGTAATGAGAATCTCGGTGTTTTTGTAGTCTGCAGACAATGTTCTGCAGAGGCTGATTTTAGCAGTTCCGTGTACCTGACGATGGCTTTCTAGGATGCTTATCTGTCTTTATCTGGGCGGCTACGGGGTTATTCGAGTTTTTCCGCGCAATACATTAGAGGAGGCATTTAGAATTCAACAGTTGTTGATCACTTTAATCCGTTGTGAAGACTTTAGTTAACACCTATACAACAACAGGGTAAGACACATCGTGCAGCAGCCAGCACATTAATTTGGCCGATCCATCTTTCAACAAATATAATCTCTCAGGGATAATTCTGTGCCAAGGTCGCACAGAATACGTTTGAGGGGACATGAAAACAGGGGGAGTGGGGGGGGGATGCAGCGTCACGATGAAGGTGTGGAGGACAATGGCATGTGGCAGGGGAGCTGAAGGGATAGAACAGTGCCAGCTAGAGTGAGGTACGGGGATTAGTCGATTGCTAAGACACGTATCTACTCCGCTATGCACTGCCCTGAAAAGCGAGTAGTGAGAAGTGAATACCTTTAATTTTCAGCCTAGGTGCTATACGTGGTCTACGGCCTTACCGCAGTGGTAACACCGGTTCCCGTCAGATCACCGAAGTTAAGCGCTGTCGGGCTGGGCAAGCACTTGGATGGGTGACCATCCGGTCTGCCACGCGCTGTTGGCAAGCGGGATGCACTCAGCCCTTGTGAGGCAAACTGAGGAGCTCCTTGATTGAGAAGTAGCGGCTCCGGTCTCGGAAACTGACATACCGCTGGGACCACATGCCCCTCCATATCCGCATCCAGTGACGCCTATGGGCTAAGGATGACACGGCGGCCAGTGGGGACCCGTTGGGCCTTCATGGTCTGTTCGGGAGGAGTTTTAGTTTTTAGGTGCTATATGTGAATCCGTGCGCCGAATCTTCTTCGTATGGGATTTTGGTGCTGGAGAGTAATATTCATTAGGCTACTGCAGGACTGCAGGTGTAGACCTCACAGTTAACAAAGGCGGCATGTTTTATTCAGGAGTCTAGGATCGGACAGATACCGGTTCCCGTATAGTATTACTGTCTTGTCCGTCTGTCAATCTTTCCGACTGTTAAGAGCCCTTTCTCTCAGAAAATTTATGTCACATACTAAGGTCTACAGTCCACTGGCGGTGTTAAAAATCTATGTCAGCACAGTCAAAAGCTAGGCCATTTCTGTCACATATTTTGATACTCGCAAACTCACATGTCGAAACCTATAAAGTAATTCCCATTGTCCTACAATCATGAATTTTCGCAGGACGCAACGTTTCACGGGACAAGTAAAGGGAAAAAAATTCTAAAATTGTTAGTTTGTAGTTATAAGACAGTCTCCAAAGCCTTAGAATTCTTGGGACAGGCAAAATCGGCGAGGTTCTTGATTGCTGGGATGGATGAACTACCCATATACGTAATTAAGTTTCCATGGAACCCTCATTTCGCGAAACCTGCTTGCAGTTACCATTCTTTTTTCTCCTTGGCTGTTGCCAATTGCAAGGTGGAAACAGTATTGTTAAAAGCTATGTATTCTGGGATTAACAACAGTATGGAAAGCCAGACAGTTGAGCAGCTTACCGCCGGCCGCTATGGCCGAACGGTTCTAGGCGCTTCAGTCAGGAACCGCGCTGCTGCAATGGTCGCAGGTTCGAATCCTGCCTCGGGCATGGATGTCTGTGATGTTCTTAGGTTAGTTAGGTTTAAGTAGTTCTAAGTCTAGGGGACTGACGACCTGAGATGTTAAGTCCCGTAGTGCTCAGAGCCATTTGAACCATTTGAATTGAGCAGCTTACCTTGTAACCGACAATATTACGCAGTGAAACAGACACTGTAATTCAGTATCTCAAGAACTATAAATCCCTCCTTGTAGACAGTATATATGGTAAAGTTATCAAAGGAATGGGGCAGGAAAGTGTTTATGTGCTGCATTCGATGTGTACAAGAATATGGGAAACTGGGGAGCGTTCAGAAGACTAGTTGAAGTCTCTCCATCCTCCTATACATGAAAGAGTCAACCAGGAACTGCTCCAACTAACGAGCTTTTGCTTTCATATCCCACCCAATCAAAATTATGCTCTACATCTTGAACCAGGGTTTGAGGCCATACATTCAGCCTGACACATCCAGGGAACAAGCAGGTTTGGTTGAAGGAAAAAGAACTTTTGAACGGATTCTCAACATCAGAAGAAAAATGAAAAAATCGCGGGAGATTTGTGTTCTTGTCTAATAAGTTGTCGGAAATGCTTGCAGAGTTCGGTGTCCAAACACACTTGACAGCGCTTATCAGAAGTCCGTAGAATAATCACCTCGCAGCTGTGAAGACAAGAGCTGGCACATCTGATTTCTTCAGTGTATCAAAAGGTGTTAGGTTATGTTCAATCTTCCCCACCCCCATCTGTACGACAACTACAAAGAACTTGTCATTGGGACTAGCTGGCTGGACTGTAAGGTCTACGTTGGTGGTAAAACTATTAACAACCTCCAATTTGCTGATGAAGCCGTGCTTTTAGCTGCCAAGGAAGATGAACTAGCTGAGCTACTAATAAAAGTTAAAGGAGGTTAGTTGTCATGTGGACTGGACCTTGATCTCTAAAAACCCAAAATACTGATAATTGACTGAGGAGCCCAGGTTCAACTCACAGGTCGATTAAAGAAACTGAAAGTTGTGCAATCTTGCATCTATCTTGGGCCAACCATTTGCTACTCATGGAAGCTGAGAAGATGAGGTAAGAAGACGGATCACGCCAGAGCGAGTGGCAAGAAAGAAGCTCACCAAGATCTGACAACAAAGCAATAACGAAAAACACAAGGGTCCGGCTTCGTGAAACACTCGTATTTTCCGTCTTCTTTTATGATTGGGAAAAGTGGACCCTTAGGGCATTGGTGTTGGCGCAGAAAGCTGCGCATGTAGTGGCCCGAAAGAAGAACATATATGTCCATTATTGAGCAATTCAGTATCTCCAGGTGTCTTTCATCTTGTGTCAACCAAAAAATTCTCCAGTTCTTAAACTACATTGCGAGAAAAGATGAAAAAAACCATAGAGAAAATAGTCGTGGGAGAGAAGATCGAGGACAAGAGAGCGGCCAGCAGATGGGTGGATCAGATCGGGAACATCTCTTACCTACCTCTTCAGCAGGCTCTAAGAGGAGATGGTAACCGTCCAGGATAGAGAAACATGGTTAATGTGGTCACAACGCTCAGCAGTGAGCACAACGACTTGTAATGACGACGACTCGCTTGTAACGTCGAGTTAATGAGTTTAACTGCCTTAATTTGACGATTACTTTGATGTTTTCTCTGCCTTTAAGGTTCTTTAACCTTCATGTCTAAGATGTTTCCAGAAATTACTGCTAGGGTTGCGGCCTGCACACGCAGCTTCCCTCTCTAGTGACTTGACAGTCAGTTAGGTCTGCAAGGCTGTCGAAAAATGTACGTAGTAAGCGCGCCCCTTTCCTCTGTTTGTTGCTCCCTCGTTTCTACTCTAGTTTGTAAGCTTTTTAGTGTTTTAGTCCACTATCATCAGTTCTTTTGAAAACTGGAAGCTTTTTTAACAAAGATAGGTAGCTTTGACTGTTTAAGTCCTATATATTAAGTAAACTAAGTGGTCCGGTACTTGATTGATCTTTATCTACTCTTTTACATAGCACGGAAGATGGATTGTTTGCCGACCTACCCTTGAAATACTCCAAGAGACTTCACAATCGGAGGGGTCTGAAAAGTACTAGTGTCTAATATATTAATCAAAAATGGTTCAAATGGCTTTGAGCACTATGGGACTCAACTTCTGAGGTCATTAGTCCCCTAGAACTTAGAACTAGTTAAACCTAACTAACCTAAGGACATCACACACATCCATGCCCGAGGCAGGATTCGAACCTGCGACCGTAGCGGTCTCGCGGTTCCAGACTGCAGCACCTAGAACCGCACGGCCACTTCGGCCGGCTAATATATTAATCAAGTATAACTTTTGTAATACGAGAGTGACGTACTTTAGCTACAACTCATCTTTTATCCAGAATCTCTTCTGTGGCAAGTCCCATACTCTGAAACTCATTCGTGTTTTGTACTACTGGAGCGCTAGCAGTCACAGTTGAGGACAAAAAAAAAAGAGGAGAAAAGCACTCACTCCACTTGTCGTCCTCGTCCTTCTGCTTGTTTGCTCCCGGCCGGTCGCTGTCGACGCAGCCCACATTCTTCAGCTGGATCAGCAGGTGCATGAAGTCGTTTCTCGTCACGCCGTTGTCCTCCCTGTACTTGACCGTGTCGCTCACCATCTTGCGGAAGTAGTGCGACACCTCAGTCAAGTTGCTCTTGGGACTGTAGGAAGCACAAGGAAATTTGTCTTTAGTGATCTACAACTGTTCTTACCGCGGTGCTGCAAATTAGAGAATTTAAAAAAAAAGGTCTATGGAACTCGACACCGTTTTCCGTAATTTGCAACATCGACATACAGGGTGACAATTATTCAACTATGCGAAATCAAATCGTCATAACTTTTGAACAGATTGCGTTAGGATGTTCAAGCTCCACGGTTGGCCGTGGGGCGTGATGTTAATTAGTATGGTTTGTTTAGCGACGAAGCCCACTTTCATTTGGATGGGTTCGTCAATAAGCAAAATTGGCGCATTTGGAAGACTGAGAATCCGCATTTCGCGTTCGAGAAGTCTCTTCACCTTTAACGGGTGGCTGTGTGGTGTGAAAAGTCCAGTCACGGAATCATCGGTACGCCAAGGTTCTGGAAGACCGATTTCACCCCCTTTATCTAAAGTGACTCTGATTTAGACAAAATGTGGTTCATGCATGACGGAGCTCGACCAAATCGAAGCAGGAGAGTGTTTGATGTCCTGGAGGAGCACTATGGTGACAGCATTCTGGCTCTGGGGTATCCAGAGGCCACTGGCTTGGACCTCGATTGGCCATCATATTCTCGGGATAGTAATACAGCAATAACCCCAAAACGAATTCCGAGCTGAGAACAGCCATACAGGAGGTCATCGACAGCATCAATGTTCTGACACTTGAGCGGGTCATGCAGAATTTCGCTATTCGTCTGCCCCACATCATCGCCAATGATGTCAATCATATAGAACATGTCATGACCTAAATCCGAATATATAGTGACGTTTAAATGTCGAATAAAATGTAAAATTCCGAATTTTGTGGTAAGGTCTTATGGGACGAAACTGCTGAGGTCATCAGTCCGTAAGGTTACACAGTATTTATTCTAACTCAAACTACCTTACGCTAAGGACGACTCAAATACTCGCGGCCGAGGGAGGACTCGAACCTCCGCCGGGAGGAGCACGAATAAAGTGTATGCACGCCGTAGTTTGTAACTAATTTACGTTTTTTTTATATAGTTCAGTAATTGTCAGCCTGTAGTTTTAGTGTTTCATTTACAGTAACATCGTTGCATTTCAGCTGCTAAATTGAATGTAAGCTATCAGTAAATTAAACAGGATGGCCTGAGAAGGACGCTATCAGAAGAACATTCGTGCAGACAGTGAAAGTGCCCTGTTGGCAGGGCTCCTCTGATACAACACGGCACTGACGAAGAAACGCACCCTCTTCGTGAGTGCCGGTCCAGTCCATCCCTCTGTTCCGAAAGGGTGGCCGCCCCAGTTGAGTGTCGACTGCCAACTTGCTGTGCAGCTGGAACGTTCTGGTTGCTATCTCTTTTCAACCTAGCGTGGCACCGCAGGTGCAGGGAAAGTTGTCCTTAATCTGGCACGTGCCAGCGCCGTTGCAGTAGAGCCAAACGGTAGGGGCAAAAGAGCAAACAATAAATCGCATACAAGACTATGAATGACAGGGTTCCAGGAACCACTAGCTATTCCAATCGGTCAGTAAAGAAAATAAAGCACAGCTACAAGTGCTTCCCCACGTTGCATTATTTTGAAAAACTGCGGAAGAAGATGAATTCTTTAATTGAAGGTAATACTTCCAAGCAGGTTGTCACTGGACAGACCGATAACTACCACGCATCCTACATTGTCAGCAATGCAGTAAGACATGTTGTACACTACACTCCCATCTGTTTCTACACTACACTCTTACATGTCGATCGTGGCACGCTCAGTCTGTGTCGATGCTTCTGCAGCTCACAGGAGGCAATGAAAGGATAGGTTCTTTATTTCGGCTTCTGTAGTAATGTGTGACATCATCAACAACTTTAATCTTGGCAGAATTAAGAGCTGCTTTAAGCCCTAATGACACAGACTGTGACTCGCTTACATTACGATGATTCCTCGTCCTGAGAACCAGCTGCATTGTGGACATATAATAAGATGTACCTCTATGTCAGTTATAGACTTAACATATCTGAAATGTCCGATAGGCAACAATTTATCGACAAAAGTCTCCAGCCCTGCTACAGTGTCTATTTTAGGATCACAGACTACGGCCATAGTAAACCAACCATTACCATGTCCATTAGCGTCTGCGTTCGTAAGCCTGAAATTCAATACGCATCCGCAAAAGACTGGAGTGCCATGCAAAATTACTTGGGTCCATACTCCATTCTTCGTACTAATAGCAATATTATCAATAGCTTTATATACAGTAAGCCGCGAACGCCTTCTACTCCTATAACAACGCGGCATCACTAGTCTGTGTCGATACTGCTGCCAGTGCGGCTGCTCCACGACTGACGCCGTCTTAAGAGAAACGTCACTTGCACAGCACTTCCTTATCTAACCGCAGCGCGGCTTACGCAACCGCCAAAGTGAATTTTAGCCCGACAGAACTCAAGTAATAGTAGCGAGCTCAACCAGCCGCGCTGGCCACCTTTAATACTATATTCTTGAGTATCGGAGATACGCATAGTATACTGTTATATCGAAGATATATATCAAATGTGTTGCAGCAGCAGGATATGTAACTAAACTTACTATAGAAAGTGAAGCCTTTTGCGGATGCGTATTGAATTCACGCTTATGAATGCAGGCGCTAACGGACATGGTAATGGTTGGGTTACTGTGGCTGTAGTTCGTGGTCCTAAAGTAGAGACTGTAGCAGGCCTGGAGACTCAACACTCGAGAAGTTATTGCTTATCAGGCATTTCAGGTACGTGAAGTCTATAACAGAGATAGAGGTATACCTTATTATATGTCTACCATACCGCTGGTTCTCAGGACGAGGAATCATCGTAAAATAAATGAGTCTGTGTCTGTACGGATTAAAGGAGCTCTCAATTGTGCCAAGATTAAAGTAATTGGTGATGGCACACATTACTACAGAAACTGAAATACAGTACCTGTCGTTTCCTGTTCCTATAGAATCTTCTTTCTATGCATGGTCATCTTGTTTTGCTTTGACAGATCATTTGTTGATGCAACTATTTCTCATCTACATTCTAGTGAGAAACCCTTGACCACACTGACATAAGCTATTAATAAGATCGTTTCCTGAATTTCTAACTGTAGCTTATAAGTACCACGAAATAAATTTTAACATTAAAATAAAATTAAATAAAATAGCTTCACAAATTGAGCAAATCAATAACGCGTTGGTACACCTCTGGCACTTTTGCAAGCCGTTATTCCGCTTGTCATTGATAGAGTTGCTTAATGTCTACCTTAGGAATACTGTGCCAATTTTTTTCCAATTGGCGCTTTAGATCGTCAGAATCGCGAGCTCATTGGAGGGCCCTGTCCACAATGCACTCTTGGAAACATTTCTTTTATGTTAAGAGGGACAGAGACTGAGAGAGAGGAAGAGAGAGAGAGAGAGAGAGAGAGAGAGAGAGAGAGAGAGAGGGAGGGAAAAGAAAGAATGGGGAGGAAGGGTGGAGAAAGAGAGAGAGAGAGAGAGAGAGGGAGAAGAAAGTAAAGGAAGGAAGGGAGACTGGGATAGAGGTAGTGAGAGGGAGAGAGTGAGAGTGAAAGAGAGAGAAGAAATAAAGGAGAAGAAAGTGGAGAGAGAGAAGGACACAGAGAGACAGAAGAAAGGAAGGGGAGGAACGCACAGGGAGTGAGGGAGGAGAGAAGAAACAAAGGGGAGGAAGAGTGGGGAGAGAGAGAGAAGAATGAAAAAGGAGGAAGGGGGAGTGGGAGAGAGAGAGAAAAAAATAAAGGGAAAGAAGGAGGAGAGTGAAGGAGTGAGGCAGAGAGAAGAAAGAAAGGGGAGAGAGAGAGAGAGTAGAAATAAAAGGGAGGAAGGGAAGAGAAAAACAGAAGAAAGGAAGGGGAGGAAGGGTGGGCAGAGAGAGAGAGAGAGAGAGAGAGAGAGAGAGAGAGAGAAAGAAAGAATGGCCTTGAATTTGTGCAACACTGTGCGAGGAGGCGAGGCGTGACGTCAGCAAAGAGCGGTCGTGCTCGGTAATTCGCATATCCGGAGTCCGGACAACAGACATGTAGAGAGTGTGTGACAGAGCAAGCAGTCACGTGGGACCGGCGACTAACTGCTAGGACTCGCCTTCAGCAGGCGCAGCCGCGTCGTACCTCGTCAAACACAGAGCGTTGCAGCATTCCAGTGTTTACCTTAAGAGGGTGAGCAGCTTGGGGTTGATGGCCGCGAGGGCGGAGTTGAGCGTGTTGCGGAAGGTTTGCTTGAAGATGCGGCGGCCCCACTGCCTGAACGCCGCCTCCGGGTTGCGCTGGCAGTTCACCTCGACGCCGAACGCGACGGACGCGATGACGTCAGTGGTGAAGCGCGCACTCAGCTCGCGCATCTCGACCACCTGCCCTCTGGACGCGGGCTCCTCCAGCACCTCCCCCATCTCGCGGCCGCAGTCCGCTAGCGTCTGCAAGGCCGAGGGCGCACCACCATAGTAACTATGTCAAGATTTTCATCACCAATAGCTGGGCGGACCGCAAATGGAATACTGTGCAAAACAGCATTTTACAACTCTACCGAAATGAATGCGACATTTCAGGCACAGACAGGAGAGCATTTGAATTTTTCCCTGACAACAGACTGGTCGTGGCCCGTATGGCACCCAACTGTACAAAATCAAAAGACACACGAACTATAGTTGCACCTGTGCCAGGGTGTGAACTACCTGCTGTCACGGATCCACGATTTGGTTGTGAGGGTCAACAGTTCGTTACTGTCTCTCCACTTCCCCCCCATCGAAAATATAACGTGCTGTCACCCTCCTCGTTAAACGAGCCATAGACACCTGCGACTTCATTAACAGAAACAGCCAAGTATGTACACGGACTGAGCCAAATCTATAAGACTACTTTCCAGAACGAGACCGACAGTTCCATGGTGGCGTTGTGGGCACATGTCGTAATAAGAAAAGTATATAACCTGGGCAGAGACAAATGAGGAATCACAATAGTGATGATAAGAGCTGCGAATGGGGATATCGACTGACATAAGAGACTTTAACAACGTGAAGATTGGTATGCAGCCGCCGACTGGGAACGAACTTCGAGCAAACAGCTAGTCGGCACTTAGAGCTACTCTGTCGTGACCGTCAAGGAAAATGGTTGAAGGTAACAAGGCGTTGGACGCCCATGCCTCATCGCAGAACTTTGATGATGTTTGCTTTCTCTGTGAAACAGGACTCCGACGTCCTTCCATGTTGACCCAACCACATCGTCAGTTATGTTTGTAGTGGACACATTATCATTGACATGGAAACGTATCGCACAGTCAGATGAATCACGTTTCGTGTTACACCAGATTGATGGTCGTGACTGGAAACGCCATCATCCCAGTGAGCAGCTGCACCAAACATGAAGTGCACCATAGATCGCAGCCTGATAACGTCAACTTTATGCTACGCAGGACATTCACCTGGGCTTCCATAGGACTTTCGGCAGTAACCGAAAACAGCGAGACAGCTGTAGACTACGTCAACATTGGCGAGGACCACCTGGATCCCTTCATAACTGGTGTATTTTCCGATGGCTATGGCATCTTTTAGCAGGACAACTGTCTGTGTAAGAAGGGCAGAATCGTACTGCGCGGATTAGCGGAGCACATGGTGAATTCACATTGTTGTCTTTGCCTCCAAATTAGCCTGACCTGGTGACATACATTTGGGAAGCTGTCGTAAACTATCCGCGTCCTCAGACCACTGACAGGAACTGCGTGACCTGTGTGTAGGCGTCTGTCGGCACGTCCCTAACGAGGGCTTGTCACAACCACGCCACACAAAATCACTGATGTATTGCGTTCTATAAGTCGACCAACCCGTTATTACAACGGTTTGGCCCGTCAGTGCAGATGTTTTCGTTTCATCATTCTAGGGGCGTCAGAAATTGTTTCATACTTTATTTTTTCCCATCGTTCGTGGTGGGGTGACTCATCCTTACAGTTGCAAGTCTGCAACACTTTTCTCTAACTGTCGGTGGCAGTACAGTCACTAGAAGGGTAATTCCCGCACAGTACAGCCCCTTTTTTCCACCTGCTGTCCATACGTGTGTAAACCCCCATGGTTCTTTTGTAACATACAGTGCGTATATGTGGCTTGCTAATGTTGTCTCTGCAGCTGAATCCTCACACCTGTAAATGATTAAATCGACCCTGCCATCGAGAGCCTACACCTAGGGACTTACATAAAACGAATAACGAAATGCTGTGTTATGGTTTTACTTCATTTTAGTCTACCGAATGAAACCAATTATTCCTATCGGGGAGCTACCAAAATGAATCACAACTTGACTACTGTAACTGATCAATTTAAAAAAAATTGGGTGCCAAAAGTAGCAGAAATATGAAAAAATGACAGATTCTACCCTAAATGTAGTTTCGAGATTGGATGAACATTAGAGCGGGCTCCCCTTCATTAGACGGACACAAAGAGAGTTGATGCTGATGTTTCTTTTTTTGAGTCATCAGTCTTCTGAATGGTTTGATGCGGCCCGCCACGAATTCCTCTGCTGTGCCAACCTCTTCAATTCAGAGTAGCACTTGCAACCTTACATCCTCAATTGTTTGCTCGATGTATTCCAATCTCTGTCTTCCCCTACAGTTTTTGCCCGCTACAGCCTCCTCTAGTACCATGGGAGTCAATCCTTGAAGTTTTGACATATATCCTATCATCCTCTCCCTTCTCCTTATCAGTGTTTCCCATATATTCCTTTCCTCTCCGATTCTGTGCAGGACCTCTTCATTTGTTACCTTATCAGCCAACCAAATTTTCGACATTCTTTTGTAAAACCACATCTCAAATTCCTCGATTCTCTTCTGTTCCAATGTCTCACTACCATACAATGCTGTGCTCCAAACGTACATTCTCAGAAGTTTCTTACTCAAATTAATGCCTATGTTTGATACTAGTAGACTTCTGTTGGCCAGGAATGCCATTTTTGCCAGTGCTAGTCGGCTTTTGGTGTTCTCCTTGCTCCGTCTGTCATTAGTTATTGTGGTGCCCAGGTAGCAGAATTACTTAACTTCATCTACTTCGTGACCATGTATCCTAGTTTTAACTTTCTCGCTCTTCTCATTTCTACAACCTCTTATTACTTTCGTCTTTCTTCGATTTACTCTCAGTCTGTATTCAGTACTCATTAGACGCTTCATTCCGTTCAGCACTAAGGACAGCAGCGTGATCCATTAGCGAAAAAGTGTCATTGATATCCTTTCACCTTGAATTTTAATTCTAGTCCTGAACATTTCTTTTATTTCCATCATTACTTTTTCCATGTACAGATTGAACAGTAGGGGCAAAAGACTACATCCCTGTCTTATACCATTGTTAATCCGACATTTCGTTCTCATTCGTCACTCTTAGTCCCTCTTGTCTCTTGTACATACTGTATATTATTCTTCTCTCCCTATGACGTACCCCTATTTTTCTCTGAATTTCGAACATCTTGCACCATTTTACATTGTCGAACGCTTTTTCCAGGTCGACAAATCCTATGAACGTGTCTTAATTTTTCTTTAGTCATGCTTCTATTATCAACTACTGATAAGCTGTGAGAAAGATAAGACGTAAACCCTGACTGGCACATCCAGAAGTAGCTCAGTGGACAATTGGGTGTAATTCAACACATTTACTGCGAGTGTTTTCCTATCTGCCGAACCGAATCGCACATATCTCCTTTTGCAGTATGGCTAGCATTTATACAGCACCGATGATCTGCTCGTTGGTGCGTTGGTCACACTGCAGACAATGCGGCGTACTTGTAATTTTCTGCCTACACAGTGGACGCAATACGCATCGGCAACCTCGTAGGGCTGAAATTACCAGAATGCAATCTCCCACCTGCACTGTCCATGCTACAAGAGTTCTGTGACCTCCAGCGTTGTAAAGTACCGCCACCTCGCTCAGCTCTCTCTCAGGGCAGTAAATGTCCACCCCTGCAGGACATGACAACTGCCTTCCCAGCCCCTCTTCAGCCGAATGTGGCTTCTGAGGAATGTCTTGCCCGCATTGCCCTTTCTGTCAGCACTCAGCTCTATATAACTCCCAGGCGTGCAGTACTTCACAGCTTATTGGTAGGCCTACGTGATTATAGCCAATACCGACCAGTGAATTAACTAACAATCCGATTGTACAAAGTGAAAAGTGACCTAATACAAATATAAATCGAAAAGAAGTTGTTATTGTTGATGTGCTCTTCAGTTTGAACACTCGTTTGATGTAGCTCTCCATGCTGCTCTATCGTGTGCGAGCCTCTTCATCTCCGAGTAACTACTGCAACCTACATCTATTGAATCTGCTTATTGTTTTCATCTCTTGGTCTCCCGTTACGATTTTTATCACCCACACTTCTCACCAATACGAAATAGGTGATCCCTTGCATGTCTCAGAATGTGTCCCGTCAACCGATCCCTTCTTTTCAACAAAGTTGGGCCACAAATTCCTTGTCTCCCTAATTCCATTCATACCTCCTCATTACTTACTTGATCTACCCACCTAAATTACAACATTCTTCTGTAGCACCACATTTCGAAACCTTCTATTCTCTTTCAGTCCATGCTGTTTATTGTCCATGTTTCACTTCCATTCACGGCTACACTCCCGACAAATACCTTCAGAAAAGACTTCCTGACACTTGAATCTGTATTCGATGCTAACAAATTTCTCTTCTTCAGAAATGCTTTTCTTGCCGTTGACAGTCTACATTTTATATCCTCTCCACTTCAGCCATCACCAGTTATTTTGTTCCCCAAATAGCAAAACTAATCTACTATTTTAAATATCTCGTTTCCTAATCTAATTCTCTTAGCATCATGGGACTTTATTCGAGTACGTTACGTTATCATTGTTTTACTTTTCTTGATGTTCCTCTTATATCTTCCTTTTAAGACACTGTCCATTACATTTAGCTGTTCTTCCAAGTTCTCTGCAGTGTCTGACAGAATTACAATGTCATTAGCAAACCTGAAAGTTTGTATGTCTTCTCCCTCAACTTTAATTCCTATTCCAAATTTTTCCTTGGTTTCTTGTACTAGTTGTTCAATGTACATACTGAATAGCACCAGGGACAGGCTACAACCGTATCTCACTCCCTTCTGAACTACTGCTTCCCTTTCATGCCCCTCGACTCTTATAACTGCCGTCTGGTTCCGGTATTTTACTCCTGCTATCTTCAGCATTTCAAACATGGTATTCCAGTCAACGTTGCCAAATGGCTTCTCCAAGCACACAACTGCTATAAATGTATGTTTGTCTTTCCTTAACCAATCCTCTAAGGTAAGTCGGAGGGTTGGTATTGCCTAGCGTGTTCCTGTATCTTCTGTGAAGAATTCGTATTAGTATTATGCAACAATGAATTAATAAACTGATTGTCCAGTAATTTTCACATCTGTCAGCAACTGCTTTCTTTGGAATTGAATTACTACATTTTTCTTGAATTCTGAGGGTGCTTCGCCTGTCTCGTATATCTTCCACACCAGATAGAAGAATTTTGTCATGGCTCTGTCATCGAAGGCTCTTCCAGAAGTTCTGAGGGAATATCGTGCACACCTGGGCCCTAGTTTATACTGACGTCTTTCCCAGCTTTGTAAAATTCTTCTCGCATTGTAATAAGGCTCAACTCATCTTCTAGTACGTCCACTTTCCTTGCAATAACATTGCCCTGTATAAATTTCTTCCATCTTTCAGCTTTCCCTTCTTTACTTAGGACCTGCTTATCATCTGAGCTCCTGATTTTTATACAAGTGCTTCTCTATACCCCGAAGGTCTCTTTAATTTTCCTGTAGACGGTATGTGTCTTTGCCCTAGTGAAGTATGTTTCTAAATCCTTGCAGTGGTCATGTAGCCATTCCTGCTTAGCAAATTTGCACTTCCTGTCAGTGTCTTAGACGTTTGTATTCCCTTTCGCCTACTTAGTTTGCTGCATTTTTAAATTTTATCCTTTCATCAATTAAAATGATCAAAGAAAAAACAAGCCACATTTGACGTCTTAATCCACATCGCCAACCATAAGTCAAGAGACTCAATCTCAGTGACGGCACCTCACCTCTTGACTTACAAATAGAGGGCGTTCGACAGTATGTACTAGTAGCACTCAAGTCTCTGTCGCGTAAAACACGGAATCCCAGCACGGGTGGCGGAGTTAATTACAACTGTATTCCACGAAAGGCCTAAAACAGTGGCTCCTAACAAGTGGTTAATAAGTATGTTTTACCACAAGTAGGAGTTTTTCAAGGAATTCATAATAAGTCAGGGCAAAATAACTGGGAATGACGAGGCACGTTATTCCATCACATGCCTCATACGCAGAACAAGTAATCCGCAGAGTGTAGAACAGACTCGGCTTGATAAGGTTGATCACCGTAGAACAAACGAAGTACCCAAGGAAACACTAATCAATAACCGTCCATAAAACCTACAATACAGCATGCGAAGCCAGTACACATGAACAGCCACACATATGGCACCTGTATAGAGAGGCGCATATTGCCGCTATGCAACAGATACAAGAGGGCCAATACAAAAAAAAAAAAAAAAGGCTGGACATTAATTTCCTACACTATTATGCACCACAAACGCCTCGGTAGTACATTGATTACGGGAGTGAAGAGATCATCATAGATGTCACCAACATGCTAGGGACTAAGAATCTGTGCATTCCTCTACAGAAAAGAAAGACAACGAATCAGACGCGATAGAGTAAGAGCTGAATAAAAGAGTACACCATACATTAAACATGAAAGCACCAGCTGTCCAAACCAAGATGAGATTTTAAAGAGGTTTCCCTACCTCTAAGAAAAATACAAGAATTGTGAAACTCCTTGAAACAAAGCAAAGCAACTTTAGAGTTACAAAACTCTAATCTGACCTCGTGAAATTGAATAACAGAACAAAACATCTTGGATGAAGAGAATTTTGCGGCACAGTAGCCCGCCTACTCCCATAAGGAGCTGGAGGTGGAGTTGGAGCTTAGAGTTGGTTTGAGTGTGTGCTGTGAACAACCATAGCTCTCCAGAATGAAATCCAGAATCCGTAGATCTGTGCTCCACACTCTTGAGAAAGCTAATTAGAGAGACTGTCGGAAGCTCACACTAGTTTGCCTACAACCTTCCAGACCTTGAGATTAAAACAGCATATTTATATTAAACACGAATGGTGGGATGAGATATGTGAGGAAGCAATAGAACAAAGGATGAAGGCATGGAAGAAATGGCACTCAACCAAAAGTGATAAGGACTACCTGGAGTTCAAACAGCAAAGATCTTCTACAGCAAAACTCATTAGATCAGTAAAAAGACTATTTGAAAAGAACCAACTTATACAAATGGATAAAGATTTTAAGAGAAACAATAACAGATCCTTTTACAGCACATTCAGACAGAAACTACAAAAATATGTAGCACCAAATCTGTGTTTTAAAGATACCAGTGGAAAACTGGCAATGAATAATGAAGAAAATTGTGAAATATTAGCAAAATATTTTGAACAACTCCTCAACTGTCAGGAACCTATTGAAAAATTACCAGCCAACACCCCAAACACAGTAAACAATAATTCTGAACCCCCATGCCTCATAGAAATCAGAGAAATCATTAAAAACCTTAAGAACAATAAAGCACCAGGGGAAGACATGATAATTGCAGAAATGTGGAAAAGTGTGGATAATACAACTCAAGAAAACTACTGGGAATAATCAATGAGATTTGGAGAACGGAACGTATACCGGAAGAATGGAAAACTGCATTAATCCACCCCATCTTCAAGAAAGGGGATAAAACCGATGCAAATAACTACAGAGGGATATCTTTACTTCCGGTAACGTATAAAATTCTATCTAAGGCACTACAAAACAGATTGGAGAAACAACTTGATCAAGAAATTGGTGAATACCAAGCAGGCCTTAGGAAGGGAAGATCTTGTGTGGAGCAAATTTTAAACTTGAAGTTAATTATTAAATATAGACGATTAAGAGGTAAAAGACATCTTTATCACGTTTGTTGACTTCAAGAAGGCGTACGACTCCGTTGACAGAACAACCTTGGTTAACATCCTTAGGGAGTTTGGGGCAGACAAGAAAACAGTCGCAATCGTCAAAGAAACACTTACGGATACCTATGCAAAAGTAAAGTTCCGGGGTGAGGTATCCAGACCATTCAAAATCAGAACAGGATTAAGACAAGGAGATGGGTTGTCACCTACCCTATTCAACTGTGTGTTAGAAAAAGTTATTAGAGAGTGGAGGAAGAAAACGACTGAAGAAGGAATACAAAAAGTCAGATTAGGAAGAATAAAGGATGGATTAGAAGTAGATTGCCTCACTTTTGCTGATGACTTAGCAATTCTGGCAGGAAGTTTGGAAGAAGCAGTCAAACAGATCAATATTCTGAATGAAACAGCAGAAAAAGCAGGACTGAAAATCTCCTTTGAAAAGACAGAGTACCTAACCAATGTAAAAGAGGCACCGAACAATATGATTACAAAGTATGGCCAGATAAAGAAGGTTTCTAATTTCAAATATTTAGGGGAAATCATCCAGCCCAATGCTTCAGATAAAGAAGGAAATAAAACAAGAACAAGAAAAATGGAAATGGCATTCCAGCTAACAAAGAATGTGTACAACAAGAAGTCAGTATCAATTAACGCAAAAATAAGGCACTACAACACTGTGATTAAGCCAGAGTGTCTGTATGCATCTGAATGTTTAGCAATGGACACTAACAAGGAAATGGAAGCTATAGCAAAAAAGCAGCGAAAAATCATTAGAAGAGTACTTGGGCCGAGGTTTGAGAATGGGACTTGGAAGCTTAGAAGTAATACAGAAGTGTATGACAAAATTGAGAAAGTGGGAGATACTATGAGGAAGAGAAGAGTAAGCTTTTACGCCCATTTCAAAAGAATGAATGATGAAAGGCTGACAAAGAAAATATTCATGTTTTTTGACAAGAACCCCAGAACCCAAATTACCTGGTTCAAAGAAGTCAAAGCAGACTTAGAGGAGATGGGTATAGGAGAAGATGATATAACCAACAGAGACTTAATGAGAGACAAAATTCAACATTTTGAAGGATTTGAAGTGAAGAAGAGAAGAACTGGAGGAACAGTGTGGACAGAAGACCGAAGGGAGCAGCACAGAGAGAGGATGAAGACATATTGGCAGAAGAGAAAAGAGGAGGAGCGCAATAGGAGAAATGTACATTGAAAAATAGTTGTTTAACGCGGTCCCTAGACGGCCAAAATCGGAATTTTAAAAAAAAAGTTATGTTATTGCTGGTTTAGTTTCAGGGTCAACAAAGGCATTATTCGAATACTTCCGTGAATTGTGCAGCTGAAATTGCGCAACGATTCTCCGTGTAAAACGACCTGCTTGTCGTTAAACAGTCAATCCATAAACCATCGCCGGCCGGTGTCGCCGTGCGGTTAAAGGCGCTTCAGTCTGGAACCGCGTGACCGCTACGGTCGCAGGTTCGAATCCTGCTTCGGGCATGGATGTGTGTGATGTCCTTAGGTTAGTTAGGTTCAAGTAGCTCTAAGTTCTAGGGGACTGATGACCACAGAAGTTAAGTCCCATAGTGCTCAGAGCCATTTGAACCATTTGAAACATTTACCATCGCAACTGGTGGAAGTTCCGTTACATGAATAGATTACACACACTTCAGGAGTAGGGACTAGCACATTACGGACCTTTTCAGTAATAGTAAAAAATAGCAAACAGCATTTCAGAGAACAGACATTTCCTTGATTTTATGTGGAACTTCAAGGTCTCGTTCAATATAACACCTTTTGTGATGGCCGGGACCGTAAAGACGGCAAGGTCTGATGACGAGCACCTTCGCAGCGGAACACAAGTTCCAGGTGCGAATAAATCAGACTATGGGTTTGAAAAGAAAAAAGTTTTAGCGAAACCACTGGAAATCGGAATCTGGGTGGTCTGAATAGGAATTTGAAGCGCTGTCTCCGGAAAGCACTCCAGAAACCGCTGCACAACCTCATTCACTCTTTGAGATGTTTCTGAGATACTTGAGCGTAGCTGCCCACATCCTAAAGCCAGAAGCAGGTCCTTGGGACATCAGAGCATAAGCCACATGCCGAAAGTCCGCAAGTCTAGGGGCATTTCTGCATACTCCTAAATTAGGCGAAGAGGTTGCCGTGTGTTGAAAGTAGTGAGAGAGCCACCTCACCTGGAACATCATCTTCATCTTGCCAGAAGTGAACGTGGGCGTCAGCTTCACACGCAGCCTCCTCCATTTGTTCCCGCCAAGTCGAAAAAGGTGGCCGTTGAGAGGTTCATTTTCGTCCGTCTTTATTCCTCTGTCCTGGAAGGTCCAGAAGTCCTTGACGAGAATGGTACGGATCAAATCTGGGTCCACTATCATGAGACTCGGCCGGTTAAAGAAATATACTCCGCCGAAGCGTTGGCCTGGAACAAACAAGATGGCTTACATTTGCTTCACATTTCAAATAAACAGGTTTCACGCAAACTCTTACACTTGCGATTCCTAACCAGACTCGTTATACTAACAGAGATAAATGCTCCTAAAGTGCATATACTGCCGCAGATTTTGCTATCTTAGAAGGCCAATTTATGCAGTTGACACTTCATGAAATTTGCATTTGAAGTTGGAACTCTACACGTATCAATTTTGATATAATTTTAACGAGAAACTGCAGGGTTTATTTCACACATATACTTTTTCAGTTACGTATTTCCTGTATGCAAACTACTCGAAAATGTTTTGACTCATATCTGCGAACGCGTGTGAACGTAGAGTATAGGCGATCAGAGAAATAGCTATACTAAACTAAAAAAAAAAAAAGTTTACTGTAATTTGAGAACAAAAGAATAATCAAAGTAAAAGCAGTCACTTCGATATTGCATATCCTTTCATATGCCGGTCGGAGTGGCCGTGCGGTTCTAGGCGCTACAGTCTGGAACCGAGCGACCGCTACGGCCGCAGGTTCGAATCCTGCCTCGGGCATGGATGTGTATGATGTCCCTAGGTTAGTTAGGTTTAATTAGTTCTAAGTTCTAGGCGACTGATGACCTCAGAAGTTAAGTCGCATAGTGCGCAGACTCATTTGAACCATGCTTTCATATTGGTGAAATTTTAATCTACTACTGGGTAACATCGAACATTTCGTAACAGCATCCCACGAACAATAACGTGCTTGAATCCCCAATTCAGTTATTGTATCTTTCCAGCCTGGAATCACACAAAAAGTGTCACCAGACAACAGTGAAAGAGTGTTATATGACTCATGCTTACGAACTCAATCTTCTGTAGACCAGCGTGATCTAATGTGCTTGTAGAATCACGGGATGACGACTTTCTGGAAAAAATACAACAAAATATCTTTGTTCGCTAGACAGTCAGCGTGATCCCCTAGGGCTTAATGCTTGGTTTATGTGCGATTGTATCCTCCTTGGCCTGCTGTTCAGAAAGTGGTGGGGGTGTTGGGGCACAAGACTCTAGTTATCTTCCATGGTGCCCCATGCTGACCACAGGTCATGTTGTCCTCACACTACACAGTCCTCAAATGACCCTCGGCAGCGAAGAGAAGCGTCCAGCATCCAGTCATGGCATTGGCCTCAAACATGCGTGACCCATCACACTGATCTACCTGTGATACTGCAAGCCTGTAACCTGCACTGCTACCTGGGCGTCTTCGCATTTATTTAAGTCGATAATCAGAGTTGAAATAAATCCTGCACACGTCAATGAAGAGAACCCAAAGCCACTGATCCTGATACTATTCCAAGACTTCCCTTGCCCAGTGTCGTTGTGCACCACAAAGCTGGGGAACAGTGACTTTTTCAGTTGTTTATAGTGGACGTGTAGAGCTCAGAGTGATAGTGTGTGGATGGTTATGTGCTTTATGTTGTTACTAAACTGGGAGTAGGAAAAAGGAGTAGGAGTAGGAAAAGGGAGAGAAGGAAACATAGTAGGTGAATATGGATTGGGGGAAGAAATGAAAGACGAAGCCGCCTTGTAGAATTTTGCACAGAGCATAACTTAATCATAGCTAACACTTGGTTCAAGAATCATAAAAGAAGGTTGTATACCTGGAAGAATCCTGGAGATACTAAAAGGTATCAGATAGATTATATAATGGTAAGACAGAGATTTAGGAACCAGGTTTTAAATTGTAAGACATTTCCAGGGGCAGATGTGGATTCTGACCACAATCTATTGGTTATGAACTGCAGATTGAAACTGAAGAAACTGCAAAAAGGTGGGAATTTAAGGAGATGGGACCTGGATAAACTGAAAGAACCAGAGGTTGTAGAGAGTTTCAGGGAGAGCATAAGGGAACAATTGACAGGAATGGGGGAAAGAAATACAGTAGAAGAAGAATGGGTAGCTCTGAGGGATGAAGTAGTGAAGGCAGCAGACGATCAAGTAGGTAAAAAGACGAGGGCTACTAGAAATCCTTGGGTAACAGAAGAAATATTGAATTTAATTGATGAAAGGAGAAAATATAAAAATGCAGTAAATGAAGCAGGCAAAAAGGAATACAAACGTCTCAAAAATGAGATCGACAGGAAGTGCAAAATGGCTAAGCAGGGATGGCTAGAGGACAAATGTAAGGATGTAGAGACTTGTCTCACTAGGGGTAAGATAGATACTGCCTACAGGAAAATTAAAGAGACCTTTGGAGAGAAGAGAACCACTTGTATGATTATCAAGAACTCAGATGACAACCCAGTTCTAAGCAAAGAAGGGAAGGCAGAAAGGTGGAAGGAGTACATAGAGGGTTTATACAAGGGCGATGTACTTGAGGACAATATTATGGAAATGGAAGAGGACGTAGATGAAGACGAAATGGGAGATAAGATACTGCGTGAAGAGTTTGACAGAGCACTGAAAGACCTGAGTCGAAACAAGGCCCCGGGAGTAGACAACATCCCATTAGAACTACTGACGGCCTTGGGAGAGCCAGTCATGACAAAACTCTACCATCTGGTGAGCAAGATGTATGAGACAGGCGAAATACCCACAGACTTCAAGAAGAATATAATAATTCCCCTCCCAAAGAAAGCAGGTGTTGACAGACGTGAAAATTACCGAACTATCAGTTTAATAAGTCGCAGCTGCAAAATACTAACGCGAATTCTTTACAGACGAATGGAAAAACTGGTAGAAGCGAACCTCGGGGAAGATCGGTTTGGATTCCGTAGAAATGTTGGAACACGTGAGGCAATACTAACCTTACGACGTATCTTAGAAGAAAGATTAAGAAAAGGCAAACCTACGTTTCTAGCATTTGTAGACTTAGAGAAAGCTATTGACAACGTTAACTGGAATACTCTCTTTCAAATTCTGAAGGTGGCAGGGGTAAAATACAGGGAGCGAAAGGCTATTTACAATTTGTACAGAAACCAGATGGCAGTTATAAGAGTCTAAGGGGCATGAAAGGGAAGCAGTGGTTGGGAAAGGAGTGAGACAGGGTTGTAGCTTCTCCCCGATGTTATTCAATCTGTATACTGAGCAAGCAGTAAAGGAAACAAAAGAAAAATTCGGAGTAGGTATTAAAATTCATGGAGAAGAAGTAAAAACTTTGAGGTTCGCCGATGACATTGTAATTCTGTCGGAGACAGCAAAGGACTTGGAAGAGCAGTTGAATGAAATGGACAGTGTCTTGAAAGGAGGATATAAGATGAACATCAACAAAAGCAAAACGAGGATAATGGAATGTAGTCAAATTAAATCGGGTGATGCTGAGGGGATTAGATTAGGAAATGAGACACTTAAAGTAGTAAAGGAGTTTTGCTATTTAGGGAGTAAAATAACTGATGATGGTCGAAGTAGAGAGGATATAAAATGTAGACTGGCAATGGCACGGAAATCGTTTCTGAAGAAGAGAAATTTGTAAACATCGAGTATAGATTTAAGTGTCAGGAAGTCGTTTCTGAAAGTATTTGTATGGAGTGTAGCCATGTATGGAAGTGAAACATGGACGATAAGCAGTTTGGACAAGAAGAGAATAGAAGCTTTCGAAATGTGGTGCTACTGAAGAATGCTGAAGATAAGGTGGGTAGATCACGTAACTAATGAGGAGGTATTGAATAGGATTGGGGAGAAGAGAAGTTTGTGGCACAACTTGACTAGAAGAAGGGATAGGTTGGTAGGACATGTTTTGAGGCATCAAGGGATCACAAATTTAGCATTGGAGGGCAGCGTGGAGGGTAAAAATCGTAAGGGGAGACCAAGAGATGAATACACTAAGCAGATTCAGAAGGATGTAGGTACTGGGAGATGAAGAAGCTTGCACAGGATAGAGTAGCATGGAGAGCTGCATCAAACCAGTCTCAGGACTGAAGACCACAACAACAACAACAAACTGGGACTGTTACACAGTATCTCAGTTGTACCAAGTCGTTTAGTACTGATGATAGTGTGGGGATGGTTTCATACTGTCTGGGTTGTTACCAAGCTATTTAGTGAGGACAGTGAAAGCTGTATACGGATTCGCCCTTGTTTGGGGAGTCCTCTGATTAAAGCTCCGAGTGGTGCTAGCTTCGGTCGCACAGCTTGAGGTTGTTGCCACTAGAGATCTGTGTGATGAATTAGATGTGGGGAGTCAATGGATGTGCAGCACGTCCCACGCTTTCCCTGACTGGTCAGCTGCTGTGGTGGGCTCGGTTTCTGCCAGAACTGAGCGCCCTTACTCGTTGTTGAGTGGGAGTTCGTTTCGAGGCGTGACAGACAGTGAATGATTCTCTGGCAGGTCGACAAAGAGTCTTCGGGTGCTATCTGTGACTGTTAAAATAGCGTTAGGCGTATGGTGGTGTTCTTTTGGGGGATAGGGTTCACATGGAGTGAAAGAAATCCATAGGACACTCTTTGTGCGTAACAGGGGGAAACACTTCAGATGTGGAACCGTTCATACCAGATTCTTTCAGCAATGAGTTAACTCGACGGCGAGTAGATTTCGTGGAGCACGAAATTCAGGACGCCACACTTCGTTAGAAATTTTTTTCTGGTTCGTGGATAGCCAATACAGAAAGCTTCCCATCATCCGTTAGTAGATTATCAGTGCAAAGTAAACCGATATTTGAAAAAAATACAAAAAGAATCTTCGAGTATTTTGTTACAATTAGATTGAGTGTTTTCGTGTAGAAGATACTGTTACGCAAGTGACTCAGGCCCCAGTCCAACCCTGAAAAATGTTTCACATGTCATTCATTTCGTCTTCAGATAACTACGGGAAATCTGTCCTAATAACACGTCCACAGCTATTCTCCTGGCTATACGTCTGCCTCTTTTTTTCCCTAGAAGAAAGACGTCCATAAATATCAATTAATTGGGTCCAGTCAGTGACGCGTACGTAATGTAGTTTGATGTTCAATTTGAGCGTAATATATTTTAGATTTATTCGTGATTTCTGATTATTTGTGGCGTCTCAGGTTCTCGTTAAGCTGGATAAGCGAAAGCTCGCCGCAGCTCCTTTTGCGATCTCACTGTAGAGTTTTGTTTTTGATGACGCGATGTGTTAAGCACCCTCTATTTATTTATTTACTCGACTTTTCCTATGATAACAAAGGATAATGAGAGATAACTAGCATGTTCTTACATCGTCCCAGTAAATGAATCACATTCCGTTGCTCTTCACATGATTCCGTATATTTACTATGTTCTACTTCCTTTGTGTTGAGTTGTGTTCATTAATTAAGTTTGGTGTTCTTCATTACTTCATATAGTTGCGTTTTCGATTCATTGTTGGATGACAATGACAACGTCCATCAGCCCAACGAACAACAACATCGAATTCAGTTAGTTCACCTGTGTGGACGAAATATCTTCGGAACATGCAACACGTGTCGAAATTTAGTCATTAGAATGACTTCCCTACAGAGACTCAGGTGATGGAATAATATGCCTTGTTACTTGCAATACTGCGTCGCTATCCTCCGAACCTTGCATTGCTTAAACGTTTGCCGTTGTCACCATTCAATAATTAAATAAACAATAAAAGTGACACACTAAGAAAGTTATGTGGATGAACAACCAAACCGACATCGTATTCATTTCAAAGTGCGAAACGTCAGCCAAACAGGAATTAAGAAAGCCGTTTAAATATCGAAGAAAAAGATTCTCCATCTAGTTCGTATATGCAAGCTATGAGACCTCAAATAGTTCTTTGCAAAGATCGTGAGTTTCTTAATAACGGATCGGAAATGAGTCTACATCTCCGAAACTAATTATAAGGTTCTTGTCCGGCTGAGCTATCAGTACAAAAAGAAGCAAGAATGAGTGAAGCTTTTTGGTGTGTCATCTTACCTTTAAACTGCTGGTAAGCTTCATTCAGTTCGAGCGGCGCGGACGTCTTTCCCACAAAGCTGTTGTAGACATTGCCGAAGGGGAAGCGCGGCTCGAGGTAGGGCACGCCCTTCCTTTGCCAGTACTTATAGGAGTACGAGAACCACGCGTACACTGCCGCCACTACCAGCGACAGGGCTACCAACACCTCGGTTAGCCACGACTCTGCGTAGAAGGCCATGCTGGCGATTCTGCAAAATAACGTACGGGCATTGCATTGGTTCTCATGTGCTGACGGAAATATTACTGTCAAGAATTTCACAGAAAATTGTTGATACCACTCAAGCCTTCCTCTCTCTTTCTCTCTCTCTCTCTCTCTCTCTGTCTCTGTGTGTGTGTGTGTGCGCGCGCGCCTTCACCAACCACCACTTCACACTCTACGCCTTTTTCTAAACACCCACCCACCCACCCACACACATACACACACACACATACACACACACACACGCACACAAACACGCAAACAAAGGCGCGCGCTGGCAGACACACACACACACACACACACACATACATGACAAATTACGTAAGAAACCCCGCTAGACAGAAGACGGGTGTACCCTATAGACTATACTTTAAATATCTATATTGGAGACATTGTTAGACAATGGAAAAATGTGGCCAACCCAGGCACTAAAACAGGTCCTCATAACTAGATGAACACCATGATGTTCGCTGAGGACAATCCGAAAAGCTCGATAAATTGCCTAGACTTCTCATAGAAAGAGTATGACAACGGATTTTAAAGTAAAAGACCATGCGCTGCTGGTCATATTTTGGAGCGCATTTCCCGTTTTGATTTCTTAGGTTGTGCTGTAAGTTACGAGATTGAATATTATATCCACACTAAATTAAATTAACATCATAGGATACAAAGAACACTAGGCAACAGAGTACGGAAGTAAATGACAGTAAAACAGTATAAGTAATAGGTGCACTTGTTAGCACTCCTCGTTCAGTCTCGTTTACAATAAGAAAGAAAGACCTAACACATACACAGGCCACAGAGATCACATTCACAAGACGCAAGAGACGTTGCCAATCTCGGGGGATCTGATAAGAAATGAAAACATCAGAATTACTTTCAAACAAGTAAATCTTTTTTACACAAAACTAGACCTCAAACTCGCTACTTTGATACCTCATTTGTCCGTTTCCCACTCTTCGTATGAAAAGTCGGACGAATATCCATTTTGTAATTTCTGAGAAGTTTTGTTTATTATATATCATTTCTGACTCACTACAGCACGAAGATGCTAGATAAGACAAATACTTAAGATTATACTGCAATCATGAGATAAGAAGCTGTGATGATAATATCCAGCTCTAAGAAAAATGGCCAAGTGTAGGCCATTATGAAGAAACCCTTTGTGGTACGTTATGGAAACAATTGTCACAAGACTTACGGCAAGAAATAATAAAAATGTCGAGCATAAATAAAACTTCACAAAGATGGGCCATGGGAGCCATAGCAACAGAGAATACTTCTGAAATCAGTGTACAGTGTATCTTTGTGCATTGCAGGTTGTCGTGACGTTCTCTGTGGTATAGCCTCACGTATATCTCGCATCTGTGACAACTAACACACCTTCATTGCTTCAAGCTGGCACTTTTCCTGTCACACAGCTGGCTTTCATAGCTCTTCAGTGCCTCGATGTCGACGGGACGTTGAACCCACCTTCCTTAGATCCATATACTTTCACAGGCGCTTCAGGACATTAATTTCTCTGCCAGAACCTCAGTGAAACCATGATTTTAATTATATGAAAGGAAAGACACATTGATAACAATTTTTCAACCAAGACTTTATAATGTAAACAAAAAAGGTAACGCCAGTATAGATTGTTCCGCTGACGCTAATGGAAGACAAATGGTTATTCACACGTTGGGAATTAAATCTCCCCCATGATCAAGCAAACAACGAACTGTGTTCATGTTATTTTAATACACGAAAGAGAAATTGAGTGAACAAAAGAATATGGATAACGATCCGATGATGATATATACAGATAAAAATTTCGGTTATCACACCTGTGTAGCGTGCATTTGTAAGAATTCATCCCTAATTACGTGTCGTCTGGGAGTGAAAGTCAACATTTGTGCGTAACATGAAGCTTTTCCACCGTTCATCAAAAGTGAACAGAGATCGTCAAATGAATCGCTAAGACGAAATGCTGAAAGTCTCTGTTAAAATGATTTCTGGTTATGACATTCAAAAAACCTGTTAATTGCAAGAAGTGACATTCTACCAGTAATTGCGATATTTATATGTACTGCAACAAAATTAAAGGATCAGTTTATACATGTACATGTCAGAAACGTAGACACCAATTTACTCTTGTGGCTGATCTAGCACCTGAAGGTAGGCAAAACCCACTTATTGAAAGTCGAACGTGTTGCCTAATCCTCAGGAGTTAGAGAAGCCTGGAGACGAAATTAGTGTTGAAATTTCCCACAGACACATCTTTGATGTGTTCAACAAAAATGTAAGGGTGCCACAGAGGAAGTTGCGGAACTGACGCGTCTCAGAGGGACCGTTTGCGTTTTATTCACGTATATGATAATGCAGCATCCCCCCTGTGATCATGCCACAGAAGGGAACAAAACAGAAGCCCTGAAAAAACACAAAACCCGTTTGCTGCTTCGGGTCGCGGTTTGGTTTTCATCGAATGATTCTGAACAGTTCCTAATGATTCCAATGGGTGTAACGGGGCAAAAACTGTGGTCACACTACACTATAAAGGGGCAGCTTGCGTTCAGTGTGGTTGCGACCTACGAAGTCCTTACAGTAGGGCTGCAGCACCCAGGGCAGCAGCGTCAAAAGTTCTGAAGAACGTCATCTTATTGCTCACTGGACTGCAAAATTGTCGTATTCGACGGTGAAATGAGTGGGCATCTACGTCCAAAGGGAAGAGGTGGTTTCATTGACTCTCCCTGTGCTACCCAATGGAACTTTTAAGTATGGATTCTGAGTGGCTTGATGTCTGTAAAGTTTCCCTCGGCCACCCACAAGAAAACCGTATGATTTCAACGCTGGATATCGTTTTTCAATTGCAGAGGCGTCACAGTAAGCGTTTAAACATGGCTAACGGGGATGTCATGACCTTCCCATCTTGTGACACGTCCACAAGGGCTTAGGACAGAATATTTGTGGTGACATACGGTGGCAATGTGGCATTAGTAACCCACCTTACAGCTCACACGAGCTTCTGAACTCTGACCTTTTTTTCGCATGTGTTTACACTTCGAATTATTGCTGAGCCCGAGGGTGACGTTACAGCTTGCCACACTGTAGCACCATTACAGATGAAGATTGTGGGCACCTCTGTTCGAAATTTCAAAATTATGCGTCGCAATGTGAGACAGTTATAGGGGTTTCGAAAAAGTTATCCTTTAATTTTGTTGCGCAGTGTATAAAGGGTGAATCACCTAAATCTTGTACGGTCGCAGGTTCGAACCCAGCCTCGGGCATGGATGTGTGTGATGTCCTTAGGTTAGTTAGGTTTCAGTAGTTCTAAGTTATAGGGGACTGATGACCTTAGATGTTAAGTCCCATAGCGCATAGAGCCATTTGAACCATTTTTGAACCTAAAACGTGCACCGTAAATATTGCGGAAATGAAAAATGCTTGTGATGTGCGGTTTTCAGAGAATAGATCGATAGTCAGGGGCTCGTACTATTAGGCAATAAACAGACTCTAATCATACTCCTAATGTGTATCTTTTGTGCACACAAACACTTTTTGATATGGAACACGGCCTATTGACATTACCAAACTGGAAGTACGGTAAACTGGAATGTCAGTGGCGTTTGTTACGGGACGCTAGTGCGAGTCGTTTACGATACACCGTGTTGTGAAAAGTTTCCACACGGACACTTGCTTCTGCCATTCAGCTAGCGGAGATGCTGGGAACGATGGTGTTATATTTGCTTGTGTGTTCCTTGAGTGCATTGCGACTTGCTAATCAGTCAGTGTGTGACGTTTCAAGCAGTAGGTCGTGAGTGGGCGATGGGATGTACCAGTGCAGAAAAAGGCGACATGCTCATCATATACGGAGAGAGTAGAAACAGTGCAGTTCGTTCTTGTGCTGTGTTTTGTTGTTGTAAAGTCTTCAGTCCAAAGACTGGTTCGACGCCGCTCTCCATGCTACTCTATCCTGTGAAAGCCTCTTCTTCTCCGAGTACCTATTGAAACCTACATCCTTCTGAATCTGCTTAGTGTATTCATCTGTTGGTCTCCCACTACGATTTTTACCCTCCACGCTTCCCTCCAGTATTATTTCGTGATGACTTGATGCCTCAGAACGTGTCTTGCCAACCGATCCCTCCGCCATAAGTTCCTCTTCTCCCCCATTCTATTCAGTACCTCCTCATCAGTTACGTGATCTACCCTACTAATCTTCAGCATTCTTCTGTAGCAGCACATTTCAAATTCTTTTAATCTTATCTTGTCTAAACTGTATGCGGCGAGATATCCCAACTGACGTCAACCATCTCGGAAATTATTTATCAACATTTTCAAGCAGTTACGTGAAAGTGGTACTGTAACACCTTGACAACGTAACAAGGAAAAAAGTGACGACAGAAGAGGGGGAAATTAATGTTCTTACTGCTGCTGCAGTTGATACGCACTTTAGGTCCCGCGCAATCGCAGGAGGAAGTGGCACGAGTGAGGCAAGTGTCCTACGCATTCTTCATCGACAAATGTTTCATTCCTGTCACATCTCTGTCCACCAAGAGCAGCAAGAAAACGATTATGAGAATCGTGTTAACTTCTGTACATGGGCATTAAGAAAGGGTACTCGAGATGTATCATGTATCTTGGTTAGTGATAAAAAGACTCAACCAACTATGGCCGGATAAACCTCCGAAACCTGCACTATTTGTCTCTTGACAATCCCCATTGCGTTTGTCAGATGGGGACGACAGCCAGCTAGATCCGCTAATATGCAACGACGTGTTTCTGCAGCCTGCTCACACAAATGGTTGAAATGGCTCTGAGCACTATGGGACTCAACTGCTGTGGTCATAAGTCCCCTAGAACTTAGAACTACTTAAACCTAACTAACCTAAGGACATCACACACATCCATGCCCGAGGCAGGATTCGAACCTGCGACCGTAGCGGTCGTGCGGTTCCAGACTGAAGCGCCTGCTCACGCATCTCTGCCAAAATGTTAGCACGTGTGCAGCAGTCGTTCCACCATAAATAAGTGGTGTGGGATGAACCATCAGTTCACACACCCGTGTTTTGTAGACAGAACAGGAATTTGTGATACCAACATGATGGCTAACCAGCCCAAAGTGCACGGAGTATTACAGCACGTCTCCACAAATTGTTTTCAAGTCGTTGGATTGGATACAGATTTGATGCCTGTAGACTTTTTTCTGTGGGGAAAGTTGTGAAACGCAGTCTACAAGGACATACTAAATATATCCGCTGATATACAACAACGTATGCCGCGCGGTATTTGCCGAGCGGTCTTAGGCGCTGCAGTCATGGACTGTGCGGCTGGTTCCGGAGGAGGTTCGAGTCCTCCCTCAGGCATGGGTGTGTGTGTTTGTCCTTAGGATAATTTAGGTTAAGTAGTGTGTAAGCTTAGGGACTGATGACCTTAGCAGTTAAGTCCCATAGGATTGCACACACATTCGAACATACGAGAACGTATTACTGCTGCCTGCTCAGACATCTCTGCCGAAATGCTAGCGAGTGTGCAGCAGTCGTTCCACCATAAACGTATGGTGTGGGATAGTGAGCCATCAGTTCACACACCCGTGTTTCATAGACATAACAGGAATTTGTGATCATTATGGCTATCCATCCCAAAGTGCACCAAGTATTACAGCACGTCTCCACAAATTGTTTTCAAGTCGTTGTAAAGACGCAGAGGGCCTGCCGGCCTCTTCCCAGATTTGATGCCTGTAGTCTTCTTTTCTGTGGGGAAAGGTGAAAACCGCTGTCTACAAGTACATATCAACAACATCCGCTGATATGCAACAACGTATTACTGCAGCCTGTTCAGACATCTCTGTCGAAATGCTAGCGAGTGTGCAGCATTTTATTCGTACTAGACCGGAAGCGTATACTGCCGTTGCAGGTGGTAATTTTGAACACAACCTGTGATGGTCACTTGTTGTTGTTGTTGTGGTCTTCAGTCCTGAGCCTGGTGTGATGCAGCTCTCCGTACTACTCTATCCTGTGCAAGCTTCTTCATCTCCCAGTACCTACTGCAACCTACATCCTTCTCAATCTGTTTAGTGTATTCATCTCCTGGTCTCCCTCTACTATTTTTACCCCCCACACTGCCCTCCAATACTAAATTGTTGATCCCTTGATGCCTTAGAATATGCCCCACCAACCGATCCCTTCTCCTAGTCAACTTATGCCACAAATTTCTCTTCTCTCCAATTCAATTCAATACCTCTTCATTAGTTATGTGATCTACCCATCTAATTTTCAGCATCCTTCTGTACCACCACATTTCGAAAGCTTCTATTCTCTTCTTGTCTATACTATCTATCGTCCACGTTTCACTTCCATACATAGTTACACTCCATATAAATACTTTCAGAAACGACTTCCTGACACTTAAATCTATATTCGATGTTAACGAATTTCTCTTCTTCAGAAACTCTTTCTTTGCCATTGCCAGTCTACATTTTATATCCTCGCTACTTCGACCGTCATCAGTTATTTTGCTCCCAAAACAGCAAAACTCATTTACTACTTTAAGCCTCTCATTTCCTAATCACCCGATTTAATTCGACTACATTCCATTATCCTTGTTTTGCTTCTGTTCATGTTCATCTTACATCCTCCTTTCAAGACACTGTCCATTCCGTTCAGCTGCTCTTCCAGATCCTTTCCTGTCTCTGACAGAATTACAATGTCATCGACGAACCTCTACGTTTTTATTTCTTCTCCATGGATTTTAATTCCTACTCCAAATTTTTCTTTTGTTTCCTTTACTGCTTGCTCAATATACAGGTTGAATAACTTCAGGGATAGGCTACAATCAGTATCTAGATACCTAATGTATACACTTGTGTTCTTCCTGAGTGTGCGCTACCACAGATGCTGTACAAGAGCCAGTGCGGGAACTTTTCAAAATACGATACCTGGTAAACGACTCGCTCTAGAATCCTGCACCAAACACTGTGGACTTCCTAATTTAACCTACTTTCAGTTTGTTAATGCCAATGGGTATCGCTCCATTTAAAAAGTTGCGCGTGTGCACCAAAATCACACTTTCTGAGTATTATTAAGCTCTGTTTATTGGCTAAAACTACGAGCACCTGACAACCGATACATTCCGTGAAAACCGCACGTCAATAGCACTTGCCATTTCCGCAGTAATTGCGGTGCAAGGTTTTGTGTGATTCACACTGTATATATACAGCAGAACCTCGCTAATCCGTCCCCTACAGGATCGAAAGCATGGTCGCAAGGCAAGAAAGGTCGGATTATCGGAGAAAAATTTTTTTTTGTCCTGTAACATTACAATGCGGTACAGTAAAACTTTAATTTTCAACTGGAAATACTGTCTGAAATACTGTTCCATGTTAAAAAAGTAACAAAACAAGAAGAAAACGTTGGCGAATTAAAAAATCTTACACGAAAGTTTAAAGTGAAGTAGTATCTGTACTGGAAGACACGCCTGTGGCGTACGGTGAGACACTGTTAATGTGAGTGAAAGATTAATAGCTCTACCTACCTTATTACAGTACTGAAGTGACACACAATTTACTTGAAATTAACTTTTTAAAACATGAAATCGCATGGTAAGAAAATGTTCTATTCTTAAGCAGGACAAAAAGAAGTGTAATGAGCATTTGCTTAGCAACCAGCGACCTTGATTTTGCCGCAATGATCCGGCTTTACCTATGCACAAATGCCTTTTAGGGAAGACATAGAGCTTCGTTCAATGTATTCAAAAACTATATCAAATCCATTTTTGCGATCTGTATGCTGTACTTGCCTTGTTGCCGTCATCGTCTTTCTCGTTCTCATCTGTTGTTCGATGTACGGCATAAATGATTTGACCGTCAGTTAATTCTTTACCCGTTGTGTAGTCAACGTCAGCACTCAGTTACATCATTTTGCTCAATAACCGGTTGTAAAATCTCCAATTCCTTCAAAATCGCTGGAGTGTCTACACCTTAATTTCATCACTTTTTGCGTAGTTTGTTTCATCTTGATTCTCTTTACCCGCTTCTTTTGGTCTTTCATCTTTAGCGTCATTCATTTTTGGTCACAGTTTGCGTCAAGATTATTCAAGCGTTGATGCCGAAATTTCTTCCCAAACTGCAGCAGTTGCGTTGATTACATCTTTTATTTTTATTAATTTCATTGAAACGAGCTGCTTCCTTCTTGTGTCCTGAAACTGATCAAATGTATTTTTGGCTATATCGCCTCTTCAGCCACTCACTGACCACATGGTCCACGGGTAATATTACACATGCTAAATGGGCAGGAAGAAATAAAGGTTTTATTTCACCTTTTAATGTTCGTCTTCGGATGGATGAGATGTCAAATTGTCGAGTATCAGTATAGAACGTTTAGCAAGTTTCTTTCCCTTCAGGTATTTCGTAACGGCAGGGACTAATTGATTATGTACTGAAATCGCTTTGCTTGGGCAGCTTCATTATCAGTCATGGCACTTGACTTCCACTAATCTATACACTCTTTTCTACCTATATAAACGTACTTTATCTGGCGGACGAAGCAACGCTGTTTGTAAGCAACAAAACACAGTCAACAGATGCTTTGTTTCAAAAATTCGAAGTAAATATATTGAGATTTCAGTCTAGATGATGCGCTGGCAGTTAGAGATAGCTTACAAAAATAACAGGAGGAAAACGTACAGACTTTGATACTCCGAATTATAGACTTCAGCTATGTTACTCTGCAAGGCCATTCTCAGAAAATCTCTCGGCACCTGGAACGGGTTATGAATGCCATTGTTCTTTATACGTGTGACGTTCGACTCCGTGGTCATATTTCGCCAACTTATGAACAGTTGCCTTAGCTGCGTGCAGACAGGCGCAGGGATTTCCGTACCATCGGTCTTCTCTACTGTCTTATCAACGCGGACAGTCTCTCATATTCTCCCCTCGTCCTTGACGTTCTTTCCTGAACAAAATGACAGGAACGTCCCATCCCGTCAGACCAAAATCCTCTCCGTCCCCATCCATTGTTCAGCTACTTCCTCTAAGTCCTTGTCAGTAACAGCAACTAGACTCTGCAATAATCACCCACATTATGTTACATAAGTAAATAACACATACAGACTCAGAAGGCAGTTACTGACGTATCTTCTAAAGCAACAATAATGATTACCACTGCTTCTGTTACCCCCATACGTCCTTCCTTAGAATCTATTATACTTTTTCTTTCAGTGTACTTGCCTGGTGCAGTTTCCTTAAATTTCCTTTACCCAGGGCTCGCTAAATCATAAAACATCTATTTTGTACGCCTTTAAATTCGTTATTGTTATTATTATCATTATTCTCAGTATTATTTTTCAAAAATGTGTGTGAAATGTTATGGGTCTTAACTGCTAAGGTCATCAGTCCCTAATCTTACACACTACTTCACCTAAAATATCCTAAGGACGAACACACACGCACAGCCATGCCCGAGGAAGGGTTCGAACCTCCGCCGGGATCAGCCGCACAGTCCATCACTGTAGCCGCCTAGACCCCTCGGCAAATCCCGTGCGGCCCAGTATTATTGCTGTTATCATGATTAGAGGTAGCAGTAACAGAAGTACAGCCAGTATAAGCTTTTGTAGTTCACAGTCAGTATTATTTACTGTTATTCTCTTATACCACTCAAATCGTTTTAATACCATTTGAAATATTAAAATCATTATTTTCTAGGTACGCCTGAAACACTGGTCCGAAATAAGAAAGAACCTGATGGCGCTAATGAGAGCAGGTTAATTAAATAAATGAATAAAAATAAAATATTTCCATCCAAGAATGGTGCTGAATGCACAGAGCATGACACAACGGTTAAACGTCAACTAGCTCCGTAGTTTCGTAATAGAACTGCACACTGCATCTACATCAGAACTCCGCCAGCAGCCGTAGGGTGCATGGCGGAGGGTACCCTGTACCACCATAACTCATTTGCTTTCCTCTTCAGCTCGCAAATACACCGAGAGAAAAACGATTGTCTGTGTGCCTCCGTATGAGTCCTAATTTCTCGTATCTTCGTGGTCTTTACCCGCAGTGCATGCTGGCGGCAGCAGAATTGTTCTGCAGTCATCTTCAAATATCGGATCTCTAAATTATCTCAATGGTGTTTCTTGGAAATAACGTCGCCTTCCCTCCAGGGATTCCCATTTCAGTCTCCCAAGCAACACCGTAGCACTTACGTCTTATTCTAACCGATCGGTAACAAATCTCGCAGCCCGCCTCTGAATTGCTTCGAATGTCTTCCTTCAATCCGACCTGGATAGGATTCCAAACACTGCGGTAGAACTGAAGAATAGGTCGCACCAGCGTCCTATATGCATTCTACTTTACAGGTGAAGCACTCTTTCCGAAGATTCTCCAAATACACCGAAGTTGACCATTCGTATTCCCTACCACAGTCGTCACATGCTCGTTCCATCCCGTATCGCTTTTCAACGTTACGCCCAGGCATTTAGACGATGTGACTGTGTCAAGAAGGACACTAGCAATGCTGTATCCGAACATTAAAGGTTTGGTCTTGCTACTCATCAGCATCAACTTAGATTTCTCCCACACTTAGGGCTAGCTGCCATTCATCGAACTGCAAATTTTGTATATGTCGTATCTTCCTACAGTCACTCACTTTCGACACCTTACCGTACAGCACGGCATCATCAGCGAAAAACCGCAGATTGCTGATCACTCTGTCAACCAAATAACGTATGTATATAGAGGACAATAGCGGTCTTATCACACTCCTGGGGCACTCCTGACGATACCCTTGTCTCCGATAAACACTCGCTGTCGAAGACAAGATACTGGGTTCCATTACTTAAGAAGTCTTCGAGCGCCTCGCATATCTGTGAACTTTTTCCATATGCTCGTACCTTCATTAACTGCCTGCAATTGGGCATCCTGTTAAATGCTTTCCGGAAATCTAGAAATATGGAATCTACCTGTCGCCCTTCGTCCATAGTCTGCACTGTAAGTAGGCTGTTTGGGTTTTTATATTGGTAACGCCACGTAGTGCTCTGTATGAAAATCACTGACTGTGCCGTGTGCAGTCTGTGGCTGGTGAGCATGGTTGGAATATTCATTATTGTAGTGTTGGGCAGTTGGATGTGAACAGCGCGTAGCGTTGGGTAGTTGGAGGTGAGCCGCTAGCAGTGGTGGATGTGGGGAGAGAGATGCCAGAGTTTTGAGAAGTTACTATAAGCGAACGATTTGGAGTTGTGTCCGCCAGATGGATGTCATGAATTGATATATATATGATGACTTTTGAACACAATTAAGGTAAATAGATCGTTTGTTCTCTATCAAAATATTTCATTTGCTAACAATGTCTATCAGTAGTTAGTGCCTTCACTAGTTAGAATCTTTTATTTAGCTGGCAGTATTGGCGCTCGCTGTACTGCAGTAGTTCGAGTAACGAAGATTTTTCTGAGGAAAGTGATTCATGAGAGGGATAGGTTATTGTTAGTCAGGACCATTCTCTTGTAGGGACTTTTGAAAGTCAGATTTCGTTGCGCTAAAAATATTGTGCGCCAGATTAGTAATGATCAGAATAAGTAAAGAGGAAACTGTTTGAGTACGATGAGTTTTGCCAGCTGTTTCAAAATCAAATAACGTAGAAGTTTGTAGTTTTTCAAAGGGGACGTTCCAGTATTACATGATGTGAGAAAAGGGCAAGTTAAGTTTCGCATGAGCGACGCTTTCTAAAGCTTTGCTGATTCGATTCATGGACATAAGCTTCTATGTCTCAAGAAAGTTTATTATACACGCACTGAGAATACATGAGTGCCAAACGGTTGTTATCTGTTGACAGTCATCGCAGCTTCAGTTATTTTTCATTATCAGTTATTTTTTTAACTGTCTGTTATCTGTGCTGTGACTGGCAGCTAAAAGCGAAACCGAATTTCGCCGCACGCGACATATTTGTCAGGATAAAACTCCATTCGTGACACATCTGCTGATTTAAACCTGAGTGCCGCGAAAACGTTCTGTCTCGATTCAACGTAGCATTAAGAACATCCCCAAAAGTGCTTCATTAGTGATACGATCTGTTACGCGGCATATCAAGGACTGTGTAGGCGGCAAACCCAAGTTTCAGAGTTCGAAAACGCGCAGCTTCGTTACTGTAAGCAAAACTCGAAACTAAATATCTGCTGATGTTGCCTTGCTGCGCAGCGGAAAATGACCTGGCTAAATAAGGTACTGCCAGCACTGATTCACCACGTAGTAATGATATTTTCCATTTTTAAAAACTGTTCGCTGTTTTGTCCTATCATCCAATGTTACGTGTCCCTGTACGCTGCCGCAGTTATACGATGAACCCGCCGCCCCTTTCCTTTCAAGTTTACACCTGCTCACTCACTCTCCCCACACAGCCCCTCATGCTCCCTCTCTCTCCATCTTTCACTGCCCGACCATGAAACCCGCCCAAAGAGATGCTCGCCCTTTCATATTTAACTTCGCTTTTCATCACAATGTCATCCGCTATCTCCCACACCTGTGTATCCCTTCGCAACAGCTGCAGAATCCTCTCCGCTCTCATTTACGTTGAGCATCTTTTCCACATTATCCTGCAAAAATTGTCATCAACTACAGCTGACATCTTCCTGAAGATCAACATATCCCATTTCACTTCTACCCCCACTTCCTTGGAGTCTCAAATTTTGCGGAACTATCCTGGAAATTGATATGGGAGGTATTGGAGAACCAGAGTTTAATATATTATTGGAAGAGTCGACATCAAATAAGGTTGAAGGTACAAATAAAACTACTTTGGAATTTCTAAACTCATTAGCGGCAGTGGCAAAGGAGTGGCTGTTACAGCATGTTTGTGGAATTCATGAGTCTGCAGATGCAGTATCAGACTTTCAGAAAATTATCATCCACGCACTCTACATGGGAATGGCAGATAAGTGCGAAAACTATCGTACTATGAACTTAATATCCCATTCATTATAAGAACAATACACAGAAAAATGGACAAGAAAATTCAGAACCTGTTAGATGGCGATCAGTTTGGCTCAAGGAAAGTAAAGGCGCCACAGAAGCTCAAAAATGGTTCAAATGGCTCAAAGCACTATGGCACTTAACATCTGAGGTCATAAGTCCCCTAGAACTTAGAACTACTTAAACCCAACTAAGCTAAGGACATCACACACATCCATGACCGAAGCAGGATTCGAACCTGCGACTGTAGCAGCAGCGCGGTTCCGGACTGAAGCGCCTAGAACCACTCGGTCACAGAGGCCGGCGTCACAGAAGCAGTTCTGACGTTGATCATGGTAGTGGAAGCAAGACTTTAAAAAAATCACTACACGTTCTTAGGATTTGTCGAACCTGGAATAATATTGGAGTATGCAGAGTAGTGCGCGATACTCGAAATTCAGAAAAAAAGGAATAAGCTACAGGGAAACAGGGGTAACATACAGTGCGTGCAAAGTTAGTTAGTTTCACGTTCCATGGATTTTTTGCACGATAAATAGTAATGATGTAGAACAAGTCATTTTACATTCACATCACAAATTAATTTGTAAATATGGCTACATGGTGAATATTTACGAGTTTTCGTTTTAATGTAGAGATGAGAGTTAATAATACTGCCACCACCTCTTACACATTACGATAATAGAATAATAAGAATGAAATCCCGAGAGGGTGTAATACAGGGATGCAGTCTATTACTGTTCAGTCGAAAAAGCAATATGATGAAAATAAATGTTCAAGAGTGAGATTAAAATTCAGGCTGAAGGAATATCAATGTTAAGATTCCTTGATGGTATTAGAATCGCCGATGAAACCGAAGAGGAAATGCATGACCTGTCGATTGGAATGGACAGTCTAATGAGTAAAGAATGTACTGAAGGTAAACCAAAGAAAGACGAAAGTAGTGACAAGTATCGTAAATGAGATTAGCGATCAACTTAACAGCAGAATGGGGGATCACGAGGCGAAGGACTATCCTTCCTTGGAAGAAAAATTACACGTAACGAACAAAGTAAGGAGGACATAAAAAGCTCGTTTAACAGGGCATTACGGGTCAAGAATAGTCTGCTAGTATCAAAAATCGGTCTTAATCAGAGGAAGATATTTCTGAGAATGTACGTTTGTAGTACAGCATTGTATGAAAGTAAACCTTGGGCTGCAAGAATCGAAGCGTTTGAAATTTGGAAATTTGCGGAAAGATATTATGGGACCAAACTGCGTAGATCATCAGTCCCTAAGATTACACACTACTTAATCCAACTTAAACTAACTTACGCTAAGGATAATACACACGACTATGCCCGACGGAGAACTCGAACCTCCGACGGGGGGAGCCGCGTGGACCGTAGCAAGTTGCCCCAGACCGCGCGGCTAAACCGCGTGGCGAAGCGTTTGAGATGTGGTTCCTGAGAAGGATGTTGAAAATTAAGTGGTATGACAGCGTTCCGAATAATGAGGTTCTCTTCAGACTCAACGAAAAAAGGAAAGTGTTGGAAATACTCAGAAGGAGAACGGACAAGACTATAGGACATCAAGAAATAACTCCCGTGGTACTGGCGGGGGCAGTAGAAGTTAAAAACTGTAGACAAAGGCATAGATGGGAATATACCCAACAAGCAACTGAGGACGTTGCGTGCAATCTCAGTTTTTAGGTGAAGAGGTCGGGACAGGAGAGGAATTCGTGGCAGACCGCTTCGAAACACACAGAAGACTGACACGAAAAAAAGAGAAAAATTCTCAACAATGTCAGCCAGAGGAAGACTTCAGGTTTAAAAGTGTAGTTACCCTTAATCACAAATAAAGTTGGCTTTTACCTCTGTTCAAGGGAAATCATAAAAACTCACACAAATCATTAAAATAGATGTACCTACATATGCCTATGTATGTATGTTCTACATCTGCTCCTAAACCACAGGACCGATTTTATCCAGATTTGGTACACACATCATTTACATTCTGGAAAGAATCACCGTGTGCGTAAGAATCACAAGCTTACCAAGGGGTGGATATCGGGGTGAAAAATCAGTACCATATAGTCCATACTTTAGTTACCCAGTATTTGAGAAACAGACCACTTAGTGACTTGCAACTCACTTAACCTATAATTTCACAGTTTATGAAACTTTTTCTCGTCGATGACTCCCACAAAATGATTAAAGGGAAAAATTTTGTTGCCAGCAGATTTCCACTATTCATGCAGTAAAACTGCCATATGAAACACAACGTTTTACTTTATTACTCCTTTACTGCTGACTGCATTCTTGAGAAATTTTTCAGACAGTATACACATATACACATATGTGTCAGAAAAATCACGTCATTGTACGACATTTAGTTCAGGAGATAATGACGTCATAAAAGCCGAATACATGAAAAACTACCTCATCGTGCAAGGCGTTTAAACTTATTACTTCGTTGCCACTAACTCTATTCCCAGCACTTTCGTAGAGTGTATCCACATTTGCCGCAGCAGCCACATTTGCGGCTGAATATACCAAAAAAATATGCGCTGTACTACACATGGTTGAGGAGATATGATGTCAAATACTGAGATGCGAGAAAAAACTACTGCATTATGCAGGACGTTTCAATTTATTACTTCTTTGCTACTAACTCTATTCGCAATACATTTTTCCGACTGTATCCAAATTGGTGCAGAAGGCACCTGCAACAATTACATCATTGTGTGGCACATAATTTAGAAGATACGATATCATAAACATTAAGTGAAAATTAAACTGCACAGCGAAATTCGATAGACATATAGGTGACACATGTATACAAATACGAGTGAAATATATCAATCGAATTTGGTACACATATTAATTACAGTCTGGGAAGAAACAGCTGCCAGCTATTGGTGTGAGTGTGATGACGTGGAAACAGAAGAGAGGACGAAGAGATGCACAAACTGCGAGGGGGAAGAGGGAGATAGGGTCAGACAGAAGGACAAGCTGGTGGAAGGAGATAGGGGAGAGGGCAGGCAGAGGGCAGAGAAGGAGATAGAGAGAGAGAAAGAGATTGACAGAGGCAGGGGGAGGAGGAGACAGACAGAGAGCTGGAGGAGGTGGATACGAACAGACAGAGGGAGAGGAGGAAAAAGACAGAGGAAAGGAAGAGCAGGAAACAGACAGAGAGAAGGGCAGAAGGAAATGGACAGAGAGAGGATGAAGGAAGAGATGGACGAACAGAAAATTAAAGTAAATAAGTACCGGACAACACCGTGTTTGTCAGCTAGTAGAATATAATTTAACACCTTTTTAATGTTTTAAATGATTTTTAAGTATTTTTAAACATCTCTGGCTTTATGGTTGATGTAAGTGTCGCCTATATATTTCTAATAGTCTCTGTAACCGTTTGTTCAACAATCGCATGCCACCCCATAACATATATGATGGCTATGGCACACGGATCACGAAAATAACTCTATGCAAAAATTAAAAAAATGTCTATTTTTATAGGCATTCTCTCTGAAAACAACGTGTATATTTCATCGGCAATCTCTCTTACCTACTTCTGTCGTTCAAATAGTTAATGACACCAGCTGTACACCATCCCACCTATCTGTGAGCACCTTTTCCATCGCCGCCTGCTATACTAAAGCTACGAAACAACAGGAGCTACTCTAAATTCCGACATGGCTCTACCTAGGCAGTCGCGCAACCTTTCTTAGTCCGTGGAACAGTAACGTCGCAACTTGTGTTTGCGGAATAACTTTCGTCGAAGTAACACCACAGCTGTTGACAAACAAAACGAGGCTGTTTGCAAAACAGACGATCTAACAACGAAATGCGCATGCGGAGGAAAGTTCAAGGACGTTCAATGGTGGAGCAGTGCACGCCTGCTGGTTCGGTTGGCATAACTACGGCAGTTCCACCACCTGTCTGTTACAAGCGTGCGAACTGACTAATGAACACTTGAGCTCTCATTATGCAGTTAGTCTTCATAGTACAAAAATAGAACTCAAAGACAATGATGACACACACACAGGCACACACACACACACACACACACACACACACACACACACACACACACACACGTCAAGCCACAGCACGCAGCAGTGAGCAGCTAGGAGAGAGATGGCACAAGACGCGGCTGCTTCCGCACACTCACCGCTGGGAGGCGAGCTGTCTCCTGTCTGAAGCCCGCTCTCTGCTCCCTCATATAACAGCTGGCCTTCGCTCCGCCAGTCACAGTGGCTATGGGAAATTTCATGTGACGTCATCTACTCCGAGTCAGAAAAACCGGTAATCAGCTGGAATCCGAGAGAAAACTGCCTGTAAGAGTGACTCAGACAAAATCAGATAATTTCTGATTGCTCGGAATATGCGTCCTTGTTGTTCTTAGTCACCTCACGATAAAAGACATTATATGGAGCTGTCAACTGAACAAATGATTATGATGATAATAAGCATGCAGGATGAGTCACGTAAGACCTGGTACACCTTTCATTTCATAAATGGTTCCAGATATCGAAAAGGGGGTTTCTGCAGCTCAGAGTATATCGAGAGGAACCTGATGTTTTGTATCGATAACGCCCTGAGTTTTGGTATCAATCAAGAAATTGAAATAAGTATGGTCATTTTTTTGTAATGGTGCCGTACAAATGGAGCCGTATAAATACAATCAGTAGCTCTTGGAATGACAATTACAATCAGTAGCGGTTGTTAATTTGACACTGAAACCTTCGGTAAAGCAATGCGAGAAATGAGCTAAAATTGGAAAGCAATGCCCCCAGATTCGACCAATGCGGCGTAAACAATTCCAAGCAGAGCTGACACGCCAGGCTCCGTCGTTATATGCAGCAAAGCAGGCCTGTGCTACTAAGATAAAACCTGATTTCCTATACGACATAGATACAAGGTCAGCTGTGATATTTGTGCCCCACTGCCGGCTGTTAACGAAGATACGAGCATATGGAATAAGTTCACAGGTATGTGAGTGTCTCAAACATTTCTTAAATAACAGAACCCAGTATGTTGTCCTCGACGGCGAGTGTTCATCAGAGACAAGGGTACCGTCATTAGTGCCTCAGGGAAGTGTGATAGGACCGCTGTTGTTCTCCATATACATGACTGATTTCGCTGACAGGGTGGGCAGCTATCTGCGGTTGTTTGTTGTTGATGCCGTGGTGTACGGTAAGGTGTCCAAGTTCGCTGACTGGAGGGAGATACAACACGACTTAGACAAAATTTCCAGTTAGTGTGATGAATGGCAGCTACCTCTAAATGTGGAAAAATGTAAGTTGATGCCGATGAGTAGGAAGATCAAACCTGAAATGTTCGGATACAGTGTACTTATTGACATAGTCAAGTCGTTTAAATATCTGGGCATAAGGTTGCAAAGCGATATGAGGTGTTACGCTATAATATAATAAAAAATTATAATAAAAATGATAACATGTTTTTTTAGATATATGGAATTAACGAGATTAATTTTTCGGCACTCGGACAAGCACAATAAGTTGGGCTGTGCCTGTAAACGGGTAAAGAATCTTTTCATATTAGTTCCACATCAATGAAATAGCCCTTCTTTTGTTATTGGTTTATGCTTACCAATTTATAATATTATGTCTGATCGCCGTATCCACCTACAAAATGTTGACCGTGTCCATGTTGCGTTAATTGGATCTTCGTAATTTTCTGAAGTACGCAGGTGGGCTTCAGTTCTTCTTATTACGGTGCTACTTCAAATAATAGCTCATAGAACCTTTTGGTTAATAAAATAATACTATATTGTTCTGTTCGATGCACATAGAAAATACATACTCCTCACTTATTCACTTCGCCCAAAATGGCGGTCTACAACTACGCGCTAAGATAACCAGCAGAGTGCGAATCCTTCCTCTCACTGAGGAGCAGGAAAAACATCTTATGTTTTTTAACATCTGAAAATCAAAAATACATGACGGTAGGCGCAGGCTCTCCGCTGGACTACCGCTTCACCTTTTCACTTCGCCGTTAAAGAAAACGAAAACATAAAAGTAAGAAATGCAAAAGGTACATCACAAATGCCCCCCTACTGTATACTGACTTTATTTAAGGAGACGGTATACAGAAGCCTTATTTACATTGGGGCTCATAGTTTGGTCACTTGGTGCGAGTCAATGGAATTTTAATACCCTTATGCTACTAGCAGTATATCTACAAAGCTTCATTTCGTTGCCCATAGAAAATTCATACACATAAAAACATTCACATGTACTTATAATACATAATTACCCGTCCATGTTGTGCTAACGTCTTTGTTATTTCTCTTTATATTTGTTAAGCTGTATGGTGTGAACAGGGGAAAAATTTAAAATTTCTAAAATTGTCCTTCCACCCTGTTTTAAAAATTGTTTTTCTCACTTGCTTTTGGTTCATTGACAATTCTCCTAAGGTGTCCTCCGGGCACACGCCATCTCATTGTTCGCTGCACTTACGGCCAGCTGCAGCTCATTGTTTAGCGCGCCCGTCGCAGTGACGCAAGCGCCACGTGGGCAGCAGCACTGCCCGCGCGCACACTGTAATGTCGCTCCAGGCTTATGAAGTCGGTGTTGTGTATGCCCTCCAGTCCGGAGACTGGATACGACGGATTCAGCCCCAGCGCTCAACCCGAAGAACACCAATAGATCAACTCACACCTGAACTAGGTTTTCGGCCAGTGAAATAGAAGGTAAGGGTCGCACTGCAGGACTCGACATTATCTTCCGTTGTGCATTGTAGTTCGGCTGTCCTCACACGTCAATTCGTGGTTATACGGATTTCCTGTGACTTCTCCGTCGCACACGCATCGCACTCACTGTGTTCACTTCTCTAGACTGTAGCGTTTACTCTTATCACGGCCCAGCCATTATTTTCACTATTTTTAGGCCTTACTATTTTTGTATCACTCCACTGGTGCGTGTGTTTTACTCGTCCATCGCGTTGGACTTTACATACATACATAAATGGTACGGCACTTATGTAGTTTAGTTGGTACATGCGCTGATCACGAGAAAAGTACCTATTTTTGAAGGAAACGCGTATTTCTGAAGATATAATTCTACTGTATGTGTTTATGTCACTGAACTCCTCCTAAACGGCTGGACGAATTTGAATGAATTTTTTTGTACCCGTTTGGGTGGCGCCCTGGATGGTTCAGATTCACAAAACAGCCTGGCAGATGGCACTGCAGTCGGCATCTAGGTTTTTACCTCTACTGCAACTAAACGGCTGGATCGATTTGAATGAATTTTTGTGAATGCATTCATTTGGGGGCCTGGAAAATTTACCTTCTTAAATCAGCACGGTAGCATTTTTGTGTGCAATATTGAGCGTATTATATTCAGATGTATGTTACGTTCATAGGATTTCGTTTATTTTTCGACATTTTAATTTGAGTGTATTATATTAAGTGTGTTTCGTTATTTTGACATTTCACTTTTTTTTGTACGGTGTCTTTTGAAATTTCAGGTGTCGCATTTCAGTAAATATTAAGTGTATTATATTTACATATAAGTTACGTACATAAAGCAATAGCACGTCTTCATGGATGAGGAGGAAATATTGGTCGACGGACTCGGAATTCACAGTTAGTCCAGAACCGTAGGTGGTTAAATAGATCGGCAGAAGATCATTGACGAACAATGAACGTTTAAGAAACCAGACTGCAATCATACGTGGTAATGAAAATAAAAAGCAACACAACGAACGCCTTCGAGCTAATGCATTGAGACAAAGACTGGCCCGTCAACGAGTCACCGACACATTCAAAGCACGTGAACAACAGCGTTTACAAGTGTATCGCGCATTAACACGTGCATCACTTCTTCGCCTTGCGTTTGAATATGAGTCGGACATCGACCATTCGTCACATTCACAAATTGTAATCGGTGCTATGAACAAACAATGCCAACACTGTCGTGCACTCAAATACAAAGGTGAATCGGCCGGTTTCTGCTGCGCGTCTCGAAAAGTTGTATTGCCGCCATTGAATTTGCCGCCAGAAGCATTGAAAACACTATTGGCAGGAGCTACATCTAAATCTAAATTGTTTTTGCGTAAAATTCGCAAATTCAATTCGTGCTTTCAAATGACATCATTTGGAGCAACAAAAATTGCTCAGAACGAGGATGGTCGCTATTTTCAATCAACGGTTAAAATTCAGGGTCAAGTGCATCATCAAATTGGTTCTTTAATGCCGATGCCTGATACCGATTCAAAATTTCTGCAAATCTACTTCATGGGTGATGAGGAGCAGCAAATAAACACACGCTGCCAGTACAACCATATCGAGCAGATGGAGGAGCGAGAAATTGTGGGTATTTTAGAACAGTTTTTACAGAATAACAACCAGTTGGTCCAGTTGTTCAACACCGTTTCAAACAGGCTGCAAAACGACAACTATACGATCGTCATCAAAGCAGACAAAGTACCATCTGGGCAGCACGCGGGCCGATACAATGCACAGACCATTAATGAAGTTGCAGTTGTTATGGTTGGCGACGCATTTGAACGACGAGATATACGAATCCAACGCAGAGATAACACAGTGCATGCGATTGAAGACAGTCATCGCTCTTACGACGCTTTGCAATATCCATTGATATTTTAGGAAGGAGAAGATGGACATCATTTAAATATCAAACAAAGAAATACAGCAACAGGTACAATCTACACATGTCATTACCTAATATTTCATTTTTACGCTAGATTAATTTATTTTTGGCTTAACTATATTTTTACTTTGCAGGTGCAGAAACCAGCAAGAAAGTGAGCGCGATGAACTTCTACGCATATCGGTTGATGATTCGTGCCAATGAAGACAATACTATTCTCCGATGCCGCCAGCTGTTTCATCAATATATCGTTAATATGTATGCGAAAAGTGAAAGCGAGCGATTACGATACATCATGTATAATCAAACGAAGCTTCGAGCTGAGGAATACATTCATTTGCGTGATGCTATTGTTGGTAACGTAGTCGGAATAACTAATATCAACGACATCGGTACTTCATATATTCTTCCATCATCATTGATTGGTAGCCCACGTCACATGCAACAATATATTCAAGATGCCATGACTTCTGTGCGCGCGTACGGACGACCAGATTTGTTCATTACATTTACGTGTAATCCAAAATGGGATGAAATTAAAATTGCGTTATTGCCAGGTCAAACTGCAATAGATCTGCACGATATCACTGCACGTGTCTTCAGACAAAAGTTAAAATCGTTGATGAACTTGATTATTTAATCCTCTGTATTTGGCAAAACACATTGCTGGCTGTATTCTGTTGAATGGCAAAAACGAGGTTTGCCACATACGCATATTTTGGTTTGGTTGGTCGACAAAATACAGTCTGAAGAAATTGATAAAATTATCTCAGCAGAAATTCCGGATCGGGATATCGATCAAGAATTGTATGAGATTGTTACCGCTAACATGATCCATGGTCCATACGGCGCTATAAACATGACGGCCCCGTGCATGGACAACAGAAAATGTACGAAACGCCATGAATGGACAAAGGAAAATTTACGAAAAGTTTTCCAAAAAATTGTATAAATGATACAGTCACTAATATCGATTGTTATCCATTGTATTGTCGTAGAGACACCGACCACGGTGGTCAATCACATCAATTACGCATGTCAAACGGTACAACAGTTGGCACTGACAACCACTGGGTGGTTCTGTATTCACCATTGCTGTGTAAAATCTACAAAGCACACATAAACATTGAGCTCTGCAGTTCGTTGAAGTCCATAAAATACTGTATATATGCAAATATGTCCATAAGGGCTGTGATATGGCTGTATTTGCTGTTCACAATGTTATCGAAAACGATGAAATGACACGGTATCAAATGGGCCGATGCATCAGCAGCAATGAAGCAGTTTGGCGTATTTTTGGTTTTCCGATACACGAAAGAGACCCTGCTGTTATACAGTTGACCGGTCACCTTGAAAATGGACAGCGTGTTTATTTCACGGAAGAGACTGCTCTACAACGTGCATCAATTGTCCCAAAAACCACATTAACTGAGTTTTTCGAACTGTGTAACCGACCAGGTATTCCCGGTCAATTCGCAAAGACATTAATGTATACTGATGTGCCACGGTATTTCACATAGAGCAAATAGTCAAAAAAGTGGGAACCACAAAAGAGAGGTTTCCGGTTGAAGGATACAACGGCATATTTATGGGAAATACTTTAGGCCGATTATACACAGTCCATCCAAAGTAACGTGAATGTTTCTTCTTGCATTTATTGTTGGCTAATGTTCCTTGACCGACGTCTTTCCAATACTTGCGAACAGTCAATGGCATTTTGTACGACACATAGCATGATCCGTGTCGCGAATTACATTTGCTGGAAGATGACAACCATTGGGATATTACACTTGCAGATGCAGCATTGAGTTCCTCTCCTCATCAAATTGGACAATTATTCGCCATATTATTGACGACATGTTTTCCATCTCAAGCTTCTGTCCTCTGGGACAAATATAAAGATTCCATGAGCGACGACATACTGCATCGCATTCGGATCGCTGACCAAGATCCCAATATCGATTTTTCGCAGGAAATGTATAACGAGGCGCTAATAAAGGCTGAAGATATTTGCATTGTGATTTCGAATACGCCACTCATTCATTTTGGTATGTCCTCACCTAACCGCCCAGCAACAGACATCATTAACACCGAGATTCAGCGCGAACAACAGTTCAATACGGTCTCTTTAACTACTTCCGTTGAAAATAATGAGCAACTACTCACTGATGAACAAAAGAATGTATACGGTCGAATTAATTTGTCAAATGCAGCAGAAAAAGGTGGATTCTTTTTTGGGGGGCACCAGGTGGCACTGGAAAAACGTTTCTCATCTCACTAATACTTGCGCGCCTTCGGATCACAAAATCATATTGCGTTAGCAATTGCTTCATCGGGTTTCAAGGTAAAGATTCCTCGCATAGGAATGATCAGTTTGCAGAAGCCTTTGACTAGTTCAAACACAGGTGAGCAGTTTATTTTTCTAAACAATTTTCTGACTTGGCTAAATAAATAGAAGAATTTGGCAAAAGGTGCAGCAATATTTACGACATGAACATTATCTGCTCTGAAGTAGTCTATACATTCCGTTCTCGAGATTACAAATTACTGTGCATGTGAAGATTCTGTAAAATGAAGTATTTCAGAAAAATTTCAATACGACCTTCTTAAGGATAGTTCTGAAAGTACAGGGAACTGGTAGGGGAACACTACCGTATGTCAGTCAGACAAATTTTCTGTGTGGAGATAAAAACTGTGATTTTTTACAATTTTAAGAATTTCTTTAAAATATGGAATACATGCACCAATCAAAATGAATATTTTGACTTTCTAGAAACATGTAAACATTACACATATTTGATTCTCTCTCTCCACTAGACTGTGATATGACTGTGTTAGTAGTTACTCGCCTGTAGTAACATACCACAGTGGTTACTCTGCATAAATGGTCATGTGAAAATTGAAATGTGATGTTTGCAAAGATAGTTTAGATTTTCATAAAGTCATGAATTATGAAGAGTCCTTCATGCTTCCAAAAAACTTCCATCAAGAAGGCTTACTTTATTCACGTCCATTTGTTTTAATGTTGCATATATGGATATATATGGTAATATCGCTGTTTCTAAGCTTTTTAGTCCTGCGTTTGGAAAAAAAATTGCAGCAGAAGAAAAGCCAAAGACAATAGGCTACATGTACATATACACTCCGCTAGCCACCAAGCGGTGTGTGGCGGAGGGCACTATTCGCTCCAAAGTCATATCCCCCCCCCCCCCCCCCCCTCTGTTCTAATCGCGGATCGCGCGAGGAAAAAGCGACTGTCAGAACGCATCAGTACGAGCTCTTATTCCCTTATCTTTGAATCTCGATGACTGCGCGATTTGAAAGTTGGTGGTAATAATACATGTTCTACATCCTTGGTGAAGATCGGATTTCGGAATTTAGTGAGCAACCCTTTCTGTTTAGCGCGCCGTCTATCTGCAAGTGTGTCCCACTTCAAACTTTCTATGAGATTTGTAAAGCTCTCGCGATGGCTAAATGTACCAGTCACGAATCTTGCCGCTCTTCTTTGGACCTTCTCAATCTCGTGAATCAGACGCAACTGGTAAGGATCCCATAAAGACGAACAATACTCCAAGACTGGACGAACTGACGTATTGAAAGCTAATTCCTTTGTTGATTTCAGGATTCTATTAATAAACCGCAATCTATAGAGTTCGCCTTACCTGTTACTTGTGTAATCTGATCATTCCATTCGAAATCATTTCAAATAGTCACACACAGATACTTGACGGACGTTACCGCTTCCAAAGACTGGGCATTTATTTTGTACTCGTCCATTAATGGCGATTTTGCCTTGTTATACGCAGTAGGCTTGGCTGGTTCAAATGGCTCTGAGCACTATGCGACTTAACTTCTGAGGTCATCAGTCGCCTAGAACTTAGGACTAATTAAACCTAACTAACCTAAGGACATCACACACATCCATGCCCGAGACAGGATTCGAACCTGCGACCGGTCACTCGGCTCCAGACTGTAGCGCCTAGAACCGCACGGCCACTCCGGCCGGCCTATACGCAGTAGGTTACACTTACTAACATTGAGAGATAACTGCCAGTCATTACACCACGCATTTATTTTCTGTAAATCCTCATTGATTTGTTCACAACTTTCGTGTGATACTACTTTCCCGTAGACTACAGCATCATCGGCAAACAGTCTAAGGCCGCTGCCAATACCATCAACCAGATGATTTATGTAAATCGTAAAAAGCAGAGGACCTATTAGGCTGCCCTGGGGCACACCTGAAGTTACGCTTGTTTCTGTTGAAGTCGCTCCATTCAGGACGACATACTGCTCTCTGTATGTTATAAAACTTTCTATTCAACCGCATATGTCATCGGATAGAGCGTAAGCGCGCACTTTTTGGAGCAAGCGACAGTGCGGAGCTGAGTCGAACGCCTTTCGAAAGTCGAGAAATATGGCATCAACCTGGGAGCCGGTATCTAGAGCCTGTTGTATATGATGCACAAAGACGGCCAGCTGTGTCTCGCATGACCACTGTTTCCTAAAACCGTGCTGGTTTCTGCAGCTGAGCTTCTCAGAGTCTAGAAAGATCATTATGTCTGCACACAAAATATGTTCCATGATTCTACATCAAATCGACGTCAGTGAAATTGGCCGGTAATTATGTGCATCCGCTTTTCTACCCTTTTTATAGATTGCTACGACCTGTGCCTTCTTCCAGTCCCCTGGAACTTGCCGCCTTTCCAATGATCTCTGATAGATGACGGATAAGAATGGTGCTATATTTGTAGCATAGTCTACGTAAAATCTTAGGGGATACCGTCTGGGCCAGATGCCTTCCTGGAGTCTAAAGATCTTAACTGTTTTACAATCCCAGATACACTAAACACTATGTCAGCCATCCTTTCGCTTGTTCGATAATTGAAAGGGGGAATGGTGCTGCAGTCCTCTATCGTAATCGAGTTTTTGAAAGCTAGATTTAAAACTTCGGCCTTCTGTTTATCATTATCAGTTACATTACCCACGCTGTCAGCAAGAGAAGGTATTGAATTATTTGTAGCCTTCATAGATTTTACGTACGACCAAAATTTTTTGGGGTTATTTTTAGGATCTGCAGATAAAATATTGCTTCAAATTCGTTAAAAGAATCTCTCATTGTCCTTCTGACAGCTGCTGTCATTTCGCGTAATTTATGTTTGTCAGCGGGGCAGTGACTACGTTTAAAACTACTGTGCAAAATTCTCTGCTTTCTCAGCAACTTCCTAATATGCTACAAGACTGATACTACATTATTTGTCATAAAATTTTGAACAGCTTGATTTGTGTGACGATCATGACTGTCACATCCTCAAAACGATAATCTGCTTTGCAAAAATGTCATTATTGATAAACTACTGCAATAAAAAAATTAAGCACCAGAGATATGCAGGCAAAAGCAGCAAGAAGAGGAAGCTAGAAACACTATTAAAAAGATAATGACAATTGTTTTTCGTCTGCATCTTCCAGTAATGCTGCTACAGAACTGAATACTTTTTCTGGGTTGAAAGCTCCTTCAATGAACCTATCATTGCTTTGCTTCTTGGCTACTTCTACCCCCATTCTGAAAATTCTTATTGTATGCAGAAAGTTTAATTACAACCATACCGTATGTGTTAATCATGTACTTTGGCACATACAAATGTCGCGATGGCTCCTGCGATAACCACAATATATTAGTAGTATTTTTCTTTCTGTGTCGATTTGTGCACTAACTGTTTATTAAATAATTCTGAGCCGGCCGGAGTGGCCGAGCGATTCTAGGCGCTACAGCTGGAGGCGCGCGACCGCTACGGTCGCAGGTTCGAATCCTGCCTCGGGCATGGATGTGTGTGATGTCCTTAGGTTAGTTAGGTTTAAGTAGTTCTAGGGGACTGATGACCTCAGAAGTTAAGTCCCATAGTGCTCAGAGCCATTTAAATAATTCTGATGCACTATGTTGTCAGTAGATTAAGTGTTGTTGTTCACAGGAACTATTTAAGTTGTGTTAGATAGATGCATAAGAGGTAGATTGACTTCTGTGAAAGTAGTCTCATCACGGTATAAGAAAAACGACGGTTACCTGAATTTTGAATGAAGTTACCACACAAAATTGTGTTAAGGTAAACGATTTGCCTTCTGTAAACAGCGAATTTGTGTTGAGACTTTTCTTGCTAGGTGAGGTACTACCGTTGTCAAGCCAAACTAAGCTTGGTGCAGGTACTACTGTGGTGCGATGGCATAGGTAGTGATATATTGCTACACTCTGCTATGTCTAACCTCTTGGCAAGCAACAGCGCTTGGGTGGACACCAGGCATGTGTGTGTTACTGGAAGATATCCCAGAAGCAGAGGTCTTCAGATGGGCATTTAAGAACATACATAATATTACTAAATGAGAGATAATTAACGTTAAAATCCACACACAAGAGCTGGATATCTGTGTACTTCGGAGGCAAACTGAACTGTTTTAAGAAGTGTAAAGGGATATTGTTGCTATGAACTGAGTTAACATGCGGGTCTAGTGACTATATTCCTCCTCATACCGGAAAAGTGGATGACTGGTGCATAGGTTGTGAAAAATATTAAACTGATCTGGAAGAGTACGCGCGCTCCAGCCCAGAATCATGGACGTTCTCTTCCCTTGGGTGGCTGATGAGCTCATGTGAACCAATGACTTCTGAGTGTGTGTGAACTATCGGCGATGTGACGCTGTGTTCGCCTGCGCTGCTCACCGACGATCACTACGTCACTTCGTGTGATACAGCACTGCTGAGCCACCAGCTCTGCGAGGGCGTTGCTGGTACGAAATTTTGCTATGCAAGCTGTGTTTCGTGCTCTATTAAAGACTCTCAGCGACGACACTGTCTATGCATTGACAGATTTTTCAATTGGTAATTGAATCATGGCTTGTACTGTTCCAACGACGTGTTACTTGCTTTCAAACAGCACCATGAGACGTTTTGTAAAGTTTACGATGATTACACACTGATTAACCAGAAAATTACGACCTCCTACCTAACAGCCGGTATGTGCATCTCTGGCGCGGACAACAGCGGCGGCGGATCGTGGCATGGAAGCAATGAGGCCTTGGTAGGTCGCTGGAGAGAGCTGACACCACATGTGCACACACAATTCACCTGATTCCCGTAAGTTGCGGAGAGGGTTGGGGGTGGGGGTGGGGGGTGCTGAATTCTGACGTCACATCCAATCACATCCCAGATTTGTCCAATAAGGTTCACATTGGGGACCAGCACACCTATAGGAACTCGCCACTATGTTCCTCGTACCATTCCATCACACTCCTGGCCTTATGACATGGCGCGTTATCTTCGTGAAAAATGCCACTGCTGTCGGGATACATGATCGTCATGAAGGAGTGTACGTTGTCTGCAAACAGTCTACGATACCGCTTTGCTGTTATGGTGCCTTGCACGAGCTTCTCTTGATCCACAGATCATCCATGCGAGTGTTCTCTAGACCATAATGGAGCCGCCGCTAGCTCGTCCCCGTCCTGCAGTACAGGTGTCAAGGAGTTGTTCCACTGGAAGGTGACGGATTCACGCCCTCGTACCAGCATGAGAAGGGGGTATCGGGATTCATCAGCCCATGTAATGCTCTGTCACTGCGCCAATGTACAGTGCAGATGACCACGTGCCCATATCTGTCATAGTTGCTGATGTTGTGCTGTTAATAATCGCACTTTCATCGGTCGTCGCGTGCAAGTCCCATAGTTAGGAGTGTTTGGCACACTATTTGTTCAGTCACACTTGTACTCCTCCCAGCATTAACGTCTTATGTTATTTCTAACACAGTTCGCTGCCTGTCCTGTTTTACCAGTCTGGTCAGCCTACTGTCTGACATCTGTAATGAGGGGTCCCTTTGCAGTGTCAAGGGCTAGAATAAAACCGTGGCCATTCCTAGCTTGATCACGTTTTTACCTTGGTATTTTGACTGTTCTTTGGACTTCTGAAGGTTTTTCCCCCCTGTTCGCTTTTTAACGCCTTTTCCCTCACTTTTTCATGTTTTGAATTGTCCTCTTTTTGGGTTTGACATCTACTTTCCAAATTTTACAGAAGTGCAGGCAGGTTGGGGAAGGACGCCTTACTGTGGTGAATGGACTCTTCACTGTGCACTGTTATCTATTGCACCCGTCAATCAAGTGTACATATCTTTGCACTCAAAGTCCAACGCAGTAGCCAGTCCATCGTGGTGGGGTTACCTTGTGCCTTCTCAGTGGTAGCCCTGTGAAAATGAAGGGATAGCATTGCTGTAGTACCCACGTCAGCCAAGGAGTATGCACCTATCCAGGTTACCAGGAATCTGGCCAACAACCACTGGTTGCCTTTGCCTTGGCTGTTTGGTGCCCATGGGGTAAGTCTCCGAAGAGTGACTAGTGTCAGGGTGGATGATACCAAAGTGAAATGGATCAAATTAAATGGTGGCTGTGCCAAAATTGACGTCTCAACATCGAGGAACAGCGATTTTAGTGCAGAGGTTTACAAATCTTATGGCATTTCCGTCTTTGACCGTGCCTCAGGACGTAAGGAGGAATGGAAGTCGACAGTTTGCTGAGTTCTTGATTTGTATCTGAACTGATCATGTGGCTCTCGCTACAACGGAGTCACTGTTTTTCGTTGAAAATATTGAAAATCGTTTTGGGGAGATTGCTGCAATAGAGAAGATGAGAAATGGTTCTTTACTGATCAAAATGTCACACGTCAACCAGCTGTGGGCACTTCAGGCCTGTGTCAAAGCTCACTTATAGTGGGAAAGAATGTTTCGTTTTTAACATGGCTGATAATTATATTTCATTTAGAAAAGTTGATATACATCTAAACACATAAATTACATAGTTCTAAAGAGCTATATTTCGCTGTCAGTGTTGAAGATTAAGATACTCATAGTGAACGCATACGGAAACCATATTATAACAGCTTACAGACAGGCCATGTTCACTACTTAGTAATTTTAGAGATATCAAGATTCAAATCACTAATCATCAGAGTTTGCAGGTGTAACTTGGCACTTTTCACAGGTGTAACTAACACTTGTGTGCTTCCTGCAAACAAAACTATTACAAGAATCACACTTTATTGTTGTTTTAATATTCTTGGCTCTTCCACAAATAACACAGCGCCCCCGTTTCTTAGCCGAATGCTTCTCAACTTGCTCTGATGTTGTCCGGTACCTTTGAAGGAACAGCGATATGTCCTAGGGAAGGCTCTGAATTTTGGCTCTTTCTATTAGATGTAGTTTCATGAGGTCATAAGCCAGGTTCTTCAGAAATATTCTTCTCGCAACCTTTCGATTTTGTCCACTTTAGGATCTGGGCGTGATACCAGCAATTTCCGTTACAGCGAAAAAGATCACCAAAGGGCACCTTCTCGTTATACGAGCCACAGAATATTTGCCACACATCTGGGCGACTGTATCAACGCCACCCTTAGTGGGATTGTAATCTAACACAACCTCTGGCTTTCGAGAATCTTCATCGATAGTACCTGAATCATGCATAGTTAACAACAACAAAACCGCCCTGTTCTTCTTCGGTACGAAGGAAACCAACGTCAAATCGTTTTTATATCCGAAGACGGATGGTCCAGGTACTCGATTTTTCTTAGGCAGTAATTCCAAGGAAATTTCCCGTTTATTCTCTCTGAGTTTCGTAATACACGTAAGCCTTTTACCTAATAGCGACATAGCCAAGGGGCAACTAGTGTACCAATTGCCCAAATTTATGTCCCTGTTGGATCCCTCTATATGACTCACGCTGAATTTGAGACTACATAAGGTCTTTCTGGCTGCTTTCCACGATATACCTCCAAATATCATAATGCCATATTTGGCAGGTTTGTTGGGGATGTATTGCACAAATCCACAACGACCACGAAAAGCTTTGAAGTTTCTCATCAATGGATACAAACTCACTGATTCTGTACGTACTTTTGGAATTGGTTACAAATTCATCCAAAAGATAACGTACTGCGGCTAACTTATCAGATCTCCTCCTCTCTTTTCTTGTGCGTTTATTGTCGAAACGAATACAATGCAGTAAGAATAGAAAGTATTTGTAGCTCATCACAGCATCCAATTTCGATTCCTGATCCATCGGTATTCTACACTTCCATTACATTCGTGGTTAGCTTTCTTCATTCCGAAGAGATAAAGGAACCCAAGGAGTCCCAGTATGTCACTTCTCGACGTTTCTTTATTGTGTCTTTCTCTCTGATAATCAGAGAATTCTAGTTTGAGGTGAATATATTTCTTTGTATATTTCACAATAGTATCGATCATTTCCATGTTAATCATCTTGAGGAATCCAGAAACCTCGGTTGATACATCCCTGACATTAGCCTTTGGGTCCAGGAAAAATGTTTACAATATTTTTCTTTCTCGCTTTGCTAGTCGCAGTCCATTTAGAAGTTTTGTCTCTTCCCACAGGCCAATCACCAATAGAACCTGATTGACAATTATTGTCTTCATTTTCGTCTGATTCATACTCTTGTTCCCTTTCAGTGTAATGGCCATTACGTCCACTCCCTCATCAGTATCATCGTCTCATATAGTGTCTACGCGCGACTGCTACGGTCGCAGGTTCGAATCCTGCCTCGGGCATGGATGTGTGTGATGTCCTTAGGTTAGTTAGGTTTAAGTAGTTCTAAGTTCTAGGGGACTGATGACTAGAGATGTTAAGTCCCATAGTGCTCAGAGCCATTTGAACCATTTTATAGTGTCTACATCTTTCGTAGACTCTGGACCTTCATTCAAGAGCCATTCGAGTTCCTCGTTAGTTAAACGCTTTATTGCCCTAAAATAAGAATTTATATTGAACACGGACCATAGGAACGTTGTTGGTAAAATAACACGACCAGTCGCGCGGTGCCGCAAGCGACAGCGTTGCACTAAATTCTCCGTTTAACAAATTCCTTAGTACCCACAATTATTGCACCGCACATAACAGTCGTCAGAACGATAATGAATGAATACGTCGAGTCTCAAACGTCTCCGTTGTTACCAACACGTTGGCTACGCCGATTATGTAAATTTGGCGTACTCCGTACGCCGGCGCGCTTGCTCGAGGTTTAACGCCCATAATCCTCTGTGCGACGGCGACACTGTGCCCGCTAGACGCTGAGCACTGGGACAATTTTTGGAATTGTTTATCTGCTACAATCACTGGAGCTGCAACACATTGCAATGTGGCCCACGTAACATACTCAGCTACTAATCTCACAGTCTGCAGCCCCAGTATCTTACCCCTGATCCAATGGCGCGTCCGTGATGATGTTTGTGACAGCGACCATTTTCCTATCGTTTTTTTCACAGACACCCGGAAGATGCTCCCTTCGGAAAGCTGACTTGCAGGATTTCTCCTGTACAGCCACTTTTGAAGCCATTTGGGGAACTGATTTCGACAAAGTCCTACAGGATACTCTGTTGCTATTATTCATGGTGCAGCAGCTGTGATACCCTACTCCTCTGGCTCATCTCAACGACCACCGGTGCCATGGTGGTCTGAAGATACAGCTACAGCTGTCAGGAAACACCGCAGGGCGCTTCAGCGGCACAAGCGCAATCCGTCTACTGATCATTTAATAGGGACTCACGGCGAATGCGCGGTTTTTGATAAAGAAAAGGAAGCATGAGTGTAGCGTTGGGAGCAATATGTATCATCTATGCAGTCAAAGACCCCATCGACCCAAGTATGGACTAAACTCCGCCACATTTGCGGCCATGCACCACCCACGGCGATTCCTGGCATCCTTGTCAATGGCAACATCCGTACTGATACTGTGGTACTTGCCGAATGTTTTGTGGCTCACTTTACTGAAGTATCCGCTTGCAATGATTACCATCCACATTTCGTGACCTGGAAACGCATTACTGAGTGCTGCCCGTTTTCCTTCCATGCACATTGCTCTCTATCTTAATATAAGCACTCCGTCTTCAGGCCACAAGTGGCCCATCGGGACCATCCGACCGCCGTGTCATCCTCAGTTGAGGATGCGGATAGGCTGGGCGTGTGGTCAGCACACCGCTCTCCCGATCGTTATGATGGTTTTCTGAGACCGGAGCCGCTATTATTCGGTCGAATAGCTCCTCAATTGGCATCACGAAGCTGAGGGCATCCCGAAAAATGGCGACAGCCCACGGCGGGCCGGATGGTCACCCACCCAACTGCCGGCCACGCCCGACAACGCTTAACTTGGGTGATCTGACGGGAACGGGTGTATCCACTGCGGCAAGGCCGTTGCCCTGCTCTGTAGCATACAACGTCCCTTTTAGTGAATGGGAGCTTTGCAGGGCTTTGGTAGAGTGTCGAGATATGCCCTCTGCAGCACACAAAATCCACAAACAAATACTCAAACATCTTCGTGCTGAAAGAATGAAACATATCCTTGGGCTTATAAATCGTATTTGGCGGGAAGGAGAATTTACCTCCTGAACCGTGAATTTACTTTCAAAACTTTTTCTTAAGAATTTGCTTTATTTACTAGCGATTCTTGAAGAACATTAACACATTTAATCACACTATGTGAGCGTGGGTAACTGATGGAAAACAAATCCAATTTCTTTCAACAAATGGAAATTTTATTCCTAAAAGCCTTTTTTTAGAAACAGATTTAAAATTATGATCAGAAAGCACCCTCTAAATATCAAGTTACAATTTATTCAGAGGAAGAAAGAACAAATTTTTGACAGTATGAGCTTTCGGGTGAGAACCTTGCCGCTCCCCTTTGACAAGGCCGTAGTCACGACGGCTCACAACAACCTCTGAAAGACTACACTTGTGCAAATCTGCAACACACCAGATTACTTTAAACTAAAAATTTGAACGACTCACACAAGCACATAAACTATGCACCCCGTAGGAAGGATGGAAATGGTACAAAACACTAACATTAAAGATTAACTTGCCAGTGAAGGTGCAACTTGATTAAAAAAAACTCTTACGGTGGAAGGGTGGCAACCTTATATACTAAAATGATCATTTAAATAAAAACCCATGAAATGTCGTCTCACATAAAATATACAAGGTTGGCCAAACATGCTCTACATTACACATATACCGCCTCTCAAGATGATAGGCAAGATAAAAACATATTTCAGGAATTCGGCCGTTACACTTCAAGCAGTAAATTCGTTAACACACCGAATCCGACAAATGTGACAGAAGCAGCTACTAACGTACGGCAGACAGACAGACAGACACTAACTGCCTAACAGATGCGGACGAGAGACAGACGAGCAAGCTGGGGACGAGGGACTGACCAAGAAAACAAGTAGAATTTAACAAGTAAATGAAACAACATATCACGAATCACTTAACTTCTAATAAACTGCGATGTCTGGCGAAGACCTTGCGCAGCACCCCCAAAACGCTCTCCCGAACCGTCCGCTGCCAGCCGCTTCAACGCACGCAGGAAGGCGCGCCTATCTCCCGTCTCATGGCGTCGCAGCTCGCACTGGCCAGACCGATATGGGCGACTCCTGTTTCTCTCGTGTCGGCCGCGAAGCCACTACCCGTCGCTAAACGGCGCGGCCCACTGGACTGACGTGGCGACCTCACATGCACCGACGCTCAAGACGGACAAGTCATCTTGTCTCCAGAATGAGATTTTCACTCTGCAGCGGAGTGTGCGCTGATATGAAACTTCCTGGCAGATTAAAACTGTGTGCCCGACCGAGACTCGAACTCGGGATCTTTTCCTTTCGCGGGCAAGTGCTCTACCATCTGAGCTACCGAAGCACGACTCACGCCCTGTAGAGCACTTGCCCGCGAAAGGCAAAGGTCCCGAGTTCGAGTCTCGGTCGGGCACACAGTTTTAATCTGCCAGGAAGTTTCAAGTCATCTTGTGTCTCAGTACGCGCCCGACCAACCGATCGATCCAACCACCAATGACCATTGCCTGAACAAACTGGAGCAGACTGGCGGCCTAACGCATACTAGCACTCCGGACGACAGACAGACACTGACTGCCCCACGCTGACCCGGCTGACCAACTGACCGACTGGCGAGTTCATAGCGCGCCTTAAATGCACGTGAACAGGCTACCTTTCCACTTTCCCACCAGAGGGAGACACCGAAGCTGCGATTGCCACAGCGGCGCCACCGTCAGAAACGGAGGGCGACTTCTTCACACAACGTGCTGCGGCGCGCTCTTTAAAACAGCAGTTTTTACCACGGCTCACCTCCCTATGGCGGAAAGATATTATTAGTCATGTCCTGGAACTGAGGAAGGATCCCACTTTTTAACCAACTCTCTAACGAAGAGGCTGTGCAGGCTATTTAAACGAATGGTCAGCTGGCGCGCCCAGGCAGGAGGGCATGTATCGCTAATCCGAAGTGGCTTTCGGGCTTCCCAGTCCACCGCATATCATCTAGTTCGTCTGGAATCTGCAGTGCGCAATACTTCTGTGCATCGACAACATCTGATTACTGTGTTCTCTGACCTACAGAAGGCATACGATACCACCTGGCGACATCATATCCTATGTACACTGCATGAGCGTGGTGTCCGGGGCAGTTTAGCCATTTTTATCCAGAATTTCCTGTCTCTCTGACCATTTCGGGTGTGGATAGGTTCGACTCTCAGCAACCAATATCTACAGGAAACTGGAGTCCCTCAGGGATCGGTTCTGAGCGTAACCCTTTTCACTGTCGTCGTCAATGGTATCGTAAATGCAGTGGGCCACACGCTCTCTCCGTCACTGTATCTGGATGATCTCTGCCTGTACCATGCCTCTGCAACTCTATGCACCGCTGAGCGCCAACTTCAGGGGGCTGTCTGGAGAGTACATGACTGGGCCCTGAAACACGGCTCATAATTTTCTTCTGCAAAATCACGATTTGTGCATTTTTGCCGATTCCAGACTGTACACCAGCACCCAGAAATTTATCTTGGTGACCAGTTACTTGAAATCAATGGAACTTTTCATTTTTAGACACTTTATTTGACTGCAACCGAACTTGGCCGCCACATGTCCCCCAGCTGAAGGCAGTTTACACGAAGAAGCTAAACGCTCTTCATTTTCTTAGTAACTTTTCGTGGAGCGCGAATTACGTAGTTCTGAAATTTTACAAAGCGCTGATTTTATCCCACTTGGATTATGGATGTGTTGCCTATGGGTCGTCAGCACCATCCGTACCGAGCTTGCTGCATCCTGTTCACCACACTGGTGTCTGGTTGGAACAAGAGGCCTTCTGTATGAGCCCTCTTGACAGTCTGCTGGCAGAAGCTGGTGTCCCAGCGCTGCAAGTTAGATGACAATAGTTTCTGGTTCAAATGGCTCTGAGCACTATGGGACTTAACGTCTGAGGTCACCAGTCCCCTAGAACTTAGAACTACTTAAACCTAACTAATCTAAGGACATCACATACATCCATGCCCAAGGCAGGATTCGAACCTGCGACCGTAGCGGTCCCGCAGTTCCAGACTGTAGCGCCTAGAACCACTCGGCCACCCCGGCCGGCTCAACAGTTTCTGGTAAATTGCGCAGTTACAATCTGTAAGACGTCTACTCACCCACGTCACTCAACTCTGTTCGACAATCAACGGTTCAAACTGTTTGCGCATTGCTCAAAACTGGATAGACCAGCTGGGATCCGACCCGTTACTCTACTGAAGGACGCCTAACAACCTCCTTCAGCCTGTGTTCCTAGACTGGCCTCTTGACACCACCCGAGGTTTGTATCCTGTCCTGTGATGTGGATGGACTTCTTCTCTGGCTCCAAGACAGATGCTGATCCTACCGCACCCTGACACACGTTTCGTTATATCCTCCTCGATTATTCTAATTTCGTACGCATCCACACGGACCGATCGAAAGTCAACGACGGGGCTGGTTACGCTTTTGTACGTGTAAGGGGTCACGAGATGCAGTCTCTGCCGAGTGCCTTCAGTATATACACTGCAGAGTAGGTTTTTCATGTCTCATTCTTTGTGGTACGTCAAATAACTGGCCACGACGAACTTTCTGATCTGTAGTGATTCCGTGAGTTGCTTAAAAGGTATATCCCAGTACTATTCCAAAAATTTTTTGTCGCCAACATCCAGAACCTACTGGTTGACCTCTACAATTTTGAAAAGACAGTGACCTTCATCTGGACACCAATATACATAGGCCTTCAAGGAAATGATCCTGTCGACTGTCTAGCTAAAGAGGCAACTACAGAAGATCAACTTGACATCGGAATACTGGGCACGATTACAACTTCGACGCAATATTTTGAGGCTGTGGCAATTAGAATGGCAGCCTACTATGACCCAAAACAAGTTGAGAGCAATTAAAGGGTCCACTAAAGTGTGGGAGACAGATTTCGAGGCCTCTCGGAAAGATGCCATTGTGTCGTGCCGACTACCCATCGGCCTCACGACACTCCCCATGATTTCCTTCTGCTTCAGGAGGATCCTCCTTACTGTAGTTGCGGTAGTGTACTAACGATGGTGCATGTTCCTGTTGAATGCGCCCAGCTGGCCGATCTGCATCACGCTCTCAGTTTGCCTACCTCACTACTTCAGATGCTTGCAGATGATGAGACAGCCACAACCAAAGTGTTGCATTTCCTTAGGGAGAGCGGATTTTACACTAAATTATAATACTCCTCGATTTTAAGTGTTAGAGGTGGTTGTGGGGGGGGGGGGGGGGAGGGGGCGGAGGAGAGCTTCCCCCTTCGGCCGGTACCCCCTCCCCATGCAACCGCAAATTACGTACTTCCCCCCTCGCTTTGCTTCTAGACGCACTTGTGCAAGATGCTGCCTCTATTATCTATATTTACTTTTGCCTCTCGTGTTAAAGTACCGTCACGCCCTTTGTAAAACTATTTGACTTGCTTATATAGTTAGAGCAGCCAAGGTCCCACTTTTTTCGCTTTTTACCATTTTAAATATTTCTGTCATGAAATGGAGGGACTGATAACCCCTTTAAACACATAATCATCATCATCATTATCATAAAGTAATGGACGTGGTTTCACCATGGTTTTGAAGATACCCCAGCACTCCTCGAAAGCCGAGAACTCGTTCCGTCACAACCTCCCCTCGGTCAAACTCAGATCGCGCGCCTTCCCCATTCTACACACTGACAGGACGCTCACAGATATTACATGTAACGTGGGTGACTAGCAGTCATTCCTCCTCAGGTGACACTGCTATTGGCTGGATGTGTTTATATCGATAGCAGGTCAGTGGTCATAATGTTCTGGCTATCAGGCCCCGTCCGAGAAAGTTGGACCGCAGGGTTGCGAGCATAATTTCAGGTGGTACAACATTGGGCGACCTGCATGTCGATGAATGGATGATGAGAACAACACAACACCCAGTCCACGAGTGAAGAAAATCTCCAACGCTCCTGGGAATCGAACCCGGGCCCGCTGCATGGTATGAAAACATATTACCACTCAGCTAAGCAGGTGGACAGTTCTGTGCATAGCGTTTACTAACTCATTCGCCTTCAGGAAATTTACACCTGATTTTTTCCCTTATGCTTGTCATCTGACTGTTTCATGTATCTGGCCATTGTGGATGGGGCCAAGCTGCCCTTCTCCATCCCTGAGTGTGCTTGCTGTTCACCAGACTACACACCCTTGACTCATGCACTAGAATGGCTCATCTGATCGACCCATGAAAGAAGATTTTTTAACCAAAAGAATTTAATTCGCTTGCTGGCACTGTCAATAGTAAAAACCACTTCTCCACTCATCTTGAAGAAGAAAGATCGTTGAACAGATTCCATATACTTTTGTTATGCAAACATATCGTTCATGGTTATGCTGACAAACTAAATTCCATAAATACCAATTCACTTCATTCTGTATGTAAAACCAATTGCTATTGTATTTTCACAGTCAATGATAGCCATATCGCACGATCTATGTACCAAAAATTTTAATATTCACTATTTTGAAATTACAATGTGAACGTATGATTCAGAAGCAAATTTGTAACTGAGTCCAGAGCAAAAGATAAATCTAACTTTGAACAGCATAGATGTAGTCGAGTAAAACATTGTAATCACTGATGCACGTAGCATGCAGGAAAAAGGGAAAGAAATGAAATACTAATTCCACTCTGATTGAAATCGTAATAAAGAAAAAAAAAAGAATATTTCGACCATTACTGCTAATGACATGCACTGTTTAAGATGAAGTAATTATCCAAACGTAAATGTAGCATTAAAAAAATAAAGCATAAATCCTAAGGAAACAATTTATGGAGCAATGAAAAATAAAATCACACAAATTATGGCTTTCAGCTAAGGATTTCAGACGCTGAATAGTAGCAGTAACATTTAAACACTTAACGATACCTGCTCCCATTGCGTGCTGCATAACATTTTATGAACTTCTTACGATTCTGTCGGATTACGTATTGTGTCAGATGTGACGACGAAGTATGCTGGTGGCGGACAGTTTATCCGAAATACCGATCAGAAACGGAAGGACTTTGGTATTGTTGGTAGATATCGTGATACGTATACTTTAATGATGCATGTGATACGCCATTTTGTCTGTACGCATTCCATGTAAGGATCATAGTAGTTCGTTGAAGAGACGGAATAAACATTAATCTCGTTGTGAGACTAAAATTACGTAATTACTTGTATTCATTAGTTTCATTAGTGTGGTATCGATAGCTACGATGCCACAAGGCAGGTGCGCTCTGCAAGGTTGACACTACGACAGACACCGACGACAGCGCACTCTAGCCGGAGAGGGAGAGCTCTACCAGCTCCGCTCCAGAGTCTCCCCTCTTCATGAAGAAAAAAATGGCTCTGAGCACTATGGGACTTAACATCTGTGGTCATCAGTCCCCTAGAACTTAGACCTACTTAAACCTAACTAACCTAAGAGCATCACACACATCCATGCCCGAGGCAGGATCCGAACCTGCGACCGTAGCAGTCCGGCACTACGACAGACACCGACGACAGCCCACTCTAGCCGGAGAGGGAGAGCTCTACCAGCTCCTCTCCAGATTCTCCCCTCTTCATGAAGAAAAAACTGGCTCTGAGCACTATGGGACTTAACATCTGTGGTCATCAGTCCCCTAGAACTTAGAACTATTTAAACCTAACTAACCTAAGAACATCACACACATCCATGCCCGAGGCAGGATTCGAAACTGCGACCGTAGCAGTCCCGCGGTTCCGGACTGAGCGCCTAGAACTGCTAGACCACCGCGGCCGGCTCTTCATGAAGAGCAGACGGCCTGGAAACACCGCTTCAACCTCAGCTTGCTATTCAGACTATGCACTGCATACGACGGGAATACGGTTTTGCACCTACGGGCTCTTCATTTGTAAAGTTACGTATGTCATTGACTAATCATTAAATGTACTCTCACGTAAAAAGCTGTACCGAGAGTCTTACCTCACCTGCTCCTGCTCACTTCCTACATTCGGCCTACCCACTCCGTTTACAGAAGCAGACCCACGCGCCGCCTTCCTGGCGGGATACAAAAATTAGAATTACAAATTTGATTGTTAGTCCTTTTATCATTACAAGAATTCTTGTATGGTATTAATTCAGTGCCGGTTCATGGCAAGGCGCCAGAGCTTGTGTCTTCAGAAATGACTTACTTTTGCTACTTGCTGCAAGCTACTGGAATTTCCCCGCACCACCCATTGCTTGAGCAAACGGGCACTCATTTCAGGCGTAATGAATTCTGCTTTTTAAGCTGAAAAGAAAAGAGCTGAAATTCTCAGTTTCACTGCATCATTACTCTGTAATTAACACTTCAGTGCCTGGCAGAGGTTTGATTGAACCACCTTCAAACTACTTCCTGTCGTTGCACTCTCGAAGACCATGGGAAAAATCAAAACTTAGATCTTTCCGTGGGAGCTCTAATTTCTCTTATTTTATTATGATGATCATTTCACCCTAAGTAGATGGGCTACAAGAAAATCTTTTCACACTTTGAGGAGGAAGCTGCTGGTTGAAATTTCATGTGGGGATCGTGCCGCAGCAAAAAACGCCTTTGTTTTAATGACTGCCATACCAATTCGTGTATCATATTCGCGACACGCCTCCGTTATTCGCGATAATACCGGGTGATCAAAAAGTCAGTATAAATTTGAAAACTTAATAAACAACGGAATAATGTAGATAGAGATGTAAAAATCGACACACATGCTTGGAGTGACATGGGATTTTATTAGAACAAAAAAAAGCTAAGTTCACAAAATGTCCGACAGATGGCGCTGGACAGTAAAACGTCAGTGACTCGCATGACAATCGTGTACAAAAGGAGCTCTAATGAGAGAGAGAATCAGATGCGCCAGCAGTCGCAGCATGTTGACGTTACCTGAAAAGGCGCTTTTAGTGAAGCTTTGTTATCAGAATGGGGAATGTGCTAGTTCAGCATTACGATCCTATCGCCATAGGAAGGGGATTCGAACGGGTTAAGGTCCGTTGACAAATGCAGCTAAGGCGAGAATGATTTGGAAGTTCGAAGCCACAGGTTGTTTAGACGATAGACCCCGTAGTGGCCGACCGAGACAAGGCGTGATGCTGCTGAGACAGTTCAGGAAGAAATGGAGACTGTAGCGGGTTCGTCTACGCACGGGGAAGTCAACGCTTGTGCAGTCGCACGTCGCACCGGCATTCCATACATTACTGTTTGGTTGGCACTTAGGCGTTCCCTCCGATGCCATCCGTACAAAATCCATAGGCATCATGAACTGCTACCTGGCGATTTAATGAAGCGGAGTGCATTTGCGGTGTGGGCGTATCAAAAGATGGCGGAAGATTACGATTGGTTGAATAACGTGTTGTGGACCGACGAAGCTCTTTTCACGCTCCGAGGGTCTGTCAACGCCCACAACTGCGGAATTTGGGCTACCGAAAATCCTAGAACTGTCGTGGAAACTCCATTGCATGACGAGAAAGTCACGGCATGGGTTGGATTTACCACATCTACCGTTATCGGGCCTTTTTCCTTCGAGGAAATGCGTGATTCTGGTTTTGTAACTGTTATCGTGACGGGTGAGAGGTACGCCGATATGTACAGAATAGCATCATCCCCAACCTGGCTGATAAACACCGGCTGGAACGTATGATGTTTATGCAGGATGGTGCTTCACCCCATATTGCTAGACGCGTGAAAGATCTCTTGCGCGCGTCGTTTGGTGATGATCGTGTGCTCAGCCGCCACTTTCGTCATGCTTGGCCTCCCAGGTCCCCAGACCTCAGTCCGTGTGATTATTGGCTTTGGGGTTACCTGAAGTCGCAAGTGTATCGTGATCGACCGACATCTCTAGGGATGCTGAAAGACAACATCCGACGCCAATGCCTCACCATGACTTCGGACATGCTTTACAGTGCTGTTCACAACATTATTCCTCGACTACAGCTTTTGTTCAGGAATGATGGTGGACATATTGAGCATTTCCTGTAAAGAACATCATCTTTGCTCTGTCTTACTTTGTTATGATAATTATTGCTATTCTGACCAGATGAAGCGCCATCTGTAGGACATTTTTTGAACTTTTGTATATTTTTGGTTCTAACAAAACCCCATGTCATTCCAAGCATGTGCGTCAGTTTGTACCTCTCTATCTACATTATTCCGGGATTTATTCAATTTTCAAATTTATACTGACTTTTTGATCACTCGGTACTAAACGAGCTGTCTTTCCTTGAACTTTTTCTATGTCCTCCATCAGTCCTGTCCGATGCGCATCCCACACCAGACAGCAATACGCCAGAGGAGGGCGGACAAGCGTAGTGTAAGCGGTCTCTTCAGTAAACCTGCTGTATCTTCTAATTGTTCTGGCAATGTATTGCAGTCTATGGTTCGATTTCCCCACAACAGTACTTATGTGATCATTCCAATTTACGTTACTCGTATTTTAATTCCTAAGTATTTAGTTGAGTTTACAGCTTTTAGATTTCTTTTTTGTGCTCATTTGAATGACTTCACACTTTTCATGATTTAGAGTAATTGCCGCTTTTTGCACCATACAGGTGTCTGAATAATCAGTTTTCATCATTCGATGACATTACATTAGGGTAAGCCTTCTGGGAATCTAAAAATATGTAATCCGTTTGACGTCCCTTGTCGATGGCACTCATTACGTCGTGAGAATAAAAGAGCTAGTCGTGTTTCAAAAGAACGATATTTTCCCAATCTGTGTTGACCATTTGTCAATAAATCGTTTTCTTAGAAGTGATTCACAGTACATATTCCAAACTCCTATTGCAAATCGACGTTAGTGATATGGGTCTGTAATTCCACGGATTAGTCCTAATACTATATTGGCTATATACGAAACTATTAGCCTCGATTGCGGTAATGAAACCAATCTTTACCTAGGGTCCAGCCCAAGTAATTGAGCCTTCTTCAGAAGATAAACCTGATTCTATAATATGTCTAAGAGGGCATGGTCTAGAAATAAAATAGCCTGAATAGGCGTAGTCACATTTTAAAAATGACGTACATAGGTACTAAGTCAACACCAAGACTCCGGCGAGCGCCTCGTCTCCATGGACGTCGTGCGGTGGGCCTCGGGAGCTCATCTGCATCTACATCTAAGTGATTACTCTGCTATTCACAATGAAGTGCCTGGCAGAGGGTTCAATGAACCACCTTCAAGCTGTCTCTCTACCGTTCCACTCTCGAACGGCAGGCGGGGAAAAACGAGCACTTAAATTTTTCTGTGCTAGCCCTGATTTCTCTTATTTTATCGTGATGATCATTTCTCCCTATGTAGGTGGGTGCCAACACAATATTTTCGCAATCCCCTATTTCGCGATAATACAAAACGAGCTGCCCTTCTTTGTACTTTTTCAACGTCATCCGTCAGTCGCACGTAATGGGGATCCCACACCACACAGAAATACTCCAGAATAGGGAGGACAAGCGTGGTGTAATCAGTCTCTTTAGTAGACCCGTTGCACCTTCTAAGTGTTCTGCCAATGAATCGCAGTCTTAGGTTTGCTCTACCCAGAATATTATCTATGTGATCGTTCCAGTTTAGGTTATTTGTAATTGTAATCCATAAGTATTTAATTGAATTTACAGCCCTCAGATTTGTGTGACTTATCGCATAATAGAAATTTAGCGGATTTTTTTGGTACTCACGTGAATAACTTCACACTTTTCCTTAATCAGGGTAAATTGCCACTTTTCCGACCAAACAGATATCTTATCTAAACCATTTTGCAAGTCGTTTTGGTCATCTGATGACCTTACAAGAGCGTAAATGACAGCACCATCTGCAAGCAATCTAAGACGTCTACTCAGATTGTATCCTATGTCGTTAATATAGATCAGGAACGATAGAGGGCCTATAACACTTCCTTGACGAACGCCGGATATTACCTCTATTTTACTCGATGACTTTCCGGCTATTACTACGAACTGTGACCTTTCTGACAGGAAATCACAAATCCAGTCGCACAACTGAGGCGATACTCCGTAGGCACGCAGTTTGGTTAGGAGACGCTTGTGAGGAACAGTGTCGAAAGCTCACGTGAGCATCCATCATATTCAAAGATGGGACCACCTTTACGCTGAATGGTACCTTCACCTTTCACAACAGTCATCTGTGGGATAGCATGCAGAGCACCCATGTTGTGGTGACAGCGAATCATCAGCATCGGTGCAGCCCGTATATATGGGCCGGGATAATTGGCGCCCTATTTTGGGATCAGTCTTCCTTCCACGTCGCCTAACATGTCGGAACTATCGGAGTTTCTTGCGGATGGCTTTGCCTCCCCTACTGGAAGAACTGCCATTGATGATTCGAACGGTTGTATGGCTGCTACATGATACGCTCCAGCCCACTTCGCCGTTAACGTCCGGACGCTTCTCTGTCGTGTCTTCCCTGCTCGATGGATCGGACGAGGGATTCCAGCTGTATGGCCTGCTTATTCACCAGGACTCAATCGGTGATATTTCTGGTTATGGATATCATAAGTTCGTGTATGGTGTGCCCATGCCAGATGTGAAGACACTGGACCAGTGTATCCATGCCGCCCTTGACAGTGTTTGGATGTAGCGTGGCCGATGTGAACGTGTGAGACAGAACATTTCTAGTAGGAGTAATCCATCTAACTACAGACCTATATCATTGACGTCGGTTTGCAGTAGGGTTTTGGAGCATATACTGTATTCAAACATTATGAATCACGTCGAAAGGAACGATCTATTGATAAGTAATCAGCATGGTTTCAGAAAACATCGTTCTTGTGCAACGCAGCTAGCTCTTTATTCGCACGAAGTAATGGCCGTTATCGACAGGGGATCTCAAGTTGATTCCGTATTCCTAGATTTCCGGAAAGCTTTTGACACCGTTCCTCACAAGCGACTTCTAATCAATGATGGGGTATTGTCTCAGTTGTGCGACTGGAGTCGTGCTTTCCTGTCAGGAAGGTCGCAGTTCGTAGTAATAGACGGCAAATCATCGAGTAAAACTGAAGTGATATCAGGTGTTCCCCAGGGAAGCGTCCTGGGACCTCTGCCGTTCCTGATCTATATAAATGACCTGGATGACAATCTGAGCAGTTCTCTTAGGTTGTTCGCAGATGATGCTGTAATTTACCGTCTAGTAAGGTCATCCGAAGACCAGTATTAGTTGCAAAGCGATTTAGAAAAGATTGCTGTATGGTGTGGCAGGTGGCAGTTGACGCTAAATAACGAAAAGTGTGAGGTGATCCACATGAGTCCCAAAAGAAATCCGTTAGAGTTCGATTACTCGATAAATAGTATAATTCTCAAGGCTGTCAATTCAACTAAGTACCTGGGTGTTAAAATTACGAACAACATCAGATGGAAAGACGACATAGATAATATTGTGGGGAAAGAGAGCCAAAGGTTGCGTTTCATTGGCAGGACACTTAGAAGATGCAACAAGTCCACTAAAGAGACAGCTTACACTACACTCGTTCGTCCTCTGTTAGAATATTGCTGTGCGGTGTGGGATCCTTACCAGGTGGGATTGATGGAGGACATCGAAAGGGTGCAAAAAAGGGCAGCTCGTTTTGTATTATCACGTAGTAGGGGAGAGAGTGTGGCAGATATGATACGCGAATTGGGATGGAAGTCATTAAAGCAAAGACGTTTTTCGTCGCGGCGAGATCTACTTTCTCTTCCGAATGCGAAAATATTTTGTTGAGCCCAACGTACATAGGTAGGAATGATCATCAAAATAAAATAAGAGAAATCAGAGCTCGAACAGAAAGGTTTAGGTGTTCGTTTTTCCCGCGTGCTGTTCGGGAGTGGAATGGTAGAGAGATAGTATGATTGTGGTTCGACGAACCCTCTGCCAAGCACTTAAATGTGAATTGTAGAGTAGTCATGTAGATGTAGATGTAGATGTACGGCGCGTACACGCATCCGTTGAGGATCATGGAAACCATTTCTAACACATTCTGTAACTGTGGCTGCATGATACAGCGCGTATTAGACCTCAGTCTCCGTAACAATGTATGACTGAATAAATGGAAACATGGAACTCATGCATTTCCGGACGTAGGTTCATTAGACTTTTTTGTTCCGTGTCGTCTCATCGAACAATCCATAGAGCTTGTACACGGTGGAAAAAAATCACCCTGCACATAACAAGACGAAAATTTTTAGTGTGTGTGTGTGTGTGTGTGTGTGTGTGTGTCTACACAAAAGCACTTTTAGTAATACATTTATTTTTTGAATTGAAATGTGTTTACTAGTATTTAACACACCGTTTATACACAGTAAAAGCGTGTCTCTTTGTGTGATCTCTCATGTTGTAACCTCCCCACAAAATTGTAATATAATAAATAATATGAATATGATGATTCTAATTTCAGTATAACCTCCCCACAAAATTTGTTTCCCATTTAATGTAAGCTCGAGAAGAAAAATTCCTAAACCTCGTAATAAAAAATAAATTCAGTAACCTGGTAAATTTTGGACGACAGCAGTGCTGCGTCATGGCCCTGTAAGATCATTCTGAATAAAAAAGCAAAAATTCTTACCTCAATAAAGTCGCCAACTATCTGCTCTTACAATAAACTTTTTCCGGTACAGCTCTGTGCAATGCTGGCCGATAGATTTGTCATTTATGAAAGGAAGCAACTGATTTTTCTTTTGCAAAAAACGGAATGATTATGGATTGGAGAAATTAGTAAATTCTTTAAATTGAAATGAATGCTTGTTACAAATTATTTTATATGACAAAGATTATTATTAGGACATTTTTAAAAGATTTACATGGGAGTTCACATAACATTACTAGATATGCGCGAGGCTGCTTTTTACCTTATACTCAGGCTCCGGCATCGCTGCACCGCGACTGGCCAGCCAACACGATACACCATTCCAGAGCAGACTCCAGACCAGACACATACTAGCGCAGACTAGCAACAACTAACTGCTACACAGTTCCTACTGAGTCAACACTGCTGTCTGGTCAGCGATTCTCTTATACCTTGCATATCGCAGGCAGCACATGAGCAATACATCGAAATTACATCTGCTCGGACCTCTTACATAACCCTCCAAGGCGGGGGGGGGGGGGGGGGGGGGCAAAAATTTGGCAGCGATGGTGCGTCAATTGGACTTGCCATAAGCAACAAAGTTTACAGTCACAGAGTATATACATATATATAAGTGCAGAACATGAAATGAAATAGAGTGCACATGCACTGAGTACAGAACATATCAAGAAATTACAAAATGTATACACAATGAGTAGAAAACATATTAACAAATGACGTAAAGTGCATACGCACTGTAGTACAGGACATGTCTAGCAATGACAAAATGTATACGCAATGAGTACAAAACATATTAACAAATGACAAAGTGCATACGCACTGTAGTATTTTTTTACCATTTTACAAGAACTAGGGTAGGAAAGGGAAGGATTGCATCATGGTTGTAGCACAGTAGGTTGCACGTAGCTGCACTGAAAGTCCATATCTTTCTACAGAAGCACAACACTAAGTGAGACACTCTGAAGTTCTCTTCACTGAAGTATTAATCAGTGTAGCCAAGACACTGAAATGTCGTATTAATATACAATGTTATCATTTTGGTAGTACATTAGGTACACCAAACAGTGGGACCATAATAACATTTCCATTGTTCAAGGTGGTGGACAGCATGATGTGTCAACACCACACTCTTTCACCAATGTAGAATTAGTGCAAAAACCAAATATGGTGCTCCATGATCATAAGGATGAACAGGACAAACGGATATTGCAGTAATTTCTGGTAATTAGGTCAGAAGGTGAAGGACATTAAGTCTTATGCTAGTCATCATTGAGAATTACACTAGTCTATCAACCGATTTGAGTAATTGGTGGCACTCATTGCCTAGTTACTAAACATTTCTGTACTATGTATGAAGTATTACAGAATATTATTCATAAGTCATCTGATTACAGTGAACATTGGTACTCATTGGCCAGTTACAAACCATTTTTATGCATTATTCAAAAGTGATCGTTCAAAGCAAGAGTTAATTAATGGCATACCATTTACATAATTCATCTAGTTATAGTAATCATTGGCACTCATTGGCCAGTTACAAACCATCAGAAGTCATCATTCAAAACAGGAGCTAATGAGTGTAGCATCAAGCTACTGGTATTCATATATAATAGCATGTAAGTGACATAATACAAATTTAAAATATAAGAAACAGTGGCATTCATTGGCCAGTTACTAAACATATAGCAAGTATTGAATATTACAAAACATTTTTAATCATTCAAGTGACATACGACATATTTAAAATAATTATTGGCACTCATTGACCAGTTACAAACCATCAGAAGTCATCATTCAAAATGAGAGTTACTTATTAGCATAGCATTTATAGAGTATAACAAAAATATTATTTACAGAAATTATTGGCATAGCATGTATGCATTATTACAAAATATCATTCACGATTACTCAGAACTCATCATTCAAGTGCCATAGGACATATTTAAAATGTAACACACTGTAACTACGAGGGCAGTTCAATAAGTAATGCAACACATTTTTTTCTGAAACAGGGGTTGTTTTATTCAGCATTGAAATACACCAGGTAATTCCCCAATCTTTTAGCTACACAACACTATTTTTCAACGTAATCTCCATTCAATGCTACGGCCTTACGCCACCTTGAAATGAGGGCCTGTATGCCTGCACGGTACCATTCCTCTGGTCGATGTCGGAGCCAACGTCGTACTGCATCAATAACTTCTTCATCATCGGCGTAGTGCCTCCCACGGATTGCGTCCTTCATTGGGCCAAACATATGGAAATCCGACGGTGCGAGATCGGGGCTGTAGGGTGCATGAGGAATAACAGTCCACTGAAGTTTTGTGAGCTCCTCTCGGGTGCGAAGACTTGTGTGAGGTCTTGCGTTGTCATGAAGAAGGAGAAGTTCGTTCTGATTTTTGTGCCTACGAACACGCTGAAGTCGTTTCTTCAATTTCTGAAGAGTAGCACAATACACTTCAGAGTTGATCGTTTGACCATGGGGAAGGACATCGAACAGAATAACCCCTTCAGCGTCCCAGAAGACTGTAACCATGACTTTACCGGCTGAGGGTATGGTTTTAAACTTTTTCTTGGTAGGGGAGTGGGTGTGGCGCCACTCCATTGATTGCCGTTTTGTTTCAGGTTCGAAGTGATGAACCCATGTTTCATCGCCTGTAACAATCTTTGACAAGAAATTGTCACCCTCAGCCTCATGACGAGCAAGCAATTCCGCACAGATGGTTCTCCTTTGCTCTTTATGGTGTTCAGTTAGACAACGAGGGACCCAGCGGGAACAAACCTTTGAATATCCCAACTGGTGAACAATTGTGACAGCACTACCAACAGAGATGTCAAGTTGAGCACTGAGTTGTTTGATGGTGATCCGTCGATCATCTCGAACGAGTGTGTTCGCACGCTCCGCCATTGCAGGAGTCACAGCTGTGCACGGCCGGCCCGCACGCGGGAGATCAGACAGTCTTGCTTGACCTTGCGGCGATGATGACACACGCTTTGCCCAACGACTCACCGTGCTTTTGTCCACTGCTAGATCACCGTAGACATTCTGCAAGCGCCTATGAATATCTGAGATGCCCTGGTTTTCCGCCAAAAGAAACTCGATCACTGCCTGTTGTTCGCAACGTACATCCGTTACAGACGCCATTTTAACAGCTCCGTACAGCGCTGCCACCTGTCGGAAGTCAATGAAACTATACGAGACGAAGCGGGAATGTTTGAAAATATTCCACAAGAAATTTCCGGTTTTTTCAACCAAAATTGGCCGAGAAAAAAAATGTGTTGCATTACTTATTGAACTGCCCTCGTATTACTCGAGGTCTGTGGTTAGAAAACATTACTCAGAACTCATCATTCAAGTGACATAGGACATATTTAAAATGTAACACACTGTAACTATTACTCAAGGTCTGTGGTTAGAAAACATCATTCAGTATTAGTCAGAACTCATCATTCAAGTGACAGGACATATTGGAAATGTAACACACTGTAACTATTACTCAAGGTCTGTGATTAGAAAACATCATTCACTATTACTCAGAACTCATCATTCAAGTGACATAGGGCATATTGAAAATGTAACACACTGTAGCTATTACTCAAGGTCTGTGATTAGAAAAACATCATTCAGTATTACTCAGAACTCTCTTAAACTGGTAGCATTATTTGGGACTGGTAACACATTTTTTTTGTGCTAGCAATGCATTGCGTTGGGATCGATAATTAATTGCTGGGGCATGAAAATATTTACTTTTGGCTTATTGCTGCAAATAAGGATTATTAACGTCATTCGTCATGAGTCAGCTGTAGCAAGGTTATGAAACAAGTAGAGTATATGTGATCACATTCATGAATGACACACACAAATGGGTAAAAAATGCAAGTACTAGAACATGTTTAGTAATTAACTGCTTATAGCACATTAATTTCATGAATAGCTTCTACTGGAAAAATACAAAATGAATTATTAAGCTGAAAGAAGAAACGCATATAATGCTGAAAAGTAGTGAACTTCGAATTAACAGGTAATGAAACGTGTACTCAATATGTATGTACTCTAGCTGTCCTTTCCAAAACATTCAGTCATTATACCATGCGACATAAGACATACTGTCAAAACAAACTGCAACAAATACTTAAATAACTACATAGCATTTCTTAACTAACAGTAAATATATAAACTTCATCATTATTCTCATCTGCAAAGAAAAACATAAAAGTGGTGCGTTAAGTGGCCATATAAAATTTATCACTATCATCATCTGCAAAGGAAAACTTCATTATTCATATTACCTGATCATCGTTTTTATTACCACAAGCGTTAATTTGTTTTTGTATTTTACGTGTGGTTTCGTTCAATTTTTTAACGTCTGATTTGATGGCATCGGGATTCTGTATTAGTTCTAACTGTTCAAGTCTGTCGGTCACTGTCTGAAAGTCTACTGTGTGTGTGTCTGTTTTTGTTTTAAGATCAGAGATTTCATCATGTAATTCGGTGTTCAACTGTTTGATAGTATTAATTTCGTCTGATACTGTAGCAATATTGTTTTCTACGTATGTTTTTGCTTTCGTAAACAATTTACGCTTATCTTCCTGTCTCTGTGCAGTAATTGTATCCATGAGTTGTTGCTTTACTTTATTCTGTTCCTGTATAAATTTACGATAACGCGTTTCACTGCTTTGTAAGTGGTGACTAAAACGTTCATCAATTTGGCTGTTCTGTTGGTCAAATTTCGCGTCTACTTTTGCATCCAGCGTGTGTGAAAGTTCTGCTGACATTAATTTAAACTCGTCACGTAACTGTTGCGTTTTCAGAGCATTGTTTAGCGACTGCACTAATTTCATCTCTAAGTAATTTAGTTGTGGCTGCATGTGTACTACTTAATTCTTGAGCAACAGATCCAATTTCTTCACTACTGTTCCTAGCACAAGCCTTAATCTCCTCACGTAATTGTTCTTTAGTATCATGACATTGCGCGGCAACGGCTGTAATCTGTTCACTAAGTTGTTTGTTCTGTTCATTAAGTTGTTTGAAATTGTTGTCTTGTTTATCATTAAGTTGTTTGGAATTGCTGTCTAGTTTTTCATTCAACTGTTTGGAATTGTTATCTAGTTTTTCATTAAGTTGTTTGTAATTGTTCTCTTGTTCTTTCTTCGATTGCTTGAAACTTTCATTAAGTTGTTTGAAGTTGTCGTCTTGTTCTTTCTTCGACTGTAGCAATACTGCCATAATTTGATCCAAGCCAAAATTAGCGACTCTATTTTCTATGCTGTGTGTTGGTGTATCTGCATTTGTCACGTTTTCTGTAACCATTTGGTCATTCTGTAATTCTTGAAAAGGATTGCCAATCGGATGTGCGTTGTGGGTCACTACCTCGGAATCAAATAAATCTGACGTACTTTGACTACATTGTTCATCTTCGTGAGAAAAATTTATCTGTTCACAATTCAAATTTTGCAAACCGGGTGTGTCAAACTGGGCAGCATTCATTGTATCGGAACGTGCCGCGTGATCAATTGACATTAAATTAACAGTGGACACAATTGAATTTGTTTGCTGATTATTAGGATTAAAATCATTACTAGTGATCGGCACCTTGATTGTAAATGGAGGACTATCATTATTACACTGAGTGTCGCAAGTATTATCGGTCAAATTATTCGAGTCGGCTATTTCACTCATTGCACATCGCGATGTACTGTTAACAGTTTTTCGCGGCATTTTTCACAAATCAAAATTAAGCACAAAAATGAAACAAAGACAAAGCGAAATGGAACAAACACAATTACAACAAAGAGCAATAAATTGCCGATGATCTGTTAAAGAAGAAGTGACAAATTAGTAAATGCGTTGCGCCAGATGCAAACTACATTTAAGTAAATAAGAGCAGATATATGACTACTTCTCAGAGATTCACAAAGAAATACGATCCTGGCCGGTTGTCGCCAAGTGTAACCTCCCCACAAAATTGTAATATAATAAATAATATGAATATGATGATTCTAATTTTAGTATAACCTCCCCACAAAATTTGTTTCCCATTTAATGTAAGCTCGAGAAGAAAAATTCCTAAACCTCGTAATAAAAAATAAATTCAGTAACCTGGTAAATTTTGGACGACAGCAGTGCTGCGTCATGGCCCTGTAAGGTCATTCTGAATAAAAAAGCAAAAATTCTTACCTCAATAAAGTCGCCAACTATCTGCTCTTACAATAACCTTTTTCCGGCACAGCTCTGTGCAATGATGGCCGATAGATTTGTCATTTATGAAAGGAAGCAACTGATTTTTCTTTTGCAACAGTCGGAATGATTATGGATTGGAGAAATTAGTAAATTCTTTAAATTGAAATGAATGCTTGTTACAAATTATTTTATATGACAAAGATTATTATTAGGACATTTTTAAAAGATTTACATGGGAGTTCACATAACATTACTAGATATGCGCGAGGCTGCTTTTTACCTTACACAATAATACTCAGGATCCGGCATCGCTGCACCGCGACCGGCCAGCCAACACGATACACCATTCCAGAGCAGACTCCAGACCAGACACAGACTAGCGCAGACTAGTAACTACTTTCTGCTACAGCTACACAGTTCCTACTGAGTCAACACTGCTCTCTGGTCAACGATTCTCTTATACCTTGCATATCGCGGGCAGCGCATGAGCAATACATCGAAATTACATCTGCTCGGACCTCTTACAATGTTTAAGAACATAACAATGGGTTTGTGTCAGTCACTATGTTTGGTCCTTTCTCCGTCGCTGTCCCTACCAGCATCTTCAAATTACGCTTGTTAACTCACTTTGCACTTTCGTCTGTGGATAAACCAGAAAAGAGGGAAATCTAAGCGTTTGAAATGTGGCGTTATAGAAGGATACTGAATATCCGGTTGGCTGATAAGGCAAGTAATACGAAAGATCCGCGCACAATATGTGAATCAAAAATAAGTGAAAAACTCCGATTAGAAAAAGGACAGGACATGGGTTAAAACATGAGGGAATAGCTTGCCTGGTACTAGTGGGAGTCATAGTGGGTAAGGAATGTAGGAGAAAACAGAGGCTGTAGTTATCATCATCATGAGGCACTATATGCAATGACTTGTTGATCTATCTCTATTTTCCCGGCCTTCACCGTATTTGCCATTCTGCTGTGGTTGCTGCAGTTCTTTTTGTTGATGACACTTTATAACATTTTTTTATGAAGCTGGTACACTAAATAGATAAGTATAACAGACAAGTGATGGAAAAAATTAAAACAGGAAAGAAAATATAAACGAGAGTGAATTAATTTTGTACTTGGGAAGTACAGAAGCCGGCGACAACAGAAATATGACAGATATTACAAAAAAAGAACTGTAGTGACTAAGGAGGCCCTCGTAAATAAGACTGAATTGTTAACAAACAAACAACTCAATCTAGAAGCAAGAAATAAATTCGTGAAGATATTTATTTGGAGAGTTTTAAGATTTGGTCGTAAAGGGTTGACTCTAGAGAAACCAGAAAGGGAAAAATTAGATCCAACATAAATTATGATATGGATAAGAGCCACAAACACCCTGAACCGGGAAAAAATCTAACTGACGATTGTTAAAATACTTATTAATTGTTTTTCATGATACAGAAAAAAACCTACATTAACTATACACCTAATTCCACATTATTTTGGGTTATCTGACATTATCGCCAGCGACTGGAATATATGCCAAAAAATTTAAGGGTGTTAAGTTAACTGCTGCTCTTTGATGAGGAAATTGTCAAAAGAGATGAAATAATGGTGGACCGCTTCAAACCAGTCAAAACACTAACGGGTTTGGAATTAAAAATTATTTCTTAGGCTTTAAGTCCACTTCTTCGGTAATTCTCTGGCTCTGTGACTCTTTATAGAAGACATATATTTTCTCATCAGAGTGAGTGTATTGGTACACGCACTTCAACATCTCTAGGCCTTTCGTTGATCTTAAGCCTCTTTTCAGCGTCTGTAATACTGTTTACAACTGTTTTGTTTGCTAAACTGCATACCTTTGAATTTCCTTCCTGCCCTCTTTCTTAGTAATACGAAACATATCGTGATTTTAAAGGTATTTTTTTCTCAGTTTTCTACGCACTACTTTTAACGTTATCATGTCCTATTTTTCATTATTTAACTTCACATTTAGCCTCATTTACCTATCTTTGCGCGGTTATGTTCAAGAACTAACAGTATCCAATGATTTTTCATCTATTTTGCCTTTGATTGCTACTTGGTTTTCTTACTACTACTGTGCTTTCCTCAAACTGGAACCTTAGTAATCGCTTTTCTCCTTTCAAAACATCTTTACAGAATTACCCCTTCTTTATTTTTATTTACTACTTTCCTGTGTAGATCGAGGTGTTTATTTCATGCAATTGTCCTTTTGTATCTTCAGGATGTATACGACCCGGGACAACCGGGAGGTCCGGGAAAAACCCGGGAATTTTTTCATCCGGGAGAAAACCAGGAAAAACCTGGGAATTTTTTTAGAATTTCGGGAATTTTTTGTTATTTTAGTTTTCAGTTAAGTTTTTGTAATTTTGACTGGTAACTATTGTATCCCGCTAGTGCAGAATAATACTACAGCAATAAAACATGAACGAAAAAAAAGAAAATAAAACATAAATTGAAAAGGACACGTGCCACCCATATACAACAACAAAACACAGTGTTCATACAAGCGTCTGCCAACAGCAAAATGTGTCAAAGGCTTTAGGAACACTGTGCAATGCTTCATAACAACAAATTGGCTCCAATTAGCGTGACCTCACAACTGTTTGGATTCGTTTTAGCAGTTACGAGAGGGTTCATGCGTATGCGCAGTTGAGTCGCGTGTGAGTAGTACCCTCTCCCGCTTCTGGCTACAGGAATATGGCTGTTGGCTGTGTAAGCAGTTGCAGCAAGCAGCTAGATGCTAGCGGGAAAAATTTACTGCCGCGCCCAAGCTGCCAGTTCACGCATGCGCAGCAGGCCCGTATCTATGAGGGAGGGAGGGGGGGGGAGGTGCCAAATTATTATTCTTGAGGAGAAAAAACCTTATTTCACAAAGCGCCTAGCATCCAGCGCACGTTGGTCTATCGATTGCACATGTGATTTTGAAACGCATCCCTGTTGGTTTATGAACACACTCTGTAAGTTGATTTCTGAATGAATCATAAATTGACTTTTGAATAGGAGCATAGCGTACGTGATGTCTCTATCAGGGGAATCCTCGTCGCATCTAGAAATAAACTTTCCTGCAGGCAGCTATACGAGCTGAGCGGAGTAAAGCCGAACGAGTGAACGCCAATCGCTGTCTGATCATGTGGTTGAATGGGTTTGCGAATAACCAGCGTTGTTATTATTGTTAGTGAAATCCGTAGATTCAGACTACCAGAGTGGAAATAAACGACTAACAGGAGTAACTGGTAAGAAAGATTACGTATTATCTTCTCGGTGCATCCAAGAAAATGAAAATTTGTCAGAAAATTTTTGGGCCGCCGCTATCTAGTATTGCGCCGGTTCGGAAATTTCGTACATTCGGGGCTGATGCGCAGAGCAGTGTAAGTTATAGTGGGGATGTGTGTAGTCTCCACGTGACCCCTGTTTACATTTAGTGTCTCTGAGCACTATGGAACTTAACATCTGAGGTCATCAGTCCCCTAGAACTTAGAACTACTTAAACCCAACTACCCTAAGGACATCACACACATCCATGCCCGAGGCAGGATTCGAACCTGCGACCGCAGCGGTGGCGCGGTTCCAGACTGAAGCGCCTAGAACCGCTCGGCCACTCCGGCCAGCTTACATTTAATGAATTTGCTGTTTCCTCTTCGTTTACTGCCCTCACGTCAAATGAAAACAAAACGGATTTCTGTGACCGGGAGCTGTCAAGTGAATTAAAATATATTCACATAATTACGGGAGGCTAATATATGTTATTAGTTTCAGATTTTATTTTATTTCCACATTTCTGACAGTGATGGATTAATCGCCTTGTAGAACAATTAAGTTATTTTTGTCGGCTTGCTAAAGAAATCTGGTTTTTATTAATCTTTTACGCTGAAGCAAGAAATGTATTTGAAACGAAGTGTTTAGTTCCACACTATTGGCTAATTTCAACTGCTCACAACATTCCAAGCGCACTTTGTCATTTCTAGCAAGTATAGCATAATAAAGAATAAAAAATGAGTTAATACAGTACTGGTACTCCAAGAAAATTTACATCTCAAACCCACACTGAAAAGCTTAATATCAGATCGAGGCCTACTTCATACGGAATCTGGAAATTCGAATGTGTTCTTTTAGTATGCACTATAAATGTGGCATTTCAGTATGGTTCAGGAAATTCCGATGCTCTTGGATGATGTCTTTGTCCTTTGGTGACGTAAAATCTTTTAATGCATTACACGTACGAACATAAATGCTTCCTGCGTCATAGTCGCAGTCAAAGCGCAGTGGCGCCTGTTATCTGGCGCTCTCTTACAACTACTGAAACGAACCTATTTCTAATAGGTCGCGCGAAAATATTGCGAATGGTGGTTTGAAAAGCGTTACTTCGAAAGTTAATTTTCTTTTTCGCAAATTGAACTACGGCGAGAATGTAGGATGAGTTTCTTAAATCACAGAGCGTTTGATGACGAGCCATTTAGAAGTATTTAGAGCCCAGAAGATTAGACATTCATGTCGTTATTATGAGCAAATTGATGTAGTGTTACGGTAAGGTCTCTCTGTTCTGCGGTAGCTAATTTATTTGTGGAAAACTTTGAGGACAGGTCGCCGGACTCGGCTAAAGATTTTATTGGCACATTCGTGTGACATATCTTGAAGTGTAACGCCGGCCGGGGTGGCCGAGCGGTTCTAGGCGCTACAGTCTGGAACCGCGCGAACGCTGCAGGTTCGAATCCTGCCTCGGGCATGGATGTGTGTGATGTGCTTAGGTTAGTTGGGTTTAACTAGTTCCAAGTTCTAGGGGACTGATGACCTCAGAAGTTAAGTCCCATAGTCCTCACAGCCATTTGAACCATTACATGTGAAAGCTTAGCTTCTCTTGCAGCTTATTAACCTTAGAGGCCAATATTATATCTGAAAGCTTTGCTTTTCTTGTAGCAAATCTCTGTATATTAATTTAAAACATTAACTTTTCCTGTTTGTGTGTCCGCGCTACATAACAGTGATGTTGCTATTAGCTGACTACATCACCTCTCCTGTGGTCTGAACATCCTCTGTCATCGTCTGGCGGAATCACGTGACATGACCTATGACTGGCTTACAAAAGCGCACTGCTATCTCGATTTCAATGGTTCGGAAAGTAACATGTGGTGTGTGGTGGAATTCGAATTTATACTTTCGTAATACGAAAATATGCAGCGTACATGTTGCTGCACATCACAAATCTTTCCAAAAGGGGTTTTCTTCCCTGAGTTTCGTTTTCTAAAATGCCGGGAAATTCTACGCCCGTGTATAAAAACATAACCATTCAAAGGATTGATAAGTTTTACAGTTCACAGGGGGAAATTAACTGTCACTTAATAATACGGAAAAAGTGTTTTCATCCGGGAGAAAGTGTATTTTTAACCGGGAAATCAGGGGAAAATCCGGGAATATTTCATCCTTGTCCGCGTATACATCCTGATCTTGCTTACTTTCGGCATTATGATATGCCGCTTGGACTTACATTTCCACGTAGGAAGTTTACGCTCTTGGAGCTGATGAAATTAATGTTATCTGCAAGCTCAAAAACTTCTAAAGCGAACAGAAAAAAATTATTTCCTTACCTTACATATTATTTCAATGTTGGAGAAGGTAGAAAAACTTTGCAACAAATTAATCTGATGTTCAGTCTAGGTCGTGCAAAACACAAAGGTAAATCACACTAAGATAGAGACGCGTGATGTATAGCACTCACATCAAGTTGAGTGCAGTTTTTATGCGTTTTGCCACTACCGTCCAGGAAAATAACGGAGTTTGTCCGTTTCTGACCCTTGTCGTGTGCACAAAACATCACAAATACCGTTTATTTATCGCAATTTCATCCCATATGGCCCTGGTGGTAAAGGCCTCATTTGGTTCGTCAAAGCAAAATGAATTTTAAAAGTAGTAACAGATTTTTAAAATAAATTTTAAGTTCATAAAATCGTGTCATACCGGTATTTTACAAAAACTTAGATCTGTGTCAACCAAATGTACCGGTTTTATACCATAGCTGGATCTCACCTTTGCAAGTGACATCTATGAGATGGGCACTCTTCCAGGAGGCTGTTGCCTATAGTCGTCACTGGATGACAACACCTGACAATGGCCGCTGTCGTTTTCCTTTTCGAGAATCATGCGAATAGCAGTTGCATTAACAATCATCTACCTATAATTTTTTGAGCGAAAAAGGTAGTGATATTTGTTGAATTTGCTGCAGTCTTCCCCTAAAATTTATTCCCTATGCAATTACCTCCACACATCCTATTATCCTATCCTTTTTTCTGGCCAGTGTTCTGCACATATTCCATTCGTCACCAAACGTCTTTTAGCCTGGAAAACCTTCTTTGTGTGTGCTGCTATACTCCTTTTTTTTTTGTCCTCTTCGCATGGTCCTTCGTGAGTTATTTTGCCTGCAATCTAGCAAAATTCATTCACTTCGCCTACCTCGCTTTCTCAAATTTCGAATTTACGTTTATCGCTAATTGCATTTCCCCTAATCCTAATTACTTTTGTCTTTCTTCGACTTTCTTTCAATTCATAGTGAGTGACTGTTCATTACACTGAATGGATCCTGTAATTCTTCCACCCTTTCACTGAGGACAGCAGTGTCATCATCGAATATAATCATCGTTTTTCTTTCAATCTCAGTTTTAACCCCAGTCCTGAACCTTTCTTTTACTGTTGCCCTTGCTTTTCCTATGTACAGGTTCAACTCCTGGGGGCCCTAGCTGAAGACATTGTAGCGAAATTATGTACAACATGCAAATATCGAACAATGACACGGTCAGGAGTTGGTATGAAGCTTTTGTCGACAGCTTCAAGAAAATTTACGTCTTAGTGAAACGGCCGATTTTCTACTAGAGCAATTAAATTTTTTATGTGGTGCTTCGTTCAGCACATAAGCGTTATGGCTCCTATTTGGGAAACAAGATATAGAGAGTTTATTATATCTGAGTAATACAAACAGGTATTTTATATCATTTTTGTAGTATGAAACCGCAAAGGTCGTTCCTCATATTGCGACCATGGGTCTATTACCTTTCTTGCTCTATGTTCATGATCTACCATTTTATCTAATAACGACCAAAATTAATTCACTTTTGCTGATAATACAAGCATTATTGTCAAACCGATCATGAAATTCCCACAGGGAAACTAGTAAATGTTCCCTGGTTTTGCATAACTGAATTAGCTTTAAAAAATAGAGAAACCAAAGTCCATCCAATTTCGTACTGTGAAAAATACATCTCCTGTGAATGCAGTTTACCAATAAATAATAATAATAATAATAATATTCTAAGTTCTTGATTGTGTACACTAGCGAAACTTTGACTTGGAAAAAGCTATATAGTCGAACTGGTACAACTTTACATATACCCACTTTTCTCGTAAGGGTAATTGTCAACTTTAGTCAAATAGAAATAAGTAAGTTCACATATCTTTAACATTTTTATTCACTAAAGTCCTACAGGAAAATATTTTGTGATAGCACCATATTCGGATAAAAGTTATTCACAAAATGAAAGTAATCACTATTAAATTTTCAGGTGACACGACGTACATATAGCAGGAATATGTTTAAGCAACTGGGAAATTTAATCACAGACTTACACATTTATGCACTCATGAAATTCGTTGCCAGCAACCCATTTAAGTTTGAGAGTAGTGAGATATTCAGAAATACAATACTACATGTAAAAACGGTCTGCACATACCTCTAGTTGATCCGTCTTTGGGACAGAAAGTTGTGGAACAATCGACTATAAAATTCTTTGATTATCTGCCAAAGAGAATAAGATGTCACCACTTGCCCGCAAAAGGCAAAGGTCCCGATTTCGAGTCTCGGTCCGGCACACAGTTTTAATCTGTCAGGAAGTTTCATATCAGTGCACACTCCGGTGCAGAGTGAAAAATCTCATTCTATTAAAGACTTGCTCCTTTTGAAAAAAATAGTGCTATACATACAATAGTCTTAGTGTTATTATATTTTATTCACAAGTTTTAATTTTTTTTACTGAGTTTCCACCGCCTGTAGCTGACGTAATGCAGAAAATGCGCGCGCCCCTTCGTACTCTGTTTAATCCGTGGCAGAACAGCCACTAGCAGCAGGTTTACCCCTGTGGCCACAACCTCGCAGCTAGCTGGTCACCACGCCTCCAACTCCAACCAAATGGGCGAAGGCTGCACTATTGTATTTCTCATCTTCTGTGCACACTACGTAACGCTACGGCCAATTGTGACGCTACAGTATTTCTAGTCTTTGTACATGTTATATAAAGGCTGACTTTCATAATTAACAAGTACCTTCAAATCTTTAAGGTGCTCATAATCTACAGACAGCCTTTTAAATATGCCGAAACCGGTCGCCTCATTAAATGAGAGATTCTACGATCTTGGCTCTTTTTTTCTAAATGATCATCAGTGATAATTAGGCGCGGAAGAAAATCACTGAACTAGTGTGGACATTTGTTGAGTATGCCAGCTCATCGCTGGTCAAAGAAAACTGGGAAAGTGGTAACAACCTGGTAGACGTAAAATTTTAATGCTGCAGACCACGCCGTTCTTGTAAAGACCACATCAACAAAATAACTCAGCATCGCAATATACACAAGGAGGCTACCCTGAATAGAGAGGCTTGGCAGAATATTGCAAGAATACGTCAAAATTTTGTCATTAATTGATTAACTGATTTCAGTAACTGATTTTGATAATGTATGTGAAGTGATCTTGTGTAACACTAAAAATAGTAATAATGTGTGTGTGTATGTCTATGTTTACATGTATGTGTGTGTACGTAAGTGTATATAGGGTGAGTCACGTGAGACGGAACGCTCCTTTTATTTCGTGAACGGTTCCAGATATCGAAACGAGAATTTCGGCAAATGGTTGCACGCTAAAGGCCACTTCCTTTTATTGTGTTGCAAAGAGCGTCAACTCTTGTAACGATGTAGATATTGAAGCAAGTATGACTTTTTAAATAGAGTGACATATTTCAACGACATCAAGAACCTTGAAAAGACGAGTACTGCGATACAATTCTTGTTACTTTTGAGGTTGAAACTCTTCGTAAAAGAATCCGAGAAATATACTAAACCTGAAATGCGAGCCAGCCACAATCGGCTACTGCGTTGTAAGCACTCTCATGCTAGGCTATGCCGTCCTATCACGTACTTGCCGGCCGGCGTGGCCGTGCGGTTCTAGGCGCTTCAGTCTGGAACCGCGTGACCGCTACGGTCACACGTTCGAATCCTGCCTCGGGCATGGATGTGTGTGATGTCCTTAGGTTAGTTAGGTTTAAGTAGTTCTAAGTTCTAGGGGACTGATGACCTCAGATGTTAAGTCCCATAGTGCTCAGAGCCATTTGAACCATTTTGTATCACGTACTTGTCTGCACCGCAGAACTAGCAGACATGTACACCAATGAGGAGACGTTAGATACGCTACTTTTTCACGGCCTCAAAAAAAAAAAAGTGCTGTCGAAACGGATGGCTGTATAGGGATCCCTATTCTGATCGTCATTGCCCACAGTATAAGGCACTTGCGCAAATTATTAGATCACCACAGTGCGAACATGCAGCCTCAACGTCAAACACAGGTCGAGTACGAAGACGGCAACAGATAGAGCACACGAAAAAGCTGTTTCATATACGACACTTACCAATATGCATGTTGGCACGAGACGTATTGCCGTAGAATGTGGGATCAGCCAGACGAGTGTCATTAGCGTATTGCATCGGTACAAGTGCCATATTTATCATTTGTCACGACATCAGGCACTCGCAGTACGTGATTTCTGAAGTCGTACAGAATTTTGTCTGTTTGTTCTGCAGTGCCTGAGAGACGACACTATATTTTCCATAACACTCACTATTCGGCAGCTGAAAATCCGCCCTTGTTTCATCAGGAACAGCACCAACGACGGTCGAGCATAAACGTATGGTGCGGTATCGCAGGAAATTCCATTAAGGGACCTTACCTCATCACAGGGGTGTTAAAAGGAAATACGTACGTACACTTCGTTACGAATATTCAGCCTATTCTCCTAGAAGAAGTACCACTGAATAAGTGACAATTTTCGTGTTTCCAAGACGACGGTTGTCCAGTTCACTCAAGCCGTGTTGCAAACCAAATACCGAACGGAAAGTCTCGTGACAGATGAATAGGACAGAGTTCTGCAGTACAATGGCCATCGAGACCCCTGATTAGACTCCTCTTGATATCTGTCTATCGGGAGCACTGCAAGGTGCAGTCTGTCATGAATCCTCAACTACGTCACGCGGTACACGCTGTCTAAATTGCCATAGCATGCAACGATATATCATCCAACGTACTTTCGTATGTTCATCTATCTTTCGAATGGTGACTGCACATGTGTCTTGAAGTCGATGGTAGATAATCTGAGCACATGCTTAAGTAAAGTGTACACTATCTTTTGTTGAGAAAGCCGGTCGGAGGGGCCGAGCGGTTCTAAGGGCTACAGTTTGGAACCGCGCGACCGCTACGGTCGCAGGTTTCAATCCTGCCTCGGGCATGGGTGTGTGTGATGTCCTTAGGTTAGATAGGTTACAGTAGTTCTAAGTTCTAGGGGACTGATGACCTGAGATGTTAAGTCCCATAGTGCTCAGAGCCATTTGAACCATTTTTTTTTTTTTTTTTTTTTTTTTTTTTTTTTTTTTTTTTTTGTTGAGAAAAGTATTTATTTTGGGGGTGATGTATCTTCAGCCACTCTGAATAAAATGTTTACTTTACTTGAAGTGTATTCAGTCTAATTACGATTTATTATTGTGTACACAGACACATTTGTTCCACAGCGGGTGTTTTACATTAAGGGATCATTGAAGTGTCTACAGGTGAAGACAGATCAGATTTCTCCTTTTTTTCAAATCTAAGAGAGTTAACACATTATCGATATTTTATTTTTAACGTGCATAGGACTCTATTACTGTGAAGTATGACCGACGGATGTTTCTGTTTTGGCTTTTGACAAGTAAACAGGCACGGTGAGTGTTTAAATAGAAAACTGCCAGACCAAGCTGCAGTTGTTCCTACAAAAATCTTTAAGCGTACACACTTTGGAAACAGTTTTCCTACGCCGTGTCTGATGCTCCAGAAGATAGCATATCTACGTCTACATCTACATAGATACTCTGCAAGGCACTGTACAGTGAATGGCGGAGGGTACCGTGTACCACAATTTGTCATTCCCTTTCCTGTTCCACTCGCAAATAGAGCGAGGGATAAACGACTGTCTGTATGCCTCCATATAAGCCCTAATTTCTCGCATCTTATCTTAATACTCCTTACGAGCAATGTATGTTGGCAGAAGTAGAATCGTTCGGCAGTCAGCCGGTTCTCCAAATGTTCTCAACAGTGCTTCTCGAAAAGAACGTCGCCTTCCCTCCAGGGATTCCCATTTGTGTTCCCGAAGCATCTCCATAACTTACGTGTTGTTCGAACCTATCGGTCTAGCAGCCCGCCTCTGAACTGCTGCGACGTCTCCCTTCAGACTGACCTGGTACGGATTCCAAACACTCGAGGAGAACCCCAGAATAGGTCGCACTGTCTCCTTTACAGGCGAAGCACTCTTTCTTAAAATTCTCCCAATATACCGAAGTCCACCATTTGCCTTCCTTGCCACAGTTCTCACATGCTCGTTGTGACGTACCTTTTGAATTTCTTACTTTTATGTTTTCGTTTTCTTTAAAGGTGAAGCAGTAGCCTAGCGTAGAGTCTGCGCCTACCGTCATGTATTTTCGATTTTTCAGATGTTAAAAAACATAAGAGGTTTTTACTGTTCCTCAGTAAGAGGAAGGATTCGCGCTCTGCTACTTACCTTAGCGTGTAGTAGTAGACCGCCATTTTGGGCGATGTGAATAAGTGAGGAGTGTGTATTTTCTATGTGCATTGAACAGAAGAATATAGTATTATTTTATTAACTAAAAGGTAGCATGAGTTATTATTAGTAGTATTACTGTAATAAGAAGAACTGTAGCCCACTTGTATACTTCGGAAAATTACCAAGATCCGACTAACGCAAAATGGACACAGTCAAGATTTTGTAGGTGGATACGGCGATCGCACATAATATTATAAATTTGTAAGCATAAACCTACAACAAGAGAAGAGCTATTTCATTTATGTGGAACTAATATGAAAAGATTCTTTACCTGTGTACAGGCATAGCCGAGCTTATTGTGTTTGTCCGAGTGCCGAAAAATTAATCTCGTTAATTGCACATATCTAAAAAACATTTTATCATTTTTTTTATTATTCTATTTTTTTATTAGATTATAAAGTGGCGACCGTGACAGGCACGATACGTAATGGCCAAAACTGTTAGTACTAGTATTGTTAAGACAATGAATAAACATATATGTTAACAATTCCTTTATGTTCCATGTACGCTGATGACATGACGGAGACGATGCTGTAATGCTGGAAAAAATACTAATGGCAAGAAAAAGAAATAATAAATAAATTAGAAGGAAGAAGACAACAATCTGATAGGACCGCGCAATGTATATAGAAAATGCGTTTCCAGTAGACCTATAAGAAAATCCAAAAACCTTTTTCCCAAAATCCAAAGCCTAAAGCCTCAGAGGTTAACGCAGTTGCAGTTAAGTAGAGAGAATGACATTTCTGTATCAGTACTAAAAGTATATTGAGTGAACAACAATTGAGATTACAATCAGAAATAGCCGTACATGCATTTTGTAGCGCGAGAAGTAGCGCGGAAGTAGAATCTAAACAGAGAAAATTTTAATTTTGGTAACCGCAGAGGCGTCAAGGTTCCTATAATGGAAGGGCAAAACAATAAGAAAATATTCCGAAATCAAAATGACAATGTAGTATACTTGCATTTGAAAAACGCAACAATGAGTGGTTTAGAGCAGTTAAGCGGTGGTTATTTGGATGCTGGGCGCGACATGCCATTGTTGTATTCGACGGCCATGAATACAGAACATTTCATTACAAGCAATACGTTGATTACAATACACGAAATTAATGACACCTCAAGGCAAAGGAATATTTTAAATGAAAGTAGTACGCGTAGTACAGACGCAGATGCTGACAGGCGTAGGCCAGAAGTGACTAGAGAAGATAAGCCTTATTTCGAGCCTTAACAGGGATACAAACAGGCATGAACGCTATGAAAATAGACATAAATTCAAAAGTGTCGAGTTTAGAAACAATACAAGCAGATGAACACAATCAATTCAAAGATGGCGAGTTTAGACAAGATACAAACAGACATGAATAATATGAAAGCAGACATGACCACAGTAAAGTCCGAGATCGGGAACGTGAATACAAACATGACACACGTTTCAGACGAGGTAAAATATTTGGTCACAGAACTCAACAATTTGGATACGAAGTTCACACAGCAGATTCGCAAGTCTCCATGGAGGTAGATTGGAGGATTAACGAGCAAGTGCAAACTTCAGTTCACGATATGAGTGAGAAATTAAAAGACATAATGGAAGAGAAATTTGAAACATTAACACGCATGTATGGACAGGAGCTATCCAGAATCGGAGAAACTCAGGATAATTTACAGGTAATGCAAAAGAACACGCAGGTTCACATAGATAATGTACAATCTGAAGTAGCGAAGCTGCATTCTTTCGGAGATAGGATTACTTAAGCTAGAACATAAAAGAATGAACTCAGACATTGTGCAACTTTACGAAACGGTAAAGTGTAATACAAAAGATGAAAACACAACGTTCGCAGAAAAATGAGTACGCGAACAGCGTACTTATGTGGAAGCGGCAAAGGAAGTAACGGGGGACAGGGAGGAAGAAATTTGAAAACACGTGGAACATGTATCAAACAGGTAGAACAAAGGTTAAGGGACGAAATAGTTAGAAAACAAAGTACGATAATACCATCGCCGGGGGCTGTAAACGGAGCTATAAACAGCCGTCCGCCGGTGAGAGAAATCAGTGGCACGGACAACAATGCCCAACCCACGCCGCGCGACTGCTTATCGGCTTATCGAGGTGCGACGCAAACTTTTGTGAAACAGACATACCATCACCGCATGTAAATGTTCTTCCGTCCTGCTGGACAGCGTTGCTAATGGACGAGAGTTTAATAAAACACCGACAGAGTCCTGTATTCTGAAATGAAAAAAAGCGAACGCACCCGGTAGTGTTTGTCCGAGCCTTTAGGAATGTACTGCCCAGGACTTGGACATAAGCTCAAAAGATCAAATATGTGGTAGCACACACTGAGGGTGACGTCCTTTTGTGGGCTACAGAGATGTCGGAACTTTGCGAGACATATGATCAGTTTGGAAATGCATTTTTAGATAAACAGCTATCCAGGAAAGATTAAGACGAGAGGTATTTAACCCAGTATCATATCATCCAAAATTCGGAGGCTAAGGAACTATTTTGAAACATATCTAAACAAGACCCGCTACTGGAATAATCCGATATCTCATGTCGATGAATTGAAAATCTTCAGGCACAATTTACCTGTAAGTGTTAGTGAAAAATTAGTAACCATTCCTGAATATGACGTCGAGTATTTGCTCCCAGTGCTCGACTCAGTAGATCTAATTCATGAGGATGGGCAAGCCATGTCTAGTTATCGTAATGGTAATGAATACAACCCAAATGGGAAGAACAACTACTGTAACGGCAATGGCTTTGGAAACTATAATGGTGGTGCACGTATGAATGAATGGCATCCGTATGCACCGCCGCGTCATAACGGAAATCCGCACAATCGGCTTACCCTTCAGCCACAGGGTGACCGAAGGCACGAAGATAAATATCAGCCCCATAGGTACGGCAATGGCCGAGACAGGAGAAATTCAAGACAAAACTTTGACACTAGGCGTCAAGGAAATGCAAGTTACCAGGGTAGGAATATGCAACACAGGGGTCCGAGAGAGAACCGGCAGCCCGTACAGTCAAACCCAAACAACCGGGACACGAACTGGCGAGCACGCGAACACACAGTGAACATAGTAAAGTGACGGCAGAAAATGAAGCAATACCTTTACAGCCCCCAGGAAATAGTAATCGAGCGTGGCTAGAGGAAGAAGGTAGGAGTTTTGTCACACATTGATGAATAAACCGACTGGCGCTCGGTTCCTCTCCAGCTAGGGGGTACAATATTTATATTTCCGGTACCCTCTTCCTCTTTTACTATCCAGTTTAGCCAATAAGGAATGTTCAGTTTTCTTCTTCTATCTAACATGCAAAGAATGACATGCAACCTAGTGAATAGGAATTTTCCTTGTGTTTTGATATTGCAATTTCTTAAGACTTAAATATCTATAGTAGCAAAGGAAACCTTTTGCTATTCCTTGAGGAAACACGGAATATACAACAAGAAGTAAAACAATTATACACAATACTGAGCGAGCGAAAACCATTAGATGACGTAGTTTTACTACATCAGGAGAAGACACTTGAATAAGAGTGATTGAAAAGAAAGGAATTCACAGCGCACGAGCTTTAAGCGGGCGTCATGAGCGGTGAAGTGTACTGAGACGCGCAGCCGCGCTTAAAGCAGAGTGTACATGAACAATTATATGCGAAGCGGCTAACAGCTGGTCGTAGGGGCAGATACGCAAGAAGCAAGGTTGAGTTCAGTGTTCCCTTTTAAGATGCGCCAAGACACACTGCCCACCGCGACGGAAACCATTTGAGAATTTAAGCGAAGCGGCATCCACGGCGCGTAGCCAGCTGGACAAAACAGAAGCGATATGAAATGGTTATCAGCTGATTACTATGACGTAAATCAGTTACACAAACGAAATGAATAGAGACATTTACGTCCTAGTTGGAGACTATACTGTAAAGAGTCCCAATTTGAAGACTATATCATTAAGTTAAGCATACGTAGTTTTAAGAAAATGAGCGCATTGACGCAAGTAAACACTAAGGAGCGTGGAATACACAATTTTTTAACTTATCACAGGCTATTGAATGTACGTAGTTAGAAATAAGTATAAGTGTTCAAAGTAGAAGAGAATATACATGACCTATCCCAGTATGTACAAAAGGATTAAGACAAGTCTGAAAGAGAAGTAACAACCTGCACACTTCAAAGAACGCGATTAGCACAGAACTTAAGAACTAAGCGACTTACATAGAGCACGTAAGTAAGAGACGACGAGAAAGATATAACGAAATATACACATATAAAAATGCGTGTGACTGAGACGTAAAGTATAAAATAACATATTTTACAAGATTTGGCGAAGAGGAGCAGTGGTGCACTTACAAAACTACATTTCTTTACAGACAACATTAGAAGTAGCGAGATTGATGTACAGGGAGAATACCTGCAAATTTGCTTTTACAGAACTCACTTATGTTAGTTGCCATTAATTGCATGTTACCTTATATGAAAAGCATAAGCAGCAAAATAAAACTGTTAACACGAATCGTACAACACGCGGGAGATAAGTTAAGTAAATACGAAAGCCAACCAATATGCACACAACGTAATTACATGAACTTCAAATGACTGAGGTAAGTACTGTACGTTTAAAAAGGCGATATGGAGAAATAAACGATTTTCACTGCTGGATAATACTTGGAAATAGAGAGAGTGTGAAAGATTTTGGATTCAATTGGAGGTATTAATTAGTTAATCTACTTTGTGATGACACATCATACATGGAGTGAAACTGAGAATGAAAGTGTATTAGAGTAATATGAGTTTATTTATAATTGCGGGAAGAAATAAATAGAGCGGTGGTTCCAGTGTGAGAAACCCACAGGTAATACATAGTTATAAATGGAGAATTATGTGGAAGATTTTTAATCAATAATTATATGGGAATACGGCGATGAATATGAAGATTAATGTTACAGGGGTACCTAGGGAAGGGCCACGAAGATGACGTAAGAAAGAATAGATTATATAATTTTAAGTCTTAGAATGAATGTTTGTATGAATGTGGAAAGCGAAGTATGATGATGCATGCACGCTAAGTAATTATGAATACGAACATCTCGAAGAAGCAGTGAACAGTAAAGAAGAAACAGTGAAGTCAGTAGTAACAAACGTACACAGTACATTTAACATACACCACAACACGGTGATTTGCCGCACATACATTAGAATGTAAGATAACGTACTATGAAAAATATTTCCTTAGCGATAAATTGCTACAGCTTGAGCAACTATAAGGTGAATGTAAATGAGCACAAATTGCAGTGAAACAATATTTTCTAAACTGAGTTCTTGACACACGCAGAAGCGAAAACAGTACTTTAACATAAGCACATTCTTCTATAGCGGGAATGAATTATGCGTGGAATTACACAGTACAAAAATGCAATAAAATTGCCGGTCACGCGTTAAAAAGGTACACATGTATATGTCGTCGCACCAATAACGCAGAAATACGGCTTGAAATATGTGTACATGAATTTGAAATATTATGACGATTGACAAGCAGTGATGAAGTCAGGATTGTCAAGGCATAAAACATCCCACACACTCGCTCACAAACGAGCCCTTGCAGAAATATTGTATATAGTATGAAGTTTATCAAATGCCAAGGATAGAATAAGTACATTAACGACGCAGTACACGTAGCAATCCTAGAAGTAGCTTGATCTCTGAAGCAGACCCTAGCAAATCCTCTTTTTCCATGTAGTGCTGCAACGTATTTTCTATGTGTAGTTGTGGAGGTAAAATCGCGCAGGAGGTCGTTCCTGCAAGACAAGAGAAGAAAATGCAAATATTCAGAATGAATACTAGATTCCTTCTAATTTACTTATTAGAGGGTATGATGATACCTAACATGGAGCCCATATATGGAATGTGAATGTGAGCTGTAAATTTATTTGTCAGGTATATTATTGTCATTGTCTATGTCTACGAAAAATGTATGTACTATTTTCTATGTGTAATTTTGAAGGTAAAAGTGCGCAGGAGGTCGGCCCTGCAAGACAAGAACAGCAAAACCAAATATTCAGAGTAAATGAAAGATTTCTACTGATTTACATATTAGTGTGTAAGATAGTGCATGTCCATATATGACATGTGAATGTCAAATGTAAATTTATATGTCAACCTCATTATTGTCTATGTCTATGTAAAATGTATGCACTATTATAATTTTTTATGAAATTTTATTCTTGAAGGAGAACCATTTGTGTATGTATGTGAAGAGCAACGCTATGGACGAGTAAAACACTCGCACGTGTGAAGTGATAAAAAATAAAATAACGGCTGAACTGTGATAAGAGTAAACGCTACAGTCTAGTGAAGTGAATACAGTGAGTGTGATGCGTGTGCGACGGAGGAATCAGAGGAAATCCATATAACCACGAACTGACGTGGGAGGACCGCCGAGCTATAATGCACAACGGAAGATAATGTCGAGTCCTGCAGTGCGGCACTTACCTTCAATTTCACTGGCCGAAAACTTCGTCCAGGTGTGAGTTGATGTATTGGTGTTCTTCGGGTTGAGCGTTGGAGCTGAATCCGTCGCATCCAGTCTCCGGACTGGAGGGCATACACAACACCGACTTCATAAGCCTGGAGCGACATTACAATGGATGCGCGGGCAGTGCTGCTGTTCACGTGGCGCTTGCGTCACTGCGACGGACGCGCTAAACAATAAGCTGCAGCTGGCCATAAGTACAGCGAACAAGGAGACAGCGTGTGCCGAAAGGACACTTCCTCAGAATTGTCAATGAACCAAAAGCAAGAGAGAAAAACAATTTTTAAAACAGAGTGAAAGGACAATTTTAGAAAATTTAAATTTTTCCCCTGTTCACACCATACAGCTTAACAAATGTAAAGAGAAATAACAAAGACGTTAGCACAACATGGATGTGCAATTATGTAATATAAGTACCGGGTGATCAAAAAGTCAGTATCAATTTGAAAACTTAACCACGGAATAATGTAGTTAGAGAGGTAAAAATTGACACACATGCTTGGAATGACATGGAGTTTTATTAGAACCAAAAAATAAATAAAATAAAATAAACGAAGTTCACAAAATGTTCGACAGATGGCGCTGGACAGCAAAACCTCAGTGACTGCGCATGACAATCGTGTATAAAAGGAGCTGTAATGAGAGAGAGAATCAGATGCGCCAGCATTCGCAGCATGTTGACGTTATCTGAAAAGGCGCTTTTAGTGAAGCTGCATTATCAGAACGGGGAATCTGCTAGTTCAGCGTTACGATCCTGTCGCCATAGGAAGGGGATTCGAACGGGTAAAGGTCCGTTGACAAATGCAGCTGTGGCGAGAATGATTTCAAAGTTCGAAGCCAGGGATTCTTTAGACGATAGACCCCGTAGTGGCCGACCGAGCACAAGGCGTAATGCTGCTGAGACAGTTCAGGAAGAAATGGAGACTGTAGCGGTTTCGTCTATGCACGGCGAAGTCAGCGCTCGTGCAGTCGCACGTCGCACCGGCATTCCATACACTACTGCTTGGTTGGCACTAAGGCGTACCCTCCGATGCCATCCGTACAAAATCCATCGGCATCATGATCTGTTACCTGCCGATTTAGTCAAGTGGAGGACATTTGCGTTGTGGGCGTTTCAGAAGATGGCGGAAGATGGCGATTGGTTGAGTAACGTGTTGTGGACCGACGAAGCTCATTTCACGCTCCGAGGGACTCAAAAATGGTTCAAATGGCTCTCAGTCCCCTAGAACTTAGAACTACTTAAACCTAACTAACCTAAGGACAGCACAGAACACCCAGTCATCACGAGGCAGAGAAAATCCCTGACCCCGCCGGGAATCGAACCCGGAAACCCGGGTGTGGAAAGCGAGAACGTTACCGCACGACCACGAGCTGCGGACGCTCCGAGGGACTGTCAACGCCCGCAACTGCAGAATTTGGGCTACCGAAAATCCTAGAACTGTCGTGGAAACTCCATTGCACGTCGAGAAAGTCACGATACGGGTTGGATTTACCACATCTACCATTATCGGGCCTTTTTTCTTCGAGTAAATGCGTGATTCTGGTTTTGTAACTGCTACCGTGACTGGTGAGAGTTACGCCGATATGTTACAGAATCGCATCATCCCCAGCCTGGCTGATAAACACCTGCTGGAACGTACGATGTTTATGCAGGATGGTGCTCCACCCCATATTGCTAGACGTGTCGTTTGGTGATGATCGTGTGCTCAGCCGCCAATTTCGTCATGCTTGGCCTCCCAGGTCCCCACACCTCAGTCCGTGCGATTATTGGCTTTTAGATTACCTGAAGTCGCAAGTGTGATCGACCAACATCTCTAGGGATATTGATCGACAACATCCGACGTCAATGCCTCCCATAACTCCGGACATGCTTTACAGTGCTGTTCACAACATTATTCCTCGACTACAGCTTTTGTTCAGGAATGATGGTGGACATATTGAGCATTTCCTGTAAAGAACATCATGTTTGCTGTGTCTAGCTTGTTATGCTAATTGTTGCTTTTCTGATCAGATGAAGCGCCATCTCTCGGACATTTTTTGAACTTTTGTATTTTTTTGGTTCTAATAAAACCCCATGTCATTCCAAGCATGTGGGTCAATTTGTACCTCTCTATCTACATTATTCCGTGATTTATACAGTATTCAAATTTATACTGACTTTTTGATCACCCGGTATATGTGAATGTATTTGTGTGTATGAATTTGCAATGGGCAACGAAATGAAGCTTTGTAGATATACTTGTCGTAGCATAAGGGTATTAAAACTCCATTGACTTGCACCAAGTGACTGAACTATGAGCCCCAGTGTAAATAAGGTTACTGTATACTGTCTCCCTAAATAAAGAGACTTATTTCTGACAGTATACAGTAGGGTGGCATTTGTGATGTACCTTTCGCATTTCTTACTTTTATGTTTTCGTTTTCTTTGAAGGCAAACTAGAAAAGGTGAAGCGGTAGTCCAGCGTAGAGCCTGCGCCTACCGTCATGTATTTTTGATTTTCAGATGCTAAAAAACATAAGATGTTTTTCCTGTTCCTCAGTGAGAGGAAGGATTCGCGCTCTGCTGGTTATCTTAGCGCGTAGTTGCAGACCGCCATTTTTGGCGATGTGAAAAAGTGAGGAGTATGTATTTTCTATGCGCATCGAACAGAAGAATATAGTATTACTTTATTAACTAAAAGGTTGTATGATTTATTATTTCAAGTAGTACTGTAATGAGAAGAACTGAAGCCCACCTGTGTACTTCGGAAAATTACGAAGATCCGATTAACGCAAAATGGACACGGTCAAGATTTTGCAGGTGGATACGGCGATCAGACATAAATTTGTAAGTATAGACCTAAAGCAGGAGAAGGGCTATTTCATTTATGTGGAACTAATATGAAAAGATTCTTTACCCGTTTACATGCACAGCCCAGCTTATTGTGCTTGTCCGAGAGCCGAAAAATTAATCTCGTTAATTCCATATATCTAAAAAACATGTTATCATTTTTTATTATACACGGTGTTTCAAAAATGACCGGTATATTTGAAACGGCAATAAAACCTAAACGAGCAGCGATAGAAATACACCGTTTGTTGCAATACGCTTGGGACAACAGTACATTTTGAGGCGGACAAACTTTCGAAATTACAGTAGTTACAATTTTCAACAACAGATGGCGCTGCAAGTGATGTGAAAGATATAGAAGACAAAGCAGTCTGTGGGTGCGCCATTCTGTACGTCGTCTTTCTGCTGTAAGCGTGTGCTGTTCACAACGTGCAAGTGTGCTGTAGACAACATGGTTTATTCCTTAGAACAGAGGATTTTTCTGGTGTTGGAATTCCACCGCCTAGAACACAGTGTTGTTGCAACAAGACGAAGTTTTCAACGGAGGTTTAATGTAACCAAAGGACCGAAAAGCGATACAATAAAGGATCTGTTTTAAAAATTTCAACAGACTGGGAACGTGACGGATGAACGTGCTGGAAGGTAGGGTGACCGCGTACGGCAACCACAAAGGGCAACGCGCAGCTAGTGCAGCAGGTGATCCAACAGCGGCCTCGGGTTTCCGTTCGCCGTGTTGCAGCTGCGGTCCAAATGACGCCAACGTCCACGTATCGTCTCATGCGCCAGAGTTTACACCTCTATCCATACAAAATTCAAACGCGGCAACCCCTCAGTGCCGCTACCATTGCTGCACGAGAGACATTCGCTAACGACATAGTGCACAGGATTGATGACGGCGATATGCATGTGGGCAGCATTTGGTTTACTGACGAAGCTTATTTTTACCTGGACGGCTTCGTCAATAAACAGAACTGGCGCATATAGGGAACCGAAAAGCCCCATGCTGCAGTCCCATCGTCCCTGCATCCTCAAAAAGTACTGGTCTGGGCCGCCATTTCTTCCAAAGGAATCATTGGCCCATTTTTCAGATCCGAAACGATTACTGCATCACGCTATCTGGACATTCTTCGTGAATTTGTGGCGGTACAAACTGCCTTAGACGACACTGCGAACACCTCGTGGTTTATGCAAGATGGTGCCCGGCCACATCGCACAGCCGACGTCTTTAATTTCCTGAATGAATATTTCGATGATCGTGTGATTGCTTTGGGCTATCCGAAACATACAGGAGGCGGCGTGGATTGGCCTCCCTATTCGCCAGACATGAACCCCTGTGACTTCTTTCTGTGGGGACACTTGAAAGACCAGGTGTACCGCCAGAATCCAGAAACAATTGAACAGCTGAAGCTGTACATCTCATCTGCATGTGAAGCCATTCCGCCAGACACGTTGTCAAAGGTTTCGGGTAATTTCATCCGGAGACTACGCCATATTATTGCTACGCATGGTGGATATGTGGAAAATATCGTACTATAGAGTTTCCCAGACCGCAGCGCCATCTGTTGTTGAAAATTGTAACTACTGTAATTTCGAAAGTTTGTCTGCCTGAAAATGTACTGTTGTCCCAAGCATATTGCAACAAACGGTGTATTTCTATCGCTGCTCGTTTAGTTTTTATTGCCGTTTCAAATATACCGGTCATTTTTGAAACACCCTGTATTATATCGTAACACCTCATATCGCTTTGCAACCTTATGCCCAGATATTTAAACGACTTGACTGTGTCAATAAGTACACTAGCAATACTGTATCCGAAGATTTCAGGTTTGATCTTCCTACTCATCGGCATCAACTTACATTTTTCCACATTTAGAGGTAGCTGCCATTCATCACACTAACTGGATATTTTGTCTAAGTCGTCTTGTATTTCCCTCCAGCCACCGAACTTGGACACCTTACCGTACACCACGGCATCAACAACAAACAACCGCAGATAGCTGCCCACCCTGTCAGCGAAATCAGTCATGTATATGGAGAACAACAGCGGTCCTATCACACTTCCCTGAGGCACTAATGACGGTACCCTTGTCTCTGATGAACACTTGCCGTCGAGGACAACATACTGGGTTCTATTATTTAAGAAGTGTTCGAGACACTCACACACCTGTGAACTTATTGCATATGCTCGTATCTTCGTTAACAGCCGGCAGTGGAGCACAAATATCACAGCTGACCTTTAATCTATGTCGTATAGGAAATCAGGTTTTATCTTAGTAGCACAGGCCTGTTTTGCTGCATATATTGTTTACGCCGCATTGGTCGAATCTGGCCGCATTGCTTTCCAATTTTAGCACATTTCTCGCATTGTTTTGGTTCAAATGGCTCTGAGCACTATGGGACTCAACTGCCGTGGTCATAAGTCCCCTAGAACTTAGAACTACTTAAACCTAACTAACCTAAGGACAGCACACAACACCCAGCCATCACGAGGCAGAGAAAATCCCTGACCCCGCCGGGAATCGAACCCGGGAACCCGGGCGTGGGAAGCGAGAACGCTACCGCACGACCACGAGATGCGGGCGCATTGTTTTACCAAAGGTTTCAGTGTCAATATTAACAACCGCTGCTCATTGTAATTGTCATTCCAAGAGCTCCTGAATGCATTTATACGGCACCATTACAAAAAAATGACCATACTTATTTCAATATCTTGATTGATACCAAAATTCAGGGCGTTATCGATACAAAACATCAGGTTGCTCTCGACATACTATCAACTGCAGAAATCCCCTTTACAATATCTGGAACGGTTTATGAAATGAAAGCTGTGCTAAGTCTTAGGTGACTCATCCTGTATGCTTATTATCACCATAATCATTTGTGCAGTCGACAGCTCCATATAATGTCTTTTACCGTGAGGTGACGAAGAACAAGAAGGACGCATATTCCGAGCAATCAGAAATTATCTGATTTTCTCTGAGTCACTCTTACAGGCAGTTTCCTCTGGGATTCCGACTGATTACCGGTTTCTCTGACTCGCAGTAGATGACGTCACACGAAATTTCGCACAGTCACTGTGACTGGCGGAGCGAAGGCCAGCTGTTATATGAGGGAGCAGAGACCGGGCTTCAGACAGGAGACAGCTCGCCACCCACCGGTGAGTGTGCGGAAGCAGCCGCGTCTTGTGCCATCTCTCTCCTAGCTGCTCACTGCTGCGTGCTGTGGCTTGACGTGTCGTGTGTGTGTGTGTCTGTGTGTGTGTCATCATTGTCTTTATGTTCTATTTTTGTACTATGAAGACTAACTGCATAGTGAGAGCTCTTGTGCTCATTAGTCAGTTCCCGCGCTTGTAACAGACAGCTGGCGGAACTGCCGTAGCTATGCGAACCGAACCAGCAGGTGTGCACTGCTCCGCCTTTGAACGTACTTGAACTTCTCTGCGCATGCGCATTTCGTTGTTAGATCGTTGTTTTTCAAACAGCCTCGTTTTGTTTGTCAACAGCCGCGGCATTACTTAGACGGAAGTTATTCCACAAACACAGGTTGCGACGTTACCGTTCCACGGACTAAGTATGCGCGACTGACTAGGTACGGCCGTGTCGGAATTTAGTGTAGCTCCTGATGTTTCGTGGCTTTAGTATAGCAGGCGGCGATGGAAAATGTGCTCACAGATACGGGGGATGGTGTACAGGTGGTGTCATTAACTGTCTGAACGACAAAAGTAGGTAAGAGAGATTGCCGATGAAAAATGCGCATTGTTTTCAGAGAGATTGCCTATTAAAACAGACATTTTTTTTATTTTTGCATGGAGTTATTTCCGTGAACCGTGTGCCATATTCATGATATACGTTATGAGATGGCATGTGATTGTTGAACAAACGGTTACAGAGACTATTAGAAATATATAGGCGACACTTACATCAGCGCAAAAGCCAGAGATGTTTAAAAATACTTAAAAATCATTTAAAAACATTAAAAAGGTGATAAATTATATTCTACTAGCTGACAAACACGGTGTTGTCCGGTACTTATTTACTTTAATTTTCTATTCGTCCATCTCTTCCTTCATCCTCTCTCTGTCCATTTCCTTCTGCCCCTCTCTCTGTCTGTTTCCTGCTCTTCCTTTCCTCTGTCCTTTTCCTCCTCTCCCTCTGTCTGTTCGTATCCACCTCCTCCGTCTCTCTGTCTGTCTCTTCCTCCCCCTGCCCCTGTCAATCTCTTTTTCTCTCTCTATCTCCTGCTCTGCTCTCTGCCTGTCCATTTCCCTCTCCCCTATCTCCTTCCATCTGCTTGTCCTTCTGTCTGACCCTATCTCCTTCTTCCTCTTCGCAGTTTGTGCGTCTCTTCGTCCTCCCTTATGTCTGCACGTCATCACACTCACACCAATAGCTGGCAGCTGTTTCTTCCCAGACTGTAATTAATATGTGTACCAAATTCGATTGATGTTGTTCCGATGGTTTAGGATGAGCTTTTTACCTGTGGCTTGGCCCGCATATGCATATTCAAAGATATTTCACAAATATTTAACATATTTCATACGTATTTGTACACACATGTTACCTATTACCTATATGTCTAGAGAATTTCGCCCTGCAGTTTCATTTTCACTTAATGTTTATGATACCGTGTCTTCTAACTTATATGCTGTACAATGATATAATTGTTGCAGGTGCCTTTTGTGCCATATGTGTACACAGTTGGCGAAATGTATTGCGAATAGAGATAGTAGCAAAGAAGTAATAAATTGAAACATCCAGCATGATGCGGTAGTTTTTTCTCGCATCTCAGCATTTGGCTTCATATCTCCTCAACCATGTGTCGTACAGTGCATCTTTTTGTAGGTACATTAAGCTGCAAATGTGGCTGCAGCGGCAAATGTGGATCGTGTATACTAAAGTGCTGGGAATAGAGTTAGTGGTAACGAAGTAATAAGTTTAAACGTCTTGCACGATGAGGTAGTTTTTGACACATTCGGCTTTTATGACGTCATTATCTCCTGACCTAAGTGTCGTACAATGACGTGATTTTTCTGATACGTACAATAATATATGTGTATACTGTCTGCAAAATATCTCAAGAATGCAGTCAGCAGTAAAGGAGTAATAAAGTAAAACGTTATGTTTCATATGGCAGTTTTACTGCATGAGTAGTGGAAATCTGAAAACAACAAAATTTTTCCCTTTAAACATTTTGTGGGGGTCGTCAATGAGAACAAGTTTCATAAACTTTGAAATTGCAAGTCACTAAGTGGTCTCTTTTCAAATACTGGGTAGCTAACGTATGGGCTACACTGATTTTTCACCTTCATTCCCATCCCTTGGTAGGCATGTGGTTCTTACCCACACGGTGATTCTTTCCAGAGAGTTAATGATATGTGTAGCAAAGCTGGATGAAATCGGTCCTGTGGTTTAGGGGCAGATGTAGAACATACATACATGCATATGTAGGTACATCTATTTTAATAATTTGTATGAGTTAAGTTATGATTTCCCTTGAACAAAGATAAAAGCCGATTTTATTTATGATTAAGGGTAACTACACATCTAAACCTGAAGTCTTCCACTGTCTGACATTGTTGAGCCTTATTCTCTTTTTTTCATGTCAGTCTTCTGTGTGTTTCGAAGCGGTCTACCACGAATTTCTCTCTTGCCCTGACCTCTTCACCTAAAAACTGCGCTTGCACGCAACGTCCTCAGTTGCTTTTTGGGTATATTCCCATCTATGCCTTTGTCTACAATTTTTACCTTATGCTGCTCCCTCTAGTACCACGGGAGTTATTTCTTGATGTCATATAGTGTTGTCCGTTCTCCTTCTGAGTATTTTCCACACTTTCCTTTTCTCGTTGAGTCTGTGGGGAACTCCGCTATTCGGAACACTGTCAGGCCACATAATTTTCAACATCCTTTTCAGGAACCACATCTCAAACGCTTCGCCACGCGGTTTAGCCGCGCGGTCTAGGGCGCCTTGCTACGGTCCACACGGCTCCCCCCGTTGGAGGTCTGAGTCCTCCGTCGGGCATAGTCGTGTGTATTATCCTTAGCGTAAGTTAGTTTAAATTACAATAAGTAGTGTGTAAGCTTAGGGACTGATGACCTACGCTGTTTGGTCCCGTATTATCTTACCGCAAAGTTCCAAATTTCAGACGCTTCGATTCTTGCAGCCCAAGGTATACTTTCATACAATGCTGTACTACAAACGTACATTCTCAGAAATGTCTTGCTCTGATTTAGACCGACTTTTGATACTAGCAGACTATCCTTGACCCGTAATGCCCTGTTTTCTAGTGATAACGTGCTTTTTATGTCCTCCTTACTTTGTTCGTTACGTGTAATTTTTCTTCGTGGTCCCCCATTTTGCTGTTAAGCTGATCGCTAATCTCATTTACGATACTTCCCACTACTTTCATCTTTCTTTGGTTTACCTTCAGTACATTCTTTACTCATTAGACTATTCATTCCAATCAACAGGTCATGCATTTCCTCTTCAGTTTCATCGGGGATTCTAATACCATCAAGGAGTCTTAGCATTGATATTCCTTCAGCCTGAATTTTAATCTCACTCTTGAACATTTATTTTCAACATATTGCTTTTTCGACTGAACAGTAATAGACTGCATCCCTGTATTACACCCTCTCGGGATTTCATTCTTATTGTTCTATTATCGTAATGTGTAAGAGGTTGCGGCAGTATTATTAACTCTCATCTCTACATTAAAACGAAAACTCGTAAATATTCACCATGTAGCCATACTTACAAATTAATTTGAGATGTGAATGTAAAATGACTTGTTCTACATCATTGAAATTTATCGTGCAAAAAATCCATGGAACGTGAAACTAACTAACTTCGCACACACTGTATGTTACCCCTGTTTCCCTGTAGCTTATTCCTTTTTTTTCTGAATTTCGAGTATCGCGCACTACTCTGCGTACTCCAATATTATTCCAGGTTCGACATATCCTAAGAACGTGTAGTGATTTTTCTTAAGTCTTGCTTCCACTACCACGATCAACGTCAGAACTGCTTCTGTGACGCCGGCCTCTGTGACCGAGTGGTTCTAGGCGCTTCAGTCCGGAACCGCGCTGCTGCTACAGTCGCAGGTTCGAATCCTGCTTCCGGCATGGATGTGTGTGATGTCCTTAGGTTAGTTGGGTTTAAGTAGTTCTAAGTCTAGGGGACTGATGACCTCAGATGTCAAGTCCCATAGTGCTTAGAGCCATTTGAACCATTATTGAGCTTCTGTGACGCCTTTACTTTCCTTGAGCCAAACTGATCGCCATCTGACAGGTTCTGAATTTTCTTGTCCATTTTTCTGTGTATTGTTCTTATCATGCATGGGATGTTAAGTTCATAGTACGATAGTTTTCGCACTTATCTGCCATTCCCATGTAGAGTGTGTGGATGATAATTTTCCGAAAGTCTGATACTTCATCTCCAGACTCATGGATTCCACAAACCTGCTGGAACAGCCACTTCTTTGCCACTGCCGCTAATGAGTTTAGAAGTTGTAAAACAGTTTTATTTGTACCTTCAGCCTTATTTGATGTCAACTCTTCCAATAATCTGTTAAACTGTGGTTCTCCGATATCTCCCATATCAATTTCTAGGATAGTATCGCAAAATTTGAGACTCCTGGAAGTTGGAGGAAGTGAAATGGGATATCTTGATTTTCAGTAAGACGTGTGCTGTAGTTGACGACAATTTTTGCAGGATAATGTGTAAAAGATGCTCAACGTAAATGAGAGGGGAGAGGATTCTGCAGCTGTTTGTGAAGGCAGGTGTGGGGGATAGCGGATGACATTCTGAGGAAAAGCGATGTTAAATATGAAAGAGCGAGCATCCCTCTGCGCGGGTTCCATGTTCAGGCAGTGAGAGACGGAGAGAGATGGAGCATGAGGGATTGCGTGGGGAGGGTGAGCGAGCAGATGTAAACATGAAAGGAAAGTGGCAGCGTACAGGGACACGTAACATTGGATGATAGGACAAAACAGCGAACAGTTTTTAAAAATGGAAAATATCATTACTACGTGGTGAATCAATGACGGCAGTACCTTAAATATCCAGGTCATTTTCCGCTGCGCAGCAAGGCAACATCAGCAGATATTAAGTTTCGAGTTTTGCTTACAGTAACGGAGCTGCGTGTTTTCGAACTCTGAAACTTGAATTTGCCGCCTAGACAGTCTTTGATATGCCGCGTAACAGATATTTTTGGGGACGTTCTTATTGCTACGTTGAATCGAGACAGAACGTTTTCGCGGCACACAGGTTTAAATCACCAGATGTGTCACGCATGCAGTTTTATCTCGACAAATATGTCGTGTGCGGAGGAATTCGGTTTCGCATTTAGCTGCCAGTCACAGCACAGATAACGGACAGTTAAAAAATAACTGATAATGAAAAATAACTTAAGCTGCGATGACTGTCAAAAAGTAACAACCGTTTGGCACTTATCTATTCTCAGTGCGAATATAATAAACTTTATTGAGACAATCGAATGAGCATGGGTTTAGAATGCGTCACTCATGCGAAACTCAGCTTGCCCTTTTCTCACATCATGTACTGCGAACTATCGACGAAGGGCGACAGGTAGAGTTCATCTTTCCAGATTTCCGGAAAGCATTTAACAAGATACCCCATTGCAGGCACGAAGGTGCGAGCATATGGAAAAAGCTCACAGATATGTGAGACGCTCGAAGACTTCTTTAGTAATGGAACCCAGTATGTCGTCTTCGACAGCGAGTGTTCATCGGAGACAAGGTTATCGTCAGGAGTGCCCCAGGAGTGTGATAGGACCACTATTGTCCTCTATATACATAAATTATATGGCGGATGGAGTGGGTAGCATTCTGCGGTTGATGCCGTGGTGTATGGTAAGGTGTCGAAATTGAGTGACTGTAGGGAGACACAAGACGACTTAGACAAAATTTTCAGTTGGTGTGATGAATGGCAGCTAGCCCTAAATGTGGAAAAATGTAAGTTGATGCTGATGAGTAGCAAGACCAAACCTTTAATGTTCGGATACAGTATTACTAGTGTCCTTGACACAGTCACATCGTCTATATGCCTGGGCGTAACGTTGAAAAGCGATACGAGATGGAACGAGCATGTGACGACTGTGGTAGGGAATGCGAATGGTCAAATTCGGTGTATTTGGAGAATCTTCGGAAAGAGTGCTTCACCTGTAAAGGAGAATGCATATAGGACGCTGGTGCGACCTATTCTTCAGTTCTGCCGCAGTGTTTGGAATCCTATCCAGGTCGGATTGAAGGAAGACATTCGAAGCAATTCAGAGGCGGACAGCGAGATTTGTTACCGATAGGTTAGAATAAGACGTAAGTGCTACGGTGTTGCTTGGGAGACTGAAATGGGAATCCCTGGAGGGAAGGCGACGTTATTTCCAAGAAACAACATTGAGAAAATTTAGAGATGCGGTATTTGAAGCTGACTGCAGAACAATTCTGCTGCCGCCAACATACATTGCGGGTAAAGACGACGAAGATACGAGAAATTAGGGCTCATACGGACGCATATAGATAGTCGTTTTTCTCTCGCTCTATTTGCGAGCTGAGGAGGAAAGCAAATGAGTTATGGTGGTACAGGGTACCCTCCGCCATGCACCCTACGGCTGCTGGCGGAGTTCTGATGTAGATGCAGTGTGCAGTTCTATTACGAAACTACGGAGCTAGTTGACGTTTAACCGTCGTGTCATGCTCTGTGCATTCAGCACCATTCTTGGATGGAAATATTTTATTTTTATTCATTTATTTAATTAACTTGCTCTCATTAGCGCCATCAGGTTCTTTCTTATTTCGGACCAGGGTTTCACGCGTACAATACACTTTTTACATCTTAGTTACCTAGAAAATAATGATTTTGATATGCAAATGATATTAAAACGATTTGAGTGGTATAGTGAGAATGAGAGTAAATAATACTGACTGTGAACTACTAAAGCTTATACTAGCTGTACTTCTGTTACTGCTTACTGCTACTTCTAATCATGATAACAGCAATAATACTGAGCCGCACGGGCTTTGCCGAGCGGTCTAGGCGGCTACAGTGATGGACTGTGCTGCTGATCCCGGCGGAGGTTCGAATCCTTCCTCGGGCATAGGTGTGTGTGTGTGTGTTCGTCCTTAGGATAATTTAGGTGAAGTAGTGTGTAAGATTAGGGACTGATGACCTTAGCAGTTAAGTCCCATTACATTTCACACACATGTTTGAACAATAATACTGAGAATAATGATAATAATAACAATAACGAATTTAAAGGCGTTCAAAACAGATGTTTTATGATTTAGCGAGTCCTGGGTAAAGGAAATTTAAGGAAACTGCACCAGGCAAGTACACTGAAAGAAAAAGTATAATAGATTCTAAAGAAGGACGTATGGGGGTAACAGGGGCAGTAGTTACCATTATTGTTGCTTTAGAAGGTATGTCAGTAACTGCTTTCTGAGTCTGTATGTGTTATTTAGTTACGTAACATAATGCGGGTGATTATTTCAAAGTCGGTTTGCTGTTACTGACAAGGACTTAGAGGAAGTAGCTGAACAATGGAATGGGACGTAGAGGATTTTGGTCTGACGGGGTGAGACGTTCCTGTCATTTTGTTCAGGCAAGAGCGTCAAGGACGAGGGGAGATTATGAGAGACTGTCTACGTTGATAACACAGTAGAGAAGACAGATGGTATGGAAATCCGTGCGCCTGTCTGCACGCAGGCAACACAGCTGTACATACATGAGATTTTCTGAAAAAGACCTTGCAGGGTAACATAGCTGAAATTAATAATTCGGAGTATAAGTGTTTGTACGTTTCTCTCCTGTTATTATTGTAAGCTGTCTCTGACTGCTAGGGCATCATCTAGACTGAAATCTCAATACATTTACTTCGAATTTTGGAAACAAAGCATCTGATGACTGTCTTTCGTTGGTTACAAACAGCGTTACTTCGTCTGCCAGATGAAGTACGTTTACATAGGGAGAAAAGATTGTAAAGATTAGTGGAAGTCACGTGCCATGACTGATGATGAAGCCGCCCAAGCAAAGCGACATCAGTACATGATCAATTAGTCCCTGGCCGTTACGAAATACCTGAAGGGAAAGAAACTTGCTAAACGTTCTATACTGATACTCGACAATTTGACATCTCATCCATCCGAAGATGAACTTTAAAAGGTGGAATAAAACCTTTATTTCTTCCTGCCAATTTAGCATGTGTAATATTACCCGTGGACCATGGGGTCAGTTAGTGGCTGAAGAGGCGATATATCCAAAAATACATTTGATCAGTTTCAGGACACAAGAAGGAAGCAGCTCGTTTCAATGAAATTAATAAAAATAAAAGATGTAATCAACGCAACTGCCGCAGTTTGGGAAGAAATTTCGGCATCAACGCTTGAAAAATCTTGGCGCAAACTGGGACCAAAAATGATTGACGCTAAAGATGAAACACAAAAAGAAACGAGGGAAGAGAATCAAGATGAAACAATCTACGCAAAAAGTGATGAAATTGAGATGTAGACACTCCAGCGATTTTGAAGCAATTGCTGATTTTACAACCGGTTGTTGAGCAAAATGATGTAATGGAGTGGATCCTTACAGCTGTCGTTGAGTGCACAACGGGTGAAGAATTAACTGACGGTCAAATCATTGATGCCGTACATCGAACAACGGATGAGAACAAGAAAGACATGACGGCAACAAAGACAAAGAACCTATGGCTCGAGTACCGCATACAGATCGTAAAAATGGATTTGATATACTATCTCAATACATCGAACGAAGCTCTACGTCTCCCCCATAAGACATTTTGTGCATACGTAAAGGCGGAGCATTGCGACAAAATCAACGTCGCTGGTTGCTAAGCAAATGCTCATTCCAGATTCTTTTTGTCCTGCTTAAGAACAGAACATTTTCTTACCATGCCATTTCATGTTTTAAAAAGTTAATTGCAAGTAAATTGTCTGTCACTTCAGTACTGTAATAAGGTAGGTAGAGCTATTAATCTTTCACTCACATTTACAGTATCTGACCGTACATTACAGGCGTGTCTTACAGTACAGATACTACACTACTGCCATTAAAATTGCTACACCACGAAGATGACGTGCTACAGACGCGAAATTAAATCGACAGGAAGAAGATGCTGTGATAATCAAATAATTAGCTTTTCAGAGCACCCACACAAGGTTGACACCGGTGGCGACACATACAACGTGCTAACATGAGGGAAGTTTACAACAGATTTCTCATACACAAACAGCAGCTGACCGGCGTTGCCTGGTGAAACGTTGTTGTGATGCCTCGTGTAAGGAGGAGAAATGCGTACCATCACGTTTCCGAATTTGATAAAGGTCGGATTGTAGCCTTTCGGGATTCCGATTTATGGTATCGCGACATTGCTGCTCGCGTTGGTCGAGATCCAATGACTGTTAGCAGAATATGGAATCGGTGGGTTCAGGAGGGTAATACGGAACGCCGTGCTGGATCCCAACGGCCTCGTATCACTAGCAGTCGAGATGAGAGGCATCTTATCCGCATGGCTGTAACAGATCATGCAGCGACGTCTCGATCCCTGAGTCAACAAATGGGGACGTTTGCAAGGTAACAACCATCTGCACGAACAGTTCGACGACACTTGAAGCAGCATGGACTATCAGCTCGGAGACCATGGCTGCGGTTACCCTTCACGCTGCATCACAGACAGGAGCGCCTGCGATGGTGTACTCAACGACGAACCTGGGTGCACGACTGGCAAAACGTCATTTTTTCGGATGAATCCAGGTTCTGTTTACAGCATCATGATGGCAGCATCCGTGCTTGGCGACATCGCGGTGAACGCACATTGGAAGCGTGTATTCGTCATCGCCATACTGGCGTATCACCCAACGTGATGGTATGAGGTGCCATTGGTTACACGTCTCAGTCACCTCTTGTTCGCATTGACGGCACTTTGAACAGTGGGTGTTTCATTTCAGATGTGTTACGACCCGTGGCTCTACCCTTCATTCGATCCCTGCGAAACCCTACAATTCAGCAGGATAATGCACGACCACATGTTGCATGTCCTGTACGGGCCTTTCTGGATACAGAAACTGTTCGACTGCTGCCCTGACCAGCACATTCTCCAGATTTCTCACCAACTGAAAACGTCTGGTCAATGGTGGCCAAGCAACTGGCTCGTCACAATACGCCAGTCACTACTCTTGATGAACTGTGGTATCGTGTAGAAGCTGCATGGGCAGCTGTGCCTGTAAGCGCCATCCAAGCACTGTTTGACTCAATGCCCAGGCGTATCCAGGCCGTTATTGCAGACAGAGATGGTTGATCTGGGTACCGGTTTCTCAGTATCTATGCTCCCAAATTGTGTGAAAATGTAATCACATGTCAGTTCCACTATAATATATTTGTGCAATGAATACCCGTTTGTCATCTTTATCTCTTCTTGGTGTAGCAATTTTAATGGCCAGTAGTGTAGTTCACATTACACTTTCGTGTAAGCTTTTTTAATGTGCCGACGTTTTCTTTTCGTTTTGTTACTGTTTTAACATGGAACAGTATTTCAGACAGTATTTCCAGTTGAAAATTAAAGTCTTACTGTACTGTATTGTGATGTTACAGGTAAAAAAAATTTTTTTTCTCCGATAATCCGACCTTTCTTACGTTGCGACCATGCTCTCGATCCTGTAGGGTACGGATTAGCGAGGTTTTACTGTATACAGGGGGTTACAAAAAGGTACGGCCAAACTTTCAGGAAACATTCCTCACACACAAATAAAGAAAAGATGTTATGTGGACATGTGTCCGGAAACGCTTAATTTCCATGTTAGAGCTCATTTTAGTTTCGTCAGTATGTACTGTACTTCCTCGATTCATCGCCAGTTGGCCCAATTGAAGGAGGGTAATGTTGACTTCGGTGCTTGTGTTGACATGCGACACATTGCTCTACAGTACTAGCATCAAGCACATCACTACGTAGCATCAACAAAATGGCTCTGAGCACTATGGGACTCAACTGCTGAGGTCATTAGTCCCCTAGAACTTAGAACTAGTTAAACCTAACTAACCTAAGGACATCACAAACATCCATGCCCGAGGCAGGATTCGAACCTGCGACCGTAGCGGTCTTGCGGTTCCAGACTGCAGCGCCTTTAACCGCACGGCCACATCGGCCGGGAGCATCAACAGGTTAGTGTTGAATCCGAGCGTGGTTTTGCAGTCAGTGCAATGTTTACAAATGTGGAGTTGGCTCAAAAAAATGGCTCTGAGCACTATGGGACTTAACATCTGAGGTCGTTAGTCCTCTAGAACTTAAACCTAACTAACCTAAGGACATTACACACATCCATGCCCGAGGCAGGATTCGGACCTGCGACCGTAGCGGTCACGCGGTTCCAGACTGACGCGCCTAGAACCGCTCGGCCACACCGGCCGGCGCGGAGTTGGCATATGCCCATTTAATGTATGTATTAGCACGGGCCAATAGCCGTGGCGCGGTACGTTTGTATCGAGACAGATTTCCAGACCGAAGGTGTCCCGAGAGGAAGACGTTCGAAGCAATTGATCGGCATCTTACGGAGCACGGAACATTCCAGCTTATGACTCGCGACTGGAGAGTGCTACGGGAGAACCAGTTGTTTCCGTACCATGTACAGCGTGTGCAGGCACTATCAGCAGCTGATTGGCCTCCACGGGTACACTTCTGCGAATGGTTCAGCCAACAATCTGTCAATCCTCATTTCAGTGCAAATGTTCTCTTTACGGATGAGGCTTCATTCCAACGTGATCAAATTGTAAATTTTCACAATCAACATGTGTGGACTGACGAGAATCCGCACGCAGTTGTGCAATCACGTCATCAACACAGATTTTCTGTGAACGTTTGAGCAGGAATTGTTAGTGATGTCTTGATTGGGCCCCATGTTCTTCCACCTACGCTCAATGGAGCACGTTATCATGATTTCATACGGGATACTCTACCTATGCTGCTAGAACATGTGCCTTTACAAGTACGACACAACATGTGGTTCATGCACGATGGAGCTCCTGCACATTTCACATTTGGTGCAGGATTCTAAAGCGAGTCGTTTACGAGGAATCGTATTTTGAAAAGTTCACACACTGACTCTTGTACAGCATCTGTTGTAGCACACACTCAGGAACAACACAAGTGTATACACTAGGTATGTCGATTCTGACTGTAGCCTATCCCCGATGTTATTCAATCTGTATATCGAGCAAGCAGTAAACGAAACAAAAGAAAGAAGAAATAAAAGAAGAAATAAAAACTTTGAGGTTCACCGATGACATTGTAATTCTGTCAGAGACAGCAAAGGACCTGGAAGAGCAGCTGAACGGAATGGACAGTGTCTTGAAAGGAGGATATAAGGTAAACATCAACAGAAGCAAAACGAGGATAATGGAATTTAGTCGAATTAAATCGGGTGATTAGGAAATGAGAGGCTTAAAGTAATAAAGGAATTTTGCTGTTTGGGGAGCAAAATAACTGATGATGGTCGAAGTAGAGAGGATATAAAATGTAGACTGGCAATGGCAAGGAAAGCGTTTCTGAAGAAGAGAAATTTGTTAACATCGAGTATAGATTTAAGTGTCAGGAGGTCGTTTCTGAAAGTATTTGTATGGAGTGTAGCCATGTATAGAAGTGAAACGTGGACGATAAATAGTTTAGACAAGGAGAGAATAGAAGCTTTCGAAATGTGGTGGTACAGAAGGATGCTGAAGATTAGATGGGTAGATCACATAACTAATGAGGAGGTATTGAACAGAATTGGAGAGAAGAGAAATCTGTGGCACAACTTGACTAGGAGAAGGGATCGGTTGGTGGGGCATATTCCGAGGCATCAAGAGATCACCAATTTAGTATTGGAGGGCTGCGTGGAGCTTAAAAATCGTAGAGGGAGACCAAGAGATGAATACACTAAGCAGATTCAGAAGAATGTAGGTTGCAGTAGGTACTGGAAGATGAAGAAGCTTGCACAGGATAGAGTAGTACGGAGAGCTGCATCACACCAGGCTCAGGACTGAAGACCACCACACTTGCTAGCATTTCGACAGAGATGTCTGAGCAGGCTGCAGTAATACGTTGTTGCATATCAGCGGATGTTGTTGATATGTACTTGTAGACAGCAGTTTTCAACTTTCCCCACAGAAAGAAGACTACAGGCATGAAATCTGGGAAGAGGCCGGCAGGCCCTCTGCGTCCAATACAAAGACTTGAAAACAATTTGTTGAGACGTGCTCTTATACTTGGTGCACTTTGGGCTGGATAGCCATCATGTTGGTATTACAAATTCGTGTTCTGTCTATGAAACACGGGTGTGTGAACTGATGGTTCACTATCTCACACCACACGTTTATGGTGGAACGACTGCTGCACACGTGGTAGCATTTTGGCAGAGATGTGTGAGCAGGCTGTAGAAACACGTCGTTGCATATCAGCGGATATAGCTGGCTGTCGTCCCCATTTGACAAACGCAACGGGGATTGTCAAGAGACAAATAGTGCAGGTTTCGGAGGTTTATCCGGCCATAATTGATTGAGTCTTTTTATCACTAAACAAGATACATGATACATCTCGAGTACCCTTTCTTAATGCCCATGTACAGAAGTTAATACGATTCTCATAATCGTTTTCATGCTGCTCTTGGTGAAAAAGGATGTGATAGCAATGGAACCTTGTCGACGAAGAATGCGTTGGACACTTGCCTCACTCATGCCACTTCCTCCTGCTATTGCGCTGAACCTAAAGTGCGTATCAACTGCAACAGCAGCAAGATCATTAATTTCCCCCTCTTCGGTCGTCACTTGTTTTCTTGTTACGTTGTCAAGGTGTTACACTACGACTTTCACGTAACTGCTTGAAAATGTTGATAAATAATTTCCGAGATGGTTGACGTCAGTTGGGATATCTCGCAGCATACAGTTTAGACAAGAAGTGATTAGAAGCTTTTGAAATGTGGTGCTACAGAAGAATGCTGAAGATTAGTAGGGTAGATCACGTAATTGATGAGAAGGTACTGAATAGAATTGGGGAGAAGAGGAACTTATGGCGCAATTTGACAAGAAGGAGGGATCGGTTGGCAGGACATGTTCTGAGGCATCAAGTCATCGCAAATTTATACTGGAGGGAAGCGTGAAGGGTAAAAATCGTAGTGAGAGGCCAAGAGATGAATACACTAAGCAGATTCAGATGGATGGAGGTTGCAATAGTTACTCGGAGTAGAAGAGGCTTTCACAGGATAGAGTAGCATGGAGAGCTGCGTCGAACCAGCCTTTGGACTGAAGACTACACAACAACAACACACAGTACAAGACCGAACTGCATTGTTTCTACTCTCTCCATATACGATGAGCATGTCGCCTTTTTCTGCACTGGTAAATCCCATCGCCCGCTCACGACCTACTGCTTGAACCGTCACACACTGACTGATTAGCAAGTCGCAATGCACTCAAGGAACACACAAGCGCACTGCAAGCAAACATAGCACCATCGTTTTCAGCAGCTATGATAGTTGAAAGGCCGAAGCGAGTGTCGGTGTGGAAACTTTTCACAATACGATGTCTCGCACTTTGGTAATGTCAACAGATCTTTTTCCATATAAAAAAGTGTTTGTGAGCACAAAAAATACACTTTCTAAGTATGATTAGAGTATGTATATTGGCTAATAGTACGAGCCCCAGACTACCGATCCAGTCTCTGAAAATCGGACATCAATAGCACTTTTCATTTCCGCAATATTTACGGTGCAAGTTTTAGGTGATTCACCCTTTACACATTGCGCAACAAAAATTAAAGTATCACTTTTTCGAAACCCCATAACTGTCACACACTGCGACGCATAATTCTGAAATTTCGCACAGGGGTGCCCACAATGTTCATCTCTAATGGTGCTACAGTGTGGCACGCTGTGACGTCACCCTCGGGCTCAGCAATAATTCGAAGTGTAAACACATGCGAAAAAAAGGCCAGAGTTCAGAAGTTCATGTGAGCTGTAAGGTGGGTTAATAATGCCACATTGCCACCGTATGTCACCACAAATATTCTGTCCTAAGCCCTTGTGGACGTGTCACAAGATGGGAAGGTCATGACATCCCCGTTAGCTATTTTTCAACGCTTACTGTGACGCCTCTGCAATTGAAAAACGATATCCAGCGTTGAAATCATACGGTTTTCTTGTGGGTGGGCGAGGGAAACTTTACAGACATCAAGCCACTCAGAATACATACTTAAAAGCTCCAGTGGGTGACACAGGGAGAGTCAATGAAACCACCCCTTCCCTTGGGACGTAGATGCCCACGCATTTCACTGTCGAATACGACAATTTTGCAGTCCAGTGAGCAATAAGATGACGTTCTTCACAACGTTTGACGCTGCTGCCCTGGGCGCTGCAGCCCTACTGTAAGGACTTCGTAGGCCGCAACCACACTGAACGCGATCTGCCCCTTTATAGTGTAGTGTGACCACAGTTTTTGCTCCGTTACACGGATTGGGACCGCTAGGAACCGTTCAGAACCATTCGAAGAAAACTGAACAGCGATCCGAAGCAGCAAACGGGTCTTTTGTTTTTTCAGGGCTTCTGTTTTCTTCCCTTCTGTGGCGTGATCACAGGGGGATGCTGCATTATCATGTATGTGAATAAAACGGCAAACGGTCCCTCTACGACGCGGCAGTTCAGCAACTCCCTCAGTGACATCCCTCACATTTTTGTTGAGCACTTCAAAAATGTACCTGTGCGAGATTTCGACACCAAATTCGTCTCCAGGTTTCTCTAACTCCTGAGGGTTAGGCAATTCTTTCGACTCCCCATAAGTGGCTTTTGCCTACCTTCAGGTGCGAGGTCAGCCACAAGAGTAAACTGGCGTCTGCGTATCTGACATGTACGTTTATAAACTGATCCTTTAATTTTGTTGCAGTACGTATAAATATTGCAATTACTGGTAGAATGTCACTTCTTGCAACTAACAGGTTTTTTGAGTGTCATAACCAGAAGTCGTCTGAACAGAGGCTTTCAGCATTTCGTCTTGGCGATTCATTTGACGGTCTCTGTTCACTTTTGATGAACAGGGCTAAAGTTTCACACAAGTGTTACGCACAAATATTGACTTTCACTCCCTGTCGACACGTAATTAGGGACGAATTCTTACAAATGCACAATGCACAGTTGTGATAACCGAAATTTTTGTCTGTATATATCATCATCGGATCGTTATCCATATTCTTTCGTTCACTCAATTTCTCTTTCGTGTATTAAAATAACATGAGCACAGTTCGTTGTTTGCTTGAGCATGGGGGAGATTTAATTCCCAACGTGTGAACAACCTTTTGTCTTCCATTAGCGTCTGCGGAACAATCTATACTGGCGTTCCCTTTTTTGTTCACATTAGAAAGTCTTGGTTGAAAAATTGTTATCAATGTGTCTTTCCTTTCATATAATTAAAATCAAGGTTTCACTGAGGTTCTGGCAGAGAAATTAATGTCCTGAAGCGTCTGTGAAGGTCTATGGATGTAAGGAGTTGGGTTTAACGTCCCGTCGACATCGAGGCACTGAAGAGCTATGAAAGCCAGCTGTGTGACAGGAAACGTGCCAACTTGAGGCAATGAAGGTGTGTTAGTTGTCACAGATGCGAGATATACGCGAGGCTATACCACAGAGAACGTCACGACAATCTGCAGTCCACAAAGATACACTGTATACTGATTTCTGATTTCACAAGTATTCTCTGTTCCTTTAGCTCCCATGGCCTATCTTTGTGAGGTTTTATTTATGCTCCACATTTTTATTATTTCTCATTTTTATTATTTCTCAAAAAAATGGCTCTGAGCACTATGGGACTTAACTTCTGAGGACATCAGTCCCCTAGAACTTAAAACTACTTAAACCTAACTAACCTAAGGACATCACACACACCCATGCCCCAGGCAGGATTCGCACCTGCGACCGTAGCGGTCGCGCGGTTCCAGACTGTAGTTCCTAGAACCGCTCGGCCATCTTATTATTTCTCATTTTTATTATTTCTTGCCGTAAGTTTTGTGACAATTGTTTCAAGAACGTATCACAAAGGGGTTCTTCATAATGGCCCACACCTGGACATTTTTCTAAGCGTTGGATATTATCAGCAACAGCTTCTTATCTCATGATTGCGATGTAATCTTAAGCATTTATCTTATCCAGCATCTTCGTGCTGTAGTGAGTCAGAAGTGATATATGATAAACAAACTTCTCAGAAATTACAAAATGGATATTCGGCCGAATTTTCATAGCCAAATGAAGAGTGGGAAATGCACAAATGTGATATCAATGTAGCGAGCTTGAGGTCTAGTTTTGTGAAGAAAGATTTACTAGTTTGGAAGTAATTCTGATGTTTTCATTTCTTATCAGATCCCCGCAGATTGACAACGTCTCTTGCGTCTTCTGAATGCCATCTCTGTGGCCTGTGTATGTGTTAGGTCTTTCTTTCTTATAGTAAGCGAGACTGAGCGATGAGTGCTAACAAGTGCATCTATTACTTATACAGTTTTACTGTCATTTACTTCCTCACTCTGTTGCCTAGTGTTCTTTGTATCCTATGATGTTAATTTAATTTAGTGTCGATATAATATTCAAGCTCGTAACCTACAGCACAACCTAAGAAATTAAAACGGGAAATACGCTCTAAAATATCACCAGCAGCGCACCGTCTTTTACTTTAAAATCCGTTGTCTTACTCTTTCTATGAGAAGTCCAGACAATTTATCGAGCTTTTCGGGTTGTGCTCAGCGAACATCATGGTGTTCATCTAGTTATGAGGTCCTGTTTTAGTGCCTCGGTTGATCATGTTTTTCCATTGTCTAACAATGTCGCCAATATAGCTATTTAAATTATAGTCTATAGGGTACACCGGTCTTCTCTCTAGCGGGGTTTCTTAAGTAATTTGTCATATATGTGTGTGTATGATAGCGCGTGTTTGTGTTTGTGTGTGGGGGTGGGGGTGGGGGGGGGGGGAGTGGGTGTTTAGAAAAAGGCGGAGGGCGTGAAGTGGTGGTTGGGGAAGGCGCGCGCGCACACATGCACACACACTCACTCACTCACACAACACACACACACACACACACACACACACACACACACACAAAGAGAGAGAGAGATAGAGATAGGAAGGCTTGAGTGATATCAACAATTTTCTGTGAAATTCTTCACAGTAATTTTTCCGTCAGCACATGAGAACCAATGCAATGCCTGTATGTTATTTTGCAGAGTCGCCAGCATGGCCTTCTATGCGGAGTCGTGGCTAACCGAGGTGTTGGTAGCCCTGTCGCTGGTAGTGGCAGCAGTGTACGCGTGGTTCTCGTACTCTTATAAGTACTGGCAGAGAAAGGGCGTGCCCTACCTCGAGCCGCGGTTCCCCTTCGGCAATGTCTACAACAGCTTTGTGGGAAAGACGTCCGGGCCGTTAGAGCTGAATGAAGCTTACCTGCAGTTTAAAGGTAAGAGGGCACACCGAAAAGCTTAACTCATTCTTCCTTCTTTTTGTACTGATAGTTCAGTCGGATAAGAACCTTATCATTAGTTTCGGAGATGTAGTTTCATTTCTGATCCGTTATTAAGAAACTCACGATCACTGCAAAGAACTACTTGAGGTCTCATAGTTTCCATATACGAACTAGATGGAGAAACTTTTTCTTCGATATTTAAACGGCTTTCTTAATTATTGTTTGGTTGACGTTTCGCGCTTTGAAGTGAATACGATATCGGTTTGGTTGTTCACCCACATGACGTTCTTAGTGTGTCACTTTTTTTAAATTATTGAATGCTGACAACGCCAAAAGTTTATGCAACGCAAGGTTTAGGAGGATAGCAACGCGGTAATGCAAGTAACAAGGCATATTATTCCATCACCTGAGTCTCTGTAGGGGAATCATTCATCTCTTTTCTTCTAATGACTAAATTTGGACACGTGTTGTATGTTCAGAAGATATTTCGTCCACACAGGTGAACTAACTGAATTCGATGTTGTTGTTAGTCGGGCTGACGGACTTTGTCATTGTCATCCAACAATGAATCGAAAACGCAACCATCTGAAGTAATGAAGAGCACCAAACTTAATTAATGAACACAACTCAAAACAAAGGAAGTAGAACGTAGAACATATACGGAATCATGTGAAAAGCAACGATATGTGATTCAGTTACTGGTACGATGCAAGAACCTGCTAGTTATCGCTCATTATCCTCTGTTAGCACAGGAAAAGTCGAGTAAATAATTAGAGGGTGCTTAACACATCGCGTCGTCAACAAGAAAACTCTCGCAAAAGGAACTGCGGCGAGCTTCCGCTTATCCAGCTTAACGTGAATCTGAGACTCCGGAAATAATCAGAAACCACAAATAAATCTAAAATACATTAGGCTCAAATTGAACATCAAACTACATTACGTACGCGTCACTGGCTCGAAACATTTAATTGATATTTATGGATATCTTCCCCCTAGGGAAAAGATGAGGCAGACATATAGCCAGTAGAACAGCTGTGGACGTGTTATTAAGGCAGAGTTCCCACAGTTATCTAAGGATGAAGTGAATAACATGTAAAACATGTTTCCTAGGGGAAAGATGAAGCAGACGTATAGCCAGGAGAACACCTGTGGACATGTTATTAGGACAGAGTTCCCACAGTTATCTGAACATGAAATGAATAACACGTAAAACATTTTTCAGGCTGGTACTGGGGCCTGAGGCACATGCGTAACAGTATATTCTAAATTAAAACACTCAATCTAGGTGTAACAAAACACTTCAATATTCTTTTTGTATTTTTTCAAATATCGGCTTACTGATAATCTGCTAACAGATGACGGGAAGCTTTCTGTATTGGCTATCCATGCACTAGAAAAAATTTCTAACGAAGTGTGGCGTTCTGAATTTCTTACTGCAGAAGATCTACTCGCCGTCAAGTTATCTCAGTGGAAAAAGGAATCTGGAATGAACGATTCCACATGTGAAATGTTTCCCTCTGTTATGCACAAAGAAACCCTTATGGATTTCTTTCATTTCATGTGAGCCCTATCCCCAAAGCAACTCCATCATACGACTAAAATTAGTTTATTAGTCACAGATATAGCCCGAAGCCTCTTTGTCGGCCTGCCAGAGAACCATTCACTGTCACGCCTCGAAACGAACTCCCACTCAACAACGAGTAAGGGCGCTCAGTTCTGGCAGAAACCGGGCCTACTACAGCAGCTGACCAGTCAGGAAAAACGTGGAACGTGCTGCACGTCCATTGGCTCCGCACACTTAAGTTCTATCAATAACCTCAAGCTGTGCGACCAAAGCTAGCACCACTTGGAGCTTTAATCAGAGGACTTCCCAAACAAGGGCGAATTCGAATACAGCTTTCACTGTCCTCACTAAATAACTTGGTAACAACCCAGATAATATGTAACCATCCCCACACTATTATCAATACTAAAAAACATGGTACAACTGAGATACTGTGTAACAGTCCCAGTTTGCTAACAACATAAAGCACATAACCATCCACACACTATGATCTCTAAACGTCCATTATAAACAACTGAAAAAGTCACTGTTTCCCCAGCTTTCTGGTGCATGATGACACTGGGCAAGGGAAGTCCTGGAATAGTATCAGGATCAGTGGCTTTGGGTTCTCTTCATTGACGTGTGCAGGATTTATTTGAACCCTGATTAGCAACTTACATAAATGCGAAGACGCCCTGGTAGCAATGCACTTTACAGGCATGCAGTATCACAGGTTCATCAGTGTGATGCGTCACGCATGTTTGAGGCCAATGTCATGACTGGATGCTGGACGCTTCTCTAAGGTGCCGATGGTCATTTGAGGACTGTGTAGTGTGAGGACAACATGATCTGTGGTCAATGTGGACCGCCATCGAAAATAACAAGAGTCTTGTGCTCCAACACCCCCACCACTTTCTGAACAGCAGGCCAAGGAGGATACAATCGCACATAAACCAAGCATTAAGCCCTAGGGGATCACACTGACTGTCTAGAGAACGAAGATATTTTGTTGTATTTTTTCCAGAAAGTCGTCATCCCATGATTCTACAAGCACATTAGATCACGCTAGTGTACAGAAGATTGAGTTCGTAAGCATGAGTCATATAACACGCTTTCACTGTTGTCTGGTGACACTTTTTGTGTGATTACAGGCTGGAAACATACAATAACTGAATTTGGGATTCAAGTCCGTTATAGTTCGTGGGATGCAGCTACGAAATGTTCGCTGCTACCCAGCAGTAGATTAAAATTTTACAAATGTGAAAGGATGTGCAATATCGAAGTGACTGCATTTACTTTGATTATTATTTTGTTCGCAAAGTACAGTAAACGTTTTTTTTAGTTTAGTAAAGCTTATTATTTCTCTGATCGCCTATACTCTACGTTCACACGCGTTCGCAGATACGAGTCAAAACATTTTCGAGCAGTTTGCACACAGGAAGTACGTGACTGACAAAGTATATCTGTGAAACAAACTCTGCAGAGTCTGGTTAAAATTATACCAAAATAGATACGTGTAGAGTTCCAACTTCAAATGCAAATTTCATGAAGTATCAACTGCATAAAATGGCCTTTTAAGATAGCAAAATCTGCAGCAGTATATGCACTTTAGGAGCATTTATCTCTGTTCATATAACGAGTCTGGTTAGGAATCGCAAGTGTAAGAGTTTGCGTGAAACCTGTAGCTGGCCGGAGTGGCCGAGCGGTTAAAGGCGCTACAGTCTGGAACCGCACGACCGCTACGGTCGGAGGTTCGAATCCTGCCTCGGGCATGGATGTGTGTGATGTCCTTAGGTTAGTTAGGTTTAAGTAGTTCTAAGTTCTAGGGGACTTATGACCACAGCAGTTGAGTCCCATAGTGCTCAGAGCCATTTGAACCATTTTTTGCGTGAAACCTGTTTATTTGAAACGTGAAGCAAATGTAAGCCATCTTGTTTGTTCCAGGCCAACGCTTCGGCGGAATATATTTCTTTAACCGACCGGGTCTCGTGATAGTGGACCCAGATTTGATCCGTACAATTCTCGTCAAGGATTTCTGGACCTTCCAGGACAGAGGAGTGAAGACGGACGAAAATGAACCTCTTAACAGCCACCTTTTTCTACTTGGTGGAAACAAATGGAGGAGGCTGCGTGTGAAGCTGACGCCCACGTTCACTTCTGGCAAGATGAAGATGATGTTCCAGGTGAGGTGGCTCTCTCAGTACTTTCAACACACGGCGACCTCTTCGCCTAATTTAGGAGTATGCAGAATTGTCCCTAGACTTGCAGAGCACGTTGCGGCCTTTCGGCATGTGGCTTATGTTCTGATGTCCCAAGGACCTGCTTCTCCCTTTAGGATGTGGGCAGCTACGCACAAGTATCTCAGAAACATCTCAAAGAGTGAATGAGGTTGAGCAGCGGTTTCTGGAGTGCTTTCCGGAGACAGCGCTTCAAATTCCTATTCAGACCACCCAGATTCCGATTTCCAGTGGTTTCCCTAAAACGTTTTTTCTTTCAGACCGACCAGTCTGATTTATTCGCATCTGGAGCCAGTGTTCCGCTGCGAAAGAGCTCGTCATCAGATCTTGCCGTCTTTACGGTCCCGGACACCTACGAAGGTGTTATACTGAACGAGACCTTGAAGTTCCACATAAATCCAAGGAAAATGTCTCTTTTTTGAGATGCTGTTTGCTATGTTTTACTATTACTGAAAACGTCCGTAATGTGCTAGTCCCTACTCCTGAAGTGTGTGTAATCTAATGATGTAACGACACTTCCGCCAGTTGCGATGGTTGATGGACTAACAGTTTAACGACAAGCAGGTCGTTCTAAACGGAGATTGGTTGCGAAATTTTAGCTGCACAATTCACGGAAGTATTCGAATAATGCTTTTGTTGACCCAGAAACTAAACCAGCAATAACATAACATTATTATAAATATACTGTTTTAATCTCAAGGTCTGGAGGGTTGTAGGCAAACTAGAGCGAGCTTCCGACAGTCCCCCTAACTAGCTTTCTCAAGAGTGTGAAGCACAGATCTACGGATTCTGGAATTCATTCTGGAGAGCTATGGTTGTTCGCTGCAAGCACTCAAACCAACTCTAAGCTCCAACTCCACCTCCACCCCTTATGGGAGTAGGCGGGCTACCGTGCCGCAAAATTCTCTTCATCCAAGATGTTTTGTTCTGTTATTCGATTTCATGAGGTCACAGTCGGTTGTTGGAGCTCTAAAGTTACTTTGGTTGATTTCAAAGAGTTTCACAATTCTTGTATTTTTCTTAGAGGTGAGGGAAACCTCTTTAAAATCTCATCTGGGATTGGATAGCTGGTGCTTTCATGTTTAATGTGTGATGTACACTTTTATTCAGCTCTTACTCTATCGCGTCTGATTCGTTGTCTTTTTTTCTGTAGAGGAATGCACAGGTTCTTAGGCCCTAGCAGGCTGGTGTCATCTGTGATGATCTCTTCACTCCCGTAATCAATGTACTACCGATGCCTTTGTGGTGCATAATCGTATTAATAGTGTAGGAAGTTAATGTCCAGCCTATGGCATCATATTTTTGCTGAAAATTGTGTGTGTTTTTTGCTTTGTAGTTTTGTATTGGCCTTCTTGTATCTGTTGCATAGCGGCGATATGCGCCTCTCTATACAGGTGCCATATGTGTGGCTGTTCATGTGTACGGGCTTTGCGTGCTCTGTTGTAGGTTTTATGGACGGTTATGGGATAGTGTTCCCTGGGGTACTTCGTTTGTTCTACAACGGTGATCAACCTTATCAAACCGAGTCTGTTCTCCACTCTGCGGATTGCTTCTTCTGCGAATGAGGCGTGTGATGGAATAACGTGCCTCTTCATTCCCAGTTATTTTGCCGTGCCTACAGTTGCTAAAATTTGTACCCTCATAATGAATTCCTTGGAATCTCCTAACGGGGTAAAACATACTTATTAACCATTTGTTAGAAGCAACTATTTTAGACCTTTCGTGGAATACAGTTGTAATTAACTGGGCCACCCGTACTGGGATTCCGTGTTTTACGCGACAGAGACTTGAGTGCTACTAGTACATATTGTCGAACGACCTCGATATGTAAATCAAGCGGTGAGGTGCTGTCACTGAGACTGAGTCTCTTCACTTATGGTTGGTGATGAGGATTATGTCGTCAAATGGGGCTTTTTTTCTGTGATAATTTTAATTGATGAAAGGATAAAATTTAAAAATGCAACAAATGATGCAGGCGAAAGGGAATACAAACGTCTAAGAAATTGACAGGAAGTGCAAATTTGCTAAGCAGGAATGGCTACATGAACAATGTAAGGATTTAGAAACATACTTCACTAGGGCAAAGATACATACCGTCTACAGTAAAATTAAAGAGGCCTTTGGGGAATAGAGGAGCACTTGTATAAATATCAGCTCAGATGGTAAACATGTCCTAAGCAAAGAAGGGAAAGCTGAAAGATGGAAGCAGTTTGTACAGGGTCTTTACAAGGGAAATGAACTTGAAAGCAATGTTAGTGAAAGGGAAGTGGACGTACATGAAGAAAAGATGAGAGATATTATACTGCGAGAAGAATTTGACAAAGCTCTGAAAGACATCAGCCTAAACAAGGCCACGGCGGTAGACGATATTCCCTCAGAACTTCTGGAAGAGCCTCCGAAGACAGAGCCATGACAAAACTCATTCATCTGGTGTGCAAGATATGAGAAAGGCGAAATACCTTCAGAATTCAAGAAAAATGTAGTAATTCCAATTCCAAAGAAAGCAGTTGCTGACAGAAGTGAAAATTACTGGACAATCAGTTTATTAATTCATGGTTGTATAATACTAACACGAATTCTTCACAGAAGAGTGAAAATACTTGTAGAAGTAGATCTCAGGAAAGATCAGTTTGGATTACGAAAAAATATAGGAACATGCTAGGCAATACCAACTCTGCGACTTACCTTAGAATATTGCTTAAGGAAAGGCAAACCTACATTTATAGCATTTGTGTACTTGGAGAAGCCATTTGACAACGTTGCCTGGAATACCGTCTTTGAAATTCTGAAGATAGTAGGGGTAAAATACAAAGTCCAGGCGGCAGTTATAAGAGTCGAGGGGCATTAAAGGGAAGCAGTAGTTGAGAAGGGAGTGGCACACGGATGTAGCCTATCCCTGGTGCTATTCAAAATGTACACTGAACAAGTAGTAAAGGAAACCAAAGAAAAATTTGGAATAGGAATTAAATTTGAGGGAGAAGACATTCAAACTTTCAGGTTTGCTGATGACATTGTAATTCTGTCAGACACTGAAGAGAACTTGGAAGGAGGATATATGATGAAGATCAACATACGTACAACAATGCTAACGTAATGTACTCGAATAAAGTTGCTAAGAGAATTAATTAGGAAACGAGACATTTAAAATAGTAGATGAGTTTTGCTATTTGGGCAACAAAATAATTTGATGATGGCTGAAGGGGAGAGGATATAAAATGTAGACCGGTAACGGCAAGTACTACAGAAGAATGTTGTAATTTAGGTGGGTAGGTCACGTAAGTAATGAGGAGGTACTGAATGGAAATGGGGAGACAAGAAATTTGTGGCCCAGCTTTGTTCAAAAGAAGGGGTCGGTTGATAGGACACATTCTGAGACATTCAAGGGATCACCTGCTTACTTGGTGGGAGGTGTGGGTGATAAAAATCGTAGAGGGAGACAAAGAGATGAATACAGTAAGCAGATTCAAAAAGATGTAAGTTGTGGTAGTTATTCGGAGAAGAAGAGGCTCGCACAAGGTATAGTAGCATGGACAGCTGCATCAAACGAGTCTTCAGACTAAAGACCAGAACAACAATAATAACAAGTTATTTTCGGTTTATATTTATATGTACAATCTGACTGTTAATTATTTCATTGGTCGATACTGGCTTGCATCACGTACTAATTATTTCTGTAGTACTGCACGCCAAGGAGTTACTTAGGGCTGAGTGCCGACAAAAAGGGCAACATGGGCAACAAATTCCTCAGAAGCCACATTCGGCTAAAGAGGGGCTGCGAAAGGGGGTTGTCATGTTCTGCAGGGGTGGGCAGTTACTGCCGCGAGAGAGAGTAGAGAGAGGAGGCGGTAGTTTACAATGCTGGAGGCCAAAGAACCCTTGTAGAATGGGCAGTGCAGGCGAGAGATTGAACTCTGGTAGCCCGAAAAATATTTCGGAACCTCGTACCTGGATGAAGAGCGCTGGGGGCAGAACATGGAGAAAAAGACATCCTTCTAGTGTAAGGAATACTTGCAATCACAGGCGATGATCGCAAGCTGACGTCCGAGGAATCTTCTCACGGGAAGTGCCAGAGCACGTTTCCCACTGGAAACCACAGATGCGTATTTGATTGGAATTTTTAAAGATGTAGGAGGAGAAACTACCACAAAGTCCTTGGAAAGGAGTGTGAGCTTCAGGCGATTGGCTGGCTGATACGTGATCCATGTTGTGGGAGGTAATGTTTTGTAACAGCTGCTTTGATTCGGAGGAGGAGGAGGGGAGATTAGTGTGTAGCGTCCTGTTGACTATTAGGTGATTAGAGATGGAGCACGAGTTCAGATGCGGGAAGCATGGAGAAGGAAAGCGACCATGCGCTTTCGAAAGAACCAGCGCGGCATTTGCCTTAGGCGATGTAGGGAAATCACGAAAAACCTAAATCAGGATGACTGGACACGGGGTTGAACCGTCGTCCTCCCGAATGCGCGTCTATTGTGCTAATCACTGTGCTACCCCACACCTCGACTGACTGCAAGCATAGGCTCTGCATGTCCAGGAGGGAGCATGGACTCACTTCGCTGCAGGGGTCGCTCGAAGGCACTTCCTCCCACGGTGGACCTAGAGACTTCGCTGGCGAGAGCCACAGAGGAGAATCTGCTGGTCAGATTTGGAGAAATTTTGATTTAGCCACAAATAATGTCCGAAGTCGATTCTCTGTGAACACAGTTGTTATTTTGTTTTCTCGAGCAACGATTCTTCACCTTTCTGTGGGGTATGACACACCTTGAAGTGTTTCCTCGTGGATGAATACCTGAATTTCTGTTCCTGACTAGTCAACAAACAGAAATTTTGACTCGTATTCTGTCTTGTACTGAAGTAATTTGAGCCCTAGGAGGTTGACGACTGCATATTGCGTCCACTGTGTAGGCAGAGAATTACGGTACGCCGCATTGTCTGCACTGTGGCCAACGCACCCACGGGAAGATCATTGGTGCTGTATAAACGCTAGCAAATGAAGTAAAACCATAACTCATTGTTTCGTTGTTCGTTTTATGTAAGTCCCTAGATGTAGGCTGTCGATGGCAGGGTCGTTTTAATCATTTACAGATGTGAGGGTTCATCTGCAGAGACAACATTAGCAAGCCACATATACACACTGTATGTTACACAAAAAAAAAAAAAAAAAACATGGGGGTTTACACACTTATGGGCTGCAGGTGGATAAAAGGGGCTGTACTGTGCAGGAATTGCCCTTCTAGTGACTGTCCTGCCACCGACAGTTAGACAAAAGTGTTGCTTACTTGCAACTGTCTACATCTACGTCTACTTCTTCATGGTTACTCTGCAATTCACAATTAAGTGCCTGGTAGAGGGTTCATTGAACCATTTTGATACTGCTTCTCTAGCATTCGACTCTCGAATGGCGCGTGGGAAAAAGGAACACGTAAATCTTTCCGTTCGAGCTCTGATTTCTCTCATTTTATTGTGATCGTCTTTTCTCCCTACGTAGGTGGGTGTCAACAAAATATTTTCGCATTCGGAAGAGAAAGTACGTGATTGAAATTTCGTAAATAGATCTCGCCGCAAAGAAAACCGCTTTTGTTTCAGTGACTGCCACCCCTATTCGCGTATAGTATCAGTGACACTCTCACCCCTATTGCGCGATAAAACGAAACGAGCTGCCCTTCTTTACACTTTTGCGATTTCCTCCGTCAATTCTACCCGGCAAGGATCCCACACCTCGCAGAAATATTCCAGCAGAGGACAAACGAGTGTAGTGTAAGCTGTCTCTTTAGTGGGTTTGTCGCATCTACTAAGTGTTCTGCCAACAAAGCGCAGTCTTTGTTTCGCCTTCCCCACAGTATTATCTATGTGGTCTTTCCAATTTAAGTTGCTCGTAATTGTAATTCCTAGGTATTTAGTCAAATTGACTGCCCTTACATTTGTGCGATTTATAGTATACCCAACATTTATCGGATTTCTTTTAGTACCTATGTGTATGACCTCGCACTTTTTTAATCAAAGAGTCAAAAGGCACATCACGAACCATGGGAAAAGATAAAGATAAAACAATGTGGAACTCCTCTAGAATGATGATATGAAAACAGCTTGCACTGTTGGGCCAAACCGTTGTAATAACGGGTTGGTCGACTTTTAGAACGCAGTACATCAGCGATTTTGCGTGGCGTGCTGTGACAAGCCCTCATTAGGTTTCTAGAGGAACGCGGTAACAGACGCCTACACACAGGTCACGCGGTTCCCGTACATAATAGGTCACTGGTCTGAGGACGCAGATAGTTTACGACACCCCAAATGTATGTCATCAGTTTCAGATCAGGCTAATTTGGAGGACAAGACAACAACGTGAATTCACCATCATGCTCCTCTAACCAGTTCAGTACGATTCTAGCCTTCTTACACAGACAGATATCCTGCTGGAAGATGCTATAGCCATCGGGAAATACACCAGCTATGAAGGGATGCAGGTGGTCCTCACCAATGTTGACATAGTCTACAGTTTACTGCCGAAAGTCCTACGGAAGCCCAGGTGAATGTCCCACGTAGCATAAAAATGACGTTATCAGGCTGCGATCCATGGCGCCCTTCATGTTTGGTGCAGCTGTTCACTTGGATGGTGGCGTTTCCAATCACGACCATCAATCTGGTGTAATACGAAACGTGATTCATCTGACTGTGCTATAAGTTTCCATTGAGTCACGTCGCAATATGTATGATGACGTGTCCACTAACAACTTAACTGACGATGTGGTTGGGTCAACATGGACAGACGTCGGAGTTGTTTGATACAGAGCCCTGCGTTTAGCAAGTGTTCCAAACAATGTACTTTGTCGCTAGAGATACCAAAGATCGCCGACTGCCGTGTTTTGTAGAGAAGGCAAACAGCCGTCATCCACGTTCTGCGATGAGGCTTGGCCGTCCAGCGCCTTGTCACCTTCAACCACTTTCTGTGACGGTCACGACAGAGTAGCTCAATGTGCCGACTAGCCGTTTCCTCGAAGTTCGTTCCCAGGCGGAGGAGGCAAAGCAGTCTTCCCTTTGTCAAAGTCTCTTATGTAAGTCGATTTCCCCATTCACGGCCCTTATCACCACTAGGGTGATTCCTCACTTGTCACTGCCCAGTTTATATACTTTTCTCATTACAACATGTGCCCACAGGGCCACCATGCACCTGTCGGTCTCGTTCTGGAAAGTGGTCATAAGGCTTTGGCTCAATTCGTGTACGTACTCAGCTGTTTCTGCTAATGAAGTCGCAGGTGTCTATGGCACGTTAAACGAGGAGGGTGACAGCAAGTTATGTTTTCGGTACGTGGAGGGTGGAGAGACAGTAGCGAACTGTAGACCCTCACAACCGAATCGTGGATCCGTGACTGCAGGTAGTTCACACCCTACTGCAGGTGCAACATTAATTCGTGTGTCTTTTGATTTTGTACAGGTGGGTACCACGCGAACCGCGACCAGTCTGATGTCTAGAAAAAATTCAAACGCTCTCCTGTCTGTGCCTGAAATGTTCCATTCACTTCGGTACAGTTGTAAAATGCTGTTTTGCACAGTTCCCCAGGTGCGATCCGCCCAACTGTTGGTGACGAAAAGCTTGACATAGTTACTACAGTGATGCGCTTTCGGCCTTGCAGACGCTAGCGGACTGCGGCCGCGAGATGGGGGAGGTGCTGGAGGAGCCCGCGTCCCGCGGGGAGGTGGTCGAGATGCGCGAGCTGAGTGCGCGCTTCGCCACTGACGTCATCGCGTCCGTCGCGTTCGGCGTCGAGGTGAACTGCCAGCGCAACCCGGAGGCGGCGTTCAGGCAGTGGGGCCGCCGCTTCTTCCAGCAAAACTTCCGCAACACGGTCAACTCCGTCCTCATGGCCATCAACCCCAAGCTCCTCACCATCTTAAGGTAAGCACTGTAGTGCTGAAACGGTCTGTGTTTGAGCGGGTACGACGCGGCTGCGCCTGCTGAAGGGGAGACCTAGCGGTTAGTTGCCGGTCCCACATGACTGCTTGACCGTCCCACACTCTCTTCATGTCTGTTGTCCGGACTCCGGATATGCGAATTACCGAGCACGACCGCTCTTTGCTGACGTCACGCCTCGCCTCGTCGCATTGTGTTGCACAAATTCAAGGCCATTCTTTGTCTCTCTCTCTCTCTCTGTCCACCCTTCCTCCCCATTCTTTCTTCTCTTTTTCTCCACCCTTCCTCCCTTTTATTTCTTCTCTCTCTCTCTCTCTCTCCCCTTTCTTTCTTCGCTCTGCCTCTCTCCTTCACTCTCCTCCTTCTTTCCCTTTATTTTTTTTTCTCTCTCTCCCACTCTCCCTTCCTCCCTTTTCATTCTTCTCTCTCTCTCTCGCCCCACCCTTCCTCCCCTTTGTTTCTTCTCTCTTCCCTCCCTCCCTCTGTCTTCCCCCCTTTCTTTCTTCTGTCTCTTGTGTCCTTCTCTCTCTCCACTTTCTTCTCCTTTCTTTCTTTTCTATTTCTCTCTCTCTCTCTCTCCCCCCCCCCTCTCTCTCTCCCTGAATCTCTCCCATTCTCCTTTCCTCCCTTTTCTTTCTCTCTCTCTGTGTCTCTCTCTTCCTCCTTCTTTACATTTCATTCTCTATCTCTCTCTCTCTCTCTCTCCCAGTCTCCCTTCCTCCCTTTCCTTTCTTCTCTCTCTCTCTCTCTATCTATCTTTCCACCCTTCCTCCCCATTCTTTCTTTTCCCTCCCTTTGTCTCTCTCTCTCCTTCCCCCCCTCTCTCTCTCTCACTCTCTCTCTCTATGTTAACATAAATGCAATGTTTCCAAGAGCACATTGTGGACAGGGCCATCCAACGAGCTCACGATTCTGATGATCTAACGCGCCAAATCGAAAAAAATTGGGCGCAGTATTCCTCAGGTGGACGTTAAGCAACTCTATTAGTCAATGACAATCGGAATAACGGCTTGCACAAGTGCCAGAGGTGTGCCAACGCGTTATTGACTTGCCGAATTTATGAAGCTATTTTATTTTAAAATTTATTTCGTGATACTTACAAGCTACAGCTAGAAAGTCACGAAATGATACTATTAATAGGTTATGTCAGTGTGGTCAATAGTTTCTCGCTAGAACGTAGATGAGAAATAGTTGCATCAACAAATGATCAGTCAAAGCAAAACAAGATGACCATGCGTAGAAAGAAGATTCTATAGTAACAGGAAACAACAGGTACTTTATTTCAGTTTCTGTAGTACTGTGTGCCAACAACTTTAATCTTGGCACAGCTGAGAGCTCATTTAATCCATACGGACACAGACACTGACTCATTTATTTTACAATGATTCCTTGTGCTCAGAACCAGCGGCATAGTAGACATATAATAAGGTGTACCTCTATCTCTGTTATAGACTTCACATACCTGAAATGTCCGATAAGCAATTACTTCTCGACTGTTAAAAGTCTCCAGCCTGGTACGTGTCTACTTTAGGACCACGGACTACAGCCACAGTAACCCAACCATTACCATGTCCATTAGCGTCTGAGTTCGTAAGCGTGAAATTCGATACGCATCCGCAAAAGGCTTCAGTTCCTATAGTAAGTATAGCTACATATCTTCGATAAAATGATATACTATGCTTATCTCCGATACTTAAGAATATAACGTTAAAGGAGGCCAGCGCGGCTAAAATTTACTTCGGCGGTTGCGTAAGGCACGTTGCGGTTAGATAAGGAAGTGCGGCGTAAGTGACGTTTCTCTTGGTTGGTTCTGAGCACTATGGGACTTAACATCTATGGTCATCAGTCCCCTAGAACTTAGAACTACTTAAACCTAACTAACCTAAGGACAGCACACAACACCCAGCCATCACGAGGCAGAGAAAATCCCTGACCCCGCCGGGAATCGAACCCGGGAACCCGGGCGTGGGACGCGAGAACGCTACCGCACGACCACGAGATGCGGGCTGACGTTTCTCTTAAGACGGCGTCAGTCGTGGAGCAGCCACACTTGCAGCGTCATCGACACAGACTGGTGATGCTGGGCTGTTATAGGAGGAGAAGGCATTCGCGCCTTACAGTATATAGAGCTACTGATAATATTGCTGTTAGGGTAGAATGGAGTGGCGGCCCAAGTGATTTTGCATGGCCCTACGGTCTTTTGCGTATTGAATTTCACGCAGACGCTAATAGACATGGTAATGGTTGGATTACTGTGGCTGTAGTCCGTGGTCCTATAGCAGGCACTGTAGCAGGGCTGGAGACTTTTAACAGACGATAAATTATTGCCTATCGGACATTTCAGATACGTTAAGTCTATAACAGAGGTAGAGGTACATCTTATTATATGTCTACAATGCCGTTGGTACTCAGGACGAGGAATCATCGTAAAATATGCGAGTCAGATTCTATGTCCGTACAGCTTAAAGTAGCTCTTAATTGTGCCAAGACTAAAGTTGTTGGAGATGTCACACATTATTACAGAAACTGAAATAAAGTACCTATCCTTTCATTACCTCCCGTGAGATGCAGAAGCGTGCCACAATCGACAGGTAAGACTGTAGTGTAGAAACAGATGGAAGTGTAGTGTACAACATGTCTTACTGCATTGCTGACAATGTAGAATACATGGTAGTTATCTCTCTGTCCACTGACAACCTGTTTGGAGGTATTACCTGTAATGAAAGTTTTCTTCTCCTTCCGCACACTTTCAAAATAGTGCAACGTGGGGAAGCACTTGTGGCTGTGCTTTATTTTCTTTACTGACCGATTGGAAAAGTTAGTTCCTGGAACCCTGTCTTAAATGCGATTTATTGTTTCCTCTTTTGCCCCTACCGTTTGCCTCTACTGCAACGCCACTGCATACAATGACACGTGCCAGATTATGCACAACTTTCCCTGCACATGTGGTGCCACGCTATGTTGAAAAGAGATAGCAACGAGAGCGTTCCAGCTGCACAGCAAGTTGGCAGTCGACGCTGAACTGGGGCGGCCACCCTTTCGGAACAGAGGGATGGACCGGACCGGCACTCACGAAGAGGGTGCGTTTCTTCGTCAGTGCCGTGTTGTATCAGAGGAGCCCTGCCAACAGGGCACTTTCACTGTCTGCACAAATGTTCGTCTGATAGCGTCCTTCTCAGGCCATCCTGTGTAATCTACTGATAGCTTACATTAAATTTAGCAACTGAAATGTAACGATGTTACTGTAAATTAAACACTAAAACTACAGGCTGACAATTACTGAACTATATGGAAAAAAATTAGTTACAAACTACGGCGTGCATACACTTTATTCGAGCTCCCCCCGTCGGAGGTTCGAGTCCTCCCTCGGGCATGGGTATGTGTGTCGTCCTTAGCGTAAGTTAGTTTAAGTTAGATTAAATACTGTGTAAGCTTAGTGACCGATCACCTCAGCAGTTTGGTCCCATAATACCTTACAGAAATTTCCAAATTTTACAATTTATTCGACAGATAAACGTCACTACAGATATTCAGATTTCGGTCATGACATGTTCGATATGGCTGCCATGATTGGCGATGATGTGGCGCAGACGAATAGCGAAATTCTGTATGACCCACTGAAGTGTCGGAACATCTATGCTGTCAATGACCTCCTGCATGGCTGTTTTCAGCTCGGTATTCTTTTTGGGGTTATTGCTGTACATCTTGTCTTTAATATAGTCCTACAAAAAGGAGTCGCAAGTGTTCACATCCGGAGAATACGGCGGCCAATCGAGGCCCAAGCCAGTGGCCTCTGGGTACCCCAGAGCCAGAATGCGGTCCCAAAAGTGCTCCTCCAGGACATCAAACAGTCTCATGCTTCGATGGGTTCGAGCTCCGTCTTGCATGAACCACATTTTGTATAAATCAGAGTCACTTTAGACAAAGGGATGAAATCGTTCCTCCAGAACCTTGGCGTACAGTTCGGTAGTCACCGTGCCATCAAGGAATATCGCAGAGATTATTCCGTGACTGTACATTACACGCCACACAGTTCAAATGGCTCAAATGGATCTGAGCACTATGGGACTTAACCTCTGAGGTCATAAGTCCCCTATAACTTAGAACTACTTAAACCTAACTAACCTAAGGACATCACACACACCCATGCCTGAGGCAGGATTCGAACCCGCAACCGTAGCGGTCGTGCGGTTCCAGACAGAAGCGCATAGAACCACTCGGCCACCCCGGCCGGCACACCACACAGTAACCCGTTAAGGGTGAAGAGACTTCTCGATCGCGAAATGCGCATTCTCAGTCCTCCAAATGCACCAATTTTGCGTATTGACGAACCCATCTAAATGAAAGAGGGCATCGTCGCTAAATCAAACCGTACTAATTGTGGAAAACAGTGTGGAGCTTCGTAGACTTTTTTTTTAATTCTTTAATTTCTAGCCACCCCGTAAGAACAATTGTAGGCCACTAAAGACGAATTTCCTTGTGCTTCCTACAGTCCCAAGAGCAACTTGACGGAGGTGTCTCACTACTTCCGCAAGATGGTGAGCGACACGGTCAAGTACAGGGAGGACAACGGCGTGACGAGAAACGACTTCATGCACCTGCTGATCCAGCTGAAGAATGTGGGCTGCGTCGACAGCGACCGGCCGGGAGCAAACAAGCAGAAGGACGAGGACGACAAGTGGAGTGAGTGCTTTTTATTTCTCCTTTTTTGTCCTCAACTGTGACTGCTAGCGCTCCAGTAGGACAAAACACGAATGAGTTTCAGAATGTGGGACTTGCCACAGAAGAGACTCTGGATAAGAAATAAGTTGTAGCTAAAGTGCGTCAATCCCGTATTACAAAAGTTATACTTGATTAATATATTAATCAAGTAATATATTAGACACTGATACTTTTTGGAAACCTCCGATTGTGAAGTCTTTTGGAGTGTTACAAGGGTAGGGCGACAAACAATCCATCGTCCGTGATATTTAAAAGAGTAGATAAAGATCAATCAAGTACAGTAGGCCGCTCAGTTTACTTAATATATGGGACTTAAACAGTCAAAGTTACTTATCTTTGTTAAATATTGAGGTGGTCACAGCTTGCAAAAGTGGAAAGAACTGATGATAGTGGATTAGAACAGTACAATGCTTACAAACTAGAGTAGAAACGAGGGAGCAACAAACAGAGGAAAGGGGCGCGCTTACTACGTACATTTTTCGACAGCCTTGCAGACCTAACTGACTGTCAAATCACTAGAGAGGGAAGCTGCGTGTGCAGGCCGCAACCCTAGCAGTAATTTCTGGAAACATCTTAGACATGAAGGTTAAAGAACCTTAAAGGCAGAGAAAACATCAAAGTAATCGTCAAATTAAGGCAGTTAACCACATTAACTCGACGTTACAAGCGAGTCGTCGTCATTACAAGTAGTTGTGCTCACTGCTGAGCGTTGTGGCCTCATTAACCATGCTTCTCTATCCTGGACGGTTACCATCTCCTCTTAGAGCCTGCTGAAGAGGTAGGTAAGAGTGTTCCCGATCTGATCCACCCATCTGCTGGCCGCTCTCTTGCCCTCGATCTTCTCTCCCACGACTATTTTCTCTATGGTTTTTTCCATATTTTCTCACAATGTGGCCTAAGAACTGCAGAATTTTTTGGTTGACACAAGAAGAAAGACGCCTGGAGAGACTGAGTTGCTCAATAATGGTCGTATATGGTCTTCTTTCGGTCCACTTTATGCGCAGCTTCCTGCGCCAACACCAGTGCCCTAGGGGTCATGTTACGCAGTCACAAAAAAAGACGGTAAAAACGAATGTTTCAACAAGCCGGACCTTTGTGTTTTTCGTTATTGATTTGTTCTCCAAGCTCTTGTTGAGCGCCTTTGTAGCCACTCGCTCTAGCGTGATCCGTCTTCTTACCTCATCTTCTCAGCCTCCATGTGTCGCAATTGGTTGGCCCAAGATAGATGCAAAAATGCCCAACTTTCAGGTTCTTTAATCGACCTGTGAGTTGAACCTGCGCTCCTCAGTGAATTATCATTATTTTGGGCTTTTGGAAATCGAGGTCCAGTCCATATGACAGACTAATGTCCTTTAACTTTTGTTAGTAGCTCAGCTAGTTCATCTTCCCTGGCCGCTAAAAGCATGGCTTCCTCAGCAAATTGGAGGTTGTTAATAGTTTTACCACCAACTTTGACCTTGCAGTCCAGCCAGCTAGTCCCAGTGACAAGTTCTTTGTAGTTGTCGTACAGATGGGGGTGGGGAAGATTGAACATAACCCTAACACCTTTTGATACACAGAAGAAATCAGACGTGCCAGCTCTTGTCTTCACAGCTGTGAGATGATTATTCTACAGACTTCTGATAAGCGCTGTCAAGTGTGTTTGGACACCGAACTCTGCAAGCACTTCCGACAACTTTTTAGACAAGAACACAAATCTCCCGCGATTTTTTCATTTTTCTTCTGATGTTGAGAATCCGTTCAAAAGTTCTTTTACCTTCAACGAAACCTGCTTGTTCCCTGGATGTGTCTGGCTGAATCTAAAGCGTCAAACCCTGGTTCAAGATATAGAGCAAAATTTTGCATGGGTGGGATATGAAAGCAATAGCTCGTTAGTTGGAGCAGTTCCTGGTTGACTCTTTCTTGTATAGGAGGATGGAGAGACTTCAACTAGTCTTCTGACCATTCCCCAGTTTCCCATATTCTTGTACACATCGAATGCAGCACATAAACACTTTCCTGTCCCATTTCTTTGATAACTTCACCATATATACTGTCTACAGCGAGGGTTTTACAGTTCTCGAGATGCTGAATTACAGTGTCTCTTTCACTGCGTAGTATTGCATGTTACGGGGTAAGCTGCTCAACTGCTTCACATTCCATACTGTTTTTAATCCCAGAATACATACCTTTTAATAGTACTGTTTCCACCTTGCATTTGGCAACAAGTTGGATACAAAAAAATATGTAAGTGCGAGTATCTGTCCGATCGTAGACTGCTGGATGAAACATGTCACCTTTACTAACTGTGAGCTCTACACCTGTAGCAGCCTACTAAATATTACACTTCAGCACCAAAATCCCATACGTACAAGATCCGGCACTTGGATCCATGTAAGCAATAAGGTTTATTCTTCACTTCTCACTACTCGCTTTTCAGGGCAGTGCATAGCGGATTAGATAGGTTTCCAAGCAATCGACTAAGCCCGGTACCTCACTCTGATTACCACTGCTCTGTCCCTTCAGCTGCCCTGCCACATGCCATTGTCCTCCACACCTTCATCATGACGCTGCATCTCCCCCTGTTTTCTTGCTCCCTGAAACGTATTCCGTGCAACCTTGGCACAGAATTATCCCAGCGAGATTGTATGTGTTGAAAGATGGCTCAGCCAAATTAATGTGCTGGCTGCTGCACGATGTGTCTTACCCTGTTGTTGTATAGGTGTTGACTAAAGTCTTCACAACGGATTAAAATGTTCAGGAACTGTTGATTTCTAAATGCCTCGTGTAATGTATTGCGCGGAAAATCGCGAATTACCCTGTAGCCGCCCAGTTAAAGATAGATAAGCGTCGTAGCAAGCCATCGCTAGGAATACAGAACTGCTAAAATTAACCTCTGCCGAACAAAAACACTGAGATGCTCACTATGGATTTTCCTTTCTGGCCTTACCGCATCATTGACGATTGAATTAACAGGAAGTCTGATACAACTCGATAAAGACGCCGATCCTGGCATTGACGGTGCTACTCAGATCAAAATGTGTCATATCGATAAAAATGCTGTCCAATATCCTTGACATGCGTTTGTTGTAGATTCTTAGTGCATATTCTCAGCTCATATACAACCTGAGACAAAAAATAAAACGACGCCCTACGAAGGAATTATCCGAATCAGACGGAAACAGGTAGATGTGCTGTACGTGTGCAGAGGAACAAACGATTATAATTTCAGAAAAATTAGGTGATTTATTCAAGAGAAATAGCTTCACAAATTGAGCAAGTCAATAAAGAGATGGTTCACCTCTGGCCCTTATGCAAACAGGCATTCGGCTAGGCGTTGATTGACAGAGCTGCTGAATGTCCTCCTGAGGGATATGGTGAAAATTTTTGCCTAATTGGGACGTTATAAACACTGAAAAAGGGAATTCTAAGGCTCAATCTAGATATAGTGGGGATCAGCCAAGTATAATGGAAAGAAGACATAGATTTCTAGTCAGGTGAGTATAAGGTAGCATCAGAAAATGGGTATAACGGGGATAGGATTCGTTATGAATGGAAAAGTAAGACAGAGACTGAGTTACTGTCAGCAGTTCAGTAATAGGGTCTTTCTCATCAGAATCGACAGCAAACCAAAACCGACAACGATAGTTCAGTTATACATGCTGACGTCGCAAGTTGAAGACGAAGGGACAGAGAAGTATACTAGGATATTGAACAGGTAATTAAGTACGTAAATGGAGCTGAAAATCTAATAGTCATCGGGGACTGATGACTCCATAGTGCTTAGAGCCATATGAACCATTTGAACACCGTGAGAGTAAAAGAATACCGGCGTACTGTTCCAGGACTGTCCATTGACGAAGTCGCTGCCCAGGCGTTCGTCTTCTTCATCGCGGGCTTCGAGACGTCCTCGACTACCATGAGCTTCGCCCTCCACGAACTCGCCCACCATCCGGAGGTCCAAGGGCGCCTGCAGACGGAAATGGACACAGTTCTGAAGCAACACGGTGGACAAATCACCTATGAGGCAGTCAATAGCATGCCCTACCTCGAAAAAGTCGTTGCAGGTGCGTAGCAATTTCTGTCGCAACATGTTTCACTCATATCACGCTGGCCTGCCCTGTAGAGAATAAGTGTAGCACTGGTTCTGGTACTTTACACAGGAAGAGATTTCTGTAGAGTCTTGTGCCGTAAGGAATCAAGGGAGAGGATTTTGTTATGGGTGGCCTGCGTCCTCTTTCTACAACAAAAATGCACACGTGGATTAGTATGGTTCTTTTCTTACCTGAAGCTCCTACTTAATTTTAATAGAGTTCATGTTCGTGCTACAAGCTCCTCACCAGTAATCTTATTGCAGACATATCGCTAATCTTGGTATTAAAAACTTTAGTCTCGCTGGTATAGTCACAACTCTGGTCGCTATGTACCGTCGTAGCCTGAGAGAGTCAGTGAGGCCCTACAATCAGCGGCATCGGTATAAATACCCGCTGTCGAGAGGGCATTGGCGGCGTATTGTTTGTCGGTGTGTCTCTGGCCTCTCACATGATAGGGGCGCTTGATACAGCGCCTACTATCGATCTTCGCGCTGCGTCTTTGCCTACCGGTATGCTGGTGACAGCTTACGCCATCACAATTTCTGTATATTAACTGCATCTGAACAACTATATTATTCTGGGCCGTACGTAAGCCTAAGGTGAACCAGGACTGTGGTGCGACTCTTCTAGATAATCTAGGAGCTAGTGTCGAATGGTTGCAGATGTAGTTCCTCCTTGAGGAAAACAAACGAACTAAATGCAATTTTTTGGCGTATTAGTTCGTAAGAAAATGCAATATTTTCGATTAAAAGCAACACGTTATGTGGTTTAGGGCATACGGTTTTATTTTTGGGAATCTTTTGCGATTTACGAAGTGGTGGTAAAGCTGCCACCTAAGAGAACAGTTAAAAGTTTTTTTGTTCATTTCGCTGTGTATAATTCGTGCATATTTATACGAGGGGCGGTCAATAAGCAATGCAACAAATTTTTATCTCTACCAACTTCGGTTCAAAAAATGCGGAATTTGTTGTGGGACATCGTGGAGTGTACCCGCTTCAGCCCCTATAGTTTCACGAAGTTCGTGTAGGTAGCGGCTCTATACGTCGTCTTCAAAATGGCGTTTGTAACCTAGTTGCGTTCCAAGCAGAGAGCTGTCACTGAGTTTTTTTGGCGGAAAACAAGAGTATCGCTGATATTCGTCGGCGCTTGTACCATGTCTACGGAGACCTGGCAGTGAACAAAAACATCGTGATTCGTTGGGCGAGGCGTCTGTCATTATTGCAACATGGTACGTGTAAACCTGTCCGATCTATCGTGTGCCGAATAGCATCACGCAGCAGTTACTCTTGAAATGTTGGAACGTGTGGACGCTCTAATTCGAGATGATTGACGGATCACAATCAAACGCTTCGCTGCACAACTGAACGTCTCTGTTGGTAGTGCTGACAATCTCATCCACCAGTTGGGGTGCTCAAAGGTACGTGCCCATTGAGTTCCTAGCTGCCTAACTAAAGACCATAAAGATCAACGAAGGACGATCTATGCGGAATTACGAGGGTGATCGTGACAATTTTTTGTCGAATTTCGTCACAGGCAGTGAAACATGGGTTCATCACGTCCGTAGCCCACTCTAAGTGTAAATGGTTCCGGAAAAATACTTCACCTCTTAGGAGTTAAAAAATCTCAGCAAATAGGGAGCATCATGACAGATACAGGGATTAATGACCACAAGGTCCACCGCAACATCCACATCCACCAAAAGTCAATCCGAAATATATCTATTTAAAAAATTCTTCCCAACTGACTATGTAATTGCAGACCAGACGTGTCTTACGTTCAAAGAAACAGTACCTGCAGCAGTTGATGACTTATACCGAATAAATTAATAAAACATGCTGCTGATTCCCCATGGTACACAAAAGAGGTCAGAACACTTGCAAAGGAACGAAAAAAGCAGCCAGATTTAAAAGAACACGAAATCTCCAGCATTATTGATATTTTACTGAAGCTCTTAACTTAAGGCAGACTTCAATGTGAGATGCTTTTAACAGCTTCCACAACGAAACTCTGTCTCGATATCATATAAAGTACACTAGCAGCAGCACATAATCAATACCTTCGTTGCGCGATTAACGGTGGGAATACGACCGATGTCAGCGCCACCAAAGCGGAGTTACTAAACACAGTTTTCCGAAATTCCATCACCAAAGAAGTACATATTCCAGAATTCGAATGAAGAACAGCTGTTAACATGAGTCACAATTACAAATAGATATACTCGGTGTAGCGAAGCAGCTTAAATCACTTAACAAAGGCTCAGTGTAATTAAGCGCTTAAATCAACTAGTAAAGGCAGGTCTTCTGATCTAGATAGTATAGCAATTAGGTTCCTTTGCTTATACAATAGCCCGATATTTGGCAATCATATACAACCACTCGCTCGACGAAAGGCCCATACGTAAAGACTGAAAACTTTCACAGGTCACACCAATACTCAAGAAAGGAAATAGAGGTAATTCGATGAATTACACACCCGCATCACTGACGTGAATTTGCAGTGGGATTTTGGTACATATACTGTTTTTGAACATTGTGAATTATTTCGAAGATAATGGATTGTTGGCATACAGTCAGCACGGATTCAGAAAGTAGCTGCTGACAGGGAATCTCAAATTGATTCCATATTTCTAGATTTCGAGACAGCTTTCGACACCATTCCTCCCGAGAGACCTGTAATCAAATTGCGTACCCATCGAATATCGTTTCAATTGTACGACTGAATTCGTGGTTTCCTCTCAGAAAGGTATAGTACGTACTATTCGAGGGAAAATCACCGCGTAAAACGGAGGTGATATGTACCATTCCCCAAGGAAGTATGATGGGTCCTCTTCTGTTCCTATTCTATGTAAAAGTTTTGGGAGATTTTTGCAGATGATGCTGTCATTTACCGTCTAGTGAAGTCATCAGAAGACCAAAACCAATTGCAAAATGACCTAAACACTATATTTGTACGGTGCGAAAAGTAGCAATTGTCTCTCAATCGGGAAAAATGTGAGGGCACGCACTTGCGTACGAAAAGAAATCCATTAAATATAGGGCACACGTTAGATCACACAAATTTAAAGGCTGCCAATTGAACTAAATACCTAGGAATTACAATTACGGACAATGTAAACTGTAACGATGACATATATAACGTTGTGGGGGTGGCAAACAAAACATTGGGTTGTATTGAAGATGGAACAGCTGTACTAAAGAGACTGCCTACACTATGCCTGTCCGTCGTATGCTACGTATTGCTGTGCAGAATGGGATCCTTACCAGACGATTGAGGAAGGACATCTAAAAAGTCCAAAGAAGGGCAGTTCGTATTGTATTATCGCTAATAAAACTGAGAGTGTGACGGATATGACAAACGACTTGGGGAGGCAATCATTAAAACAAAGGTTTTTTCGTTGCGGTGAGATCTTTTGACGAAATTTTTAGCATCAATGTTCTCCTCTAAATGTGAAAATATTTTATTTACGCCAAGCTACATAGGACGAAATTATCATTGTAATAAAAATAAGAGAAATCATAGCTCGTATAGAGAGCGATAAGTGTTGATTTTTCCCACACTTTGCTGCAGAGTGGAAAGATTGAGAAATAGTCTGAAGGTGGTTCGACGAACCGTCTGCAAGGAACTTCAGTGACAGTTGCAGAGTACTCATGTACATGCAGATGTAGATATACCTCTGGACCATTTCCTTACTATGATGACGACGCGGAAAGGAAACCGTATTTGATAAACACTCCCTCGATATTTTCAAACTTTAGCGGCAGTTCATAAACTTGGCAACTTTATTTACGTCTCTGTAAGTTTTGCGGGATGTGTGGACTTCCAAATGGTTCAAATGGCTCTGAGCACTATGGGACTTAACATCTGTGGTCATCAGTCCCATAGAATTTAGAACTACTTAAACCTAACTAACCTAAGGACATCACACACATCCATGCCCGAGGCGATGTGTGGACTGTTTCTATGCCAAGCCGTATGGCACAGGTGTCAATAAATTTGACACAGAGAACAGTCCGAAATGAGTCTTACCACTTGGTATATACACTGCTCCCCTCAATATTTGGAAACGCATCGTTAGTTTCTTACCAATCCATTCTGATCCCACATTTTTGGCGTTTGGACAGGTATAAGTAGTTCATGCAGGTAGTGACAGATGGGAGGGAACAGACAGGAGGGACGTGTGAGAATGTCAAACATAAAGACAGCGATCAATACATGGGGAAAGCTGGTGAAATATTAAGAAATTTCTGAGAGAAATTTACGAAATTTGTACCGATTCTTCGTACTGCCCTGACAAGAACTACTCTTAACAGAGAACATAAATTTTAAAAAGTCACCTTTTCCAACCTGTCTTGTCTTCCAGAGTGAATTTTTCACTCTTCAGCTGAGTGTGCGCCGATATGAAACTTCCTGGCAGGTTAAAAGTGTGTGCCAGACCTAAACTCGAAATCAGGACCTCTGTCTTTCGCGGGCAACTGCTCTACCGACTCAGGTACCCAAGGACGTCTCAGAACCCGTCGTCTGCTTTACTTCCGCCAATACCTAACCTCCTACTTTCCAAACTTCACAGAAGTTCTCTCCTGCGAAGCCTGGACTAGCATTCCTGGAAGAAAGACAACTGCGGATACATGACTTAGCCACAAACTGGTGAGGGGGGGGGGGCAGGAGTTTGCAGAATGAAATTTTCACTCTGCAGCGATGTGTGCTCTGATCTGAAACTTTCTGGCAGATTAAAACTGTGTGGGGGATCGAGACCGGAACTCTGGACCTTTGCCTTTCATTGTCAAGTGCTCTACCGACCGAAGTTTGGAAGATAGGAGATGAGATACTGCCGGCAGTAAAGTTCTGAAGTGGGCTCGTGAGTTGTGCTTGAGTAGCTCAGTCGCTAGAGCACTTGCCAGCGAAAGGCAAACGTCCCGATTTTGAGTCTTGGTCCGGCACACAGTTTTGATCTGGCAGGAAGCTTCATGCCTTGTGTTGTTGTGACCTTCAGCCCGAAGTCAGGTCTGATGCGGCTCCCCATACTACTCATCCTTTGGAAACGTTCTCAATTCGAGATAAGTATCGCAATCTGCATCCATTTTCATCTGCTTACAGTGTTTAAGCTTCGGCAGCCCTCCACAGTTTTTAGCTCCACAATATTGTCCACTACCAAACTAATGATTCGTTGCTTCCAGAGGATGTGTCTTGTGAACTGATCCCTTCTTCTAGTTATGATTTGCCATAAATTTCTTTTCTCCTCTGATTCAATGTCCCGTCCTTAGTTACTACCCAGTATTCGTTTGTAGACAGGTACGAGTAATCCTATCGGATATGCATCCATATTTGTTAACTGAGTGACTTGCTGAGTATTTCGAAGACTTATTTCCCTCTTTCTTTGCAGCATTTTTTGATGACAGGAGAAAAAAAATCTTGTAGGCTGCTGCCTTTAAGCAGTCAGTACTCGCATTCAATCAGTTTTGATATTTTGTAGACTGATAATATTTTCATCATTCACTCTCAGTTACTAGTTAATGTTGTTTGTCCTGTAGACATAAATGCGGTTACTGGGTGTTTTGCGACTGAATTTTAGTTGAGCTCGTTGAGGCAACATGTATCTTCTAAGCGTCTCAGGTATTTTCTGTAGTCTCTACATAAAATGAATCTATTAATAACTATTTTATTAACTATGAATATGTCACTATCATACGTTTTCCTTAGATGTGTGGAGTGTCATAGCAACACATTTACGTTCACTCATTATGTTGACTATTTATAAGTTTCATATACAACATCAGGAGTTACTTTTATAAGTGTAAAATATAAGAGAAATGAAGCTAACTGCTTAACTAAGAAACTATATATAGTGTAAATGGTAACTGAATCTCAAAGTACACGTGTGATGCACCACACCTCTAAACCAAAGAACTCAAAACTAAATTCATACGTATTCTAATGGATCTCTGAATGTATGTGTGTGTGTGTGTGTGTGTGTGTGTGTTCCACATCTCTTCCTAAATTACTGGACCAGTTTCAACCAAACTTGGTACACATATACCTTACTGTCAGACGACAATGGCTGTCGGGCTAAGAACCACATACCTATCAGAGGAGTGAGTGTGAAAATACATCCACGACGCTTGAATTCCCAAACTTTATTGATCCAGTATTTGAGAATGAGTGCACATAGCGACTTGCAACAGATTCTACATATAATTTCAAACTTTTAAGAAACTTGTTGTCTCTTGTAACCCCTACAAAATTTTTATCGCACCCTACTTTTCCGCTGTTCATGCAGTTAATGTACGGCATGAGGCATGGCATTACAAAGTATTACCTCTTTACTTCTGACTGTATTTGGGACGCTTTTTACAGACAGTATGCACAAATATCACTGAAAGTAAGTGCAAAATTATATCATTCTACGACATTTAGTTTGGGAGGTATGACGTCATGACCAGTGAGATGCGTGAAAGACTGCCGCTTCGTGAATGGAGTTTAACTTTATTACTTCTTTACTACTAACTCCATTTGCAACACATTCTGCAGACAGTATCCACAAAAGCCATTGAATGTATCTACAAATTGTATCACTGGACGATATGAGTTCAGGAGTGTCGACGTCGTGAACATTAAGTACGAGACTAGACGCTGCGTGGTATGGGCGTGAGCGCACTGCTGCAAGTAAATTACCTGAGCAACACCTGGTTTCTCCAAAAAAATGGCTCTGAGCACTATGGGACTTAACATCTGTGGTCATCAGTCCCGTAGAACTTAGAACTACTTAAACCTAACTAACCTAAGGACATCACACAGATCCGTGCCCGAGGCAGGATTCTAACCTGCGACCGGAGCGGTCACGCGGTTCCAGACTGAAGCGCCCAGACCGCACGGCCACACCGGCCAGCTCCTGGTTTCTCCGCTAGTAATTAAAATAAGGCATATGGTTAGAATAACTGCGACTTCTTTTGCAGACTACTGAAAATGAGTAATGCAATTACAAGAATGTTGTACATAGAACAGAATTTAGAATACGGTGTTAAAAGTTGTCACTGTAGAGTGGATCCTTTCGTAAAATGACGGAATATGGCTACTTTTTACTTGTAATTAGGGTGATTTGAAAATGACATGAAATACAGATGTCAGAAATTTGCTTGGAAATGACGCCTAGTCGAAGTCAGCTAATCGCGCGATTGAATAAAGCTCGCGTTACTGCCTACTGAAGCCCATGTTTACGTTTGTTAATTAGAAGAAGCAAGTTTGACTGAAAAATTAAATACACTGGTGTCCAAAATTAAAGCAACAAATAGAAATTTTTCACTGTTGCGTTTATTTTGCCACAAAACAGTATAAACAGGTGATAGTAAAGTGGAAAAAAGAATACAGAACCTAAACGACGGCAATATGCATAACGGTACACAAAAATGTTCTTCGTTTTATCCAACTTGCTCCCACATTCCAACAACTGGTTAATGTCCTGAGAGTGGGATGTTACCACGTCTGGCTCCAATACAACCCTGACAAAGACGGGACATGCTCTGAGTGATGTCATCAGTCTCATCTAGAGGAAACAACAGCCATTCTTCCTGCAAAGCTGCTCGCAAGTCTCGGAGAGTGGTTGGTGGATGCTGACGTGGTGCAACCCGTCCCCCTAGCTAATCCCAGACATGCTCTATGGGATTCAAATCGGGAGAGAGAGCAGACCACGCCATGGGTGCAATATCTTTCGTTTCCAAGAAAACATCAACCACCCGTGTTATATGAGGTCGAGCATTATCATCCATCAATACGAAGTCTGGGCCAACAGCACCTCGCAACAACCGCAGACGAGGGCCCAGGGTTCCGTCACGATACCTGACAGCAGTTAAACCCTGCCGAATCACCTGTACAGTTTCAAGAAGAGGTGCTCGAGTGGTCAACATAATTCCTGCCCACACCAATCAGGATCTTCCTCGATCTTCCCACATTGTCTGGATTCAGAAATTGTGTTCCACGTTCTCTCCAGATGCGAATGCGTCGATAATTACTCTCCACACCAAATAGGGACTCATGTGCGAAAAGAACATTGGCCCACAGTTCGGCCGTCCAGGTGGCAAGTTGACTACTTCACTACAGACCTTCCCTTCTGCGAAGACGCATCAGAGGTGCACATACAGAAGGTCTCCGAAAATAAAAGCTACTCTGCCGAAGCCTTATGTGCACTGTTTGTCTCGATACAGCGCCTCCAATGGATGCTGCAAAGTCAGATGCGAGTTGCCGCGCGGTACTAAGGCGATACCGTAGGCCCTTACGGCCAAATAACGGTCCTCTCCTTTTGATATCACACGTGGTCGGCCCTGCCCTGATCTTCGGGATACTGGTTCAGTGCCTATGAATAGTCGCCACATCCGAGAAACAACAAAACGCTTCACATTAAGCCATTCAGCAACATGAGTTTGCGTCTGTCCCGCTTCCATTCTCCTCATGGTCCTCCACAGCAGGGTGTCTGTAGGCGTCTTCTCTGTGCAGTACTTGAGCGTCTGTGACTGTATACACAGCGATTGGGGATGTGGGACTAACCGGCAAACAGTACCCCGTTTGATAGGCGCCCTGACGTCACCGATGGCGTGGTCGTCCATGGACCGGAGTGCCCTATTCCGCGAAGAACACGATTGAGGACATCTGTTAACATTTTGTATGGTTATACCGTGGTGTGGACACAACACGTGGAAACAGCAGTTTAAGTTGTGAATACCAGTGTAAAATGATGTGGCAAAATACGAGTAGTAGAATACACTACTGGCCATAAAAATTGCTACACCAAGAAGAAATGCAGATGACAAACGGCTATTCATTGGACAAATATATTATACTAGAACTGACACGTGATTACATTTTGACGCAATTTCGGTGCATAGATCCTGAGAAATCAGTACCCAGAACAACCACCTCTGGCCGTAATAACGGCCTTGATACGCCTGGGCATTGAGTCAAACAGAGATTGGATGGCGTGTACACGTACAGCTGGCCATGCAGCTTCAACACGATACCACAGTTCATCAAGAGTAGAGACTGGCGTATTGTGACGAGCCAGTTGCTCGGCCACCATTGACCAGACGTTTTCAATAGGTGAGAGATCTGGAGAATGTGTTGGCCAGGGCAGCAGTCGAACATTTTCTGTATCCAGAAAGGCCCGTACAGGACCTGCAACATGCGGTCGTGCGTTATCCTGCTGAAATGTAGGGTTTCGCAGGGATCGAATGAAGGGTAGAGCCACGGGTCGTAACACATCTGATATGTAACGTCCGCTGCTCAAAGTGTCATCAATGCGAACAAGAGGTGACCGAGACGTGTAACCAGTGACACCCCATACTATCACGCCGGGTGATACGCCAGTATGGCGATGACGAATACACGCTTCCAATGTGCGCTCACCGCGATGTCGCATAACACGGATGCTACCATCATAATGCTGTAAACAGAACCTGGATTCATCCGAAAAAATGACGTTTTGCCATTCATGCACCCAGGTTCGTCCAAATGGTTCAAATGGATCTGAGCACTATGGGACTTAACATCTATGGTCATCAGTCCCCTAGAACTTAGAACTACTTAAACCTAACTAACCTGACAGCACACAACACCCAGCCATCACGAGGCAGAGAAAATCCTTGACCCCGCCGGGAATCGAACCCGGGAACCCGGGTGTGGGAAGCGAGAACGCTACCGCACCACCACGAGATGCGGACCACCCAGGTTCGTCGTCGACTACATCATCGTAGGCGTTCCTGTCTGTGATGCAGCGTCAAGGGTAACCGCAGACATGGTCAACGAGCTGATAATTCATGCTGCTGCAAACGTCGTCGAACTGTTCGTGCAGATGGTTGTTGTCTTGCAAACGTCCCCGTCTTTTGACTCAAGGATAGAGTCGTGGCTACACGATCCGTTACAGTCATGCGGATAAGATGCCTGTCATCTCGATTGCTAGTGATACGAGGCCGTTGGGATCCAGTACGGCGTTCCGTATTACCCTCCTGAACCCACCGATTCTATATTCTGCAAACACTCATTGGATCTCGACCAACGCGAGCAGCACTGTCGCGATACGATAAAGCGCAATCGCGATAGGCTGCAATCCGACTTTTATCAAAGTCGGAAATGTGATGGTACGCATTTCTCCTCCTTACACGAGGCATCACAACAACGTTTCACCAGGCAACGCCGTTCAACTGCTGTTTGTGTATGAGAAATCGGTTGGAAACTTTCCTCATGTCAGCAAGCTGGCGCCACACTTGTGTGAATGCTCTGTAAAGCTAATCATTTGCATATCACAGCATCTTCTTCCTGTCGGTTAAATTTCGCGTCTGTAGCACGTCATCTTCGTGGTGTAGCAATTTTAATGGCCAGTAGTGTAGTTATTCATATCTAAATGGTAAACAGCTACTAGTGTCCAGCTTGGGAATGCTGTCGTGACTGTCAGATAATAGGGAGAAGGCTTACGGAGTCCGACGCCTGTTGCAGAGACGCTGAGGAAGTACCCGCCGGTGATGATACTCAACAGAGAGAGCAACGCCGAGTACCGGATTCCCGACACCGACGTAATGCTCGACAAGGGCACCCCCATCATAATTCCGGTGTACGGCCTGCACCACGACCCCGACATCTTCCCGGACCCCGAGCGCTTCGACCCCGAGAGGTTCTCCGACGAGCAGAAGGCCCAGAGGCACCCCTACGTCTACCTGCCGTTCGGAGAGGGGCCTCGCATCTGCATAGGTGAGTCCTTCAGCTGTACCAGCTGCCCTTCACCTTCACGACAACACCGCCCAAACTTCGCAAATGTCAGCTTCCGTCATAATCACCTCACACGCAAATAACATGTTCAGGCTAGAACAAACATACAGAATACACACTCCCCCCATGAGCAGTGTTTAAGGTTTTCTTTAAATTCCAGATCATAAAAAGGGTAAACCTTTCCTCGGCGCGAAGGTTGGTTTCAAAATCACAGTGCTCCAAGAGGCACGGTCCTATTGCAGGTCCTAATCTTTCACCTTCGTTCGACCCTCGACTCAACTTAAAGAGCGAGTTATACGGGGACTTGTAGTCTAAGGTAGACTCCCATCTACTGTGCAACATTTACCAGATCATTATCAGAGTATAAAGTAGCGGTAAACGACCAAAAAACGTCCTGGGACCAATCCAACACCCGCACTAATGTGTTATCAGACTGGCACTCGGTCACATCTTTTTCCTTTGGCGTCTGACCGCCCCTTGCGTCCGAGTGGTCAAGATAATACATGTCCACACCATTCAGGATCTTCCTCGATATCAGTCTCTTTCCACAATGTTTGGATTCCGAAATTGTGTTCCACCTTCCCTTCCTTGTACTTTCAAGTTTAACTTCCCATTACTTTATAAAAGCACAGGACGGAACATGTAGTCGGTCTGTCAACCATTGCCCACAGAAACGGTCTCTCACGAGTCCTGCCTTACGTCATTCATTTGCTCCTCCACCAAAGACAGAGTCTCTTAGGTGATCTGCACCTGCCATTAGTGGCTCCAGCGTCCTTCTCTCGCCAATACTTCTTTATCCGCTCTTCAAATTAAATTCCTTTTCTCTTGGAATCAAAACTGATGGGACAACTCTTGTCTTTACAAGTTAAGATGCTCCCCTTTTAACATTCTCACCCAGCCTGATTAACGCAAATAATAAATAAAACATCAATACAATATTTTACTCGATGATGTTTTGTCAGTTACTACGAACTGTGACCGTTCTGACAGAAAATTACGCATCCAATCGCTCCACTACATCTACATCATTTGCGAAGTGTTGGTGTAGATGTCGTTCCGCTATTGGATTCCTAATTTTCTGTCTGAACGGTCACAGTTCGTAGTAATTGACGGAAAATCGTCGAGTAAAATAGAACTGATATCAAGTCTTTCCCAAGGGCCCGACACGACATTCTTCATTTCAATGACTGCTTCACGGCCTATGCCATCTGGATCCTTTCCACCAACACTAGCTTATCTTTTATGAACGGCGCAGGTGGGAACTCTCATTGAAATGTATTCTGTTTCCAAAACCCTCCTGGCCTGTTGTTATGAATTACTACACGTACATCACAACATCACAAGCCGGCGATGGGGGCGGAAATGTTAAGCTATAAAATTACAAATTACTCAACTTTCGTACAAGATGGTCCAAGTTCTTCTCCAAATAAATAACTTTGTGCTTTTAAGTTTAACTTCCATTTATTTTATAGAAGCACAGGACAGAACATCTAGTCGGTCTGTCAAATAGTTCAAATAGCTCTGAGCACTACGGAACTTAACATCTGAGGTCATCAGTCCCCTAACGAACCTAAGGACATCACACACATCCATGCCCGAGGCAGGATTCCAACCTGCGACCGTAGCAGTCGCGCGGTCCCGAACTGAAGCGCCTAGAACCGCTCGGTCACAGCGGCCAGCAGTCGGTCTGTCAACCAGTGCCCACAGAAACTGTCTCTCACGTACCATGCCTTACATCATTCACACTTTCATACGAATCATACAGAACTTTTTATCATTACAAAGAGCGTTGCAATCAACTTCAAGACACATTTATTTTATATGTTTTCCGTATTGTATTATTTTTCGTTTTTTGTTTTTGGACAATGAAACTTCAATGTGTTTCCCAAATTCGCGCCATTTTTGTTGAAATTTAACGTTTTTACATTCCAAGATTTTAGGGTCAAACATTTTCATCCACACATTCAAGGACTTTTACGATGATTCTGATCTGTGAAAGAAGTCGCTTTCCTACTTAACGTCACCTTCTCTACAGTACACACAGAATTTCGTAACATTGAACAATGAGTTACACATTATCATTATAGCAGTCCGCCGCCGGTAGCTGAGTGGTCAGCGCGACAGAATGTCAATCCTAAGGCCCAGGGTTCGATTCCCGTCGGAGATCTTCTCCGCTCAGGGACTGGGTGTTGTGTTGTCCTAATCATCATCATTTCATCCCCATCGACGCGCAAGTGGCCGACGTGGCGTCAAATCGAAAGATTTGCACCTGGTAAACGGTCTAACCGACGGGAGACCCTAGCAACACGACATTTATTTTTATTACAGCATTACCAGCTACTGTATGTACATCGTGAAAAACGCATCTTAATATCACAAATCAAACGGAAAAGGTCTCTCTACATCCACATTTACCTTTCTGACAGTCAGTACTTCAGAACACAATATGACTCATTTATTTCATAATTGCCAATATTTTTCTTCTTGCATGTGCAAGTGTCGAACTGTTTATAATGTGTTAATACCTGTCAGCTTATTATCTTCCTACTGTGCCAGTTACATCTTATTCTTAAGATTAAAGTTTATAGCATTAAACACCAAATTTCTGCCCTCTTCATAACTACAAAGTCTTCTATCTTTACGACACAAATTCTCGTTTTTAGATCCTAAAACGTATCCTTTCTCATAATTAAAATTCTTATTATTCCTTCTCTAAATCTGTAATTTTTCTTCCTCAAAGCTACGAGTGTCTTTCAATAATTAAAAGAGACAAATTGGTCTGGAGAAAAAAGCCTTTATTTTTACAAAACAGTACTTTTTCTACTTTTCAACACAATCCCCTTGAACATTTATACACTTGTTCCAACGGGCTACAACCTTTTTTATTCCGGCTACAAAGAACTCTTTATCTTGGTGTTTGAATCAATTCCCCACTAACGTTTTCATGTTCTCGTTGTCCTGGTATCTCTTCCCAGGTAATGGAAATCACTAGGTGCTAAATCAGGACTGCGAGGTTGATGAGGCAGTACTTCCCTGCTCATTTTGTCGATGGTTTACGGGTTAGTTGAGCAATATGAGGACGTGCGTTACTTTGCTGGAGAATCACACCTCTCCTCTGAGATCCATGACGTCTCTCTCTCATGGCTGGTTTCACCTTGTTTAAAAGCAAATGTGAGTAGTACTGGCTGTTCATTGTACGCTGCTCTTCGAGATAAGCACAAAAAAACTGAACCTTTTGTATCCCAAAACACCGTCAACATGACTTTTCCTGCTGATGCCTGAGTTTTGAATTTTTGCTTGACAGGTGAGTTGGTGTGCTTCCACTCCATAATTTGTCTTTTTGATCCTGGCTCATAATAGTGAACCCAAGTTTCATCACAAGTTAAAATTTTTTTGAGGAGGTGCTCACCTTCTCTTTCACAATGTTTCGTTAGGTATCTGCACGCTCTCAAACTTGTTTCCTTGTGTAGCTGCGTCAACTCCTTTGGAACCCATCTTGCAAATGTTTTGCGGTACTTCAACTTGTTGCAGATAAAGTTATGAACTGTACCAGTACTAACTTGAACCTTATCAACTATCATTTCCACAGTCACGTGGCGGTCGGCACGAATAATGTCATCAATGCGACTTTCAAGTGAGGGAGTTAAAACGGTAACCGGTAGGCCGGAACGGTGTTCGTCAGTCACTGAGTCGCGACCATTTTTGAACTGCTCTGCCCACTTGTAAAAATTTGCACGATTCATACAACCTTCACCATAAACTTTAGATATTCTACAGTATATATTCAGAAAATAAAAACAAATAATAGAACGTTGTTCAACTAATGTCGACGTTCCAGGCGGACTCGGAATCTTGAAATGTATTTTGGAGTTTATAAACAAAATATCAGCTGATCAGGGACCATCCCGGTGATGTCAACTTAAAGCCACAAAATTACCAACTTCGCCCTACTAACAGTTTTTCCCCAGACCAGTTTGTCTCTTTAATTATTGAATGACCCTAGTACAATTAGTCATTCTTGGTTTTTTATATTCTCTGCTTAAGACCTGAATATATCTCAGTTAGTCTGTAATAAAAGTTTCTCGTGAAGCTGGTCTTACTGCCTCCACCGAGCCGGACGAAACTTGCACTTCTTATTGCTTCAAACAAACTATCGCAACGAGCAAGACAGTTCAGTGCTGCCGATCCACAGGGTGTTAGACTCGTTACAGAGTCCCACTCCTCTGGCATTCAAGCTCATTCACTACTTTCGTGCTATTTCTACTGCATTACATGTTTTCAACTGCGTTCTTATTTCGTTTCACACAAAAGTTACATCTACATGTGTTTATAAATGAATTTCTTCGCGTATTTTCAAGTATCTATCAGTTAACTTCACATCCCTCATAATTTCTTCCGTTTCACTTAAGAGGACGCACGGGTTGAATTCTGTCAAAAGCAGGGGAAAATAGCTGAAAATATACTTCTCGCGTGAATTATTATATTTTAAAGCTTATGACGTCCTTTTTCAGACAGAGGTCAACAACAGACTTCTCTCTGCATTACGAGTCTCTAAAATATCTTCTTGTGTCATCAGCCCGTAGTCTGTCAGTTCGATGCTCCATTATGTTCTTACCTCTTGGAAACACTCAGGTAACTTCACTGGTTCATCTTTCATACAGCCAGCTGGTTACACGTCACGCCTATCCCTGATTCATCGTCAGTATGGTTGTGGTTTGGTTTTCTGCTCCAGATCGTCCCGTGATCCATTTGTCTGCTTTCCGCCCTCTCCTCCCCAGAGATTCCACGCGCGCTTGTCTACATTGTTCGTCAAGTAATCCTCAGTTTTTAAAATGATTTTCTCGTGAAAAATTCAACTGTTACTGCCTGTCATCAGTACACAGTGACTGATCGTAAAAGATTCTTTCTAGACACACGGGAATGCTAGTTTTGAAACCTATGTTTACTTTACCAATGCATTGCAGAGCATTTATAATCTTTTACTTCTTTCATTCTACCTCCAGTCATTGTATTCAACATCCCCCATTACAACAGGCCGTTAGTTGGCCATTTCATTGTATTGTTAATATGTGCGATTTCATCTTAATGTGTTGATTTCTCATTACATATGTAACATTGTACATTTACACGAATATTCATTGTCTTGAAATCACCGTAAAGGACATGGCGATGGGTTCTTCCACACAGTAGTGTTTTCTTCTGTTACAGTCGTGGGTGGAGTGCCGGAAGAGTGGCTGCTCCACGCTCCTGTGCACACTACAGTTATTCTGATTTCGTTACTAGTTTCAGTGGCAGCGACATCCAGAGAGCTGCGACGCGTTTCCAACTTCCTCGCTTAACTGTTAGTGGCTCATAGGACATTACGAGATCCTAAATCTGAAACGTGGACCTATTTTATCACCGGAATATTTTTACCCAAGAGGATGCCATCATCATTAAGCTATTCAGTAGAGCTGCATGCCCTTATGATAAGTAATGGCTGTAGTTTCCCTTGCTTTCACTAGTTTTTTAGTACCGACAAAGCAGTTGGCCAGTGTTACACGGTCAGTCGCTCACACAGACTGTTGCCCCCGTAGCTGCTGCCCCTCATGAGGAATCATGTGACTGACTGGTGTCTCCACAGGTATCCCTCCAGTGTCGTTGATGTTCGAAAGCCACTCCATCTCGGCATATACACTCCTGGAAATTAAAATAAGAACACCATGAATTCATTGTCCCAGGAAGGGGAAACTTTATTGACACATTCCTGGGGTCAGATACATCGCATGATCACACTGACAGAACCACAGGCACATAGACACAGGCAACAGAGCATGCACAATGTGGGCACTAGTACAGTGTATATCCACCTTTCGCAGCAATGCAGGCTCCTATTCTCCCATGGAGACGATCGTAGAGATGCTGGATGTAGTCCTGTGGAACGGCTTATCATGCCATTTCCACCTGGCGCCTCAGTTGGACCAGCGTTCGTGCTGGACGTGCAGACCGCGTGAGACGACGCTTCATCCAGTCCCAAACATGCTCAATGGGGGACAGATCCGGAGATCTTGCTGGCCAGGGTAGTTGACTTACACCTTCTAGAGCACGTTGGGTGGCACGGGATACATGCGGACGTGCATTGTCCTGTTGGAACAGCAAGTTCCCTTGCCGGTCTAGGAATGGTAGAACGATGGGTTCGATGACGGTTTGGATGTACCGCGCACTATTCAGTCTCCCCTCTACGATCACCAGTGGTGTACGGCCAGTGTAGGAGATCGCTCCCCACACCATGATGCCGGGTGTTGGCCCTGTGTGCCTCGGTCGTATGCAGTCCTGATTGTGGCGCTCACCTGCACGGCACCAAACACGCATACGACCATCATTGGCACCAAGGCAGAAGCGACTCTCATCGCTGAAGACGACACGTCTCCATTCGTCCGCCTGTCGCGACACCACTGGAGGCGGGCTGCACGATGTTGGGGCGTGAGCGGAAGACGGCCTAACGGTGTGCGGGACCGTAGCCCAGCTTCATGGAGACGGTTGCGAATGGTCCTCGCCGATACCCCAGGAGCAACAGTGTCCCTAATTTGCTGGGAAGTGGCGGTGCGGTCCCCTACGGCACTGCGTAGGATCCTACGGTCTTGGCGTGCATCCGTGCGTCGCTGCGGTCCGGTCCCAGGTCGACGGGCACGTGCACCTTCCGCCGACCACTGGCGACAACATCGATGTACTGTGGAGACCTCACGCCCCACGTGTTGAGCAATTCGGCGGTACGTCCACCCGGCCTCCCGCATGCCCACTATACGCCCTCGCTCAAAGTCCGTCAACTGCACATACGGTTCACGTCCACGCTGTCGCGGCATGCTACCAGTGTTAAAGACTGCGATGGAGCTCCATATGCCACGGCAAACTGGCTGACACTGACGGCGGCGGTGCACAAATGCTGCGCAGCTAGCGCCATTCGACGGCCAACCCCGTGGTTCCTGGTGTGTCCGCTGTGCCGTGCGTGTGATCATTGCTTGTACAGCCCTCTCGCAGTGTCCGGAGCAAGTATGGTGGGTCTGACACACCGGTGTCAATGTGTTCTTTTTTCCATTTCCAGGAGTGTATTTACAAAACATTCATCCTGAGAACATACTCTTTGCTACACACACGCGCTCTCTCTCTCTCTCTCTCTCTCTCTCTCTCTCACACACACACACACACACACACACACACATACACACAGAATCATTCACATTACAAGTGTTAATCGTCTTTCTTTATGTGTATTTTTATAATTATTATTTAAAACTCGATTTCCTTACCTCGGCACATTCTTGTTTCTTGTCACCCTCGATGTGGCGAGCTCGCTCTCCCAGTTCGGTGTGGTTTTTTACTGTATCCATAATTAAGCTAGAGACGAGTCACAGTTAGGTAAAATTCTGGTCGTACAGGTCCTCTGGTATACCATTGGAATGCTGATGTGCATAGATATACGTAACAGGAACGATGTGCTGTGCACTGACGAGAAAAAAATCGCAGCACAAAATCATTAAAGTAATGAAATTTCGGAAATGCGTTTGTCTGGGTAACATACGTAAATGACAAATACTCCGAGATCACAGGTCAATGTAAGCACGAGATAAGCCATTCCAAATCTGAGATGCTGGTACATTAATAATACATAAGTAGCCGCCAGAATATTTCAAAAAAATGGCTCTGAGCACTATGGGACTCAACTGCTGAGGTTATTAGTCCCCTAGAACTTAGAACTAGTTAAACCTAACTAACCTAAGGACATCACAAACATCCATGCCCGAGGCAGGATTCGAACCTGCGACCGTAGCGGTCTTGCGGTTCCAGACTGCAGCGCCTTTAACCGCACGGCCACTTCGGCCGGCTCAGAATATTTCGTGTAAGCGTGGCAAACGTGTGTGCATTGTTGTACAGGAGCCGGATGTCAGTTTGTGGGATGGAGTTCCATGCCAACTGCACTTGCGCGGTCAGTGTAGGAACGGTTGATGCTGTTGGTGGATGAGGATAGAGTTGTCGTTCGATGATGTCCCATATGCCCTCGATTCGGAACAGACTGGTGTTCGAGCAGGCCAAGGCCACAAGTAGAACAGCGGTACGTGGGCGAGTGTTATCCTGTTGGAAAACATCCCCCGGAATGCTGTTCATGAATGGCGGCGCAACGGGTGGAATCACCAGACTGATGTACAAATCTGCGTCAGGGTTCGTCGGATAAACACGAGAGTGCTGCTGCTGTTATACAAAATCGCACTCCAGACTATAGCTCCGGGTGTAGGTCCAGTGCGGCCTAGCACACAGACTGGTTGGTTGCAGTCAAACAACTGGCTTCCTTCTAAACAGCGCACGGTCTTCACTGGCATCGAGACACAACAAGCTTTCATCCCAAAACACAACAGACCTCCACCCTGCCCTGCAATGAGCTCTAGCTTGACGCCACTGAAGTCGCATGGTTGTGGTTTGGGGTCAGTGAAACGCACGCTACAGGGCATCTGGCTCGGAGCTGTCCTTGAAGTAACCGATTTGTAACAGCTCGTTGTGTCACTGTGGTGGCAAGTGCTGCTCAAATTGCTGCTGCAGATACAGCACGATGGGCCAGAGCCATACGTCGAACACGACGGTCTTCCCTCCCGGTAATGACACGTAGCCGTGCGGAATTCTACTCGTGATCACCGCTGTCAGCAGTCATGTATAGTGTCCACATTCCCGTCAAGTCTTATATCGCAGGACGAACATGTAGCTTCTCGTAGCCCCATTACATGACGTCGTTCAACCTCAGTGTGGTGCTGAAAATAGCGTCTTTCTCGTCTTTAAGGAATTCTTGACTACTACGTATATGTACACCACGTCCAATCTCAAAGCTTACTAACTCTCACGACCGTTCCAGCGTGTATTTAAAGCAAACCTGATTTGCATCCTCATACTGGTGGTACTACCGCCACTCGTATGCGATTGGCACGTAATCTGAATAGACTTCATCTTTCAGATGAAAAAACACGCCTGCCAACTTTCGTTTATGTCGCACAGCTCGTTCTTAATACTGCGATTTTCGTTTCCGTCAGTGTAGTAACGCTAGATATTTTCCTTTCACGGCCCCTTGCGTTTCTTAACGCATTCTTGATCTGAATTATTAACCCTGAGTTATGGATGTTGTTGTGCTCCTGACTGTACATGGTGATCGCATCTTTCACCAGTCTGTCAGTGACATTAAGGTAAAGGCCGGAATGGCACGTTATAGATGCATAAAAGTATTTCGATTTTCCTCTCTCGCGAGTGCTTCACGTGTTGGGTTGTATTATACACAGGGGTTGTTACAATGAGTATATGAGCGTGTGTAGAAAAATAACACGAACGTGACTTTCGCATATAGGAACATTTGGTTGCGCTCGATGTTGGTTACTGTGTGTTAATAGCTGATCTTCAAACTGTTAAAGTCTTTTCTTATTTAAACTACAATTAAAATTATAGCTTTATAACGTCGACGGGTTTTTGGAACGTTTAGAAGCTTTTCATGGGCCGGAACAAAGTTGCTCACAAGTAAATAAAAACCGACTTGGACTGTTTGTGATCACATTTTCTCATGATACAGCAAGTTCAGAGATTAATGACTTCTCATTTCGTGACACAGCACCTGCCTCTTGTTACAAAATGTGAGAGGGTATTTTTGTTCTCTAGTAAATGTTTCTTGTTTCAGGCATGCGGTTTGGTCTGGTGCAAACGAAGGTCGGCCTTATAAACATACTGTCGAGGTACAGCGTTGAACCCAGCGAGAAGAGCGTTCGCCACCTGTCCCTGGAACCGAGGGCCTTCCTGATGACACCCAAGGGCGGGATACAGCTGAGGCTGAGCAAGAGGCCTACAGCGTAGCGTTCCGCCACAAGACACCACTTCCTCTGTAAAAGACTGTTACCCAGAGATTCCCAAAACTGTACATAGTGTATATAATACTGTATTTTTTCGTTACTGAATGCTGATTGTTTTTAATAAAGCGATTGTTGTGAAACCTCTAGCCTCTCGAGTAATCACAATGTCATTCGCACCTGACGTACCCCTCGTATCACGCGTGTAATACTGAAGCTGAGAATGATATTCGAAAGGTATTACTTTCACAATGAAAACATGTTTTGTAAGTCATTCCGTTGTCAATCTGTGATAGACATGTCTGTATATATTAAGTTTTTTCCTTTTTCCTCATTACCTTCTTTCACATAAGGCATCTTCTGCTGCGCTCTTTTTATGGCTGTATTGTGTTCGATGTAGTGTGACTCTTTTTACAAATCCATACATGCTATAAAAGTGGATGTATGTACACTCATGTTCAGAAAAAAAAACAGAACACCTTGAACGACCAGAGATGGGACGTTGATATCCTCAGAACATGTGCATTAGTATCTTCTGCAGAAATGATTAGCATTTGAACCATGTGGAGTTCAAGGCAAACATCGATATCGCGATGCAACAGAGTCTACCGGTAAAATATGCCTGCGGCGCTTGTTGTCGCTATGAACCGAAGAGAACGGATCAGCGTGACTTGAGCAGCTATACAGGATGCCTCACAGACGTATGCCCTAATCGTACCGTCAAATCAGTGACTTCGAAAGAGGGCGCTTTTTTGGTATGAGAAATGTGATGCATCCGTCCTAAAAACTGCTTCTCGTGTGAGACCATCTTTTTCGGCAGTGCAACGGGTATGCGCAGAATGGTTCACATAAGGCCGCAAAACACGACGAGACTGGTTAGGTCGCACCATCTACACCACCCCACGAGAAGATAAACACCTCATCCGAATATCATTGCAGGAGATGTCTGCGTCCTCCTCGGCTCTGGTGCAACAGTGGAACACATCGTAAACTATTAGCGAAGACAATTCATAGGCATTTATTACGGCATGGGTTACGTGCGCGTCGTCCCCTTCTCTGTCTACCTTTTGCGAATGTGCAGGAACATGCTGGACGGCAATCGTGAATGAAAAGACGGGGGACGGGAATGGCATGAGGTAGTGTTTTCGGACGAATCCAGATTCTGTTGGTTCGCCGCAGACAGGGGGAGCGGCTTCACAGTGACTGCTTCCGGACAAGACATAACAGCGCCAGCCTAAGGCCTTATGGTGTCGGGTACTATTGGCTACAACCACAAGTCACAGTTGGTGCGTGTCCAGGGCCAGTCTGTCCTACGTGAATGACGTCTTGCGACCAGTAGCCATACCATTTCTGCACAACACCCCAGACACAATTTTTAGTAAGACAATGCACGACCACATGTTGCTGCACGAACGCATGCCTTCTTGGTGTCATAGCATGTGAGCCTTTCACCCTGGCCAACGAGATCTCCAGAACTGTCGCCAATCGAAAATGTGTGGAATATGGTGAAATGACGGATGTTGCACTGTGTCCCAGTCCCAACCACCACTGACGAACTTTGGAGCCAGGTGAATGCAGCATGGGTAACTACACCACAGAACGCCATTCGCGCCTTATACGCGTCGATGCCATCACGCATGGAACAAGTTATCAGAAAGTATGTCGGACCCTCTTCCTGCTAGGCAACAGGACACATGCTCAACCGAGCTGACTGAAATGCTAATCATTTCTGTAGAAAGTACTAATGTACATGTCATGTGAATATAGAGCTTTCTCTAGTCGTTCAAGATGTTCTACTTTTTCTGAACATGAGTGTGAGTGTGTATGTTCTACATCTCCTTCTTTCAACAAAACTTGGCACACCCTTTTCTAAATGTCAAGGAACAATATTTGTGGGAGTAAGAACCACCTACCAATCGTGGTTCAGGAGATATAACGTCATAAGCACTGTCATGTATTAAAAAATTTCCCCATCATGCATGATGTTTAAATTTATTACTTCTTTGCTGCTGAGTCCGTTCGCAACATATTTCGCAGACAATATCCACATGCGCCGCTGAATGTACCTACGTAAATATACCATTATTGTACGACACGTAGGTCAGGGAATATGACGACATAATCACTGAGATCCGTGAAAAAATGCTGCATCATGCATGAAGTTTTTACACATTTAATTTTCACTACTAGGACACTCCTACTGTCGAGTCAACATAAGAAAAAAAAACCTGACACCTGGCAACGCATTTGACAGCGTTCAAGTTCGAAGTGCAAATGGCTGTAGGCGAAAACAGTCCCCTCCTACAGAGCTACGAAGAGGCGTTACCATAGGGACGTCTACACCATGGCGTTGTAGGCACGCGTAGCAGCTGCGCCCAGCATACAGGAACTGTCCCTATCTTCGTACGACTGTTTCTTAATTTCAAACGTTTTGACATGAATACGTGGAAATAATTTTTTTTCATTATTTCACCACGAACAAAATTCATATTCTGTTTCCATTTTTAATAGAATGTCCACTTTGTCAGCTAGTTATGTACACCTATGTGGCATATGACATGAGGCAGTGTTATGCACACATATACAGTGTATTTCCGTGAGAGCGTGCAAAAATTTAACAGGACGGAGAGGGTGCTCCACTGAACTATTCGATGTAGGGAACCTGGGATCGGGAAAGCCAGCTCAAGGAGATAATAGGAATAAAGTCACACTACTGTCTACTTTTTTATTTACGAAGTTACAAAACTTCCTGGCAGATGGCAGATTAAAACCATGTGCCGGACCGAGACTCGAACTCGGGATCTTTGCCTTTCGTGGGCAAGTGCTCTACCATCGGAGCTACCCAAGCACTACTCACGACCCCTCCTCACAGCTTCAGGTCTGCCAGTACCTCGTCTGCTACCTTCCAAACTTCACAGAATCTCTTCCGCGAACCTGGCAGATCTAGCACTCCTCGAAGAAAGGATATTGCGGAGACATGGCTTAGCCAGCGCACACTCCGCTGCAGAGTGAAAATCTCATTCTGGAAACATCCCCCAAGCAGTGGCACAGCCGCAGAAGATCTTCTTCAGACGTCGAAACATCCACGTACGAGTGACATTGGGGAGACGTTCCGACAGTCTCCACAAGTAAACGTTATAGCGATGTCTCAAAAGTGGAATGCAAGACAATCGGACGAAGCTAGCGAGGCTCGCACTGAACCTTTGTAGTGTCGAGACTAAGGTGATCGCAAGCACAATCTCAAAACACATTTGAAGCTGCCACTTACAAGCACACGTATTCATAAGGAGACCAAAAGTCATCCATAGAACACTGGACTCGCATTCGGGAGGACGACGGTTCAATCCCGTCTCCGGCCATCCTGATTTAGGTTTTCCGTGATTTCCCTAAATCGTTTCAGGCAAATGCCGGGATGGTTCCTTTGAAAGGGCACGGCCGATTTCCTTCCCAATCCTTCCCTAACCCGAGCTTGCGCTCCGTCTCTAATGACCTCGTTGTCGACGGGACGTTAAACGCTAACCACCACCACCACCACCACCATCCATAGAATCTCGGACTAGTGCTACGCAACGGCACACGATGCTTCTTGTGATATCGGATAGTTGTGGACGTTAACTTGATGCTACATTAAACAGTACCGCTGAGATCTGAAGACTAAACAGAAATGCTTCACCGGTCATATGTCGGTTATCATCACACACGGAAAGAGTTAGGATGAATCTTAAATATTCGCAGACGAATCTATTTTTCATCTTTCTATCAAATAAAGGGACATTTTTCTGCCGTAAGGATAGTTATGTCTGTGGTGAGCTAACGAGAAAATGTTTCGTAATTGCTACGGCATGAAGTCAAGCGCCGGCCGCCACTCGAGAACGATAGAGCAGAGGAGGCTATGAGAAGGGGTCAGACAATCGCACACTGATCGGACCTCCCTCCAGGACGACAACGTGACAGCAGTGGCCCCTATGTGGAGAAGATAGAAGCGCCGCGACCGACTGGTTACTGGTGACGGCCCAGTTGAATAGCAGCTTCAAGATTAATCACTTTGATAGGAGCTTCAATATTAGCTACTTCGATTGCAGTTCAGGACAGACATTTGTCAGTTAGAGATCAGCAGTCACTGCAAAGACTGATTGTTTCGTACGTCGCCCTTTGCTTGCGACACATCTGTGCAATAGGCAAAGTTAAGTACAGTATTTGATTGTGTTTCTAGCGAACGGAGTAGGCAGGATTCCTAGACACAACGGTAATTCATGGCACAACTACAGAAGTAAAATCCTTCAAATATTAGCAGTATCTGCCCCCATTAGAGAATATTTCATGGATTAGAATTATAGCAGATTCGGCGAGTAATAACGGAGCTTGTGCTGATCTACTGTCAATGTTCGTATTTTTCATTTACTACGGTGACAAGCGTCACAACAAACTGTCCAAGAAGGTAAACACATGTATAAACTGTATCATAATGCGAAGTATGCATAAACCTAACTTACAAACAGCCTACGTTGTAGATTCGACAAGAGGTTTGGGCATCAATCTCAAACCGTGAATTCTATTGACCATTGATGTTTCAGAATCTGTAGAAGCTCACGCCAGTTTTCTATGTTGTTAGTTAGTTACGACCAACAAATCCCCCATTTTGTAAAGAATCGAAATGCCACGAATAAAACGGTTTCAACCTTCTTATACTTCACAAATGAGTTAATGTGTAAAATACAGAATGCATCATAACTCGTAGCGTAAATGAACACAGTAGGAAGTGCACGATACTAGAAGCAAAGAAAACTCAGTAATCAGGGGCTCTACAACACATACCTTAGAAGCTATACATACTTCTTCATTTTCGATACTGTGAAACTAATTTCTCTACTGCAAGCTATTTGCTTTCACTATTATGAGAGGATGTAATATGGACCAAAAAAGAAAAGAAGTCTGCTAACATGGTCTCTAAGGTGCATACCTTAAGAGCTATGAAGATGTGTTCAGTAGAAGAGATCTGTTTCACAGCAGTGACGATGAAGAAGTACTCATTGATGCGTTTCAGGGCCCATGTTTACTGAGTCCTTTTTGCTTCTAGTATTGTGTACTTTCAACCGCATGCGCTTACGTTATTGATTATAGATATGTAAGCGATATGTATAGATATGTAAGCGAGAAAAACTGTAGAGAAGGTTTGATTTATGTTTAAAGTTTGTTGGAAACCTATAAGAGCTGTTATTTTCAAACGCTGGATGAATATGGTGAGGGTAATCCGCGTTCTGTTTTAAGCAAAAGCAAGTTTTTCACCCATCTCAATGTTTGTGAACGTAATATCTCCTGAATGATAAGTCGTACTACCACATAATTTTGCACGTACATTCAGTGGTGTATTGGGGGGGGGGGGGGGGCGGTAGTCTGCAAAATGTGTTGCGAACATAGTTACTACTAATGAAACAAAAAAATTAAAACGTCGTGTCTGATGTGGCAGCTTTAATGAATGCACAGCGAATGTAATCATCATTTTGTGGAGAATGCAAGTTTCGTAAAGCTTCAAAAGTACATTACGTGATCAAAAGTATCCGGACACCGGGCTGAAAATGACTTACAAGTTAGTGGCGCCCACCATCGGTAATACTGGAATTCAGTATCGTATTGGCCCACCCTTAGCCTTCATGACAGCTTTCACTCACGCAGGCATACGTTCAATCAGGTGCTGGAAGGTTTCTTGGGGAATGGCAGCCCATTCTTCGCGGAGTGTTGCACTGAGGAGAGGTATCGACGTCGGTCGGTGAAGCCTGGCACGAAGTTGACGTTCCAAAACATCCCAAAGGTGTTCTACAGGATTCAGGTCAGTACTCTGTGCAGGCCAGTCTATTACAGGGATGTTATTGTCGTGTAACCACTCCGCCACAGGCTGTGCAATATGAACAGGTGCTCCATTGTGTTGACAGATGCAATCGCCATCCCCGAATTGCTCTTCAACACTGGGAAGCAAGTAGGTGCTTAAAACATCAATGTAGGCCTGTGCAGTGATTGTGCCACGCAAAACAGCGAGGGGCGCAAGCCCCCTCCATGAAAAACACGACCACACCATAACACCACCGCCTCCGAATTTTACTGTTAGCACTACACACGCTGGTAGATGACTTTCATCGGGCATTCGCCATACCCACATCCTGCCATCGGATGACCATACTGTGTACAATGATTCATCACTCTACACAACGCTTTTCCACTGTTCAATCGTCGAATGTTTATGCTACTTACATGAAGCGAGGCATCGTTTGGCATTTACTGGCGCGTTGTGTTGCTCGACCATGAGATCTAAGTTTTCTCACCTCCCACCTAACTGTCATAGTACTTGCAGTGGGTCCTGATGCAGTTCGGAATTCCTGTGTGATGGTCTGGATAGATGTCTGCCTATTAGACATTACGACCCTCTTCAACTGTCCGCGGTCTCTGTCAGTCAACAGACGAGTTCGACCTGTACACTTTTGTGCTGTACGTGGCCCTTCACGTTTCCACTTCACTATCACATCGGAAACAGTGGACCTAGGGATGTTTAGGACTGCGGAAATCTCGGGTACAAACGTATGACACAAGTGAAACCTGGCCACGTTCAAAGTCCGTGAGTTCCGCGGAGCACCCCATTCTGCTCTCTCACGATGTTTAATGACTACTGAGGTCGCTGACGTGGAGTACCTCGCAGTAGGTGGCAGCACAATGCACTTAATATGGAAAAATTATGTTTTTGGGGGGTGTCCGTATACTTTTGATTACATAATGTATATGTAAAGACTGTTGCAAGACACTGCGTGCTCCCATTATCAAATACTGGATGAGTGTAATCGGCGTATTCGCACTCTGTGAGAGTCGTGTGAAGTTAGCACCCCTTTTTCGAGAAATATACATTTTTTTCAGAGTTCTTGATAGATATGGCATAGTTCTAGAGTTCTTTGTACAAAATTTCAATAGTTCTGCAGAATTTAGCGAAGAAAACAACAATATTCGAAAAAATTTTCGTATCGAAAAGGTTCTTTGGCAATTTCCGCAAAATGTAAATAAGTACAAGAGTTCTGAGCACAGTTCTGAACAGAGCTCCAAGAGTTCTTTCGAAAATCCAAGTAACGTTTCTTTGTGCAGCTAATAGTTTACGAGATAATTGCATTTTAATGAGAAAATCTTTTCACTTACTGTGAAGTTGGCACCCTTTTTTTCAGAAAGATATATTTTTTTCAGAGTTCTTGATTGATATGGCATAGTTCTAGAGTTCTTTGTACAAAATTTCAATAGTTCTGCAGAATTTAGCGACGAAAACAACAATACTCGAAAAAATTTTCGTATCGAAAACGTTCTTTGGCAATTTCCGCAAAATGTAAATAAGTAAAAGAGTTCAGAACACAGTTCGGAACAGAGCTCCGAGAGTTCTTTCGAAAATCCAAGTAACATTTTTTTGTGCAGCTAATACTTTACGAGATAATTGCATTTTAATGAGAAAATCTTTTCACTTACTGTGAAGTTGGCACCCTGTTTTTCACAAATGTATACTTTTTTCAGATTTCTTGATAGATATGCCATAGTTCCAGAGTTCTTTGTACAAAATTTCAATAGTTCTGCAAAATTTAGCGACGAAAACAATATTCGAAAAAATTTTCGTATCGAAGACATTCTTCGTCAATTTTCGCAAATTGTAAATAAGTACAACAGTTCTGAGCACAGTTCTGAACAGAACTCCAAGAGTTCTATCGAAAACCCTATTAACATTTTTTTGTGCAGCTAATAGTTTACGAGATAATTGCAATTTAAGGAGAAAATCTTTTCACTTATTGTGAAGTTGGCTCCCCTTTTTTTAAGAAATGTATACTTTTTTCAGATTTCTTGATAGATATGCCATAGTTCTAGAGTTCTTTGTACAAAATTTCAATAGTTCTGCAAAATTTAGCGACGTAAACAATATTCGAAAAAATTTTCGTATCGAAAACATTCTTCGTCTATTTTCGCAAATTATAAATAAGTACAACAGTTCTGAGCACAGTTCTGAACAGAACTCCAAGAGTTCTATCGAAAACCCAATTAACATTTTTTTGTGCAGCTAATAGTTTACGAAATAATTGCAATTTAAGGAGAAAATCTTTTCATTTACTGTGAAGTTGGCACCCTTTTCTTCAGAAATGTATATTTCTTTCACAGTTTTTGACAGGTATCCCATAGTTCTAGAGTTCTTTGTACAAAATTTCAATAGTTCTGCAGAACTTAGGGAAGAAAACAACAATACTCGAAAAATTTTTTCTATCGAAATCATTTTTTGTCAATTTTCGCAAAAATTAAACTGGTACAACAGTTCTGAGGACAGTTCTGAACAGAACCCCAAGAGCTCTATCGAAAATCCTAATGACATTTTTCTATGGCGATAATAGTTTGTGATAAATTGATTTAATGTGGGACACACTTTCTCCACAGAAAATATAAATATATTCGTACAACAGTTCTGATGACAGTTCTGGACACCACGTGAAGAGTTCTATCGAAATTCCTAGTAGAATTTTTTAGTGCAGGTAATAGTTTAAGAGCTAATCGCAACTTAATTAAGAACCCCATAAGAGCTCCTACTGTGAAGCTGGCACCCTTTTTTTCAGAAATATATATTTTTTTCAGAGTTCTTGATAGATAAGTCATAGTTATAGAGTTCTCGGTACAAAATTTAAATAGTTATGCAGAATTTAGCGAAGAAAACAACATTGTATAACAAAGCTGATTCAGGAACCCTTTCCTTTTGATACAATTCTTCCTGTTGCCACAATAAATCACTTGTGCATAGATTCCAACTGTACTGATCATTACAAAAATACAACCATTGACCAGCGGCGCACATTTCTTGCAGCGTTGTACAAAGCATTATCCGCTGTGAAAATACTACACTTAACGCTATTTTAAAATTTACGGTGGATGGCTTCCGTTTATCTACAATGTCAGCATCTATCGAATTATCTTCATGCAAACGTGATGCCTGGATCACTCACTTCCCCTTTTAGGTACGGAGGAAACTAGAGTTCAGTCTTGTGGAAGTCAAAAAAGGAAATGTGGGCAGCCCTTCTTTTACTGATAGCAAACTCTAGAGAAATCTCCACACTTGTTTTTCTTCATCATGCCAACAAAAGAAAAACTCTCCCTTCATAGCTCTATTATTATTCCAGTACTAGTAAACCAGTTGTCCGCTTTCACATTTCGACCTGACTGATATATAGGTTTACACAGTCACAGAACAACATCAAATTGTTTATTGCTCAGTTGGTAAATCCTTCTGGTTGCAACACAGCGTATATTTCCAAATTGTACAGGTAAAATACTTAAGAATCCACACTTAAGAATCCATACTCGTTTGTTTTGATTGATACATATTGGCGAAAACTGTACCTTCCACAGAATCCTTCCAGCTTCTTGCCTACTGTAACATTTTCTCCAAGGGTGTAAGATTTGTGGTAGTTGCGTACAAACACAGTACATATTTTTCGAATAGCTGTTAGCTTGTCTAATTGTCTCCTTTCATCACTAATAGCGCGACTGTAAAATCTAAGGCTCTCCAGAATAAATTTGAAACGTTTTATGTTCGTTTGCGAGGCGAAATTTTTCAATGCCATCACCATCAGTTCCACACAGATCTTCCAGGCTTTATCTGTTACTTTTGTTAACAACAATTAAAAACAAGAGACTGATGAAGGCTTTCAATTCAATATCATCTATTGATTTTACCCCTCTCTCAAGCTGAAATGAGGCTTTGATGCTCTCAAAATTCTGATTGGAATACAAAACTACAATAGACAAATATCGTTATCTATGAGGTAATTACAGCGTCACAAATGCTGCTTTGGCTGCACCTATTGGTACAGGTAAATTTCGAATAATATTATGCTCTTCGAACAATATGCTTCGAATTTCTTCAACATTATCTAGTACTTCCCACTTAAAATAATAAAATTCCTATAAAATAACGCAACCAGGCGCAGTGTATTAATCTGATATTTGACGTTCAGACAGCGGACACTGACTATTAAACAGTTCAAACAGAATTTAAGTGCAGTTTACATTATGGATTAGCTTTGTACTACTTACTACGTTGATAAACAAATAAACTAATCGCTGAAATGAAATACGAAAGGGCACAGTGGATAAAAACGAGCAATCGGCTCATATCCCATCAAGAGAGCATTAGCGTCGATACTGAATCATACATACAACAATGAAAGACACACATGAAGTGTATATTTTTAGAATCAGGAAGAACCAGATGAATTTTATCACGTAAAACAGTAATTGTTTTGAACTCTCATGACATCCAGGACCCACTAACAGCTAAAAATATGCCCAGGACCCTCATGGATGAAAGTTATATTGCAACATCACCAGCCGCTAGGATACATAAAAACATGTGCTGTGTGTAACGAATAAATTTGAAATTGATGTCGTTAATATTGTTGCAAACATTTGTTCTAGTTAGAAAGGAAGTGTGGAAGTTTGATGAGTTACACTACAGCGAGAGTTAAAAGTCTTTACAATGTATAGAAATGTAAGTATATTTACTGAATATATCGTACAAACGAACTAAGTAGTATGTTTAAATCCTAATTCAATACATGACTGTTAGAGGTGTTATAATGTTGAGGGGATACAGTATTAAAGTTAATAAGAAGTTCGAAATTTGTAAATAAGAACCTCGTTTATTTGGTCCTCAATAATCCGGATTTCCGGTTTATCCGGATTCATATTTTGTGTCCCTTGGTATTTTTCTCTTTTTTTTCTTATAACACGAAGATGTGTAGTCGGTGAGGTACATAGGCTGCTTATCACCAGGCCGGTAATTTAGTCTAGTACTGAGTGATAAGGAACTCGGAGTGTGTGAATGACATTGTTTCTCAAGTATTGTACATTAATACAACGGTGTATTGATGCCCATCAAGTAAGTTGCATAGTAACCACGCCAACAGCACTCCACCACAGCTCATTGTACCTCTGGTGCGATTCTCGACAGGTGTGACACCATCTGGTTAGTGGCGCGTGTGAATGTATCTGCTCTCTCAGCCATCTGTTTGTTTTGCACTGACGAGCCTTCTCTCCTTGAATCATCTAAGCGTGCACATCCCACGCTTCCACCTACAGTTACTACAGTCAGTCTTAAGAAGGTGTACTGGCATTTGTATAGTGCTGAACATTTAGACTTTTTGTATTTAGTAGAATATACATCCGGTTTTCGATTTTCGGTTTTCCAAAATAAAAGTGAGAATTTACGATCGTACTCATAGCTGTACTTCCAGCAGTACTTCAACTCCTGCGTTCCCAATTTCGTAGAAGTTGTCCTACGAAAATTGCAGAAGAAGCACTCCTGGACGAAAGGATATTGTGACGATATTCTTTGGTCACAGCCTGGGGTTAGAGACCCGGTCCGGCACACAGTTTTTATCTGCCAGTAAGTTTCACATCGGCGCACACCCACTGCAGAGTGAACACACAATCTATTTCATAATCTACTGGCACCATAAAAATGTTATGAGGGTTTTTAAAAGAACTCTTTCGGTGCTATCCAGAACTAGCAGCAAAAGGGTTGTGCCAATTTATTATAATGTAGACCAAGTGGGTCTCTCGAAAATGCTGTTATCTCATTAACTGTTATCCCCACAAATAATGTTATTACAGTTGTCGGTAGAACTCTTAGGGTCGTATTAAGAAATGCCGTCAGATCTTTTGTACGAATTTATTACTTTTACATGACAAAAGTGAGTCCCACATTAATTATCTCATATAATGTCATCGTCGCAAATAATGTTATTATAGTTTTTGGTAGAACTCTGTGGGTGATATTCAGAACTGTCATCAGAACTATTCTACGAATTTTGCTATATTAGATAAAGTGAGTATCAGATTAAAACAATTATTGTATACACTATTATCGCCACAAAAATGTTCTTATCATTTTCAATGCAACTCTTCCGGTGCTATCCAGAACTGCCAACAGAACTGTTATACAAATTTATTTTTTCCAAACTGACAAATAATTTTTTACCATACCAAAATTTTGCCGTGTTATTGTTTTCTTCCCGAAATTCTGTAGAACTATTCGTGTTTTGAGCAGGGAAATCTAGAACTATTGCATATATATCAAGAACTGTGAAAAAAAATTATATTTATCGTAAAAGGGGTTCAAACTTCACGGGAAATGCTCATAAGCATTCCTTAATAATGGCAGTTACTACGTAAACAATTACCTGCACAGAATATGTTACTAGTTTTTTCGATAGAACTCTTACAATGCTATCCAGAGCTGGCATCAGAGCATACGAACAGACATAATTTTTCTTTTTTTGAGTAAGAGTGCCCCACAATTAATCAATTACCATACAAACTATTACAACCACAAAAAATGTTATTATGATTATAGATAGAAGTCTTGACGTGTTAACCAGAACTGTTCATCAAAACTGTTGAACGAATTTACTTTTTCTGTGGAGAAAGTGGGTCTAACATCAAAGCAGTTACCGTATAAACTATCATCGCCACAAAAAGATGTTATTAGGATTTTCGATAGAGCTCTTGGTGTTCTGTTCAGAACTGTTGTACGAATTTACTTTTTGCGAAAATTGACAAAGAATGTATTCGATACGAAAAATTTTTCGAGTATTGTTGTTTTTTTCGCTAAATTACGCAGGACTATTCAAATTTTGTACAAATAACTCTAGAACTATGACATTTCTATCAAGAACTCTGAAAATATATATATATTTCTGAAGAAAAGGATTCCAACTTCACAGTAAGTAAAGAGGTTCCCTAATTAAATTGCAATTATATCGTAACGTGTTAGCTGCACAAAAAATTGTAATTAGGATATTCTATAGAACTATTGGGGTTCTGTTCAGAACTGCCCTCAGAACTGTTGTCCGAATTTACTTTTTGCAAAAATTAATAACGAATGTTTGCTATACGAAATTTTTTTCGAGTATTGTTGTTTTCTTCGTTAAATTCTGCAGAACTATTGAAATTTTGTACAAAGAACTCTAGAACTATCCCATATCTATCAAGAACTCTGAAAATAATATACATTTCTGAAAAAAAGGGTGCCAACTTCACAGTAAGTGAAAAGATTTTCTCCTTAAATTGCAATTATCTCGTAAACTATTAGCTGCACAAAAAAATGTTACTTGGGTTTTCGATAGAACTCTTGGAGTTCTGTTCAGAATTGTGCTCAGAACTGTTATACTTATTTACAATTTGCGAAAATTGACGAAGAATGTTTTCGATACGAAAATTTTTTCGAATATTGTTTTCGTCGCTAAATTCTGCAGAACTATTGAAATTTTGTACAAAGAACTCTAGAACTATGGCATATCTATCAAGAAATCTGAAAAAAGTATACATTTCTGAAAAAAAGGGTGCCAGCTTCACAGTAGGAGCTCTAATGGAATTCTTAATTAAGTTGCAATTACCTCTTAAACTATTATCTGCACAAAAAAATTTCACTAGGATTTTCGATAGAACTCTTCACGTGGTGTCCAGAACTGTCATCAGAACTGTTGTACGAATACATTTATATTTTCCGTAAAGAAAGTGTGTCCCATATTAAATCAATTTATCTCAAACCATTATCGCCATAGAAAAATGTTGTTGGGATTTTCGATAGAGCTCTTGGGGTTCTGTTCAGAACTGTCCTCAGAACTGTTGTACAAGTTTAATTTTTACGAAAATTGACAAAAAATGATTTCGATACGAAAATTTTTTCGAATTTTGTTATTTTCTTCGCTAAATTCTGCAGAACTATTGAAATTTTGTACAAAGAACTCCAGAACTATGCCATATCTATCAAGAACTCTGAAAAAAATATATATTTCTAAAAAAAAGGGTGCCAACTTCACAGTAAGTGAAAAGATTTTCTCATTAAAATGCAATTATCTCGTAAACTATTAGCTGCACAAAAAAATGTTACTTGGCTTTTCGATAGAACTCTTGGAGTTCTGTTCAGAACTGTGCTCAGAACTGTTGTACTTATTTACAATTTGCGAAAATTGACGAAGAATGTTTTCGATACGAAAATTTTTTCGAATATTGTTTTCGTCACTAAATTCTGTAGAACTATTGAAATTTTGTACAAAGAACTCTAGAACTATGGCATATCTATCAAGAAATCTGAAAAAAGTATACATTTGTGAAAAAAATGGTGCCAACTTCACAGTAAGTGAAAAGATTTTCTCCTTAAATTGCAATTATCTCGTAAACTATTAGCTGCGCAAAAAAATGTTACTTGGGTTTTCGATAGAACTCTTGGAGTTCTGTTCAGAACTGTGCTCAGAACTGTTGTACTTATTTACAATTTGCGAAAATTGACAAAGAATATTTTCGATACGAAAATTTTTTCGAATATTGTTTTCGTCGCTAAATTCTGCAGAACTATTGAAATTTTGTACAAAGAACTCTAGAACTATGGCATATCTATCAAGAAATCTGAAAAAAGTATACATTTCTGAAAAAAGGGTGCCAGCTTCACAGTAGGAGCTCTTATGGAATTCTTAATTAAGTTGCAATTACCTCTTAAACTATTACCTGGACAAAAAAATTTCACTAGGATTTTCGATAGAACTCTTCACGTGGTGTCCAGAACTGTCATCAGAACTGTTGTACGAATATATTTATATTTTCCGTAAAGAAAGTGTGTCCCATATTAAATCAATTTATCTCAAACCATTATCGCCATAGAAAAATGTTGTTGGGATTTTCGATAGAGCTCTTGGGGTTCTGTTCAGAACTGTCCTCAGAACTGTTGTACAAGTTTAATTTTTTCGAAAATTGACAAAAAATGTTTTCGATACGAAATTTTTTTCGAATTTTGTTTTTTTCTTCGCTAAATTCTGCAGAACTATTGAAATTTTGTACAAAGAACTCCAGAACTATGCCATATCTATTAAGAACTCTGAAAAAAATATATATTTCTAAAAAAAAGGGTGCCAACTTCACAGTAAGTGAAAAGATTTTCTCATTAAAATGCAATTATCTCGTAAACTATTAGCTGCACAAAAAAATGTTACTTGGATTTTCGAAAGAACTCTTGGAGCTCTATTCAGAACTGTGCTCAGAACTCTTGTACTTATTTACATTTTGCGGAAATTGCCATAGAACGTTTTCGATACGAAAATTTTTTCGAATATTGTTGTTTTCTTCGCTAAATTCTGCAGAACTATTGAAATTTTGTACAAAGAACTCTAGAACTATGCCATATCTATCAAGAACTCTGAAAAAAATGTATATTTCTCGAAAAAGGGGTGCTAACTTCACACGACTCTCTGTGAGGTACGCGCAGGGTATATACAGCAGTTTGAACTGTAATACGAGGAGCGTTCAATATGCACTGCAACTTCTTTTGTCTAGGCTTATTTCGGTTGAAAAATTGCGGAATGTGTTGTGGAACATGGTGGATTATTCCACTAGAGCCTCTACAGCTTCATGAAATTCTGTAGCAGAGGTGCGATCCAAGCGATGAGGTTTCACTGAGTTTCCTTTGGCGGAAACTCGAGCATCGCATATGTTCACAGGCACTTGTGGAATACGTATGGAGACCTGGCAGTGGACAAAAGCACGGAGAGTCGTTGGGCGATGTGTCCGTCATTGTCACAGCAGTGTACGCGCAGACCTCCTGCGTGCCGGCCGGGATCACACAGCTGTGACTCCTGCAATCTATGAATACGCTGACACTCTCATTCCCGGTGATCGACGAATTACAAACACCTCGCTGCACAACTGGTCGTCTCTGTTGAGCTGACACACTCGTCTATCAGTTGGGGCACTCAAAGGTGTGTGCCTGCCGAGCTCCTCGACGCCCAATACGAGGTGCATTCAAGTTCTAAGGCCTCCGATTTTTTTTCTCCGGACTGGAAAGATATAGAAACATTCGCATTGTTTTAAAATGAGGCAGCGTTCATTGTCAATACGGCCCAGAGATGGCAGCACCGTACGGCAGATGGAATTTTACCGCCAGCGGCGAGAATGAGAACTGTTTTAAATAGCGACGTTTTCCTTACTTGAACAGCGTGCAATCATTCGTTTTCTGAATTTGCGTGGTGTGAAACCAATTGAAATTCATCGGCAGTCGAAGGAGACATGTGGTGACGGAGTTATGGATGTGTAGAAAGTGCGTTCGTGGGTGCGACAGTTTAATGAAGGCAGAACATCGTGTGACAACAAACCGAAACAACCTCGGGCTCGCACAAGCCGGTCTGACGACATGATCGAGAAAGTGGAGACAATTGTTTTGGGGGATCGCCGAATGACTGTTGAACAGATCACCTCCAGGGTTGGCATTTCTGTGGGTTCTGTGCACACAATCCTGCATGACGACCTGAAAATGCGAAAAGTGTCATCCAGGTGGGTACCACGAATGCTGACGGACGACCACATGGCTGCCCGTGTGGCATGTTGACAAGCAATGTTGACGCGCAACGACAGCATGAATGGGACTTTCTTTTCGTCGGTTGTGACAATGGATGAGACGTGGATGCCATTTTTCAATCCAGAAACAAAGCGCCAGTCAGCTCAATGGAAGCACACAGATTCACCGCCACCAAAAAAATTTCGAGTAACCGCCAGTGCTGAAAAAATGATGATGTCCATGTTCTGGGACAGCGAGGGCGTAATCCTTACCCATTGCGTTCCAAAGGGCACTACGGTAACAAGTGCATCCTACGAAAATGTTTTGAAGAACAAATTACTTCCTGCACTGCAACAAAAACGTCCGGGAAGGGCTGCGCGTGTGCTGTTTCAGCAAGACAACGCACCCGCACATCGAGCTAACGTTACGCAACAGTTTCTTCGTGATAACAACTTTGAAGTGATTCCTCATACTCCCTACTCACCTGACCTGGCTCCTAGTGACTTTTGGCTTTTTCCAACAATGAAAGACACTCTCCGTGCCCGCACATTCACCAGCCGTGCTGCTATTGCCTCAGCGATTTTCCAGTGGTCAAAACAGACTCCTAAAGAAGCCTTCGCCGCTGCCATGGAATCATGGCGTCAGCGTCGTGAAAAATGTGTGCGTCTGCAGGGCGATTCGTCGGCTGATACTCGTATCCGAGTTTTCATTTCTCTCCTGAGATTTCCTTTGTCACGGTTCAGGCGTGGAAGTGTCGTTGATGGCTTAGCAATCCAATCCTAGCGTGGAACAGGCGGCCACAGACATTACAGCTGATGGAAGGTGGAGGACGTGGCTGAGCCTGGAGGAGTTTACGTCTCTGGCGTTTGTCATTCTCCATTCTTCGACGTTCCAGCTCAAAGTTTTGAAGAGCATTTGAGGTAACTGAGCGCCAGCGACTTCGGTCTTCTGCTATTGTGGACCAGTTACTCGGATCGATGTTCAAGTTTTTCAGATTTTTCTTGTACTGATCCTTATAACGTTTGAGAGCGGCACCTCGTGGCCTTTTACCTGTGCTCACTTCGCTGTACAGCATTTGGCGTGGAAGTCTGTCATTTTTCATCCGCTGGACATGTCCGACCCATCTGAGTTGATGCCCAATGATAAGAGCTTCCATGCTATGCATTTTTGCTTTCTCTAGAACAGCCGTGTTGGATATGAAGTCATCCCATTTCAGGTTCATGATATATCTTAGCTTCTGTTGGTTGAAGCGTTCTAGTTTCTTCAGATCGCAGCGACATAACGTCCAGGTTTCGCAACCATATAGCAGGGTGGAAATGACTACAGCTTTGTACACCATCAGTTTGGTGTACAGTGTTAGGTCTTTATTCAGGATGACACGCTTTGTGAGACGACCAAATGCTACATGTGCAGCACGTAATCTATTCTCCACATCTTTTCCAGATGAGCAGTTGGATGACAGTATGCTTCCCAGGTAGAGGAAATGGTCCACTTGTTCCAAGAGTGTATCATAGATGGATATGCTGAAGTCAGGAACGGAGGAGCCAGGAGTTGGCTGCGCCATCACCTTTGTCTTTGGAATATTGATGGAGAGACCAAATCGTTCGTACGCCCTGCTGAAGGAATCAACTGACAGCTGCAACTCTGCAGGTGAATGGGCTGGAGAGGCATTGTCATCAGCATACTGCAGCTCTGTCACGCGAGTGGTACTGGTGAACCTTTTTGAATGGAGTCTGGACTGGTTGAATAATCCTCCATCAAACCTGTACTTTAGTTCTATTCCTGCATTGTTTACGGTTGTCTCGTAAAGCATAGCTGCCAGATACAATGCAAATAATGTAGGTGCAAGAACGCATCCTTGTTTAAGCCCGCTTGTTATTGGGAATTCACCAGTCATTTCATTCTGGCAGAGGACCTGTCCAGTCATATCAACGTGGAGAGCTTCAATCAGGTCAACAAAATGTTCAGGGCAGCCGAAGCGTTTTAAGACCATCCACATGGCTTCTCTGGGAACTGTATCAAAGGCCTTTTCTAGATCGTAGAAAACAAGTAGTAAAGGCTTTTGCTGTTCTCTGCACTTCTCCTGTAGTTGTCGTGCACAGAAGATCATGTCAATTGTCCCTCTTGAAGGTCGAAACCCGTATTGAGACTCAGGTAGTATAGTCTCTGATTACGTCGAGAAGTAACGCCAGTTTCATCGATTTCGGGCGAGTAGTTAATTAGAAAAAAAATCGGAGGCCTTAGAACTTGAATGCACCTCGTAGATCATTGTACTGTATTGTATGTTAACCGGGGACCAAGAAACGAAGGAGAGGTTCCGTCCTCGCCGCAGCCGCAGTGCTCCACAATCCCACGACGACTACTGCAGTCCACTGCACGCCTCCGCCGCCCCACACCGAACCCAGGGTTACTGTGCGGTTTGGCCCCCGGTGGACTCCCCAGGGAACGTCTCACACCAGACGAGTGTAACCCCTATGTTTGCGTGGTAGAGTAATGATGGTGTACGCGTACGTGGAGAATTTGTTGGCGCAGCAATCGCCGACTTAGTGTAACTGAGGCGGAATAAGGGGAATCAGCCCGAATTCGCCGAGGCAGATGGAAAACCGGCTAAAAACCATCCACAGAGTGGCCGGTTTACCGGACCTCGACACAAATCCGCCGGGCGGATTCGTGCCGGTGATCGGCGCTCCTTCCCTCCCGGAAAGCCGTGCGTTAAACCGCACAGCCAACAGGGCGGGCTTAATAGATCATAGACGGCAACGTTGGACCACCTGTGCGTATTTTCTTGGCGTAGAGGATGCCTTCCATGGAGAGCAAAAGCAGTTCTATGGCAGAAATAGTCTTCGCTTTGACATCTTACTGCGGGTGTTATGCGACAACTATAATTTTCATATGAATAAGCGAACTGTAATTTCAGATATTCAGACTATAAGGTTACTATCCAAAAGAAAGAATAACGAATCAATTGCCGACATCTCAAATTTAAATTTGGTCTCAGGGACGTTTTCTACGCTGAGAAAAAGGAATTAGAAGGCGGAATGAGTCGTCCATTTAACACATCACAACTGGAAATGCCAATGAGACAAAAAGGAAAAATTATTACTATGTTCGCTATATGGAACCTGTAATATTCATGTAAATAAGCAAAATGTAATTTTAGATATTAAAATCAGAACCTGTTCCTTACAAAAAGACAAAAATATGAATTCGATTGCTCGCTATTCAAATTTAAATTTAATTTACGTGGTGTATTCAAAGCAGAGAAAAAGCTGTTGAACGTCAGAATGAATCGTCGTTTTAACACACCAAACATGAACCTGCTACAGAAACAAAATACAAAACGTATTGCTACAGGTGCCATACGGAACTCGTAATTTTCATGTAAATAAGCAAATTGTAATTTCAAATATTCATACCACAGCGTTACTTACCGAAAGAAAAAATCGGAATTCAGTTGGCGACTTCTCAGAATTAAATTAGGTGTGGGGGACGCCTTCTATGCAAGAGAAAAGGAATTCGAAAGTGGAATGAGTCGTCCACTTAACACATCCCAATTGGACCTGCTAAACAAACATAAGAAGTGTTACTATGTTCACATTGTGAAGCCTGCAATTTTCGTGTAAATAAGCAAACTATAATTTTAGATATTAAACGAGAACCTATTACTTACAAAAATACAAAGATCTCAATGCAGTCCCTCTTTCCTCAAATTTAAATCTGATGTAAAGGATGTCTTCTACGCAGAGCAAAATCAGCTTGATGGCGTAATGAATGGTCGTTATCACACATATCAATTGAACCTGTTATAGCAGGCCGTTCTAGCCGAGCGGTTCTAGGCGCTTCAGTCTGGAACCACGCGATCGCTACGGTCGCAGGTTCGAATCCTGCCTCGGGCTTGGCTGTTTGTGATGTCCTTAGGTTTAAGTAGTTCTAAGTTCTAGGGGACTGATGACCTCAGATGTTAAGTCCCATAGTGTTCAGAGCCATTTTTTTGAGCCTGCTATAGACACGAAAAAATAAACTTTTGACTACATGTAGTATTAAACCCTTATAACTTTCGTGTAAATAAGCAAAGTGTAACTACAAATCTTCAAACCGCAACGCTGCTAACCAAAAGGAAAAATCTTAATTCAGTTGCCCACGTTTCAAATTTATATTGAGTGTGGGGAGCGTGATCTGTTCGGAGCAAAAGGAATTCGAAAGTAGAATGAGTCATCTCTTTAACACATCACACTTGAAACTTCTGAAGACGCAAAAAAAAGGTGTTATTATTCACTAAATGGAACCTGTAACTTCAGGTAATAAAAGGAGTAGCTATTAGTTACAAATACACAAAAATCTGAATTCAATTGCCCACTCCTCAAATTTAAATTTGGTGGTGGAGATGTCTCCTCTGCAGAGAAAAAGGAAATCAGTGGCAGAATGAATCGTCGTTTTAACGCCCATCACACATGTACCTGTTAAACAAACAAAAGACAAAAAGTGTTACTATGGGTGCTTTACCAAACCTGTAATTTTCTTATGAATAAGCAGACTGTAATTTCAAATATTCAAACCACAAGGCTACTTAGCAAAAGAAAACATCTTAATTAAGGTGATGACATCTCAAATTTAAACTTTGTGTGGGGGATCTCTTCTATGCAGAGCAATAGGAATTCAAAGCAAAATGAATCGTCCCTTTAACACATCCCTATTGGACTTGCTAAAGAGAGAAAGGAGAAAAAGTATTACTATGTTCACTATAGGAGACCAGTTATTTTCATGTAAATAAGCAAGCTAAAAGCTAGGTATTAAAGCTAGAACCTATTACTTACAAAAAGACAAAAATCATATTACAGTTCCCCAAGACTTAAAGTTAATTTGATATAGGGGATGTGTTCTATGTAAAGCAAAAGGAGATCAATGACACAATCAACCGTTTTTTTAACACATTCCACTTGAACCTGTTAAAGAGACAAAGGAGAATAAGTGCTAGCATACTGATAACTTGAAACCTGTAATTTTTCATGTAAATAACACAAATGGAATTTCAGATATTAAAAGCAGAATTATTACTTACAAAAAATAAAAATCTGTATTCAATTGCCCTCTCTTCACATTTAAATTTGGTGAATGGAATGTCTTCTATGCAGATGAAAAGCATTACAACGACAGAATTAATCGTCCTTTTAACACATTCCACTTGAGCCTGCAAGAAAAAAAAGAAAAAGAGTTTTCACTGTATTATACGAGACCTGTAATTTTCATGTGAATAAGAAAACTGTAATTTCAAATGCCCAGACCATACGTTTACGTTACAGAAGGAACAAATCTGAATTCAGCTGCTCATGTCTCACATTTTACGGGGGCGTCTTCCAAGGAGAGCGAAAGCAAATCGAATTCAGAATGACTCGTCTCTTTAGCACAACCCACTTGAATCTGGTGAAGCGACAAAAGAGAAAATGTGTTACAGATTTCACTATTTGTAACCTGTAAACTGTTGCTTCAGATTTCGAACCTGAACCTTCTACTTACAAGAAGACAAAAATCTGGATTCAAATGCCGACAGCTCAAAATTAAATTTGGTGTAGGAGATTTCTCCTATGCAGAGAAAAAGTTCGATGGCAGAATAAATCGTCGATAACACATTCCACACGAACCCGCTAAAGAAAGGAAAGAAAAAATGTGTTACTAAGTATATTATCTGAAACCTATAATTTTCATGTGAATAAACTGTAATTTCAGATATCAAAACCAGAACCCATTATTTAAAAAAAGACAAAAACCAGAATTCAACCGGCCACTAATCAGAGTTAAATTTGATGTAGAGGATGACTTCTATGCAGAGCAAATGAAGACCAATGACAAAACGAATCATCTTAACACACACATACAGAACTTGTTAAAGAAATGGGAAGCAAAATGTGTTACTACGTGTATTATTCGAAACTTGTAATTTTCATGTGAATAAGTTAACTATGATTTCAAGTACTGAAACTGGATAATTATTTGCTACAAAGAAACTACATTCAGTTGCCCACATCTCAAGTTTAAATTTGGTGTGGATAATGTCTCTTACGCAGTGCAAAGGGAATTCGACGACAGAATAAGTCGTCTCTTTAATACATCTCATTTGCCCCTGCTGAAGAGACAAAAGGCAAAAATTTTACAATGTTAACTAATTGAAACCTGTAATTTTTGAGTAAATAAGCAAACTGAAATAACTTATATTAATACCAGAACTTATTACTTACGAAAAGACAAAAATCTGAATTCAAATTGTGATGACTCAAAATTAAATGCAGTGTAGGAGATGTCTTCTATGCATTGCACCAATAATATGATGGCAAAAAGAGTCATCTCTTTAACACATCCCACATGAAGCTGCTTAAGAAACAGAGGAGAAAAAGTGTTATTACTTGTATTACACGAAATTTGTATTTTTCATGTGAATAAGTAATCTGTCATTTCAAATAATTAAACCACAAGTTTACTTAACAAAAGCAAAAACTGGATTCAGTTACCCACCTCCCAAATTTACACTCCTGGAAATTGAAATAAGAACACCGTGAATTCATTGTCCCAGGAAGGGGAAACTTTATTGACACATTCCTGGGGTCAGATACATCACATGATCACACTGACAGAACCGCAGGCACATAGACACAGGCAACAGAGCATGCACAATGTCGGCACTAGTACAGTGTATATCCACCTTTCGCAGCAATGCAGGCTGCTATTCTCCCATGGAGACGATCGTAGAGATGCTGGATGTAGTCCTGTGGAACGGCTTGCCATGCCATTTCCACCTGGCGCCTCAGTTGGACCAGCGTTCGTGCTGGACGTGCAGACCGCGTGAGACGACGCTTCATCCAGTCCCAAACATGCTCAATGGGGGACAGATCCGGAGATCTTGCTGGCCAGGGTAGTTGACTTACACCTTCTAGAGCACGTTGGGTGGCACGGGATACATGCGGACGCGCATTGTCCTGTTGGAACAGCAAGTTCCCTTGCCGGTCTAGGAATGGTAGAACGATGGGTTCGATGACGGTTTGGATGTACCGTGCACTATTCAGTGTCCCCTCGACGATCACCAGTGGTGTACGGCCAGTGTAGGAGATCGCTCCCCACACCATGATGCCGGGTGTTGGCCCTGTGTGCCTCGGTCGTATGCAATCCTGATTGTGGCGCTCACCTGCACGGCGCCAAACACGCATACGACCATCATTGGCACCAAGGCAGAAGCGACTCTCATCGCTGAAGACGACACGTCTCCATTCGTCCCTCCATTCACGCCTGTCGCGACACCACTGGAGGCGGGCTGCACGATGTTGGGGCGTGAGCGGAAGACGGCGTAACGGTGTGCGGGACCGTAGCCCAGCTTCATGGAGACGGTTGCGAATGGTCCTCGCCGATACCCCAGGAGCAACAGTGTCCCTAATTTGCTGGGAAGTGGCGGTGCGGTCCCCTACGGCACTGCGTAGGATCCTACGGTCTTGGCGTGCATCCGTGCGTCGCTGCGGTCCGGTCCCAGGTCGACGGGCACGTGCACCTTCCGCCGACCACTGGCGACGACATCGATGTACTGTGGAGACCTCACGCCCCACGTGTTGAGCAATTCGGCGGTACGTCCACCCGGCTTCCCGCATGCCCACTATACGCCCTCGCTCAAAGTCCGTCAACTGCACATACGGTTCACGTCCACGCTGTCGCGGCATGCTACCAGTGTTAAAGACTGCGATGGAGCTCCGTATGCCACGGCAAACTGGCTGACACTGACGGCGGCGGTGCACAAATGCTGCGCAGCTAGCGCCATTCGACGGCCAACACCGCGGTTCCTGGTGTGTCCGCTGTGCCGTGCGTGTGATCATTGCTTGTACAGCCCTCTCGCAGTGTCCGGAGCAAGTATGGTGGGTCTGACACACCGGTGTCAATGTGTTCTTTTTTCCATTTCCAGGAGTGTATATTTGGTGTGGGGGATGTCTTCTGTGCAGAGGAAAAGGAGTTCAGTTAAAGAATGTGTCCCACTTCAAGCTGCTATGGAGAAAAAAGAGAAAAAGTGTTACTATGTTCACAATATGAAACCTGTAATTTTCGTGTAAATCAGAGACGTGTAATTTCACATATTAAAACCAGGAACTACTACCTACAAAAAGACAAAAATCTAAATTCAAATTCCGACGACTCAGAATTCAGTTTGGTGTAGGGGATGTCTTCTATGCAGAACATTCCACATGGTCCTGCTAAAGAACCAAAAGAGAAAATGTGTTACTGCGTGCATTAAACGAAACCTGTATATTTCATGTGATTCAGCTACTTTTGCCTATTACCTATAAAATGATTTGAGTTTTAGCAGTGTCCACACCTCAAATTTAAATATGCTGAAGGGGATATCCGCCAGGCACAACAAATGGAGTTCTATTTCAGAATGACTCGACTCTTTAATGAAAGTCGGTGGCAGCTTTGCTCTGATATATTTGTAGATCCATATCTCTGTCAATTGCTGTTCATTCTCACTGAATTTGCACACTTACGTACCGTGGTCCAATATGTTTTAAATAATTTTTATATAATTGCTAGTAAAATTTTAATGCTGAGAGAATTTTAATTTTTTGGTACAGTATTATTATAAAGTACACTTTTTCATTATTTCCAGGCAAATTTGGCAAATTTTTTTCTACGATAAGTAATCTGAAGTAAAAATTTACATTTCATTGCAGTAACTTTTTGGTTCATTATTTCTATTGTTCTCTGTGATATTTTGGATTTGAACACTTTTATGGACTAATTTTCCATATAATATCAACTGTAAAACTCTTAATAATGCGTAGATTGTAATATTATTCTGCTTAAATATTGCTTCCATTAAAAGAATAGTTGTGCCAAATTTCATCGAAAATCTTCCAACAGTTTCTGATATATGTGTTCCTGAAAGTAGAAAATCTTAAGATGTATAAAAATGGTTTTAAAGTTTGGATGAAATGTTTTAAAAACTTTTCAATCATACTTAGCTAGAACTGCCCACATCCATATTCCAGTTCTTCCTCATCATCCTTTGCAGCTCTTTTAATTCCTCTGTTCCTGTATTCTGTACTGAAGTCTCCAACTTCGCGATTGGTTTTTTATAGATGATCCACAGTATCTGCTCGGTGAAGACTCCAGGTGTAAAGCCAAATTTGCTTAGGATGTGAAGTCTTTCCACATTCACATTATTAAACACTGCTGCAGCTTCCAAAGCACAAATGTTCACTACCAGATTGGAAACAAATACAGTCTTTGGACATCTCTTCCAAATAAGAGCACTGAAACTTTTATTTGGGTTCTGCGTTTTGCCGTGCAGCCATTTTTCTAGTACTTCTGGTGAAGCCAGTGCTTGAAAAGTTGGTTTAATGGCCATTTCAACAACATAATGGAGGTTATTTTTACGGCTGTAAGCTTCCAAACTTTCCTTGCTTTTCGTAAATTTGCACTGTTCGTTAGGACATAGACCACGTTGAGGTGTAGTGTCTGTCGACAGGTAATGAAACCAACTGGCCCATACTGCCTTCCTCAATCTATCCAAATCCGTGAGGTTATTTCTAATTGCAGCATCATAATACATTTGCAGGCTGTCAATTCTCTTCTTAGTTAGTCTGTTTTTACCTCCTAGTGGCACCCCGTCCTCTGGTAGCTTGGCTTTATTGTCTGCAACAAGTCTTCTGAAGCGTCCACCCAGCCTTTCCTGAATACGGCCTAAGCACTCTAGTTATTCAAAAGCGTCATCTTTTCCATAGGGCTGGCTTTCAACTACATTCTTGAAAGCACTAGCCTCCATCTCCTAAATACTGTGTAGATCTTACTCCATACTTTCGCAAAGACCTGTGGAAAATAAGTTTCATACCAGCAGCTTCCATCCCACCACTGCAGCCTATACAACGCTATACTTGACTAAAACGGTAAGCAACATTTTTTTCACATCAGTCTCATTACTTTATTGTCGCACCTCGTAAGCAAACAGTTTTTCAAATATATAAACCACATCCTTACCTTGAGTTATTACAGTGACCAGAATACGCAGCGCAGCAAATAATACGAGCGACATGGTACTTTCTCTTAAGGTACTAAAATTCTATTAACAACTACAGGAAAGACGTAATTCTTAGACTCGAAAGAATACTGAAATTGGTGTCAGTTTGTAAATGCAGTAGTTAATTTTTAGAGGAACTTAAAATGGAAAAAAGAGCTGAAGTTGTCAGAGTAATTATATTTGTTTTGTATGGAGAGTGGCGAAACCCGAAGCAGCAGAACGAAGTCGTGACGCTCAGGGCTCCAGAGATAGCCAGCAAAAGTGGGCACTACACCGACACAAGCGATGGGAAAAACCAACCAGTATTTTAGCTATGAATAAACGGTGTTTTTAGCTATTTTTTCCGTTTTGGTTATAACAGATTTTTTTTGTTTTTTATTAATAACCGGATAAAAGCTGGCATGTCTCTTTGCCATAGCAGCTGTGCAAGAATTTTTGGTCTTTTAATAGTTTTTAACGAGTGTAGGGTGTATAATAATTATGTGTAGTAGTTATGTGTTATTTATGGTTGTTCAAAGCTGAAAAATACGTAAAGAATTATTACAGGTTAAGTGAACGGTTTAGAGACATTGACACGTTAAACCACAATATTCGGAAGCGGCAGCAGTCGATCAAGGAAAGTCGGCACGTGTGTCGACATCGGTCACGTTTCTGCCCAGCGTGAGAAGGCCGCTGATCAGCGGGGTTTGCGATGCGCCGGCCGTTGTGGCCAAGTGGATCTAGACGCTTCAGTCTGGAACCGCGCTGCTGCTACGGTGACAGGTTCGAATGCTGCCTCGGGCATGGATGTGTGTGTTGTCCTTAGGTTAGTTAGGTTTAAGTAGTTCTAAGTCTAGAGGACTGATGACCTCAGATGTTAAGTCCCATAGTGCTATGAGCCATTTTTCCTTGCGATGCGCGCGGCTGGTCCCGGCGGAGGTTCGAGTCCTCCCTCGGGCATGGGTGTGTGTGTTTGTCCTTAGGATAATTTAGGTTAATTAGTGTGTAAGCTTAGGGACTGATGATCTTAGCAGTTAAGTCCCATAAGATTTCACAAACATTTTTTTTCTTCCTATGCGCAGGCGGACGACTGGGCAATGCCCAACCGCGCCAGCGTAGAGGCAAAACAATGGAAAGTAGGCACCTGTGTCGACATTGGTCACATTTCTGTCCAACGTTTGAAGTACGGATCAACGACCGAAGAGTCAGTCGCCGTCCTAGAAACTTCGCGACATCGGCAAAAACACCGAAGATGGACCTCTGACAAACGGGCGTGAAGTGGTCCTTTGAGGCGGTCCTTCGAGCGGAGAAAGAGGACACGAAGAAACATCGCCTGGACGGACGGACCGATGGCTAGTCAGCGGACGTCATACTTCGCTACGACTTAGCCGCTACGCTGTTCAACAGAAGTAGATGTCGGTACCGCACCGATAAGTCAACGAAGAAGATGCCATCCTAGATGTTACCAGAAAGAAGTTCGTGTGGTACTTACCCAGATGGCTCATGAGGACGAAGGGACAGCGGCCTCGCCAAATGGGTCACCTGTGAACCTAGGGGTGGCTGAATTCCGCCAGAAGACGGCGAACCTGTGGGTCGCTGGTTCGATTCCGGGATGGAGCACTCCGAGCTATGCCGCAGACGCTTGTTAATAACGCAACGAGCTAATGCACAAGAAGAATGCAGCGCCGCCGCCGCAGATAGGCACGGGCACAGTGCTGAGGGAAGAATACGACGCCTGACGTGCCGCTGCAACACGGGCCTCGCCGCATCAGCTGTCACCGTGGACTGCAGGCTACGACTCCGCCGCTCCGCAGCCGCGAGGAACTTAGCGGATTAAAACACATTGTTCAAATGGCTCTGAGCAGTATGGGACTCAACTGCTGTGGTCATAAGTCCCCTAGAACTTAGAACTACTTAAACCTAACTAACCTAAGGACATCACACACATCCATGCCCGAGGCAGGATTCGAACCTGCGACCGTAGCGGTCGTGCGGTTCCAGACTGTAGCGCCTTTAACCGCTCGGCCACTTCGGCCGGCACATTGTATTAGTCTGTTTGTTTAAAGGGTCTTACGGCTCGGTAAGTGGCTGTTAGTGGAACTACCAATATTTCACTCACGCCTCAATCTCTGAGCTGAAGAAAGAGTCCATTCTACAACTCACAAAGTGTCGTTTTCCCTCCCGCCATTCCCAACGAAATAATAACCTTTCCTTCTCTCCGGTCACTAACGTTTAATATGTAGTGTCACTAAATCCCGACCCGCAACGCCATTCCTTTGAGATAACGGATTATTACTGAAAGAGGGAAAAGCGAACAGCGTCATTTTAATTACAACGCCGAAAGTTAGCAATGATCAACAAAGACATAAGAATCGGTACAACATTACTGAGACAATACTGTGCCTGCTGCCGTGTGGCGTGGCCTATTTCACGGTACGCGTTTACGTGGAGTGTACAACACTTGTTCCCCACCCGACCTGTACTTTATTTTTCTGATGTCATCAAAAATGGTTCAAATGGCTCTGAGCACTATGGGACTCAACTGCTGTGGTCATCAGTCCCCTATAACTTAGAACTACTTAAACCTAACTAACCTAAGGACATCACACACGTCCATGCCCGAGGCAGGATTCGAATCTGCGACCGTAGCAGTCGCACGGTTCCGGACTGTGCGCCTAGAACCGCGAGACCACCGCGGCCGGCTGATGTCATACTCGAACGTCCATTGTATTGCAGAATGCCACCTCCCTAGCAGTTTGGTAGTATTTTGCAACTTATGGCAGGAATGACGTGCAGCATTAAAAAGATGACGAGGTGCGACAACGTTGCGACATAAAATAAGGAGAAATGATCGATAACATGCCTTGGAAGGGAATGTAAATTCGACTGTTACGCCTACAATTTATTTGAAACGCTATAAACTTGGAATAATAACTGTTCTCTTAATTGGCGGCCGGAGTGGGCGAGCGGTTCTAGGCGCTACAGTCTGGAACCGCACGACCGCTACGGTCGCAGGTTCGAATCCTGCCTCGGTCATGGATGTGTGTGATGTCCTTAGGTTAGTTAGATTTAAGTACTTCTAAGTTCTAGAGGACTGATGACCTCAGAAGTTAAGTCCCATAGTGCTCAGAGCCATTTGATCTCTTATTTTTGTTTTCACTTCAGGGTGAACAATTGACATCATCTAAAAGTGACGACGCAGGGAAGTCGACAACGTGTGACACCTCGCTCCCGCCATCGCTGCGACGTCCTCCTTCACCTTCACCACCTCTGCTGGAGACAATGAGACCGATTTCAACCAGATCCCCCACCCCGCAACAGGTCGTGATCTCTTACTCCATCACCGTCAGTAGAAAGTTTCAGTCATTGTTCGAAGCCTACTTTTATTACTGGAAACAATAGCCATGAAAAATCGAAGACACGCTATAACAGAAACCAATTATCTTGATCGGTTTTAATGGTCAGGTTGAACTGGGGACACAAAAAAACGATATAACCGAAATCGGTTGTTTCAGCGACAACCGGCTTCCCTAAACTACAGAGGCAGAGGCAGTAATGCAGCGAGCACGTTTGTGGCCTACAGCCAAAGCGCCAACTGATGCTGACCGAATTCCCAAATCTGCGTGCACAGGGCGCCATTGGTCCTGGTACTTAGTATTTTGGGTGCGCTTAAGGGGATAGACCAGGGTGATGCTCGATTTTGGAATCCAAATTCATTTTTCAGTAAAATAACAAACAAAATACAAAACTGACTAATCGTTCATTGTGCGTCCTTAATGATTGTATTATGTATTTTTAAGTAAGGAACTTGCACTCGGGGGACACCACATGACATCAACGAAAGGCCTTCGCGCGGTGCGAGAGCAGTTGGTGGGAACTCTGAAAGCCAAAATTTTCTACTTAGAACCAAATTTCAAAAACTGTTTTAAAACTGATACTACACACATTAAAAAAAGTTGAGCATCACGACGGTTCCCAGAACTCCTCAAGATAGACGTTGACCGTGCGTATTGTATCACAGAGACAGTCCCTTTGACTGTTCAGAGATGTCACTAAAGCCGCCCAAAGATGTAAAGAACCATGCACGAGCAGCGCCTATTAGACGGATGGGCTCCTACAGCCTATCAGTTCCAGTCATTCCACCGGGAACAAGGTACACGGCTCGTGTTGTCTGTAGTTCAACCACGCCTAGATGGTCAATACTGCTGTTACTTTGTGCCAGGAAGGGCTCTCAACAACGAAAGTGTCCAGGCTTTTCGGGGTGAACCAAAGCGATGTTGTTCGGACATGGAGGAGATACAGAGAGACAGGAACTGCCGATGACATGCCTCGCTCAGGCCGCCCAAGGGCTACTACTGCAGTGGACGACCACTACCTATAGATTATGGCTCGGAGGACACCTGACAGCAACGCCACCATGCTGAATAATGCTTTTAGTGCAGCCACAGGACGTCGTGTTACGACTCAAACTGCGCGCAACAGACTGCATGATGCGCAACTTCACTCCCGACGTCCATGGCGAGATCCATCTTTGCAACGACGACACCATGCAGCACTGTACAGATGGTCCCAACAACATGCCGAAGGGACCGCTCAGGATTGGCATCACATTCTCTTAACCGATAAGTGTCGTATATGCATTCAACCAGACAATCGGCGGAGACGTGTTTGGAGGCAACCCGGTCAGTCTGAACGCCTTAGACACACTGACCAGCGAGTGCAGCAAGGTGGAGGTTCCCCGCTGTTTTGCGGTGGCATTATGTGGGGCAGACATACGCCACGGGTGGTCATGGAAGGCGCCGTAACGGCTGTACGATACACGAATGCCATCCTCCGACCGACAGTGCGACCATATCGGCGGCATATTGGCGAGGCATTCGTCTTCATGGACGACAATTCGCGCCCCCATCGTGCACATCTTGTGAATGACTTCCTTCAAGATGACGACATCGCTCGACTAGAGTGGCCAGCATGTTCTCCAGACATGAACCCTATCGAACATGCCTGGGATTGATTGAAAAAGGCTGTTTATGGACAACGTGACCCAGCAACCACTATGAGGGATCTACGCCGAATCGTCGTTGAGGAGTGGGACAATCTGGACCAGTAGTGCCTTGATGAACTTGTGGATAGTATGCTGCGACGAATACAGGCATGTATCAATGCAAGAGGACGTTCTACTGGGCATTAGAGGTACCGGTGTGTACAGCAGTGTGGACCACCACCTCTGAAAGTCTCGCTGTATGGTGGTACAACATGTAATGTATGGTTTTCATGAGCAATAAAAAGGGCGGAAATGATGTTTATGTTGATATCTATTCCAATTTTCTATACAGGTTCCGGAACTCTCAGAACCGTAGTGATGCAAAACTTTTTTTATGTGTCTAGTATTTAAAGTAGTACGTAGAGATATTTTAAAAAGTGGTTTTTAACAAAATTGAGGCATTGCGAAATAAATTCGCGTTATTTCTGCAAACTATTCGTAATCCAAACGTGCACCAAAAATCGAAATTAAAATATATCACAAAAGTCCTACGTACTACAGTAGTGAACACACCACCTCAAATGTTTCACAAAGGTATAATGTAATTGCATTATAATTGCTACATTTACCGCCAATTTCAAAAATATTGTTAAAAAACAAGTGTTTTAAGTTTCAACTACCGGTTTTTATGTACTGAAACTGAACAATCATGTAGGCTTTCACGGCCGGCGTCTTCATCAGTAAACACTTCCGGGCTAAGTTGCCGTGGTCGATCTGTAGAACTTCTTCTCCCTGACGTTTCGTTCTCAACTACGGACAACATCTTCCGAGGTGAGTCGACGACTGGCTGCTAGGAGCTGGGGCCGCTACTTACAAGAAGAACTAAATCATTTACGAATGGCTTTTGCGAAAAATGGTTATACGAAAAACGAGATTAACCGAGCACTTCACCCAAGTAAAAAAATCCCTAAAAATAGGAGACAGCAACAACCATCAGCTGGAAAAGTATTTCTTCCGTTCATCCATAACATCACGGATCGCATTGCGAAAGTACTAGCCAAGTTTCAGGTGGAGACTATTTTCAGACCTACTAAGAAAATTAGTGAATGCCTAAGATCAACAAAAGATGCTCGTCACCCCCTAGCCACCCCAGGGGTATATAAAACCCCGTGTAGTTGTGGCAGGATTTACATAGGAACTACAAAAAGAAGCATCAATACACGGTTGACGGAGCACCAAAGAAACTGTCGCTTGGGACATATCGACAAATCGGCAGTAGCGGAACATGTTTTTAAGGATGGGGATCACGAAATAAAAATTGGTGAGACACTCGTGCTAGCGAGGACGTCGCATTATTATACACGTATGTATAGAGAGGCAATTGAAATCCACAAACATCAATACAATTTTAATCGTAAAGAAGAAGGATTAAAATTGGACAAGATATGGCGGTCGACGTTGCATCAATCACGTGACAATCGATTGCCTGCAATCGAGAGAACAGACGATAGCCAGAGATAGCTATACATCGACGCCACGTGACGTGCGGTGGCGCCCTCTACTATCTCCATATGAGCGGCGGCCCCAGCTCCTAGCAGCCAGTCGTCGACTCGCCTCGGAAGATGTTCTCCGTAGTTGAGAACGAAACGTCAGGGAGAAGAAGTTCTATAGATAGACCACGGCAACTTAGCCCGGAAGTGTTTACTGATGAATCCTGTGTGTTCTGCTTACTTTTTTTTTTTTTTTTTGTTGAAAGTACAGCGGTCCCTAGGCTTACGCTCTACTTAATCTAATTTAAACTAACTTACGCTAAGGACAACAACACACACACACACACACACACACCTATGCCCGAGGAAGACGAGCGAACCGAGACAAGACGCCCTAGACCGCACGGCTACCACGCGCGGCTTCTGCTTAGCAATTGAAGGTGTTTCTGCACGACTGGGATTAGTTTTCGAGCTTTTTGTATCCGTATAAATAAGTTTGTTTGTCATTTTCAGGAACTCACATTTTACTGCGAACAAAAAAAATGAACTGACAAGCAGGCACCGGCCGTTGTGGCTGAGCGGTTCTAGGCGCTTCAGTCCGGAACCGCGCTGCTGCTACGGTCGGAGGTTCGAATCCTGCCTCGAGCATGGATGTGTGTGATGTCCTTAGGTTAGTTAGGTTTAAGCAGTTGTAAGTCTAGGGGACTGATGGCCTCAGATGTTAAGTCTCATAGTGCTTAGAGCCATTTGAACCATTTGACAAGCAGGCACGAGACAATCACGTGCTTTCAGACTGTTTACCATAAACAAAGACAAATCTTGTTGACAATTGTATTTTAATCGGTACTTATGTCCTCTGTCTCACTATCCAAAACTAACAGGACTCTTATTACGTAGATAACAATTATAGTATTACATCGGTTGCATTCCAGTGCTCGGACGCACCAGACCCTGACGAAAAAATCGTAGTTTGAACATATTTTAACATTCACGGCGCACTTTTCTATGAATGAATCTTAAAAATAGACTCTCCAGGGACCATAGTAAGCCAATAAAAATCTGACCATCATATTTCCACCCTTGTCTACCCCCTCAGTCAAGGATAAGACGAGTATGTGATGTTTACATACGAAGTCAAGATTTTTGTGACCTGGAACGCACAACCTGGCATAACACATAGGTACTCTGAGGTGACAAATCATGGGGAACCTCCTACTGTCGCGCCGGACCTCCTTTTGTCTAGCGTTGTGTAGCAACTCGACGTCACATGGACTCAAAAAATCGTTGAAAGTCCCCTGCATAATTGTTAAGCCACGGTGCTCTTTATAGCCATCCATAATTGCGGAAGTGTTGGCGGTGCAGGGCTTTGCGCTCGAACTGACCTCTCGATTATGCCCCATAAATTTGCGGTGGGATACATGTCGGGCGATCTGGGTTGCCAAATCATTCGCTCGCATTGTCCAGAGTCTTCTTCAAACCAGTCACAAACAATTGTGGCCCAGTGACATGGCGCAGTGTTATCCATTAAAGTTCCATGGGTGTTTGGGGACATGAAGTCCATGAATGGCTACGGATTGTCTCCGAGGAGCCGAACATAATCACTTACAGTCAATGATCGGTTCAGTTAGACCAGGGAGCCCAATCCACTGCATTGTAAACACAGCCCACATCATTAGGGAGCAGCACCAGCTTGCACAGTGGCTTGTTCACAACTTGGATCCATGGCTTCCTGGAGTCAGAGCCACACTTTAAAACTACCATCAGCTCTTGCCAGCCGAAACTGGGACTCATCTGAGCAGGCCACGGTTTTCCGCTCGTCTAGAGTCCAACCAGTGTAGTCACGATCCCGAGAGAGGCGCTGCAGGGGATGTCGTGTTGCAAGCAACGGCAATGGCGTCGGTCGTCTGCCTCCAAAACCCATTAACGCCGGATTTCATCGCACTGTCCTGATGGCCACGTTCATTGGGTATCCCACTTTGATTTCTGAAGTTATTTCACGCACTGCTGCTTGTCTGTTAACTCTGACAACTCTACGGAAACGCTGCTGCTCTCGGTCGTTAAGTGAAGACCGTCGACTCTTGAGACTGTGGATCTCGGAATATTGAATTCCCTGACTATTTGCGGAATGGAACGTCCCATGCGTCTAGCTCCAACTGCCATTCCGCTTTCAGCGTCTGTTAATTCCCCTCATGCCACCATAATCACGTCGGACACTTTTTCACATGTATCACCTGAGCATAAATTGCAGCTACGCCAATGCACTGCTATTTTATACCTGGTGCACGCGATACTACCGCCATCTGTGTACGCCGGCCGCTGTGGCCGAGCGGTTCTAGGCGTTTCAGTCCGGAACCACGCTGCTGCTACGGTCGCAGGTTTGAATCCTGCCTCGGGCATGGATGTGTGTGATGTCCTTATGTTAGTTAGGTTTAAGTAGTTCTAAGTCTAGGGAACTGATGACCTCAGATGTTAAGTCCCATAGTGCTCAGAGCCATTTGAACCATTTTGAACCGTCTGTGTATGTGTATATGGATATCCCATTACTTTTGTCATCTCAGTGTACATCGTGTAGAGACTTTTCGCACGATGGTGAAGGTTGTAACACAGACACTATAGGACGGGTATTTCATAAGGATCTACACCGCACAGATGTTCGATTAGCAGATGAAGTTCACTCACCGAAGGCGTCGCAGCTGACTCCACCATGGCCAACAGCAACCGCCTTCACAGACTGGGGCCTCTTCGGTTTTCTCACTGCCATCACCAAAGGGTAAGTGCAACGCAGCAGGGGTGGCGCCCTCCCCCCTCCCCCCTCCCTCAGACACCGGGTCCTTGCTCACTGGGGCAGGTGCCACGGCACCGTCCCTCGTACAGTAAGCTAGATTTTATAGTTGCATAAGGCTATATAGCGGAAAATGTTGCTTGAGTATATATCCGAGGAGACGTATCCGCACGTGAAAGATCGCAGGGTCTTAGGCCGCCCCCTTCTTTTCTGCGATCTTGGTTTACTCGACTGTGTTTCACAGCGTTTGCTGTAAAGACGGGTGTTTCCAAGTATTCTGATAGTCTGCGGAATAGCGTTAATATTACAAAAACTCTCCTACGGACGTCAGATCACATGCAAGAAGGTTTTGCTACGATTGTGGTCGGCAAATATAAGATCGGACGTCTTACATTGTGTTGTAACAATCAGCGAACAGCTATGCTCTGCACACAATACGAAATATTAGTTTCTTTGGAAGTCGATGTACAAACTCTGCAATATCTGTATTAAAGGATTCAGTCACACATTCAACACAGATCAGACATACTTCAGTCCCTCTGAGAATGGCTGTATAGATCAGTGGACAGTTGCTAAGGAAAACCGATCACTGGATCAGAACGACTAAACAGAGTAGGCAGGCTAGGAGGATTAGGAGGTTATGGTGGAACTGATGGAGAATTTGGGACCCACTGCTTCTTACGATGCAGTCTCCAAGTCGACGCAAAAAAAGTCAATGAAATCGCACACTGACATGTGCCCTCACATAAAAGTTCACAAAAAAGACGTTTACTATTTGTTACACTGGAACACGAATTTACGCAACTGATTGAAACATACTTTACGTCTGTGACTTCAAACTTGCAACTAACAAATCCCAGTATTTTATTTACATACCGTTGGAGGCGAAGGCAATCCTACACCGACAAGTAGAGGGTCCCAAAATTAATATTCCGAGCTTGAGAAACTTTCTCTCTCTCCCTCTTTCTCTCTCTGTCTCTCTCTCTCTCTCTCTCTCTCTCTCTCTCTCTCTCTCTCTCTCTCACACACACACACACACACACACATACACACACTGCCAGAAGTGCACGCATGAGAGATTACGCAACCTGTTAACAAATACTTTAGATTTACTGTAGGTGGTGCCAAAGCAGTGGAAGTCATGAATACCTCGACATTCTTTTTCAGTTTTCAGTAAATTGTACTATTGTTAACAGCAATGATCAATGTTATATCAAACATGTAACCAGAATATTTACAAATTACCATCATTACCTTGTGATACAAAATAATAAACGTAAAATTCACCAGAAAGTTACTATCACTTTACCTTATTATTGACGCACAACTAGTTTGTTATATTTTACAAGTCACTGACAACCAACATAAACGCTATTTCAGTTACCATACCATATGGATGCTTCCTATGGGTAATCGTGATGGCAAAGACTGTAGCAAATTATTCACAACACGAAAAACTGCGTGCACATTTAGCACATATGTGTTAACGTATTTAATACAAAAGTTACAAACTTTTTTTATACTCCCGAAAAAGACACATCACAAATTTTCGCGAATTACTCTGAGCATAATCACTACTGACTACGCGTCAGTCTCATAGTATGCTATGAAAATTGAATTTCTCTTACCTTTAGGACGAGGAAACCCTCTGCTGGACGTTCGAAACCGAAAATAAAATCCTCTGTTACTGATCTCGCTTTTAGAAAACTGGAAGCTTCGAATTCGCCTTTTATGCAACTGTCGAAGGCAGAGCAAACAAGTGTTCGTTTATACTCATTTACGCCATTCAAAGCGCAGTTATATGTCACGGTAAAACAATCAGAGAGTAAATAATACGTAGCGGTAAAAACAATCTCGTAGCGAACGGGACATATAAGTCGTCCAGAATTTTGAGATGAGCTCAAAACAAAATATATAATCTGATGTAATGTAACTTCGATTGCCTTTGTCCTCCGTGAACCTGTATTTTAACGGAAATAATCCCCTATTTATAGAGATCAATTATTCAATATTCGAACCTGTGACTTAGACACAGTGTGACTAACGGAGGCCAAATTACGTACATCCTTGTGTTCCATATCCTGGTGTAAGGAGTGTTTCAGTTAACCCACAACTGGAAAACATTTCGAAGACTTTTAATTCACGTGTGTGGAACACGCATGCAGCAGATTCTGACACTTACTGTTTTGTCTAAGGAGTCGCTCTTTCATTTGATGAAAACTTAAAAAAGTTCACTAACACAGTAATAGTGGCGAGGAGCCACTATTTCAACTATTCAACTGTTGTTATGGTCAGATTATTCAATTCATTTCGTGACTATTTCACGCATGTTTGCAATACAAACCTTTTTCCGATAACGAGACTCGAGACGAGGATATAAAACAAGGAACTTGACGGTGCCACAGCTTCAAATTTGCAGCTGACGGATCGTCATACCCATATCTAAACACGCACGCAAAACAACCGTGCATTTTACTTTATCTTTGTTGCAGTCCACATCATTCATAGCTGACTTTTTTTCTGATTTGTTTGCCCAGTGTCACATCAGTAAGTTTAAATGATAACACAGTGGCGACCTACGACGGGCTCTTATTGATCTCCAGTCCTTTATGCTCAGAATATGTGCTCTGTTACAGTTAGCTGGTATGTACATCTACATCGACACACACATTCCGCATGCCACCGTATGATGCGTGGAAGGGGTACCCCCTACCAGTAGAACCGTTTCCTTTCCCGTTCCACCTCCAAACAGGGTAAGGGGAAAACGACTGTCTTATTGCCCACGCACGGCCTCTGATCTCTCCCATCTTACCTTCATGGTCCTTACGCGAAATGTACGCTGGCGGCAGTAGAATCGTTCCCTAAATTTTATCAATAGTGTTCCTCGAGAATGTCGCCTTCCTTCTAGTGATTCCCATTTGAGTTCCCAAAGCATCTACGTAACATCTGCGTGTTATTTGAAACTACTGGTAACAAATCTAGCAGCCCGCATCTGAACTGTTTCGATGTCTTCCTTTAATCCGACCCGGTGTAGATCCCAAACACTCGAACAGTACTCATCAATGGGTCGCACTAGTGTATTATATGCGGTCTCCGCAGATTAGCCACACTTTACCACAATTCTCCCAGTAAATCGAAGTCGACCATTCCCCTTCCCTACTACAAATGCTTACGTGCTCACTCCGTTTCATCTTGCTTTGCAACGCTTCGCCTAGACATGACATCGACGTGACTGTCCCAAGCAGCACGCCACTAACGCTGTACTCGATCATTCAACAAGATCGAGAAATAATACGGGATAGCAATGAAGAACGCTGTTGTTTGGAGTATTTCCTTTTTCCTTTTCTGGTAGCAAATGGATTGTTCACAACAATAGAGCAACGTTTTCCTCTTAAGGGGCACAGTTACCTGCTCTGCGATTGAGTTTGCCATGACAGACAGAAGGAACTTAGCAGCGAAGTCATTAGTACCCAGTGACCTACGAAAAACAGTCGAGAAAGCAAAGGTTGTTAAGCCTTTCAAAGCATTTTCAATTAATAGTTCATATTTGTTCAACGTTCAGGCTTTTTCTGACAAGAAAACTTTTACAAAAGAGCTGAATTCAATTCTAGTTGTCGATTCCAAGGTTTATCATTTATCACACGGTAGAGGAAGCGATATCATACCGTTTACATTCTTACGGAATTAGCAACCCACAGCTGACGGAAATAAGTATTAAGTGGACCTGAAATCGATGATTTAAGCGATACCACGAATGAAAATTCTAAAAGAATGCACAGTAGATGTGTGCTGTGGTTTGGTGGAGGATCTGTATTTTTGATTTTGTTTTCTGCGCTACTTTGAGAAATAACACATGTTTTCAGCGTTTTTCGGTAGTTGTATTCAAATCCTAGCTATAACATTTCTATGTCTGTGTCGCTTTCTGTACTATTACGATGAATAATAAACCTTACCTTGGAATCAATAACATGAACAGGCGTATGTAGATCCCCTTTCCATGGTTCATTATATTTCACGTTTTGGCAGTAGGTGTGTGCAGCGGTTTGTTAAGGATTTTTGTTTCTGATTTTAGTTTCTCTACTACTCACTTGGTGTGTACTGTGCATTCTTAAGAGAATTTTCATGTGTGGTATCAATCTAATTGTCGATTCTACGTTAAATTATTTTTCGTGATTTTTACTGCCTGCGAATTATTTCGGTAAGGATTTAAAGTTTTTGCGTCGCTCTCTATGCTACTGCAAAAACGGGAAAAATAACAAACGTTGGAGTCGACAACTAGACATGACCTACAAAGTTCAAATAGAGAGACAAGAACCAACAAAACAAATCCTAAAAGTAATAAGAATACACACTTAATGAGGAGTCACAAAAAATAACAAACCGTACGATGGAGAACTGTAATGGACCTTTATAGCTGTCCTGCTAGGTTCCTGCTGAACTACATCGCCGAAAATCGTGCCAGTTTCGGAAAAAAGTGGCCAAATATTTTTGATAACCAACATCATAAATACGATTAGTAACCTTTCCAGTTGTCCTCTCAGATTTCTGCCTAACGACACTTTCGGAAATCCGAGGTATATGAAATAAACATCATAGTTTACGCGAGTTAGTAAGAGAACCACAGCTAACATTAAATAACAGGTCACTTACATTCTTCGCATAGTAAACTCATGACGTTACACAGAACGTCAGTTGACAAAGCTGACGGGTGGAATCGGATACTAGAATTCATCCGGATTGGAAGAAATCAGATGCTTGCTGGTGACTTACCACAGACTCCATCGATGCTGAATGCCATTCCTGCGGCGCACAGTTTTTTACGACAATGCTGAATTGGACAGGAACATTCATGTTCCTCGCCATTCGACTCGTCTCAGGCTGTTTCTAAGCAACGTCACAGGGTGCTGAAGAGACCTCTTATTGTTGAAAACTGCGTCACGTCGCGTTTTGTGTCGTTTACTCTAAGAGGGTATGCAGACAATTATTACCGTATAATTTAAGAAACTACACGCTAATAAAAACTGGGGCGTAAATGGGATGTGGCTTTCGGGCAATGTGCGTGGGAATAAGATGCCCTTGGCATCCAAAGAAAATGACTAAGGAAATATTAAAACAGGCGGAAAAAGGGACTAGGGTTGCCACATGTTGCTGGAACCTCCTCGGCACACTCTGAGAGGGGAAGGGGGCAGGTGTAGAAACGAAGTAAGAAATTTATTCAATATAATTACATGGAACTTGTTGCGGCAGAAGTAGTTGGTACACCATATTTTTCGGAAGACTTCACCTTTTGTCTTTTTTCCTTTTACGTATCTATAAAACTCCACACAAGTCAACTCATAGTTAATCTGGCACTGGAAGATTGATTCCAAAGCCCATGGCAGCAGTAGATATCTTTCATCAGTCCAATGGGCCGACATCTTTTTCACAGTGGCGTTGTGTGGAGGAATAGAAACTAATACTAGGATAATTTTAGCATTTGACATTTGCGTTCAGGATTTTCGGTTTCCTTCAGAAATTAAGGCCACCTTCCTTCCACGGGGAGTTTACACTTCCATTCTGCCGAGTCACACTTAATTTCTATAAAATTATTCATATACATGTCGCCTGATATCTTCACACCATTTTTAATTCAGTATATAATAGCGTTTTAAATCATAATCCAATCTGCGTTTTTAGATACCAGTATCCAATCAAATACTTCATATGTATTAAAAGAAATATCCCAAATATCTGAGTAATCAAATGCTATGTTATAGAAAGCCATTGTCTCTTCCTCAAATTTTGAAATCAAAATAATCATTTCTTTGTTAGGGTTCTCATTCTTTAATTTGTTCAAATTCATCATCGTTTGCATGCCAATAAAACTGGCACTCTTCCTTTCATTCAGACATCTTTGAGTTTCGACTAATGAATTTCTTATTCCACCTGTCGAGACTTTATTCTTCTGCACACTTTTTATGTTCTTTTTCAGAGTCAAACCTGACGACAAAAACATGAAGTAAATTTCAATGGTCGATCTACTCAAAAAATCTGAAGTTATTTTACGTTGCCTGTCTTCGGCACCAAAAACTGTTTTAATGGAAACTAAGCTTAAGAACTGCCTCAACGACAGACATCTTGAGTGAGATAGAAGAGTCTGATGACTGACATCAACGCATAAGCAGAACTGTTTCAACTTCTTTGTCCTCAACGTGTAAATTGAAAAATATTTTCGTGGCGATTATTTCAATGTCGACAGTTAATGTCTTAAAAGCGCTACATATACTATTGTGGAGAATATGGACAGAGTATCCAATTGCTTCTGCATTTTTTCCTAGTTCTTTTTCAGTTTGGTGAAACACAGTCCGCTGGCCTCGTCGATGAAGCTCTCCGAAGTTGATATTGGTATTATCCCCAAAGAAAGCGATTAATTTATTTAATGAAATTTGCAGTTGTCTTAAAGATTCTAGGCGAAACTTTGGGGCGAATCGAATTGCAACAGCTTCTGCTGGATTCCGTCAGTTTCAGTAAAGTCTTGAACAGCAACAGGAAACAAGTTTTCAGCGTTGTGGTTGGATGTGTCGGTGCCTATGCTGAAAAATGATGCTTCTTGAATTGTTTAATGCGTACGGACATGGAATGCGGCGCGAGAATATTTTTAACGATTGCTGCAGGTTTGGTGCTGACTGTAGACTGCTTTGCGGCGACTTTAGAGTCAGGAAACAATGTGGCGTTCAGATTTATGGTAACAGTCAAGAGAACTGAAGGACTGATGATGCTCGACAACTTTATAAGCTGTTGTTACTTCTGCAGAAACAACGGGCTATTCTTCCTGGGTATACTCTTGAAGCATGAGTGGAAGAAATAGACTTTGATGTCGATGGTATCGCGAATATTCTTCGTAGAAACGTGATGCCTCACATCTACCTTATCTTCGTGAGTTACTGAGATGAAACAGTTACAAATGTCACACTATGCTTCCTGATCCGTACTTCCTTTGTTGACAAAAGAGCACTCTTTTGTATAATCATCCGAAAAGTGACACTTTGTCTTTTATCCTTAGGCATTTTTGTAAGCTATGATGAGTTTATTAGATGATAAACAGTTGACCATAACATTTTAGTCATCGAAGTACAGGTCCCTATACATTTTACGCCTATAAACCCGCAGAAAACACTTCAAACAATACCAACTTGCATTCGTTGTTCGTATTACGTTTAGAAAGAATCGTCTTATCATATCGGTACTCAAATGGCAGCTGTCCGATTCTTCTGCGTGGCATTGCTTAAATAGTTCCAACGCCATACTACTGGCGAAGTCTGCTATTTTCGTGAATGTTGGCGCTAGATTAAGAAGGTGCTTGCACCACCGATACAGGATACGCTATATGCAACGCCATCAGTGAGATGGTCTTGTCAATTCAAACTTGTTGACATAAATGAAACTAACTGCGGCTGCATTTACATGGTGCGTTAACACATGGCGTTACTTCAGTTCTTGTGCCAAGCTCGTAACAGTATTTTGCATAATCTTGACGAAACTGGTTCTTGTCGGGAGCCACCAACCAGCATCTGATTTCTTCCAATCCGGATGAATTCTAGTATCCTATTCCATCCGTCAGAGTAAAGCCTTTTAGAGGAATGGTGGACGGATTACCTCAGTTACAAGGAACTGACAACTGACCCAACTGCAGACGTTAGGCAAATGAAACGGAAGAAGGAGGTCGCGGTGGAGGGACAACAGCGAACGCATAACGTTCCGTATACGTTACGGTCACGGAGGGAGTAAATTATTATATGTGTAATATTGTATGGCATGTTTACATTTTGTGTTTTTGTATCAACGGATAATTTGCGTTTTTTGTGTTTTGGTGGGTTAGATAATAGTTGCGTTTTTCTTGTTTGTTGTTTTAGTTTTGTCATTGTATGGGGGAGACTATTTTCAGAGAGTTCGGTAGAGGCGGAGTGTACTATCGGGAATTTTTGAAGATCTCGTACGATGTTGTAGTAACTTGTCGTACAAATGAGATGTTATCGATACATTCCTACTTCCAGAAGGTAGGGAGGTATTTACGCCGATATGGGTGATGGTCACTTGTTATACCAATGAGAGAGCGGATAAAATAAGGAGGTTGCAATTGCGGGAGAGTGGAATAATTATAAATGGTACGGTTTGTGAAATTGTGGGGAAGGACTTCAGTCTTCCAGCATCACGTACGGGTGAAATACCTTTAACTTTGTCACAGGGAATGTTGTTTTATCGGGAAGGGGTTCTGGAGATATTACCAATGCAGAATCTGATATATATAAACTCCACGTTAAATCCAGAGTTTTTGGAAACGTTGCAGTCCTTTATTAATGCACAGGAAGGATCTATCACTGTTAATAGAGTATTGGAACACGTTCGAACGTTACAACAGCATCGCACCGACAGAATAATGACGGTGAGCATTTCAGCCACAGGGTGTGCCGTTTTTCTATTTTTCTTGAGTGTAGCTTAGTGGAGAGTGTAGAAACGTGCACCAGTAGAGGAGGTGCCAACACATCAGTTGCCTACAGCATGGGTAAAAAGTGTAAACAGTGCATAGGGGTAGCGTAAATGTTTTTATGTTCTCGTTAGTTTTAGTCTGTAGCATATACGTTTTGTGAACAAGGTATGCCACAGGTCAGGAGTGGCTGACGTATGGCAATTTACCCTGCCATAGTTTCTGTCTCTCTCTGACACTACGTCAGAAGCGAGGGGAAAAGCAGTATAAATAATCAGGCACTTGGCGCTTGGGGTCAGTCGAGAGTCGGGTCGGACCTGCGCTGCTCTACGCTTATAGGGGTCAGTCTGGCAGCGATGTTGTAAAAACTCTGTTTAAACCTCTATTTTGTTTCTGTGTACTTGTTTGGGCTGTATTCCGCCTCCAGGGACGCAACACCGTGGACGCAACCCTCCAAACCCACCTTGACCAGTTCACCACTTGATGCCTTCGTACCAACTCCCCCTAGATCCAGGTAATCATCATAGTCCACATCACCTGCTTGTTCTGTCTTCGTGATTTTTACCTCACCATTTATGGTCGTCCTATCCACCTCACTCCTGCCCTAAAATACCTTGGCCTCACCCTTGACTGCCGTCTCACCAGACTCCCCATCTCGTTATGATCCAACACAAAGTCCACAATAGACTCCACCTCCTGAACCTCCAGTCCAGCCAGACATGGGGGACTGTGTCCTTCCACCATCCTTCACACCTACAAATCCTTGATCCACCCTATCCTTTGTTATGCCAGTGTAACTTGGATTCCCCCTCCCCCCCCCCCCCCAGATTCTATAAAGCGCTCCAAATCATAGAAAGCCATGCACTCTGCCTTCCCTTCCGGATCCACCCCCTGTCTCCCAGACACATCCTCTACAGCCTCATCCCCTTCCCCCACCTTCTTCTTTTCTTCTTTTCCTTGTACACATATGCACCTTTTACATCGTCCACTGACTGGATCTCCCCACCCCCTGGTGTCCCCTTTCCTCTCCAACCCTCAGCCTGTTGCCACGCCTTTACCATTGTGTCCCTCCCTCTCTCCATCTCCACATCCTCCACATCCTTTCCCAACACAACTTCCAGCACCTACCCGTCCCAGATGATGAGCTTCACCCTGACATCTACTCTCCTACCAACTCTAACCCCACCTTGCCCCCTACTTGTCAGGGCTCCCTCTCCCCTCCCATTCCCTTCCCCTGAGCTTCCTCCCTCCTACCACCCGCTCCCCTTTCCTGTGCCCCCTTCTGTGTCCCTGCAGTCCCTCCTTCCTTGTCATCCCTCTTCATCTCCCACCCTGTCCGTCTCCTGCATCTTGGTATGCCCCCTAACCCCCTCTTACCTCTTTCTCCAGCCCCCCCAGCCCCCCCTGCACCTTCCCACCCTCTTTTTTCCTCCTCTCAGGCCTTCCGACCCTTGGCAGGTGTCTGGAACCGCGCGACCGCTATGGTCGCAGGTTCGAATCCTGCCTCTGGCATAGATGTGTGTGATGTCGCTAGGTTGAAGTTGTTCTAAGTTCTAGGGGACTGATGACCTCAGATGTTAAGTCCCATAGTGCTCAGAGCCATTTGAACACAAACCAACCTTGGCAGGTCCCTACCAGTGGTTTCTATTCTTCATGTGTGCTCTGTCTTTTACAGTGTTTTTTTAAGTCTTTGGTCTGCATGTTTTTTGTTCTGGGGGTGACTTTTAACTTCTGCTTGACTCCAGTGTATTTTAAGTGCCACACGAATTGCCAGCTGTGTTCTTTTAACTTTATGCTAACTTTTTAACTATCCCCCAGTTAATGTCCCCGTGTTAGCATATATTTTAACTTCCATTATCTCCATTTAATGTGTTTTCACGTCCCCCTTACGTCCCCCATTTTATGTATGAGTTCCCCCTTTTTATATGTTTTGTAAAACCACTTGGCTGAAGGGCAGTGGACTGTGCTGCTGCCAGACCTCCCTGCCCCTATGGGGCATGGGCATGAAATTACGATAATGTAAAAAAAAGAATATCACAACTTATCCCATCCTTTGCTATGCAAGTCCCACCTGGATCTCCACCCCCTCCCCAAATTCTATAGCTCCCTCGAGATCCTCGAGTGTCATGCACTCCGTTTGCACCTTTTCCTCAAACATATCCCTAGTTGCTCCTCTCCAATCCACACCCACTGCTGTACCTTCACCATTGTGTCCCACCTACACTCCGCCTCTACACCCTTCATCTCCTTTCCCAAGATGGCTTCCATCAACTCTCCCTCCCAGATGATGCTCTCTCTTCCTCCATTTACGTTTCCTATCAACTTTGATCCTCACCTCCCTCTCCCTACTTTGGTGTTTTTCCCAGGCTCCCTCTTCCCTCTCTTCCATCCCATTTTTTCCCACCTATCATCCCTTTGACTCCCTTCTCTCCCCCTAGTCCTTTTGCATTCCCCTACTCTGTCTTCCACACTCCTTCTCGCATCCACCCTCGTCCCCTTCGCTTTTTCCTCTCCTCTCCACTTTACTCCCCTCATCTGTCCGCCTACCCCCCCCCCCCCACATATTCTTTAGGTTGTGGTGTGTCATCTTTGTGTCTACTCTTTAGTGCAGTGTTTAAGTAAGTGTTAAGTGTTGTGGGTCTTTCTCAAGTATTGTGAACAGAAATCATACTGTCGCTAGGTGTGATTTTTTATCTCTTGTGAACAGAAAACAGACTGTCGCCGTGTTTTATTAATTGTCTGTCTACTATTGTACCTGTCTGCATAATGTGCCTCCATTAGCATCTCCAGGCCTTTGTTTTTATCTTTAACTTCCACAGATTTCCGCCATTTTACAATTCAAAAATTCACTGTTCTTATTGTTTATTATCTTCTTATTGCGTTTTTAAATATTCTGTTTTGTAAAGAGCGGTGTACTAAGCTGCTGCCAGCCTGCCCCATCTGGGAGAATCGAAATCCAAAAACTAAAAAAAATATTTCAGGGCTGGATCCAATTTGCTGATGACACCGCCTGCCCGGACCTTTATCCCACTCTTCAACGATCCCAACTATGTCACTGCCCACAATATCAACTCCCATAGTTTCTATTCCATGGCTGATATGCCCCAAATCACCGTCCTATCTCCTTGCCTCTATCTCCTGCATACTAGCGATATGCCTAAGCCTCTCACGCCTGTTCACCTCCTCCAATTTGCTCATGACATCACATGTCTGGTTCTTTACCCTACTCTTCAACGGTCCCAACATACCCTCAAACTCACCTCGATCAGTTCACCACCTGTTGCTACCTGTGTCTCCTTCGCATCAATTCTTCCAAGAACTGGGCAATCATCATAAATTGTACCACCCACTCCTTCTGGCTCCTTGATTTTTACCTCACCATTTATGAGCACCCTATCCACCTCAATCATACCCTGAAATACCTCACCCTCCACTGTCACCTCACCTGGACTCTCCATCTCCTTACAATCCAACACAAAACCCACAATAGATTCCACCTCTTGAATCTCCTGTCTGGTTGGACATAGGGACCACATCCTTCCACCATCCTTCCCACCTAGAAATCCTTGATCCGCCCCACCCTTTGTTTCGCCAGTGTCACTTGGCTTTTCACCCCTCCCAGATTCTGTAAAGCCCTCCAAATACTTTAACATCTTGCACTCCATTTCGCCTTCCATATCTGTCTCCCGTTCCCCACACAGATCCTCTGCGACCTCATCCCCATCCCACATCTTCTCCATTTCCTCAAACACCTCCACACCCTGTACATCATATGCCAACTCTATCCCCCCCCCACCCTGTGGTGTCTTCTATCCTCTCTACCCCCAGCTGAATGCTGCACCTTTACCGTTGAGTCACGCCCTCTCTCCATCTTCACACCCTCCACTTTCATTCTCAACGCAACATCCAGTACCTACTCCTCCCAGATGATGATCTTCAACATTTTCTCTGCCTCTCCTAACAACTCTAACCCTATCTTCCCCATCTTCTTCCTCAGGGCTCCTCTCCCCTCCTCTTCCTTTCCCCTGAATGGTTTCCTCGCTCCAACACCACCCCTCCCTTTCCCATGCCCCCTTCTGTGTCTCTGCACTCCCTCCTTACTTGCCTTCCCTCTCCATCTCCCACCACCCCATGATCTGCACCTTGGTGCACCCCCACACCCCTTTCTCTTTTCATCCCACCCCGTCTGCCCCTCCCCCCCCCCCCTCCCTCTCCTGCTCCACCTTCCACTTCCCTCAGTACTCAGACTTAATTGTAATAAAAACATAAGAATACATCATGTTATATGAGTACACCAGCAGTATAGGTCTGTGCAATTGACTTCCATGTTAAACATTTGAAGAGGTAGGCAGACAGATAACAGTTTGCATTAGATCTCCACCTGTGGAACAAAGTTCACTCACAAGCAGGGTAATAGCTTTGTGAAGTATGTTGTGTTGTATGCAGAGACATAAATATGTTTGTACAGTTCTATTTAAAACATTTTGGCACTTATGGATGATATGTGTATAATCTATATGAAGATATTACAATATTCCATTATAACTCTCATTTTTTGGTTTTTAACGTCAACCACTCCCACATTATAGCAAGATTGTTTTTGTTTACTTAAAAATATTATGATGCATGGCGGTGAAATGTTAAATAGTAAAACAGTAGGTGGATGACAATAGCTTGTAGGCCATCAGACAACGTTTCCAGGTGGTCCTGATGAATCAGCAGCGATATAACCAACCTTCCACAGATGAGTGATGTAATATGAAAGGCATTTATGGTGAGCAAATCTCTCTCCAATCTCTTCCCAATGCATGTTAACTATCTTCCAAATCAATCAGTCATATGATGTTTCAAATCCAGATACTGCCAGAGAGAACAATCGAATAAAATAGGTAACATTACTATAAACAGCTGAAAAATCAGACGAATGCTGAGCAATAGTATTAATTTTTGTTCCAAGTATGGAGTTAAAATGTGTGTGTGATACCCATATTATGCGCATAGCCCTTTTATCATCCATCTGCAACTTCCCACGATATCATCTGTAGTAACAGGAACAACAGAAACAGTTTCTGAAAAGCTTCTGTGGCGTTGTTTGGAGACCTCACTATTCTGACAGACATTTCCATCTTTATCCGCAGGTCCATAGATAAAGAGACCTAATCCAACAAGGGACACTAGAGAACACGAATTGGTGTTTATATTCATGTCCAAAAAATATATTGCTACTGGTCTATTTCGTCAATGCTAAAGGTTTCTCTGCATGCTGTGTGTTAGAACACGACATTTGGTGAGTAGTCTTATTTATTGCAGTGTGTGTTACTGGTACAGATATTTATGCATGCATGCTTTCTTGAATAACGTGGGAGACAACTGGTCAAGATAATCTAAATAGTGATAGGTGTTCTTACCATGGATTCATTACGTCATTGTTTTTTAACACTATGTTGTTGAATATTAAGAGTGCAGGGATAATGTAGGTTTGGTACTTAAAAGTAGGTATTTTTTGTTAAATAAAGTGTTATGTAGGAAACTTCCTGGCAGATTAAAACTGTGTGCCCGACCGAGACTCGAACTCGGGACCTTTGCCTTTCGCGGGCAAGCGCTCTACCATCTGAGCTACCGAAGTACGACTCACGCCCAGTACTCACACCATTACTTCTGCCAGTATCTCGTCTCCTACCTTCCAAACTTTACAGAAGCTCTCCTGCGAACCTTGCAGAACTAGCACTCCTGAAAGAAAGGATATAGCGGAGACATGGCTTAGCCACAGCCTGGGGGATGTTTCCAAAATGAGATTTTCACTCTGCAGCGGAGTGTACGCTGATAAGAAACTTCCTGGCAGATTAAAACTGTGTGCCCGACCGAGACTCGAACTCGGGACCTTTGCCTTTCGCGGGCAAGCGCTCTACCATCTGAGCTACCGAAGTACGACTCACGCCCAGTACTCACAGCTTTACTTCTGCCAGTATCTCGTCTCCTACCTTCCAAACTTTACAGAAGCTCTCCTGCGAACCTTGCAGAACTAGCACTCCTGAAAGAAAGGATATAGCGGAGACGAGATACTGGCAGAAGTAAAGCTGTGAGTACTGGGCGTGAGTCGTACTTCGGTAGCTCAGATGGTAGAGCGCTTGCCCGCGAAAGGCAAAGGTCCCGAGTTCGAGTCTCGGTCGGGCACACAGATTTAATCTGCCAGGAAGTTTCTTATCAGCGTACACTCCGCTGCAGAGTGAAAATCTCATTCTGAAAGTGTTATGTAATTTATTAATCATTCATATGTGTTTGGAATGTTTATTGGGATTCATGATTTCTAGTCCATACAGAAAACGTTGTGGTACCATTAAACTATAGATTATTTAGTTTTTAGAACACACTACACACTATGACATTACACGTTAATACTTATGTAGGAGTGATGTAGCAAGAATTTATTTGCTGAAATATCGTCTTGTCTAAGGATAATTGTAATTATATGTCTTCTTATTCGGCCTGGGAGCGCTGGTGTTTCATTAAGATTGTGAACAGAGCAGCAAAGACGCCACACCTGAATAAACTCTAGTATTAAAAGTGGGATGGTTGTGGGAGAAGGGGAGCTTGTTTCTTATTCGTCCAGAGAGAAAGGGGGGGGATGGCGCTTAAATTGTACCATTGCTTATATGCAATATATATACTAGATGCCATAGCAGCGTCTTTTCTTCCAGTAAGTTGGTCCATCAAGATGGAAACTATTACACAACAATTGTTTAAATAATGTAAATTTCCCTACCATTGTTGGTGGGAGGGGGGAATAGACTAGCATAGTGCTAAAAGCTCCAATTGGTTCGGTCAGTGTGGCCATGGTTCAGAGTATACCATGACATAATTGTTTCCAATAGGACAACACACTCTTTTTAACACATACATTACGACTCTGCTCATATTAATGTAGGACTGAGTTAGTAAGAATTCTTCAATATTTAAAGACTTTTTCAGTACACATTTGTTGTTAAATTACACATTGCATAATTTGTTAACATTGCATTTAGGACATAAATGTTAATATTTGGAAAAAATGGGTAAAAATACCAACAAATAAACTCGCAATAGCAGTAAATTAGAGAATACTTGTGAGAATCCTTATTCTGTCAGAAGATGGTGTCTGGACTATGCTGGCATGTACTTCATGTCAAATGGTCAGACGTGCATAACTGGGATAACAAGATATGTAATTTATAATTATTTAAAATGAATACCCACATCCTGGCCCTCTCCTTTCGGAGCCCATACCTAAAATGACTAAAATCGTGTAATTCAAGTAATAATATAATTAATCTGTTATTACTATTTATAACAAAAACCAAAAGCCTGATCCCAAATAAACCTAACCTTTCTCTGTGGTTCAGAGACATCGAATTAAGACGCCTACACAAATACTCTAGTTATAAATGCTAAAGAGGTGCACGGAAGTCTTGAATCTTATTGACACAGAGGTTTGGTAGAAGGGAGAGAGGGGGGGGGGCTGATAGTTGCACAGGTAGGATGGGGTTCCTCTGGATGACCTTGAATATAACTTGCACTATTTCCTGTGATTCTATAGGGGACGGCGTTAGTAACCTTGAATATAACTAGCCCAAGTTTGTAACCAGGCAGAAAAGTCCTTATCAGTTTCTTATCTTGATGAGATTTTGAGATTAGATCATCATCTGGGCGATATACTACAGAACCACTGGGACAATGTAACAACTGTTCTTATTGTGTCGCCCGCCAGAAAGCTTCTAAAATAATTTGTTTCAGTAAATATGAAAGGAAATCTTTAATGTGTATATTGGTTCAGAATGTTAATGCTTGGTATGCTTCGATTCCACTGCCATTGGTTTCAGTAAATATGAAAGGAAGTCTTTAATGTGTGTATTAGTTCAGAATGTTAATCCTTGGTATGTTTAGATTCCACTGCCAATGTTGTTCTGTGATCCAAGATGTGTGCAAGTCAGCTGCACCTGGCACCTACCTTGTGCTGTGTGAAGATGGCGACTGATTAATTTATTTGTTGCAAATTTAAACAGGTCATAAGTATTTCAGTTTTTGTTTGCATATTTCTTTTAGTTTTTCCTGTTTTGTTTTTTATTTGCAGTATTTGACATGGAATAAATATTTTTTGAGTAACAAGAATTTGAGGTTGAGGTATTAATAAAACTGTGTTGGCTTAAGAAAAAATGTAAAAAGATGATAGGATAGAGGAGAGACTTTTCAGTGCCGTTTCTGATTATGACTAGCGGTGAATACCTTGGAATGGTTTCTTCGAGCTGTTGACCACCAGTCACAACAAAATAGTTTATGGTTAGTAGCAGGGAAATTATTTTTCTAATTTATGCGTTAGTGCCAACTGCCTTCCCGCAGTGGTAACGCCGGTTCCCGTCAGATCACCGAAGTGAAGCGCTGTTTGGCTGGGCTAGCACTTGGATAGGTCACCATCTGGTCTGCCAAGCGCTGTTGGCAAGCAGGTTGCACTCAGCCCTCGTGAGGCAAATTGAGGAGCTACTTGCCTGAGAAGTAGCGGCTCCGGTCTCGTAAACTGACATACAGCTGGGAGAGGAGTGTGCTGACCACATGCCCCACTGTATCCTCATCCAGTGACGCCTGTGGGCTTAGAACGACACGGCGGCCGGTCGGTACCGTTAGGCCTTCATGGCCTGTTTGGGCGGAGTTTATGCATTAACGTTAGGTATTCATCCATGTACAACATTGAGTGTTTCCTTGGCTAGACTGCCTGATCTAACACTACAATTACTCTAGTATTCTCTATCCTTAAATATTATTTGACTGATATGTACAATTTGCCAGTGCATTGTGGCAAGTATTGTCTAATTCACAAGCCAAGGCATCTTATTTACTGTTACATCTCATCATCCTCCTCCTCATTCCCACGCTCAACCTCATCCTCATCTTCTTCACTGTTGCTGTTGTCGCTGTCAGTGTGGGTGTCATTGTCCAACCTCTGGAGACTGTTATTACGTTGCAGGTAGGCATGTCTGTTACATAGGGTCCACAAGTAGTCTTCATGTGTTGTTTTTGAAATACTGTCTGTTAATGCATTTAATTGTGCCTGTTGTTCTGGTTTTCCTATTGCTGAGTGTTTCTTTGTAGTCTTCATGCAGTTTATGTCTATTGTTCATGTACTGTCCACACAAAAAGACAGTGTGTTCTAGGGAACCTTCTTCCCTGCATGTGCATGTAGTATGTGTCTCAGACAAGCACCGTTTAAGTGCATGGGGTAAGGTCCATGTCTAGTAAATAAATGTACCATACCATAGCTATGATCGATATGTTTCGTTATCAATCTTTCCCTTATGTCAGGTACAAAATTGTAAAGTCTACGTCCCTTATCATTTATGCCCCATTCATCTTGCCTCAGGCACTTCAGTCTCGAACCGCACGACTAGTATGGTCGCAGGGTCAAATCCTGCTTCGGGCATGGATATGTGTGTTGTCCTTAGATTAGTTAGGTTTAAGTAGTTCTAAGTTCTAGGGGACTGATGACCTCAGATGTTAAGTCCCATAGTGCTCAGAGCCATTTGAACCATTTGAATCACCTTGCCTCGTATCGAAACGCCAACTTTTAAGGTGATGTTTTGTCCATACTGGTACACCAATTATTGTCTCCCCATCTTTTACCGGTACCTCGCAGCTCTGATCGTGATATTTATTGGACATATTCCAAGCACCATACACAATGCATCCACTGAGATAGTGCCAAGCGTTCCTGATAGCCTTAGTAGGACACTGCTCCCTTGTGTTATTAACTATGTGTAGGTGGTGGCTTACGACTCACCTAGTTTATGTATTTGCCGGTCCTGCAGCTTAACATGCTCTGCTGGTGACCAGGTTCAGTCTGTGTGCCCACGTGCTAGCTGCAAAGCTGAGTACTGATTAAAAAACGCAGAATATATGTCTGTATGACTGCTAAAAGCAGCCTCTACAGCTTTTAATTAAGCTCCATCAGTTTACATAGTTTTCCTGCATTGTCGGTTGTTAGCCCTGTGTGTTCGTGGAAATTCAGTTCCCCATCTATGTGTACTTCAGGATAGCTTGTTACATATTCTCACTTGATGTTTGTGTCCCCTATTTTAACTGAAGGATTCCTTTGGAGTGATCCTTTCAGTTCAGTGTATTTTGCATCGCTTTTAACTGTACTGAGTTTGTTGTTGTGACACCATTGTGTAACTGTTTGTAGTATTCCACTGGGTGTCTCTTCTAGCTGGGCTCTGTTGTTTGTAGTGACGACAACTAATAGGTCATCTGCCTAGGCGAAAATTTCGTCTGACCTCTCATCCCAATTTAAAAGTTGCAGGATGATTTCTACTTTTAAGGCCTGGAAGACGGGGCCACAGATAGATCCTGGTTGTCCATCTGCCATTCGACTACTCTGTTATTTCAGTAGTCTCATAAATAGTTGTACCTCCAGGTGTCTTAACTTCTGAAACATTGCTGGCCACCAGAGATTACCGAATGCCCTGGCAGTGTCAATTATTATTGCCATGGCGTGTTTCAGTGTTGTTTTATTGGCTATGTGTAGGTAGTGGTTTATAACTCACCTATGTATTTGCCGGTTCTGAAGCTGAACTGGCGTTGCCTCATGCCATTGCGAGCGGTGTGCGTTTGCAAATTCTTGCGGTAGATTCTCCTGAATTTTTATTAGGGTGTTATTATGCATAAATGTCTATAGGTCTCTGAATCTGAAGGATCCTTTCCTGCTTATTTCTTAATAATGACTACTTTGGAGGTTTTCAATACTGCAGGTATCCTGTACAGCCCTAAGCCATCGTTCAGCAACATTATTAAGAACTGGGTGATCTGTGATGCTAGTTTTTTCAGAGTTTGCGAATGGATACCGTCTGGTCCAGGTGCTCATTTTTGTTGTTGAGCTCTGAGGTTGCTATCGTAACCTTTTCTTGGGCAAGTGCACACGTGACAGTGGCAATGCTGTATGGTGTGTGTGGGTCTTCTCTTGATGTTGTGTAATATCGTATGTGTCTATCGATGATGTTGTCAGGAAACAGTTTATGCAGCAGAAATTACACTGTATTCCTTCATCAGCATGTCATCATGCCGTTATCCACATTATCGTGCCTTTATCTTGCCTTAGCATTCTCGGTAATAGCAAAGTTTTTATCTTCTCTGTCAGTATTTTGTATCGTTCACCCATACATAGGGCCTATCTGTATATGTCTTCTGAGTGCCCATATGTCTCAAGTGTTATGCATGTGTCTCTGTCTAGTACCACCCTTTGATATAATTTTCGTTTGTGTCTGGCATCTTGTTCAAGTCTCATGAGTTTGTTGTTCCATGGCTTTGGTGAGCGTTTTGTGTTCTTTGCCGTCGATATTGATGTGTTAAGTGTATGTTTCATTGCCTGTGTTAGTTTGTGTACTCTTTAATCGATCCCTCCACTGATGTTTTCTAGATGCAGTAGTATTACTTTTGTTCATTTGTTCCAATCATCTTTGTGGAACAGTTAGTGTCTGGTATGTGTTTCGGCAATTGGGATCTGATTGTTTGTTAGTGTGTGTGTGTGTGTGTGTGTGTGTGTGTGTGTGTGTGTGTGTGTTTGTGTGTGTTATAACATTGTGGTCAGTCAATACTGGTTATATTGTGCTGTACAGTCTAGTTTATTATGCATGTTATTGCTGCATTACTTGCTAGGGTAAAGTCGATATTACTGCTCGCTCCATTGAATCCTGCATTCGTTCATATAGGTCTCTGTATGCTCATTAAATGTAATTATGTCTCTTGTAACAGGTCGGTGATTATCTGTCATCTTTTCTCTCTGAATTCAAGATAGGGGATCTTCCATTAACGTCAGCACTTATCACTCATTTTTTGCCTGTTACATAAATTGCTAGGTCTCTGCATAAGGTTGCTCTGCATTAGGTTGTATTTGATGGCTGTATTGGATACACATGGATGCAATCACCCATGTAACCTTTTCTTTGAATGTTTCTAAGGTAACTGAATACAGACTTCAGAACTGTGTTATCTTAATCATAAGTTGTGTTTAAAATTACTGCAGTCATTGCTGCTTGTTATTGGGGTAGCATATGTTAGTAGAGAGATTAGTTGCCCATTTCTGTTATATGACTCTTGTAGGCACATGATATCTGACTGCAGGTCTTACGCTATTTCCGGGGATTCCGCGCTAACCGTAGTAGTGCTTCTTATATTATGCTGCAATATATTCGTTTTGTGTCTATGTATTCTGGGGGTTTTATAAAAATAAAGCATTTTTACTGCCCGTCTAAGTGTAATTAACTATTTTCGTAGTGCATGTACCCAGCCATAATCTCTGTATATATTGTGCAAGTCGACTGTCTCTGACCTGCGTAGAGCATGAGGTCGAGCAGCGGCTCCATTGATGTGGGAATACTGTCTGTATTTGGAATGATTCTTTCTGTCTGCTTTGTTACAGGAAAATAGGATCACCTTCTGAATGGTACATTCTAACTAGCATCCACTGCGCTGTCTGTAATATATATTTTTCCTCCAGACTACTTAAAAGTAAGTTAAATTAGCAGTTATCGTAATTAGGAGTAGCTGGCTTCTTGATGGTGCTGGTTTTTGTAGCGATTTCAGCAGTGCTGCTAGATGGAGTGTGGTTTGGTGTTTGCCGCTGATTGGGAGGCATTTTAAGATATTTCTGTGATATCTCATATTAAGAGTGCATGTCATATGTGTCTTTGATGGTTTTCCCTTCAAACGACTTTCACTGATGTTAGTGGAGCTTGCTGGTGTGCTGTTAACGATGGTGGTGGTTTGTGTTGGAGCACGGAGTACTTGTACGTGTTGTGGTGTCTTTGTTGATGTTTGGAGTGGTGGTTGTTTCGAGGTACACGCTGATATCGTTGCAAATGTCACATATGTCTCCCTCAGACTTGTCATTATTTAATTTGTCTACTGTTACAAGCTTGGGTTTGGTAATTCTGGGATTTATATTGGTTTGTGCTCTGATTGTTACAGATTCTATTGATTTAGACTCTGTATATCTGTCTATTTGTTCTATCTTTTTTAATTTCGGTTTGTGTGCGTCTCTGCATGTGTGATGTGATGAACGTCGGTTTGATGAAATTGTGTATGCATGTGTCGATTTCGTTTGCACATTTTCTTGTGTACAATATACGTAAGATTGTCTTCCAACGCATCTCTCCTTTGCATTAATGTTGTTTGGAAGCTTATGTGGTTCCATATTTGCCTTTTCATTTGCTTCGTCACCTCAAGGTGTATGGAGCCACTGATTGTCGTGTCATGCATATATTCTACCTAATTGATATAGGTGTCTTGTAAGGATGTAAGGACATTGAGTGTTGTAGGAGTGGGATGAGCTCATTTTTATCTCTGTTCTTTAGCAGAAGACTCATCTGTCTTTTCCAGGAAACTGTTCGTAGCTCCTCTGCATTGAGGATTTGCATGGTGATTTGCATCTATGTATTGCGGGTAACTGGCTTTAGCTGTGTATGTTTATTTTACTTACCATACTCTGTGCAAATGTCTACAGGTTTGATAATCACCTCCTTTTGTTTTGTTGCAGACACAGCCTCTGTATTTGCAAGGGAAGCAGATGGAAGCCTGGGTAGACGAGAACTAAGTGCGCTTGTGTCCTTGGTTGCCACGCTTGACACATGTAATTCCGGCCTTTCTGCAGGTTTAATAGTATGTACACTGGCACAACATTGAAGACGGTGATTTACTAGTGCATAGTTTTTTACAGATAGTGATTCGAAACCTACGTAGACTCTGTCTTTCTGTTATGACCCAGTATAGGTAGAGGGTGACCTGCAGTACCAGATGGTTGAAACCTCTTCCCTTAGACTCTATTTTAGACATATTTTGACCTCTCTGTGGAGCTGTTCTTTCGTGGTGTCGCTATTGAGATTCTGCTCATAAAGACATTCTAGAAATTCCTTGTCGGTGTGTGTTGCGCACATGATACGCTGCCGCAAGTGGCTTACGTTTTTGCGGCCCTTCACAGACAATGGTGTGGACGTCTTTCGTTTTTTTTTTATTATTTTTCAACATTTCTCCTTTGTTGCCGTTTATACTTTAACTAGAGATTCAGTGGGTGTTGACTTGAGATGTACATTCTCTTTCCGGAGTTTATATTCGTGGTAATGGTCTGTCGTACAGCTTTGCCGTCTTGATTTGCCGTCCATTCCATGTATAGTTTTGAGGCATATTTTGTTTTAGCCTGTTCTGTTCTTAGTACCTCTTTGGTTTTGAGGTCTGTTGTTAAGGCTGCAGGTATGTCAGCGTCTGCTCTTGCCTTTGAGCTTGCTCTGTGAATTTCTCAGTTAATTTTCTTATTTGATTTTGCAAGTCTTGGTTCACTACATTGAGTTCCCAATTTTCGTCCTGTCTCCAATGACAGTTAGCAGGGCAGATGAGTATTTAGTTCCACTCATAGTTCACTCAGTATTTTGTGTGTGGCTAAGGTTATCTGACTGGGGGGCATAAACACGAGTTCTTCCTCCACGCGTTCCATTCCGGGTGCGACGTTGGTGGCTTAAGATAGAGTCTTACCCCATTTTGCCCTCGTCCTTCCCTCGGCCTCTGACTTGTTGGGGTCGCTGCTTCGTCTGCAGGTATCCAGGACCCAGCGTAGGCAGGCAGTAGCGCGGTCTCGCGTATACCACTATTCGAGCGTTATTCGGTCATGCGGGTTCACCTACAGTTGTTCAGCGACAGCAGCGCTGATGCTGACGTCGACGGCGCGGTGCGAGCAGCTGGCGGCTGCTCACGACGCATCGGATTGCGCTGCGGCTGGTGCTGGCGACGTGTCGTAGCGCGGCGTGCTGACGCGTCTCGGACTCGTGTAACCGACGAACGCTCGACCGACGGCAGGGCAACGGCCTCTCGGCTCTCGTGGCGAAACAGAACCGACGGACGAACCCACTACGAGTACTTTAACCACTCTCTCTATTTTATTTATACACTGAAGAGCGAAAGAAACCGGTACACCTGCCTAATATCGTGTCGGCCCCGCGACCACGCAGAAGTGCCGCAACACGACGTGGCATGGACTCGACTAGTGTCTGACGTAGTGCTCGAGGGAAATGACACCATGAATTGCAGGGCTGTCCATAAATCAGTAAGAGTACGAAGAGGTGGAGATCTCTTCTGGACAGCACGTTGCAGGACATCCCAGATATGCTCTATAATGATCATGTCTGGAGAGTCTGGTGGCCAATGGAAGTGTTTAAACTAAGAAGAGTGTTCCTGGAGCCACTCTGTAGCAGTCCTGGACGTGTGACGCGTCGCATTGTCCTGCTGGAATTGACCAAGTCCATCAGAATGCATAATGGACATGAATGGTTGCAGGTGATCAGACAGGATGCTTACGTACGTGTCACCTGTCAGAGTTGTATCTAGGCGTATCAGAGATCCAATATCACTCTATTACCGAGCCTCCACCAGCTTGAACAGTTCGCTACTGACATATAGGATCCATCAACTCATGATGTTGTCTCCAGACCCGTACACTCCATCTGCTCGGTACAACTTGAAATTAGACTCGTCCGACCATGCAACATGTTTACAGTCGTCAATAGTCCAATGTCGGTGTTGACGGATCCAGGCGAGGCGTAAAGCTTTGTGTCGTGCTGTCATCAAGGGTACACCAGTCGGCCTTGGCTTCAAAAGCCCGCATCGAGGATGTTTCGTTGAACTGTTCGCACGCTGACACTTGTTGATGGCCCAGAATTGAAATCTGCAGCAATTTGTGGAAGGGTTGCTCTTCTGTCAAATTGAACGATTCTATTCAGTCGTCGTTGGTCCCGTTCTTGCAGGATCTTTTTCCGACCGTATTGTTGTCGAAGGTTTGATATTTTGCCAGATTCCTGATATTCAAGGTACACTCGTGAAATGGTCGTACGGGAAATTTCCCACTTCATCCTACCTCGGATATTCCGTGTCCCATTGCTAGTGCACCGACTGTAACACCACGTTCAAACTCACTTAAATCTTGATAACCTGCCATTGCAGCGGCAGTAACCCATCTAACAACTGCGCCAGACACTTGTTGTCGTATGTAGTCTTTGCCACCGCAGAGCCGTATTCTGGCTGTTTATATATCTCTGCATTTGAATACGCATGCCTATACAAGTTAGGTCGTGCGGTTCTAGGCGCTGCAGTCTGGAACCGCGAGACCGCTACGGTCGCAGGTTCGAATCCTGCCTCGGGCATGGGTGTGTGTGATGTCCTTAGGTTAGTTAGGTTTAACTAATTCTAAGTTCTAGGGGACTAATGACCTCAGAAGTTGAGTCCCATAGTGCTCAGAGCCATTTGAGCCTATACAAGTTAGTTTCTTTGGCGCTTCAGTGTATAACAGCCCTGTCTAATGAGTAAAGGAGAACGCAATGTGTCAGAGAACACTCCCGGTGCCCGCGAAAGTAAATACAACTGCACACAATCAAGTTTTTGCAAAGGAAAACTGCGTTCGAATGCGAAGCCACACCACTCTTCGATCGGCTCTGCAGCCATATTGGCTACTTCGCGAGTGATGCTGCGGCCTCCTGTTCCGTCGTGTACGATGTGGCTACTTTTCGTTGTCAAAAATAACGAAATTCCCTGTTAAGATCAGGGATGGCTGGTAAATGTGTGGTGATGGCTGCAATTTGGCAGTTAATAGCAGGGTGTTCAGTTGGGCCACATAATAAATTCACGTATACACCAGTTTCATTTGCATAGGTCACTCATTCAACTTTTATTTGAACAAATGAGCGACCGTCTACTGATTACAAATCACACTGTGTTGTACATACTATACCCTTATAGTTTAACATCTGGAGTAACATGCCCCCTTTTAATTTAACTTCTGATACATCTTTTTCCTTCCACAAAACTGTTAGTGATAGTGCCCTTTAAAATAACGTTCTTCCTTGCTTAATACTAGCACATGCGACACACATTAACTTTCAACGTCTCCTACAGTGCTTTTACACACTTTTCGCACAGTAAGACACTATCCTGTCTCACAAACGCCTCTACTCCAATAGCGTGTAACACAGTCCTTTAAAAGTTTACCTTCAGTTCCAACTCCATTGTGCACCAATAATGAATTATTAATGTCCATTAGTATACGTAGACGCGCTACTATTTACAAATAAGCGCTTGGTTGTAAATAAAGAATAGATTAGGGAACTGGGGTACGGGTTTTATGATGTAAGTCGCAGTTAATTTTTTCTCATCAGCTAGATTCTATCTTTATAACTGACCACACGCCTCAATCCAGTCTACATTGAAAACAGTCCTTTGAGAAAAACGCTCAAGGAAATTACATCGAGGATTCTGCAGATGAATGCTGAATATCGGCTCTCTTTGCCAAATTTCTCTCAGCCGCTGAACACAGCTCTCGCCTGGATCTGACAATATCTGGTTTCCACCATGCTAGTAAGGTCGCCTTGAACAGAGGAAGTGTCGATTCGTTACAAATGAAAAAAACGAACAGCAGCGGTCCCTGCGCCATCGTAGCTATGTGAACATAGTATACGAACTGTGCAATGCCTTGCGCTTGGTGGAATCCAGTTCTAACAATTATACCAACGCCACTTAAGAAAACTGTCTTAACTGACAGAAAAACAAGTTGTTTCTTTGAACCAAATCTGTGATTACTAGAAATTTTAAGTCGCCGCATGAAGTTTCGATTACGTAGGTACATATATCCCACCAATCCAAGGAGAACCAAATTGAGAGCTACCGAGAATGAAATCGCCGCGAGGAATATTATCCGACTGTGAATCAAGTAATATTTGCTCGTATTTTCCAAAGAAATACTTGCTGCAGATGCTATGCCCCAGGGTATAAGTGCACACACCACCTGACGACGGAATACCTCACTCGCTTCAGCAGGCAGCAGATCGTTAGGAAGCCTGAGATGTCGAATGCACGCGTACATTTGGTAGCAGAACGAGTTCAGCCAGATACAGCTGAGAAGCGTAAGGGAGCTATCAATCTGCACCGCTGTCGGTAACTTGGGGACACCCGTCATACGATACATGACCTCAGAACACAAGATCTGGATTATACCCGTGAGCTGAAAGGACAAGAATATCTTTCCGGGCAGATTGCGTAACTGGGGAAGGTACATGTATATTCCGGCAGTCAAAAAACGGAAAAGAATATTTATACCTATAAATGACATTTCTAAAGCTTTTAAGCTGTCGATTCTGAAATCCTTGTATTTCAAGGTAGCACTGTTTAAACTGGCTTTGTAGTTTAGTGTTCTTTGCGTGGGCTCTATATGCCCTTTGAGGAGTTTGATCCATGGTACATTGCTCTTGTTTGAGTAGGATCCGTCTGGGTACAAGCTGACACTACACAGCTCGGAATGCTTATTGAGGGAAAAGTCGCGACATTTTAGTAACAGAACAGCTCTGGAGAAAGAGCAGATGGCGCCTGTGACGTTCACTTCCGGACAGGACTCGTTGGCAGGACTACTGAAAAAGCACCGAGCATCACGTACGGACTGTATCATGCTAAAGGGGACGTCCTGACAAATGCTGAACGAGTTGACAGTCATCCAGGCCAAGAGACAGAGGTTGACGTTCGTCCTCTGTGTGTACGCCAGGTAGCTGGTGACGGGTATGTGGGGAGATCTCTCCACCACGTCGTTCCAGAGCTGCACGCGGCACTGATCGCGCTGAGTAATGGTTTCCGGTGACAGGTCTTCCAGCGGACACGTGGGGTGGTCCAGGGCGTTAGCCAACAGCTGCATGCAGTCGGTGTCAACGGAGAGCGTAGCGTAGCTTCTGTCCTCCAGCTCCCACTCCTCATCTGCAAAACAGTGACATCCTTAGGTGGTGATCATACTCCAACGTCAGCTAAACTCAGAGTCTCCTCTGTAAGATAAATTTGGGTGTTGTTTAGCTCAATCATCGATGATCAATGGTTGGAATAGCTCACAACCAACAAATATCCGAGAGTAATAACACGAAATGATATAGTGTGATGTTTGAACATAATTTTCTGTAATAAGAAAGGCAGATATCAGAATTTATTGTACAAATGTTACGCGAGTCTGTTTCATATACAGGAATCCCGAAAAGTCTCTGTCTTGCACTTGGCTTTGTACAATTGACGAAATAACTATGGTTTTACTGATATCCCTAATCTGAAGTTGACAAAAATCGTCCTTGTCAGTATTGTATTGTCTTGTGTTGTGTACATAGTGCCGCGTAGTCAGCGTGTACACAACTTTCCCACTAGAGCGCGCCCCGCTAAGCACAACAGCGCAGGCGCAGCACTCGTCCGACTCCGCACTACGAGATGGCGCTGCCATAGAGGCGGACCAAATTATGCTTACGCCGATCCGCGTATTAATATGTAACGCAGCCAATGAGATTGCTGCTAATGTAGAACCTTTTCTCCTCGCAGATCACACTCGCGCAGTGATACATGAACGCGCGAGGTATTATAACGAGTGTACAGACCTCCGATTAGTCAGTCTGCATTAGTCTGTACCAGTCTGCATTTGTCTGCAACAGTCTGTACGAGTTCTACATTTGTCTGTACCAGTCTATTGTCAAGTTTCAGTCTGCGCCCAGCAAGATTACCATATTCCTGTACATAGCCATGAAGATAAATGTATAGACACTTTTGTCAAGTATGATAGATATATGTGAGAATAAGATTAACGTACCAATACCAAAGGAACTTCCGATTGTCAATTGTAAATAGCATCCAGAACCAAGTAAAGTAATTTTTATGCTTGTTATTATTTTAATAAATCTGTGTGAAAATTAATCAAGTTCTGTTTAAAGTTGGTCACCGTCAATCTGCTACTCTAAGCGTGCAAGTGGCATTTCTATCGTCTGACCTAACGGCAGAAGATAAACACGCCACGATAAGACCACGAGACATATTGCTGACACTCGCCTACTACGTTAGAGCGACCAGTCAAATAATCTGATGGTGTGTGTACTGAAGGTCTAACAGTACGCACACCACATCTTGTTTCAGTATTGTATTGTTCTAGTTGACGACGTACAATAGCAAATAATAGCGCGTGTGGGTGTGTGTATGCGTATGTGTGTGTGTGTGTGTGTGTGTGTGTGTGTGTGTGTGTGTGTGTGTGTGGCAGCACGGAAGTCCGCATATAAGGCAGGTAGTGACAGAAATAATAAGAACATTTGCCGCTGTCCACTTCGTAAATTGACGCTGCCAGGTTCAGAGACGTGTGGTGTTTCATCAGGCAGTGTCAAAGGCTTACCTCGTTGTGGGTGTAAGAAAACGAGAGAGGAAGCTTGTGCCGCCATCCGTATCTACACTGAGCAGTCTGCAGTGAAACATATTCGCAAACGAGCAGTTGTACTTCAAACACTACAGTCAACAATAAGTGGCCACACTAAAAAATATTTGAAAGCATTTAGGTTGATAACATGTTGTTTTGTAGGGCGGGCAACCACCCCCAAACTTCGACATTTTTCCGAAGAAAATTCCGCGCTGGCTGTATCAATGTATTTTATTAACACTTTCGCTGCGGCTGACGCTTATAAGCGTCACAAGAAGCCACGAGCCAGTGCGGCTGACGCTTATAAGCGTCCGCGTTCACTACCGGATTACTCAGTCTAGCTGCAGCGTCTAAGCTAGCATCAAAGAGTGTAAACTTTTGTTTTGTGTGGTCAGTTATCGCACGTATATTGTTCGTAATGGCGGCTAATGAACCGACACCTGGATCTTCCAATGTGAAAAGGGGCAGGAAAAGTGTTAAATTGACAGGGGAACAGTTACTTAGTGTAATAGACGACAGTGATTTTCTGTGTAGTGAGGACGAGGCATACCACGGTAATTGTCATTTAGAGGCTGCAGAAGAATTGCAGAGTGATGATAGCGTGGAAGCACAGCTTTCGAATCTGTTTCGTGACAGTTCCGCTACTAAATTGACGACCTCTATCAGAGTCAATCTTAAAAATGCGCATTTGAAGTAAATATAATTTCAAATGAATTCAGTTTCCTTTTTCCTTTTTTTTCCTTCATAAGAATTTGCGTTTTGAAATCCAAATTTTTCCTGAATGCGGTAGATTTGTTGCTTGTTTGAATTGTGTTTTTTGTTACATTATCAGCAAATCACGAACATTTGAATGACGCCTGTGACCCCTGTAGGTGCCAGACAGCGAACAGACGTTAAACATGACCACAATACAGTCGAAGCTTATTTGAAGTAATGCATCTAAGGTGTCGTCATTAAGTCAGTATAGAACATGATCCTACAGATCTCACAAGGTCTTGACGTCAGCCTGTAGCTCAGGTGTGCTTAGGAGCGTCGGCTCCGAGCGGTACCTGCCCCTCCAGAGCGTTACCGGCCCGCACTCGCACGTTGCCGGGCCGCACTGGGGAGTTGCGCGCCTGCAGCGAAGCCGCAGCCAAAGTGTTAAATCCGGTTTCGCACCACTTATCGGTGCATCCTCAGGCAATATACGCTATTTATAACATGGTAACGTTGAACATTGCCCTGTAGCCACTCCCCACCATTCACGTCAAATATACCGTCATTTGGTGAAAGCGATAGTAAAAATTTAAGAAGCTTTTTAAAAAACTTTTTAAATGATGGGAGCGGCAATGACCGTGCAAACTGAAAAGAACCGCGCGGCAGCGGACACATCCTGACTCATTTTTAAATTTTAACTACCGCTTTCACCAATTGACGGTATATTGGACGTGAATGATGGGGACTGGCTACAGGGCAATGTTCAACGTTACTATGTTACAAAAAGCGTATATTGCCTGAGGATGCACCGATAAGGGGTGCGAAGCCGGTCGCAGATTTAATAAAAATCATTGATACAGTCAGTGGAATTTTCTTTGGAAAAATTTGGATTGATGTTTGTAAACGAATTGTATGTGTAACGACTTTGAGCAACGACTTGCATCCTGCCGTGCATTGCTGCACAATTATTGCTGTGCCTCGCTCATGATTTTTTCTTTCCAATGTCCGAAACATCGCAATTCACACATGAGGAGCCGGCCGTGGTGACCGAGTGGTTCTAGGTGCTTCAGTCCGGAACCGCGCGACTGCTACGGTCGCAGGTTCGAATCTTGCCGCGGGCATGAATGTGTGTGATGTCCTTAGGTTAGTTAGGTTTAAGTAGTTCTAAGTTCTAGGGGACTGATGACCTCAGATGTTAAGTCCCATAGTGCTCAGAACCATTTGAACCACACAGAGGTCTAAGGAAATTCCCATTACGTGCAAGAGATGGGAAGGAACACCGCTCACGTTGTATGGGCTGGGATGTCATTGCGATATTTATATGGACCAAACCTTTTGAAGGGTACATGAATTGAACTAGCTAAAAACTAGTTAGCGCTTAAACTCGCAGACGACTGCTTGCGAGGAATAAATAAGTCCCAAGTGGCTCACGCTAGAAAACTAATGCAAAATTACGCCAAAGTGTTGAAGAAGCATTTCGGAACATAACTCCAGTGATGCTTCGCAAGATGTGAAATATGTTATGGAGACACACAGGCACCATTGCTTCCATACACAGCCGTTGGATACGTGTTTTTCTATACTCAAGCGCCAAAGAAACCGGTATAGGCATGTGTATTCAAGTACATATATATGTAAACATGCAGAATACAGCGCTGTGGTCGGCAAGGCCTACATAAGACAACAAGTGTCTGGCGCAGTTGTCAGATCGGTTACTGCGGATACAATGGCGGGTTGTCAAGATTTAAGCGAGTTTGAACGTGGTGTTATACACGGCGCACGAGCAATGGGGGACAGCATCTCCGAGGTAGAGATGAAGTGGGGATTTTCTTGAACAACCATTTTACGAGTGTACCGTCAATATCAGGAATGTGGTAAAATATCAAATCTCCGACAACAATGCGGCCGGACAAAAATGATCCTGCAAGAACAGGACCAATGGCGACTGAAGAGAATCGTTCATCGTGACAGAAGTGCAACCCTTCCGCAAATCGATGCAGATTACAATGCTGGGCCATCAACAACTGTCAATGTGCGAACCATTCAACGAAACATCATCAATATGGTCTTTCGGAGCCGAATGCCCACTCGTGTACCCTTGATGACTGCACGACACAAAGCTTTACGCCTCGCCTGGGCTCGTCACCATCGACATTAGACTGTTGGTGACGAAACATGTTGCCTGGTCAGACGGGTCTCGTTTGAAATTGTATCGCGCGGATGGACGTGTACGGGTATGGAGACAACCTCATGAATCCATGGACCCCATATGTCGCCATGAGACTGTCCAAGATAGTGGAGGCTCTGTAATTGTGTGTGTCGTGTGCAGCTGGTGTGATATGGGATCCCTGATACGTCTACATACGACTCTGAGAGGTGACGATTACGTAAGCATCCTGTCTGATCACCTGCATCCATTCATGTCAATTATGGATTCTGACGGACTTGGGAAATTCCAGCAGGATTATACGATACCCCAGAAGTCCACAGATTTTTTTGAAATTTATGGTAACATCTTATGGGATCACACTGCTGAGGTCACCGGTCCCTAAGCTTACACACTATTTAATCTAACTTAAAGTAACTTATGCTAATGACAACACACACACCCATGCTCTAGGGAGGACTCGAACCTCCGACTGGGGTAGCCGCGCCACACGTTCACAATTGCTAGTGTGTGGGTCTAGGAACTTTCTTCTGAGTTTAAGCACTTCTGCTGGCCACCAAACTCCCCAGACATTAACATTATTTAACATATATGGGATGGCTTTCAGCGTGGTGTTCACAAGAGGTGTCCACCTTCTTGTACTCTTATGGATTTATGGACAGCCCTGCAGGATTCATGGCGTCACTTCGCTCGAGCACTACAGAAATTAGTCGAGTCCATCCCACGTTATGTGCGTGCTCGCAGGGGCCCTACACGATATTAGGCAGGTGTACCGGTTTCTTTGGCTCTTCAGTGTATACACATAGGCCAATAAAGAGTATACAGTTTAGACCTAGGGACTCAGAGACATTCGGACATATTGTGTGAACGATGACGGTTTCTATGTTCTCGTCTTTTTGCAAAACTTCAGTTTTGTTCGTCAGTCAAGAGACCTCGACATGTTTAATTAAGAGACATGACCGAACATGTTTAGTTAGCTCGGGAGGGTTAAGGAAAAGTTCAACAAACTCCATTAGCGGAAGAATTAAGAAAAAACTTATGTCACACTGAACAATTGATGCACAATTTCTGTGACAATAACTTCCTATATATATATATATATATACGCTAAAAATGCTACAGTAGGAGCAACTGGGAGGCATACTACTCAGTTGCCGAATGGTTAAGTGTTTGGACTGCAACTCCAGAGATCTAAGATTCAGGATGATTTATCTTAAGATTTCCTCTTTGACATACGACTTGTGTCACGCTTGGCAATGATTTGTCGATGTGGAAATGCCACAGCTGCACCAGGTTTGAGAAGTCTAATAGTTAACTGAGTCTGCAGTAGTCATCTGGGTAAATCAGTGCAAAATCTGGCAGACAGCAGGACCTATCAACAGCAAAAGGACCGTGGACAGTGTAGTGTTACACACTGTGGTGTCACCGCCAGACACCACACTTGCTAGGTGGTAGCCTTTAAATCGGCCGCGGTCCGTTAGTATACGTCGGACCCGCGTGTCGCCACTGTCAGTGATAGCAGACCGAGCGCCACCACACGGCAGGTCTAGAGAGAGAGACGTCCTGGCACTCGCCCCAGTTGTACAGCCGACTTAGCCAGAGATGGATCACTGACAACTACACTCTCATTTGCCAAGACAATAGTTAGCATAGCCTTCAGCTACGTCCTTGGCTACGACCTAGCAAGGCGCCATAGCATTTGATATTATATTATGAAGCATGTACAATCAAGAGCGATGTTCTACAATTATGGATTAAAGTTAAGTATTACAAGATTTTCGTACTTTATTGCAATTCTCAAGACATTGTCCTGTTCCAGACCTCACGCCGGTCTGCGTGTATTTCAACGCGTGCATTTCGGCCTCCTCTAGCAACACAGTGTTGGCTCTTCTGCCAACACTACACATGGCGACGAGCTAAATAGCGTTTGTACTAATTGATAGACTGATTTCATTGTGTCATGGCTTCGCCACAATCTCCAGATGTACTGTCCGAATTTTATCGCTTGCAGAATCAGCAGACGCAGGCCTTATTGGATGCCCTTGGACAGCTCGTCCAGGGTCAACGTGCAATGCAAAACGATGCGGCAGCCGCCGCTCCACAGCTACCACAGCCACAACACGCTGTTGCACCACCTTTTCGTCGATTTGACGCGGCACTGGAAAGCTGGACGGAGTGGTCACGCCAATTTGGATTCCATCTCGCCGCCTACAGGATTCAAGGTAACGAGCGGCGGCCATTTCTTCTTTCCGCCATGGGCGTGCACACATACCATGTGATAGTGAAATTGTTTCCCCGACGCGACATAGCAACTCTGTCCTATGAAGAAATTTTATCGGCATTAGATGCATATTTCAAAGACTCAGGTATACGTTCTTTCGTACAAAACGTATGGCCGGTCAGACTAATAGGGAGTGGGTTGCAACATTGCAAGGCCTTACTAGGGATTGTGCTTTTGAGTGTGACTGTGGACTCGCTTATTCAGATACAATGGTACGTGATGCAATAGCACAGAATGTTTCTGATGTTCGTATAAGGGAACAGATTTTGAAACTAGTCAATCCCTCCCTTCAACAAGTGATAGACATATTGGATCGACAGTACACACTTGACTTTGCTCAGGAATCATTTGAAACTTCACCAGCTGTGTGTCACGTTAACCGGCCCGCCGGGCGAGCTGCACGGAACAGTAAACAGCCCTCGCGCCCGTCCGCGCAGCTGCCGCCGAGCTCTCCAAAACGTGTGCCGCGCAAGCAGGCAAATGCAGTGCTAAAGTCATGCCCGCGGTGTGCTACTAGACATTCGCGTGAGAATTGCCCGTCACGCCAAGCTATTTGCTTTTTCTGTAATAAAAAAGGACATGTTCAAAGTGTTTGCCAGAAAAAGTTCTGCCCTTTGCTTTGCGCCGGAATCGGAATCGAACCAAGAATACTCAGGCTTGTGAACCTTCACCCATGGACATTCATGTAGTTCATTCCACTCCGCCCAGTGCCGCTCTCTCTAACAGTGACTGTGTTCGTCCCACAAATAGTGTGCGTCGACATCGCAGGAAATCCCGTCAAGTAGCAAGTGATTCTGTACCAGTGTCTGTTCACGTTGCACGAGACAGTCGCTCTTGTCGTCAGGAGGACAATAAACTTTTTGTAGATATGGACGTTAATGGCAAAGTCATACCATTCCAGCTCGATACCGGAGCTGCAGTTTCCCTAATCAATCACGGCACATACAAACAACTGGGCACACCTCCGTTGCGTGCTGCAAATGTTAAGTTAAATAGCTATTCCAGTCAGAATATCCCTGTGTTAGGACAGTGCAGCCTTCTTGCAACATACAAGGGACAAACGAAACTTGTGTCATTTTACGTTCTTCGTTCTTCTTCTGCTGTGAACTTGTTTGGTTTAGATTTATTTCAGTTGTTTAACTTGTCTATAGTAAATCAGGTCCTATCAGTAAACCAGACTGTGCCTTCAGCGAGTGTTTCTCGTCTATGTGAAGAATTTGCAGACAATTTTGCACCGGGCCTTGGTTGCGCTAAGAACTATGAAGCACATTTGGAACTGAAAGTAAACACGCAACCGAAATTTTTTCAGAGCGCACAATGTTCCCCACGCATTGCGTGATGAGGTCGCGAGAACCTTACACGATTTGGAATCACAAGGCGTGACTGAACGTGTGCAGGCTTCTCTCTGGGCATCACCCTTAGTAATTTTGCCAAAACCTTCCGGAAAATTGAGACTTTGTGTGGACTTCAAGGCAACAGTGAATCCACAACTAGTGATTGCAACTTTTCCTTTACCCCGCCCGGAAGATCATTTTGACAAACTGTGCCCGGGAAAATATTTTTCAAAGTTGGACCTAGCAGATGCGTACTTGCAAATACCAGTGGACGACGAATCCCAGCGCGTCATGGTGGTTAACACGCATCTTGGTTTGTACCGATTCAAAAGACTGCCATTCGGGTGTGTATCCGCCCCTGCATTGTTTCAGCAATATCTGCAAACTGTTTGTTCCTCGGTGCCTACTGCAGCAAACTATCTGGACGATATTGTGATCTCCAGAAAGACGGAAGAAGAACATTTAGCCAATCTCAGAACATTATTTCAGGTCTTGCGACAAAATGGTCTTCGCTTGCGGAAGGACAAATGCGTGTTTTTTGCTCGCGACTTACCCTATCTGGGACATGTAATCAATGCCCAAGGCATACATCCCAGTCCCGAGCACCTCCGTGCCATACAAGACTTGCTTCGCCGCAGAATTTGAAGCAGCTACACAGTGTGCTGGGTAAAATTAATTATTACAACCGATATGTTCCCCATGCCTCTTCCATTTCAGCTCCGCTTCATCGCTTACGCCGTAAAGGTGTTCCGTTCGTCTGGACGACGGAATGCGAACGCGCCTGTCGCCAGTTGAAATCGGCGTTGCTTTCAAATACTTGCCTTATGCCATTCGATCCCCAGAAACCCCTTTTGTTGATGGTAGATGCATAGGATTTCGGGATCGGTGCTGTGCTTGCGCACAATGATGGATCGCATGATCGCCCTATTGCCTTTGCGTCCAAATTGCTCTCGTCTGCGCAAAGAAATTATTCACAGATCGAGAAAGAAGCTTTGGCTCTCGTCTTTGGTGTTACAAAGTTTCATGATTTCTTGTATGGTCGTCACTTTACCATCATCACAGACAACACACCTTGGACATCGCTTTTTCATCCGAACAAGCCTGTACCTCCCCGTACAGCGCAGAAATTCATTCGCTGGTCAATTTTCCCCTCTCAGTACCGCTACGATATCTTGTATCGGTCCACTGCTAAGCACGGCAACGCTGATGCGTTGTCCCGTTTGCCTGTTGCTGAGGATAGAGCATTCGATTCTTCCGAACTTGCTTGCAAGGTAATTGATTCGGAAACCGATGACGTGGTCGAATCGTTTCCGATTGATTTTCGTCGTGTAGCTACAGCCACAGCTGCTGACCCTGTCCTTGCTACCGTTTTGCGTTTTGTTGCTACGCAATGGCCTTTGTCGAAGTCTCGGATCGAGGATCCGTTGGTTCGCAGATTTTTTGCTCACAGGGAGAGACTTTTTGTTCGACGTGGTGTTTTGTTGTTGCGTTCTGATAATGATCAGTCCCGAGTAGTGGTCCCACGTTCGTTACAGTCCTCTGTTTTACAGCTTCTTCACCAAGGACATTGGGGTATAGTGCGAACGAAACAACTTGCTCGTCAGCACTGTACTTGGTTCGGAATCGATGCTGCGATTACGACTATGTGTTCTTCTTGCATGGCGTGTGCCGAACAACAATCCGCACCGCCGCGGAAAGTCTTTGCATGGCCAAAAGCCACTTCCCCTTGGCAACGCTTGCACATTGATTTTGCTGGTCCATTCTGGAATGCTCGATGGTTGGTTCTGGTCGATGCCTTCAGTAATTTTCCTTTTGTTGTCCGGATGTCTTCCACGACGTCCTCCGCCACCATCCAAGCTTTGTCTGCTATCTTTTGCATTGAAGGTCTTCCGCGGACTATTGTTTCCGAAAATGGCCCACAATTCATGTCCGCAGAATTTCAGTCATTCTGCCAGGCCAATGGTATTCAACATCTGACATCCGCGCCGTTTTCGCCTCAGTCAAACGGTGCCGCTGAACGACTGGTCAGGACTTTCAAGTCACAGATGTTGAAGTTGAAAGAGTCGCATTCTCGGGAGGACGCGTTATTGCTCTTTTTGTCCTCGTATTGCTCTCAGCCCCGAGATAGTCGCTCGCCGGCTGAGTTGCTCCACGGTCGTCCTCATCGAACCTTGATGTCTTTACTACATCCGCCGCATCAGGTTCCTGTGCAGCGGCAGCCACCTGCATTTGCTCCAGGCGACGTTGTATACTATCGGAACTATCGAGGTTCACGGCGTTGGCTCGCAGGGCGCATTCTTCGCTGCCTTGGCCACGCTATGTATCTGGGGACCCATCTACTGGCTCGCCTCATCCCCAGGTGTTACCGACGCTGCCTTCCATTTAGCCCCATGGCGACGGGCCGCCGCCGCCGCCGGTCCTCCCGCCGGAGCCGCCCGCAGTGGACGCTTCGCTGCAGCCGCCAAGCGCGTCCCTGGGTCACGCGCCGCCGATCGCTTCCCGTGACCAGCTGTCCTCCGACATGGAACTCTTGCCCGACGCGATGGAGGTCGACCCTTCGGCCCCTCCTGTCTCTCTAAGGGCGCATACACCGCATGTTGGCGTGTACCCTGGACTAGGTTTTCAGGCGTTTCCTAGCTCCCCTCGGACCGAATGGCAGGGTGCGGGTGGCACAGCCTCACCTGTTGTTAGGCTCCCCACCTCGTCGCATACGTCAACATGGGGTCCTCCCCACGGCGGGCGGAAGCCTTATAACACAACCGTTCGCCGATTTGCGGGGGAGGAATGTGGTGTCACCGCCAGACACCACACTTGCTAGGTGGTAGCCTTTAAATCGGCCGCGGTCCGTTAGTATACGTCGGACCCGCGTGTCGCCACTGTCAGTGATAGCAGACCGAGCGCCACCACACGGCAGGTCTAGAGAGACTTACTAGCACTCGCCCCAGTTGTACAGCCGACTTAGCCAGAGATGGATCACTGACAACTATGCTCTCATTTGCCGAGACGATAGTTAGCATAGCCTTCAGCTACGTCCTTGGCTACGACCTAGCAAGGCGCCATAGCATTTGATATTATATTATGAAGCATGTACAATCAAGAGCGATGTTCTACGATTATGGATTAAAGTTAAGTATTACAAGATTTTCGTACTTTATTGCAATACTCAAGACAGTGTCCTGTTCCAGACCTCACGCCGGTCTGCGTGTATTTAAACGCGTGCATTTCGGCCTCCTCTAGCAACACAGTGTTGGCTCTTCTGCCAACACTACACACACCACTTCAATCACTTCAGAGGATTTATATGCATCCATATGTGTTCTCACTGATGAATGACACTCGTGAATAAAAACCATAAAACGAGTTATTCCATATAGAAAAGAGCAGAAATGTTGTGTGGGCTTGTTATTTTATTTGCACGTGGACAACCATGCCTAGAGTCGTAGTGTTTCTTCAAGACGAGATAGCGTCAGCAGGAACTTCTAGAGAGGGAATACCTGCAAAGAAAAGAATATGACCCCCTAGCATCAGTAGCATACATTGGATATGCAACAAGACTTCTGAGACAGTAATCTTGATTACACTCAAACGAATAAACTCTTAACGAAATGACATTCTCATTCTATTGTTCCTTGCACATGCTTGTACATACGGGTTTACGTTGCCGCTAGGGGTGACTTGGATATGGTTGTTATATTTATGTCTAAATATGAAAGAGGTCCTCTCTGTGAGGTAAGTTACTTTACTACCCCACACAAAAATGAATTGCGAGTCCTACAGCTACTTGATAAGAAATGAATTACTACTTGATTTATTCGGCTAAAGTTATGAATAAACATTTGACAAACAATGGCAGTACTAATATAAAACAAACTGGTATATCTGACACGGGGGTTGTGGACGAATGCAAGTGAATTAATTTCAGTCACGAAGTGCCTAGTGCTTTTTGTGATATTAACTAAATGGCACACAGGACTACAGAAATAGTATAATGTACCTATCGTGGAGTTGAAGCAGACTGTTCACTGAATTAAGAACGCAAGTCTTCAAAGTGATAGCTGAAGCGATCGAAATGTTATAAAATAATTTTACGAGAGTTTCCCTGAAAGTAATGGACCTTATTTTTCTTCAACAATTCTTTATTGAACATAATGAGAATTGTTGCTGTTGTCTTCAGTCCTGAGACTGGTTTGATGCAGCTCTCCATGCTACTCTATCCTGTGCAAGCTTCTTCATCTCACAGTACCTACTGCAACCTACATCCTTCTGAATCTGCTTAGTGTATTCATCTCTTGGTCTCCCTCTACGATTTTTACCCTCCACACTGCCCTAAATTTGTGATTCTCTCATGCCTCAGAACGTGTCCTACCAACAGGTCCCTTCTTCTTGTCAAGTTGTGCCACAAACTCCTCTTCTCCCCAATTCTATTCAATATGTCCTCGTTAGTTATGTGATCTACCCATCTAATCTTCAGCATTCTTCTGCAGCACCACATTTCGAAAGCTTCTATTCTCCTCTTGTCCAAACTATTTATCGTCCATGTTTCACTTCCATACATGGCTACACTCCATACAAATACTTTCAGAAACGACTTCCTGACACTTGAATCTATACTCGATGTTAACAAGTTTCTCTTCTTCAGAAACGCTTTCCTTGCCATTGCCAGTCTACATTTTATATCCTCTCTACTTCGACCATCATCAGTTATTTTGCTCCCCAAATAGCAAAACTCCTTTACTACTTTAAGTATCTAATTCCCTCACCATCACCCGACTTAATTCGACTACATTCCATTATCCTCGTTTTGCTTTTGTTGATGTTCATCTTATATCCTCCTTTCAAGACACTGTACATTCCGTTCAACTGCTCTTCCAAGTCCTTTGCTGTCTCTGACAGAATTACAGTGTCATCGGCAAACCTCAAAGTTTTTATTTCTTCTCCATGGGTTTTAATACCTACACCAAATTTTTCTTTTGTTTCCTTTACTGCTTGCTCAATATACAGATTGAATAATATCGGGGAGAGGCTACAACCCTGTCTCACTCCCTTCCAAACCACTGCTTCCCTTTCGTGCCCCTCGACTCTTATAACTGCCATCTGGTTTCTGTACAAATTGCAAATAGTCTTTCGCTCCCTGTATTTTACCCCTGCCACCTTTAGAATTTGAAAGAGAGTATTCCAGTCAACATTGTCAAACGCTTTCTCTAACTCTACAAATGCTAGAAATGTAGGTTTGCCTTTCCTTAATCTATTTTCTAAGATAAGTCGTAGGGTCAGTATTGCCTCACGTGTTCCAACATTTCTGCGGAATCCAAACTGATCTTCCCCGAGGTCGGCTTCTATCCGTTTTTCCGTTCGTCTGTAAAGAATTCGCGTTAGTATTTTGCAACAGTGACTTATTAAACTGATAGTTCGGTAATTTTCACATCTGTCAACACCTGCTTTCTTTGGGATTGGAATTATTATATTCTTCTTGAAGTCTGAGGGTATTTCACCTGTCTCATACATTTTGCTCACGAGATGGTAGAGTTTTGTCAGGACTGGCTCTCCCAAGGCCGTCAGTAGTTCTAATGGAATGTTGTCTACTCTCGGGGCCTTCTTTCGACTCAAGTCTGTTTCGACTGAGGTCTTTCACTGCTCTGTCAAACTCTTCACGCAGTATCGTATCTCCCATTTCGTCTTCATCTACATCCTCTTACATTTCCATAATATTGTCCTCAAGTACATCGCTCTTGTATAGACCCTCTATATACTCCTTCCACCTTTCTGCTTTTCCTTCTTTGCTTAGAACTGGGTTTCCATCCCAGCTCTAGATATTCATACAAGTGGCTCTCTTTTCTCCAAAGGTCTCTTTAATTTTCCTGTATGCAGTATCTATCTTACCTCGAGTGAGATAAGCCTCTACATCCTTACATTTGTCCTCTAGCCATCCCTGCTTAGCCATTTTGCACTTCCTGTCAATCTCATTTTTGAGACGTTTGTATTCCTTTTTGCCTGTTTCATATACTGCGATTTTATATTTTCTCCTTTCATCAATTAAATTCAATATTTCTTCTGTTACCCAAGGATTTCTACTAGCCCTTGTCTTTTTACCTACTCGATCCTCTGCCGCCTTCACTACTTCATCCATCAGAGCTACCCATTCTTCTTCTACTGTATTTCTTTCCCCCATTCCTGTCAATTGTTCCCTTATGCTCTCCCTGAAACTCTGTACAACCTCTGGTTTAGTCAGTTTATCCAGGTCCCATCTCCTTAAATTCCCACATTTTTGCAGTTTCTTCAGTTCTAATCTACTAATGAGAATTACACACACGAAAGAACGGGATGGGGATGGGGATTACGTGGAAAATTAGGGTGTGTAGATAAAATATCATTCTTTCTTTAATGAGAATTACACACAAGAAAGAATGATATTTTATCTACACACTCTAATTTTCCACGTAATCCCCATCCCGTTCTATGGCCTTACTCCAGCGCGAAACAGTTGGGTGTCCTGGTGGCGGAGCCAATGCTTCACTGTGTGAATCACCTCCACATCCATGCCTTCTACGAATGACATCCTTTAATGGCCCAAACAAGTGGAAGTGCGAGGGTGCTAGATGAGGGCTGTAAGGTGGCTGGGGTAACGCAGTCTAAAACTGTTTTGCGATGTGTTTAGCAATCCTCAGACTTGGGTGAGGCAAAATGTTATCGTGTTGCAGCAAACCACCTGACTTACTGTTGCGCTAAAATAACCGGAAGCGCGTCTTGAGTCTTGTTAATGTTTGGACATACGCTTTTGAGTTAACGGCACCGCCACTTGGCATCACGTCAATGAGAATCACACCTCCGCAGTCCCACAACGCTGTAATTATGACCTCACCGGTGGAAGCAGTTGCTTTGAATTTTTTCTTTTATGGGGACTCAGAATGGCGCCATACCATCGACTGTCGTTTTGTTTTGGGCTCAACATGGTGAACCCAGGTTTCATCACCTGTAACAAACCGGGACAAGAAGGCCTCCCCCTCAGCTTCAAAACGTTGCAACAGATGAAGACAAATGTTTTATGTGTGCGATTTGTGATCCACCATTAGACACCGCGGGACCCATTTTGCACATACTTTTGAATATCCAAGAGTGCGGATAATTGCATCCACACTCCCTTTGCTGATTGACGGATGCAGCGCCAACTGCCGAGTAGTAATGCGAAGAACAACGTCAGCTCGCTGCAACATGTCAGGTGTGACCGCTGCAAACCGTGGACGTCAGCCGAACCACCTTCTGCTGACCTCACCCTCTGTGCCAAGTGACTAATTATACTTCTGTCGACAGTAGATGCTCCATAGGCTTTCCACAAGCGTTTGTAAATAACCCCCACAGTTTATTTCTATGCAGTGAGAAATGCAATGACGGCACGTTGTTTGTCACCTACGGACGCCACTTTGGAGCTGTCCTGCAGCTACGCTATCTGTCGGAAGAGACGCGAACTTGGCGCGCTCACTCGGGAGACTTCGAATAATACTTATGTAACGCTTCACATTTGTAGCATTGAGAAAAGAAATGCGGTGCGTTACTTTCCTGTTTCTTCCTGAAAGAAAAATGGGACAATAAAGAGGCAGTAGGAGCCACATTCCATGTGTACTGCAGAACAAAATCTGGATCTGATCTATTATACGACCACTATGAGAGAAATTAGTAAATTCTCTGCTGAGTCTGCAGAAAATCTAAACTGCTGAGACTTCTTCAAAGAGGCACCTTGGTACAGAAAACGTCTTTCCTTACGACAGCTGGCACCCAGACAGGATGGGGAACCTCTAACGAACGAAGGCATTATTGGCTGGCAGTGTCCCACCAGGCAGGATTTGGCCGCTGCCATTCTCAGCAGTTGGCAGGAGACCTATTTTTTGATGCAAGGGGTTTGCTGAGAACTGGTCGTTGCGAGGTCGTAAAAGGTTATCGCTTTCAGCTCCAGGCATTTGTCAGCTACTGTGTCGTTACAGTCTTGCTGTTGGTTACCTTGGAGACGAGAAGATGCCTGACTTAAAGCGCTACCGTTTTGACGTGGCGAGAGATACAGTTGTTGGCAAAAGCTTTGTAGCAGCCTGCTTCATGGAAAGAAGACATCGCATCCACACGCCCTTGTCCCCTATTTTGTCTCTCATGAGTGCCATGCTCTCCAATCTGTTTCGTTCCCAACAAAAACTTTTACCCAGCTGTAGCAGATATCACTTGGAGTTCTGGGCCACATTGCTGACATCAGCATCAACTTTCCATGAATTGGTGTCATCACAATCAGCTTTCCCAGAATCGTCGATGCCAGCATCTGGCACTTGTACGATGATATCATCCCTCCCTCTCTCCCTGTGGCCAATGGCGTTACGGTGAGAGGCCCCAGGTCAACAACGGCGTGCAAGCTCAGCTCCCCACTCTTCCAGCAATTTCAGTTTTTATAATTCGATAGCATACACACTGTCATTTTATCTTCTGTACATATGTCCAATATGAAGCGCCATCAGCAGCAGCATTTAGCTAGACAGAATATGACTGGCAGTATGTATTTGTCAATACTATTTGCTGTTAACAAAGTCAGTTATATGTGAGAGCAACAGCTAACAATGGACTGCCCACAAGCAAGACTCAAAACTAACCAATATTTTTAGAAATCCTTGTGTTAAAGTGGCAAGAAGTATGTAATCTACAAATCACATTTTTACGAATTTTTATTCCCAATAGACTCTGATAAAAGATATTTCTCATACGAATAAGTTCTATACAGGGTGGTACAAAAAGGTACGGCCAAACTTTCAGGAAACATTCCTCACACACAAATAAAGAAAAGATGTTATGTGGACATGTGCCCGGAAACGCTTAATTTCCATGTTAGAGCTCACTTTAGTTCTTCCACCTACGCTCAATGGAGCACGATATCATGATTTCATACGGGATACTCTACCTGTGCTGCTAGAACATGTGCCTTTACAAGTACGACACAACATGTGGTTCATGCACGATGGAGCTCCAGCACATTTCAGTCGAAGTGTTCGTACGCTTCTCAACAACAGATTCGGTGACCGATGGATTGGTAGAGGCGGACCAATTCCATGGCCACCACGCTCTCCTGACCTCAACCCTCTTGACTGTCATTTACAGGGGCATTTGAAAGCTCTTGTCTACGCAACCCCGGTACCAAATGTAGAGACTCTTTGGGCTCGTATTGTGGACGGCTGTGATACAATACGCCATTCTCCAGGGCTGCATCAGCGCATCAGGGATTCCATGCAACGGAGGGTGGATGCATGTATCCTCGCTAACGGAGGGCATTTTGAGCATTTCCTGTAACAAAGTGTTTGAAGTCACGCTGGTACGTTCTGTTGCTGTGTGTTTCCACACCATGATTAATGTGATTTGAAGAGAAGTAATAAAATGAGCTCTAACATGGAAAGTAAGCGTTTCCGGACACATGTCCACATAACATATTTTCTTTCTTTGTGTGTGAGGAATGTTTCGTGAAAGTTTGGCCGTACCCTTTTGTAACACCCTGTATAATTTAAGATAGGGATTACCAACCTGCTCGCACCCCCTTATGTTAAACATTTTTGCAAACAAATTAGCCTTGAAACCAGTTAGTCAATTTTAAACTTTTCCAAAAATGGATATTATGTTACTTGATGTACAACATCTAGTTCACGAGCTTTATAAGTAGATTTTTTTGTAAACGCCTTGGTCTTGAAACTGACGTTTTCAGCCAGTACTCCAACGGAGAATTTACATTCTTCACCCGTAACAGTACAAGTAGAAAGAGGGTATATTATTTTACCTCTTATCTCCCACGTAAGGCTGTTGCTCAAACGCTCCGCACCCACCTGGGTGGCCACTAGCAGAATTTCCTTGCAGAACTTAAACAGTTTTTGCAAACGAATTACCGTTAAAAGCTGTTATTCCTTAGGTTTTAAGCTCAGCAGACGGTTTTTGTTGCTTTGTTTATGACTTATAGTCAGCCTTATTTAGATGCGATATAATCATACATATTTAAGTATATTCAGATGATAATGCAGCTCTATGAGCAGATTTTTCGTGTGTCAGTCTCGATACTTGCATTTTTCGACCAACACTCCATCGTATGGCTACCCATCAGTGCTATTTTACGGTAAATGCTAATATCTCCCGTTGTTTAGAGGAATATGTAAATTTTTCTTGCACATTAGTTTCGTATTAGACTTTTCTTTTTCCCTATTGTAGTTTACATCATTCCTTTATCACAGTTGTTTAAGCCATATACTCCAGCTTTTTCTTCGTTTACTGACATTTATGTCCTCCACTTCCTGTCAGATCACCGAATTTAAGCGCAGTCGGTCTTGGCTAGCACTTGGACAGGTGACTGTCCAGTCTGCCAAACGCTGTTGACAAGTGGGGTGCACTCAGCCCTTGTGAGGACGATTGAGGAGCTACTTGATGGGGAAGCAGCTTCTTCCGGTCACGAAAACCGCCTACGGTCAGAGTAGTAATGTGCTGGGCGCATGTCCCTCGATATCTGCATCTAGTGACACCTGTGGGCTAAGGATGACATGGCGGTCGGTCGGTGCCGTTGGACATTCAGGGTCTGTTCGGAAGGGGTTCATACAGGACATGCAGTCAGCTGTGCGAGTGTGGCGAAGCTTTCCACATACGCACCTCCACCTCCAGCTGGCTGGCGCCTCCTCCCCCCCCCCTCCACCCCCCACCCCCCCCCCACACTCCGCCCCCAACAGTCCCCTGCCCACAGACGGATGGGCAGTAAGCTTTATGTAGTGTGTGACCACCTATACCGTACAGTGGCGTGTATCGCGCATGACTCTCTCGCTTGCACGCAACGCATTGACAGTAAATTGAAAGTGATTCTTCACCACCACTGCTATTGTCAACAGAGTTTTCACAGTCTTATTACAGTTCATGGTATTAACATTTGTTGTTGTTGTTGTGGTCTTCAATCCTGAGACTGGTTCGATGCAGCTCTCCATGCTACTCTATCCTGTGCAAGCTTCTTCATCTCACAGTACCTTCCTGAACCTACATCCTTCTGAAACTGCTTAGTGTATTCATCTCTTGGTCTCCCTCTACGATTTTTACCCTCCACACTGCCCACCAATGCTAAATTTGTGATTCCCTGATGCCTCAGAACGTGTCCTACCAACCGGACCCTTCTTCTTGACAAGTTGTGCCACAAACTCCTCTTCTCCCCAATTCTATTCAATATCTTCTCATTAGTTATGTGATCTACCCATCTAATCTTCAGCATTCTTCTGTAGCACCACACTTCGAAAGCTTCTATTCTCGTCTTGTACAAACTATTTATCGTCCATGTTTCACTTCCATACATCGATACACTCCATACAAATACTTTCAGAAACGACTTCCTGACACTTAAATCTATACTCGATGTTAACAAGTTTCTCTTCTTCAGAAACACTTTCCTTGTCTTTGCCAGTCTACATTTTATATCCTCTCTACTTCGACCATCATCAGTTACTTTGCTCCCCAAATAGCAAAACTCCTTTACTACTTTAAGTGTCTCATTTCCTAATCTAATTCCCTCACCATCACCCGACTTAATTCGACTACATTCCATTATCCTCGTTTTGCTTTTGTTGATGTTCATCTTATATCCTCCTTTCAAGACACTGTACATTCCGTTCAACTGCTCTTCCAAGTTCTTTGCTGTCTCTGACAGAATTACAATGTCATCGGCAAACCTCAAAGTTTTTATTTCTTCTCCATGGGTTTTAATACCTACACCAAATTTTTCTTTTGTTTCCTTTACTGCTTGCTCAATATACAGATTGAATAACATCGGGGAGAGGCTACAACCTTGTCTCACTCCCTTCCAAACCACTGCTTCCCTTTCGTGCCCCTCGACTCTTATAACTGCCATCTGGTTTCTGAACAAATTGCAAATAGCCTTTCGCTCCCTGTATTTTACCCCTGCCACCTTTAGAATTTGAAAGAGAGTATTCCAGTCAACATTGTCAATAGCTTTCTCCAAGTCTACAAATTCTAGAAACGTAGGTTTGCCCTTCCTTAATCTTTCTTTTAAGATAAGTCATAAGGTCAGAATTTGCTCACGTGTTCCAACATTTCTACGGAATCCAAACTGATCTTCCCCAAGGTCGGCTTCTACCACCTTTCCATTCGTCTGCAAAGAATTCGCGTTAGTATTTTGCAGCTGTGACTTATTAAACTGATAGTTCGGTAATTTTTCACATCTGTCAACACCTGCTTTCTTTGGGATTGGAATTATTATATTCTTCTTGAAGTATGAGGGAATTTCGCCTGTCTCATACATCTTGCTCACCAGATGGTAGAGTTTTGTCAGGACTGGCTCTCCCAAGGTCGTCAGTAGCTCTAATGGAATGTTGTTTACTCCCGGGGCCTTGTTTCGACTCAGGTCTTTGAGTACTTTTATAAGAACAATAGTGAGAAGTTTGACTTCTACAATTATCTATTCAATTACAAAATCGCAATATTATTCATAAAAAAAGAAAAATTATGGGTAACGTTATACACACTACATGTAACAGAAATTTAGAGCGCTACACCGATTACAACATTAACAAATAATTACTTTCCTTCTGTAGCAGTAGCGTTACAGACTCAAGTTGTCATTTTAAAACATGTCATATTTATGGTATCAAAAAAACTACATATTCTAAGTTTTAGAGTGTTTAGCGGATACGAAAAGAAATACTTTTTTATCTGACACAATTTTCACATGTGAATCGTTTCCCCTCTCTAAATCATAAGGATTTTGACGAAAGTGATGGTCAGACGTGGTGTTTAGTCTGCCATGTGTTGAACGTTGGTTTGGAGATGTTGCTGACCTCCTAGGGATTTCTTTTGTGGAGAGACGCGAAGCGTCTGGTGTGCGAGACACCGACACGCATTCCAGAACGGCTCCCTGACCGCTTGCCTGAACCTGCAGCCATTGTTAATGGAATATCTGGTTGTTCTGAGCGTGGCAGACAATCATTAGCAGGCAGATGGCAGTTGTGCATTGTTGTAATCGGATGACGTTTTGAGAAACATCTCTAAACAACATTCATCACACGGCACTTTGAACACCGTCTCAGAAAATCACTAGCGTCAAAACCTCCCTGGTGGCAAAACGGTGCAACTGTGAAATTTTTGTCGCATTAATAACTGTTTCTTTTTATATCCTCTACACAAATTACAATTGTTTTGTTGTAGCCTGTGTAGTACACGAACCAATAACCCGTTGTATTGAAGTAGTTAGCATCAGCAGTTATCTTGCGTGGCATTGAAAATGACGGAAGATCCTAAACTAGGTACACAAACAGATTTTTGAAATTCACACCTCCAGTTAGAACGCAGTGGAAAGTCATCAGTGAATTAATATGAAATGATCAGTCCCAGTGATAAACTTACCTACAGTGTAGATATGGGATGAATTGCCTTCGTTAAATATCCGAGCTGTTTCGATCCAATTGTTACGACAGAAGGAGTACAGTGCGTCGGCGAGAGCGAACATTTGTGATGACTTCGGATGTTGCTGCTCGCATAGTGTACTAAGCTCGTCATGAAAGGAGAGGTACCGCTCGTGATAGGCGAGTAGCTGATGATTCAACAGCGGCCGCCTGCAACATACAACCTTAAACGTTAAAAATCAATAAAATCAGCACGTGAAATTGTATTGTACAGTGTACGCATGAATAAAAAATGTCTACAATGAATTTTCACTCAGCTGGGGAGTGCGCGTTAATCTGAAATCTCCTGGAAGATGTATTGTGTTTTCTGTCGTGTGCAGATGTAAGGATGTTACATCTACATAAATACCGAGCAATCCGTCGTATAGGGCGGAGCGTAAACTACGTTGTTCCACTAGCAGTCATGTCCTTTCCTGATCCTCTCGCAAATATGGGGGAAAAAAAGGCTATCTATGTGCCTCCGTATGGATCCTAATATCTCTTACCTTATCTTCGTTGTCCTTAAGCGAAATGTACGTTGGCGGCATTACAATCGTTCAGCAGTATCCTCTAAATTTTCTAAATAGTGCTCCTCGAAAAGATCGTATCGTCCCTTATAGAGATTCCCATTGTAGTTCCCAAGTCACCTTCATAACACTTTCTTGTTCATCGAACCTACCGGTAACATATCCAGCACCCCGCCTCTGAATTGCTTCCACGTTTTCCTTTAAATTTAGAGAACTGGATTTGAAGCTCACTGCCGAGTGATTCTACTGCAGTCAACACACATAGCGCGTATGTACCATGCAGATAAGATACGAGAAACTAGGGCTCATACGGAGGCGTGCAGACAGTCGTTTTTCCTTCACTGTGTTTGTGAGTGGAACAGGAGGAGAAATGACAAGTAGTGGTACAGGGTACCCTCCGCCACGCACCGTACAGTGGCCTGCGGAGTATCTATGTAGATGTAAACCGACCTCGTGGGGATCCCAAATACCCAAGAATGGGTCGCATTATTTTCCTGTACGCTGTCCCCTATCCTATAATTCTTCCAATAAACCGAAGTCACATAACTAATGAGGAGGTATTGAATAGAATTAGGGAGAAGAGGAGTTTGTGGCACAACTTGACTAGAAGAAGGGATCGGTTGGTAGGACATGTTCTGAGGCATCAAGGGATCACCAATTTAGTATTGGAGGGCAGCGTGGAGGGTAAAAATCGTAGAGGGAGACCAAGAGATGAATACACTAACCAGATTCAGAAGGATGTAGGTTGCAGTAGGTACTGGGAGATGAAGAAGCTTGCACAGGATAGAGTAGCATGGAGAGCTGCATCAAACCAGTCTCAGGACTGAAGACCACAACAACAACAACAACAAACCGACGACGACCATTCTTCTTCCCTACTATGGTCCTTACACGCTCATTCCGTTTCACATTGCTTTGCAAAGCTACGCCTGGGTGTTTTATCGACGTGACTACGTCAAGCAGGACTCGACTAATGCCTTACCGCAACATTATGCGATTGTTTTTCCTACTCATTTATATTAACTTCCAGTTTTATACATTTAGAGCCAGTTTCCATTCATCACATCAACTAGAAATACGAGGGCTATCCACAAAGTACATTACGTTTTGGAATTAAAAATAAATAAAGTATTGGAATTTTTTTTTATTATATACAGATGAAAGCCACACTGAAATACTACTTTTCTACATAGTTGCCATTTACATTAAGGCACTTATCGTAGCGATGGACGAGCTTGGAAATTCCTTCGTCGTGAAATTCGGCCGCCTGCGCCTTCAACCACGTGGTTACCTCTTCTTGAAGCTGTGCGTCGTCATCAAAACGCTGCATAGCCAACCACTTCTCCATTGCTGGGAATAAGTGGAAGTCGCTCGGTGCCAGGTCGGGACTGTACGGCGGATGAGGAAACAACTCCCACTTAAAAGATTCGAGAACCTCACGAGTGGTATTTGCCGTGTGGGCCCGGGCGTTGTCGTAAATCAGCAAGATCTTTGAGCCCAACTTTCCCCTGCGCTTGTTTTGTTTAGCTCTTCTGAGGTTGTGCAGAGTTCGTCAATACCTTTGAGAGTTTATTGTAGTGCCTCTTTCCAGGAAATCCACAAAAATCACACCTTTTCTGTCCCAAAAGACAGTCGCCATCACCTTCCTTGCCGACATTGACTGCATGCATTTCTTGGGTATTTGGGGGGAATTTGTGTACCCCCACTGCATTGACTGCAATTTTGTTTCGTAGTTCACATGCTTAACCCATGTTTCGTCACCAGTAACGATGCGATCGAGTAATGAGTCGCCATTTTTCTCGTAAGCGTCCAAAAACGTTAGCGCTGCAGCCATTCTCTGATTTTTGTGAATCTCTGTCAAGATTTTTGGTATCCATCTTGCACAAAACTTGTGGTAACCAAGCTTTTCGGTAATGATTTCGTGCAACAAACTTCGCGAAATTTGTGGAAAACTCATAGAGAGATCCGTTATTGTGAAATTACGGTTTTCACGGACCGCGGCATCGAGTTTTTCGACAAGTTCGGCAGTCACTATGCTGGGTCTTCCACTTCGCTCTTCGTCGTGAACGTTAGTTCGGCCATTTTTAAATTTTATGACCCATTGACGCACTCCACCTTCAGTGATTATGTTGTCCCCATACACTTCACAAAGCTGTCGATAGATTTCTATCGGTATACAGTTGTTTGCAGTCAGAAACAAACCTTATTGCAGCACGCACTTCACACTTCGCGGCATTTTCAACTAACGCTGACACTTCGAACTGTCACAGTAACTCAACGGAGTACAGCACGAACCTATCACTAGCACGGCAGGATGCCGACTGAGCGTCGGAATACCATGACACCAAGATGGTCGCGCTAGCCCCGCCCCTAACGGACACAAACGAAAACGTAATGTACTTTGTGGATAGCCCTCGTATTGTCTTTTGGCTAAGTCGACTTGTATCCCCCTACAGTCACTCGACGTCGACACCTTCCCATATACCAAAGCATCATCAGCAAACAACTGCCGTTGTGGCCGAGAGGTTCTAGGTGCTTCAGTCAGGAAACGCGCTGCTGCTACGGTCGCAGGTTCGAATCCTGCCTCGGGCATGGATGTTTGTGATTTCCTTAGGTTAGTCAGATTTAAGTAGTTCTAACTGTATGGGACTGATGACCTCAGATGTTAAGGCCCATAGTGCTCAGAGCCATTTGAACCATTTTTTGGGCAAACAACAGCAGTCTGCTGCATACCCTTTCCATCAGCTCATTTATATATACAGAAAGTAATGGCGGTCCTTTCACACTTTCCTGCGGCACTCCGGACGGTACTCGTACCTCTGATGAACACTTTCCGTTCAGGAAAACTTTCTTTTTTTTTTTTTTTAGTCATCAGTCTCGTGCCTGGTTTTATGCGGCCCAGCCACGAATTTCTCTCCCATGCCAACCTCTTGATCTCGGAGTAGCACTTGCAATCTACGTCCTCAATTACCTGTTGGATGTTTTCCAATCTCTCTCCTGCTCTACAGTTTTTGCCCACTACAGCTCCCTCTAGTACTATGGAAGTCATTCCTTGATGTCTTAATAGACGCCCTATCATGCTGTCCCTTCGTCTTGTCAGTGTTTTCCACATATTCCTTTCCTCTCCGATTCTGCGCAGAACTTCCTCATTCCTTACCTTATCAGTCCACCTAATTTTCAACATTCGTCTATAATATCACACCTCAAATGCTTCGAGTTTCTTCTGTTCCAGTTTTCCCACAATTCATGTTTCACTAACATACCATGCTGTGCTCCAAACGTACATTCTCAGAAATTTCTTCCTCAAATTATGTGTTTGATACCAGTAGACTTCTCTTGGCCAGGAATGCCCTTCTTGTCATTGCTGATCTGCATTTCATGTCCTCCTTGCTCGATTCGTCTTCGGTTATTTTGCTGCATAAGTAGTAGAATTCCTTAACTTCATCTACCTCGTGACCATCAATCCTGCTGTTAAGTTTCTAGCTGTTCTCTTTCTGCTACTTCTCACTGCTTTCCCCTTTTTTCGATTTACTCTCAATCCATATTCTCTACTCATTGGACTGTTCATTCCATTCAGCAATTCATGTAATTTTTCCTCACTTTCACTCAGGAATCTTATCATTGATATCCTATCACCTTCAACTTTAATACCACTCCTGAACCTTTCTTTTATATCCATCATTGCTTCTTCGATGTACAGACTGAACAGTAGGAGTGAAAGACTTAATCCCTGCCTTACATCATTTTTAATCCAAGCACTTTGTTCTTACCGTCACTCTTATTATTCCCTCTTGTGTCTATTGTATAGCCCCCGTCTCTCCCTATAACTTACCCCTATTTTCCCCGGATTCCGAAAGTCTTGTACCAATTTACAATGTCGAACTCTTTTTCTAGGTCGACAAATCCTGTGAACTTGTCTTGATTCTTCTTTAATCTTGATCCCATTAACAAACGCAACGCCAGAATTACCTATCCGGTGCCTTTACCTTTCTTAAAGCCAAAATGGTCGTCATCTAACATACCCTCAATTTTCATTTCCATTCTCCTGTATATTATTCTTGTTAGCAATTTGGATACATGAGCTGTTAAGGTGACTGTGCGATAATTCTCGCACTTGTCAGCTCTTGCAGTCTTCGGAATTGTGTAGATGATATTTTTCCTAAAGCCAGACTCATACATTATACACACCAACGTGAATAGTCGTTTTGTTCCCATTTACCCCAATGATTTTAGAAATTCTGATGGAAAAGTATCCGTCCCTTCAGCCTTATTTGATCTTCAGTCCTCCAAAACTCTCCTAAATGCTGATTCTAGTACTGGATCTCCCGTCTCTTCTAAATCGACTCCTGTTTCTTCTTCTACCACATCAGATAAATCACACCCTCACAGAGACTTTCACTGTAGTTTTTCCGCCTATCCGCTCTCTCCTCTGCATTTATTAGTTGAATCCCCGCTCCACTGTTAATGTTACCACCCTTGTTTTTAATTTCACCGAGGATTGTTTTGACTTTCCTGTACGCTGAGTCAGTCCTACAAACAATCATTTCTTTTTCGAATTCTTCATATTTTTCATGTACCCATTTCGTCTTAGTTTCACTGGAGCCGGCCGCTGTGGTCGAGCGGTTCTAGGCGCTTCAGTCCGGAACCGCGCTGCTGCTACGGTCGCAGGTTCGAATACTGCCTCTGGCATGGATGTGTGTGTTGTCCTTAGGTTAGGTAGATTTAAGTAGTTCTGAGTTCTAGGGGACTGCTGACCTCAGATGTTAAGTCCCATATCGCTCAGAGCCATTACTTTCACTGGACTTCCTATCTATTTCATTCCTCTACTCCCTTCTTTCATCGATCAGCGGAAGTATTTCCCCTGCTACCTATGGTTTCTTCGCAGTTACCTTCTTTTTACCTATGTTTTTACTTCCTACTTCTTTGACAGCCGTTTTTAGAGATGTCCGTTCTTCTTCAACTTAACTGCCAACTGAGCTATTCCTTAGTGCTGTATGTATAGCCGTAGACAACTTCAATCGTATCTCTTTATTCCTTAGTGTTTCCTTATCCATCTTCCTTGTGTATTGATTCTTCAGCCCACTCTACGTCACTACTGTATTGTGAGCTCAGTCTATATCTGCTCCTAGGTACGCTTATGATCCAGTATTTGATTTCGGAATCACTGCGTGACCATAGTGTAATCTGACTGAACTATTCCGGTATAACCCTGCCTTTTCCTAGTATAGCTCCTTCTCTTGTGATTCTTGAACAGAGTGTTCGTTCTTACTAGCTGAAATTTATTACAGAACTGAATTTGTCTTTCCCCCTCTCATTCCTTGTCCCGGCCCGTATTCTTCTGTGACCCGCTCCTCTACTCCTTCCCTTAGAACTGCATTCCTGTCCCCCGTGACTTAGGCTTCCATCTCTATGCGTACTGTATTATCCTTTCACTATCCTCATATACTTTCTCTCTCTTTGTCTTCAGCTTGCGACGTCTGCATGTATACTTGGACTATCGTTGTCGGTGTTGGTTTGCTGTCGATTCTGATAACAACAACTCTATCACTGAATTGTCCACAATAACACACTTTCTGCCCGACCTTCCTATTCATAACGAATCCTGCTCCCGTTATGCAACATACTGGGTTCTGTAACTTCAAAACTTTTTAAGTCGTCGATGCGGATTCCGAATGATGTCCGGATACAGATGACATCGTCAGTTCCTTCCCTTTCCTTCCGTTTCTTCCCTCCCTACCTTCAATTCACATAATGTGTATCACAGCTGCTGTTTCCGTTTGGTGTCTGTTCAAAAAATGGTTCAAATGGCTCTGAGCACTATGGGACTTAACATCTGTGGTCATCAGTCCCCTAGAACTTAGAACTACTTAAACCTAACTAACCTAAGGACATCACACACATCCATGCCCGAGGTAGGATTCGAACCTGCGACCGTAGCGGTCACGCGGTTCCAGACTGAAGCGCCTATAACCGCACGGCCACACCGGCCGGCTTTGGTGTCTGTTCTTTGAGACATGCCCGAAAGAACAAACACCATAAATTCATATACGTAAGAAGTTCTTCGACCCACTCACGTATCTGGGAACCTATTCCATATGCTCGTGCCTTCTTTAATAGTCTGCAGTGGGGCATCACGCCAAACGGTTTTCGGAGACTAGGAATATGAGATCTGCCTGTTGCCCTTCAACCATAATCCGCAGAATATATGTGAGAAGAAGGCAAGCTGAGTTTCGCACGAGTGATGCGTTCTAAGACCGTGCTCATTTGTGGACGAGAGCTTTTCACATATTCGGCAACCTTATTATACTCCAAACTGACAATATTTGTTCCGTACCAGACCAATGCCAATATTTCGCGGTGTCCGTTCTTTTACCCTACTTATCTACGGGAGTCACCTTTGGGACTTGGCGCTGGGCAGGAGATCCGCGATACGTCCAGGCTACATAAGGGATCAGACGCCGCTTCTCTACGGCAGGGACGCCTATTACTCGTACTGTGTCCTCCAGAGGGGAGTCCATGCGATGGTCAAACCCCGGTATGCGAGAACGACTTCTGAAACGCAAAATTTAAAACTTCAGCTTTCCTTTCACTATCTTCTATTACCACGCCAGGCTTGTCGACGAGTGACGGGAAAGAAGCCTTACACCCATCTTGCGGTTTTACGAGGGCGCTTCAGAAAGTAACCTCCGATTGGTCACAGTGCGGGTTGTGGGGGGAGTAGCGACGCCATCTGTGCGTTCACGCACTCAACAGGTCAGTCGGCATCAAGCCGTGGTCGAGTGAACGTCGTACCTGCGCTAGTTTAGTTTTTGTGGCAGTTTGAAATGTGTGCTGCAATAGAAAACCCCGCCAAATGTGAAGTGCATGCTGTCATAAGGTTTTTTACAGCCAAAGGATATTCTGCAGCAGCTATTCATCGTGAGCTTTGTGCCGTGTACGGACCAAGAGTTATGAGTGAAGGAGTTGTCCGTGAATGGGTACGTTTATTTGAAAGTGGACGAGAAAACATTCATGATGAAGAGAGGAGTGGTAGACCATCATTGGTGACTGACGAACTCGTTCAGACAGTTGATGCAAAAGTTCGTGAAAATCGACGTTTCTCAATGTCGGAGTTGTCTACTGGTTTTCCACAGATTTCTAAGACTCTCTTGTACGAGATAGTGACAGCAAGATTGGGTTACCGTAAGTTCTGTGCACGATGGGTGCCCAAAATTCTTACCGACCACCACAAAACTCAAAGAATGGCCTCTGCATTAGACTTTCTGTCGCGTTATGAGGACGAAGGAGAACCATTGTTAAACAGAATCGTGACCGGTGACGAAACCTGGATTAAGTACGTGAACCCTGAGAGAAAAGAACAATCAAAGATGTGGGCACATTCAAATTCGCCTACCAAACCAAGAAAAGCCTCGCAAGATTTTTCTGCCAGAAAACTGATGGCAACGGTGTTTTGGGATGCCAAAGGGGTGTTGTTGGTTGAATTCATGGAACGTGGTACGACCATTAATCAAGACGTGTACTGTGAAACAATAAAAAAGTTACGACAGGCTATACAGAACAAACGCCGTGGTATGCTGACTTCCGGTATCGTTTTTTTGCACGATAACGCCCGTCCTCACTCTGCTCGCAGAACAACGGCCCTTCTTGAGTCCTTCAAGTGGGACGTTATCAACCATCCACCTTACAGCCCAGACCTGGCGCCAAGTGATTATCACCTCTTCATGCATTTGAAGAAATGGCTCGGGTCACAGCGGTTTGATGACGACGAAGAGCTCAAAGATGCGGTCACAGGCTGGCTCCAGGCACAAGCGGGTGATTTTTATGCAGAAGGAATTTCAAAGCTTGTGAAGAGATACGATAAGTGCCTCAATCGCTATGGAGACTATGTAGAAAAATAGTGCAAAGATGTAGTTGTAAGATGTATATATTAAAATATTTTTATTTAACTTGGTGTATTTTTTTAAATCAACCGGAGGTTACTTTCTGAACGGCCCTCGTACATAGACCCGAATTTTCGTGGGTTCTCGACTAGATCTGTTGTCAAGATACGACTGCGGTAGTTGTGGCATAGATCTTATTACAGACAGCGGAATCTGTGGTAACTTTTGCCTGTCGTCATTTGCGTCTTCTCTTTTGAATCGAAATTACAACAGTAGTTGTTTCCTGAGAATTCCCTAATTTTGTTAGTAAACCAGGCGGGTCTCTCCTGTCCTTCATCCACTTACTCTGCACATACTTCTCCAGAGCGCGATTAACAATCCGTTTAAGTTTTTCCAATAAATCCTCTACGTCCATCAAAAGGAACTAAATGATACACATTCACGAGAAAACGACGCTATTACTTCCCATGTGAACTGGAACATAGCCCGTAGAATCTTCCTGTTCAGACACGCTCTACGCTACTTTCCGTCTTTGGCTGCAAACTGACTTGGACCAGTCGTGTTGCGTACCTCATGGATAAGGTGGAACACTCTGTGAATGTATTGCGACTGCTTCCTAGAGTATGGTGGGAAGCAGAACTGACGGTAATCTTAACTATGTATCAGGTCTTGATCCGTCCTGCCCTTAGATTACGGCGGCGTCGTCTACCGCAACGCGACAAAATCGACTTTGCGTAGACTCGATGTCCTCCATTTAAGCGGGTTTCGTCTTGTTCTTGGGGCCACGATATCAACTCCCACCAATTCATTGGTGGTGGAAGCGTTTGCAATGCCTCTCACCAAACTTTGGCAGATGTTTTCCGATTATTTTCTCTGTAGTCGGTATTCGATATTTGGTGTGCCTCCCTTAAGTTGGTGGTTCAGTTCTGGGGACTCACGCAGGAACCTCATAGACCAAGGACGAACAGAACTCTAATTCGCAGCTATAGGAAATGGTGACGTCTTTTACTGCTAATCCTACAAGACTCGAAACTCTTGTTTTCACTCTCTGCTTGGTACTTTCTTCACCAAAGCCCCAGCGCCGTACTTGCCATCAGATTTCAGAACAGTCACGAACGTTAATCACGACCTGGAGCAATTCCCTACCCAACGTTGGCCACATGACGCTTGCACCTATGCAGATAGCACTAAAGGTGAGATGGGTGTGGTAAACTTGTAAATTTGTGGTAAGATCTTATAGGACCAAACTGCTAAGGTCATCGGTCCCTAAGCTTACACACTACTTAATCTAACTTAAACTAACTTTCGCTATGGAGAACGCACACATCCACGTCCGAGGGAAGACCCAAACCCCTGAGGAGGGGGGGGGGGGGGGGGGGGGGGGGGGGGCACGAGGACTGTGACAAGGCGCCTGAGACCGCACAGATACCCCGTGCAGTGATGGGTGTGGGTTACGCCATGCCCAGCCCCTTAGCGACATACCATGTGCTGGTGTAAGCTGGCGCCAGTGCACCAAGTGGCAAAGAGTTTTCGATAATATCGGTAGAGGCCAAAGACAAACTCGCAAGAAACGCGCCGCCAACGCCCTCTCGGCTGCCAGTATTTAGATCGCCGCCGCAGACTGGAGGGCCCTGTCATCCAGGGAGTCACCGAGACATCAGTCGCAGACCAGTCACTTGCAGTCGCAGAAGTCGCAGGCAGCACATAGCGACCAGTTCAAAATGGTTCAAATGGCTCTGAGCACTATGGGGCTCAACTGCTGAGGTCATTAGTCCCCTAGAACTTAGAACTAGTTAAACCTAACTAATCTAAGGACATCACAAACATCCATGCCCGAAGCAGGATTCGAACCTGCGACCGTAGCGGTCTTGCGGTTCCAGACTGCAGCGCCTTTAACCGCACGGCCACTTCGGCCGGCTAGCGACCAGTGTAGTGCACATAGTGGACTTGTACCTCACCAGCAGAGAGGCTAACTTGGTCTGTCACGGAGATCTGAACTATCTTGAGTTAAGTAATTTTCTACTCTTATGAATAAAGAACCAAATAATACATGCATGCAGTACCCGTTTTAGAGAGAAGATACCAGCCACCTGCCAACATCCTCTCCTTGCTTCCCAGGCTATACCTCCACAGTGACAATGAGACAAAATACTAAACGTACGTACTGCTGCATGAATCATCTGTCTACAAGGTGTAGTTGCTGGCCATCAGGGAGGCAATTTATTTTGACATGCACACTTCTGGCTCGTGTTGACCCTCAGAGACACTCGAAACGTGTTGAAGAAATTACAAAATCTGGCTTTTCATAAACAGACTGACATATAATTGCGTAGGCTTCCGCGGCCAGAGTCAGTCGACATAAAAGTTTTCTGGGTTTGGTACGGCGTCATAATGTAAAAACTACAGCTGCTATAGAAAAACCAACGTTTCGGCCACGATTGCAGCGGCCTTCTTATTAGACCCAGAAGAAGGCCGCTGCAATCGTGGCCGAAACGTTGGTTTTTCTATAGCAGCTGTAGTTTTTACATTATGACGCGGTACCAAACCCAGAAAACTTTTATGTCGACAGACTGACATATGTCTTCGATTGTAGAAGGCATAACAGACGCACAGACATTGGTCATTGACGTCCGCTTACTCTGGATGAAAGTGCAGCAAGGCACTCTCCGCAATGAATTCTCCTCACTAAGAGGAGAATTATAGAAGGACAGTTCCGGCCAACACAAATACCTTGTACGGACCGCAACGCGGCTGTCATGAAGGCAGCTTATCGTGACTAGAATTGTGGATGCCACGCATCCCAGCACTATAAGGGTCACATGGCGGCCATACGACCGCACGTCTCCTCACGGCCGTGGTTCACCCCGGCGAGGCTTAATAGACGTCATGTGATCTCTCTCATCCGCGTGTGGTTGGGACACGGGTGTTATCCCGCTCACCTGTATCAGTTGAAACTCATCCCTTCTGGACACTGTGATCAGCACACAAAGATGGTGAGTGATCTGAACCACATCACAGTGGCTTGTACCCCGTCTCTACAAGTGTAACTGCTTTACTTCACCAGTGTGATGCATAGAGGCGTTAGTTGCTAGTGAACTATTTGAAAGACAACGGTATCCAGTTTTGACCTGAACGTTGTGCGGGTTTTTTCGTCCCTTGGAACCAGCCCGGTTCAAAAGTTGCGACACCCGATTACGTTTTACTTTGCATTAAGAACTCTTCCTTGTGAACGAAGCCGTTGTCCAGCTTTCAGTTATAAGTTGCTGTGAACGTCATTTTCCCCTGGAACTGGCCCAGTTCGAAACCTGGGTCGTAATTTTGTTTTCTTTTTTTTTTTCAAATTTTTCTTCGTACTCCACATTCTCATCATTGTTCTAGCGTGAAAATTTCACTAATGTTAACTTGGCACTGCTGTAACACCTGGTGGTTTTATGGTATTCGTCTTTTAGGGTATCTTTTATAGTTATACTGTGTGTTAGTATCTTACAATGACACTTCTATAGCAATTGTTGGTTGTACGATCTTCGATGCCAAAGTCAAAATAAAAATTCGAATAAGTGATGTTCATTCATTGTGTAAGTGGGATCCTAGCGACTCCTTCTAGCAAAAATACGGTCTAAGATTTCTTGATTGATTTATTAACTTTATTAACTGCTGTCGCTGTGATGACAGCATGATCGCTACTTCCTGGCTCTGTACTGACATTGGCGGCAAGGCTAAAGAAACTGGTACACCTTCCTAATATCGTGTAGAGCCCCCGCGAGCAGGCAGAAGGGCCACAGCACCACGTGTTAAGGACTCGACTAATGTCTGAAGTAGTGCTGGAGGGAACTGACACCATGAATCCTGCAGGGCTGCCCATAAATCTGTAAGAGCACGAGGGCGTGGAGATCTCTTCCGAACAGCACGTTGCAAGGCAACCCAGATATGCTCAGTAGTGTTCATGTTAGGGGAGTTTGGGGCCATCAGAAGTCTTTACACTCAGAAGAGTGTTCCTCGAGTCACTCTGTAGCAGTTCTGGACGTGCGGGGTGTCGCATTGTCCTGCTGGAATTGCCCAAGTCCGTCGGAATGCACGTTGGACCTGAATGGATGCAGGAGGTCACACATGATGATTAGGTACGTGTCACATGTCAGAATCGTCTCTAGACGTTTCAGGGGTCCCATATTACTCCAACTGCCCACGCCCCACATCATTACAGAGCCTCTACCAACTTGAACAGTCTCCTGTTGACATGCAGGGTCCATGGATTCACGTGGCTGCATACATACCCTCATACGTCCATGCACTCGATACAATTTGAAAAGAGACTCGTCCGACCGGGCAACATGATTCCAGTCATCAACAGTCCAATGCCGATGTTGACAGGCACAGGTGAGGCGTAAAGCTTTGTGTAATGCAGCCATCAAAGGTACGAGTGGGCCTTCGGCTCCGAAAGCCCATAACGATGGTGTTTCATTGAATGGTTCCCACGCTGACATTTGTTGATGGCCCAGAATTAAATTTGCAGCAATTTGTGGAAGGGTTGCACTTCTGTCACGTTGAATGATTCTCTTCTGTCGACGTTGGTCCCGTTCTTGCAGGATCTTTTTCCGGCCGCAGAGATGTCGGAGATTTGATGTTTTGCCGGATTCCTGACATTCATGGTACACTTGTGAAATAGTGTACGGCAAAATCCCCACTTCATCACTATCTCGCAGATGCTTTGTCTCATCGCTCGTGCGCCGGCTATAACATTCAGACTCACCGAAATCTTGATAAGCTGTCATTGTAACAGCAGTAGACGGTCTAACAACTGCCCCAGACAGTTGTCTTATATAGGCGTTGCCGACCGCAGTGCCATATTCTGTCTGTTTTCATATCTCTGTCTTTGAATACGCATGCCTATACCAGTTTCTTTGGTGCTTCAGTGTCTAAAGTCTATGATATTTCCGTTGCATGTGGGCTGTCGAACTGACTACTCCAAGATACTTTTCGGAAGACGTACTCAAAAGTACTTCGCAAGGTTTCCTGGCCGTACCCCCAGCGATGAGTCGATAGGTGAAACTTCATAACCTCAGCCCCAGAGCGCCACTGCAGAGTCAAACGTAGGCGTGAACAGACATGCTCCGTGATCCAGAATAACTACTGTATGTATTTAAACATGAAACCATTTGTACTTGAAAACCACATACGCTAAATAAATAATAAACAACTACTGAATTATTACAGTGAGGAAGAAAGTGCTGATGAGAGAGATAAACGAGAACAAATGCCTTCGTACACCTGGAACCAGCTTATCATAGGCGCACGCTCGGCCCTTTTCGGACCTCACAGACACATTCAGTGAGACTGCCACTCTGCCTGTGTCACAGAACAAGAAAGAATGACGGTCTATTGAGTTTCAATAAAATCACAACAAGCTGATAGGTGATGTTCTGCCCGATGCTTGCTTCATGACTTCAACACTGATATGGAGCCAACCTGATGCATACCACAGCCACAGTCTGTCATTGTTGCCTACTGGCACATCGTTGATGAGGAGAAGGTTTCTGTGCGACCAGCCGTCCTCCACTGCAGGTCATCGTGGATGACCTGCAAACTGATTGGCCAGGTGTGGCGTGTTCTTGCAGTCCCCTTGCTGACTCGTGAACATCAGTTGTTGCAGTCTTGGTCGATCCACAGGGGATGACCAAGGCATAGTCTTCATGAGAGCTAGCATCTTGGACTCCAAGCGGTCGTCCTTATGTGAGCTCGCGATGAGATGTCTACGAGAGTGCTGAGGCGGGAGCCACATTGTACGGCAGAGTGTTTGACAGCTTCTCGTCCCCACGCCGCCACCAATACTGCACGTGGCCGTGGATCACTGACACATGGGGTGACGTCACGACTCACTCACTAATACAGACACACTGAGTAGGAAGGTAGCAGTGTTGAATGTGTTAGGCAAAAGTGTTGCAGCGTGCAAATGAAGATGACAAAGACCGACAGACATTCAGGTTACAACCACATCTCATGACACATGAGAGCTTACTTTACAGAGCTTCGAAATGCAGGCCATGCATAGTGTTTCTGGAGACGCTCAAGGATTAAGTATTGTGACAAGTGAATGACTATGTGTTGTAAGGTCATGGAGGATACCCAACAGTCGACAGATAAGTAGCAGAAATGTTATTGTGGAGATCAAGAAAATGTAATGTCTAGAAATACGTGAAAGACTGTGTACCTTACGTATACAGAACTGATCTGTCACCAAAAACTCCGTTTTCACCTACCATATCGTCTAAGCCCTTTGAGATGTTTAGACAGTGATATTCTAGGGCCATTCAATAGACCACCAGCCAGAAATATGTATGTACTAACAATTATAGACCATTTCTCGAGATACTTGGCAATGGTGGCAATTCCCGATTAGCAAGCTAGTACAGCAAAATGGTTCAAATGGCTCTGAGCACTATGGGACTTAACTGCTGAGGTCATCAGTCCCCTAGAAGTTAGAACTACTTAAACCTAACTAACCTAAGGACATCACACACATCCATGCCCGAGGCAGGATTCGAACCTGCAACCGTAGCGGCCGCGCGGTTCCAGACTGTAGCGCCTACAACCGCTCGGCCACCCCTGCCGGCGCTAGTACAGCATCCCGCGCTTTTGTTAACAGCTGAATGCTTAAATTTGCTTTGCCTGATACATTAGTTATGGATCAGGGAACGAATTTTGGGTCACACTTGACGAAACAGTTATGTCACGCATTTAATTTCCGAAGTTAAGGCTAGCCCATTCTATCCACAAAATAATAGAATATAAGGCATTCATAGGACCGCCTTTAAAATGATTTATTGTATCAATAGCTGGCATACTGACCAGATCCCAAATCTACAATATGTATTATGCGCATATACCTCGAAAATACATATTGGTGCAGGTGTGTCACTTTCGAGATGGTGTACAGTCGAAAAATACTGTCCCCCTTCGATGTCATGATCCCTAAGTTAGGACCTAACTGTGAATCGGTTACAAATTTGCAAAGAGGATATGGGAGCTCTGGCAGGAAGTACAGCAAGCCAGCACTAGAGTTCTGGAACGATAGCAACAGTCCATGTAACATGTGGGTCAGTGAGTGTTAGACACCAATCATCACACGCCTAAAGGAAAGACGAAGTTCTTGGTTAAGTATTAGGGTTCTTATGAAGACACTGAAATGACTTCGCCAATGAACGTTAAAGTGCAGTTTCCGACAAAAACGTCTGTAGTCCATATTATTTCGTTTGAACCTTTTAGAGGAATGGTGGATGTATTACCACAAGTCCCACTGACTAAGGTAGGGTGCATGAAAAAGGAAAATAGTCAAGTAGCGTATGTCAGTGGACAAGCACAGTGAACATAGCTTATCCTACGCATTAAGTCCATATGACAAATAGTAGTATTTGAATTTAGTTGTGTTATTTCTAAGAGCTTTTTAATCCATGTGTTGTTCTGTTCTTGTTTGTGTGTATTGTGAATTTGTATGAGATACTGCAGGTCGTTAGAGTTGTACATTGGTTAAGTTTTGTTTCTGAGTCGTTTAGTTTTGTATACGTATGTATACGTGTTGCGGCACATCATCAATCGAAGAACAATGCACATAGTTCGCATCCAACTGTTAGACCCAGGTGTGCCATTTTCGAGGCAAACAAATGTGTTACTAATCAGTCATCAGTAGACATTGATATTGACTTTTGATGTGTGGGAGATAGAGAACGAAGTATGTAGATTGCCCCCCTCCCCCCCCCCCCCCCCATGAACCATGGACGTTGCCGTTGGTGGCGAGGCTTGCGTGCCTCAACGATACAGACAGCCGTACCGTAGGTGCAACCACAACGGAGGGGTATCTGTTGAGAGGCCAGACAAACGTGTGGTTCTTGAAGAGGGGCAGCAGCCGTTTCAGTAGTTTCAGGGGCAACCGTCTGGATGATTGACTGATCTGGCCCTGTAACACTAACCAAAACGGCCTTACTGTGCTGGTACTGCGAACGGCTGAAAGCAATGGGAAACTGCAGCCGTAATTTTCCCGAGGGCATGCAGCGTTACTGTATGGTTAAATGATGACGGCAACCTCTTGGGTAAAATATTCCGGAGGTAAGATAGTCCCTCATTCGGATCTCCAGGAGGGGACTACTCAAGAGGACGTCAATTGTATCCAGGCAATTGTATCCAGGCAATTGTATCCAGTATTACAACAGCCACAACAATTCTTGACAGGGTTGCAGCTAGCTGAAGAAGATGGTTCAAATGGCTCTGAGCACTATGGGACTTAACTTCTGAGGTCATCAGTCCCCTAGAACTTAGAACTACTTAAACCTAACTAACCTAAGGACATCACACACATCCATGCCCGAGGCAGGATTCGAACATGCGACCGTAGCGGTCGCGCGGTTCCAGACTGGTGCGCCGAGAACCGCTCGGCCACCCCGGCCAGCAGCTGAAGAAGAGTTTCTTGCAGAGCTACGACGTGTGACAGAGGTTTTGTAAAGGAACTCGTCAATGTTTTACCACTCGGCAATGGTGGAAGTGAATGCGGACAAAACAAAGTTGTAGATACTGGTCTGATTACCGCTGGTAGTGATGAACGCACACTACAGGTTTTATATGGGCCACCCATATGCGGTAAGATGGGGAATGATGGATAAATGGGTACAAAGAAAGCAGCGAGAGGTTTCTATATTTATGAGCATGGAGAAGCTCATGCTCTTATGTCATTAGGAGACCTACAATAGCGTTTGAAGAAAAATACCAGCATTAGTTCAGCGAGAGACACACAGGACAAGTGCAGCTGTTTCTGGGAAAAGTGGAATGTCGGAAAGAAATATTAACACCACAGCCTCATTTTCAGAAGGTAAGAACAGGCTAGACATACTCAATATTTGCTCCAGAAACTGTGCTCATGAATCGCTACTAGAATGGAACACCTCAGTGCATGACAGTGTTCGCATTAAATAATAGCGGATTTTCGGTGAACGACGCAGCTTGTGAGACAGACTCCCAGCTACATTCACTGGAACAATTGTACTCTAATTGGCCTACTCTGCATTGAATTGACCAGAGGAAACACTGGAAGTTCTGCCAACGCAAAACATAACCTACCCTAAGAACACTCTGAATCCTGATCTCATACACTCTTTAGATTTTCTTGTAGCGTCTCACCAAGGCAAAATTTCCACGCGGAAAATGTTGCAATACATTAAGCAATATCAAGGGAACCAATGTCAAAATGTGCTAACCATAACCATCAAGAGCACTACCCTTGCCGTGTTTCTGATAGTAAGCTGCGTACTCTATTTTTGTCTCAGGCACAGAATTATCCATTATCCAGATCTACCGACGCATCAGATCCCTGTCGAGTAGATAATTAACATAGTATGAGAAACGTAGACTAAGAAAACGGTAAATTTGTTGTAGCTTGTAAAGACAAAGCCGGCCGGGGTGGCCGAGCGGTTCTAGGCGCTACAGTCTGGTACCGCACGACCGCTACGGTCGCAGGTTCGTATCCTGCCTCGGGATGGATATGTGTGATGTCCTTAGGTTAGTTAGGTTTAAGTAGTTCTAAGTTCTAGGCGACTGATGACTTTAGAAATTAAGTCCCATAGTGCTCAGAGTCATTTGAACCATTTATGTAAAGGCAAAAAACAGAAAGAATGTAGTATCACTTCGAAAAGAGTTCAGTAAATCAAAACTTAAGAAGAATGGTATCAAATAGAAAATTAAAAGAAAATTCATGTGAGTCAGCACACATGAGCAAAACGGTTGGTGCAATGGGCACAATTTGCAGTTAAATATATAAAAATATACACTGATGTATACACATATTCTTCTTAATTTTGTCTTGGTAACAATGCTATTGGCTTCTCTGTAACTAGTTGAGTCTAGGTTTCTTTTTTTATTTTGTCTTATTTGATATTTGTTCTATAAACTCAATTCGGCCATGGCGGCTACCACTTCACGCTTCGCGCCAACAGTCCGGTTTTCCCGACCACGAGACACACGTCTTCTATTGGCATGTGGTCTTGGTAATTCTCATACACACCGTGTCCGCTAATTATAAGGGTCAGAGGGTGCTGCCACCCGCTGATGATATAGTGAACTAGTGCGGCTACCATGCTGCCCGAGGCCCAGTCCCCAAAGCCTCCTCAGCTGTCAAAACACACACCGGCACGGCTGTACCCTCCTGTCATCACAAACAGAGTTTTGACGTTCGGCCGTGTCCTGTTCTTACAGTTTGCCGGCGTGTATCGCCAATTACCGGCGTGTACCACCTCTATACTTCATATCGAGGTAGATCGTATTTAACTAAACACTGGTTTGCAGGTGTGTAAAAAGCTTAATGGTAGATTTTATAATAATCTATGCATCCAATCTGCTGCAATAAATTTTCATAAAAGTTTCCATTTATTACTATCTCTCATAATGCTCTTTGGAGCAAAAGGCTCGTTTTCAAATACTAAATTAATATTCTAAAATATATTTGTACCAAAGAACATTTATTTAAAATATTACCACTACGTGTTTCAAGTAGTGACAATCCGACCGAATATTCTGCTTAATAAATACATGGTCCATTATACCTGCGTTATGCTGTAAGAGAAGAGTGTATTTAAATTGTCCCCTACACCCATACTCTGGAGTTTGTGGCCGTCATAACCAATTCTGTTCAATCCAATGTCAGAAATCAAACTTTCTCAATAGCTCCCTTACATCTGGTGTCTCTAACAGTTATACCCACACTCAATTTTTTATAAAAGCTCCCTTACACGTGGCAAACCTGCACGGGTTGTTCTATGAAGTCTTTAAACAGCACCATTACACGACAACCGACTGTAAATCGTGACACTATAACTCTAGCAGATACATAAGTTTCAGTACTCAAAAATACTACCAAAGTAAATATGAATATATTCTCCAAACTCATAAATATCCCAAACCATCCCTATGAAAAATTCCATCGTTATCAAATCCATCAGTTCCCACTTCTTTACCCACCTGCTCTGCAAACCTCCTGTCACCCTCACCTCTTTTCGCCAGACAACAGCGTGCTCCATAGTGGCCACCGAAACTCACTATTATTGTCAAGAATGTCAACCTTGAGGTCACTGTGGAGTAGGGCATACAGAAAATCAATCCCTTCACCCTCTAAGAAATACATACTGCTATCCACGTCTGTAACAATCATGAGTGCAATAGTTTAGTCCATCTGTTCTCAGAGTCCTCCAGCAGCATCGATCAGCTAGTCCAAAACAGAGCCTTTACTTAATGCCATAAAGTAAAACCATCCAAAGCCCAGTTGTAAACTATCCACTGTCTCCAGTACAATGTGTGCCATACAGTCCAGTGTGATAACCCGCGGACCTCTTGCCATTAGATACCTCATCATCTCCACAAAGATGTAGTCATATTTGTTACCATAGATCTCAGAAACATACATCTTATCAAACCATGCCCTACACCAATTCACCCTAGCTGCATAGACTGTACCCCACTTCAATAAAACTGCCACCTACTCCCACAATCAACTGTGCATTCAACAACAGTTCATCGATCTCAGTTACAGCCACCCACTTCCATACCCCACTTTCCAAAATCCAAATGGCACAACAGCAGTACATTATCTGCTTCAAAATAGTCCAGTTCACCAACACGCTTGCCCAATGGAATATAAATGCTCTTACCATCCCGCATTAAATGCACGCCTTCCTATAGCATTCAGCAACCCAATAAAACACGCGCAGTTGCCATGTCAGATGTAGATTAGGCAACCAATATCCCGACTATTATGACTTCCTTTGTGCTGCAGTCGCCACAGACCCCTACTGCAGCGGCAACACAGCAGACAAGCGATGCGGGTTGCCTTATTCGCCGCGAAGTCTGGCCGACGCAAGAGGAAGGATATACTCATATGGATATGGCGTCTGTTCTTTCGGACATGTCCGAAAGAACAGACACCATATCCATATATATAGTTCTGACAATACCAGCCATCCTCACCTTCTTCTTTTGTGCAGATGCACGCGTATTACGGGACTTGGTAGGAATGTCTTCCATGAGTAATGAGTGTGTTGGGGTGGGACACTATGAATGTATTTTTTTTCCTTTATTGAGTTTCGATTCCCCCTAAAGGGGGCGGGCTGGCAGCAGCTTATTACGCCGCTCTTCAGCCTACAGAATTTGTTTTAAAAAGATGAAGATAAATAATAACAGTTGGCGATAAAATCGGTGACTTAAAGGCAAAATGGCAGAAAATTCTGGAGCTTAAAACATAAAACACAGGGTTGATGATGCTAATAAAATACACAGGAAGCAGAAAAATAATAGACAGACAATTAAAAAACACGGCGACAGTCTGGGTTCTGTTCGCAAAAGATATAAAATGCACACCCAGCGACAGCATGATTTCTGTTCGCAACACTGTGGAAAGACGCACAACACTGAACACTCACTTAAACGCTGCACTAAAAAGTTGGCACAAATATGACATACCACACCCGAGAGCAGGTGGGGGAAACTGGTCAGATGATGGGAAAAAAAGGGGAAGAAGGAGAGGAAAAGTGAAGGGGAAGGGGGGAAAGAAGCCAATGGAAGAAGAGGATCCATAAGACTATAAGAGAGAGGGGGGGAGGGGGTGCTGAGAGCAGACGTGCCAGGGAGTGGGGAAGGCAGAGGAGGGGAGTACAAAAGGACTCGGGGGGGGGGGGGGGGGGGGGTACGAATGTAGTGTGTGGACGCATAAGGTGAGAATGTGGGCCTCGCTGGAAGCGCGTGCGAGATAGTCGCTGCAGTCGCACTACCCACTGTGCCCTCGGTGGCTTAGATGGACAGAGCGTCTGCCATGTAAGCAGGAGATCCCCGGTTCGAGTACCGGTTTGGGCACACATTTTCACCTGTCGCCATTGATATATATCAACGCCCGTCAGTAGCTGAAGGTATTAAATTAATTCTAATTTCAAGAGAAAGGAGGCGCGACGATCGACGAACTATTTCCTGTCGATCACGTGTTTGCAAATAGTCCCGGAAATATCCTTCCCCCAGGGGCTATGTAAGCCGGCGCCCGGCCGTTCAGTGGGTAGTTCTCGACTCTCCGAGTGCGGAGAAGATCGGCCGGTCAGGCGGTGTGCCACCTCGATCATCCTCTCTTCCGCAGCGTTTGAGATACGTCGCTTTCGTCGGGTTACGCTTTATACAAGCTACTACCACCCGACTTCGACGCTGAACAGTTGTATGGGTATAGAGTCGAAGGGAACTGTGATTGTAGGAATTAGTTGTTCTATGCTTAATCCGCAGAAGGGGTCCTTATTGTTTTGTTGGTTTTGAAGAGTGTGTTACTGTTAGTGGATTATTGTTGTTTGCTTAATAAGTCAGTTGGCAAAACGAGTTGGTTCTTGCTCTCTAGGTTTAGCACTTTGCACGCTGTGTGGTTCTTTAGTGGATACAGGAGCTAGGAACAATTGCCGTTCATAAACAGAGAATTCAGATATTAATTTACTCTACATCTAATGTCAAATATTAAAAATAATACATAACTTTGTTGCTGAACTTGTAGCTTCAGTTGCTAACAGTAGACTCGAATGTAGAAAAACATACAGATGCAAATGATTTATAAAGCTGTCACTTTTCAATACAATGTCTGTATGGAAGAAGTCAAGCCCCGTCTTCAAATGTTATTCAGGGGCGAACACACAAAAACGGGGGTAAGTGCACGAATGTTCGAATATAAGTACCCTCGCCGCTAGGGCACCGGAGAGGGGACGCTTGAATGTCACTGGCAGCGGCGTAATCGTTTCTGGCAGAGCCCGCGTGCAGCCGTGGTGGCTGTAGAAAACGGGGCTGCGCAACTGGCGACGAGCGTATTTCAAAGTACGGCCTATCGGGTAGACGCCGATACCCTATCCAGCAAAGTAGCCATATATCGTAGATGAAGATACAACACCGCGTAACTGACAAATTGCCGATTTTTCGTTTTTCAGTCAGATGATGTCGTTGACCTGTACGCGCATCGGCTCTTAACACCATAATGGCGAATTTTTAATTATTTACCATGAAAAAATTATCTAAAACAGTACCGCGTATGTGACACAGAAAAGAAATAGACGGCAATACCGCCCAGAAGAAGCTCTGCTCAGTGTACACCATGGACTTACACGCCGTGAAAGCAGCTCCATTTTTAAGTGCAAGTCCAGTTTATTATAAAACAAAGTTGGCTGTTCATAACTTTACAATGTATGTAATGTCGTGATGCAGTATGTCACTGGTTTGATGAAACGCAAGGTGATTTGGTTGCATTATGTTTTGCCTCATGCATCGTGGACACCCTATCCAGAACGATTAAGAAAAATCCCGTTCAAGTCATTCTGTATTCTGACGGCCACACTTATCAGAACATAAATGTAATGTCATCAAACACTCTTTTAAGATTATCAATTGATACTGGAGTATTGACTACACAAAAGTTTTTGGACAAAGGCCATACTCAGATGGAATGTGACTCAGTTCACAGTTCAATTGAGTGCAAACTTAAAGGACGTGAAGTAACACTTCCTAGCCAATACGCTATGTTACCTAAAGAAGCGAGAAAAAAGCCATTCATCAACTACGCAGAGAAAAGTTTGTGGCTGCACGACTCAATTAGGCCTGGAAGAGCTGTAAAAAATGAGCCTACATTTACCGATCTGAGGGCGCTACAGTACTGTCCAAATGGTATTATTTACTACAAGTGCTCCTTCAACGAAGTGTGGCAAGAATTACCCAGGTGTCCGAGGAAAATTCTTGGAGATGTTTGCTTCCCGAAACTGTAGAAGGAAAGACTGAAAATCAAGAAATTCAAATGGGATCATTTACAACAACTTAAATCTGTTCTTCCTAAAGACTGTCATAGTTATTATGACAACATTCCTTATGAATGAAAATTATCGTGGAGGTAACTGTGTGACGAGTATCTGTGCAGTGTAATTCTCTGTGCTGCTTTGAGTGACGTTTAGGATTTTTCTTGAAGAAATGTGCAGACATTATCGGAACTATGTAAACAGTACATTTATTTAAAATGTTTCTATGAAATCTTTCAATAAAAAATTATTAATGCTCCAAAACGTGTTCTTACTAGTTTCCTCAGCACCAAATACCAACGTAAATGTGTCAAGTCGTGTTGGGAGACTGACAAACGCGTAAGTAAAAGATCATGGCATAAATACCGAGACAATTCCGCGTATGTGCCGTAATTAAGCTTTCTGAAGCGTTTTTTTTCACATTTTTATTTGATCCAATATTTCCCTGTAGCGCTACCATGCAAATTAAGCGCCGCTGTGAAATGTAATAGGCATTTTAGATAGTTTTTTGTCTAACATTCACCTGTGCTCCGTATATATCTATCCGAGTCAATCCAGCCCATATAATTTCGTCTCTGCATTTTTGTTGTTCCTATGCAGAACTTAACTGCTGATGTAACCTGATAGCCTTCCTTTTAGGAGACTTAATATGCTTCCTTGACACACCCAAATCAAAGTGACTCCACTACCAACTTCCTCAGGTGCGTAACTGCACATGCCCTTCATCTTATTGGAAGCAATAACGACACATTCCAACTGCCAGTCCCGTTTCTCACACATCCCACAATAACCAACCTAAAATAAACTTACAACACCACCATAAAATCTGATATGCCTCCTGGGAATTTACCCATACACCACCTTGTCACTTTCCGCCCCGCGAAAATATTTGCAACACTATTCCTTTCCTACAACAAATTTTGACAGCAGCTGCGACCACCCACGCACCCCCCCCCCCCACACACACACACATACACACACACACGCACACACACACACACACACACACACACACATACACGTCCGATCTGTTCAACTGACTTCTCCTCACATGATAAGTTCTTGAAATGTTTAAAGAATCCCACAGACACAACCACTCCTTCCTCTATACCTATCACCAGGTCGCACTAACATGCCACCAGCAACTACAGGGAGACGTCCGAAATATCCTGGACTGGCGACATACATGCTCTTAATACGGCACCTACCATAAACTCAAGTAAATATTAGAAGCCTTTCCATAGAGTTACCAGCATAATCCTCCCTGCACTATCCAATTCTTCTCAACAATCAACCCCTCCTTAACAATCTAAGAACAGGAAAACTTCTCGCCTTCTACCTCCAAAACACACTCGCTATCCTCGACTGTCCTAACTTGACCACTCCAATGGTCCCTTACGTCCACAAATGGAGAGACATATCTGTTGCCTCTCTCGCTCCCAACTTCCAGTATTTACGCTCTATGCTTTGAACGGATGTAGAAACACCAATCATTGCGCAAAGAATAAAACCATGGCCAATTCCCTCCTCCCTCTCCCCCCCCCCCCCCTCTCTCTGCTAACATCTCCCCAAAATTTTTTTAAATCCTCATCAGTGCTTAGCATTTTCCTTTGTGTATTGAGATTAACATGACATTTGAACGCTTTTCCTTACCGAACTGTTGCCATTATCTAGGCTGGACGCGTTATTAAATGATATTAGCATGGTATTTCCTGGAGTTGATTATTTTTTCCCCACGTAACACATATACTCAGTTTTTGCGTTAAGTACAGCAGCTTTATCCAAGTTATCACTGTTTCTATGTACACTCCTGGAAATGGAAAAAAGAACACATTGACATCGGTGTGTCAGACCCACCATACTTGCTCCGGACACTGCGAGAGGGCTGTACAAGCAATGATCACACGCACGGCACAGCGGACACACCAGGAACCGCGGTGTTGGCCGTCGAATGGCGCTAGCTGCGCAGCATTTGTGCACCGCCGCCGTCAGTGTCAGCCACTTTGCCGTGGCATACGGAGCTCCATCGCAGTCTTTAACACTGGTAGCATGCCGCGACAGCGTGGACGTGAACCGTAAGTGCAGTTGACGGACTTCGAGCGAGGGCGTATAGTGGGCATGCGGGAGGCCGGGTGGACGTACCGCCGAATTGCTCAACACGTGGGGCGTGAGGTCTCCACAGTACATCGATGTTGTCGCCAGTGGTCGGCGGAAGGTGCACGTGCCCGTCGACCTGGGACCGGACCCCAGCGACGCACGGATGCACGCCAAGACCGTAGGATCCTACGCAGTGCCGTAGGGGACCGCACCGCCACTTCCCAGCAAATTAGGGACACTGTTGCTCCTGGGGTATCGGCGAGGACCATTCGCAACCGTCTCCATGAAGCTGGGCTACGGTCCCGCACACCGTTAGGCCGTCTTCCGCTCACGCCCCAACATCGTGCAGCCCGCCTCCAGTGGTGTCGCGACAGGCGTGAATGGAGGGACGAATGGAGACGTGTCGTCTTCAGCGATGAGAGTCGCTTCTGCCTTGGTGCCAATGATGGTCGTATGCGTGTTTGGCGCCGTACAGGTGAGCGCCACAATCAGGACTGCATACGACCGAGGCACACAGGGCCAACACCCGGCATCATGGTGTGGGGAGCGATCTCCTACACTGGCCGTACACCACTGGTGATCGTCGAGGGGACACTGAATAGTGCACGGTACATCCAAACCGTCATCGAACCCATCGTTCTACCATTCCTAGACCGGCAAGGCAACTTGCTGTTCCAACAGGACAATGCACGTCCGCATGTATCCCGTGCCACCCAACGTGCTCTAGAAGGTGTAAGTCAACTACCCTGGCCAGCAAGATCTCCGGATCTGTCCCACATTGAGCATGTTTGGGACTGGATGAAGCGTCGTCTCACGCGGTCTGCACGTCCAGCACGAACGCTGGTCCAACTGAGGCGCCAGGTGGAAATGGCATGGCAAGCCGTTCCACAGGACTACATCCAGCATCTCTACGATCGTCTCCATGGGAGAATAGCAGCCTACATTGCTGCGAAAGGTGGATATACACTGTACTAGTGCCGACATTGTGCATGCTCTGTTGCCTGTGTCTATGTGTCTGTGGTTCTGTCAGTGTGATCATGTGATGTATCTGACCCCAGAAATGTGTCAATAAAGTTTCCCCTTCCTGGGACAATGAATTCACGGTGTTCTTATTTCAATTTCCAGGAGTGTATTATTAAAACTTTGTAGTCACCTGGTAGCAACACTTTTTCTCTAGTGAAAAGGATAACGCCGTTCATTGTAATGGTTTGTCTGAACAGTGCCTAACAATATGTGCCACATTAAAGACAAAACACAACCCAAAAATTGAAGACGAAACAGAATCCCCAAATTTTATAAAACTCTTTCACTATTGTCTAACAGTCACATTTTGTACTCCATCCTGAATTTCATGATCTCAGTTCCCTGTATAAAAGTAAAGAATACGCGCCAAGGGAAAAATAAAATAAATATTCATGAAACATAATGAGTATGACAATGGCTTGAATGTACACTGATTTATACCTTATTAGATAGTTTCCTGGATTGTTCTCGTCTTGTTCCATCTTGTAGTTCACCATCATCTCGCTGACAGATTTCAAATCATGAACCAAACCCCTTAATTTCGTGTGAAGCATGTCTCTCACACGTTCCACGTCCTTAATCCATCCATGCAGTTGCTGATCATTCGGGCGGGTATCCTGAAGCATACAGAAAATACTTCGTGTTGCTTGAATAATATTCACAAGCAGCAGCCAATCATAACTGCTCGAACATAACATTTAAATTACTTACAGCGCTTGACTACACAGTTGGTTAGCTTCATGTTAAGTGGATGATTTGCTTGATAAATCTTAATAATGTGGAATGAGTTATTCTACATTCATACTGTCAATTCATGTGCAAATATGACTGTATGCTGAAAGTTCCAATTTCTTTTCTACAGATCTGAGTTAGTAAATCCTTTTCTCTCTCTCTCTGTCTCTCCGCCCCTCCTCCCCAACTGGCCGTGAAGGCCCAACGGTACCGACCGGCTGTCGTGTCATCCTCACCCACAGGCATCACTGGATGTGGATATATAAGAGAGCTGCAGACATTTCTATGTAGTTAAGTGCAAACAGTTGAATGAATGCATATTCTATATTTTAACACTCTGTAACTGATTTCCAAAAGCTTTAATAATTAGATTATGATTGATTCGTTTCTGTTTCTTTGTTTCTCAAATACATTAGTAGAAAGTGGAAAAATTTCTTTATGCTCTTTAGTTTCGCCACATTTGAAAATATCACTTTCATTTTCAATTTTAAAATAAGGTAAATGATCCAAAAGATTTTTTGGAACATTATAGTGTTTAACAATAGAAGCAATGAAATAAGTTGAATTTGCTATATCTAGTCAGTTTACTCCTTTTGCAACAGTCATGATACTAAGCAATCATAAACTGTCTCAATTTGATCATTATTTATCAGAAAATAATTTCATATGAACAAATAAAAAATAGTGATGAAGGAAATAAAAATGTGTTGCTTCAATAGATTAGCAATAACAGAAATCCAGTAGCAGTACACAGGTTTATTAAGCTTTGACCGAAGTTTCTATGATTTTAAACCCATCTTCTTCAGAAAATATTGTACATATTAACAAAATTACAACATTGTGTGTCGAGAAAATATAGTAATATTACAACACGCAAAATTAAGGGAAACGTTAACAACAATTTTTTTCGTGAATTATACTCACATAGAATCACATTGTCTATAGCCAACGCGGGAGTCATTGATTCTGTCTAGTACATGTCAGCCAATTAATCACTATTTAAGATACATTACATTAAAGTATTAGCATCTATTGTAGGGCTTTCTCTTAATAAATATAATATACTGAAGCTCGATACAACATATCGTATTACACTTGAAAGATGTGTATAAAACTGGCATTTAAATATATAACGTGGGATCGGATCCTATAGAGCGTAAATATGTCACTTTCAGATCTAGTATCATGCACCGACTCACTGAAGAGCAGTGGCACTAGCCTTAACACACATCTGGTAAGAGGCACTCCTACGCATTCTGATTGCATATAGCTGCAATGAACAGCGTACGCGATTTCACTACCATGTATTATTAACAGAATTAGCATATAAACTAAATAGTTGGAAATAGGGAAAGGAGAGGGGGTGGAACGCGCGTCATTAACGTCACACGGTTTACAAAGAGCCCGCAGGCTCGGGTAAACGGAACGTAGTCTTTACAAAATGTGCAAAACACACGAACCACTTGTGCGTGAATACGCAACTGTAACAGGCATGAATATCAAAGCGAAAGGGCTTCAAAGAACACCATCACTACATAAGAGACTCAACAATAGACTACACAATTGACCTCTGTGATGCTGGACTACCGTAAAAGAACACACTGACAGAGAAACTGCAAATATTAAGACGAATGCATATTCGGAAAAGAGAAGGGAGGAGCAGGGGATAGATCATCACCTGTAAAGCATCATACAAAGGGGAGTGGTTGTACTGATTAAGCATGCTCTATGGACAAAACTATTAGAAGGGGTTGTGTTGTAAAATAACCAGTAAAACAATAGACGCGGCCTCACTGAGAGGCGTTTATGCCTAGAAATGATGTTAAGGGCAGAATAAAAACACACTCAAAATAGAAAAGGGGCGAGTTGGTCTAAGATTTTTGATTACTAGGATGTTGGAACGCAACTTAAAAGCGGATGGCACAGTACATTTTAAAATAAAAGATGTATTCTTACTGAACATGGAATTTTGAGGAAAACAAACATGACATCGAGGCCACCACTGAGAGGTAATCTTGACTGCTCAGCCAGAAGTAGAGCTTAAAAAGCCTTCCAGACAATGTCAACTTGTTAGTTGATCCCGATTTTTTAAAATGTAGCCATCGTTTTTTTTAAAATTATGTTCGAAAATTTCAAGCTCTTCCCATAGATCTAATCTGCGCCATTTTACTTCTTTGTGGAAGATTACGGCATCCTCTAAATCCTTCGAGTATGACTAGCAACAAAGAAACGTTCCACAAAGGTGGAATTTTGTACATTACGTCCTCCCTTTCGCAACCGATGTTCTTTGCTTCTCACCTTGATTCCTCAACGAATTTGTCCTATATACACTGGTGTCCAAAATTTAAGCAGCAAATGGAAATTTTAAAGGTAGCGTTTACTTTGTCACGAAACATTATAAACAGGTGACAGCAAAGTAAAAACAATGTGAAATATACAAATCGTAATCAACTGCAACATGCCTAACGGTAAACAAAAATGTTCTTTTTTTTTCAACTTAACGGATTTGCACACACATTCTGACAACCGATTAATGTGCTCAGTGTGGGTGTAACCACCATTGGCACCAATACGCACCTGAGAACGATAGGACATGCTGTGAATGATGTTATAAATTTCATGTTGATGCAATAACACCCATTCTTCCTGCAGAGGTGCTCACAAGCCTTGGAGAGGGGTTGGTGGATGTTGATTTGATGCGACCCATCTCCCTGGTGCATCCCAGACGTGTTCTATGGAATTCAAATCTGGAGAGCAACCAGGCCACGTCATGTGCGCAGCATCCTCCGTTTCCAAAAAAATATCCATCATTTATTTATTGCTGGTCATACCCTATAAGGTCGAACATTATCGTCCATCAATTCGAAGTCTGGGACCACAGCAACTCGCAAGAACCGCGCATGAGATCCAAAGATCTCGTCACGATACCTGACAGCAGTTAAAACTTTCCGATTCACCTATAACTTTCATGAAGAAGTGTTTCAGTGGTCAACATAATCCCTGCCCACACCATTAGGGATCCCCCTCGATATCAGTCTCTCTCACAACTTGTGTGTCCCTAAATGGTGTTCCACGTGCCCTCCAGATGCGAATACGTCGAGAATCACTCTCCAGTCCAAATCGGGATTCATCTGTGAAAAGGACATTGGCCCACACTTCGACTGTCCAGGTAGCGTGTTGACGGCTCCACTCTACCTGTGGCGTGTCTTCACAGAAGGGAACATATAAATAGATAGTAGATCTCTGACAATAAAGGACCCTCCGCTAAACCCTTCCGTACATCGATTGCGTCGATGCAACACGTCCAGGGGATGCTGCGAGGTCAGCCAAATAACGGTCTACTCTTTCTGCTGTCTCATGTGATCGGCCCTGTCCTGGTCTCCAGGATACAGTTTCTGTCTCTATAAACTGTCACCTCAGCCGAGAAACAACAGAACGCATAAAGCCATCGAGCCGCATCAGTTTGCGACTCTCCTGCTTCCTTCCTTCCTATGGCCCTCCACAGCAGAGTCTGTTGGCATCTTCTACGTGCCATACTGTACCGTCTGTGACGGCGTACACAGCGACTGTGGATGTAGGACTACCCTACGATTTTTACGCTCCACGCTGCCCTCCAATGCTAAATTTGTGATCCCTTGATGCCTCAGAACATGTCCTACCAACCGGTCCCTTCTTCTTGTCAAGCTGTGCCTCAAACTCCTCTTCTCCCCAATTCTATTCAGTACCTCCTCAATAGTTATGTGATCTACCCATCTAATCTTCAGCATTCTTCTGTACCACCACATTTCGAAAGCTTCTATTCTCTTCTTGTCCAAACTATTTATCGTCCATGTTTCACTTCCATACATGGCTACACTCCATACAAATACTTTCAGAAACGACTTCCTGACACTTAAATCTACACTCGATGTTTACAAATTTCTCTTCTTCAGAAACGCTTTCCTTGCCATTGCCAGTCTACATTTTATATCCTCTCTACTTCGACCATCATCAGTAATTTTGCTCCTCAAATAGCAAAACTCCTTTGCTACTTTAAGTGTCTCATTTCCTAATCTAATTCCCTCACCATCACCCGACTTAATTCGACTACATTCCATTATCCTCGTTTTGCTTTTGTTGATGTTCATCTTATGTCCTCCTTTCAAGACACTGTGCATTCCGTTCAGCTGCTCTTCCAAGTCTTTTGCTGTCTCTGGCAGAACTACAATGTCATCGGCGAACCTCAACGTTTTTATTTCTTCTCCATGGACTTTAATACCTACTCCGAACGTTTCTGTTGTTTCCTTTACGGCTTGCTCAATATACAGATTTAATAACATCGGGGAGAGGCTACAACCCTGTCTCACTCCCTTCCCAACCACTGCTTCCCTTTCATGTCCCTCGACTCTTATAACTGCCATCTGCTTTCTGTACAAATTGTAAATAGTCTTTCGCTCCCTGTATTTTATCCGTGCCACCTTCAGAATTTGAAAGAGAGTATTCCAAATAACATTGTCCAAAGCTTTCTCTAAGTCTACAAATGCTAGAAACGTAGGTTTTCCTTTCCTTACTCTTTCTTCTAAGATAAGTCGTAGGGTCAGTATTGTCTCACGTGTTCCAGCATTTCTGCGGAATCCAAACCGATCTTTGCCGAGGTCGGCTTCTACCAGATTTTCCATTCGTCTGTAAAGAATTCGCGTTAGTATTTTGCAGCTGTGATTTATTAAACTGATAGTTCGGTAATTTTCACATCTGTCAACACCTGCTTTCTTCGGGATTGGAATTATTACATTTTTCTTGAAGTCTGAGGGTATTTCACCTGTCTCATACATCTTTCTCACCAGATGGTAGAGTTTTGTCAGGACTGGTTCTCCCAAGGCCGTCAGTAGTTCCAATAGAATGTTGTCTACTCCCGGGGCCTTGTTTCGACTGAGGTCTTTCACTGCTCTGTCAAACTCTATATGCAGTATCGTATCTCCCATTTCATCTACATCCTCTTACATTTCCATAATATTGTCCTCAAGTACATCGCCCTTGTATAGACCCTCTATATACTCCTTCCACCTTTCTGCTTTTCCTTCTTTGCTTAGAACTGGGTTTCCATCCCAGCTCTTGATATTCATACAAGTGGCTCTCTTTTCTCCAAAGGTCTCTTTAATTTTCTTGTAGGCAGTATCTATCTCACCCCCAGTGAGATAGGCCTCTACATCCCTACATTTGTCCTCTAGCCATCCCTGCTTAGCCATTTTGCACTTCCTGTCGATCTCATTTTTGAGACGTTTGTATTCCCTTTTGTCTGCTTCATTCACTGCGTTTTTATATTTTCTCCTTTCATCAATTAAATTCAATATTTCTTCTGTTACCCAAGGACTTCTACAAGCCCTCGTGTTTTTACCTACTTGATCCTCTGCTGCCTTCACTACTTCATCCCTCAGAGCTACCCATTCTTCTTCTACTGTATTTCTTTCCCCCATTCCTGTCAATTGTTCCCCTATGCTCTCCCTGAAACTTTGTACAACCTCTGGTTTAGTCAGTTTATCCAGGACCCTCTGTACAACCTCTGGTTTAGTCAGTTTATCCAGGTCCCATCTCCTTAAATTCCCTCCTTTTCTTGTTAATAAGAGCAATATGTTCTGAAGAAGATGGTTTTAAACCCCAGAAGATCATAACCAAAGTTCAATAAACCTGTGTATTGCGACTGCTTGGCATTATTTGTAATCGACTGAAGCTCTTACATGCTCAGTTGCTCAAACGCTACCACATTCAAAATCTCGATAAATATATAGACGATAAAAATACATAAATTTAAAAACTGCACAGAATATTGATAATTTTGTCAGTTTTCTTGCGTTTCTGTAACTGCATATGTTTGGCTGACAGCAATTTTTTCTTTGTTACAGTCCTTACAATTATTTAAATTTTTGTCTCTACACAATTGGTTTGGATAGAAATAGTCACTATCTTTTACTTTTTGACAAATAAAGCATTTTGTTGTTATGTTTCAAGATGTTTGTTATTATTCACCATTTTTCATCTATAATTATAATTCTGATAATTCGTGACTGTAAACTATTTTTAGATGGTAATCACAATAATAAACTGACATGTATTTTCCACACACACAAAGAACTTACATAATATTATACTTAAGATATGTATTAAGACATTCACTGCATATATTCCTATCTTAATCCTTTGTGTATTTATGTGCATGAAAGTTCTTTATTGATATCTGCTCTTCACAGATTCTGCACTTCTTGGATTTAATCACTTCCATTTACAAGCAAACAATTTTTAAGACAAGTATTATAAATACTATTATTCTTAAAATGGTTATTGGAATCAGTTTCACACCACTTATTAGAATTATTAATGAAAGATTGAGGACATTATACGCTAGAATAACTTTAAAAATTATTAACATACAAAGAAAGTTCCATTTATTATTTATGCTGATTTTGGAAGTTTTCTGTTAGAGATGGATAATTATCAATCTGATCCAAATATATCAAATACAATGAATAATCAAAGACATGAATCAATGGGTTTTTGTTATTATATTAAATATATGAATGGACAACAAATACGACAGAATAAATTGTAAACTTGTTCCCCTTGTCAATGTAATTATTCAGTAGAAAATAAAATGTTCATCATCACAGTCATTTAACTGAAAATATATAGGCCATTGTGCAATAATTTTGATGAACAACTAAAGCAACCACTGCATGATCCAATTTATTTTCATAATCTCTCAGAAATTTGATGCTCATTTGTTGGAAACAGAATCTTGTATTGATGAAAAAAGAATTAGATTTAATACCTAACAATGAAGACAGATATATTATTTTTATAAGAAGACAGAAAATTTGAAAATGACCTTCAGTAACACATTTAAATTTATGGCTTTATCAAATGCTGAACTTCCATCAAATTTTATACATCAAATGACTAACATTAGAAAATTCTTTCCAGGTAAACTATGAGATTTAGACGTTATCACATTGTGTATTCTTATGATTACATAGGTAATTGGAAAAAAATTGAAGAAATACATGTTTCACTAGTACAAGAAGCTTATAATAAAATGAATGCTTGTGGGTCAAGGCAAAATTAAGCGAGTTGAAAAGTTTAAATACTTTGGAGAATGGACAAGAGCCACCCTATCAGAGAAAAAGCCTTCATATCACATATGAACAAAATGGAAATGACATTCCATTTAACCAAAAACATCTACAACAAAAGATCAGTATTTTTCAATGCAAAGTTAAGGCATTACTGCAGTGTTATCCATCCAGAGGTCTTGTACACATCTCAGGGCCTAGTAATGAACAAAAAAGGTCAAATTGAATAACTGGGGACCAAGGAAACGAAGATTTTGAGAGAGATCTTAGGTCCCATTAAAGAGAACGGGGAATATAGAAGATATCATAATCATGAACTGCAATCCCACATACAGAAGATAACCAATACCATGTGGAAAAGAAGGATTATGTTTTATTGATATATGACCTGAATAAGCCCTGGAGGACTCGCCAATCATATGGTGAGGTTCACAGAGGTGGAGAAAGATGTTAAAGAAGTGGGGATCACCTATGATGACATCTTGGAGCATGTCTCACTGAAGAAGAAACTTATGGCGTGGCAGGGTTTCCAAGAAAAGCCAAAACTATAAACAGGAAAGGCTTGGACCCAGGAGAGGAAACGAATGTGGGAGCACTGGGCAAACATCAGAACACTAAAGTAAGACAGTTGAAATCACATGGTCCAAAGATGGCCTATATGAAAAGAATGAATGAATGAAAATGAATGATTGTAGCTGAAGTGACAAAGAATTTGAACATGCAATTAAAATTTGAAAAAAAAATGTAATACAAAGAATCTTGGAGAATATCATGATTTATATCTCAAAACAGATGTGTTATTGTTGTCTGATGCACTTGAGAATTTTTGAACTTGCACAGAAAAAAACAATTTTTAAAAAGCTTGGTATTTTACTACACCTGGTTTAGCTCAGGTTTTAATGCTAAAAATGACTAAAGTTAAATTAGAATAATTACACTACCATTGTATAATAATTGTCAAGAAACGGCTCTGTGGTGGCATTTCACAATATGGCAAAAGATATGTAAAACCAAATAAAGAAAATTTAAATTATTATGATCTGAACAAAAATCTAATTATTTAATATTTCAAGATACAGATAATTTATAAAGAAAATTCAATTATTGATATGATAAAAAAATATATGATTCATGTACATGTTATATACTTAAAGTTAATTTAGAATATTCAAAAAATTACACAATTTACATAACGATATAGTATTTGCATTTGAAAATAAAATTTTTCATGGAACAAATCAAATAAAGCTATTAATAACCTTGAACAATAGAGAAATATATGCTTTCCATTATTGAAATCTTAAAGAATACCTAAATTCAGGATTAAAATTAGCAAAAGTACATAGAGAATGCAAATTTACACGATCTAATTTTCTACAAAATTATATAGATCTGAATACAAAAATGAGGACTAAGCAAGAAATGGTTTTGATAAAGATTTTTTCAAACTCTTGAATACTTCAGTATTGAAAAAACGATGAAAAATATAAGACAGAGAGTGGATATAAAATTAATTTCAGATGTGAATAAGTGTGAAAAACTGTATCAAAACCAAATTTCAAGGAAAGAACAATATTCAGTGAACATCTTGCTAGGATTCACATGAATAAAACTAAAGTCACAACTGACAAACATTTTATATTAGTATGAACACACTTGATTTATATAAACAACAGGTGTACAATTTTTACTACAGTGTCATGAAAGCGAATTATAAAGATAAAATGAACTTTGATACTAAGATATGCGCAGCTACAGCTACAATATACAGATTGAAAATGTTCATAAAGATATGAAGAAGATGGTTCATAAATTACCGAAAAGATAATATTTTCAACATTCCACAAGTAACTGTGAAAGTATTATCTAAGAAGAAGTATGAATGTAATGGAAAACAATGGAAGTACTTTGTAGTTCAAAATAAAAAATGTATGCTTACAAAACTGGTAAGGTTATATACTAAAAAAAAATCAAAGGAATTTAAGAATTATGTTATAAAAATAAAATAATATTTGAAAATTATAAAGATTGTTTGTTTGGAAATATTGAGCAATATTGATCTATGAGCCTGATATGAAGCAGCAAACACGAAATTCACCCAGCTGAAGATAATAAAAAATCACTGTGTCCTAAATGATGACAAATATATATATATATATATATATATATATATATATATATATATATATATATATATATTCTAAACTTTATCTTTTTATTGTGTCAACATTATAATATAGTTAATGGATCAAAGGTTTTTTACATTTTCATGTGGCTTTCAATGTTTTTCCCTGAAATTTAATGAGTTTCCCTTGGAATATTAGTGAAATAATTAGAAAATATTAGGACCATTTTTCTAAAATGAGGAAAATGCAATAAATGGTGAAAATGCTTGAAAAATAGTGAAAATGTTTGATGAAACCGGTAATTCATTCCCTTCATTTCACATTTTTTGTTATAAAATTTAGTAAACATCAGATTTTTAGGAAAAAATTCTGTTTTCTGATATCTTTGTCCTGAAGTTTCATTATTGTTCCTTGGAACCTTCTGATTTTTCACATTTTATGAAAAACTGTACAATGACTGCAATATGTACATATACAATATATTTCCAATTGATACTGATTCTTCCTTAACGAATATTCTATCGATGTAACACTAGTCGCTCCTGGATAAGAGAGGGTCCCATTTTTTATACAGTTACCAAATCGATTAGGCGAGGCTGGCCTCCTCCTTTATCGACAATGGCATGCAAATTACTCAACACAGTCTTTGCCTTAATTAACAGACTCTTCCTCTCGGAAGGTGTTCTTCTGCAAACAGAACATCAACGACTAAGGACTTTATTCCTCACGGTCTGTACTCTAGAGTACTGGTTCTCCCACACAGGAGTCACTGGGGATAATGCCACATTAAACATCTGGCACACAGTCATGCATTCTGCTCAACCATCGACATGGATATCGAGACCATGGCATAAATTGGCACTGCATGTTCTAAGCAGTACTTCACACCATTCCAAATTCTTTTGCCATGGCCCCACATCAGGTCCTTGGGAGTGCCTCCACATTGACCTTACTCGTCCTTTCTTGAGTCAGATGTGGCTGGACTTAGGTTATAAAATATCATATATCTGCTCCATGTGCTCCATGACAATGAAAAACATATTCAAGGTCCTTTTGCAAGTCTTTGCCATCAAAGGCCTCCAGAAAGACTTTTGTCTCCAACAGCCACCCCCATTCATTTCCACCCATTTCTCCTATTTCTGTGAGCAGCAAGAGATAAAACACTTTCTTATGGAACTGTTCCACCACCAATCCAGTGGGAAGGTGTAACAGATGAACAGATGGTGCAGACCATCAAACGTAACAGGAGGTCCTGGAAAAATCCGCCTCATGGGGCCCTCACCTCATTCTTGGCTCCCTATAGCGCCACACCAATTTCTGGACGAAGTCTGGCCGAATTGCTCCATGGGAGGCAATATTGGACACTTCACTCTTTGCTCTTACCACTGGACCATAATTTGTCTCAGTCACCTCCCCATAACCAAGTACCAGACCAGTGTCATGGTGTGTGCACCACTGTTTAAATGCCATCTGACCTGTTCCAGCCAACATCCGAGACCCATGAGGTCATCAGATGCATGAGGTGACCAGCACAGACCACCTGTAGAAGTGCCATCAGATCCGGCTACCTCCCAAAGGACACTGCCAGTGTGCCTATCTCGTCCATACGAGTTGTACCCTGGCCTCAGAAGCCACTGTGACTTTCGTCCTCCATCAATGCGTTTCCAGGGTCAGTTGGTCATCGAATGGACACCAGCACACTTCCTATTACAGCACCAGCAACCACAGATCTGCCTTCCATGAATAGTGTGGACTCTGTCATGTATGGCCCCATTCAGCCTGAAAGCATCAAGTCCAAGATACAGGCTCTCCAGGAGGCAGTTCAAGCTGCTGTGCACCCAGACCCAGCTCTAACAACAGTGTATAGTGTCCAAGGCAGTGCCGGTGCAAGCAAGATCGTTTCTACTCCTATTCGTCATCTCAGGATGGAGAAGGATGCCTAACCGACTCTGACAGTAACATGGAGGTATCACAGGCATCGTAGATCGACTCCTACTTACAGCTCTCACCAATGGTGACGCTGCGATCTGCAAACAGTCACAGCAAGCGGCAGTTGTGGAAGAAGCCATAACTGCAGAGTGTACTTCATGATGGAACCCCGTGACCATTGACCAGTTATAACCATGCGCCTGCAGTTCAGAACATTCATTCTCTTGTGTGTTCAGTTAAATGGAACTTTCACCTTGCCAGCTTCTACCAGTGGAATACAGTAGCTCTGAGTCTGGACATCGTGGACTTCACTTTTGTCTAGCTCCCTGCTGGTTGAGTAACTCTGAACTTTCATGTGACTGTATTAACTGTGTGCATCAACTGTGTCATGATATTCTGCCAAGCAAATTGTGCTTATGCTTGTAGACTTAATCAACTTTCACATTCAGAATTTCTTTAAAATAATTAAAAGCCAAGAATAATTTAGTGAAGACTTTAAAACATTCTGAAAAGTAACTAGCATTTTCTTTGAAAAGATCATTTTTCAAATGCTTTCCCATCAGGCTTAAGAGAATATTCCCTGTTGTTACAATTAAAGGGGAGCTACTTACTGGTGTGCGCGGTAATTATAGTATGGCAGCGAAACTTGGTACGCCGGGCGCTGTGGCCGAGCGCTTCTAGGCGCTTCAGACCGGAACCGCGCTGCTGCTACGGTCGCAGGTTCGAATCCTGCGTCAGGCATGGATATGTGTGACGTCCTTTGTTTACTTAGGTTTAAGTAGTTCTAAGTCTAGGAGACTGATGACCTCAGATGTTAAGTCCCATAGTGCTTAGAGCCATTTGAACCATTTTTTGAAACTTGGTACACATTTTAAAGTGTTAATGTGGAACCAATTTAGGCTGGAACAAAGTAGTTCCAATTTTCGCCATCAGTTTCAAACTGGCACTGTGAATGCAAGAAAGGGGGATAGGAATATTTCTATATGTAATGGATAAGGAACGGGGCGACGGGAGAAAGGATCAAAGAAGTGAGAAAAGCGTAACATTGATTTTATTATTAACCGCCGCTTACACAGTTTATTCCATATGAGCACAAGAGGTGAGGAGGTGTTACATCCGTAAAACGACGTGATCGACAGTTGCTCGCAGCTGTTCGGGTGGAATCTGTGTGACGCGTTCCTGTATACTGTCCTTCAGATAAGGTTGAGGCTGAACTTTGTCCTTTGTAAACGCATCCTTCTAGACATCCCCAGGGCTAAAGCTCACACGGATTCAGATCCGGCAATCTTGCAGACGATGCATCTGAAAAACCACTGTAGATTACACGTTCGTGGAAGGTTGCAATAAGCAGGTCTTTTATATGGCCGGCGACATGAGGTGTAGCTCCACCTCGCATGAGAACAATATTTTCCACACAGTTGAGCTCTTCCAAACCAGGAATCACATGCTGTAGAAGCGCGTCTCGATAATGTGCAGATGCCACAGTACACCTGACAGGCCCTCTGGGTGTACTCTCTTCAGACAAGAACTAACGAAGAATAAAGATCCTTGTGAATCCACATCATACAGTCACATTTGGCGAATGCAATGGCTCTTCGTGCAAAACATGCGTTTAAACAGTAACCCAAATTCGGCATTTCTGTGCATTCATTGCAAGCTGTAATGTAAGATGTACATCGCTGCGTCACAAAATATTGCCGGCCACATGTCATCAACGTCGGCCCATTCCAGGAACGGAAGAGTAAATTCAGAACGTTGATACGGACCATAAGAGTCCAGTTGCTGCACCGTCTGGATCCTGTATGGAACACAGACCACAAAACTTCCCATACTGTTGACAGTTCTCGTGACTCTGCAAGAGCACCAGCACCACGTGCTGCATGGTCAGTTACAAGGACAGCTAACTCGTCAGAAACTTCCACTGGCACAGTGCACCTTGCTCTTCCAGGTGCCACACCAAGCTCAAACGTATTTTAGAATTTTATTATCATCTTCTTTACACAATTTAATGACATCGGGTGTCTCCTCATACTTTCAGTCGGCGATACTATCTCAGTGCAACAACGTAATTGACCCTGTTCACATAAAACAGTTTCACTAACATCGCACGGGCTCTCATCTCGATATCCACACTGCTCACTCACGTTATGGCTTGTCTAATGACAGCGTGGATGCCATACCGCCATATAAACAGTGTACAGTGCCATATTTGCACCTCATCACCATCATTATCATGATTCTGAACGGTTCCCAGCCTCAGGCTGGGTCTGTTTGGAACATAAACCTCACTATCCAGTCCTGTTTTCTCACCATCTTTCTGTGTTCACTCCGATCCAGTCCTCACCTCTGTTTTAAACACATTCCTTCGCACCTTTCAGCCTTCTATCCCTCGGTCTTCTTTTTGGTCGTTTTCTTCACATCTCCCTTTAAGTATTTTCTAAGGAACCCTCTTATTCTCTTTGAATACCCATACCAACTTAGATTTGATGTTCCTGTTCTGCTCTGTAAGGGTTCCCCTTCCGCTATTTCTCTTACCCTTTCATTCCTCATCGTATCTCTCCTTATTACTCATATCCTACTTCTGAGGAACTTCATTTCACATTCATGTAATTGGTTTTCATATTTTTCCTTCATTACCCATGTTTCAGACGCGTAGATCACTATTGGGATGTAGTAACTTGTATGTATTATTTCTTTGCTTTTTTGTGCGACGTCTTTGTTCTAAAACCAGGCTCCTAACACTTCGCAGGAATGTTTCTGCTTGTATGCCGCATTCGCTGATCTCTTTCTCATTTCTTCCAGTTTCCTTTCTCACACTTCGCAAGTACCTAACACTTGCCACCTTCTATAATCGTTGACCTCTAATCCTTATTCTGCGAGATGGTGTACGTTACAGTCTCGTAGTAAGCAGAATCTCACAGTTCTTCGTATTAAATTTCATTCCACATTGTCTCACAATTTCTTACCAAGCATCCAGCTGTTTCTGAATCTCCCCCTCCCTCTCTCTCCAGATCATCAAGTCATTCGTGAATCCCATTCCTTTTATCTTATCTTCTCCAGTTTTTGCTGCCACCTTGGTCATTATCTCATTCCAGGCCACAATGAAGAGGAGAGGTGACACTGCACTGCCCTGTTTCACTTCACTTGCTTTCTGAAATCATTCCGCCTTTCATTTCCCACTTTCACACTACTCAGACTCCACACTACATCTCCTTCACCTTGCTTGTTGTCTCTTTTCCTGATTTCTTCTTTTCTTGTGCTTCCCAGACCTTTCTTCTACAGATGGTATCAGATACATTTTCTGTATCGAGAAAGGCCATAAAAAGGTCTGCCTCAGATCCAGAGTGGTGCTCCGGGAGCTGTCTCACTGGAAATAGGAGGACAACAGTTGACCTCCCTGGTCTGAAGCCATACCGTTTCTCTCTCAATTTGCTCTTGACCCTAGTTCGGATTCTGCTCTCTATGATCTTTTCATATACCTTGGCAGAATGTAGAATCAGTGTGTCTCTCCTGTAGTTCCTACAATCCTTCATACTACCTTTATTGAATATAAGGACAGTTAATGTTCTCTTCCAATCTTATGGAGTCTTCTCATTCCACACCCCTCTCATCACACAATACAGCCACTGTTTCCCAACCTCTCCCCCTGCCTTCACCATTTCGACATTTATTTCGTCCATAACTGGTGCCTTTCTCCTTTCGTCTTGCACAGTGCTATTTCAATTTATTTCCGTCTCAGATCCTTCCCCTCTACCCCTCCTCCAAGAGTTCACTTCTACCTCTATTAGTGTACTACCATCATCTCGAAGCCTGTTCAGATTCAGCAAGTGCTCAGAGTACTATTTCTACACTATCTTAAGTGTCTCTTCGTTATTAACCTCTTACCAGTTTCTATCCATCCTTGTTGCATGCTCGCTCAGACCTCCCTTCTTACTTTCGACCATTCCATATAGTACGTTCTTACTCCCTTTCCTATCTTCCTCTATCATCATTGTCCATTTTTTCATCCACTTCCTTCTCTCCTCAGCCACTGTCTTATTTGCCTTTCTTCTTTCTCTTATATTCTCCTCTTACTAATTCAATCCTTTCTTGGAGTCACAGCCTGTAGGGCTTTTCCTTCCTTCTTACTACCTCCTTGGCTCTTTCATGACACCATGATTTTTCCTTCCACCGTTTTCTGCCATCTGTTCTTCCGCACACAGCTACAGCAGCACTTTTAAACTGTACCCATTTCTCTTCTTCTGTATCTGGTTCATTTTTTGGTAACCTTTCCCTTAGTATCTGGTGGTATTTTTCCTTGACTTCCTTTTCCTCGAGTTCCCACAGTCTAAATCTCCTTTCGTGGTTCTCTGTCTTCCTCCATTTCTTCATCATTCTCACGCTCATCACCAGTAGCTGGTGGTCACTATAGAATGCCTCAGATGATAGCATCTTTACATTCGTTTGAGTCCTCTCCGTTTCCCACTCATAGATCATGTAAAACACCAGAGATTTCGTGCCTCGACTGCTGATATGTCATATTACTTTATGGCTCTCTTTCTTCCGAAACCATGAGTCACCTATCACTAGACCGTTTCTCTTGCAGAATTCCAACACTCTTTCCTTCTTCATTTCTACTTCTCCATCCTCCTGCTACCAGTACATTTTCTTATCTTTGTCTTTCACTCCCTACATGAACATTCAAGTCTTCCATGACTATTATGCTGTGAGTATTCAATTTCTTTTGTAGTTCTTCTTCAAAGTCCTCCTCCTCTTGATATTTACAGCCCAATTCAGGGGCATACGCCTATTTCTTCCCTTTGTCATTATTTTGATCTTCATTATACTGTCGCTGACCGAGTTGCACCTTGTGGTCATAATTGTAAATAATTTTTATCAGTATAAATCGGTTCCTCATTAACGCATTAGCATATCTACCAAGTTTCGCTGCCATACGATAATTTTGGCCGACACTGGAACTCCATGAGTGGCTGCACCTTAGTTATAGCCACTCAGTGTTAGTCTCCTCTTTCCAAAGGAGAATTTTTGATAGCAATAAGGTGCTGAGTTATTTGATGTCAATGTAATGTCTGCTACCAGGAAGTCATATGTACATAATGAATTTACACAATTTCTTGGCAATTCAGCTGAAAGAAAACGTAATTGCTCCTTGCATCGTCAGTGGCAGCTCAATTTACATGAAGTTACAAAACCTCGTTAGAGTTACGATGGATGGAAATATTCCTTACACCATCCATACCAGTACACAAGAATGTCTTCCTCCGTTTGTACTGACTACTGTAATTAGGGTGGCTATGTAATATACTAGGCTCACTCCAAAAGAAATGCACACTATTTTTGTAAAATTACAGTTTTCATTCTGCATGTGCTTTACAGTGTGTAGATACATCCTTCCCGCTTGTATTCAAACTTAGTTCAACCTGTTCCCGTGAGTGGCGCAGTCACAGCATGTCTTCAAGATGGCTGTTACACTTGACGTTCGTCAGAAACAACGTGCTGTCATAGAATTCCTGTGCTGTGATAACGAGACAGTGGGAAACATCCACAAGAGGTTGAAAAAGGTGTGTGGAGATGCTGCTGTCGATCGCAGTACAGTTAGTCGGTGGACAAGCAGATTACGTGATGAAAGCGGGCACGACATTATTGAGGATTGTCCTCGCAGAGGCAGGCCTCGTACTGCACACACTCCAGGCAAGGTGCAGAGAGTTAACGAATTGGTGACTGCTGACAGACGCATCACAGAGAACGAATTGTCATGCTACGTTGGAATAGGGGAAGGAACTGTTTGCAGAATACTGAAAGTATTGGAGTTATAAAAGGTTTGTACCAGCTGGGTTCCCAAGATGTTGACAGTGGCTCACAAAGAAACAAGAAAACAGGTATGCAGCGAACTTTTGGAACAGTACGAGAATGGTGGAGATGAATTTCTTGGAAGAATTGTGACAGGTGATGAAACATGGCTCCATCATTTTTCACCAGAGACGAAGAGGCAATCAGTGGAGTCGCATCATGCAAATTCACCCAAGAAAAAAAAATTCAAAACCACACCTTCTGCTGGAGAAGTTATGGCTATGGTGTTTTTCAATTCCGAAGGACTCTTGCTTGTGGACATAATGCCAAGTGGAACCACCATTAATTCTGATGCATATGTGACGACACTGGAGAAACTTCAAGCTCGACTGAGTCGTGTTGGATCACATCGGCAAAAGCAGGATGTTTTGCTGTTGCACGACACTGCACCGCCACATGTCAGTCAAAAAACCATGGAAGCGATCACAAAACTCGGATGGACAACACTGAAACATCTGCCTTACAGTCCTGGCCTGACTCCATGTGACTATCATCTCTTTGGGAAACTGAATGACTCTCTTCGTGGAACAAGGTTTGAAGATGATTACTGCCTTGTGCACGCTGCCAAACAGTGGCTCCAACAGGTTGGTCCAGAATTTTACCGTGCGGCTACACAGGCGCTGGCTCCAAGATGGCGTAAGGCAGTTGAGAGGGATGGAAATTATGTGGAGAAATGCAAATATTGTTCCTAAAGGATGTATCTACACACTGTAAAACTTTCAAACATGTTGAATAGAAGATGGATTTTAAAATAAATTGTGTGCATTTCTTTTGGAGTGACGCTCGTATAAAACTCGCCCTCCCGCCACTTCTCTTTGGAATACCGGATTCCGAAGAAGAAAATTAACACATTGTGAGATAAAATATGAGACAGTAGAATCCAGACTTGCCTGCACTAAATGTGAAGCCAAAAGCCTTGTAAAGCAGGAACAGATACGAAGTTTCCCAGTGTGTAAGGGACATCTAGACCCGATAGGAAGTTTCCCAACCTCTTAAGAAAACTTCCAGAATATACGAGAAAAAAAGTACGAACGACACTCTTCTCTTTTGTTATGTGTTCCGAAGTTGCGTTCTCCATCTAATAACCGCAGCAGGATCACTGTTGCAGAGGTGGGTCAGGACTCAACATCACAGTCTGATAGAGAAAGAGAGCAACTGTGTGAATCTGACTCCGAGCATTGACCACTTACATCAGCATGCTTGTGTTATTTTGTCATCTCTCAAACGTCTAATATATCTAAAAAGGATAAAAAGGCACCACTTACCATGTGTTCGAATGCGAGGGGTACGAAAAGTTGTGACACACGCGTCACACCGAGCGAAAGCAGCTGCGCAGCGTCTCGAGAGTAGTTGGACAGGTGTTCCAAGAAGACTGAGTACACAGCCGGGACATCTGCAAAAGAAGACAGGTGACATGCTAGTGAAGTATCCGGTGGAACAAATTTCTGTTGCAGTGCCACAAGATTTTCTGCCCTCAACAGCTTACAGGCTGCTTGAAAGTAGAATTTACTTTTCGAAACTTCGTCGCTATACACGGTGAGGTTTACTTCAAGGACACCTTTACGGAACAATACTGAACTCATACACTAGTAGTTTTATGCCTGTGGGATGTGCTGATCGAAATTTGATCCTTATGCAAGAGCATTTTTAGTAGGAACGATAATTAAATCAAGAACCAAAGCTGCCGACAGGCTTTAATATACATCAACAGGGACAGTTGAAAATATGTGCCCCAACCGGGACTCGAACCCGGGATCTCCTGCTTACATGGCAGACGCTCTATCCATCTGAGCCACCGATGGCACAGAGGATAGTGCGACTGCAGGGGTTTATCCCTTGAACGCTCCCCGTGAGACCCACATTCCGACCTTAATGTCGACACACTACATTCGTAGTGCCCCTCCCATTACACTCATTACTCACGGCAAACAATTGTACCGAGTCCCGTAAGAGTTCGGGCAATGCGTGTGCATCCGCACAGAAGAAGAAGGTCATGGCCGGTTAGCCTTAACTACTGGGTGATCAAAAAGTCAGTATAAATTTGAAAACTGAATAAATCCCGGAATAATGTATATAGAGAGGTACAAATTGGCACACATGCTTGGAATGACATGGGGTTTTATTAGAACCAAAAAAATACGAAAGTTCGAAAAAATTCCAACAGATGGCGCTTCATCTGATCAGCATAGCAATAATTAGCATAACAAAGTAAGACAAAGCAAAGATGATGTTCTTTACAGGAAATGCTCAACATGTCCACCATCATTCCTCAACAATAGCTGTAGTCGAGGAATAATGTAGTGAACAGCACTGAAAAGCATGTCCGGAGTTATGGTGAGGCATTGGCGTCGGATGTTGTCTTTCAGAATCCCTATAGATGTCTGTCGATCACGACACACTTGCGACTTCAGGTAACTCCAAAGCCGATAATCGCACGGACTGAGGTCTCGGGACCTGGGAGGCCTAGCATGACGAAAGTGGCGACTGAGCACACGATCATCACCAAACGACGCGCGCAAGAGATTTTTCACGCGTCTAGCAATACTTTGTTTTTTTGGTTCTAATAAAACTCCATCTCATTCCAAGCATGTGTGTCAATTTTTACCTCTCTATCTAAATTACTCCGTGGTTTATTAAGTTTTCAAATTTATACTGACTTTTTGTTCACCCGGTATATATGGAGATGGTGTCTGTTCTTTTGGACATCTCCATATACAATTTTAGTAGTTCCAGTACAGAAAAAGCACATTCCTACAGATGAAGAATGGTTTGAATACGTGGTGGCTGCATATGTGTCTAACGCTACCGTAACTGTTCAAGGGCGGACCGCAAGACAGAATCTCCAGCGGTCGTGGACGTGAGTTTTATCGTCGACTTTCTGACTTGGAGAAAGGTCGAGTCATCGGCATGAAGGAGCTGATGACATAACACAAACAGATCGGACAGTCAGCAGGCTGCAGTGCGGTGACTGCAGAACGTGTGGTGGCGAGAGGGACTAGGGACAGCAGAGTGGCTAAGAGACCACCGACCGTCGTCAGGAAAAGGTCATTGGAAGCTGGGGTGACATCTGGAGTAACACGTGTGGTTTACCACTGACACCACACGACAAACTACAGAGACATGCATGTTGCAGGGCCAGAGTCAAGTGGCAGACTGACTTGTATTCTGTGGCGTTCAGCGATGGGTATCTCCTCTGTTACTGGCAGGCAGATCGACGCTGCTCTGTGCTCAGAGGACCTAGTGAAAGGTCTCAGGAAGACGTGATACTCGAGGCACGTAATACTCGGACTTTCGGAATCATGGTGCGAAGGTCTATGGGATGTGACAACAGGAATGATTTCGTAATTCAATAGGGACAGAAGCTGAAGTAACGAATTAAACTTTGTGCGAAGGTGGGTACTTGAACACGGGTCAGATGCGTTATCCGCTACACCACCCAGGCATAGTGGCTAACACAGCTGTGGACTATCACATCATCTACGCCTACAGTAAAGATAGGATTTCCCCATTGTGTACAAAGCGGGGGTGTTATTCCAATACATCTACATCTAAATACATACTCTGCAAGCCACCGCAAGGTGCGTGGAGGAGTGTACCCTGCACCACAACTAGTGGTTCCCTTCCCTGTTCCGCACGCAGATAGAAGGGGGGGGGGGGGGGAAACGACTGTTTATATGCCTCTCTATGAACCCTAATTTCTCGTATCTTATCTTCGTGGTCCCTACAAGAAATGTACAAATGGTTCAAATGGCTCTGAGCACTATGGGACTCAACTTCTGAGGTCATCAGTCCCCTAGAACTTAGAACTACTTAAACTCAACTAACCTATGGACATCACACACATCCATGCCCGAGGCAGGATTCGAACCTGCGACGGTAGCGGTCTCGCGGTTCCAGACTGTAGCGCCTAGACCCGCACGGCCACTCCGGCCGGCAAGAAATGTACGTTGGTGGCAGTAGGATTGTTCTGCAGTCAGCTCCAAATTCCGATTCTCTAACCTTTTTTAATTGAGTTCTTCGAAATGAATGTTTTCTTCCCTCCATCGGAATCCCAGTTGAGTTCCCAAAGCATGTACGTAACACTTCCATGCTGATCGAACCAACCGGTAACAAATCTAGCAGCTCGCCTCTGAATTGCTTCGATATCTTCCTTCAATCTGGGTCCCAAACACGCGGGCAGTACTCAAGAATAGGTCGCACGAGCATCCTGTAAGCAGTGTCCTTTACTGGTGAACAACGCATTCCTAAAATTCTCCCATTAAACCGAAGTTCGCCATTCGCCTTCCCTACCACGGTTATGACACGCTCGTTCCACCTCTTGTCGCTTTGCAACGTTACGCCCAGATATTTAAACGGTTTTACTGCGTCAGGCAGGACACAACTTACATCCGCATTCACTTACAGTTTTCCACACTTAGAGCAAGCTGCCATTCATCACACTAACCAGAAATTTTTGACTAAGTCGTCTTGTATCTTCCTACAGTCACTCAACTTGGACACCTTATTGTACACCAACAGCGTCACCAGCGAACAACTGCAGATCGCTGCCCACCCTCTCTGCCACATCATTTATGTACACAGAAAGTAGCAACGGCCCTACTACACTTATCTGGGGCACCCCTTATGTTACCCATGCCTCCAAGGAACACTCGTCGTCGAGGACAACATACTGCGTTCTTAATAAACGTAACCATGTTCACGTTTATTAAACACCTGAAGGCTGTGGATCCCCACAGATACAAAATACTCAGTTCTATTACTTAAGAAGTCTTCGAGCTAATCTGATCTCTGGGAGACTGTTCCATATGCTCGTACTTTCTTTAACAATCTGCAGTGGGGTACCACGCCGGATGCTTTTCGGAAATCTAGAAATATGGAATCTGCATGTTGCCCTTCATTCTTAGTTCGCAGTATATCGTATGAGAGAAGAGCAAGCTGGGTTTCGCACCAGCGATATTTTTCTAATCGCCGTGCTGATTCGTGGACATGAGCTTTTCGGTCTCTAGCAAATTTATTATATTCGAACTCGGAATATGCTCTGGAATTCTGCAGCAAACCGATGTTACGGATATTGGTCTGAAATTTTGCGAGTCCGTTCTTTTACCCTTCTTATATTTCCCTGTAACACAATTATTGATATTATTTATAGTGATCTTATCTATATTTTTTTTGTTTTTCCTTAATATAACTTATGTATTACTGTGTTCTTTGATGTAATATCGATGTAAATTTTTATGTAATTGTAATTAATCTCTGAATTTAGAAGTATCCGTAGATTTACGGTACATATATGTGGTGCCGCGTGACAGGATATTGTTTAGCTTGCTACACAGTCAAATACAGATCATACCGTATGTACTAAGAACAAAACGAACGTATTACGCGCACTGAAAGTTCATCGGCTCTAACTTGAAGGAAATATAATAAAACAAATAATAGCAAGTGTTACGGGAGTTTAGAAAGTAAATTGTTATTTATATTTCAGTATTAAATGGAAACAAAAACAGTAGTAGATCAAAGCGAACAGAACGAGACAGTATAGGGCGTAACGAGAATCATCATGGAGTCCGATAGCAGTTACCGAAATGAGTATACAGGTAACGCCACAGAACGAAAATTGGCTTACGTTGCATATCACGCGTACGTAAATGATCAGATTCACATGATGACCCCGTCAGAAAGAAATCAGGAAGTAAAGCATGGAATGAATAAGAAAGATTACTTGAAAAACAGTGATTATGCGAATGAATCGGTTGGTACGCTCAGTTCGCCACAATTAGAGAAAGAATCGATCGAGAAACACGAGGTAGAATCAGAACATGAAAATACAGTAGAACAAGACAGTGAAAAACTTTTGAGCATGAATGGTATGTTAAAAATTTTATCTTCACAAATTAAAGCACAAGGTAGCAGCATTAATAGCTAGATTAAAGCACAAGTTAGTGGCCTTCATACCCAACTTGAAACACATGGTGTAAAGATCAGTAAACAGATCGAAAAAGTAGGTGTTTTGAGTATTGCAATCAAAGACATTAAACTTGAAATAGATACCATGCTGGCCAGGGTGGCCGAGCGGTTCTAGTCGCTACAGTCTGGAACCGCGGAACCGCTACGGTCGCAGGTTCGAATCCGGCCTCGGGCATGGATGTGTGTGATGTTCTTAGGTTAGTTAGCTGCAAGTAGTTCTAAGTTCTAGGGGACTGATGACCTCAGAAGTTAAGTCCCATAGTGCTCAGAGCCATTTGAACCATAGATACCATGAGAGCCAATGTGGCCACCACACAGGGGCAGGTCAATGATATAAACGAATGGTTCGATTTAGATATCATACAGATCCAAGGAACGGTAGAACCACTAGTAGTAACGTAAGTGGTCGAAAAAGTTTTCGGTCTTAAAGCTGAAATGCTTAACGAATGTAGAAATGAAAACTCATATATGAGAAAGGCAGTCGTTGATTCTGAGGAAGAAATAAGCAAACAAGTAAATAATTGTGGACAGAAGTGTAACCAAAATACTTCACGAATTCAGGGCACGATCTGTGACCGTGAAAAGAAAATAAGAGACAAGTCCAACTGTGTCAATGATGGGATACTATTAAAGAGTGAAGAACACTTTGATCCCGGCAAAAGATGTATTGGCTGGCACCTATTGGATTTTCTCAAAATCTACGAAAGGATTTTCGCTGAATGTTTGACAGACCAGGAAAAGATTAACCTAGATATCAGTGCATTAGCAGGTGATGCTCAACAGTGGGGACTAAATCTGAACATTTATCACATGACGCTTAACGAATTGAAACAAAGTCTATGGAGGAATACTGGTCATAAAAAAAAAAAAAAAACAAGATTGTCATGGCGCAAATGAATAATGGCTGGATTATATGACAACATGGGCAGAAACTCTATGAAAGATTTCTGTCAATTCTGGTAGCCAAAATTGACGAACTCCCAAGATTAGAAGGGAACTGTGGAAAAAACTGCCAGAGGATTCGAAGAGATACGTAGCAAGCAGTCATAAGCCTTTCTGCGGTTTTAGAAAGAGTAGAGAATGAAGATCATTAGCGAAGTAGACGTGATTATCGCCAGAATAACGACAATAGTGTTAATCATTATGACAATGAACAAAATGACGCCTTAACCCTCAAAGAGTATGGTGCGGGTCAGATCCGACCCAGCGGTTCAATTTTCCTCTACACTACTCTAGCCACTCAGTGCAGGAAGTTGATCCAGCCAGGAACCAACCCTACTAGCCAGTCGTGCTCTGCCTATTGGACTGATGCAGTCATCGCGTAAGTGACCTTGGCTTGCTACGTGAATTCCAGGTTGTATCCGACCCGACTGTACCTGTAATGTTACTTATTTTACTGTGCATCTTTTTCACAGTCGTTATACCAACATGGCTTGGAAAGAACAGTTACACACACCTGAGGCAGTTCTAGCTGTGTTACGCCACCACAAGGATCCTTCATACCAAGAGGACCATGACACTGAACTGGAAGAGTCTGTCTCAGAATCTGAATTTTTGAAGTCTTCTCAACAGTGATATAGAAGAAGATGTTTTCAACTGTGATCATGTGGGTAAGAAGCATGGGAGAGAAGAAGAGGGAACAGACGATAGAAATTTTGAGTTAGGTAGGGATGAGCATACAATCTGGACCGACAAGCCTTTAAGTTCTAAATATTCACCAACCCCTTCTTCAAATGTGATCACTCACCTGGCTGGACCTAAAGGGAAGGTGCGAGGGATTACAGATGCAAAAACATTATTTTCACTTTTTCTCATCGATGAAATGATAGGGAAAATTGTTAGTCATACTAATATCGAGAATAGAATACACAAAGCTCAAGTGCAATAACCCCAGCAATCCATTTTTACATCTGACAGACGTAAGTGACATAAAATCTTTTATTGGTCTCTTGTTTATGAGCGGTGTCTTGAAAGATTCTGGCTCATGCCGACACGATATGTTTTCCGAGATGTATGGACCACCGATCTTTCGCTGTGCTATTGCAGAAACGATTTACATTCCTCCTACAAAATTTGAGATTTGATGATAAAGGTAGTAGGGAGTCAAGAAAGGCTAAAGATAAATTTGCTGCGTTGCGGGAGATACAGGATGCTTTTGTAAGTCATTGTTTGCAGTTCTATAAAAAAATGGTTCAAATCTCGCTGAGCACTATGGGACTTAACATCTAAGGTCACCATTCCCCTAGAACTTAGAACTACTTAAACCTAACTAACCTAAGGACATCACACACATCCATGCCCGAGGCAAGATTCGAACCTGCGACCATACCGGTAACGCGCTTGCAGACTGAAGCGGCTGGAACAGCTCAGCCATTGTAGTATTATAGCCCGTTAGAGTATTTGACGGAAGATGAAACATTACTGAGTTTCTGCGATCGGTGTCCCTTTAGAATGTTTATACTATCGAAACGTGATAAGTACGGTCTAAAATTAGTTTCCTTGTGTTACGCCAGAACGTTCTATTTCATTTCAGGCATCCCGTGTATTGGAAAAGACCAAACAAAGAACAAGGATAATTTATCCATACCAGCTCGGTTTGTTCTCAGACTTAGGACTCAGTGTCAGGGAGCTATCGCAGTGTGACAACTGATAACTGGTTCACTTCATATGAGCTGGCAGAGAAACTGTCTGAGCGACAACTTACGTTAGTCAGTACACTACGTAAAAATAAGCGTGAGATACCACTATCCATGTTGTCACCGGCCCCAGCTGAAACCGTAAAGTTCGTCTATCAAGACAACAAAATGTTGATTTCTTTCACATTTGCAAAGAATAAAAAAGTTATCTTAATTTCAACCATGCAGCACAGTGGAACAATAAGCGATGAATCAAGCAAGCCGGAGAGTGTTGAATTCTGTAACCTAACAAGAGGTGGAGTGGACGTATTGGACAAACTTTGCAAAGGCAAGACTACCAAACGAAAAGCCCGAAGGTGGCCATTGAGATACTTGGAATGTTAGACATCGCAGCTGTGAACAGTTTCGTATTATTCAAATGTAATACGAACCAAGATTCCATCCCAGTAAGTGCGTGGGCCACGTTCTTAAAAAATCTCGCGTTGGGTTTGACCACACCCCTGATAGAAAAAAATTGCTCAACCCACGTCTTTCGAGATCTCTTCGTATGACAATTGCCAAGGTGTTAGGAAAAGAAGAGAATCAATCCAGTATTACACACAGTCAGAATTTGCGGGCAAAACGAAGAAGATGTAACTTGTGTGATCCTTCGAAAGATAGAAAGGGAAATGAATCTTGTGTCAAACGCAATTCATGCGTGTATGGTGAGCATAAAAGAGTATTGCGTGTTAGCTGTGTGACTGATGATTCTATTGCGGAAACAGACATATGATATGCCTTTCTATTTCGGGAAAAATTTCATTTCTTCTTTATATTATATTGCGTTCCGTCAAAAAAGACAGGAATTGTGTTTCATTTTGCGTAGGTTCTTTGATTTTGATTTGACGGCCATTAATAGCTAATGGTTATCTGTGTGTCTACAAAAAGGATTTTTGTCATGTATCGTACTATTAGTAAACTGTATTCGTCAATAATAATACTTACTGTGTACCTATTTGCACACAAACCTCATCGAAGAGGGAGCGAGTCGGATCAGACCCGACCATACCATCTATTTCGTCTTCAATCTCCATACCGTTTGAGGGTTAATATTGTTCAGCGAGGTAGGGCAGAGGTCGAGGTGCTTCAACCGTTCGCGGAACAGGATTTGCATTGCGACACTGCCACGACAGCAACAGCGCGGATAGCTCAAGATCGCATATGTTGCGGACCAAACTAACGCGGACAGATTTTAAGGCCCAAACGTAATTAACAGAACCGGCTTAGAAGTAATGAACCCAATACTCGAGAGAGCGACTGTGAAGCACCGTAGGTCGCTGCAAGCAAAGCGACAGATGGTGCTCAGGAATCAGTCACTGCAGGCTAACGATGAAAATATGTATACTAGCGTGCTGACAGAGAGCCCGCCAGCAAAGATTACGTCAATCAGCTGTTCGTATGGAAGGTGTAGTTAACCGCAGTAGAACAGAACGAGGACGTCACAGTAGAATGCAATGAACCTGCTTCCGCAGATAACAAAACAGGGACAAGATAAAATGTGAACACATTCGTTGGGGAGGAAGAAAGCGCCAACGACAGTTTGAATACCGATAAAAATTTGCGAAAATGAGTTGTCGGGGATTAGTAGTTGGTGTCAACAGATCGATGTACCAAGAGCTAACGTAATGCGAGTAGAAGGATTTCAGAGGCGATTGTGTGATCTAAAAGTTTAAGTAGTAGTGAAAGGAGAAAAAGGGACGTCGAGAATAGGACGCAGTCCGACAGCAAGGAGGAAATGGAAATATTTAGCGCCGCGCCAAGTTAGCGAGCAGCAATTAGCAAGGAGGTGACAAATGGTAATGAAAACGGCTCCCCGCAAAGTAAGCGAGTTGCCAATAATACTGAGATTAATAGTAAGAAAAGAAATACGGTCGCTATGAAGAGAATGGAAGAAGATGAAATTCTCAGCGTTACTGACGAAGTACTCCTGATTAACGAATCGCCAGCAGAACAAACTGTTGTCAGTAGGCCGGAAGAAGTAGAACAGACGATTGTTTATAAATTTCTGATGCTCACGTAGACTACACATTTACGAAGTATGGGTACACGTCCTTAGAGCCAAAGTAAATAAATGACTCTTCAAATGTAGAGCCTGAAGTGAAAGAAAAAGGACTAATGACATTTGGAGCAAACCGTCACCATGAGTATTTAAGAACAGACAAAAGATCGGAGAGGAAATTAACATGTGTCTAAGAAAGGCGTTATGTCAGAACCGAATAGTGATCCAGAATGGTCAGATATAGAAGATGGCTCTGGTGACGAATATATTGAAGTAACAGAAGCCGAGGACGGCCTGACGAAATGCTGTTTTGTACCACCAGATGACGTAAAAATGTTCAAATATGTGTGAATTCCTAAGGGACCCAAACTGCTGAAATCATTGGCCCCTAGACATACACAGTACTTAAACTAACTTATGCTAAGAACAACACACGCACCCATCCCGAGGGAGGGGCCGCACAATAAGTGACATGGCGTCCTAGACCGCCCTAGGCGCCCTAGTACTGCAGTAGATAACGGCTACCTACGGATAATGGCTCGGAGGAACCGTGACAGTAACGCCACCGTGTTGAATAATGCTTTTCGTGCAACCACAGGACGTCGTGTTACGACTTAAACTATCCGCAATAGGCTGCATGATGCGCAACTTCACTCCCGACGTCTATGGCGAGGTCGATCTTCGCAACAACGACACCATGCAGCGCGGTACAGATAGGCCCAACAACATGCCGAATAGACCGCTCAGGATTGGCATCACTTTCTCTTCACCGATGAGTGTCGCATATGCCTTCAACCAGACAATCGTCGGAGACGTGTTTGGATGCAGTCCGGTCAGGCTGAACGCCTTAGACACACTGTCCAGCGAGTGCAGCAAGGTGGAGGTTCCCTGCTGTTTTGGGGTGGCATTATGTGAGGCCGACGTACGCCGCTGGTGGTCATGGAAGGCGCCGTAACGGCCGTACGACACGTGAATGCCATCCTCCGACCGATAGTGCAACCATATCGGCAGCATATTGACGAGGCATTCGTCTTCATGGACAATTCGCGCCCCCGTCGTGCACATCTTGTGAATGACTTCCTTCAGGATAACGACATGTTCTCCAGACATGAAACCTATCGAACATGCCTGGGATAGATTGAAAAGGTCTGTTTATGTACGACGTGACCCACCAACTACTCTGAGGGACGTAAGCCGAATCGCCGTTGAGGCGTGGGACAGTATGGACAAACAGTGCCTCGATGAACTTGTGGATAGTATGCCACGACGAATACAAGAATGCATCAGTGCAAGAGGACGTGCTACTGGGTATTAGAGGTACTGGACCACCACCTCTGCACCGCTGAAGGTCTACATCTACATCTACATCCATATTCCGCAAGCTACCTGACGGTGTGTGGCAGAGGTTACCTTGAGTACCTCTATCGGTTCTCCCGTCTATTCCAGTTTCGTATTGTTCGTGGAAAGAAGGATTGTCGGTATGCTTCTGTGTGGACTTTAATCTCTCTGATTTTATCCTCATGGTCTCTTCGCGGGATATACGTAGGAGGGAGCAATATCCTGCTTGACTCTTCGGTGAAGGTATGTTCTCGAAACTTTAACAAAAGCCCGTACCGAGCTACTGAGCGTCTTTCCTGCAGAGTCTTCCAATGGAGTTCATCTATCATCTCTGTAACGCTTGCGCGATTACTAAATGATCCTGTAACGAAGCGCGCTGCTCTCCGTTGGATCTTCTGTATCTCTTCTATCAGCCCTGTCTGGTACGGATCCCACGCTGCTGAGCAGTATTCAAGCAGTGGGCGAACAAGCGTACTGTAATCTACTTCCTTTGTTTTCGGATTGTATCACTGTATGGTGGTACAACATGCAATGTGTGGTTTGCATGAGCAATAAAAAGGGCGGAAATGATGTTTATGTTGATCTCTATTCCAATTTTCTGTACAGCTTCCGGAGCTCTCAGAACCGATATGATGAAAAACTTTTTTTCATGTTTGTATACAAATTTAAAGAAACTTTGGGTTCACCTTGAATTTTAACAGAAATGTTTAGCGCTGTTGCTCTCATTTATAGCACTTCACTATCACTGTATTTAAAGCAACACACAGTCGGCGTTCTTTCGTCGAAATTTCATCAGCTGTCACAATTTTAATCAGATCTAATCAGAAAGTTAAAAGAACAACATGAAATTGCTCTGGCCAGAATTCTCCCATTTAACATTCTTTTGGAAACAGCAGACAACTGCATTATAAATTTATCTAATAGCATTCATACTCGCGCAATAATGATGTATAACGCCACAATTTCTTCTCATATATATATTTATGTCCCCAAATGTAAATACATAAATCTGTTGAACACCCTCCCAAAATATACTGCAGAATTAACCCACGAAATACACTCCCAAAACTTTGCTATTATTTTGCACATAGATTTTTACGCACCAAAACCAATCAAAACTTTAGTCAGGTTTGATGACCTCCATGCACCAAATCCTTGCCGAACAGTAATTACAAATAAATCACATATATCATCCAAACCTTCCAAAATAACATGTTTAAATAACTCTCTGAAATTGCCCCCCCCCCCCTTCCAAATCTTACGTACCTCTTTCATACATTATGATATTATATACGTTCGCCGATCTCTGTGCAGCAAGACTTATGCAGCCAATATATACTCTTTTCTTACCCTATTCTGTCACATACACTTTAAATTCATCAACACATTCCATAAAACAGAAATAAAACGCAGAATTCTTCAAACTACACGTGACATTACAATTCTTTACCTACTTATATTTATATACAACCTGTTCTATATATGGGGGTTGAATGAAAAGTAATGCCTCTACCTTCGTTAACTGGGATTAGATGGGAATATTTTAATAAATCACACGCAAAAATAATCCTTAGAATGTGATCTTTAATTACCAATATTCACTTTTCCACATAATCATCAGCTAATTGGATACATTTCTGCCAACGATGAACAAGTGTTCTGAAGCCGCCACGGAAGAAGTCGACACCCTGTTTCCGCAACCACAGTCTCACGGTTCTCTCAACGTCTTGATTAGAAGCATAATGATGTCCCCGCAGATGGTCTTTCATTATCAGGAACAGATCGAAGTCAGACGGTGCTAAATCTGGACTGTATGAAGGATGCCGTACGGTGGAGAGATTCAGTCTCTGATGTTCGGCTGTGGTGGCGCGTGGAGTGTGTGGCTTGGCATTGTCATGTTGTACAGGAAAACACTTCCCTTTACTTTTCGGATCCTCGTTAACAGTCGTTTCAGAGTTAGCAGCGTTCTAATGACACGCTCGGAATTTGTTGTTGTTCTACGATCAAGGAACATGGATAACACCATTTGATTCCCAGAACACTGTGGCCATGATTTCTCCAGCTGAGGGTTGCGTCTTGAATTTCTTTTTCTGGGGCGAGTCTTTGTGTCGATATTACATAGACTGACGTTTCGTCTTCGGGTCGTAATGGTGTACCCACGTTTCGTCTCCTGTCACAATTGAATGGAGAAAGGCGTCACCTTCATTCCCTTAAAGCGAGAGGAGTTCCTGGCAAATTTCAAGCCTGTGCGCTTCCATTTCAGGAGTCAGCATCTGGGGCACCCACCGTGCACAGATCTTCCGATAGCCAAGCAAAGCAATAATGTGAGCCACACGTTCTTGTGAAATGCCGATTGTGCTTGCAATTTCTCTTTGAGTGATACAACGATCGTCCTGAATCAGTCTGTCAACGTTTTACTTGTGAAACTCGGCGGTTGCTGTCACAGGACGGCCAATTCTTTGTTTGTCACGCAGGTCAGATGGTCCTTCCTCAACATCTTTAAACTTACTGGCCCATCGGCGCACAGTACTCACATCAACACAATCACCACAAACTGGTTAGATTCTCTGATGAATCTCCTTTGGGGTGACACCTCCCGCTGTCAAGAATTCAATGACTGCACATTGCTTAAATCGCATTGACCGACCGTCTGCGCAGGGTTCCATACTTCACACTTTAACAACACAACCGTTCAGTGCTAAAGCTTCCCGCCAACTGGAGCTGTAGAGAAGAAAAAGCATGGCTCTGAGCACTATAGGACTTAACATCTCAGGTCATCAGTCCCCTAGAACTTAGAACTAATTAAACCTAACTAACCTAAGGACATCACACACATCCATGCCCGAGGCAGGATTTTAACCTGCGACCGTAGCGGTCTCTCGGCTCCACACTGTAGCGCCTATAACCGCGAGGCCACTCCGGCCGGCACTACAATGATCATTGAAAATGATCATTTAAATAAAAGCGCATGAAATGCAATCTTATATAAAATTCTACAAGGTTGGCCAAACAATAGTTAAGATGCTCTACAGTACACAGATACCGCCTCTCAAGATCATAGGCAAGTTTCCAAAGATCAAAACATATTTCAGGTTTTAGGTCGTTACGCTCCAAGCAATAAATTCGTTAACACACCATATCCGACAAACATGACAGACGCAGCTACTAACGTACGGTAGATTCATGGGAAGATTACCGAACAACCCGAACCGCAGGTTGCTCTAACCCGCTCCTACTCCACAAGTGAAAAACGGACCACCCTATTTATAAAAAAACACCTTCCCGTGGGTGGGCAAACGGAGAAGAATGGTAGGACGACCCCAAAGCAAAACGGCTGGTGACCTCACCAAGAAAACAAGTAGAATTCAACAAGAGTAAATCAAAGAGTAAATCAAACGACATATCACCAATCACTTAACTTCTAATAAACTGCGATTTCTCGAGAAGACCTGGCGCAGCACCCCCAAATCGCTCTCCCGAACCGTCCGCTGCCAGTCGCTTCAACGGACGCAGGAAGGCGCGCCGATCTCCCGTCTCACGGCGCCGCAGCTCGCACCGGCCAGACCGATGTCGTGGGTTGACTCCTGTTGCTCTCGTGTCGACCGCGAAGTCACTACCACTCGCTATACGCCGCGGCCCACTGGGCTCACGTGGCGACCCCACATGCGCCGACGCTCAAGACGGACGAGTCATCTTGTGTATCAGTGCGCGACCGACCAACCGATCGATCCAACCGCGAATGACCATTGCTTTAGCAAACTCGAGCAGACTTGCGGCCTAACGCGCAGACTCAGATGCAGGCACTAAGCCCCGACCGGGCGACCACTCGCTGACTTGTCTTACTGGAGTAGTGGAAAAACTCTCATTTTGCCGGAAAGGTTGATCCGAACGACAGATATACTAGCACTCCGAACGACAGACAGACACTAACTGCCTAACAAATGAGGACGAGAGACAGACTAGCAAGCTCGGGACGAGAGACTGACCCAGACTGACGGACTGATTGGCGAGCTTATAGCGCCCCTTAAATGCACGTGAACAGGCAACCTTTTCCCTTTCCCACCAGAGGGAGACACCAAAGCTGCGATTGCCACAGTGGCGCCACCGCCAGAAACGGAGGGCGACTGCTTCACACTACGCTCCGCGGCGCGCTCTTCAAAACAGCAATTTTTACCACGGCTCACAGGCATTACTTTTCAGTCAACCTTCGTGTGTGTGTGCGTGTGTGTGTGTGTGTGTGTGTGTGTGTGTGTGTGTGTGTGTGTTCGTTCGTTACACGTCTCCACTGTATCAAATCAAACTTGCTACATGACTTGTGTGTGGGGCAACAGTATAGAATGTATTCAAGGGGATATGCACGTAGGTAGGCACAGCTGAGGTGAGAGGGAGGGGGGAGGAGGAGGTGAATAGTGAGAAGGGGGGAAAATGAAATGGACAGAGAGAAGTAGAGGAGAAGATGTACAGGTAGTGATAAGGAAGAGATGGACAAGGAGACAGGAGCAAGAGATGGATAAGGAAAGGGAGAGAGGGGGAAGGAGGAGTTGGACGGAGAGAGGGGAAAGGATTTGGACTTATAGAGGATTGGAAAAAATAAATACGCTAGCAACGTCGAGTTATCTTATAGTAAATAAATAAAACAAATGGCCAAATTCCACGATGATTTGTAACCCACATTAAACTAGCGCGCTGAATCATCTGAGCGTATTCTCATAAAAATGTATGGGATTAACATGTGGAACGTAGCAATCAATATCCACGTAATTTAGTAGCCCCATGTGATCTAGTGAGTGACTCCAGCAGGGGACGGCGTTCCTGGACAAATATGTGGACTCTCCTTCTCGCCGAACGTAGACTTTCATCAGTGTTACAAGTAGTGTTCTATACTGTACTGCGGTATTGGCGTGCTCTCTCCTGTGGAGAAGACTAACACTGATGACAAATTTCATTTGATGTCAGATCAGAACAACAGACAAAAAATTAATGTTGATTATTAAAGGTCTAGAAACGTCTACAGACATTAAAGTAACCTCTGGCGTACCACAGGGGAGTGTTATGGGACCATTGCTTTTCACAATAAATATAAATGACCTAGTAGGTAGTGGCGGAAGTAACATGAGGCTTAACGCGGATGATGCTGTAGTATACAGAGAAGTTGCAGCATTAGAAAATTGCAGCGAAATGCAGGAAGATCTGCAGCGGATAGGCACTTGGTGCAGGGAGTGGCAACTGACCCTTAACATAGATAAATGTAATGTATTGCGAATACATAGAAAGAAGAATCCTTTATTGTATGATTATATGACAGCGGAACAAACACTGGTAGCAGTTACTTCTGTATGCGTACGGAACGATTTGAAGTGGAATGATCGTATAAAATTAATTGTTGGTAAAGAGGGTGCCAGGTTGAGATTCATTGGGAGAGTCCTTAGAAAATGTAGTCCATCAACAAATGAGGTGGCTTACAAAATACGCGTTCGGCCTATACTTGAGTATTGCTCATCAGTGTGGGATCGGTACCAGGTCGGGTTGACAGAGGAGATAGAGAATATCCAAAGAAGAGCGGCGCGTATCGTCACAGGGTTATTTGGTAAGCGTGATAGCGTTACGGAGATGTTTGGCAAATTCAAGTGGCAGACTCTTCAAGAGAGGCGCTCTGCATCGCGGTGTAGCTTGCTGTCCATGTTTCGAGAGGGTGTGTTTCTGGATGAGGTATCGAATATATTTCTTCCCCCTACTTACACCTCCCGAGGAGATCACGAATGTAAAATTAGAGAGATTCGAGCGCGCACCGAGACTTTCCGGCAGTCGTTCTTCCCGCGAACCATGTGCGAGTGGAACAGAAAAGGGAGGTAATGACAATGGCACGTAAAGTGCCCTCCGCCACACACTCTTAGGTGGCTTGCGGAGAATAAATGTAGATGTAGAAAGGTACTATATGCGTAGGTGCAAATTAGTTATCAACAGACGTCGGTTATTGCGTCTGCTGCGGCTATTACTTAGTTCCAAGTTTTGTTCACTACGTAATATCATTAGGACATAGTTTTCACTTCCAACACAACTAAATCATCTACGTGTTCATTATCACAGAAGAGATTTTCTAGAAGTGGGACATTAATCAATATAAACTCATCGAAAAGTTCCGACAACACGATGTCACTATTAGGCTGATAACTGTACACGACATCTTCGAAAAAAATCGCTGAGAAATTATGCATTCAAAGAACATACAAATAAGATACTCACCACTTGTGTGCAAGTTCTTCTGATGCACATTCCATGGATGCACATCGGCACATCCAATCGCGGCTCTTATAGCTTTCGAGATGCGGTAAACAACGTCCAGTAACTGTGAGAGGACAGGACGTCTCAGATGATCTGTTGCCAGCGTTTCCAGGTCCCATTCCACGCCGTCCAACCTTTCAAAATAAAGTATGGTCACCTGATGTAAGAGATGATACACTACTGGTCATTAAAATCGCTACACCACGAAGATGACGTCCTACAGACGCGAAATTTAACCGACAGGAAAAAGATGCTGTGATATGCAAATGATTAGCTTTTCAAAGCATTCACACAAAGTTGGCGCCGGTGGCGACACCTAAAACGTGCTGACATGAGGAAAGTTTCCAAGCGATTTCTCATACACAAACAACAGTTGACCGGCGTTGCCTGGTGAAACGTTGTTTTGATGCCTCGTGTAAGGAGGGGACGTGCGTACCATCACGTTTTCGACTTTGATAAAAGTCGGATTGTAGCCTATCGCGATTGCGGTTTATCATATCGCGACATTGCTGCTCGCGTTGGTCGAGATCCAATGACTGTTAGCAGAATATGGAATCGGTGGGTTCAGGAGGGTAATACGAAACGCCGTGCTGGATCCCAACGGCCTCGTATCACTAGCAGTCGAGATGACAGGCATCTTACCCGCATGGCTGTGTAACGGATCGTGCAGCCATGTCTCGATCCCTGAGTCAACAGATGGGGACGTTTGCAAGACAACAACAATCTGCGCGAACAGTTCGACGACGTTTGCAGGAGCATGGACTATCAGCTCGGAGACCATGGCTACGGTTACCCTTGATGCTGCATCACAGACAGGAGCACCTGAGATGGTGTACTCAACGACGAACCTGGGTGCACTAATGGCAAAACATCATTTTTTCGGATGAATCCAGGTTCTGTTTACAGCATCGTGATGGTCGCATCCATGTTTGGCGACTTCGCGGTGAACGCACATTGGAAGCGTATATTCGTCATCGCCATACTGGCGTATCACCCGCCGTGATGATATGGGGTGCCATTGGTTACACGTCTCTGTCACCTCTTGTTCGCATTGACGGCACTTTGAACAATGGACGTTACAGTCCATATATGTTACGACCCGTGGCTCTATCCTTCATTCGATCCCTGCGGAACCCTACATTTCAGCAGGATAATGCAGGACCGCATGTTGCAGGTCCTGTACGGGCCTTTCTGGATACAGAAAATGTTCGACTGCTGCCCTGGCCATCACATTCTCCAGATCTATCACCAATTGAAAACGTCTGGTCAATGGTGGCCGAGCTACTGGCTCGCCACAATACGCCAGTCACTACTCTTTATGAACTGTGGTATCGTGTTGAAGCTTCATGGGCAGTTGTACGTGTACACGCCATCCAAGCCCTGTTTGACCCAATGCCCAGGCGTATCAAGGCCGTTATTACGGCCAGAGGTGGTTGTTCTGGGTACTGATTTCTCAGGATCTATGTACCCAAATTGCGTGAAAATGTAATCACATGTCAGTTCTAGTATAATATATTTGTCCAATGAATACCCATTTATCATCTGCATTTCTTCTTGGTGTAGCAATTTTAATGGCCAGTAGTGTTTTCTAAATCTAACAATATGACTAGGTGTCAGGACACAACTTTAAGGAATTTGAATAATAGCATGTTTGGAAATTTATATTATATTTTCTACCAGTTTCAATCGTAACAAATATTTTCACTGTAAGACTACATCAACAAAAGAAACGAACAATGTGCACGCAGGATAAAACAAATAACTCGTAGAGATGTTGAAGTTAAACATATGGAAGTACATTATGTGGATAAGCAATTCAACTTCCAACTCGATAAACTGAAAGCCATAAGAAACGGAGAATGTTTACAAAACCACTTACAGCAGGCCATGATTACGATACCAGCGCAATATTGACTTCACAACACTCAGACTGAAAGATCATTAAGTTAGTAACACAAGGATCGACCTCTCTTCATACGACTGCACCGAGGAGCGTATGTACACATAATAGATGTAGATATCTTAAAATCCAAAGATCACGTTTCCGTAATCTGTTCGTGTTAGATATAAAGATATATATTGTCAGCCATAAAATGCAGACTGTGGAGGTCAATCTCTGAAAGCACATCATAGTTACGTTGCGTTTATGTCGTTGACAGTATAAAGACACATCGTAGCAATAATACAATGTGCAGTGAAAAATGTGTTCCAAAGTTCGCCTGTTGTATATACTTTCACTGTGTGGGTACAAAGCAGACGGATACATCCATCTATAGTCCAGAATAGTATAGAATTATGTGAGGAACTTGTTACGAAGTCGCGTTCAATTTACTAATACAAGACAGTATAATTAATGGACTTCTATTGAAACGAGTACTTCATAGAGCTTATCTTTAAACGCAGAATCTAGATGCTTTGCATTGGAAAGATCTGTTATTAGTACTTAATTTGCGTTACATACATCAATAAAATATTGTCACAGTAATGAAACGTAGACTGTGACGTTCGTCAGGAGTAACTTGTATCAGCCATCTTGCTGAATATAATATACGAGGGTAATCCCAAAAACAAGGTCTCCTATTTTTTATAAGTACATAGACCTGGTTAGTTCTACAATGGTTTACATCAGTTTACAGCTTGAACATTTAGCTATTTTTTGACATATTCACCATTTCTGCCGATGCATTTTTGTAGACGCTGTGGCAGTTTTCGTATGCCCATGTCATTCCAGCTCGCCGCCGTGCTGTTCAGAAAGTTACGAACCTCTTCTTTCACCTCGTCGTCGCAGGTGAGTCGCTGGGACCACAATTAACGCTGACAGGTACTGTGAGACTCTGAAAAACTCAAACGGGCAATTCAGAACCGGAGAAGAGGAATGTTGAGCAAAAGCGTACACATTCTATACGACAACGCTTGACCACACATCGCTCGGCAAACCGTTGCTCTCCAACAACAGTTTCAGTCGAACATAGTCACCCACCCAACCTATAGTCCTTACTTGGCGCCCAGTTCCATAGGTTAAAAAAACATTTGGCCGGAAAGCCATTCAGGTCCGACAACGAGGTGAAAGAAGACGTTCATAACTTTCTGAACAGCATGGCGGTGAGCTGGTATGATATGGGCATACAAAAACGGCCACGGCGTCTACAAAATTGCATCGACAGAAATGGTGATTATGTCGAAAAATAGCTAAATGTTCAAGCTGTGAACTGATGTAAACCATTGTAGAACTAACCAGGTCTATGTACTTATAAAAACATAGGAGACCATACTTTTGGGATTACCGTCGTAATATAATTTCACTTATACACTCCTGGAAATTGAAATAAGAACACCGTGAATTCATTGTCCCAGGAAGGGGAAACTTTATTGACACTTTCCTGGGGTCGGATACATCACATGATCACACTGACAGAACCACAGGCACATAGACACAGGCAACAGAGCATGCACAATGTCGGCACTAGTACAGTGTATATCCACCTTTCGCAGCAATGCAGGCTGCTATTCTCCCATGGAGACGATCGTAGAGATGCTGGATGTAGTCCTGTGGAACGGCTTGCCATGCCATTTCCACCTGGCGCCTCAGTTGGACCAGCGTTCGTGCTCGACGTGCAGACCGCGTGAGACGACGCTTCATCCAGTCCCAAACATGCTCAATGGGGGACAGATCCGGAGATCTTGCTGGCCAGGGTAGTTGACTTACACCTTCTAGAGCACGTTGGGTGGCACGGGATACATGCGGACGTGCATTGTCCTGTTGGAACAGCAAGTTCCCTTGCCGGTCTAGGAATGGTAGAACGATGGGTTCGATGACGGTTTGGATGTACCGTGCACTATTCAGTGTCCCCTCGACGATCACCAGTGGTGTACGGCCAGTGTAGGAGATCGCTCCCCACACCATGATGCCGGGTGTTGGCCCTGTGTGCCTCGGTCGTATGCAGTCCTGATTGTGGCGCTCACCTGCACGGCGCCAAACACGCATACGACCATCATTGGCACCAAGGCAGAAGCGACTCTCATCGCTGAAGACGACACGTCTCCATTCGTCCCTCCATTCACGCCTGTCGCGACACCACTGGAGGCGGGCTGCACGATGTTGGGGCGTGAGCGGAAGACGGCCTAACGGTGTGCGGGACCGTAGCCCAGCTTCATGGAGACGGTTGCGAATGGTCCTCGCCGATACCCCAGGAGCAACAGTGTCCCTAATTTGCTGGGAAGTGACGGTGCGGTCCCCTACGGCACTGCGTAGGATCCTACGGTCTTGGCGCGCATCCGTGCGTCGCTGCGGTCCGGTCCCAGGTCGACGGGCACGTGCACCTCCCGCCGACCACTGGCGACAACATCGATGTACTGTGGAGACCTCACGCCCCACGGGTTGAGCAATTCAGCGGTACGTCCACCCGGCCTCCCGCATGCCCACTATACGCCCTCGCTCAAAGTCCGTCAACTGCACATACGGTTCACGTCCACGCTGTCGCGGCATGCTACCAGTGTTAAAGACTGCGATGGAGCTCCGTATGCCACGGCAAACTGGCTGACACTGACGGCGACGGTGCACAAATGCTGCGCAGCTAGCGCCATTCGACGGCCAACACCGCGGTTACTGGTGTGTCCGCTGTGCCGTGCGTGTGATCATTGCTTGTACAGCCCTCTCGCAGTGTCCGGAGCAAGTATGGTGGGTCTGACACACCGGTGTCAATGTGTTCTTTTTTCCATTTCCAGGAGTGTATATGTGTAAACCGAGATAAATTTGTAAAAATTACTACTTTGTAATATGTCTCTCTTGAAGAGTGCGAAATATACGTAGTGTGCTCAATCTAGACGTCTACCTTCACATAACCTACACCTTGGGCTACAAACAGTCTCGACCTCACGAATGTCATGAGTGAGGACACGAGTGATGTCTCTCTTAGAACTCAGAAATCACACTTTGTAGATATGTAGGTGCTACAAATACTATGAGTTGGTGACTTACAGTTACTGAAAAACTACAGAACTGAAAATACACAAGCAGAGCAACAATACCTGACCAATAAATAAATCTCAATTAATTGATAACAATGTAAAAAAATCACACATATAGTTTTAAATTCACTTGATATATTCAAGCAAAACGTGAAAGAATGAAAGCTATAGGCATATTACATAAAACAGGAAGATACATACAAGTATTACTAAGTTCATTACAGCAGCTGAAATAGTCATTAATGAATACGTAGTCACTGACGGTCTCTCATATTTCATCTAAATATGTCGCCTTGATCATCTGGACAATCAGAAATAAGATGGTACATCCCGAAAAGTCTATGATAAACTTTTAACAGAATCGGCCGTGTACCCGCGTCGTGTCAGACCACTGGCAGCTGAGTCGTTGCGACAGACACGGGAGCGAGGTCTGACAGCTGTAATTTTCGTGCCTTTGGTAAGGTTAAGCGAGCACGTGATGCTGCCCCACCTACTTAGATTTTCGCACTGACACATATTATTTTAATAATATACTATGGTGAAGAGCGTTGAAAGATACTTCGTTGTTTTTTTTTCTGGAACGTAATCACTCTCTGAGAAGTAAAAAGTGCACACTCTTGCACCGCAAATTCCTGCCTGCAATTTTATTAAACTTGTGACACTCTTCATTTAGTGTTAAATGTGGCAGGTGCGTTTGTTGGCTCCTGGCCAGTGAAGGAACCAATATTCTGAAATACAACAGTGCATCGGAAAGACCTATTAATAGAGTTTTTATTGCTTTATTTGACTTTTTATTAGTGCTGAAGTATGTGGGGGCTCAGGAGTCGAACTCTGGTGGAAGCAAAAGTCAATAATTTCACCATTAGTCATTTAGTTTCTTCATTAAGCAAGCAACAGGAAGAGCACAACATTTTTAAAATAAATTCTTCCCTAGAAATATTGCTATAATTACGTCACGAATGTAAGTTCAGTGCAAATGGTCCAAATGGCTCTGAGCACTATGGAACTTAACTTCTAAGGTCATCAGTCCCCTAGAACTTAGAACTACTTAAACCTAACTAACCTAAGGACATCAAACGCATCCATGCCCGAGGCAGGATTCGAAACTGCGACCGTAGCGATCGCGCCGTTCCGGACTGAAGCGCCTAGAACCGCTCGGCCACCGCGGCCGGCTTTAATCTGTGGTGTAGCAACCTAGTTTTAAGTGCAACTTGTCGGTATTTGAAACAACGCCACGGGAAGCGTTGTGTTGGCTGCCACTGGCTGGTAAGCTTAGTGCGATGACATGCAAGTTGTAGCAACATGTACACAAAAGGACTGGAAGATGGGTAACTGTGCTCATAGAAACCTGAATCGTGCAGTGGTAATACCTGGAGAGGACAGGACGCTGTCACCACGGGAATGCATGAACCGTGTAATAGCTACTTGACTGAAGGCTGGCAATTGACCATGAATAAAGAAAAGTGTGAAGTTATTCACATGAGTACTAAAAGAATTCTACTAAATTTCGATTATGCGATAGGTCACACAAATCTGAAAGCTGTAAATTCCACTAAATACTTAGGGATTACAATACAAATACCCTAACTTGGAACAATCACATAGATAATGTTGTGGGTAGAGCCAACCAAAGACTGCGATTCATTTGCAGAGCACCTAGAAGATGCAACAGGTCTACTAAAGAGACTGCTTACAACACATGTCTGCCCTATTCTGGAGTACTGCCGAACGGTATGGGATCCACATCAGATGGGACTGACGGTTTACATCCAAAAAGTATAAAGAAGGGCAGCTCGTTTTGTATTATAACAAAGTAGGGGAGAAAGTGCCACAGATAAGATATGTGAATTGGAGTGGCAATCATTAAAACAAAGGCCTTTTTCGTTGTGACAGGATCTTCTCATGCAGTTTCAATCACTAGTTTTCTCCTCCGATTGTGAAAACATTCTATTGGCACCCACCTACACACAGAGATATGATCATCATGATAAAATAAGAGAAATCAGGGCTCCCACATAAAAATTTAAGTGCTCATTTTTACCACGTGCCGTTCGAGAGTGGAATGGTAGAGATACAGCTTGAAGGTGGTTCATTGAACCCTCTGCCAGGCGCTTTACTGTGAATAGCAGAGTAATCACGTAGATGTAGAAAAAGCTGCCCCACCTTCTCCTAAACTACCTGAACAATGGTGTTTCCCTCCCTGTCTCTCTGCAGCCACACCATCAACCACCACTGCTCTCCTGCAAACTAAGCTTGGCCAACCTCTTTAACAACCACCAGCCTTTACCACTGCCTCCCAGACCAAGAATAACTCATAATCACGAGATCCAGTCACAACAGTACATTATCCTCAACCTCTTGTCTAAAGCACTCTCCTCTCTTGAATGATCTTACTATGGAAAGGTCTCACTTTCAGCCCTAAACCTGCATTAGATCATGCTGCTTTGGAGAAGGACTTACTTTCTGTCACATGTAATGTCCTGAAGCCGTACAAATAGCCGTGAATTTTGAGACAGATCCATTCACAGTACAGCAGCCTCCCCTCTGGACTGGGAGCTAGGGCGTCGCCAGGCTGCTGCCAGGGCGTTGGCCCATTGACAGACCGCCGACCGCTGCTCGGCGTGACGTCAGCAACATAGGGTGCTGACACGTGTACCTCTTACCAGGGTGCAGGCCAGCCGGCTGGCACGCAAGAGTGGAGCCTGACTGCCTCACATTCTCAGCTACATGGTGCGTAATTCAAGTCTACCGCATTCAGCCGCTCAACAGAGTGGTGTTAGTAATGAGAGGGTACAGTGGAGGGAGTGCCACTGCCCACAGCAAGACGACTAAACTGCAGCCTGCAGTATCTTTGTTGTGGAGGGGGGGGGGGGGAGGAGGTGAAAGTGTCAGTGGAAACTTTCTTTTGTGAGGCTCGAGGACCCGATGGTCGTCTCCCAGTTTCAGAGCAATTCTAAAAATCAATGGTTAGATCCAGTGCTATGTGCACAGTGTAATATACTTGGGCACTCTGCCCCTTGTGCCAAGTCTGTGGCTGTTGTTCGTTTGACGTGTCATCACTTTGGCCATATGGCAGGACAATGCAGGGAGTCAAGGTGGTTCATGATTAGACATAAGAAATAACTGTGGCAGTTTGAATAACTAAGGAGTGCTCTTGTTATAGTTGGGTTGTTATTGTCGAGCTCATAACTGTGAGTACGGATGATGCAATGGCGAAATCAGAGAAGCTGGTGAGAAAGCTATGTAATCAGTGGTTGATAAGATAGCACGTTTAAGAGCAGAGAATACATTTGTGAATAATAAGCTAGTTGAGAAGGGTGAGGATTGGTACCGTTGAAATCGGTGGGCTGGATGTAGCTGCGGCAAATCTTGTTACTCCCTTTCTTAGTAGTTCGTAGGAGGAGGTGCTTCCATTACTGAAGGATCTCTTGTAATCGGCTAACACAGCGGTTGGTCAGACAAACCGTTTTTGCAGATAGCAAGATTGCGTTTGTCAGTAAAAGTGAAGTCATTTGTGTTACCACAAAGGCACTGGACTTTTTTTTTTTGTTATGGGTTTAGGGCGCACAACTGCTACGGTCGTAAGCGCCCATTCCCGTATGTTAAATCAGCAGCAATGGGAGCGAAACTCAAAAAGGAGGGAAACTATAAACAGAAGGAAATCTTAGAAAACTACTGTTGAAGGAGGGGGGGGGGGGAGGTTCTTTTCCCAAAAAAAGATCTTCGAATGACCGATGTCATCTCACTGACACGGGTAAACTCAAGGACGCGATCGGCTGAACGCGTGTCATCTGCTAAAACGGAAGATATATCAGGCGACAGCTGTAAACGGGCGCGTAGCGGATTAAAATAGGGGCACTGAAGTAAAAGGTGTCTCACCGTCCACAGTTGAGAGCAGTGGGGACAAAGCGGGGGAGGATCGCCACCTAAAATATGTCCTCGGCTAAAAATACAGTGCTCTTTCTGGAGCCTAGTTAAAAGCCCGGGAGGAAGAGGTCCAAGCGCAGGGAAGAGGTTTTCCGACCCATAATTTATTGTCGGGAAGTGTAGACCAGTTCGTGTGCCACGAAAGAGCAACACGACGACATAAAACGCTCTGCAGATCGGCAAAGGGAACCATGCGAACTGCGGGCCGACGAAGAGAGACCACAGCTTTGCCGCTACATCGGCTGCCTCGTTTCCACGGATACCAACATGCCCTGGGATCCAGAGGAATGCCACAGAGACGTCCCTCAAGTGGAGCAAGTGGAGACAGTCCTGAAACCCGTGGACCATAGGGCGGACGGGATGAAGAGTTTGGAGGTTGAGGAGAGAGCTGAGCGAATCCGAGCATATAATATACTGTAGCCGCTGTTGGCGACTGATGTACTGGACAGCCTGGAGAACAACGTAAAGCTCCGCAGTAAAAACCGAACACCGGTCGGGAAGCCGAAATCTATTAGGTGTATCACCAACAATATAGGCACCCCAACAGCAGATGTGATTTTTGACCCGTCACTGTAAGCAAATGTGGCATCCTCCATTTGTACGCGTGGAGCAGGAAATGCCCGACGATAAACTAGGGGGAGGGGGGGGGGGGGGTGTACTATCCTTGGGAAGCTGACACAGGCCACGGAGCAGGCAGGTCCGGGGACGATGCTAAGGCGGCGCCGTACCCCCATTTGTCAAGGAAGTTTTAGGGAAGTGGAAGGAAAGAGAACGAAGCAGTTGACGGAAGCAGACTCCCAGTAGTAGTAGAGAGGAAGATTGGCCTACACACCCTAAATCCAAGGAGGCGTCGAAAAAAAGGGAATGGGTCGGATGAGCAGGCATGGAAGACAGATGACTAGCGTAACGACTCAGTGGGACAGCTCGCTGATTGGACAGCGGAGGTTCATCAGTCACAGCGTATGGGCTCTCCACGGGGCTGGTGTAAAAAGCTCCAGATGCTAAACGCAGTCCACGGTGGTGGACGGAGTCGAGACGCCGAAGAGTAGATGGCCGTGCAGAGGAGTAAACTATGCTTCCACAGTCCAGTTTCAAGTGCACTAAGGCGCGATATAGGCGCAGGAAGACCACTCTGTCCGCTCCCCAGGAGGCACCACTCAGAGCGTGTTGAGGGATCGCAGACAGCGGGCCGAAAGATAGGAAACGTGGGAGGACCAGCACAGTTTTCTGTCAAACATAATGCCCAAGAATTTGGCGACGTCCGCGAACGGAAGGTCAACAGGGCCTAGACGTATGGAAGGCGGAGGAAACTCCGTACGACGCCAAAAATTTACACAGACGGTCTTACAGGGAGAAAAGCGGAAGCCGGTTTCGATGCTCCATGAGTGGAGGCGATCGAGACATCCTTGAAGACGTCGTTCAAGAAGGCTGGTCCGTTGAGAGCTGTAGTAGATCGCAAAATCGTCGACAAAGAGGGAGCCCGAGACATCGGGAAGGAGACAATCCATAGTTGGATTTATGGCGATGGCAAACAGTACAACACTTAGCACGGAGCCCTGGGGCACCCTGTCTTCTTGGGAGAAAGTACGGGAGAGAGTAGTGTTAACCCGCACCTTAAATATGCGCTCTGTCATAAATTCACGGATGAAAAGGGATACCTGACCTCTAAAGCCCCAAGAGAACAGTGTGCGGAGGATGCCAGTCCTCCAACAGGTATGGTATGCCCTCTCCAGATCAAAAAATACAGCTACCGTTTGGCGTTTCCTGAAAAAAATGTTCATGACGTAAGTGGAGAGAGCAACAAGATGGTCAACTGCGGAACGATGCTTTCGGAAACTGGGCAGGTGTTAAAAAGTTTCGTAACTCCAGCCTCCAGCCTAAACGTGAATTCACCATATGCTCCAAAACCTTGTATACACTACTCGTGAGAGAGATGGGGCGATGTTTGTCCTTTCCAATTGCGCTGCTCGTTTCTTCGGGAGAAAGGCGGGCGGGTAATTTGAAGAGCTCGAAATCGCAGCAAAGTGTTGACCCAATGACTTAGAAATTGAAACTAGGTCCGCTAAGGTATCATGCGCGACAGTTAGCACAGAGGTCGGGGAGAAACTAGAAGTGCCGGATAACCGTCGAATGCGGCCCCAAACTACAGATGAGGGAGTGAAGGTGTTAAAGGAACTGGTAAAGAAGTCCCAGCTTGCCTTCTTGCTATCGCAGATGATGCGACGGCATCGCGCTTATAGCGGATACAGGTGGCCATCGTAGGATGGTGGTGGAAAACGCGAAAAGCACATCTCCGCTCGCATATTGCGTCACGGCACGCCTCGTTCCACCAAGGAACTGTGGGGTGAGGGGGGGGGGGCAAAGGTGAGGTACGAGGTATTGAACTTTCCGCGGCTGTAAGAATAACTTCCATAACATGATTAACCTGATCGTCGATGCTAGGAAATTGACTGTCATCAAATGTTGCTAGAGAGGAAAAAAGTGTCCAGTCGGCATGGGAAAACTTCCAGCGTCTTGGGCGCATAGATAGCAGTTGTGGCTGTAATTGAAGGACATATGGAAAATGGTTACTCGAGCGTGTATCAGCAAGAGCGAATCATACAAAAGCCGGCCGCGGTGCTCTAGCGGTTCTAGGCGCTCAGTCCGGAACAGCGCGACCGCTACGTCGCAGGTTCGAATCCTGCCTCGGGCATGGATGTGTGTGATGTCCTTAGGTTAGTTAGGTTTAAGTAGTTCTAAGTTCTAGGGGACTTATGACCACAGATGTTGAGTCCTATAGTGCTCAGAGCCATTTTTTAATCATACAAAGCGCCGAGCTCGCCGAAAAGTACTGACCGAAAGGTCCAAATGAGAGTAGGTTGACGTGGAGGCAGGCAAAAATGTAGGTTCCCCAGTGTTGAGGCAAACATGATCCGCTTGGTGGAAGAGGTCAATCAATAGCGAGCCTCGCGGACAAGGACGTGGAGATCCCCAAAGCAGGTGGTAGGCGTTGAAGTCCCCAACCAGCAAATAGGGGGGGCGGGAGCTGACCAAGGAGATGAAAGAGATTGGCTCTTGCCATTGGTGTGGACAACGGAACGTGTATGGTACAAATAGAGAAGGTGTAACCAGAAAGGGAAAGACGTACAGCGAAGGTTTGTAAGGAACTGTTTCAGGAGATTGGGTGATAATGGACAGTATCATGGAGAAGAATTTTAAGTCCCACGTGTGCCGGAGTGCCATCAGCAGAGGGGAGATCAAACTGGACCGATTGGAAATGAGGGAAGACAAAGCGATCATGGGCATGTAGGTTTGTTTCCTGAAGATAGAAGACGACCGCGGAGTATGATCGTAGGAGGATTGGTTGTTTGGGGGCAGCTCCTGCCACCAGTAATCGGCTGGTTGAGCGGCTGCCAGCAGTGCGTCTCGGCGACACGGAAGACAGCCGAGGGCGGCTACCGCTGGGTGGCCCTGAAGGGAGACACGCTGTGGCGGAAAAGGAGAGGAACTTTGTTTCTGTTTGTACTGTTCACGGGTCTTCAGCTGGGTGCAGTCGTTTTCAAACCACGATATTTTGACAGTGTTCCTTGCCGCCATCTTCAGGTGACACCAGCAGAATGAGCGTCTCTGCTGAATCTCCTCCACTTTATACTGTGATCGCTCCCGACCCTTAACCCCACATCATGCCACATTCGGCGCTGCGTGGAGTGGTGGAGCGAAGGGGTGGGCTGCTGGCTGCTGGATGCGAACTGTGGACCATCAGATGTCCTGTGGCATTCGTCAGGTGCGGAAGTCGCTTTCGGTTGGCGCTGTGCTTTTAGTTGGCTTAGTGCTGGGTCCCAGGCTTTGCTGAGGTTGAACCCGGCGTCTCTGTTGATCACCCCATCAGCTACACGTATTTCAATCGTCTTCAGCCTCGTCTTTTTGGGACTGTGTTCTGAAGGAGGCGGTTGAAATACGTGTATCTGATGGCCTGATGAACAGAGACGCCGGGTTCAAGCTCAGCAAAGCCTGGGACCCAGCACTCAGCCAACTAAAAGCACAGCGCCGACTCAAAGCGACTTCCACGCCAGACAAAGGCCACAGGATATCTGATGGTCCACAGTTTGCATCCAGCAGCCGGCACCCCACCCCTCCCCACCACCACTCCACACAGTGCCGCGTGCGGCATGACGCGGGGGAAGGAGTGGGGAGCGATCAGAGTATAAAGGGGAGGAGATTCAGCGTAGACGCTCAGTCTGCAGGTATCGCCTGAAGATGAAGGCAAGGAAGGCTGTCGAAATATCGTGGTTTGAAAACGACTGCACCCAGCTGGAGACCCGAGAACAGTACAAACAGTTAATTCGCCAGAAAAACCTAAGATCGCACAACTATGTTTCTTGTGAGCCTCCTTGGAAACAGGACGTTGAGAAGAGGGAGGAATTGATGGCTGTGAGGTCAGGGTGCGTAAAAAATCTTCGCGAGTAGGCTCTTTTTTGGAAGTCCGGGCGTCCGATTTTGGGGCCTGTGATTTAGCAGGAGCCAATGAATGGTGAGCCTTAGAGTGAGCAGGTGATAGTGGGGAGGTTGAAAGGGCGATCTTTGAGCTGGCTGATCTGACGACCGTGGCGCTAAAGGTGAGATCGCCAGTCTGCATGGCTACCTCCTTAGTAGGCTGAGGATATGCAAGGACAGTGGTATATTTACCTGCTGGGAGCACAGTGGGCTTTCTACTGGTGAATAACTTACGAGCAGCAAATATAGACACCTTTTTCTTCACTCGGATTTCCTGAATAATTTGTTCTTCTTTGAAAATAGATCAATCTCCAGAGGAAGCAGTGTGGTCGCCCATACAGTTGATGCAATGAGGGGATGGAACTGGACAATCACTCTCATGGGCATCTCTGCCACATGTAACGCATTTGGCCGGATTGGAACACAACTGGCTAGTATGATTAAACCGCTGACACCGATGGCAACGCGTAGGTTTGGGGATATAAGGGCTAACTGAAATTATCTCATATCCTGCTTTAATGTTCGATGGAAGTTGAACTCTATCAAATATCAAGAAGAGAGTAAGGGGCGGTAACAAGTCCTTGTCAACCATTTTCATGACTCGATGTACAGTCGTTACGCCCTGGTCTCACACATGTAATTTTGAATGTCCTCGTTGGATAATCCGTCGAGTGAGTATGTATAAACCACCCCGCATGATGAATTTAAAGTACGGTCTGCTTCCACCCGGACAGAGAAGGTGTGTAGCAGTGTAGTTCGCAGCAATTTTAGTGCCTGTAGGGCACTGACTGTTTCTAACAACAAGGTGCCATTTCGTAATCGGGAACAAGCCTTTACAGGACCTGCACTTGTGTCGACACCCTTCTGAATAATGAAAGGGTTGACTGAGGAGAAGTCTTTACCTTCGTCAGACCGAGAAACAAATAGAAACTTTGGCATTGATGGAAGAATTGTCCATGACTGAAACTCATCTAGCTTTCTCTTGCGGGCATAAGTTGTAGAGGAAACCATTGCGAAAGTATCCCCAATGATTACCGGCATCTCCGATGGCGCGCTCCTTCCTCATGGGGGGCCCTCTCTGAGGGCAGTACCTCCTTAGGTGATTGTCCACACCTCCCGAGAAACTGACAGAGGGACCAATCGGCACGTTCGGAAGGTACCAGCTCGGGTAACCACTCCTCCCTGGCCTTTTCTAAGGGTACGTACATGTCTTACCTGTCTTCCCAGGGCGGGGAATTACGCGTTACCCTGTCACCAGCTACGTGTTGGAATGCGGGGGATAGCCCTTAGACACCCACAGGGAGGAAAGAAAGAGTAAGGGAGGAACAAATAATGGGAAAGAAGGGAGGTATGACACGCGGCAGCGGTGAAGAGGGTAAAGGGAAAAGGCAAAGAAACGAGAAGGACAAAGGGAGGACAGAGACTTTCGAGCATAGAGAGCAAAGAAGAGAAACTACGTCTTACACTCAGAAGCGCCCGCTTCCGGGCTTACACACAAAACGTACTCCCAAAAAGAGTGTGAGGGGAAGGGAAGGGGTGGGGGGAGTGTGGGGAAAGGATCGGGGAGAGGGATGGATGTGGAAACGGAAGGTATGAAGACCAGAAAAGAAAGAGAGCTGCACCAGCTCAGGGTCACCATGCACGTATCCACAAAAGAGTTGTGGACCCCCTGGTGGGGCATGGCACTGGACAAGCTGAAAACATTTGAGGAGCTCAGACATGGTTCAGTGCACAGATATAATAAGCAGACGAGTGTGAAGCTTTTATGTGAACAGTCAAGTGTAATTAATTATACCATTAAGGATTTTGTAGACAGGATTCTAAAACTTAATGTGCACACATATGAACTAATGCAGAAGAGTGAGACAAACAATGTATTGTTACAGGAAGTCGAGCACAGGGCTCTTCTGATGGGTCTGTGTCTAGAAGGGTGCACTATCGGGCACCTAGGGCTGTGCATGCAGCAGCTAGGCTAGCAATGGAAACTGAGGAGACTGATGTTGCAACAGAAATAACATATCGACGAAACTCGTTTGCAGCGAACATAAAGTGCTTTAATTGTGGGATTATGGGGCATGTGCAGAGGCGGTGCTGTCAACCACGGAATAATAGAGGTGCAATGAAATATTAGCAATTTTATGAGAACAACAGTATGGGTGATATGAACCAGCAGCAATATTGTGGGATATGCAGAGGTGGAAAGTGCTAAAATGGGTGTAGTAGGTGGCAACTATGTTTCTGTTGGCCTTGAGAGATTAAGTGGGTAAAAGGCAATGGGATCCAACACGTTATAATATGCCTGTGGTAGGGGATATATGGCCAATTGTTTCAATAATGGTAAATTTTCAGTTGGAAGCAACCAATTTTAGACAAAATGTAGATGTGGTGTCTCATGTAAGCGAGGGCTACAGCATGATCCCTGTTTTAGACTTTAATTACAGCGTGATTCTGATGCAGAATATTCGATAATGCGCTGTGCAACTTACTGGGAAGATATTCTAGCTAAGTTAAGCTACTGTTAATGTTGATCTGTCACGAGGAGAATCTGTTGTCGAAGGCAAACCATATAAACCATGCACAAATACAGTAAGGTGTAATTTCCATGAAGTAGTGCAACTAGGCACCAAGAAATTGTTTTACGTGAGCAGCAGTACCGGAAAACCAACCATTCCAAGGGGAATTCATACTGCAATGAGCGCTACAGTGGGACTACCTGTCAAAATATGGTGAATGGTAGTGATGCATGTGATTTTCTTGTGAGGATACTTTTGGGAGTATGTTTACTGGGAAACCTTAAGGGAACCGTTTTCGTAAGGACGCAGACATTTTCGTAAGATGACCTGTTTCTGAGGAAATATAAGAATGTCTGCGCATATATTCATCAAGAATATATGGCCGTCAGCCATACAATTTTTTTATTTTCTACTTGTTTCGGTCTTAGCGACTATCATCATAAGAAGGATAAAACAAATATGTTGTCAAGTTGATCAAAATAAACATGTGGAAATATTTACCCTAGTACAAAAGTCACGATGAACAGTTATTACTGACCCGTACTGCGCAAAACGTAGAACACGAAACGCTTTCTGCTGCCCCGACACCATTTTTACTAGAAATGAAGTGGGAGCAACTGCTGCTACCTAGCGGGAACCATGCAAAACTCCAGAGTCTGCTCCTTCCATCAGTACGTTGTTCACGCACATATCTCAGATAACGTAATAGTTATGATCATCTTAAATCGTATAATTGTTTTCGATACAACCTACATTTTGCAACCATGACTCATCAAAGTGACAGTTTCGGTAATACTGATACCTAACTGCACTTCCCTTCTTTGGAATCGGAATTACACTACCGACCATTAAAATTGCTACACCACGAATATGACGTGCTACAGACGCGAAATTTAACCGACAGGAAAAAGATGCTGTGATATGCAAATGATTAGCTTTTCAGAGCATTCACACAAGGCTGGCGCCGGTGGCGACACCTACAACGTGCTGACATGAGGAAAGTTTCCAACCGATTTCTCATACACAAACAGCTGTTGACCGGCGTTGCCTGGTGAAATGTTGTTGTGGTGCCTCGTGTAAGGAGGAGAAATGCGCACCATCACATTTCCGACTTTGATAAAGGTCGGATTGTAGCCCATCGCGGTTGCGGTGTATCGTATCGCGACATTACTGCTCGCGTTGGTCGAGATCCAAGGACTGTTAGCAGAATATGGAATCGGTGGGTTGAGGAGAGTAATACGGAACGTCGTGCTGGATCACAACGGCCTCGTATCACTAGCAGTCGAGATGACAGGCATCTTATTCGCATGGCTGTTACGGATCGTGCAGCCACGTCTCGATCCTTGACTCAACAGATGGGGACGTTTGCAAGACAACAACCATCTGCACGAACAGTTCGACGACGTTTGCAGCAGCCTGGACTATCAACTCGGAGACCATGGCTGCGGTTACCCTTGCCGCTGCATCACAGACAGGAGCGCCTGCGATGGCGTACTCAACGACGAACCTGGGTGCACGAATGGCAAAACGTCATTTTTCGGATGAATCCAGGTTCTGTTTACGGCATCATGATGGTCGCATCCGTGTTTGGCGACATCGCGGTGAACGCACATTGTAAGCGTGTATTCGTCATCGCCATACTGGCGTATCGCCCAGCGTGATGGTATGGGAAGCCATTGGTTACACGTCTCGGTCACCTCTTGTTCGCATTGACGACACTTTGAACATTTCAGATGTGTTACGCTTCATTCGATCCCTGTGAAACACTACATTTCAGCAGAATAATGCACGACCGCATGTTGCAGGTACCGTACGGGCCTTTCTGGATAGAGAAAATGTTCGACTGCTGTCCTGGCCAGCACATTCTCCAGATCTCTCATCAATTGAAAACGTCTGGTCAATGGTGGCCGAGCAACTGGCTCGTCACAATGCGCCACTCACTACTCTCGATGAACTGTGGTATCGTGCTGAAGCTGCATGGAAAGCCATCCAAGCCCTGTTTGACTCAATGACCAGGCGTATCAAGGCCAGAGGTGGTTGTTCTGGGTACTGATTTCTCAGGATCTATGCACCCAAACTGCGTGAAAATGTAACCACATGACAGTACTAGTATAATATATATGTCCAATGAATACCCGTTTATCATCTGTATTTCTTCTTGGTGTAGCAATTTTAATGGCCAGTAGCGTATTATTTCGTCTCGAACTCTGACGGTATTTCGCCTGTTTCTTACGTGGTGTGCACCAGATGGAAGTGTTTCGTCATAGTTGACCGTCCCAAGGACGTCAGTTGTTTTGACGGAATGTCATCTGCCCCACGGGCCTTGTTTTAGGGTGATGACACGCAGAACAAATTTGGAGGAGGAGAAGAGTATCAGATGTTCGATTGGTGGTCGTGACACCCAACGATCTACGTACCCCTGCGCGTAACAGGAGTCGATGCAGTCGTCAGCGACGAGGCACTGGTGTTCCGTGGTGAACGCCTCGTCCCTGGGCGTGTGTCCCGTGAGCCCCCGGATCACAGCCGGGGCACCGGCGCACTGCCCCACGTCTGTGGGCGGCTGCACCAGGCTTGCCACCGCAGGCACCACGGCCAACAGCGCGTCGAGGTTCTCGCACGTCTCCAACAGCGAGTAAGCTCCTGCCAAACAGCATTCGTAAAACTTGAGACCTTAGCTTTTCCCGACGAATTGAATGTTCAAATAACTTACGGGTTTGCTGCCGGGTGACGTCGTCGAACACCGCCGATATTTCTACAGGAGCACACACTGCCATTCTCAAGGCACAAATGCAAGGAAGAAAAAATGTGCAAGCAAATTTAATACCTCGGTTCACAGAGGAGAAACAAGGAAGACACCACACACAGAACAAGTGTCAACAGCTTCCTTAATAACACTATCCCAATAGCTGCAATTCCATAGGATGCAATTTGCAAAACATTGCCTTGACACCGGTCATCCTATGGAATACAACAACACGGAGATTCTGGCTTGCACGTCCAGCTATTGGGATAGTGTTATTAAGGACGCTGTTGAAATCAGAATATCAAGCAACCTTATTAACAGAGATGGTGGATTTCGTTTGAATGCTGCTTGGAATCCGGCTCTGTCTCTCATCAAAAAACAGAGAGACAGAATTAGTGCTATCTCACCTGTTGATTAACAGTAACTATCGATATTTCTGATGTTGGTTATCTTTGTTTGTGTTGACACTTGTTCTGTGTGTGGTGTCTTCCTTGTTTCTCCTCTGTGAACCGAGGTATTAAATTTGCTTGCACATTTCTTCTTCCTTGCATTTGTGCCTTGAGAATGGCAGGGTGTGCTCCTGTCGAAATATCGGCGGTGTTCGACGACGTCACCCGGCAGCAAACCCTTAAGTTATTTGAACATTCGTCCAGCCTGAAATTTACACACTGTTCAGACAAGCTTTTATTCCCATGTTCTATTCTCACTCAAGCGCCAAAGAAACTGGTATAGGCATGCGTATTCAAATACAGAGGCATGTAAACAGACAGAATACTGCGCTGCATTCGGCAACGGGCCGGCCGGAGTGGTCGTGCAGTTCTGGGCGCTACAGTCTGGAACCGAGCGACCGCTACGGTCGCAGGTTCGAATCCTGCCTCGGGCATGGATGTGTGTGATGTCCTTAGGTTAGTTAGGTTTAATTAGTTCTAAGTTCTAGGCGACTAATGACCTCAGATGTTGAGTCGCATAGTTCTCAGAGCCATTCGGCAACGCCTATATTAGACAATAAGTGTGTGGCGCATTGTTAGATCAGTTAGTGCTCCTACAGTGGCAAGTGGTCGAGATTTAAATGAGTTTGAACGTGGTGTTACAGTCGGCGCACGAGCGATGGGACACGGCAGAGTACAACACCCCTCAGTGGAAAAGCACACAAAACTTCCAGAGGGCAGCCTTACCCGCTTTAGGATAGGCCAGCTAGGGATATAATGACAGCCAGGCTGTCGAAGTATTCTATTTGTGCCATCTACGTCATTCTTACAATTATAATTCTTTTCGAGTTGCCATGGATTATGTAAAATCTTGTAGTATACGCAGTCGTCAGTATCCTTTTCCTCAATGTAATTTACGTTGTCGGGCATACTGACCACGTTACCACTAGCCTTTTCCATCAATGCACTTGAAACCAGCGTAGACACTCGCTCCCTCTCTATTTTCTCCGTCAGTATAATTTGTGGAATTTTTAATAGCGATGGTTACGTTTGACTCATCGTTTTCTTGCTATACCTCATCATAGTATCTTTTTCGACTCCTTCACTTTCATTTGTAGTTTACATTCGCTTATAAATACAAAAATTTACGTATATCGGTCAGTTTGCCACTGTATTCACTGCACTTTCACATTTCACAATGACAAAAGTCTATGAAAACCAAAGTCATGCACCACTGTCCACTTACGACTCAACACTGAATTTACGCGCGGTGGCTAGCAGACTGGACTCGCATGCGGGAGGACGACGGTTCAATCCCGCGTCCGGCCATCCTGATTTAGGTTTTCCGTGATTTCCCTAAATCGCTCCAGGCAAATGCCGGGATGGTTCCTTTGAAAGGGCGCGGCCGACATCCTTCCCCATCCTTCCCTAATCCGATGAGACCGATGACCTCGGTGTCTGGTCTCCTCCCACAAACCAACCCTCCAACTGAATTTACGTAGCTCTCACGCGATGCGATGCGGAGCCGAGCTGAACGGTGAGTGGAGAACACAATCTGAAATCGTATCACAGTGGCGTGAGGCAGGGAGTCGTTTCGGTTCAACAATGAAACAGCGCGATGCCGCAGATAGGAAGTATAGAAGTCTCATGTTTGTTGTTTGTGCAGACCATTTCTGCAGTTCCTGAACGCCCGTTCCAGTGCACTGTAAGTGTTGTCTGCTGAGGGCTTGACATTACATGTGCGGAATGGGAGGGACATCCTCCATGTTGGTACCACACTTGATTGCCTCAGGTCCAGTGCGATGTCTTCCAGTAACAGCGGCAGCAGCATATACAATGAACACACAAAGAAACTGGTATAGACACGCATATTCAAATACAGAGATGTGCAAACATGAAAGATACGGTGCTGCGGTCGGAAATGCCTATATTAGACAACAAGTGTCTGGCGCATTGTTAGATCAGTTAGTGCTCCTACAGTGGCAAGTTGTCAAGATTTAAGTGAGTTTGAACATGGTGCAGTCGGCGCACGAGCGATGGGACACGGCAGAGTACAACACCCTCAGTGGCATTGTAGAGAGAAGGAAGTACTTCTCTGGGCGGTATCAATAACCTGGTGTCTTGCTGCTTCGGTAAGTACCTCGTAGCACAGAAGTAGCGCTCAGTCGCCAGGTTCCATGTAGGTGGTGATCCTGCTGAAGTGGAGTGTTTAGGGATGCCAGTCGTTAATTCTCAACGTTTGTACTATACTTCTTTTAATACAGAAATTGTCACACACGTCACAGAATCAGCATTTGCAATATGGCGGCTCTGGACTACGCCGTTATATTCGACCCATTTCACACATTAACACAGTTTTCTGACTTTACATAATGACAGACACTGTCCACGACACGTGGCGTTCTTATAACTAATAACTTCACTTTCTGTCTTGTTTAACAGCTGAGATATGTTCTCGCGACCGTTCTTTTAGAGCCACCCCGGTTACTCGATCGTGGGTTTTGCGTGGCTCCTAGCGACTGACTCGCCCTGTCTTCCATAAGGACAAGAGAGACTCTCCATTCGCCCTCAGCTAATAAGGACACTTCTCTCGTTTCCTACACACACACACACACACACACACACACACACACACACACATATATATATATATATATATATATATATATATATATATATATATATATATAGGGTGAGTCACCTAACATTACCGCTGAATATATTTCGTAAACCACATCAAATACTGACGATTTGATTCCACAGACCGAACGTGAGGAGAGGGGCTAGTGTAATTGGTTAATACAAACCAAAAAAAAGCACGGAAGTATGTTTTTTAACACAAACCCACGTTTTTTTTAAATGGAACCCCGTTAGTTTTGTTAGCACATCTGAACATATAAACAAATACGTAATCAGTGCCGTTTGTTGCATTGTAAAATGTTAACTACATCCGGAGATATTGTAACCTAAAGTTGACGCTTGAGTACCACTCCTCCGCTGTTCGATCGTGTGTATCGGAGAGCACCGAATTACGTAGGGATCCAAAGGGAACGGTGATGGACCTTAGGTACAGAAGAGACTGGAACAGCACATTACGTCCACATGCTAACACCTTTTTATTGGTCTTTTTCACTGACGCACATGTACATTACCATGAGGGGTGAGGTACACGTGCACAGGTGGTTTCCGTTTTCAATTACGGACTGGAATGGAGTGTGTCCCGACATGTCAGGCCAATAGATGTTCAATGTGGTGGCCATCATTTGCTGCACACAATTGCAATCTCTGGCGTAATGAATGTCGTACACGCCGCAGTACATCTGGTGTAATGTCGCCGCAGGCTGCCACAATACGTTGTTTCATATCCTCTGGGGTTGTAGGCACATCACGGTACACATTCTCCTTTAACGTACCCCACAGAAAAAAGTCCAGAGGCGTAAGATCAGGAGAACGGGCTGGCCAATTTATGCGTCCTCCACGTCCTATGAAACGCCCGTCGAACATCCTGTCAAGGGTCAGCCTAGTGTTAATTGCGGAATGTGCAGGTGCACCATCATGCTGATACCACATACGTCGACGCGTTTCCAGTGGGACACACTCTATTCCACTTCGTAATTGAAAACGGAAACCACGTGTGTACGTTTACCTCACCCCTCATGGTAATGTACATGTGCGTCAGTGAAAAAGACCAATAAAAAGGTGTTAGCATGTGGACGTAATGTACTGTTCCAGTCTCTTCTGTACCTAAGGTCCATCACCGTTCCCTTTGGATCCCTACGTAATTCGGTGCTCTCCGATACACACGATCGAACAGCGGAGGAGTGGTACTCAAGCGTCAACTTTAGGTTACAATATCTCCGGATGTAGTTAACATTTTACAATGCAACAAACGGCACTGATTACGTATTTGTTTATATGTTCAGATGTGCTAACAAAACTAACGGGGTTCCATTTAGAAAAACGTAGGTTTGTGTTAAAAAACATACTTCCGTGCATTTTTTTATGGTTTGTATTAACCAATTACACTAGCCCCTCTCCTCACGTTCGGTTTGTGGAATCAGTTCGTCAGTATTTGATGTGGTTTACGAAATATATCCAGCGGTAACGTTAGGTGACTCACCCTATATATATATATATATATATATATATATATATATATATATATATATAAACCAAACTTTCAGCCAATGGGCGTTCAGATCGCTGTTGCTGGGCGGATCTGACGTCTCGTTTGAGGACATTGTGACGGAGGTTTGTCTCGGAACACTGTCTCAGATTGTAAGATCCTACTCCCGAATAGTCGGATCCTGTCCCTACTAAGGTTGCACAACATTGCCTCGTATGATTTCATCACTAATGCTCTTGCTCACGCTTAATTGTTAAATGTACATGTAGGCTGGCTGCTACTGAGCATTCCCGTGCGTAATACTTGGCTTAAACACGTGAAGGGAATGTATATATGCATTACAAGAACAGTGGAAAAAAGAAGGAAAAAAAGAAAAAGTGACAGACCACTGGTCTCGTAAAACAGAGTTCGTGAGTTCGACCCTCACTGAATTCATTCTTTTTTTTTTTTTTTTTTCACTCTGCATCTGGGAGTAGGGCCGGCTGGAGCAGCAGCTAACACATGGCAGTAGACCAATTGAAAGGGAAGTTCTACTGCCTACAAAGAGTATTCGACTTCCCTTACAGGTTTTCAAAATTCGTGGGCGGAACAGTGCTCTTTATACATTTTGCAATATAATGACATGCTTGATGATGGCATTCGCTTGTGTGCCTCGCTATAGTGTGGGTGCCTGTTATCCATGTGAAAACTCGCAAGCAGAACCTACCACTATGGCGAGATCCAAAAGACCAGCAATTTCGATCGAGGTTTGGTCCCGGGTTCAGGCCTGATTACTTCTTATATTCTAACTGACTCAGCTGCAATCGTGTCACGAAATCTGGGTACTAAGTTTTACACTGAAGCTCTAAAGAAACTCGTATAGGCATCCATATTCAAATACAGAAATATGTAAGCAGGCAGAATATGACCCTGCGATCGGCAACGCCTGTATAAGACAACAGCGCCTGGCGCAGTTGTTATATCAGTTACTGCTGTGACAATGGCAGGTTACCAACATTTAAATGCATTTGAACGTGGTGTTGTAGTTGGCGCACGAGCGATTACACGCGGGCACCTCCGAGGTGGCGATGAAATGATAATTTTCCCGTACCACCATTTCAAGGGTGTACCGTTAATATCAGGAAACCGGTAAAGCATTGTATCTCCGACATCGCTGTGACCGGTAAAAGATCCTGCAAGAACGGGACCAACGACCACTGAAGAGAATGTTTCAACGTGGCAGAACTGCAAACCTTCCGCAAATTGCTGCAGATTTCCATGCTGGCCGCCAACAAGTGGCAGCAAGCGAACCATTCGACGAGACATCATCGATATGGGCTTTGAGAGCCTTAGGCCTACTCGTGTATCCTTGATGACTGCACGACACAAACCTTCAGGCCTCGCCTGGGCCCGTCAATAGCAACATTGGACTGTTGACGACTGGAAACATGTTCCCGGTTTGGAAGAAAAAGGGCCTGAGCGCTATGGGACTTAACATCTGAGGTCATCAGTCCCCTAGAACTTAGAACTACTTAAACGTAACTAACCTAAGGACATCTCACACATCCATGCTCGAGGCAGGATTCGAACCTGCGACCGTAGCGGGCACGCGGCTCCAGACTGAAGCGCCTAGAACCGCTCGGCCACTCTGGCCGGCCCGGTTTGGAAGAGTCTCGTTTCAAGTTGTACGTGTACGTGTATGGAGGCGACCTTATGAGTCCATGTACCCTGTATGTCAGCAGGGTACTGTTCAACCTGGTGGAGGCTCTGCAATGGTGTGGGGCATGTGCAGCTGGAGTGATATGGGATCCCTGATATGTGTAGATACGACTCTGACAGGTGACACGTAAGCGTCCTGTCTGATCACCTGCATCCTTTCATGTCCGTTGTGCATTTCGACGAACTTGTGTAATTCCAGCAGGACAATGTGACACCCCACACGTCCAGAATTGCTACAGAGTGGCTCTAGGAACACTCTTCTGAGTTTAAACACTTCCGCTAGCATCCAAACTCCCCATACATGAACATTATTGAACGTATCTGGGATGCATTGCAATGCTGTTTAGAAGAGACACCGCGTACTCTTACGGATTTATGAACAGCCCTGCAGGATTCATAGAGTCTCCCACTGCACTACATACTAGAGATTCTTGCCCTCCATTCACATATGGTGCATACTGTAATTAGTGAGCATGTGTATTCCATACTGGGGCTGCTCACTTACATCGGTAGTAGCCACTTGCAGCAAATATCTCTAGCCTGCTACTGGGCGACAGAAGGATACCTGCCCACAAGGGTCAGAGAGGCAGCCCCTAGTGGCAACATATGGTCGTGCGCAGCATACTCATGCTCGTGAGCAAAATTGTGTGTAGTTCACAGTCCAATGTTTCCGTGGTTGTGTTTACATCCCTGTGGGCTGAGCATCACTTAAAGTCAGCAGCTTGACATGCTGTGTGTGTGTGTGTGAGTGTGGTGTTGACACCGAAACGCCACTTGGAATACGAACTGTCAGCCACTTAACCATTTGAAAGAAGCAAAGTTGTATTAGGAATCCTCCAGGCTGTGGATTTTATGGAGAGAGCCCATTTACAGCTAAGGATAGCAATTTGGAATTTCTGTATCTCCAGCATGCTGACTTTGGAATGGATCCGCAACTTCTTAGTGATGATGATAACGATTATATGGTTCAAATGGCTCTGAGCACTATGGGACATAACTTCTAATGTCATCAGTCCCATAGAACTTAGAACTACTTAAACCTAACTAACCTAAGGACATCACACACATCCATGCCCGAGGCAGGATTCGAGCCTGCGACCGTAGCGGTCGCGCGGTTCCAGACTGAAGCGCCTAGAACCTCTCGGCCACTCCAGCCGGCACAACGATTATAAAACCATCTTAAGTTGTAGAAGAAGAAATTTATTTACTGCTGATTGATTCCTGACTGCTTGTCCATTTGAAATCACCCAAAAAGTCTTGCTTTACATCAGTCATAAAAGTGGAAAAATGCCCATCAAATCATTAAGTGCGATAGCACATAACATGCCCTCTACATCTGCTCATTGCTTACTGGCAGAGTGCTCTGAGATTATCTTGGTCGTGAGTTTATCTAATGAGCAAGCATCTGAACTCTGTTCCTTATGATCATGTACCTTACGGTAGGTGGCACTGCCATGCTGTAAACTGATAAAGATGGACTTCTTACTGCAGGCAGGTATCATTATTAAAGCGAAAAATCAGGATGCAATGATGGTGTGCATATTCTAATACAATATTGAGGATTTCATAGTGATTCACATATCTATATACATATATTATATACGTAAACACAGCAAACTTTTAAATAGAAAAACTTCACGCTCGTAAGCTTATTGACACCAGTGCTTACTAATTAAAGTTATATATTACAGCACTGAAGATGGTCACTAAGTGACCGAAAATCGATTTTGCAATAATAAACAAAAATATACGACCAATGCTGTCTCTCCTTTCAAGTATACCCATTATCTGGTCGTAGTGCACAGGACACCATGGAGTCGCCAATCAACAATACAGAGACTTTGGGCAGATCATATTTGTGGATCGACTGACTCACTTGGCATGTTCTGTAACCTATTAAATAATTTCATACGAATTCCCTCTTATTGTATATTCACAGGAGAATCTGTCAGAAGTGGGCCAAAGAGTGAGAGAACACAGTCAGCATTGCTGCCAAATTTATTCAAGATGGCGTCGATAGGTATGGCAACAACAGATTGATGATGTCACAGATGATGTCATGGTATCCCTTGTCTTCTCGCCCCTACCCCTCCCTCCCACCACCCTCCCCTCGTTTTCCCTCTCCCCTCCCCTCTAAGTCTATGCTGAGCATTTGGTGTGGAAGGATCTCTTTAATTCATCATTTGTTGGTATGTGCAGCTGTTATCTTGTTGGAAGAATTTTCTTGCATTCACAATGCCGCCAGAAACTGGCAGGAAAAGCTTGGGAAGGAGCAAGTATTATCCCCTTGCGTCAAATAACAACTACATGCCCTAATTACACTGCTACAGATCGTCAATCTATATCAGTTAGAAAAATCGTACACATCTACATGGACAGCTGCAGATGAAAAAGATGTGGCAAAGATCATGAAGCGATACCCCAACGTAGCTAAAAACCTCACCTTAACTCCACCTACTGCTCATAAAAATCGTAAACATCCACTTGTATACTGTATTCAAACATTACGAATGACCTCGAAGGGATATTGATACGTAATCAGCATGGTTTCAGAAAACATCGTTCTTGTGCAACGCAGCTAGCTCTTCATTGGCACGAAGTAATGGCCGCTATCGACAAGGGATCTCAAGTTGATTCCGTATTTCTAGACTTCCGGAAAGCTTTTGACACCGTTCCTCACAAGCGACTTCTAATCAAGCTACGGGCCTGTGGGGTATCGTCTCAGTTGTGCGACTGGATTCGTGATTTCCTGTCAGGAAGGTCGCAGTTCATAGTAATAGACGGCAAATCATCGAGTAAAACTGACGTGATATCAGGTGTTCCCCAGGGAAGCGTCCTGGGACCTCTGCTGTTCCTGATCTATATAAATGACCTGGGTGACAATCTGAGCAGTTCTCTTAGGTTGTTCGCAGATGATGCTGTAATTTACCGTCTAGTAAGGTCATCCGAAGACCAGTATCAGTTGCAAAGCGATTTAGAGAAGATTGCTGTATGGTGTGTCAGGTGGCAGTTGACGCTAAATAACGAAAAGTGTGAGGTGATCCATATGAGTTCCAAAAGAAATCCGTTGGAATTCGATTACTCGATAAATAGTACAATTCTCAAGGCTGTCAATTCAATTAAGTACCTGGGTGTAAAAATTACGAACAGCTTCACTTGGAAAGACCACATAGATAATATTGTGGGGAAGGTGAGCCAAAGGTTGCGTTTCATTGGCTGGACACTTAGAAGATGCAACAAGTCCACTAACGAGACAGCTTACACTACACTCGTTCGTCCTCTGTTAGAATATTGCTGCGCGGTGTGGGATCCTTACCAGGTGGAATTGACGGAGGACATCGAAAGGGTGCAAAAAGGGCAGCTCGTTTTGTATTATCACGTAATAGGGGAGAGAGAGTGGCAGATATGATATGCGAGTTGGGATGGAATTCATTAAAGCAAAGACGATTTTCGTCGCGACGAGATCTATTTACGAAATTTCAGTCACCAACTTTCTCTTCCAAATGCGAAAATATTTTGTTGAGACCAACCTACATAGGTAGGAATGATTATCAAAATAAAATAAGAGAAATCAGAGCTCGAACAGAAAGGTTTAGGTGTTCGTTTTTCCCGCGCGCTGTTCGGGAGTGGAATGGTAGGGATATAGTATGGTTGTGGTTCGATGAACCCTCTGCCAAGCACTTAAATGTGAATTGCATTGTAATCATGTAGATGTAGATGTAGATGTAGGTGTAGATGTTGTACAGCTACAGATCCAAACATATTGCAAATATCGTGAAATACATTAAGCCAACTCTCCTAAACCTCACCTGCAGATCATAACAACACACAGTACGTACCGCAGACAGAGTGTGTATACCACAAAAAGATATCTGGCAGCACCTTCCAAGAGAGGGACATAAAAATGTATTCATGCACACATCTAACACATGTGGGAGCACACATGGTTTGCGGCTGGCATGCCACAGCACGTACATTCAGCACAGCGTCCAGAGGCCTACTGCCATGTACCCGATCCAGGAGACTGCAAGTGACTCAGTGCAGCGCCTCAAGCGACACCTTGAACTACCACGGTACCTGGACTGCAAGTGTGCCCCACCCAGTAGCCTGTTCGCTAATGACTAAAGCCTCACGCAGACATGCAGGCGGAAGAGGCTCTTGAAGAAATACGCGGCCACCTCTGTTTGCGGGGCTCACAATATCCCAGGGAACTTTTTGCTAGCGGCGGCTTCTTATGACTGGCAGCTCTGGAACATCAGTGGATCATCAGTACACTGACTGACTAAACTGGTGAGAAACGATGCATCTAAAACGTTACGAACGAAGTGCTTTCTGCCTTGTCACAAAGGCCATCAAGCGCATTTCACAGAACAAATTCCAAGGAAGTCTCTGGTTTGTACAAATGTGTCTTCACACGGAGACCACCTCCAAATCATTACATGTGAAAAAATTCCGTCTGCCAGCGGCCTTGCAGTGGCAGTCTTTACATAAGCAGGTTCTTTGAGAGTGATTCATAAACATTTGTCAGTTTACCCAGCGTCCCATTCTTCTTGGAAGGACAGAGCGCTTAGATAACAGGACCAACAACAGGCGAAGTGCTTCCTGGAAGGTCACGTCCACTCTTAAATGCCGCTGGCCGCCTGAAACAACAACTAGGTATGATGCACTTCCTGTCTTTGCACCTGCAAAGCGAAACTTTTTGAGATGTGTTTTTCTGTTGTTCACGAAGTCGGTCTTTCCGGAATATCTCAAAAATACCTGATTCTTCAGTTTCTCATAACGTATTTGTTGATCTAACAGCCCGCGAGCGTACTGCCAGTTCATAGTGTCTAAGGGACACAACATTTAGCCGGTCAGACATGTCGAGATCGTCAGGTGCGCTGACGAACTGAGTTCCTGAGGTGGCCGATTAATATCCCATACCTGTGCAAGCTGCTCCCTTCATGGTCCGCGCCCGCAGCCACGCGTTGTTGGTGGCGGAGACTCTAGCGAAGGAGTCTGTTGTAGTGTCGTTATAAGTTTGGCGGCCGAAGACTTCCGGCATAAGAAGTCAGCCTCGTTCTGCCAACGGCCTTGTCAAAGGAGGAGCGGATAGAGGTTCAGGGCACTCTCTTGTCCTAGGGGTGGGAAATTGCCCCAAAAGGCGGAAGAATCAGCAATGATCAATGACATGAGGATGCAGAAGGCAATGGAAACCACTGCATTAAAGACACGTAACGTGTATCCACAGGACATGTGGCCTGTAATTGAAGAAGTATCATGATGATCTCTCCATTGGCAAAAGATTCCGGTATAGTCCCCCATTCGGATCTCCGGGAGGGGACTGCCAAGGGGGAGGTTACCATGAGAAATAGATTGAATAATCAACGAAAGGTCGGGGTGTGGAATGTCAGAAGCTTGAACGTGGTAGGGAAACTAAAAAATCTGTAAAGCAAAATGCAAAGGCTCAATCTACATATAGTAGGGGTCAGTAAAGTGAAGTGGAAGGAAGACAAGGATTTCTGGTCAGATGAGTATCGGGTAATATCATCAGCAGCAGAAAATGGTATAACAGGTGTAGGATTCGTTATGAATAGGAAGGTAGGGCAGAGGGTGTGTTACTGTGAACAGTTCAGTGACCGGGTTGTTCTAATCAGAATCGACAACAGACCAACACCGACAACGATAGTTCAGGTATACATGCCGACGTCGCAAGCTGAAGATGAACAGATAGAGAAAGTGTATGAGGATATTGAAAGGGTAATGCAGTATGTAAAGGGGGACGAAAATCTAATAGTCATGGGCGACTGGAATGCAGTTGTAGGGGAACGAGTAGAAGAAAAGGTTACAGGAGAATATGGGCTTGGTACAAGGAATGAAAGAGGAGAAAGACTAATTGAGTTCTGTAACAAGTTTCAGCTAGTAATAGCGAATACCCTGTTCAAGAATCACAAGAGGAGGAGGTATACTTGGAAAAGGCCTGGAGATACGGGAAGATTTCAATTAGATTACATCATGGTCAGACAGAGATTCCGAAATCAGATACTGGATTGTAAGGCGTACCCAGGAGCAGATATAGACTCAGATCACAATATAGTAGTGATGAAGAGTAGGCTGAAGTTCAAGGCATTAGTCAGGAAGAATCAATACGCAAAGAAGTGGGATACGGAAGTACTAAGGAATGACGAGATACGTTTGAAGTTCTCTAACGCTACAGATACAGCAATACGGAATAGCGCAGTAGGCAGTACAGTTGAAGAGGAATGGACATCTCTAAAAAGGGCCATCACAGAAGTTGGGAAGGAAAACATAGGTACAAAGAAGGTAGCTGCGAAGAAACCATGGGTAACAGAAGAAATACTTCAGTTGATTGATGAAAGGAGGAAGTACAAATATGTTCCGGGAAAATCAGAAATACAGATATACAAGTCGCTGAGGAATGAAATAAATAGGAAGTGCAGGGAAGCTAAGACGAAATGGCTGCAGGAAAAATGTGAAGACATCGAAAAAGATATGATTGTCGGAAGGACAGACTCAGCATACAGGAAAGTCAAAACAACCTTTGGTGACATTAAAAGCAACGGTGGTAACATTAAGAGTGCAACGGGAATCCCACTGTTAAATGCAGAGGAGAGAGCAGATAGGTGGAAAGAATACATTGAAAGCCTCTATGAGGGTGAAGATTTGTCTGATGTGATAGAAGAAGAAACAGGAGTCGATTTAAAAGAGATAGGGGATCCAGTATTAGAATCGGAATTTAAAAGAGCTTTGGAGGACTTACGGTCAAATAAGGCAGAAGGGATAGATTACATTCAATCAGAATTTCTAAAATCATTGGGGGAAGTGGCAACAAAACGACTACTCACGTTGGTGTGTAGAATATATGAGTCTGGCGACATACCATCTGACTTTCGGAAAAGCATCATCCACACAATTCCGAAGACGGCAAGAGCTGACAAGTGCAAGAATTATCGCACAATCAGCTTAACAGTTCATGCATCGAAGCTGCTTACAAGAATAATATATAGAAGAATGGAAAAGAAAATTGGGAATGCGCTGGGTGACGATCAGTTTGGCTTTAGGAAAAGTAAAAGGACGAGAGAGGCAATTCTGACGTTACGGCTAATAATGGAAGCAAGGCTAAAGAAAAATCAAGACACTTTCATAGGATTTGTCGACCTGGAAAAAGCGTTCGACAATATAAAATGGTGCAAGCTGTTCGAGATTCTGAAAAAAGTAGGGGTAAGCTATAGGGAGAGACGGGTCATGTACAATATGTACAACAACCAAGAGGGAATAATAAGAGTGGACGATCAAGAACGAAGTGCTCGTATTAAGAAGGGTGTAAGACAAGGCTGTAGCCTTTCGCCCCTACTCTTCAACCTGTACATCGAGGAAGCAATGATGGAAATAAAAGAAAGGTTCAGGAGTGGAATTAAAATACAAGGTGAAAGGATATCAATGATACGATTCCCTGATGACATTGCTATCCTGAGTGAAAGTGATGAAGAATTAAATGATCTGCTGAACGGAATGAACAGTCTAATGAGTACACAGTATGGTTTGAGAGTAAATCGGAGAAAGACGAAGGTAATGAGAATAAGTAGAAATGAGAACAGCGAGAAACTGAACATCAGGATTGATGGTCACGAAGTCAATGAAGTTAAGGATTTCTGCTACCTAGGCAGTAAAATAACCAATGACGGACGGAGAAAGGAGGACATCAAAAGCAGACTCGCTATGGCAAAATAGGCATTTCTGGCCAAGAGAAGTCTACTAATATCAAATACCGGCCTTAATTTGAGGAAGAAATTTCTGAGGATGTACGTCTGGAGTACAGCATTGTATGGAAGTGAAACATGGACTGTGGGAAAACCGGAACAGAAGAAAATCGAAGCATTTGAGATGTGGTGCTATAGACGAATGTTGAAAATTAGGTGGACTGATAAGGTAAGGAATGAGGAGGTTCTACGCAGAATCGCAGAGGAAAGGAATATGTGGAAAACACTGATAAGGAGAAGGGACAGGATGCTAAGACATAAGGGAATGACTTCCATGGTACTAGAGGGAGCTGTAGAGGGCAAAAACTGTACAGGAAGACAGAGATTGGAATACGTCAAGCAAATAATTGAGGACGTAGGTTGCAAGTGCTACTCTGAGATGAAGAGGTTAGCACAGGAAAGGAATTCGTGGCGGGCCGCATCAAACCAGTCAGTAGACTAATGACCAAAAAAAAAAAAAAAAAGTTTTGTCTCCCCCTTATCGCCAATAGTTTTGTTTGCTGAGGGTCTCCTTAATTAAACGCATTGATGGTTCCCAAGTCCTGCTAAGATTACAGCCGCAATCTCCGTTGATGAGATCGTCCCTGGTGCTAATTTCTGTGGTCTCAAAGACGAAGCTGTCTGAGTATTTGGAAGATGGTACCAATATCCTGGTACGTTCGAATTCCATCACGTGATTCTTGGACAAACAGTGCTCTGCGATGATCGATTTGTTGGGACACATCAGTCGAACGTGCCTCTGGTGTTCTCGGCAAGGACCTTCGACGGTGCGCACTGTCTGTCCAATATATGTCTTCCCACATTGACAGGGGATCTAGTATATGCCTAGTGAGGCAGACTCCTCTGCATCTGAAATGGTGCACGCACTGCGTACTAGGGTTCTCAGTAGTCACTCTTTGTGAAGGGTGGCGGCAGCTGTCTGTATGAAAATACAGGTCAGTGTGGGTTTTCTTCCGTGGCCCAGGATACAGTCAGCTCTTCACATGACCATGACGTCTACTAATGGTATTGTTCCTTCTGTTTCGGTCTACATAGTGAATTTGTCCGCAGCCCATGGTCTCGCACTCGCATCCTTGCTTCCCTAGCACGGGGTCCCGGGTTCGATTCCCGGGGGGGGGGGGGGGGCAGGGATTGTCACCTGCCTCGAGATGACTGGGTGTTTGTGTTGTCCTCATCATTTCATCATCATTCATGAACGTGGCGAGATTCGACTGAGCAAAGGTTGGGAATTTGTACGGGTGCTGATAACCGCGCAGTTGAGTGCCCCACAAACCAAACATCATCATCATCATCATCCATAGTGAATTCGATGTTGGGATGTGTGGACTTCAAATGTGTAAGGAACTGAAGGAAAGAGTCCGTTCCATGGGGCTAGATGATGAACGTGTCTTCCATATTACGTAGAAAAAACACATTGGTTTCCTTTTGGATGATGACAGGGCTTCCTCCTCGAAATTCAGCGTATATAGATTCGCGACCACAGGTGACAGCGAGCCGCCAATTGCGACTCCTCCGGTTTGTTCGTAGTATTCTCCATCAAACAGAAAATACATGGAGGTCAGGACATGCCTGAAATGGTCGGTGGTCTTCTCGTCAAATTTCTGACCAATAAGCTCTGGTGATTCTCGTAGAAGTATCCTGGTGGATAACGACGCGACGTCAAAACTCACCACGAATCTGAGTCTTTAACTCTGAAGTTGTTGATGCACTTCACAAAATCCACAGAATCAAAGATACGATGAGTGCATTTATCCACAAAAGGCTTGGTTCTTTCTTCAGGTACTTTGCCGGCAAATTTGTAGGTGCCCTAATGTTTCCATGGGACGCAACGGCACACAAACTTTGTGAACTTTACGGAGCCCATAAAGTCGTGGTGGTACAGGTCCTTGAGATAAAAAATTCATGGTGACCCCTCTGATAGATCCGTGTCCTTGAGAAGAGACCTAGTTTTGTTCTCCACCTCTTCGAGGGGGCCAGCGTTGGCCTCCCTTTGGGTCTCGTCATCTAGCATGCTCTGCATCTTTTCAGTGTAATCCCTGTGGGAAAGAACAACAGTAGCGTTGCCTTTGTTAGCAGGTAAAACAAAAATCTCAGGGCACTCTCTGAAGTCACGAATAGCCTCCCTCTCTGTGCTAATGTTCATTTTTATAGGCTTAGTTCTCGTCGGAGCATGACAGGTTTCATACCGTACATTTTCAGTTGCTTGAAGCAGTAGTAGCGCCACAATTTGTTCAACTGCGCTGACGACGTCCATGCTTGGTGTGAACTTAGGGTTGGTAGCAAAGGTAAGACCCTCCTCCAAAACTGAAACTGCATTGTCAGTCAGCCCCATGTCAGTCAGATTGATGACTGTCTTGGATGGGGCCTCCACTGGTAGCCTTACTAAGGGCGAAATCGGCTGCCACCAGGGTAACACCGTGGATCCAATCCCAGGTCCTGAAATTATAATGATCAGCCAGTTGCGAATATAGTCTAAATGGTTCGTGAAAGTTGTACTCAATGCTCCGGCGGGTAAAGTGCACTTTCTCACATATCAAAGCAAGGCTGACCCGCTTCTTAATTCTCCTGGCTGCTGCAGAATCGATGTGACGCGTGACCTTAGCAAAATTCGGCAGAACCTGCTGCGCACAACATCTCTTCAGAAACGCAAGAGGACTCAGGAAATGCCGTCTTTGGCGGCGGAGCTTGCCGAAGTTATTCACGCTGCGATGCATCTCCTCCTTATAAAAATGTAGGATGAAGGGGTAGGGGATATTAGTGAGCTGTGTCCCCTAGAAAACCTTCCTGTAGAATGAGTCTGCTTCAAGAGATTGCTCAACTTGTCCAGCATCCTATTCTTCTCGGAGCACCGGAGCGCTTAAATGTCACTGAGGAAATACTAGGATAATCATCCTGTCTTCCCATGTTCAAACCATTAACCATATTTCCCAGAATGACTAGAAAGGCAGAAGAACGCTCTTCCCTTGTTAATAACCTGTCTGCAGACCACCCCATCCCAGACACGTGTGAGCCCGCAAACCAGAGTTTTCCCCAGGATACCGCATTCCTATTGGTTCCCATGAAAGTAGTGGACAGCACTTTAATAAATATAAACCCCAATGCCTGCAACATCATCCTCATTCTGCACTTGTCTGAAGTCATATTTGTTGGTTTATGCTCAGTCTTGTTGATCCACGAGGAAGTGCTCGGCAGCAGCAAATACCAGCAGTACCAGTGCCATCGGTAAATGGCTAGGATAGTCTGAGTTCTTGGAGGAATTCACATACTACGAAGTTTTTTATGTACTTAAATGTGTTTTAGTCAGTAAATTCAAATTTTGTAGTACTGAACATGTTTGTTAGTAGCACACAACAATTCTTATTGTTTTTGTTGCTGCTGCAGCATATATACATCAGATGATGGCTGGACTCAGTTGTAAACTAAAGGCAAAAAGGTAGTAAGCCAATGAGTCTGGGGATGGTGCTGCACAGTTACCAGACTACTTGGAGGATTCTCCAGCAGCAGTTCAACCATCACAGCAGTCATCTAGGTAGATATTCTCGATAAAAGAATTTCCACATATATTAGCAGCTGTGTACGTTCTAATTTCGTAGTACTGAGTGCTTTGACATGTGCTAATAATATACAATAACTCTTTGTGTTGTTGCTATAGTATTTATTCCTGAAATGCTGGCCGATCTCGATCGGCAGCAGGAGAGTGAAATATGGCAACAGCATGCCAATGAGTCTGGGGGTAGGATTGTACAAAACCCGTAGAATAGTTGGAGCAGCCTCCAGCGTCAATTCAACTGTCGCCACAGTCATGTAAGTGCATATGAAGGTTTCAGTTTTTTGTAGTGCTGTAATTTTTGTGTGAATCTCTTTTTAAAACAATGTGATATGTTGCTGTAGGTGATGTGGGAAGCTGGACCTCTGACTCCATGCTGACCCCGACATGGAGATGCCAGAGTGGGTGGAGGATATGGAGCGGGAACTGCAACTATGTGAACGTCACAACGTAGGGTCAGAGATGCTGGAGCTGGTGGAAGTCATCCCTGACGACCTTGGGGCAGAGTGATATAGATAATTTATATATTCATCCTGCTTATTCTTTATTTTTATATTAGCTCATACACTACTGGCCATTAAAATTGCTACACCACGAAGATGGCGTGCTACAGACCCGAAATTTAACCGACAGCGAGAAGATGCTGTCATATACAAATGATTAGCTTTTCAGAGCATTCACACAAGGTTGGCGCCGGTGGCGACACCTACAAAGTGCTGACACGAGGAAAGTTTCCAACCGATTTCTCATACATAAACAGCAGTTGACCGGCGTTGCCTGGTGAAACGTTGTTGTGATGCCTCGTCTAAGGAGGAGAAATGCGTACCATCACGTTTCCAACTTTGATAAAGGTCAGACTGTAGCCTATCGCGATTGCGGTTTATCGTATCGCGACATTGCTGCTCACGTTGGTCGAGATCCAATGACTGTTACCAGAATATGGAATCGGTGGGTTCAGGAGGGTAATACCGAATGCCGTGCTGGATCCCAACGGCCTCGTATCACTAGCAGTCGAGATGACAGGCATCTTAACCTCATGGCTGTAACGGATCGTGCAGCCACGTCTCGATCCTTGACTCAACAGATGGGGACGTTAGCAAGATAACAACCATCTGCACGAACAGTTCGACGACGTTTGCAGCAGCATGGACTATCAGCTCTGAGACCATGGCTGCAGTTACCCTTGATGCTGCATCACAGACAGGAGCGCCTGCGATGGTGCTCTCGACGACGAACCTAGGTGCACGAATGGCAAAACGTCATTTTTTCGGATAAATCCAGGTTCTGTTTACAGCATCATGATGGTCGCATCCGTGTTTGGCAACATCGCGGTGAACGCACATTGGAAGCGTGTATTCGTCATCGCCATACTGGCGTCTCACCAGGCGTGATGGTATGGGGTGCCATTGGTTACCCGTCTCGGTCACCTCTTGTTCGCATTGACGGCACTTTGAACAGTCGACGTTACATTTCAGATGTGTTACAACCTGTGGCTCTACCCTTCATTCGATCCCTGCGAAATCCCACATTTCAGCAGGATAATGCACGACCGCATGTTGCAGGTCTTGTACGGGCCTTTCTGGATACAGAAAATGTTCGACTGCTGCCCTGGCCAGCACATTCTCCAGATCTCTCACCAACTGAACACGTCTGGTCAATGGTGGCCGAGCAACTGGCTCGTCACAATACGCCAGTCACTACTATTGATGAACTGTGGTATCGTGTTGAAGCATCATGGGCAGCTGTACCTGTACACGCCATCCAAGCTCTGTCTGACTCAATGCCCAGGCGTCTCAAGGCCGTTATTACGCCCAGAGGTGGTTGTTCTGGGTACTGATTTCTCAGGATCTATGCACCGAAATTGCGTGAAAATGAAATCACATGTCAGTTCTAGTATAATATATTTGTCCAATGAAAACCCGTTTATCATCTGCGTTTCTTCTTGGTGGAGCAATTTTAATGGCCAGTAGTGTATAATCAGTGTTCTTTCTTTGAAGCGGACAAGCTTCTTCAACGCTATTTTTTGTAGCAGTGCACATAATCCGTGTTCTTGCTTTGAAGCTGATTAGGTTAATCAATGTCTAGAAATCTGCACTTATTTTTTCGTTTTTCTTTCTCTAAGTCAGCGAGCTGAATGCGTTTAGGGGGCCACTCCACCAAACCACCACGACGCTTTGCAATGGCCCTGGTGCTTGGACTGGTGAAGACATCATCAAAACGCAGTCCTGTCAGGCATGCTTCGCCCATATCAGGATGGGTCTCGTTGCTGCACAGGCAGCCAGCATAACTGCCTCCCCCCCATTACCTCCATCTCAACTGCCACACCTGTGTCATCACTCTGCCAGCTGTGGGCTGCAAATGGCCGACAGGCTTCCACCCATCCAGTCATTAGGACGCCACTGCCAACTGAATCAGGGCTGGGAGTCACCGACACATCTCATCCCCCCATAATGGCAGCCATCTCTGCAACCTGGATGCTCCTTCTGGCCTGATGCATCGCGTGAGGAGGCTCCAACTAACTGCCAGTGACCTCACAAGGATGATGCACCATGCCACCGAATACCTCCTATTAGTGGCGCACACTGTAATTTAATTGTGGCATTGCGTTACTGAGTCAAAGTGATTGAAGATGCATTTGAGGAGAGTATCTCGTTTACTCACATAGAAAACCCAACTGGAGGATGAAGAGATCCAATTAGCTTTCTGAAAGCACGCCTCTCTGTGCAGGAAACAGGACTCTGGTGTTGAAGAGAGAAACATTGTATGTATTTGAGGGGAAAATGGCATGGTAGAGCAGAGCACCTCAGCCACTAAGTCGTTTCATGAACTCACCTCGAGTGCTCTACAGGCCAAGTTTTCCGAAATGGAAATTAGAGGGTCAGGTAAAACACGCAGATGAGTACTACACCTCGGTATACACTCACATGTCTTTGGTCCCATAAATGTAGGGTCCATCTACATCAAACTTCCGAAGGATATAGCAATCAAGCATGCATATATTAATGTCAAAAATTAAAATGATAGGTTTTGTTTTTCAAGGTCAATCCTAGCTTGCAAGAGAAATTATAAGACAAATCCACAGCGTACATCTCAATACGGAAGAGATAATGATATTTGTAGATTTTATGACTTCGATGTTGTTGAGTTCCCTGTTAAGATCCACGACATACCTAAATTTGAGACTCAGAAAATTGGCTCATGTTTATGGTTATGGCCAGTAGAAAGAAAAATGCAGTCAGACGAGCAGAACAAACGGGATAAACATGAAGTCCATGGACACTTCATTTCTGCTATTTTACAGGTTAGTGTAGACTGCTGCTGTTCTCTGAGGGTAATAGGCATCACTACACATGGATCAAAGACATGTACTGCCTACTTTCCTCCTAACTGGATAATCGTAATGGTAGAATGTATTATTGCCTTAGTGTTTGAATGTGTTTTCCACAAGCGAGTCATTAGCATAGTATCTTGTAGATTGTTCTACCAAGAAACTGGATTGTTTTGTAATGCACACTGAGCAAAATAAGTTCTTAACGATTAAGAATATCCGCCATCAGGAGCGATGTCCCTTTGTAACCTATGGTGAATTAAGTGATGAAAATAAATTTCTAATGTTTAAGAGGGCCCATCATCAGGAGCGATGTCCCTTGGCAGTGTATGCTGAATTAAGTGCCTCCTCACTACTGTGACTTGCTGCGAAGGCGACACTAAAGGCTTAAACAGCACCTTCACATAAAAACGCTTACCATATGCTGTAGTGTACCAGGTCTTAACCACCACAAATCATTTGTTAGGGACAATTCTGTGATTTGGCTGCTCGCTGAGGTCGAAAAACTTTCTTGGGAGGTCGATAAGCTTTACAGCAGCAGCACTCTCATGACTAAGTCGAAGGAGAGTAATGATTAGTCCGATGGTGTAGATGACTGTCGTATATTTGTGCTGTTAAAAATAACAGCGTAAACTCCTCGCAAGGACTACTGCTGTCTAATGAGAATGTTCCGTGGTGCCACTCACAGTGCATGCAACTTTAAATATAAATTACTCTGTCACAAACACGTCTTTTTTCACAATTTGAGCGGATTTGATGCTCACTTTTGTCTTGAGCAGTTGGCTGAATTCGGTATGAAGAATTATTAATACAGGTTCCCACCTAAGAGTCTAGAAAAATACATTGCATTCTCCAAATGAATGACGCCAAGAATTATGCTCCATCTCCTATACTCACTAAGTTTTACCAAGGCACCACTCCAGACACTTGTTGAAAATCTGCCTCAGGATGATATGTACATCACACCAAGTACATATCCCCATGACGCCAAGTTTCAGCTTGTGATAATGAAGGGGCTAGTCCTCCGTCCAGGGATTTCCATTTGAGTTCTGGAAGCATCTCCTAACACCTACTTGTTGTTCAAACCTACCGATAACAAATACAGCAGCCCGCCTCTGAATTACTTCAATGTCCTCCTTCAATCTGACCTGGTACGGATCCCAGACATTGGAGCAGTACTCAAGAGTAGGTCGCAATAGTGTCCTACATGCGCCCTGTTTTACAACTGAACCACTCTTTCCTAAAATTCTCCCAATAAACTGAAGCTGATCATTTACCTTCCGTACTACAGTTCTCACATGCTGGTTCCATTTCATGTCGTTCAGTAACCTTACATCCACATATTTTAACGTATTGACTGTGCCAATCAAGAAACTAGTAGTACTGTGACCGAACACTGAAGGTTAGTTCTTCCTACTCATCCGCATTCACTTACATTTTTCCACTTTTAGAGCGAGCTTCCATTTATGACACCAACTAGAAATTTTGTGTAAGTCATCTTGTACCTTCCTACAGTCACACAACTTCGACTCCTTACCACACTACCACAGCATCATCAGCAAACAACTGCGGATTGTGCCCACGCTGTATACCAAATCATTTATGTGTATAGGGAACAACAGCAGTCCTATCACAGGTCCCTGGGGCACTCCTGATGACACCCTTGTCTCTGACGAACACTTGCCGTCAAGGACAACATACTGGATTCTGTTATTAAAGAAGTCTTCGGACCACTCTCATGTCTTCGAACTTATACCACATACTCGTACCTTCATTAACAGCCTGCAATAGGGCAACGTGTCAAATGCTTTCTGGAAATCTAGTAATGCGGAATCTGCCTGTTGTCCTTCATCCATAGCTCACAGAATATCATGTGAGAAAAGGGCAAGCTGAGTATCTCATGATTTCTAAAACGATGCTATTCGTGGACATAAGCTTCTCAATCTCATATTGCTTTGAAGTCAGTGTATGGAAAACTTTGTCTGCCACTAGGGAATATAAAATATCTAAATTTACTATTGACGGCACTGAATGCGGATGTTGATGATGTTGATTTGAAGTGAGGAGTGGTCAATATCATGATGATCAGCGCTCTGGCGAAAAGTCAGTGTGCCAATCTCCTGGGTGGGGATGAAGGCTGTCCGATATGTGGAACAGTTCATAGTGTATTCATAGTGTAGGCAACGGTGAGGAATGCAGTATTATATGCTGCAGTTCATAGTGTATTCCCCACCAACTTAGGGATACGGCCCGACAGTTCACAAAATTTCACCACTCTTTTAACACTGGAATCAGTATCGGCGAGAATGGTGGGCAGATCTCAATTGAGATTTAGGGCTGCCCTAATATCATTAGACAGAACACACATTACCAAAATATGCTGAACTGAAAGTGGCACACCACAAATTTCAGAGAGTGGTAGAGCCTCCCACCAGAGGAGGTAGTCATGTGTTAACGGGCTATGTCCGATGCACAGCCTGGTAAGCAGAACCTCCTTCCAGCAGTGTGGTTGACATGAAGTCTGCCATGCCTGTGTAGTCGATATGAGCGATCGCAGTTTGTTTCCTGTCATCTGAAATCATTCATTCTCCCACTGTTTCATGATGCTTCTGTCAGAAAACGAGATGATGGCGTGCAGTGCGATGAGACATTGACAGACAGCACCACCCCGATATGCTTCCTTGGAGGTTTCGTCGGCCATGTCGTTTCCCTGTATCCCTATGTGGCCAGGTACCCAGCAAAAGATTACCTCCTTCCCACGGTGTTGGAGCTGCTGTAAGGAATCATGGATGAACTGAATCAGCTGGTCTAATGGATGCATTTGGTGAAATGCTTGTAGTGCAGTAAGCGAGTTGGAACAGACAAGAAACCTCCTACCGCTACCGAGCGAGGTGGCGCAGTGGTTAGCACACTGGACTCGCATTCGGGAGGACGACAGTTCAATCCCGTCTCCAGCCATCCTGATTTAGGTTTTCCGTTATTTCCCTAAATCGTTTCAGGCAAATGCCGGGATGGTTCCTTTGAAAGGGCACGGCCGATTTCCTTCCCAATCCTTCCCTAACCCGAGCTTGCGCTCCGTCTCTAATGACCTCGTTGTCGACGGGACGTTAAACACTAACCACCACCACCACCTCCTACCGTTACATCTGTGAATCCTCTCCAGTGCCATCAGAATGTCATATAACTCCACATTGTAAATTGTTTCAGACGATGCACTTTGAAAACCCTGTCAGGAAAAACAGCAGAACAACTGTGGACATTGTGGACATTCTCTTGCTGGGATCCACCGGTATAAACTATGATCAAACCGTTTTCGCCCATTTTAAATACATACTACAAAGTTGTATACCAGATTAATTTTTTACAAGTTTTCTTGTACTATGTCAAGCTTAAAATCTCAAAAGCCATTGTATTGGTCATAGGATTTTGTACATTTCAGATGCTATATAATCTTCCTCTAGTACAGGCAACAAAACTATACACTGGTCCATGGAAGCGACTTCGATCAGTGGTCGCTGTTCCTGTGGACCAGTACATGTGTATTTAATGGAATCACCACATATGGTTGATTTCAATACGCAGACGTTACTTGTTTCCCCATATATAGGAAAAGACAGACGCGGTAAAATCTTATTGAGATCTCTACCTGGTAACGTTAGCGAAGCTTTTATAATTCGTAATTTTATTCAGTTATGTGTGACAGAAAAATAACGAGAAGAGAGACACTGTGTTGTCAACAAAGACTCCGGTACCATTAAACTATTCTATTTCCAGCTTGGTTACCGTAGGAATACGTAGACGAGATTAGGTTGTACTTACAGTCAGTCGTTCGATGTCGATGAATTGTAGGTGTTATGCCTCTGAATTTCTTTGTGCAGTCCATGTATACTATGCATGGCTATCAATTTCCTCCTGTATGTTAGTGTGCTAATTTACTCGTAGTTGGACCTCTCTACCTAGCCAGTGATGGGTAGAAAAATACACGGTCTTATAACTAATTGATCGGAGCTGTTGAAGCGTGATTGGACTTCGAGAGAATTGGAAGGGTCAGCAAATTGGCGGGGGACATCTCTTACTCGTCGATATCAGATGGATTCAAGTGCTTTACGTCGAAGAATGGAAGATTCGTGAGAATACGACAACTGAGCGATACTGTGACGAAAGAAGAGTTGCGACGTGAGCTCTACACAGTTTCTTCAAAGAACTGTGGGAAAACATATTACAGCCTCTCATATAGGTGTCGTGAAGTGACTGTAATGAGAAAGTTAGGGGCTAATACGAAGGTTTCTACGACAACCAGCAGCAGCCGAAGTTCCGTCTTTTGCACCAGGTTCCATTTCCACACTTTCTTTTTTCTGTTAATTTCCAGATTCAGTTTATTGTTTGATTGTTAGATTCTGCGATATTTTGGACGCTGTTTTATGTTTGCAGCCCAGTCAGCGCAATAATCCAATCTCTAACGCTTAAATCAACTGGTGGGAAGTAATTCACACGCAGTACAGGCGATCGCTCGTTTAAAGTCAGAGTATGTGACACTGCACTTGGATCTCGACTGGTGAATGGATGCTTGCTGCATCTCCTTATGTATCCTTTGTCGTCAACTTCAGAAGCAACACGATGCATAGATGACCACATAGATAGCTATTGAAGTCTTGATAGCGTTGAAAATTGTAGAACACATTCTTCTGCTGGTGAAGTATCGAAATTCTTCCAAATACTGTAGGTCACCTAAATAGTCGAAATAGTAGTCGTTATTTGTAATTTGAGATCAAGACTGGTGTTAAACATGGAGATGGATTGTCACCATTGTTGTTCAATATAGCACTGGACGAAGTGATCACGCAGTGGAGAGCAATAAACGAGGAAATGGGAATACCAAAGACCCATGTGGGTGACAAAAAGCACAACAGGGCTCAAGTGGACTGCCTAGCCTTTGCAGACGACATAGCAGTAGTAAGTGAGACGGAAGAAGACGCAAAGACACAACTCGACAACTTAAGTAAGGTAGCCAGAAAGGTGGGACTGGGATCGCCTATAACAAGACAAAGACATTAAATACCACTGCAGACTGGGAAACACCGGAAGGTACTGCTCAAATGGTGGACAAATTTAAATACCTGGGAGAATTTATAACAGGAAGGAACAGGAGCAAAGAGGGAATAACAGAGAGGATAAAGAAGATGAGGTCAGCCTTCTGTATGACGAGAGAGATATACAATAAAAAGAATATATCCACAGAGGCAAAGATAAGTCACTACAAGGCAACGGTGAGGAATGCAGTATTATATGCTGCGGAAACGATGACACTAGGAAGAAATGGAGCAGAATAACTAGAGAAAGAAGAGAGAAAAATATACTAGATCCCAAAAGAGGAGGAGAGAGGTGGATGCGAAGACCTAGGGAAGACTTGTACTGGAACATGAGAACAATATCCGGGGAAATCAGATTCAAAAGGGCAAGGTTTTCTGGACATGTAGTTAGGATAAGTATAGATAGAATGACGAAGAGAGTGTGGGTAACAACAGGGAGGACAAGGGGAAAGACAGGAACCAAGTGGGTTGTTGAACTTCGGAAGGACTGTTTGGAAGTGGGGATCAAGGTCGAAGGAAAGGAAAATTGGAGGAAGAAATATACACCGAGCAATATGCCGGAGATCAACGACAGAGAATAATACAGGAAAAAATTAGAGTGTCACCAGTGGGGCCGGCAGGAGAAAAGGACATTGAAGATCTCGGAAGAAGAGCGGGAGAGAGGAAGGGAAAGAATGAAGAGGTTCTGGGAGAAGAGGAAGATGCAGTCCACGAAGGGGCTACTCGTGGTGCTACAGAGGCTGTAAGAAGAAGATTTTTTTTTAACATAAGCTACCTAGTGAGTTCCAGGTCCTCCAGCAACATATAAATTCACAATTCATCATTCTCAGGATTTCCACATTGTCTTCGGTAATGTATCTTGCATAATTACACCGCAGAATCTTGTAATGTTGAATGTATTTCTAACAAACCTAAGCTGATCAATATATGTAAGCGTCCTATCTAATAGGAACGCTAAGGGCCTTTTTTTATGAAGAGATCTAGCAAATTCTTGTATGGTTTTAAGTACAGTCCTTTTCCGATGGCTGATGCTACCATCATGCAGTTAGGCCTTCTCGTTTCCTTTAGTTGTTCCTCGGAGTTCTGTGCGTTCTTGACTGTCCTGTCAATAGCGGCAGCACCATCAGCCCCTGAACCCACCGCTGGGAGGCCTACGAGAGCAGGAATGAAGAAGGGAATAACTCCACCTGAGGTCTTGAGTACAGGTAGAACCTCCGATGCTTTCATAAGTCTTCTCCCTCTTTTATGCTTCAAAGTCTGTTTTGCTGCACACATAGCTGCCAAGATAAATTTTTTTACACACCTCTGTTCCGTTTTCTTCTTCATCATTATTGTCTTTTTCTTCTCTAATGCACGATGTGTGACATTCATAACTTTGTTGAAATTCACCCCCAAACCTAACTTAATATTACCACAATGGTTTTATGAACTGCAAATGCTACAATGCGCTAACCTGTACCAATATCTCTTCTCGCATATACACTCCTGGAAATTGAAATAAGAACACCGTGAATTCATTGTCCCAGGAAGGGGAAACTTTATTGACACATTCCTGGGGTCAGATACATCACATGATCACACTGACAGAACCACAGGCACATAGACACAGGCAACAGAGCATGCACAATGTCGGCACTAGTACAGTATATATCCACCTTTCGCAGCAATGCAGGCTGCTATTCTCCCATGGAGACGATCGTAGAGATGCTGGATGTAGTCCTGTGGAACGACTTGCCATGCCATTTCCACCTGGCGCCTCAGTTGGACCAGCGTTCGTGCTGGACGTGCAGACCGCGTGAGACGACGCTTCATCCAGTCCCAAACATGCTCAATGGGGGACAGATCCGGAGATCTTGCTGGCCAGGGTAGTTGACGTACACCATATAGAGCACGTTGGGTGGCACGGGATACATGCGCACGTGCATTGTCCTGTTGGAACAGCAAGTTCCCTTGCCGGTCTAGGAATGGTAGAACGATGGGTTCGATGACGGTTTGGATGTACCGTGCACTATTCAGTGTCCCCTCGACGATCACCAGTGGTGTACGGCCAGTGTAGGAGATCGCTCCCCACACCATGATGCCGGGTGTTGGCCCTGTGTGCCTCGGTCGTATGCAGTCCTGATTGTGGCGCTCACCTGCACGGCGCCAAACACGCATACGACCATTATTGGCACCAAGGCAGAAGCGACTCTCATCGCTGAAGACGACACGTCTCCATTCGTCCCTCCATTCACGCCTGTCGCGACACCACTGGAGGCGGGCTGCACGATGTTGGGGCGTGAGCGGAAGACGGCCTAACGGTGTGCGGGACCGTAGCCCAGCTTCATGGAGACGGTTGCGAATGGTCCTCGCCGATACCCCAGGAGCAACAGTGTCCCTAATTTGCTGGGAAATGGCGGTGCGGTCCCCTATGGCACTGCGTACGATCCTACGGTCTTGGCGTGCATCCGTGCGTCGCTGCGGTCCGGTTCCTGGTCGACGGGCACGTGCACCTTCCGCCGACCACTGGCGACAACATCGATGTACTGTGGAGACCTCACGCCCCACGTGTTGAGCAATTCGGCGGTACGTCCACCCGGCCTCCCGCATGCCCACTATACGCCCTCGCTCAAAGTCCGTCAACTGCACATACGGTTCACGTCTACGCTGTCGCGGCATGCTACCAGTGATAAAGACTGCGATGGAGCTCCGTATGCCACGGCAAACTGGCTGACACTGACGGCGGCGGTGCACAAATGCTGCGCAGCTAGCGCCATTCGACGGCCAACACCGCGGTTCCTGGTGTGTCCGCTGTGCCGTGCGTGTGATCATTGCTTGTACAGCCCTCTCGCAGTGTCCGGAGCAAGCATGGTGGGTCTGACACACCGGTGTGAATGTGTTCTTTTTTCCATTACCAGGAGTGTACTACCTCAGCTTCATCAGCTAAAATTCGATCTGCAGTGTGACGTCCTGGGAGATCTTCATTTGCTGCACATGCAGTGTCGTGTTCCTTACACACCTCATCGAGAAGATTAATCCTTTAATTATCGCATGCCAACCGTTTTTAAGGCTATGTTGTAGGTTCACAGTAGTTATCTCTGGCAATGTACAATTCGACCAGTAGTTTGTTGAGAATACCACCACCATCACCACCACCACCACCACCACCTCTAATGAGTCACCTATCGTGCATGTTATGCTTCTGTGTGGCTGTAGTCTGTGCACCCCATTATATAGAAAATAGTTGGCTTCACTCCAACTGTTTTGTGTTGGAGCAAAACAAAGTCATTTAACTACTGCTTCATTTCTACGACATCATATGATCCTCTCTATGAGAAGGACATGTGGTTTTGAGCTTTTCTGCATTTTCTCTATGTAAAATCATCCTGCAGTTTCAGTACCACTGCTGTATTTTAAGATGTAGGTTCTGGGATTTGTTCTCTGTATTTTGGAAACTGTAAATATCGAACTTGATTGTTTAGTAGGTATTCCTTCTCAAATGCTGTCTTTCGTTTTGAAATACATACTAAATCACCGATGTTCAGTTTCTGTTTTCATTCATCCATCATCTTAATATGCTTGTGATAATGACTCCTACATATGGTATACAAACATCGACTGGTCTCATTTTTATTGTGTGATGTTCGGTTCAATTATACTGTACGATTATTTGTTGTAGGATATCTGTCCGTTTGTATGGACCAAGACGGTTAAAGGCATTCACATTTGAGCTTTCAGTGTTCAGTTCAGGAGTTCAACGATACTTACGTTTAGATGGATGAATGTTGGATAGTGGAGTATTCCATACCGCTTCATCACAGTTTTGAAATATCCATTTTAAACTGTCCACTGTGATCTGTTTAAGGCAGCGATTCATTCCTATCTGCAGCTATCGCTCAAATATTTCTGCAACATCTCCCCCATTTTTATTTTTACCAGTAATGCACAGGCGAATTTACGGTACGTGTCAATGACCATTCACACATGAATATTCCGTCATATCTATAAGATCCTCTACCCCATAAGTCATGCAAACCTTTAATTATAACTTGTCTATGAGGGTAAGTTTTGAATGTTGGTTTGTGTAGTTATCGAACTACCGTCTCCACACTTATTCGATGATATCTCCCTCTCTAAGCTAGGAAAATTATTGAAACGACTTCATTCAAATGAGATGTATTACCAGCGGCAGCTGATGCCATAAGCAGTTGTACCTGGTCTTTTAGCTCACTGGGATCATCATAATGTATGCACAGGGGGAATCGGTTGTTCACTCTTTTATGCTGAACGTCGAAATCAAAGCAGCACGAAATACAAATCCATTACAAAACCTATATTAGATGCACAACAAAGTAGCAGTAAGGGTTTTTTAGTTACCCAGCAGCTTTTTATGTACATCTGCAAATGAAATATTACACCATACATTTCCAGATCTTTCGGTGAATAATTTATGATTTTTGAGGGTCTTAGGAAAAGAAGGCTAAGCAGACCATGCGTTCTTTGAAATTCCCTGTCACTGATCTGTATTTTGTTATCTGTTGAAACTTGCAGGCTGAATTCTGGCGTCATATATTCTGTCTTCATAGCATAGCTGTGACACTAAATGAAATCGTCAATGGCATCGCTATCATTGTGTAATTTTGCTGAGATTTGCCTGAGGGAGTCAGTAAGTGAGTTCAGGGTTTCTACTAGTGTTCCCTCCCACTCCAAATGTCCTGGCAGTCCTTCGCCAGGCGACACGTCCGAGTTTTTGATTTCTCGTAAGTTACTTAGATCGTAATAACAGTTAGTTTAGTACCTTTAATAGTAAGATTTAAAAACGGTCTGATACACGTTTTTAATGAGTAATTTGTATCACTTTCCATTACGAATTAGTCCAGAACAGAGCTTAAGGTTGGGTTGTAAAAGTATATTTGTTTACGTTTTGGAACAATTAACTTAAAAAATCCACCCAGTTGTTCTGTTTTTCTTTCCAACAATTTAATTTGAGCACGTCCTTTCACTGTTAAGTTCATGTATTCGGAAAATAGCGCAAATCTTAATTTGTTGGATTTATAATCTTTTGCACTAGTCGCTTGTTTACGTGCAGTTTGTTGGCGTACAATAAAGTTACATTCTGTTGTGATTAAGATATTTTAAAGGATTCTGCAGTTGAGTGAGTGTTAACTTCTTGTTGTTAGCGGAAATAAATAACTTTTTGCGTTACATCATACACCTGAACCGCTAACCTGTATTACATCATACACCTGAACTGCTAACCTGTAGGTCAAATTTTTGCTGCTCATAATTAACGAATATTCGTATAGCGTAAAGTGTGTTAAGTGATTTAATTCTAGTTATAAGCGTGTAATCTGTATTGCAATGTGGATGTTACAGTAAGATAGTCAAAGAGGGAATGGTATGTATAGACTGTGGATTGGAATGTCACTGAGGTGACTGTGGTGGGGAACTGAATGGAGAACACAACGATGATGTCCCTTGGAAGTGCAGGCTTTGCGAAAAAGACAAGAGAATCGCTGGGCAAGAGGCAAAGATTTGTGCCCTTCAGGCTGAATTAGATCACGCAAAATTTGAACTAGATAGGGTGACGGGGTAAAAAGATCTTGGGAACTGGGTAAAGGTAACAAGCAATGGGAGAAAGGAGAACAGCTCTTCACCTTCATCTACATTTGTGCTAACAGTATTGAATAAACTTGACTTGTTACATGAAGTAGGAGGAAAAGAGCCTCATCCAGCTGTATGTTACACTAGGGTACAGCAGACTTCTAGCAAGAAACTCTATGTAGGACAGTACCGAAAGAGAGCAGGAAGCAAAGAGTCCTGCTGATAGATAGTAGGTGTCTGAGGGGTGTATACCAGTTGGTACAGGACGAATTGTGGACAGGGTACCAGATCACAATTATTGTTAAGTGACATCGTTAGCCAGGTGACAGCAGACGTTGAAACTTTGTGCAAAAGTTCTTGCAAATAGGATAAGGTTATTATGTTTGGTGGAGCAGGGAACATCCTAACTACGAACAGTAATTACAGCATTACAGGTAACCTGGACGAAATAGGAGTAGCAACTACACAAACAAATGTGGGTTTTGTGGAGATCCTGCAGCACCATGACCAGCCCTGGATAAACAATGATGTGGGCTGTGGGAACACTGACTTGAGCAGGCTGCTGCTGACTGGAGAGAAATCTCATATGAGTTTGCTACAGTTGGGAGATGGGAATATACTAGACATGTCCTACAACTGAACTGGAGAGGGAAAGATAGGTTGCTGAGTTTCCTGCAGATAATAGATACGGGGCCACCATCTCACACAGGAAGATCCCTGTGGTTAGTGGGGTCAGAGGAACACGTTTTTTAAGTTGGAATCAGGATTCAGGCACCCGGTTTTGAAAGCTGTAAAGAAAAAAACAGAAGAGCCCCAAAAGATGGTAAATAATGCACAGAAAAGTAAAGTTAGCACATTTCACCAAATATTAGAGGACTGAGTAACGAGCTAGAAGAGCTTCTTGTCTATCTTTTCAGAGTCTCTAAATTTTCCAAACAGACATCCTGTTCCGTCTGAGAACCACATAACCACAGGGTTGGGTAAGTTACGTATAGAAGATTACACTATTGCAGCTTACGCACGCAGAACTAATGTGTGTGTTTTAATGTATCTAACATCTCCTATTCCCACAAGTTCAAAAAGACGTAGACAAGTAGATTTGGTAGTGATCAGCACATAGAAGCGTTTCCTCGTGAGTTAATTATGAAAAATAGTTCACTTTTAATTGTTACTGTTCATAGATCCCCACTGGAAAATTCTGAACCATTTATGTGTAATCTGGATTCCCTACTGCGCTGTCAAACAGCAGCAAGCAGTTAACAGTCTGTGGCGACTTCAAAGTAGATTTTCTAAAGAAATCTGATAAGAAAATGATGTGAAACCCTAATTTGTATCCTACAATTTGGTATCAGTAGTTAACTTTCCAGCAACTGCTGTATAAAGACAGTAGGACCCTAACTGATAATGTTTTCTTTGGTGATGCTTAAACCAAGAAAATAACTTGTGAAAGGAAAAGGTATCTTGTGGCAAAAACTAATAGGGATCCTGCAGTAGTCACACACTACAAAAACTACTCAAAATTTCTAAGAAACATATTAAAAAAACGAAGAACATGCAAATAATTTCAGAACTCAGTATTTCCGACGACAGGCTTGAGGCTATATGGAATGTAGTGAAACGAGAGACAGGACAGCCAGCCATAAAAGAAGACAACTTCGCTGTTGAACTGAATGGGAGTGCTATAAATGATGAGTCACAGGTAAAAAATGCATTTAAGCATCATTTCTTAAATATAGTAGAGAGCACAGGGACAAACAGTTCAAGAGCAAAATCACATCATTATACTGAAATTTAACTTTCATAAAATTCAATCACATGAATGTATCACCAACTTCTCCTACTGTAATTAAGAAAATTATACATTCTACCAAAAATAAAAGCTCATCTGGTTAGGGTGGTGTTTCCAATAGAGTACTAAAAATCTGTTCCCATACAATAAGCCCAGTCTTATCTAAAATATGTAGTGTATCACTGACTAAAGACATTTTTCCAGAGGGATTGAAATGCGCCATTATTAAATCCCTCTTTAAGAAAGATGATTTAGAGATGTCAATCACTACCGACCCATTTCACTGCTGACATTATTTTCCAAAATTTTTGAGAAGACAATGTATGCTAAAATATTATCTCACCTTATCAACAATAGTATTCTTATCAAATCAGAGTTTGGTTTTCAGAAGGTTACTCTATTGAGATGTGTTTTACACATTAACTCACCAGATATTATAAGCAAGAAATAGTAAAATAGCGCCAGCTAGTATTTTCTGTCGCCTATCAAAGGCGTTTGACTGTGCAAATCACAGTATTCTTCTAGATAAGTTGACGCTTTGTGGGATTGATGGCATAGTCAACCAATGGATAATGTAACATCTAACCAAAAGAAAGCAGGAAGACCCATTTCTAGACGAGTTGTCACAGCGATACACAGTCGTAAAGGAACACACCAATCCAAGTTGTTGAAACAAAATCAATGCTTGAAGTTTCCGATGACACTCTTGCTGTAGCACTGGAAACTCTGGAACAAATTCACAATGAGCTTGATAGTGAGCAGATTCTGCAAGGAATAAAAATGTAGCTTAGCTATTATGTGCAACAGATTGAGTGTGGACGTTGTTGCTACGTTGGCAGCCAAAGGAATCCTTCAGTTGATAAATAAATTGGACTTCAGTGAGTCGTTAGCCTGTACGTCAGTTATAATCCAATACTTCATGACCATTTGTGTCTCAGTCACAAGATGCGAGAAAATGTTTTCTGAACTGAAACTAATAAAAAATTATCTTCGCTCTACAGCGAATCAAAAACGACTAGCGAATCTGTCCATGTTATCAATACTGAAAGAAACAGATTTCAACGACGTTACTGAGAATTTCTTAAAAATAAGGGCACAAACCAGGTCCTACAGTGATGTCAATAATAACCCAAATTTCGACCGCTCCCACTGCCAAGCTGTTAATGCAACAAACCCCCCTCCCCCCATACAGCGACCCGGACTGGATTACCGGTAGTGCTGGGTCTTTTTCTTTGACAGAACTACACCAGGGCGCAGACAACCTAGTGCTACGAATTGAGGAGCTAACCGGAGCAAGGTCTGAATCCAGTGATGAATCACTGAGGAAGACATGGCGGTCGGTCGAATGAAGAGTGGTCTTCAAAGCCTAAACACGGAGTTAACTAAGTCTTTTTTTAACTACTATCTAGTACTTAAGTTACGAAATTAAGTGATATTCTTACTGTACGAGTTTTGTTTCCAGGCTATAAAATAAGAGATAATTTTCTTATTATACTCTTCATTATTTCATTGCACTCTGCCTGATGATTGCTGTGATAACTGCTTATTCGTATTTTGAGTTGTTTAATTATACCTTTACATATGCGTACTACAGTTACGAGAGATCCAGTACATACATTAACAATTTTCGTAATTTTATCCTTCTTTTAATGTGTCTAAGGACGTTGATGCCCTATCCGTTGAGCACCCGTAAACTTCAAAAGAAACAAACACATACACACACGAGTACACACATTACAAATATTTAATTTTTCATCAGCCATTACATCTACATCACTCACGTTTTAGAAAATGAGCACTACAATTAGATTCATTTCTAAGCTGACCGGTGGCCTACTTTAGTAGCTCCACCGCGGGCCTCCGACGGCTTTAGTCCGCCACTACAGCTTACGATGGACTCAGAGAGTCGGAAATGGATAGTCTAATTTAGCAAAAACGAAAAAATTCTTACTGAAGGTGTTTATATTCATACTTCCTGTGCACTGAATAAAGTCACAGGAGCAAAACATAGATATAATTAAAAATATATCTTCTCTGCACTGTATCGACAGATCGCCGACTGTTAAGTCCTAACAGGCAGAATACCCTTCGCCATTTTCTCTTAAGACACGGAACTTCCCGCTTACGTATCACAGCACATGCAGCGGCGCAGTGCAATTGCGCGACGATCGGAATTTATACATTTCTTTCAAACACGCTGTAATTCTTACTGACGTATTACATACTTACAGCCTTTGCTCATCACTACATTCACTCTGTATTGCCATATATTGTAATATCTGAATCTCCATAATTATGTAAAACGTGTAATTACAGAAAATACATAAAGGAACGATTATGACAAGGTACATAAAGATCTCCCCAAGAACATTCTGGGTAACGTAAAAACTATCTACGCCATTTGGCAAATGTGTGACTTCCACCTGTTCTCACAAATATGGAAAACGGTTTGAGCTCATTTACATCCTGTCCAAATCGTACTACATGATATGTCCTCACTCACAAAAGGCGGGACAAAATCCGTTGACCTAAATAGTAGAAAGTGAAGTGCAGTTTCCACATAATATAGCCCTCCATCCTCATGCTGAGAAGGCTTTATGCTATTTCGTAATAGCGCGTTCAAGTCAAGTTGCCAGTCAGTAGTCCTTAATTGTATGCTGGATAAGAGTCGTGTGAATCCATAATGTACGAGAGGTACTCACTCGGATAGTGGCAGTAGTTCAGCCATATCGTTATTTCACCGAAGTTGAGTCCGTTCAGGCCGTTGCTTTGGTATCCGCCGTTAACGTGGTTGCAGAAACAATCGAGGACCGCGGTCCCATTTGCTGCCAGAAAAAGCAGCAACCTTGCAGCTACGTCCCCTGGATGCATTGTTCCAGCTGTTCAGACTGTGATGGAAACACTCGAAGTGCAGATCGCAGGCAGCACAGGCTAAGTATAGCGACAAACGTAGCGGAACTCTTTCCGCGGGATGATTAAACCACAGGAAGGATGACGTCTCTCATCCGGATCACAGCCATATCCCGGGTTTGCTGTGACAGTGGCCTGCTGCCAACACACACTGGCACACAAAGTTTTTCGTTCCTTTTATACGTACATCTGCCATATGCTTTTACGACGACAGAGAGTTCCACTAATAGCGGTGGAGGCGATGACAAGAAATGTTGTTTTACTATTCCGAAACAAAAATCGCCAGGCCCGCCAATCTTTAGCACTGAATTGGGAAGAGGGAGATTTTAGATAGCTGTAGTTAGTAGAACTGAATTTTCTGTTCATAATGAGTGATGATAAAGCAATGGCGTAGTAAATACGCTGGTGAACTGAACATTGTGACCACTGGAATGGGATTTTCACTCTGCAGCGGAGTGTGCGCTGATATGAAACTTCCTGGCAGATTAAAACTGTGTGCCCGACCGAGACTCGAACTCGGGACCTTTGCTTTTCGCGGGCAAGTGCTCTACCAACTGAGCTACCGAAGCACGACTCACGCCCGGTACTCACAGCTTTACTTCTGTCAGTACCTCGTCTCCTACCTTCCAAACTTTACAGAAGCTCTCCTGCGAACCTTGCAGAACTAGCACTCCTGAAAGAAAGGATATTGCGGAGACATGGCTTAGCCACAGCCTGGGGGATGTTTCCAGAATGAGATTTTCACTCTGCAGCGGAATGTGCGCTGATATGAAACTTCCTGGCAGATTAATACTGTGTGCCCGACCGAGACTCGAACTCGGGACCGTTGCCTTTCGCGGGCAAGTGCTCCACCAAATGAGCTACCGAAGTACGACTCACGCCCGGTACTCACAGCTTTACTTCTGCCAGTAAGGTAGGAGACGAGGTACTCACAGCTTTACTTCTGCCAGTAAGGTAGGAGACGAGGTACTGGCAGAAGTAAAGTTTTGAGTACCGGGCGTGAGCCGTGCTTCGGTAGCTCAGTTGGTAGAGCACTTGCCCGCGAAAGGCAAAGGTCCCGAGTTCGAGTCTCGGTCGGGCACACAGTTTTAATCTGCCAGGAAGTTTCATTGTGACCACTGTACGCCGCGTAAAATACAGGGAGCGGAAGGCTATTTACAATTTGTACACAAAGCAGATGGCAGTAATAAGAGTCGAGGGACATGAAAGGGAAGCAGTGGTCTATGATGGCTGGTGCAGTAAGAGTAACATAACGATGTGGCAGCAGTTTGCAAAAAAAAAAATGCAATTTCGGATTATCCGATGAGCGGACAAAGCCGCCAGAGCGAGTGGCGGGATTGGAGTGGGACGGAGGGGGGAGGGGAGGGGAGGGGAGGGGGGCGGAACGAAGGAGGTTTGCGTGAGAAGTCTTTCCAGGCAGAGAAAGTTACTCCCCTAGCGCAGACATTCCAGATAGGAACGAATTTTTTTCCCCCAAAGGAGCGGCCATCACTCTTCCAACACTGCCCTTCCCTAAACCTCAGGCCGGCCGCAATGGCCGAGCGGTTCTAGGCGCTTCAGTCTGGAACCGCGCGACCGCTACGGTCGCAGGTTCGAATCCTGCCTCGGGCATGGATGTGTGTGATGTCCGTAGGCTAGTTAGGTTTAAGTAGTTCTAAGTTCTAGGGGACTAATGACCTCAGATGTTAAGTCCCGTAGTGCTCAGAGCCATTTGAACCAACGTAACCCTCCCCTCTTCGCCAAACCCGAAATCTTCGGGTGGAGGGAGATTTTGAATGAACAGAGCTACTGTGGGAAGAGATTACGGCGTAGAATCCGTATACACTGAAGAGCGAAACAAACTGGTACGCCTGCGTAACAAGGTGTAGGGCTTCCACGAGCACGCAGAAGTGTCGCAACATGACGTGGCATGGACTCAACTAATGTCTGAAGTAGTTCTGGAGGAAATTGGCACCATGAATGCTGCAGGTCTGTCCATAAATCCGTAAGAGTACGACGGGGTGGAGATCTCTTCTGAGCAGCACGTTGAAAGGCATCCCAGGTATGCTCAATAATGTTCATGTCTGGGTAGTTTGGTGGCCAGCGGAAGTGTTTAAACTCAGAAGAGTGTTCCTGGAGCCACTCTGTAGCAATTCTGGACGTGTCGGATATCGCATTGTCATTCTGGAATTGCCCAAGTCTGTCGGAATGCACAATGGACACGAATGGGTGCAGGCGATCAGAAAGGACGCTTACATGTAACCTGTCAGAGTAGTATCTAGACGTGTCAGGGGTACCACGGCACTCCAACTGCACATGCCCCACATCGTTACAGATTCGCCACCAGCTTGAACGGTCCCCTGCTGACATGCACGGTGCATGGATTCATGAGGTTACCTCCGTACCCGTGCACGTCCAGATTCTCGATACAATTTGAAACGAGACTCGTCCGACCAGGGAACGTGTTTCCAGTCATCTACAGTCCAATGTCAGTGTTGACGGGCCCAGGTGAGGCATAAAGGTTTGTCTCGTGCAGTCATCAAGGGTAGACGAATGGGCCCTCGGCTTCTAAAGCCCATATCGACGATGTTTCGTTTAATGGTTCGCACGCTGAAACTTGTTGACGGCCGAGCATTGAAATCTGCGCCAATCTGCAAAAGGGTTGCATTTCTGTCACGTTGAACGATTCTCTCGTCGTCGTTTGTCCCGTTCTTGCAAAATCTTTTTCCGGCAGCAGCTATATCGGAGATTTGATTTTTTACCGGATTCCTGATATTCACGGTACACTCGTGAAATGGTCGTACAAGAAAATTCCAACTTCATCGCTACCTCGGAGATTCTGTGTCCCATGGCTTTGCGCCGACTATTATAATACGTTCAAACTCCCTTAAATCTTGATAACCTGCTACTGCAGCAGCGGTAACCGATCTGACAACTCCGCCAGGCACTTTTTGTCTTACATACACGTTGCCGACAGCAGCGGAGATATTTGCCTGTTTACATATCTCTGTATCTGAATAAGCTAGACGATACCAGTGTCTTTGGCGCTTCAATGTATGATGAAAGGACCTAAAAGACCGCGTCCTACGTAAGCGACCGCAGTGGCCTACAGCGAGAGATGTCTCTGGATACGTGACACACGAGCAGCGAGCACCAGCATTGGACGATACTGTTGGGCCTCCTGTGTGTGAGCGGCCGTCTCACGCTACAAGATGGCTGCTGGAGCCGACTAGCTGTTTCTGTAAGACGGTACCGCTGAACAGCCGAACATTGTAGCTCGAGAGTTAGGCGGCAAAATTAGCTTTTCTTAGGAAAATAAAGCTATAAAGGAGCGCTGTGCGTGAAATTCACGAAGGGAGTAATCTTCATGGAGACTTTCATAATTTATGTTCCGGCGGAATGAAAAACGCCGGCTCGGCGATGAAGAACGGAAGAGTGGGGAGGGCTTTCAGACGACATGAGCCAGTAGTACGCTGACGAACCCCTCTCTAGGACGACGCCAAGAAGAAGCGGCCTCTACACGATGAGAATATAAGGTACCCGACGCGTAGCCGCGGTCGGAGTGGCAGACTAGCCGCCATACAAACGCTACAGCAGTGGCTTACTCTATTGTTTTCCTTCCATTGGACTTGTATATACCGAAGGGCACCGATTATTTGCATTTCACCATTTCCTTACGACACGTCTTTTTGAATAAGCAAATTTAAGTGCTGTCAATTTAGTGTAATTTAACGTTTCCGGACACATGTCCACGTAACATATTTTCTTTCTTTGTGTGTGAGGAATGTTTCCTGAAAGTTTGGCCGTACCTTTTTGTAACAACCATGACAGATTGAATAGCAACGTGGAGAGGCTACAACCCTGTCTCACTCCCTTCCCAACCACTGCTTCCCTTTCATGTCCCTCGACTCTTATAACTGCCATCTGCTTTGTGTACAAATTGTAAATAGCCTTTCGCTCCCTGTATTTTACCCCTGCCACCTTTACAATTTGAAAGAGAGTATTCCAATCAACATTGTCAAAAGCTTTCTCTAAGTCTACAAATGCTAGAAACGTAGGTTTGCCTTTCCTTAATCTATTTTCAAAGATAAGTCGTAGGGTCAGTATTGCCTCACGTGTTCCAATATTTATACGGAATCCAAACTGATCTTCCCCGAGGTCGGCTTCCAGCAGTTTTTCCATTCGTCTGTACAGAATTCGCGTTAGTATTTTGCAGCTGTGACTTATTAAACTGATAGTACGGTAATTTTCACATCTGTCAACACCTGCTTTTTTTGGGATTGGAATTATTATATTGAAGTCTGAGGGAATTTCGCCTGTCTCATACATCTTGCTCACCAGACGGTAGAGTTTTGTCAGGACGGCCTCTCCCAACGCTGTCAGTAGTTCTAATGGAATGTTGTCTACTCCCGGGGCCTTGTTTCGACTTAGGTGTTTCATTGCTGTGTCAAACTCTTCACGCAGTATCATACCTCCCATTTCATCTTCATCTACCTCCTCTTCCATTTCCATAATATTGTCCTCAAGAACATCGCCCCTGTATAGACCCTCTATACACTCCTTCCACCTTTCTGCTTTCCCTTCTTTGCTTAGATCTGGGTTTCCATTTAAGCTCTTGATATTCATGCAAGTGGTTCCCTTCTCTCCAAAGGTCTCTTTAATTTTCCTGTAAGCAGTATCTATCTTACCCCTTATGAGATAAGCCTCTACATCCTTACGTTTGTCCTCTAGCGAACTCTGCTTAGCCATTTTGCACTTCCTGTCGATCTCATTTTTGAGAAGTTTGTATTCCTTTATGCCTGCCTCACTTGCTCCATTTTTGTGTTTTCTCCTTTCATCAATTAAATTCAGTATCTCTTCTGTTACCCAAGGATTTCTACTAGCTCTCGTATTTTTACCTACTTGATCCTCTGCTGCCTTCACTATTTCATTCCTCAAAGCTACCCATTCTTCTTCTACTGTATTTCTTTCCCCCATTCCTGTCAATTGTTCCCTAATGCTCTCCCTGAAACTCTGTACAACCTCTGGTTCTTTCAGTTTATCCAGGCCCCATCTCCTTAAAGTCCCACCTTTTTGCAGTTTCTTCAGTTTTAATCTACAGTTCATAACCAATAGACTGTGGTCAGAGTCCACATCTGCCCCTGGAAATGTCTTACAATTTAAAATCTGGTTCCTAAATCTCTGTCTTACCATTATATAATCTATCTGAAACCTTTTAGTGTCTCCAGGGTTCTTCCATGTATACAACCTTTTTTCATGATTCTTGAACCAAGTGTTAGCTATGATTAAGTTATGCTCTGTGCAAAATTCTACCAGGCGGCTTCCTCTTTCATTTCTTAGCCCCAATCCATATTCCCCTACTACGTTTCCTTCTCTTCCTTTTCCTACTGTCGAATTCCAGTCACCCATTACTATTAAATTTTCGTCTCCCTTCACTACCTGAATAATTTCTTTTATCTCATCATACATTTCATCAATTTCTTCATCGTCTGCAGAGCTAGTTAGCATATAAACTTGTACTACTGCAGTAGGCGTGGGCTTCGTGTCTATCTTGGCCACAATAATGCGTTCACTATGCTGTTTGTAGTAGCTTACCCGCACTCCTATTTTTTTATTCATTATTAAACCTACTCCTGCATTACCCCTATTTGATTTTGTGTTTATAACCCTGTATTCACCTGACCAAAAGTCTTGTTCCTCCTGCCACCGAACTTCACTAATTCCCACTATATCTAACTTCAACCTATCCATTTCCCTTTTTAAATTTTCTAACCTACCTGCCCGATTAAGGGATCTGACATTCCACGCTCCGATCCGTAGAATGCCAGTTTTCTATTTCCTGATAACGACGTCCTCTTGAGTAGTCCCCGCCCGGAGATCCGAATGGCGGACTATTTTACCTCCGGAATATTTTACACAAGAGGACGCCATCATCATTTAACCATACAGTGAAGCTGCATGCCCTCGGGAAAAATTACGGCTGTAGTTTCCCCTTGCTTTCAGCCGTTCGCAGTACCAAAACAGCAAGGCCGTTTTGGTTAGTGTTACAGGGCCAGATCAGTCAATCATCCAGACTGTTGCCCCTGCAACTACTGAAAAGGCTGCTGCCCCTCTTCAGGAACCACACTTTTGTCTGGCCTCTCAGCAGATACCCCTCCGTTGTGGTTACACCTACGGTACGGCTATCTGTATCGTTGAGGCACGCAAGCCTCCCCACCAACGGCAAGGGCGGGTGGGGGGGGGGGGGGGGTTGTCTATTATGATTCGTTGATGTCTGTGGTTTTGAAGATGTCGCTAATTTCAAGCCGTGATAATTTGAAGTTTATTATTGATAATGATTGTGTTAAGCCTAGCCGGCCGGGGTGGCCGAGCGGTCCTAGGCGCTTCAGTCCGGAACCGCGCTGCTGCTACGGTCGCAAGTTCGAATCCTGCCTCGGGCATGGTTGTGTGTGATGTCCTTAGGTTAGTTAGATTTAAGTAGTTCTAAGTTCTAGGGGACTGATGAAGGTAAGTCCCATAGTGCTCAGAGCCATTTTTGTTAAGCCTATCGCATTTCAGTTTCGAATGCTTCTTATTCAGAAGGTGCGAATCCCTTCACCTAAGATTATTGATCTACACCTTTAAAAACTGTCTGTTATTGCTCATTTGAGGCTCAAGGATTCAAGAATTTACGATATCATGTTGACAAAGAGACAGGTGTATCTGTGAAGTACAGACACGTAAACGGAAGCCTAAGTGAGGTTCAGATAACACATGCCGGCATGCGGTTGCGCAACGTACGCCTATTCGAGCTCCTCTTTCAAATTCCCAATAAACGCGTCAGTCGAGTTTCGAATGAACATGGCAGTGTCATTTCTGCTTACAAAGAGAGGCGCAGTGCTGGATTTTCCCTTGCCTATTCTCGGTTGAGTTCGGCAAGTTAGGATACATTTCTTGAAACACATTCCGTCATTTATAACAGTATCCAACTACCGTGCACTGGTCATCTCTGACGGACAGCCTATGACGAGCGCCATTTCCAAAGACACAGCACGTGCGAGCGGAGCGCTCGCGGCGGCGCGTGCTCCAACTGCCGCCCAGAGTTCCACGGCGGGCCGGCGCTGTCGACACAACACGCTTCTGACGTAAGGTATAACCGTAGGGCTGTTGATAAAATATCCATATGTCGAAATTTTTCCCACGAAATATCGATATATAAGAGCTATATTTTTTAACCAACTCATCGATATACACTATGTTATCAAAAGTAACCGGACACCCCCAAAAACATACGTTTTTCATATTAGGTGCATTGTGCTGCCACCTACTGTCAGGTACTCCATATCATCGATCTCAGTAGTCGTTAGACAACGTGCGAGAGCAGAAAGGGGCGCTCCACGGAAAGTGGTCAGGTGACTGGGTGTCACTTGTATCATGCGTCTGTACACGAGATTTCCACACTCCTAAACATACGTAGGTCCACTGTTCCCGATGTGATAGTGAAGTGGAAACGTGAAGGGACACGTACAGTACAAAAACATACAGGCGGACATCGTTTGTTGACTGACAGAGACCGCCGACAGTTGTATCCAGACAATCACACAGGAACTCCATACCGCATCAGGATCCACTGCAAGTACCATGACAGTTAGGCGGGATGTGACACAACTTTCATTTCATGGTGGAGCGGCTGCTCATAAGCCACACACCACGCCGGTAAATGCCAAACGACGCCTCGCTTGGTGTAAGGAGCGTAAACATTGGACGATTGACCATTGGAAAAACGTTGTGTGGAGTGACGTATCACGGTACACAATGCGGCGATCCGATGGTAGCGTGGGTTGGCGAATGCCCGGTGGACGTCATCTGCCAGTGTGTGTAATGCCGACAGTAAAACTAGGAGGCGGTGGTGTTATGGTGTGATCGTGTTTTTCATGGAGGGGGTTTGCACCCCTTGTTGTTTTGAGGGGCACTATCACAGCACAGGCCTACATTGATGTTTTAAGCACTTTCTCGCTTCCCACTGTTGAAGAGCAATTCAGGGATGCCAATTTCATCTTTCAACACGATCGAGCACCTCTTTATAATGCACGGCCTGTGGCGGAGTGGTTACACGACAGTAACATCCTTTTAACGGACTGGCCTGCACAGGTTCCTGACCCGAATCCTATGGAACACCTTTGGGATGTTTTGGAACGCCGAATTCGTGCCAGGCCTCACCGATCAACAACCGTACCCCTCCTCAGTGCAGCACTCCGTGAAGAGTGGGCTGCCATTCAGCAAGACGACTTCCAGCGCCTGATTGAACGTATGGCTGCAAGAGTGGAAGGGTGGGTCAACACCATATTGAATTCCAGCATTACCGATGGAGGGTGCCACGAACATGTAAGTCATTTTTAGCCAGGTGTCCGAGTACTTTTGATCACATAGTTTATTTGTACCTCGGGACTGAAGAGGACGCATGAAATTACGCTGATCATTTTGCAGCTGACACATGTTAACAGAATAAGACTTCGCCACGGTACTATAGTGCCACAGCCGTTTCATCGCTGACGTTGGCAGCACTCGAGAACAGAACACACTTCTCTCGAAGTACGAGTATATCGATTTCTGTTGCAATACAGCTAAGAGAACACCATGGCCACCGCCCGACTAGTCAGAAACAAACTGTAGCTGTCTCTACCCAAAATGTTGTCGTCTGTAACTAAACCTAGAAAATCGGTACTAGGTTGGTTTATATTTTATTTCGAAGAAAAGAATTACTATTTCTGTAAAGAAATGTTTTCGTGTATGTTTTACGTGTGACATGACGTAAAATGTTATGATTTGCGCTTTCTGACCCATTTTTCGGTGATATAAAACACGAAGGGGTTCAAATGGCTCTGAGCACTATGCGACTCAACTTCTGAGGTCATAAGTCGCCTAGAACTTAGAACTAATTAAACCTAACTAACCTAAGGACATCACACACATCCATGCCCGAGGCAAGATTCGAACCTGCGACCGTAGCGGTCGCTCGGTTCCAGACTGTAGCGCCCAGAACCGCACGGCCACTCCGGCCGGCAAACACAAAGGGGACATTTCCTTACAGCAATTATACTTTTTTATTTAAAATCATAAAAACATCGTAGCCAAGTACCGATTACCTTAGCTACACATCAGATGAGGGGTACGGTAACCAACACTTTGGAGAGCAGTAGGTTAGCAATGCCGATCGAGGAATCGAGCATAACTCAGCGGCAATTGGAATTTTCGCATTCGCTAATTGTTTTTTCAGCATATGAAGACAAATTTTCATTTCTATCTTGCGTAAGATTCATAGTTAAAGATTTATCTTCATTGCAGTGAAAGCTTCATTTAACGCCCGAACAATATTGATCTACAATTGGGCCCCCTTCACAGCCCCATTGCATACAGGTTTCCGCAGCGGTTGATTGACCGACGCTATCTTTCAAACAGTAGTGCACTGAAGTTAGTGCTGCCACGTTAAGCGGACAAAAGAACGACCAGCAAATTTGCCGTCGGCCGCCACCACCCAAGTAGCGGCGCTTGTGACCAAATGCACGGTTACACACATTGGCGGATTTTCTACAGTTGAGAGAGATTTTGTTCAATGTGAGTTGAGTGTTCGTGAGTTCGCACAGTAACTTTTGTCTGCTTTTTTCTGCTGTAAACATGAGTAACCTAGACACAGATAATGAAATTTTAATTTCATTTATTCAAGAATGGACTGTTTTGTGGGATAATATGCTCGGTGTATTCAAGGACTGACATGCTACCAGAAAAGCTTGGGGTGAAGTTTGCCCAGGAATTCGCAGCTACCACAATGTGCTGAACGAAACTGAATACAATTATTTTACCAAGGACACACGTTTTCACTTATATATTCTAGACGTGGTACCCTCACACTATAGATTGGCACAGGATCTTTATACAGGGTGATTCAAAAAGAATACCACAACTTTAAAAATGTGTATTTAATGAAAGAAACATAATATAACCTTCTGTTATACATCATTACAAAGAGTATTTAAAAAGGTTTTTTTTCACTCAAAAACAAGTTCAGAGATGTTCGATATGGCCCCCTCCAGACACACGAGCAATATCAACTCGATACTCCAACTCGTTCCACACTCTCTGTAGCATATCAGGCGTAACAGTTTGGATAGCTGCTGTTATTTCTCGTTTCAAATCATCAATTGTGGCTGAGAGAGGTGGCTGAAACACCATATCCTTAACATACCCCATAAGAAAAAATCGCTGGGGGTAAGATCAGGGCTTCTTGGAGGCCAGTGATGTCACGGGCTGCCTGGCGGCCGATCCATCGCCTCGGGTAGTTGACGTTCAGATAGTTACGGACAGATAAGTGCCAATGTGGTGGCGCTCCATCCTTTTTCGTAGGACTCTCCATACAGTTGATTGTGGAATTTTCAGCTCTCTGCTAGCTCTGCGAGTCGATTTTCCTGGGCTGCGGACAAATGCTTGCTGGATGCGTGCTACATTTTCATCACTCGTTCTCTGTCGTCCAGAACTTTTCCCTTTGCACAAACACCCATTCTCTGTAAACTGTTTATACCAACGTTTAATACACCACCTATCAGGAGGTTTAACACAATACTTCGTTCGAAATGCACGCTGAACAACTGTCGTCGATTCACTTCTGCCGTACTCAATAACACAAAAAGCTTTCTGTTGATCGGTCGCCATCTTAGCATCAACTGACGCTGACGCCTAGACAACAGCGCCTCAAGCGAACAAATGTACAACTAAATGAAACTTTATAGCTCCCTTAATTCGCCGACAGATAGTGCTTAGCTCTGCCTTTTGTTGTTGCAGAGTTTTAAATTCGTAAAGTTGTGGTATTCTTTCTGAATCACCCTGTATTGTATGCCAATCCTTACTTAATTATTTGTTTCTTTTTTATTATTGTGTCAGAAGAAGACATCTGTCAAAGGAACTCATCGACATTCAGAGGTAATTGAAGAATATCTTGTCATCCTTCTCTTCAAACAACGTGTAGAAAGCTCCATCCTCGCGTCTTTCTTAAATTAATTGATTTCAAATTAGTCGATTTTCCTACTCCTTTTCATTAGTCGACATAATAACAATAAACGTACATAGGAAAGCCTAGACTGCCGTGATCAAGTATTCACTCCACACTTTGTATACATTTACTGGGCCATAAAAACAACATAATGTACAAATAGTAAGGTGCACTACTTTGGCAATTCCGAAAAAATCACAAGAGAAGTTTTACGCGTCTATAATGTACCTGGTGTGTCCTCGCGAAGATACCAGTCGCAAGAAGTTATTGTAGTCAGTCGGTTTCCGGCACGGTAGCTCGTCCGCAGCTCGTGGTCTAGTTGCTGCCTCTGGATCATGGGGTCCCCGGTTCGGTTCCCGGCCGTGTTGAGGAGTTTTCTCTGCCCGAGGAGTGGATGTTTATGATGTTCTTATCATTTCATCATCATCATCATCATTCATGACAGTGGTTACACTGGACTGTGTTTAAAAATTGGCCTGTGTAAAAATTGGGACTTTGTACGGGCGCCGACGACCACGCATTTTAGTGCCCTATAAACCAAACACAAACCGGCACTGTAGCTCAACGCGTTCGGTCAGAGACTTGTTCGTCCTCTGTAACAAAAAAAATTTGAGTAAATGGGTCAGTGGTTAACTTGAATGGGTGTGATGGGACGTCCTCCCCGAACGAAAGCAACGAATAATAGTGAACAAAGTGAGATTTAAAAAAAGAAAAAAGAAAACAAAAAGAAAAGCTTTTAGCGTCCACTAAAAACAAGTGGTGCGTGAAAGAGGTGACGTTTCGAATCCCGATATCATTTACTTTTTAATCTTTATTTTTTCCGTCACTGGTCACATTATTTAGTTTATATTAATGTGATTTGAGAGGTAACAAAATGAAAAAAGCACGTACATTTCCATGAAACTGTAGTGAATTTCATATGTTATTTGACTATTTACTACTTCTAATTCAGTTTTCAATGAGGAGGGACAAGCTTGGAATGCCCAGGTCAAACCTCGATAATTAAAGATGTGAATGACGTTATTCACAATGAGTAATACAGTGAGTCACAATGTGCCAGACCACAAGAGTAATGTACAATTACTCCTGGGATGTACTCTCGGCATCACACGCTGCAGGACGGTATTTGTCATACGGACATGGAAAACATAAATTGGAACTTGGTGCAGATATATATGGTTTTTTTCATTGCGTTATCTCCCAGATCCCATATAAATTAAATAATATGACCAGTTATGAAAGAAGAAATGGATTAAGAATTGAATCTGAGCAGGAGTCGAACCATCGCCTCACACACGTTCGTCTTCCGAACCTCAAACGCTAACCACTTGACCACCATGAACTGTAACGTGGGGAACCTACGCACAGCTATATACCGCACATAATAGGGGCGTAAAACTTTTTCTGCGATTTTTTCGGAATTGCCAGAGTAGTGCACCTTAGTAATTGAGTATTATGTTCTTGCAATCTCCACAACTTTTGTGTACTTCAGTTGTAAGGATGTTGTGACTTTCATTGCTACAAACATATTAATGTAATTTGAAATGCCGTTACAAATTTAATAGTAAGAACGAAAGAAGGTATGTGATTGTGGAAAGCCGTTCTGATTCTAATTGTGTGCAAACGTCACTACTCACATACCTACATTACACAAACAGAAACTGAATTCGTCTCGGGTCCTTCCCATAACTATCTACCACTTTTTCAGTTAAGGAATCCTGTTCTGACTTTACCTTATATGGATGAACAGACCCCATATTCAAACCACTGGGTCGATTATCCACCATGATAGTTCTTAGCCACGTTTTCACCCGCTTGACAGTGTTCCAAACAGACATGACATATATCAATTCATATTGTGTAACGTTCTTCAATGACCCTATCGTGATAATATTTCAAACAGGATTTTAAAACAGTTAGAAGATATAAGGACAAATTTGTGACAACAAAGAAATCTTTTTTTTAATCTGACTTAAGAAACTGTTTCAAAATGGTTCAAATGGCTCTGAGCGCTATGGGACTTAACTTCTGAGGTCATCAGTCCCCTAGAACTTAGAACTACTTAAACCTAACTAACCTAAGGACATCACACACATCCATGCCCGAGGCAGGATTCGAACCTGCGACCATGGCGGTCGCGCGGTTCCAGACTGTTGCGCCTAGAACTGCTCGGCCACCCCGGCCGGCAAACTGCTTCAAAGTATTTCTCATTAAGTACTAACAATCGGAAAAATTTAACTGTGGTAATTACGTACCTGAACGATCTTTCCTCCACAGAGCAGGTGGTCGCTGGTAAGCTAAGGGCTCTCTACAGACTAAAGTTAAGGCGGGCAAGAATTTATCTTTGTCCAGTAGGTGAGTCACTCTTAATTCAGCAATATCTCCTTCTGTATCACATTTCCACATTCTAATCCCTGTGCATGATTCTTCAGTGAAATTATCTAAAAGATCGCCATTAAATTTTTCGTTATTTTCAAATATTCTTTTCGTATCTAGGTCGCTTTCGGATTGCATTACCTTTGGGTGCAAGCAGGAAATCTCAAAATATGCCTTGTATGCTTCTGAAAACCGTCGTTGCAAGAACCGAATTAGGGAATCCAAATAAGGAATGAAGAGTGATTTTCTGTAGTACTCAGTGACGAAACAGCTGGATGATGCGAGCGGCCGGCCGAAGTGGCCGCGCGGTTCTGGCGCTGCAGTCAGGAACCGCGAGACCGCTACGGTCGCAGGTTCGAATCCTGCCTCGGGCATGGATGTGTGTGATGTCCTTAGGTTAGTTAGGTTTAACTAGTTCTAAGTTCTAGGGGACTAATGACCTCAGCAGTTGAGTCCCATAGTGCTCAGAGCCATTTTGATGCGAGCGATGCATTTCCCGTGCAACAACTCGCGGCTGTCGAATACCGGCGACGTCTGTTCCAAGTGCAGTATAGTTGCTTTCAGCACTTTTCATGATCATTCGAAATTCGGTTTCCGCACTTTCTCTGTCATCCATTAACATTTTTGTACAACTTTTAACAAGTTTATGTTTACTGATTGTAGGATACTGGTGACAGGTTCTAGTTTGGCTAAATATTTTTCTATGACTTTTAGCATGACAATAAATGTAGGGTAAGTACGTATGCAGTAAAGTTGCCAGGCTTTCTACTTAGTTTCACGCTCTCCTTCTTCATCTAAAATTGTTAATGCTTCAACAATTTGTAAAAACTTTCCTTTAAATTTCCTAATAGACTTAAGCTTCTCAGACGAGCGTGTCTCACAAAGTTTTTGAAGGTTCCCATCTAGAAGTTTCCTTTGCATGCTGCCCTGGAAGAAAGAAATTGCTTCTTTGATAGTACCAATGGCATTTCTAAGGTAAGGTGTTCAAATCATTCATGATTAAATCAAGTCTATGCCTAGCACAATGATAGAAGCGAGCCTTGGGATATTTCTCAGCTACTATCTTCTGTACTCCGCCAGTTTTACCGGCCATCGTACTGTACCCATCATAATCTTGTCCTACCATTTTATCTAGACTTAAGCCCAGAGCAGATGAGGTAGATATTACTGTGTCGGAAGCATGTTTTGCGTCTAGTCTTGTCTAATGGCGTAAATCTAAGGAAGTCTTCTCTGACAACATTAGTTGCAGAACCAAAATAACGTGCAGAAAGAGACTGCTATTCTGTGGCTGCAATATCCATTGTATCGTCTCCCAAAATTGAAAATGATTCACTGTTCCGATTGTGGTAACCAGACCATTTCTTAGTACTCTGGCGCATGCATCAATAAATCATTTTGGGATCTTTGAGAAACATAAGTAGCATTTTTAGGAGCACTCTCGAAACGTTTTCGCAATGTTTCGTCGCCTGAGTGTACTGTAAATTGTAATAAATCGTCAAATACAACATATGACTTTGTTTTTCCTGTTAAAGACAGTCATATAATGCACAACACAATAGATGAGAAACAATTGATTTTTAACTCTGTGCGATTAGTTTGTATTAATTTCACAGGATTCTCGTTGACGAGTTCTTCCATACTTTTAGTTTTGTTTGTCACTAACAAAATTAGTAGACCCTTCTATTGCATCTTTACGCCATTCGGAATTCATATACGTTTTTGTATACTCATGAAAGTATTTGAAATATGTGAATGGGCGGCTTATTAATGCGCCGTGACGACTACCACGCGTTATGTGTGGGCGGAGAAGCACACAAAACTCGCAGAGGGCAGCCTTAGCCGCTTTAGAATAGCCCAGCTAGGGATATAACGACAGACAGTCTGTCGTGTTCTTTTTGTGCCGTCTACGTCATTCTCAAAATTATAATTCTTCTCGAGTTGCCATGGATTCAACAAAACCTTACAGTATAGGCAATCGTCAGTATCCTTTTCCTCATTGTAATTTCCGCTATCGGGAATACAGACCACTTTACTAATAGCCCTTTCCATCAACGCACTTGAAATCAGCGTAGCCACTCGCTCCGTTTCTATTTTCCCCAACCCGTACTATTAGTGGAATTTTTAATAGCGATGGTTACGTTTGACTCAGCGTTTTTCTGCGATACCTCAACATAGACTATATTTTTCGACTCCTTCACTTTCATTTGTAGTTTACATTGGCTTATAAAGTGTATCGGTCAGTTTGCCACTTTATTCACTGCGCTTTTAAACTTCACAATGACAAAAGTCTGTGAAAACCACAGTCATGCACCACTGTCCACTTGTGACTCAACACTGAATTTACCTACCTCTTACACGATGCGATGCCGAGCCGAGCTGAATAGTGACTGCAGAACAGAAACTGAAATCGTATCACAATGGGGTGAGGCAGCGAGGCGTTTCGATTAAACAGTGAAACACCGCGGTACCGCAGGTAGGAGGTATAGAAGTCCAATGTCTGTTGTTAGTGTAGACCACTTTTGCAGTTCCTGTACGCCCGTCCCAGTCCACTGTCAGTGTTGTCTGATGAGGGCCTGACATTACATGTGCGTAATGGGAGGGACATCCGTCATGTTCGTACCAAACTGATTGTCTCAAGTCCAGTGGGATGTCTGCCAGTAACAGCAGAGCAGCGTATACACTGAAGCCCCAAATATACTGGTACTGGCATTCAGGTTGAAATACAGAGATCTGTAAACAGGAAGAATACGGCGCTGCGGTCGGAAACGCCTAAACAGTGTTGTCCATTGATCGTGACCGGGCCAAATGTCTCACGAAATAAGCATCAAACAAAAAAATACAGCCGAGCGGTTCTAGGCGCCAGAGTCTGGAACCGCGCGAACGCTACGGTCGCAGGTTCGAATCCTGCCTCGGGCATGGATGTGTGTGATGTCCTTAGGTTAGTTAGGTTTACGTAGTTCTAAGTTCTAGGGGACTGATGGTCTCAGAAGTTAAGTCCCATAGTGCTCAGAGCCATTTGAAGCCAAAAAAATACAAAGAACGAAACCTGTCTAGCTTGAAGGGGGAAACCCTAGATGGCACTGCCTTAGGTCAAACGGATATCAACTGCGTTTTTTTAAATGGGTATTTGCTTCGTGATACATTACCCATGTTAAAATGGACCGTTTACCAATTGCGGAAAACGTCGATATCGTGTAGATGTACGGCTATTGTGATCAAAATGCCCAACGGGCGTGTGCTATGTATGCTGTTCGGTATCCTGGACGACATCATCCAAGTCTCCGGACCGTTCGCCGGATAGTTACGTTATTTAAGGAAGCAAGAAGTGTTAACCCACATGTGTAACGTCAACCATGACCTGCAACAAATGATGATGCCCAAGTAGGTGTTTTAGCTGCTGTCGCGGCTAATCCGCACATCAGTAACAAACAAACTCAGCGAGAATCGGGAATCTCAAAAACGGCTGTGTTGAGAATGCTACATCAACATCGATTGCACCCGTACCATATTTCTATGCGCCAGGAATTGCATGGCGACGACTTTGAACGTCGTGTACAGTTCTGCCACTGGGCAGAAGAGAAATTACGGGACGATGACAGATTTTTTGCACGCGTTCTATTTAGCGACGAAGCGTCAGTCACCAGCAGCGGTAACGTAAACCGGCATAATATGCAGTATTGGGCAACGGAAAATCCACGATGGCTGCGACAAGTGGAACATCAGCAGCCTTGGCGGGTTAATGTATAGTGCGGTAGTATGGGAGGAAGAATAATTGGCCCCCATTTTATCGATGGCAATCTCAATGGTACAATGTATACTGATTTACTACGTAATGTTCTACCGATGTTACTACAAGATGTTTCACTGCATGACAGAATGGCGATGTACTTCCAACATGATGGATGTCCGGCACATAGCTCGCGTGCGGTTGAAGCGGTATTGAATAACATATTTCATGACAGGTGACTTGGTCACCGAAGCTCCATACCATGGCCCGCACGTTCACCGGATTTCTTTCTGTGGGGAAAGTTGAAGGATATTTGCTATCGTGATCCACCGACAACGCCTGAAAACATGCGTCTCAGCGCATTGTCAGCGCATGTGCGAACATTACCGAAGGCGATGTTGAGAGGAATGTCGTTACACGTATTGCCAAATGCATTCAAATTGACGGACATCATTTTGAGCATTTATTGCATTAATGTGGTAATTATAGGTAATCACTCTGTAACAGCATGCGTTCTCAGAAATGATAAGTTCACAAAGGTACATGTATCACATTGGAACAACCGAAGTAAAATGTTCAAACGTACCTACGCTCTGTATTTTAATTTAAAAAACCTACCTGTTACCAACTATTCGTCTAAAATTGTGAGCCTTACGTTTGTGACTATTACAGCGCCATCTATCACAAAGCGAAAAAAGTGGTCCAACTAAAACATTCATATTTCTCTACGTACTACACGAATGTGCAATAAAAATGGAGGTTCCTATTTTAAAAAACGCCGTTGATATACGTTTGACCTATGGAAGCGCCATCTAGCGGGCCAGCCATAGCGGCATCTGGTTTTCCCCTTCGAGCTGGACAAGTTTCGTCCTTCGAAGTTTTTTCGTTTGACGCTTATTTCGTGAGATATTTGGCCCGGTCACGATCAATGGACCACTCTGTATAAGACAACAAGTGTCTGGCGCAGTTTTTAGATCGGTTACTGCTGCTACAGTGGCAGGTTATCGTGATTTAAGTGAGTTTGAACGTGGTGTCATAGTCGGCGCATGAGCGATGAGACACAGCATCTCCGAGATAGCGATGAAGCGGGGATTTTCCCATATGACCATTTCACGAGTCTACCGTGAATATCAGGAATTCGGTAAAAGGTCAAAAATCCCTGATACATCTAGGTAAGACTGACAGGTGACACGTCCGTAAGCATCCTGCCTGATCACCTGCATCCATTCATATTCATTGTGCATTCCGACGGACTTGGGGAATTCCAGCACGACTATGCGACATCATAAACGCCCAGAATTGCTACACAGTTGCTCCAGGAACACTCTTCTGAGCTCAAACACTTCCATTGGGCACCAGACTCCCCAGAGATAAACATTATTGGGCATATCTGGGATACCTTGCAACATGCTGTTCAGAAGAGATCTCTACCCCTCGTACTCTTAAGGATTTATGGACAGCCCTGCAGGATTCTGGTGTCAGTTCCCTCCAGCACTACTTCAGACATTAGTCGAGTCCATGCCAAGTCGTGTTGCGGCACTTCTGCGTGCTTGCATGGGCGCTACACGATATTAAGCAGGTGCACCAGTTTCTTTGGCTCTTTAGTGTAGAATTCTCCGCTTAAGTGGGCGTGTTGTCTGAGTGTCTCCTCGTCGTGCCCCATCCGTGAGGAAAATTATGATTTCCAGTTCGTCTTGGCTGAGTAGGGCAATCGACGTGGTTCCTACTTAAGGGGTTTGTAAACTGATAAATTAAGAAACTGAGAAGATGGGCAGGGGTACAACACACGATGAAAAAAGTTATGACTAAATTGTTCGTACATTAAAACAAAGAACTATAAAATCGCCGTCAACAGCCTTCAAAAAAGTACTGTTGAAGACTGCAGAGTACCATAAGCAAAACGTTGACACCTAAATGGAAACAGACATTACTAATAAATTACTAACAGAAAGGTGGACAATGTGCTGTTACTCTAGAATCGACGAGGGATAGTAAAAAAAAACCGAAAAACATAGTCGTGGGCAGAGCTTGTGCAGTACGCATTTCTGCCCCTTTTTCCGATGATTTTGTTTGGGGTGGACGTCCGATGACAGCCACTTTGGTTCTCCGTTGATCTGTTCACTCAGTTTTGTGTTACAGAGGGTAGCTAACCCTCTGAGCGGACACGCTAAGCTACCGTGCCGGCAACACTCTGTGTGTGTAGTACAACTCATTGCCAGTCCAGTACCGCCTGTGTTGTCGACCTGACTTGTTCTGTTCATCTGCAGTGATTGTTTTCGCTAGCGCTTTTCTGTTCTTGTCTCGTTTTCTTGATGCTAAGTTTAAGTGAACAACGTGCACCTGTGAAATTTTGTTTCCTACTCGGTAAAAAAGCTGCTGAACCTGTTTTAATGTTTACCAAGATGACGCTATGGGAAAGATTCAAGTGTACGAGTGGTTTGCTCGGATTAAAAATGGCGACATGTCGAATGATGACAATCTGCACGTCCTTCAATTGCCCGAATCGATGAAAATACTGAAAAACTTTGAGAGCTTGTCCTCACAGACAGTTGACAGACAATTGATCAACTTTCAGAGATTAATGGGTTATTCTGGAGCTCGGTTCAGCGAATTTTAACGGTAGAGTTGGGAATGAAAAGGATTGCTGCCAAGTTTGTTCCTCAGGTTCTGACTGACAGTCAAAATGAACGTCTTGCTTTGAAACAACAGCTTGAAACTGATCCAAATTTTCTGTCAAAGGGCATTACTGGTGATGAATCGTGGTCGTTACGACTCAGAAACGAGGCAACAGTCAAGCCGATGGGTAGATGTCATCGTCATCCCGTCCAAAAAATTTCGGAAAGTCAAAATCAAACATGAAAACAATACTGATTTGCTTTTTTGCTGTCAATGTCGTAGTTCATGCAGAGTTAGTTCCTCTAGGTCAGACCGTCAATCAAACCTCTCATTTGGAAGTTTTAAGAAGGTTGCGCAATAGTTTTCGTCAAAAAAGACCCTATTGTGGCAGGCAAGAGACTAGTTCTCCCACCACGACAACGCACCTGCACTCACAAACATCTCTGTCAGACAGTTTTTGGCTAAAAATGGCACGGTTCCGCTGCCTCAAGCACCTTACTCGAATGACCTGGCTCCGTGCGAATTTTTTTTTATTTCCGCGAATGAAAAGGAGCACGAGAGCACACTGATTTGACAACATTCAGGAAGTCGAGAGAAAAAGAGCGAGAAGGTTTCGTCCATTTCTGAAGACGACTACAAAAAATGTTTTGAACAATGGAAGCACTAGTGGGACAAATGTATTAGTTATGATGTAGCGTATTTTGAACAGGATGAGTTTGTTTTGTAAACAATATGAAAATATGTAGCTTTTAAGAATAATTCTGTCTTTTTGGCTTCCCCCTCGTATATTTAACCTCTACACTACAGATACTGTTGGGAAAAAGCTTCCTGTACAAACCAGAGTAATCGGACGACGCGACAGAGGGGGCTGGTGGCTACTTCTGCTCACCAAGCAGCGATTTTGAAGGCGGCCTGCAGCAACCTGCAGGCGACCACAAAGCTCCTAAACAACTGCTTGCGCCGCTTTGAATTGGCGGTACCTTGTCGCGAGGATCGTTATGCGTCTCTGTCAAAGGCAATCAGCGGCAAAACTGTAAGGAGACGCCTAGGCGGCAAGAACCTATACGCGAATTCGATAATCGCTGGCGCCTTCCGAACGTCCCGGATTTATGTTGTGGTGGGGTTGATCTACTATTCTGTTATTTTGCGCAATGGATTAATCTGAGATGTACCCTTTACCCTGCGGCTCCTGCAAAATGCAATTACCACCCCCACACTACTACAGAAGTCAGACAGACGCTCGTAACATTCTAAAGAAAAATGCCTGAAAAACTTTCAGCAATAAATATCTCCTGGAGTCGTCCGTTGTAAGGATATGACACAAAAATTCACAAAATTTCTTATGTAACTAGTGGGATACTTGAGTACTGGAGTAGTGCCAGTTAGTGTAAGAAAAACATGAAACTAACGAAAATTATTATTTATTTTGCAAAAATTCTGAGAAATCACAATGGCACTTTTAGTTACAAATTGAACAAGTTATATCCTGGTTCTTTTCGGAATGTGAAGTGACCTCTCAAGGATAGGATTTGTGAATGAAATTTCTGTACAAAGTTTAAGATTGTTACTGACTTGGCAGAATGGTGGACAGACCCGCCTACTCAACTTGAGTAATTATCCTTTAGAACGTTGCTAGGTATGGTCGAGACTGTTGTGTGTGAAATGCAGTGACGTGTACTGTTGTGGAGGAAATATGGGGCTCACAATAGCTGTAGTGCACATTACCGTAAGCTGCAATGACTGCTGTCTGCGCCACTCGCTGCTGACAAATAAGATAACTCTCGTTCTATCTGGACTGACCTTCGCCAACCACACTCTCCCTATGCCTTGATGAAGTCAAGGATTCCTATTCGCCCCTAGTCGAACTATTGGCGTGGTACACCGGTCAGTTAACCAGTCCACCACGATGCCACTCAAAAATTCGCTCGCAGGCGTTTAACTATAACTCTGTCCGTTCACATCGCACAATAAGTGTGGCAGCCAACACAGTGAACAACACTTAATCGCAAGGACACAATATAGAGTCACACTTCGATTTGCTCTCGACAGAGGTGCTGTCCCAGTGAAGTACTGAGGAGAGACTTGTTCCTCGCTCCAAGAGCGACAACAGAATGGCGCCTCTCCACGCCAGACGTGAAGGGGTATACTTTTCGGTCTCTTCCATTATTCCTTCAGCTCAAGGCGTCAGAAATATCGTCTGCCAATCAGCATTGCTCTTCTAAAATGGGAGAATGACGTTTCGTTAAGGCGACCAATCCGGAAATCTGTAGTATCGGCATGAGTGAGATTTTCACTCTGCAGCGGAGTTTGCGTTGATATGAATCTTCCTGGCACATTAACACTGTGTGCCGGACTGCGACTCGAACTTGGGACCTTTGCCTTTCATGGGCAAGTGCTCTACCAACTGAGCTACCCAAGCACGACTCACGCCCCGTCTTCACAGCTTTACTTCTGCCAGTATCTCGTCTCCTACCTTGTTGTATCGGCGTTTGGCGTTTGCTGTCTCATTGTGAAAATCTCTGAAATTGCGTGCTATGTGTAAATATTGCGTAGGTTGGACGCTCCCACACAATGTAGTGGAATTTGCTTTTGAGCCGAACACGGGGTCTTTCCCCCTTTCACTTGGGCACACGCTGTCTGCTCCATGGGCAGCTGAGATTGACTTGTCCTCTGAAGGGACCGGCCTCCCGGTGTGTGGTCTGCCTCTCTCGAACTAAAAGCACATGTGACTGTCGTGTCTGGAATGTATGTGTGTACACCAGGCTCGAGTATTTCAACCCATGTGCACACTTGTTGTTTGCATATCATTTACATGAATTCATACAACATTGACTTTATCTTATCGAGTTTGGGTTCGAATGAAGCGTCTTGATGTGCAGAATATGACTGTGAGGGCGGAATATATAAGCAATGAAGGTCACGAGACCACGATGTCTTACATACCTCCCTCCTTCTGACAAAATTTTTGTCTGGGGTTTGTCAATGCCGAGAAAAACATTGACAAAAGTCAGGCAAAAATTGTTCTTTTAGATTTTCCAATAAACTTTTCTCAGCCATTCTTAACATTTTTTTTCTAATGATTTCTTTATAGCTATGGTTTCTATTTTTTAATTCTAAAATTTATGTTTTGTTGTTAGGCAAATATAGACTTTACAAAGGTTGTTATTCTTTCTCATTGCCAGTATGTGTCTCTGTTTTTCTTTTTCATTTCCAAAAATTGTTTTTACAATATTATTTTTTCTAAACTCGTTAGTGTACAGCGTATCATGTTTTAGTGTGGTTATATCTTTCTTCAGTCAGGCTTTGCGTAAATGTTCACTAAAGATTTTTTGTGTTAGTTTGTTTTATTTATTTAGGCATTATCTTTTTCTTTGCGTGTCAGTGTAAAACTTTTTTTTTTTTTTTTTTTTTTTTTTTTTTTTTTTTTTTTTTTTGAGGAACTAAGAATGGTTTACTCTTAATTCTATCCTCGATATTAATGTGTTTTTGAATGTTACTTAAAGAGGAAAAATCCTGCATAAATCCTTTTCTAAATAGACTTTCCATGAGTTTCTGAGATTATATAACTATACTAACTAAGTTTCTTTACAAAAGATTTAAGGTATCTATAAATTGTGGACTTTACATACATAATAAAAATAATTACTTTTACAAGAAAGGAAAAAGGTACTTTTACAAATACAGTGGCGGTCGAAATAATAGAGCCACCTCTATTGACGAGATTAAGAACTAGGATATCTATTAGTTCGCGAAATCGCCACGAGTGCCGTGTTGTCAGTCCCTTGTAGACAACATCAGGGAAGACGTTGCTGCTATCTTTAGTCGTCCGAAAGGAAGCGTTTGAGCTAGACGTGTGAAAAGAAGCATAAAGGTAAGAATCTTATGGGTCAAAATAATAGAGCCGCTTTACACATGTGCCTTTAAATTGATTTTTATGCAGTTGTTTTGTATGTAAATTGACGTGTGGTTTTGTTTACATTCGTCTAGATGGGCAGAGCAAAGCATACCAGTGAAGATGAGCGTATAGTAATGTTCCGGATGTTCAAAAGTGGGATGTCCATGAATAAAATAGCCAATGTCTTGCACGTTTCGCGAAAACGAGTCCAGAACGCCATGAGACGGTCAAAACAAACAAAGCCGCAGGTGGAGAACAGGGGGCGACCTCGTGTAACTACTCCTCGCGTAGATAGACTCATCACTAGGGAAGTGAAGAAAGACCCATTTTTGTCAACACCACGACTGAAAGCCATTTTGTTTAGCGACGAACATGATGTTCAACCATCAACCTCAACGATTCAAAGACGACTGAGATCTGCAAAATTGAATGGGCGCATTGCAAGAAAGAAGCCACATGTTTCACAAGCTAATGTTCGGAAAAGGTTAGCCTTTGCCCGGAGAAATGAACAAAAACCTAATACTTGGTGGAGGAACATCCTTTGGTCCGATGAATCCAAGTTTAATAGGTTTGCCTCAGACGGAAAAGTCTATGTGCGCCGCCCACCAAACCAGGAATTTAATCCCAAGTACACTTTAAAAACTGTGAAATACGGTGGCGGAAGTGTTATGGTATGGGGATGTTTTTCGTGGTACGGCATTGGTCCAATACACCGTATCAACGGCATAATGAACGCAGAAATGTACAAAGACATCTTGGCAAATGTGATGCTGCCTTATGCTGAAGAGGAAATGCCGCTGAAATGGAAATTTCAGCACGATAACGATCCAAAGCATACTGCAAGGATCATAAGGCAGTTTGTTCAAGAGCACAATATCGAAGTATTAGAGTGGCCACCTCAGTCCCCTGACGCATCATCCATTGAGAACTTATGGGAGATCTTAGACAAGAGAATTGACCGCTCAAAAGCTACATCGTCAGAAAAACTGTGGGAAGAAATCCAGAGAGCCTGGTATGCGATCAGTAGTGACGAATGCAGGCGTTTAGTAGACTCTATGGGCAAGAGGTGCAGGGCAATCCTCAAAAATAAGGGTTACCCCACGAAGTACTAATGCAGTCCTATGCAAAAAAGACTGTTCCTGTACGTTTCATAAGACTGAGATCAAGTACAATATATTTGTTTCAATTGGCTCTATTTTTTTGACCCTGTGGTCTGGTATTCTTTTGAATATTATCGATTATTACTGATTATTTTGTGTTGTGTTATCGATATAACTGACTATAGTACAATGTGACTCGGTTGTAATGGTTTCCATCATAGTTCAAACATGTCAAGTAACAAATGTGCACTTTATTCCAAACCTTTGCCAGGTGGCTCTATTATTTTGACCGCCACTGTATGTCATTTTCTTAACTCTGCATTTGTGTTTAATGAGTTTTTTCCTTTTTTGCTGTGACAGTTTCTGTGCTCGATGATCCCCACTGAAATACTGGAAGGCGGCGGCTCATTTGTATGGGTAGCACAAATCATGGGAGAAGCACTCTAGCATGCGACGCCGGGTCTTACATTGTTGACATTGTCATCATGGAGTGGTACTTTTAACCGATGATGATGACTGTGATTTACTGCATAAACAGTGATGTCCTGGTACTCCTTTGCTGTCACACCTGGGACGGTATGGCAGTTCGATGATTGTAGTTGGCTACCGACGATCGTCACCCAATATTGTGCTGTGATGTCTTGGTACTTCACACCTGGTTCGGTATGGTGATTTGATGATGTGGTAGGGAGAATACTGTTCATTTCGCTGAATCTATTTCTGGATAATGTACTACTTAATATTCCGTTTGCCGTTCGCTTGTATTTGTTTGACGATTCAAGGTTTATTTTTGGAAAGGTGGTTGTAGTAGTTGCTGTGCCTCAAAATTCATGGAAAGACGTTTGTAGCAATTTGCTTTGTAGGATAGGAAAGAGATGTATCTTGCTGTCTTCTGCCCTTCTTCATCTTGCATCTTCTGTTCTTCTCTTCTTTCTTGCATTCTTCTGTTCTTTTTGGGCTAGGAATATGTGAATTTTAGTGTAGGAGTGATATAAGATTTGTAGGATCTGACTGCCTTTCCAACTGTTGTTTGATGAGTTTGTAGATAGTAATTTTTTAGTACCTTCATTGTCGTCTCGTCGTATTATGATTCTCCCCACACTCTGCTGTTGTGTAGCAGTGTCGTGACATACGAAATGTCCATGCTGCGCGTTGTCCTCCTGAAGTCCAACCTGGTTCCAACCTGCATTTCTGGTGTGGCGTTGGTCTTCATGTTGTTGTTATTGCCCTAAGTGCTTCCTCAACATGTCTGTACCCTCTCCGTCTCTATCTCGAAGCATCTGGTGTTAAGGGAGCTGGTGATTGGTGGTGGTGCCGATGTTCCTCTGATGCCTAGAAATATTTACAATTTTTGTTTTACATATATTTGTTATTTACAAAAAAACTCTGATTTTATAAAATGCAAAAATTTTCTGATAGTGGCAAAAATTATTGTATATATATGATTTCTTTTCTTTTTTTCTAATTATGTCCTACCACTTCTTCATTCTTTTAATTGTTGTGTACCATTTATTATTTGTGTGCATGTTGTAGTGTACTTGATACTACAAGAGATTGTTAGTGTGTATTGTGTCTCTTTTTCTTTTAATTAATGAGTTATTTTGTTGATTCTTAATTTATTTTTTATTTAGTGGTTAGTATAAGATAGGGGGGGGGGCGTTAGGTTACCTAACCTCTTCCGCATTTTTCAATTCAGTCTTTACGTTTTGCAGTATTTGGTGGCCTAACTTCTACATCTGGTTTCTCTTTGCTGTGTTGTTCTTGTCTCTGTGGACCATAATTTCCTCGGTAATTATTCGCGCCCTGGTCTCGGCAGTTGCTGTTTCTAACATCGTGACCTCTTTCAAAGTACACTTGACCGTTGGCATTTTGATTCCTAAATCCATATCCGCCACTGTATGAGTGTCCATTACCGTTCCTATTTCGGTACCAATTATTCTGGTTATCGTTTCTATGTCAATTGTCTCCATTGTGCCACTGTCCTTGTCTGTTAAATTGCCTGAGATTATTGGTGTTAGGATTACGATTATTATTATTATTGGGATATTCGTTCTTAGTCCTCTCCTTTTGCTGTTCCCTTTCCTTTCTTTTTTCTTTCACCTCATCTTCTTTAAACATAAATTCAAGTTCCCTTAAAACCTCTTTGAATTCTTCGGTATTTTCATTTTTTCCTACTGCCGCCTGTTGATACTTTACCGGTAATTTCATTCTACACAGACGTATCAGCTCTCCGTTACTGTATGGTTTGTCTATGCATTGATTCTTTTTGTCCATTGTATCAAAGAATTTTACCACGCTTTTCTCTCTTGAGTTTTCATATGGTGTCATCTGAAGTAACTCGTATTTAATTTTGTTTTGCGCCTCCTTGTACCAATATCTTTCGAGAAATGCTGTTCTGAACTGTAGGTAAGACGTGCAGGTAGCCGCGATCTTTTTCATCACCTCTGCTACTGTCCCTGACATTTGTGCACAAATGAAGTAAAGTTTGTGAGCTACGTTCCAGTGGTTTGGTAAGCCTACTTGAAACTGGTCGATGAATGTGCGTGCATGCAAGCTACCGCCTTCTTCCTTGAAATGTTGAAATTTTCTAACTGTAAGGAAGTGGTCTGTATCGTATCTACTCATATATCCGGCATTGTGGCTGATTCATGGACTCAAATAATCTGCCACTGCTTGTGTCGTCGTGTTTATTCTCTGGTTCAAAAATGGTTCAAATGGCTCTGAGCACTATGCGACTTAACTTCTGAGGTCATCAGTCGCCTAGAACTTAGAACTAATTAAACCTAACTAACCTGAGGACATCACATACATCCATGCCCGAGGCAGGATTCGAACCTGCGACCGTAACGGTCACGCGGTTCCAGACTGAAGCGCCTTTAACCGCACGGCCACACCGGCCGGCTATTCTCTGGTAATCTACTGCCTGTCTGCCTATTCTCAATTTCCTGACTCATATCCGCGTCATATCGTATCATTGGTGAACAAAAGTGTTGTTCATGTGTTTCTGCTCTCGTCGTTCGTGGTATAATACCTGTGCTGCTATTATGTTGTGTCGTTGGATTTACTGGTTCAGTTGGTATCGGCTGAATGTATGTGTTCCGTTTTTCTAGGTACTGTGCCTGGTCCTGTGGCGTGTCATGCATTACTTTAATCGGGGTTTTCTGTTTCGATTTCTGCGCGAGTGTTACGTCTAGCCTTGGTTCTACTTGAACTTTCTTAGACGGCGCGTGTTTGTGTACTGAATTAATTCTTGACGCGTCAGTTGTTTAGCTACAGGTGTAATCGGTCTCTATCTTTCCTTCGATAGTTTGTATCAACTCTGTTCGAAGCTTTTCAAACTGATCTTTGTTTTTAAGTTCTATTTTATTGATCTGCTGATCATATTTTTTCAGTGCAACATTTGCGACCTTGCTTTGAATTGCTTGTTCTTCCGAAATTTGTATTGCTGTTCGAGTGGCTTTTTTCGTAAAACGTTCCACCTTTTTGTCAACGTTTACGGTGTCCAATTGGACCTTGTCCACGTCAGTGTGTAATTGCTGCTGACCTTGTGTTAGTACCTGAATTCTTTCCCTAGATTCTTTCGCATCTTTGTTTATCTGAGTGATCTGACTAACAATTCTAGCGATCCCTTCTTCCATCTGAATTTCGATCTGTTGAATCAGTGTCTTTACCTCTTGTCTCAAGTTCTGATTATCCTGTTTCAATTCCTGATACTGTTTTGTCATCTGTGTATTAATATCCTGATTCTGTTTCGTCATACTAGCGTTCATTTTTTGTAACATTTCCATGATCGCGTCCTGTCCTGTAATGCTACCTTCTGCTGAACTATGTATTCTCGATCTATTGTTTTCCACTCGGCCAGTTACGTCGTTTACTGGACTATGCTATGGCGTTTCCAAGTTTGATAACCGCAATAACCCGTGCTGTCTGTGTTGAGGACTAGTTGCGTTTGTCACTGAACCATTACGTGGCGCAAACAACTCCGCATTCTGCCTTCTCTGTTGTGTATGTCTTGTGTTTACAGGTACAGTTGCGTCTGTTACGGAAACTTTTCGTGGCGCTCGTAACTCCGCAAAATTCTGTGTCTGCTGTTGGGGCATATTTAGAATGTGTACGATAGGTTCGACATATTCTAAATGTTCCCCCTCTTCCTCACTGTCTACTTGTCTTTGAACAATAGCTAACTGACGGTTCATTGACTGTATTGACGCGTATTCTGTCCCTGAATATGCGGCAAACAAACGCGTTTCCTGTGCTCGTTTCGCTTCTAATCTTTGCCATTTCCTACGTGGGCTGTCTAGTTCTGACTCAGAATGTGCCCTACCTGTAATTTCATATTCTGGAAATTCGATGTTCTCATCCCTTCGATTCCCATCTGTTTGATGTCTCAATTTTATCCCAGTCTAACTGAGCCTGCTGATTCTGCAGTTCCCCGACTGTCCTTTTCTCTGATTCACCGTCTGTCCTATTCTCAGGTTCACCTTCTGTCCTATTCTCAATAAGCTCGTTTTTCTTGCTGTCTATCTGGTTGATTCTCCCCCATCTTGTCTACTTGCTGTCTCTCACGTAACCTTTTGGCTTGTGCTCTCGTTTACAAGGACATTCTTTCAGCACACCACAACCCTATCTACAAAACTGTACGACCACTTACCAGTTGGTTGAACCAACAACAACAACAACGTCGTGACTTCTCGGCTAATGTTCTGTCTGTTCTGCTACAGTCTCTACCTGTGGGCTTGCAAAGGGAGAAAAAAGTTGTTCCTTAATTCTAACTTATATGATGCTGCGTCACGCTTCGTCTCTTGCGTCTCTGCGTCACTCTGCGTCTGTGCCTATCACCTGAAAATTCTATGTCTTAACAGCTACACAAAAATAGTAAAAAATGCAAAAGTTTCCAACACAATAACACACACCCTTTTCCCTACAATTCTGCTTTCTTTCTGAATCTATTCTGATCCCAATCTTTGCGAATAGCTATTTAAAACATGAAAGAAAGTTCATCAAAGCGCTATTACTGCGACCTGCCGTACCTAACTATCCTGACACTTTTCTATCCTGGTAGCTTACCTATTTTACCTATCCTGGCAGGGTGGCCATTTTCTGTGGTGAATGGGGGGGATCTGCTATTCTGTTATTTTGTGCAACGGATTAATCTGAGATGTGCCCTTTACCCTGTGGCTCCTGCAAGATGCAATTTCCACCCCCACACTACTACAGAAGTCAGACAGACGCTCCTAACGTTCGGAAGAGAAATATCTGAAAAACTTTCAGCAGTAAATATCTTCTGGAGTCGTCTGCTGTAAGTAAATGACACAAAAATTCACAAAATTTCTTACGTAACTAGTGAGATTCTTGGGTACTGGAGTAGTGCTAGTTAGTGTAAGAAAATCATGAAACTAACGAAAATTATTATTTATTTTGCAAATATTCTGAGAAATCACAATGGCACTTTTAGTTACGAATTGAACAAGATATATCCTGGTTCTTTTCGGAATGTGAAGTGACCCCTCAAGGATAGGATTCGCTAATGAAATTTCTATACAAAGTTTAAGATTGTTACTGACTTGGCAGAATGGCGGAGAGGCGCACCTACTCAACTTGAATAATTATCCTTTAGAATGTTGCTAGGTACGGTCAAGGCTGTCGTGTGTTAAATGCAGTGAAGTGTACTGTTGTGGAGGAAATATGGGGCTCGCAATAACAGTAGCGCACAATACCATAAGCTGTGATTACTACTGTCTGCGCCACTCGCTGCTGACAAATAAGATAACTCTCATTCTATCTGGATTGACTTTCGCCAATCAAACTCTCCTTACACCTTGATGAAGTCAAGGATTCCTATTCGCCCCTAGTCTAACTATTGGCGTGGTACACCGGTCAGGTAACCAGTCCACCACGATGCCACTCAAAAATTCGCTCGCAGGCATTTAACTATAACTCTGTCCGTTCACACCGCACAATAAGTGTGTCGTCCAACACAGTGAACAACACTTAATCGCAAGGACTCAATATAGATTCTCACTTCGATTTGCTCTCGACAGAGGTGCCCTCCCAGTGAAGTACTGAGGAGAGATTTGTTTCTCGTTCCAAGAGTGATAATGGAACAGCGCCTCTCCACGCCAGACGTGAAGGGGTATATCTTTCGGTCTCTTCCATTATTCCTTCAGCTCAAGGCGTCAGAAATATCGTCTGCCAATCAGCATTGCTCTTCTAAAACGGGAGAATGACGTTTCGTTAAGGCGACCAATCCGGAAATCTGTAGTATCGGCATGAGTGAGATTTTCACTCTGCAGCGGAGTGTGCGTTGATATGAATCTTCTTGGAACATTAACACTGTGCGCCAGACTGAGACTCGAACTTGGGACCTTTGCCTTTCACGGGCAAGTGCTCTACCAACTGAGCTACCCAAGCACGACTCACGCCCCATCTTCACAGCTTTACTTCTGCCAGTATCTCGTCTCCTACCTTGTTGTATCGGCGTTTGTCGTTTGCTGTCTCCCTGTGAAAATCTCTGAAATTGCGTGCTATGTGTAAATAATGCGTAGGTTGGACGCTCCCACACAATGTAGCGGAATTTGCTTTCAGGCCGAACACGGGGTCGTTCCCCCTTTCACTCGGGCAAACGCTGTCTGCTCCACAGGCGGCCGAGGATGACTCGTCCTCTGAAGAGACCGGCCTCCCAGTGTGTGGTCTGCCTCTCTCGAACTAAAAGCTCCTGCGACCGTCGTGTCTGGAATGTATGTGTGTACACCAGGCTCGAGTATTTCAACCCCTGTGCGCACTTGTTATTTGCATATCGTTTACGTGAATTCATACAACATTGACTTTATCTTATCGAGTTTGGGTTCGAATGAAGCGTCTTGATGTGCGGAATGTGATTTTGAGGGCTGGATATATAAGCAATGAAGGTCAGGAGAACCCAACGTCTTACAATGTGACCTGGGAGTGGCTGGTGCACAGTAAGCTTCTGACTTGAGAAAAAATCTGCTGGGACAAGCAGAGGAAACAAAATTGTCGTTCCTCACAGGTTTCCCATCCTGTCCAGCCGCCGACCAGCCCGAGGGAAGACTATTTCGTTTTTGAAAAAGGAGCCCTTCACCTTGTCAACGGAATTTAACGCTCGTCGCCATTTCGCAGACTGTTAAATTCTCTCAGAATGGTCCTATCATAGATCAGATACCGAAACACTGTACTGAATTATGTAAGAAATCTGACTACAATAGTCTCTTTACTCTCTGATTTTTTTCTTTTTGGGAGAAATCTGCATTTACAGTTATTAATTAACACATCGAAACAAAAATAAGAAATTAAATACATCAATGTTACTTGTAACTATGGGACCAACCCTCTGTAGCAGCATATATCTGATTTCAATTAATTGGTGCCTCTTTCTTTGTTATTTGACCTCTCGGCTTATGTCGAGCCTGACCTGAGTTAGGGAGTCACAACATCAATGCCAAGTCTCTTATATACTGTCATATATGATCGGTTGAGTTTCTTAACTTATTAGCTGTAACGACGCACAGCATTAAAAAAAAAAAGGGCAAAAAGTGTGTCATTTCAAAGCGGAAAAAGAACCTTGTGCTTTCCGAGAACTCGGTGAACTCACTTGGAGGTATGAAACACGTGGAAGATTAACCTGAAGACCATAGAAAGTTGTAATAAACTCCCGTTACCCTCAGCGAAACAAACACCAGTATTTGAGTACCAGACAATAAATTTCATGTGCAACTACAATTCAACAGACCGTCGGTCTTTGACTAAACATGTAAAATCTTTACGCTTGAAGATGCAATGTGGTGATTTTCTTTTGTCTATTGTATCCGACGTAATGTAAACATTTGACACATTAAATCAACTGTAAGGGAGTCAGATGTCTAAAGCTGTTCTGCAGAAGGAACTTCGACTGTTTAAAGAAGTCGGCCGCTGTAACCGAGCGGTTCTAGGCGCTTCAGTCCAGAACCGCGCTGCTGCTACGGTCACAGGTTCGAATCCTGCCTCGGGCATGGATGTGAGTGATGTCCTTAGGTTAATTAGGTTTAAGTAGTTCTAAGTCTAGGGGACTGATGACCTCAGATGTTAAGTCCCATAGTGCTCAAAGCCATTTGAACCATTTTATGTTTAAAGAACCGTGGTTCGCTATAAGCGTATTCGCTTATAACAAATAACAACCAGATACACAGTCCGAAAAGAAATGCAGCATCAAAAAAATTATTGATGTAAAACAATGAAATTTCTGGAATTAATGTGTCTAGATAACACATTTAAGTGATTAGCATTCTTCTTCTGTTGCTTATCCATTAATGGATGTTGGCGACCACAAGTTGCACCTTTCTTCTGGGAACCGCAGTATGTAATAGCTGCTCTACACTTTGTAGTCCAGTCCACTGCTTTATATTGTCCAAACAGGATGTTCTTCTACGCCCTTGTCTTCCTTTTTCCTTCAATCTTCCCTTCTATTATTAACTTCAGAAGCATATATTTGGTGTTGCGTACTGTATGTCCTAGGCATGCAGTTTTTCTTCTTTTAAGCTCTGTCAACATTTCTCGCTGCTTGTTCATTCATTCCAGTAATTCGGTGTTGGTTATTCTCGCAGTCCACGGTATTTTAAGCGTTCTGCAATAAATACACATTTCAAAGGCCTCTAACGTCTTCGTTGTTGTCATATTTAGTGTCCATTGTTCAGAGACAAATTGGACTCTAAGGTTTAGGTATAGGTCTGTGCTTCTAAGAATATTCTTAAATTTTATGAAGGCGTTTCGGTCGTTCTCTATGCGACATTTTATTTTCAAGTCTGTTCGCCAGTCTTCACAAAGCCAGGTTCCGAGGTATTTAAACTTGTTGATTCTTTGTATTACAGACTCTTGAAATCGTAGATTTGCATCTTTAAATGAGTCGGGTTTTCGTGTGACAATCATAAAATTAGTCTTTTGATGTTAATATTCAGACCTGGAATACTGCTGTAACCTCCTACTATGTTGACGAGTTGTTGAAGGTCATCTAAATCAATATCGTGTCATCAGCATAGCGAATGTTGTTGATGTACACTCCGTTAACCTTTATGCCTTTTTCTACGTGATCAAGTGCCTCCTCAAACACACTCTCAGAGTATAAGTTAAATAACAGGGGTGACAGTATGCATCCTTGTCGGACTCCTCTACATATATTGAACAAATCTGTGACCTCATTATCCAATTTAACCTGCGCTGTCAGATTCCAATATAAATTCTCTATACAGCGGTTATCTTACTCATCTACATCAATTCTTTTGAGAACTTCCATGAGTTTATGATGTTGTACTCTATCGAATGCTTTTTCGTAGACAATAAAACAGAGACCTACATTTTTACCCTGATCATAGCAGTTATATACTAGAACTTGTAGTGCGAGTAATGCTTCCCTTGCACCTAAATCTTTCCTAAATCCGACCTGTGTCTCACTAATGAATGTCTCACATTTTTCGTATAGCCTTTTATGGATGATTCTCAGAAATATTTTCAGAGAATGGCTCATAAGACGAATGAGTCTATGATCTTCACATCTTCTCGCATTCCTATTTCTTTGTTAAAGGAAGGAAAGTTGATGATATCCATTTGGCAGGGTAATGACCAGTGTCATGAATTTTGTTAAACAGTTTGTGTAAGATTTTGATACCTTCTACATCAAGGAGTTTAATAAGTTCGATTGGAATTTCATCAGGCCCTGTGACTTTGTTGGTTATTGAGTTTTTGATGACTTTGTCGATTTCTTCTTTCATGACTGGAGTTACTGTTAAGTAGTTGTTCCTAGAAGTCTCAACATTTGGTCTATCATCTGAAAAGAGGTTCTTAATGTAGTCTTCCTATATCTCTTTCTTCTCAATGGTATATAGAACTATTTTATTATTTTTTTGGTCAATAAGGAGATGTTTTTTTCTTCTATATGTCCCTGCAGTTTCTTTTAACTTCTTCTGTAAGTTAAAATCTTCATTTGAAGCTTGCAAGCTATAAATTTCCTCACATTCATATTGTAGCCATTCATTTTTTCTGCTCTAATCTTTGATCTTGTGAGTTTAGTTTGATCTGACTGAGCTTTATACCTTCGCTGTGCGTCGATCAATGAAAGATTTTCATCAGTCATGCATTTCTGTTTTCCATCTCTTCTTTTATATCGTACTTTTTCTCGAGCAGTGGTTAGCATAATGTTTTTCATCTTCTCCCATACTCTAGTACTATTTTCTTGGTCAATGAGAGGTTTCATTGTCACTATTTTGTTGTTGATCTCCTTGCTAACGTCACTTCTTAGTTCAGGCTCTTCGAGTTTTTCATAAGCTATCTTTCTTTGTTGAGTTGGTTTTTTGTGTTTCCAAGTTTTCGTTTTTAGAGAAGCTACTAGTAGTGTATGGTCAGATGGAATACCTGCTCCAGGATAAGTGGATGCTCTTGTACCTGAAGCTCCAAAACGCTTATTAATTAAAATATAGTCTGTCTGGTTACGGACATGTTGTCTTTGTTGTCAGCTGGAAATTTCCATGTAGCCTATAAAGTCGTCTTGGTGGTAGTCTGAACTATGTAATAGTGACTTTCATGTTTTCTTCTTGGTAGAATCGTAGCAGGCTACGTTTCATGTTCCTAAACCAAAACGACCTACGAGGTCCTCATATCTGAAATCTCCCATTATTACATTAATTTCGTGATGTTTTGTAAGGGCAAACACTTCTTTGACTTGGTCATAGAAAGAGTCCACTTCTTGCTCATCTGCAGCTGGTGCATGTATTTGAATAATATTGAGGTTTACTGGTTTTACACTGAGTTTTAACAAGGCAACTCTATCGGAAAGTGGCACAAAATCCGTAACACTCATGGAATAGCGCTCTGAGACAATAAGGCCCACTCCTCTGATTTCGGTCCTGTTCCCAGAATAAAACATTGTGCATCGAGCTGTAGAAGACATTCCACTGTCAGGCCACCAAGTTTCTGCTATACCAAGTATATCAATACTTACTCGTGTCATTTCTTGGATAACATTTGCTAGTTTTCCTGCTTCATATATACTTCGAACATTCCAGGTTCCAATATTAATTTTCTTCCTTGTGTTCATCTTTAACGTGGATCCAGTCAGAAATGTTCCCTCCAGAGATTGACAGGGGAACTATTTAAAACTCCGGAGCATTTAGAAATGAATGTATCTATCCAGGGGGGTACTCTAGGAACTCTGCCATGGTGGCATTCCGTTGCCTTCCCCTAAAATGTCAACCGCTCCTAACATGGAGACAGACGCTGTTAGCAGCCGTCCGCTATGGATCAGGAGCTACTGAGCCTGTTGGTCCGCGAGAGGTATTTGATTTCCTTCCTACCACCCATATCTGGGAGGCGTTCCCCTGCCCGCCACCCGAGGACGCGCCCTCTAAAGGTTACAGGCTCCCCCGAGGGAAAAAGGTGTGAAATAAGCCATTGCAAATGTGAAATGCTGGTACATTAACAACCGGTGTAATGTTAGAATGTTAAACAAAAGAATGCAAACGTACATGCTTTGTGTTGTACAGACTGTGGATCTCAGTTTGTGGCATGGAGTTCCATTCCTGTTGCACATGGTTGGTCAATACAGGAACGATTTATACTGTTCGTGGATGACGCAGGAGTTGTCGTCCGGTGATATCCCATATGTGTTCGATTGGAGACAGATCTGGTGATCGAGCAGGCCAAGACAATATGTCGACACCCTGTACAGCATATCGGGTTACAACAGAGGTGTTTCAACGAGCGTTATCCTCTTGGAAAACACCCCCTGGAGTGCTGTTCATGAATGGTAGCACGACAGGTCGAATCACCAGGCTTACCTACAGATTTGCAGTCAGGGCGCGTGGGATAACCAAGAGAGTGCTCTTGCTGTCATACGAAATCTCACCCCAGACCAAAACTCCAATTGAAATGCCAGTGCATCTAGCACGCAGACAAGGTGGGTGCATGTTCTCAGCTGGCCCCCTCCTAACCAACACTCGGCCATCACTGGCACCACGGCAGAACCAGTCTCCATCAGAATACACAATAGATTTCCATCGTGCCCTCCAATGAGTTCTCGCTTGACATCACTGAAGTCGCAAATGGTGGTGGTTTGGAATCAACATTTCGTTTTGACACTGTGGTACCGAGCGAGGAGGCGCAGTGGTTAGCACAATGGACTCGCATTCGGGAGGACGACGGTTGAATCCCGAGTCCGGCCATCCTGATTTAGGTTTTCCGTAATTTCCCTAGATCACTTCAGGCAAATGCCGGGATGGTTCCTTTGAAAGGGCACGGCCTCTTTCCTTCTCCATCCTTCCCTAATCCGAGCTTGTGCTCCGTCTCTAATGACCTCGTTGTCGATTGGACGTTAACCACTAATCTCCTCTTCCTCCTCCTGACACTGTGGTGCATGATGCTGCTTACATTACAGTAAGATGCGCCAGACCCATACATCGAACTCGATGGTCTTCCCTCTAGATAGTGCCATGTGGCCTCCTGTAGCCCAGTGTTCTTACCACCGTACATTCTCGTGACCAGCGATGCCAGTAATCATGTACAGTGGCTACAGTCCTGCCAAGTCTCTCTACAGAATCGCTGAAGGTACATCTAGCTTCTCGTGGCCCTATTATACAACCTCGTTCAAATTCAATCAGGTGTTGATGAGGGCGTCTTTGATTCCGTAAACTCATTCTTGACTAACACCAACTCACCACGTCCACCAAATGTAACTAAAGCGAGTATTTGAAGCAAACCTGATTTGCTCCCTTATAATGGCGGTACTAGCGCCACTGCTATGCGATTGGCGCAAATACTTAGTGTACATCATTGTTCAGACGTAGAAGCACGTCTACCAACTTCCGTTCATGTCACACAACTACTTCTTGGAGTTTAGATTTTTCTTCCGTCACCGTATCTTATCTTCTATTTCACAAGAGCTTATTCCGACTGTATTGAAAAGTATAACAAGTGAAGCAACGTAATTATATAACAATTGTCTAACGTGCACTAGACTGGAAGCAGTGACGTCACTGTGCGAGTCTTTAGCGTCACATCATGTAAAGTTTTAGTAGTATCAGTTTTTATGTTTTTCTAGAATAACACTAAAATCGCAGTTTCTAGCGAAAATGTTTCCCCATAAAAAATCAAACTACATTTAATTTCCAACAAAAAGGTCCCATTTTGTTCATAGTTGCATACTAAAGAACACAAAATGGGGTTAAAATAGTTCCCGCGTTGGAGTGGATGGCTATACCGTAGAATATTAAAAATATTGTTTTAACTCTCTCAGCCAATACTGTAGATTCTATGAGCCAGCGTATTTTGTTGATTAAAAAGTGCTGCGCGTTGTTTTCACACCGCCGATTATCGACGTACCATGTTTATACTGTCATTCATTAGTTGCACGGATAGATGGCGTGAATTTGGATCTTGCGTTCGCGGTATTTCGTTCGTTATGATTCATTGTTTTCGCCTACAGATGGAACGTACTATTGGTTTTCTGTGTAAGAGAAATGGCGCGCTATGGTTTTTCTGATGAAGGAATTGTCGATTTGTTGGATGTTGGAGACATAGCCAATGATCTAGGTGGTGAAGATGATTTGGACGACACAGGTGTCTTTGTCGGTGACTGCAGTACAATATATTCAGCCACAGAACTATAAAATGGTGGTGGAAACTGTTTTTTTATTTGCTTTTAGTACGAGCGCCAATTGCATTTTGATTACACAGTTCATTTCAGAGTAGGAAAATGACAATAACTGATTTCATTACCAATCTTGTAAACAGCTCCAAATAGGCAAAGCTGACCTGTCGGCTGACTGACACCGACATTTCCTGCATCATTTACCACCCACAAGCAAAAAACTTCAAAATCAAAGAAAGGAAGTGGGAAAGCTTCTCGCAGGGAGACACGTTATCAGTGCGAACAATGCTGTGAGTAATTGTGTGTGGAACTCTGTTTCAAAGTATTTCGTACGAAAATGGAGCATAAATCTATATAGAAAGTGCTTTTGTATTTAAATGCGGTATTCAGCAGTGACCATTATCTATTTATAAACTCATTTGCTCTGTGAATGTATGACTTTTTGAATTTTACGAAAAGTATTTCGTATATAATAACATAATTTGTTCATGTTATACCAGACAGGATTTTGTTCATAGTTGCATACTCAAGGACACAAAACGGGGTTAAAATAGTGTTAATTTTGTACTTGTACGCTCGACATTCTCCAAAATATAAATTTTTAAATACAGGTAGAGGTAAAGGTGGATAAATGGGGCCCCACTTTGTTTTTTTTTTTTATATAACATCTTTTATTTTTAGTATAATCATCTGAAATTAACATAAAACATTTCTCTAGTATGTCCTGCAATAGTTACGACATGTTTTGGTTCAACTTTTCAATATTTAAAACAAGATTTTATTTTTTTCCTGATAGTCTGCATTTTGTTGCGTCAAGAATTTGCGCTGATAATATAAGCCCCAAGGTAGTTTGAAATAACAAGAAACAAAAATTTGAAGAAAATAATTTTATTTAATTTTTGTGTATAATAAAAGAAAGATTCACTTTGAACATTGTTAATTAGTCTACTGGTGGGATGATTTTCACAGCCTACGCCTAGTCTATTTGTCTATTTACAATAGCCACACACATAAGCATCTTTTTCGCATCCTGCGCATTCGCTGTGAGCCCACATCTCAGAGGCTATACACTGGACCCAAAGTTCACCTTTTGTGTCCTTTGAAAAAACCCCAGCACAAAATAGACATACAGCGTCGTCAGCATCAGGGACAGAAACACCAACTTCAATGTCTGGGAGGGGTTCTCCCGAATCAAAACCTACACTTGCCTCTTCAACTTCTTCACCTGATTCATGTTCATACACTAGCTTATTTTTCCTACTTGTTCTAGAATTTGGTTGTTATTCATTGCCACCGTTCTTCATTGTACTGCTCTTTTCTTTTACGTCTTGTTTCTTCTTAGTTTTCTTATTTTTCTTTTCTTTTGCCTCTTCTACTGCACGTTTATAAGGAGAAGAAGTTAAAACAGCACAAGTAATGGGTTTAGGGCCTTTGTTTGTCAATGTTCTTTTTGGTCTTGGTATCGGCAATACGTCTTGGGGAGAAACATGACCAAAACGTTGCTGGGAAGAGCATCCTGAGGGCCCAGCTTCTGCCAAGTCTCTTGCAGATGGTGTAGTTAATGTCGGTGATGTGCCAGGATGAATGCATTGAGCTGATTGATTTTTGAAGGCTTATCCTTAGGAGTTCGCCCTTTACTGGCTTTCAGAGCATCTACAGTCAGATTTTGAACGTCAATATCTTCAGATGGAGCAAAGTCAATATCATTAAACACTTTGCGATTTACAGGAAAAATTCCTGTGACTCTGAACCCTGAAATGGCTATTTCACCGGTTTGACATTTCAGGAATGCATTCCCAAGTAGCTCAGCAATATCGTATGGTCCAAGAGGCCTATTATTGTGCAGCATCCATTGCCTTATGTAGTCACTATAATGATTCTTAAGGGGTCCCATGAAGTTCCTATCTAGTGGTTGCAGCTTGTGTGTAGTGTGTGGAGGCAGGCTAACTATTATAACGCGGTGTTCACGCCTGGATTCTACGGACATGCTGATATGGAGAAGTATAGGGCCGCTACTGAGAGTGTTAATGGTATAAAATTAACGTTTGTCTTTACCTGAAGTGGGGAGATGTTCGAGGGCGTTTAAAGGAACTATTTTGTATGTTGTTCATGGTATTCGCTCCTACACTATATAAAAATTTGTAACTGCACGAATTTTTTCTCCCCCAGTCGAACTTTTCTGACCTTTGTTGACTGGTCCATTCAGGCGATTAGTCATCTTGCCTCGTATGTCAAGTTGCCTCAGTTTTCCCTGATTAGGCCTCCGGTGTGGTAACACATTATTTCGAACGTTTTGCAATAACTGCGAAAAGCACATACTCCACAATCAGAATGTTTTTGGGGTAACACTGGATTGCGCAGAAAACTGCATTTCTGTTGGAAACAATTCAGGGATCTGTGCGTCAAACAGAAATAAATCGACAACAAATTTTGGAGAAACACAGTTTATTTAAATATATATGCTTACTTGTGAAGAAGAATAATTACATGACATATGATATTTGTCTTGTATTACCATAGCAATTTTAATTTGTTGTTCGTGACTGCACCGTAAATAATCGAGAGAAGTCAGTTTAGTTGCACGTGGAGTGCTTTATCATGAATGAGCGAAGTGTTGGGTTATTTCACAATTGTTGGCCGGTTCCAGCAAGCGTAATACAGGAAATGGAGTGCATTGGATGAAACGTCGGAGAAAAATCTCAGCCATCTCCCGTCAGATGAGATTGTTGAGAACGCATCTGAACAGAAACGGTTCAGTTGAAGCAGAGCACTTTTTTTTTGTCGTGATTGGGCACTGTGAAGTGATATTTATGATTTTGTATTACTGGAAAAGTGAATTAACGTCGATAAGGAAATTGGAGTGACGGACATACAGGATCATTTGGAAGAACCATTCATAAAATGCTTCCACCGTTACTTGCACATTTGGAGGACACCAGCAACTGTAGCCACATACAGTACGATGGTGGAAAATTACTGTTTACGGTACGTAATTGCAAACTAGATAGATTTACAATACAACTTCCGTAGCAAAGATACAGTGAAATATCTGTGTCAAGTTAAGCTGTATGTGGATCGATGCTTGAAATTGTGCAGCCGAGCCATCAGTGATTCGGTCGGTCAGTACTGCTCTCTGTACACCTCAAACGGCAAGAGAATGCCACGAAAGACAAATGTCTCAGTCCGACATGTTCCGGTCCGCACATGGCTTTAACTTGGAGCGTTTCGTCACACAGTACACACAGAAATGATTAAGAGGTTTTTTGTCTCAGCGACAGACAACAGTCCACGGGTGTACTGTTCGAGCAAGAAATACGTCGGGAGAAACTGAATAATCACAACATTAAGAGCTAATTACTTGAGTATAACTTTACAGTGGCCAACGACCAAGAGGGTGCGCATTTTCCTTCAGACACTACAGCAGTCCTAGCAAGCGTTGGACTCTTTACGTGATAAGAGATAGCACATTTTCTCAATAAAAGTGATCCCTTAAAGCTAATTCTTGTCCTTACACACAAACATAGTTGATGTTTTTTTCCATAGTGGGCAGTTATGCCCGCAACCTTAGAAATTTTTTTCCGGGTGGCAAAGCAATTACAACTGAAATATTCTGAATTCAGATTGATGGGAGTGTCCCAAGTTAGCATTATAAATAGTCCTCTTGCCTCTTTTCACACGGTTCTATAATGAAACTGGATTTAGGAGGCAAGGGGCTGAGACGCTTCGGGAAAGCAGTGTGATGCGGACTGCTGCAGCCGTAGCCTCTTTCCTGTGAAGATACACTGGACACGACGTAATACCGCCGCCAAGTAGCACGTACTCCTTAGAAGGAAATATTTTTTTCTTCTTAATGTCACGCTTTCCTTTCCTTGTTATCAGATTCGCCAGTAATTTTATTCCGAATTAATAGATAAATACGAATCACTGATGCTGCGAAGCGACCATTTCTCGTAAAATATCGATCAGAAGATAAGATCTGTCGAAGCACTCTCGGAAGAACTGGTCCATTGTGCTGTACAGGTGATGCTTCCGGCTCAGAAGCCAGTGATACTCGTCAGGGTAAATCTGTAAACAGCAAAACAAACAAGCGGTAAGTAGCAAGTGAAAGGTACTGTCGGTGAAAGATATGGCTGGGATCGGTGCTCGTGACAAAAGTGACGACAAAAATGAGGGATGTATTAATATGGAAGGTGGGAAGACGGTATCTGGATGTATGTGAAAGAAAAACCTTTGATGTTTAGATGAACTGAATTACCGGATCTGCACACTTATGATAGTTGAATAAATATTAATAAATAACTTGGCCATATTTATCTGTTGCACAACAGATAGCAGTAGGCCGTAAAATGGAAGTTTGCGAGGGAATACGTAAGAGTGATCTCTGGTAAAACTATCACGTTTACTCAAGAACAGTTGAACATACTAATGTAACAAACTAATAAATGGGTGATGATTGCTGTCCTGAGTTATAAAATTACATTTACAACTGCGTCTTGAGGAGTCCAGCAAGATTTATTATTAATTATGGAAGGGTCAGAGGAATCCTTCAATGGCGACATTCCGTATTATTCGTTTCGGACCTCTTGATAAGTATGAAAGTGTGATTACGCATGTCAATCACATCGCGATTACGGGCAGCATGGGGTTCACGCCTGAGCCTCAGGACGTGCGCTAGCAGCGCATGTCGGGTGTTTCAAGCGTCAACTTCGCGTCTTAATATCTCGGTATGTAATGGGAATATTGCGATGCAATCAACGCCATTGTGTGTGTGCTTTGTCATGCTATGGATTGCTGAAGAAAAAATATAGGAGGTCCATTTAAAAAAACATAAGTTTGCGTTAAAAAACACATATGCTTTCGTTTTAGAATGTTCCCAAATATGTACATTCATGGGCCCCAGCCCTACATTGATACCGGTGAAAGTCGTTTTCCAATAGCTTTTATTGCTCCAGAGATATTTTGGGTAGACAAGATAGCTGGGACACCCTGTATATACTAAGATGGTATCTGTTCTTTCGGACATGTTCGAAAGAACAGATACCATCTTAGTATATAAAAAATATTTTGGTTTACTTGATCCATAAGGACATCCCTTTGAGGTAGTTGATCGGTTTTTGGTGATATTTCTATTGAGTGCATCATGGAGAAGCTCATATGAGACCCGGGATCACACTGATTCATTGGACAGCTATTATTGTACGGGTCATAAAATTTCATGCTTTTATTAAATAGTCTTTCAGCTAGTTAACTATTTTCTGCACTCTGAATTTCAGAGTTCATAACCGGATAAACTTGCATATTGCCCTGCTGCGAAAGGCTAACACATATTCATGCAACCTTTTGGTTTCACAAAATCGTTCGTTCATGCATTACATAATGGCTTGAGATATGCAGGTCCTTTTCTGTCTCTGTTCTCCAGGATTTATAAAATGGTGTGCTGTCTGATTACCTTGTAGATGTTTTCTGGGTCAAATAGCATTAAAAACTTTTTCTTCCGGCATTGAATATCACATTCTGCATATCACTAAAATATTAGGACTTGTTTATCACTACCTATGACAGTGGTCTAAGATATTTCTCTCTCTCTCTCTCTCTCTCTCTCTCTCTCTCTCTCTCACACACACACACACACACACACACACACACACTTTTCTTTTTGATCCTTCTGATGAGCTAATGGCCAAAATTCTTTTTCACTACTTTCAAACTAGTTTCCAAAACTGCAATTTTAGTTTTTGCACTTATATTCATGATAAGGTAATAGAGATACAGCTCAATGATGCCATAATTGAGGTTGACATTTGTACTTAGTAGAGACAGCAGGTTATTTGTGTTTAATTCGAATGCAGAGTATCATTTATAGTGAAACTTTGTGAGAAGTTAGAAGGATTTGGTGACAACAGTTTATCGCTAAACATTTTTCATTTGACGTCAAGGATACAATGAAAATTTATCGTTCAATTTGGAAAACATTAAAATCTGTACGCTCTGATAAGTAGGAGATTATTATTTATGTTTTACGAAATTGATCTAATAGGTCTTTTTTAATTTCGTAATGCCGATGTTGCTCTTTTGCTGTAATTTGGAAGTACACTGATGTGTACCACCAATGTATGTTTCTTCTTAAGTGTTATGTTGTTTCTTTTATTTTGATTTGTGTCATTTTGGACCTATATTTCCATATTTTGGAACTGCTGCATTATATATGAATATTAATGGTTGGAGAGGAGGTAGAAATTTTTGTGTGCTTCATATCCCACAAGAAGATACCAGTAAGGGAGAGCATATCTGGAAATCAGTGGGCTTCATTCAGATATTGATAATGATATGAAATAATATGAAGTGTAATTCAGGAAAAATCAAGATTTTTTGACTGAAACAGTGAACTTACTGAAACTCGTGCTCCCCCCCACCCCCCACCCCACCCTCACCCACACGCCAAACCACCTTTCCCCACCCCTTGTGATGACTGATGACTTATAGACGATGAAGCAGAAGTTTTTTCCCATATAACTTATAAATTATAAATAGTTGAACACATTTATTATATATCTCATTCAATTATGTAGTTGCTATTTTATTTAGAGTTATTTAGACTATTTAGGATATTGTAGATGGTGCTGTTGATTAACATTTTGCAGCGGATTTTTAGCTGTTTCAATTCTACAGTTATATTTTAGCCATTTACAATATTTTTTCATGGGAAAAATCTTTACTTAAGTTTAGATGTGACAGAAGAGGTGCTCCCGAAAGAGCCTGCTTCACACACTCAAATTCTGCTAGTGCTGGGGCATCCCAATCCTAAGGAATTTCTTCCGTGTAAATGTATGCAGTCATGATTTAGCTAAAATATATACACACATAAACCATTTATAAACAATAAGGACACTCAAAAATGCTCTAATCTGTTTCCTTTCTCTTATGATTTATCAAGTGGAATTCCTCATGCAGTCACAGTATGTCCAAGAAATTTCATCTGGTGTCCATCAAATTCTGAGTTTTCTACAGTAAACGTGACATCACACTCTTTGAAAATGCTCAACGACCTAGCCAAAACCTCATTATCATTTTCTGTACTCTCCTCTGCAGTCAACACATTGTCGACATTGGCGGTTAACCTCCCCCTTAATTTAGCTGGAATAATGCTATTAAAACATCAGATGGATACAGTCCAACCGACATTTAATCTGAAAGGGAACTTGCTAAATTGTTATGAAGAGCCGTAACATCCGAATTTTCTGAACCTTCGGCATGAATTGTAGGAATTGTAAGTCAATAGAATGCAGGACCTTGATATGAAATTTTTTCAACAGTTCAATATTTGAATTAAATTAACTCCAATCGAATGCCATCTCTCTTCATAGATACTATTAACAACAGATTACTGTAGGAGCTCGCAAATAGTTTAGTCACCCCTTGCTGTAACTTTTTTTTCAATATCAGACTCAACTCTTCAGTTATAAATGGATGGGATAGGATATGGCTTGACAAAGGACCTCTTATATTTCTTAACGCTGAACAACAATGGGAAACCCTTAATTGTTCCAGGACGTCCAAAAATACTGAAGAACAACATCACAGTACACCAAACAAACTGACTTTCACTATTTGATCTGCTTCCTCAGCACAGTCAACCAGATTTCATATTTCTTGGAACGTATATACACTTCATTGGCAATTATATGAGCACTGTTTTTATGCAGAACAGGTTTTGACTCAAATAACACAACATATATTTGGTAAGAAATTCCAGACATTGGTTCAACCCTTCTCCCTAATCACACACTCAACTTCAATGCCGACTTATTAAACTTCAAAAAACCTTCAGCGCAAGCCAAGTCATCTCTGCTTTGTATTTGGACAAAGAATCAACCACTAAAATCACAACTATCCCCACTCTTGGCACCATCACAAAACTCACGGAAAATCTATTACCTTGACGAAGAAGTTCAGTGCCCACTTGTCTCTTCAACTCTACACTTTTTACAATAATTGCTGCTTTCACTTTAGTCCACTGTAAAACAAGAGTAGGTCATGAACCTACATCTTTACACCTCTGAAATGTTACCTCATTTGACTCAGTAGCCTCGCTACCTTTTTCGAAAACACAAGACAAAATATCTTCATTAATATCTATGTGAAAAACAGGACCCACCAACGAATTAACAGTTTCCTGTCTTTCACTAAGCAAAAGTTCACCCACATCTTCAAAACTAAGCATATTCAATTGTTCATAGCTGTTGTTGTTGTTGTTGTCGTCTTCAGTCCTGAGATTGGTTTGATGCAGCTCTCCATGCTACTCTATCCTGTGCAAGCTTCTTCATCTCCCAGTACCTACTGCAACCTACATCCTTCTGAATCTGCTTAGTGTATTCATCTCTTCGTCTCCCTCTACGATTTTTACCCTCCACGCTGCCATCCAATGCTAAATTTGTGATCCGTTGATGCCTCAAAACGTGTCCCACCAACCGATCCCTTCTTCTAGTCAAGTTGTGCCACAAACTTCTCTTCTCCCCAATCCTATTCAATACCTCCTCATTAGTTACGTAACCTACCCACCTTATCTTCAGCATTCTTCTGTAGCACCACATTTCGAAAGCTTCTACTCTCTTCTTGTCCAAACTAGTTATCGTCCATGTTTCACTTCCATACATGGAAACTACACTCCATACAAATACTTTCAGAAACGACTTCCTGACACTCAAATCTATACTCGATGTTAACAAATTTCTCTTCTTCAGAAACGCTTTCCTTGCCATTGCCAGTCTACATTTTATATCCTCTCTACTTCGACCATCATCAGTTATTTTACTCCCTAAATAGCAAAACTCCTTTACTACTTTAAGTGTCTCATTTCCTAATCTAATTCCCTCAGCATCACCCAATTTAATTTGACTACATTCCATTATCCTCGTTTTGCTTTTGTTGATGTTCATCTTATATCCGCCTTTCAAGACACTGTCCATTCCCTTCAGCTCCTCTTCCAGGTCCTTTGTTGTCTCTGACAGAATTACAATGTCATCGGCGAACCTCAAAGTTTTTACTTCTTCTCCATGAATTTTAATACCTACTCCGAATTTTCCTTTTGTTTCCTTTACTGCTTGCTCAATATACAGATTGAATAACATCGGGGAGAGGCTACAACCCTGTCTCACTCCTTTCCCAACCACTGCTTCCCTTTCGTGCCCCTCGACTCTTATAACTGCCATCTGGTTTCTGGACAAATTGTAAATAGCCTTTCGCTCCCTGTATTTTACCCTTGCCACCTTCAGAATTTGAAAGAGAGTATTCCAGTTAACATTGTCAAAAGCTTTCTCTAAGTCTACAAATGCTAGAAACGTAGGTTTGCCTTTTCTTAATCTTTCTTCTAAGATAAGTTCAAATGGTTCAAATGGCTCTGAGCACTATGGGACTCAACATCTTAGGTCATAAGTCCCCTAGAACTTAGAACTACTTAAACCTAACTAACCTAAGGACATCACACACACCCATGCCCGAGGCAGGATTCGAACCTGCGACCGTAGCAGTCCCGCGGTTCCGGACTGCAGTGCCAGAACCGCACGGCCACCGCGGCCGGCTAAGATAAGTCATAAGGTTAGTATTGCCTCACGTGTTCCAACATTTCTACGGAATCCAAACTGATCCTCCCCGAGGTCCGCTTCTACCAGTTTTTCCATTCGTCTGTAAAGAATTCGCGTTAGTATTTTGCAGCTGTGACTTATTAAACTGATAGTTCGGTAATTTTCACATCTGTCAACACCTGCTTTCTTTGAGATTGGAATTATTATATTCTTCTTGAAGTCTGAGGGTATTTCGCCTGTCTCATACATCTTGCTCACCAGATGGTAGAGTTTTGTCATGACTGGCTCTCCCAAGGCCATCAGTAGTTCTAATGGAATGTTGTCTACTCCCGTGGCCTTGTTTCGACTCAGGTCTTTCAGTGCTCTGTCAAACTCTTCACGCAGTATCTTATCTCCCATTTCGTCTTCATCTACATCCTCTTCCATTTCCATAATATTGTCCTCAAGTACATCGCTCTTGTATAAACCCTCTATATACTCCTTCCACCTTTCTGCCTTCCCTTTCTTTGCTTAGAACTGGGTTGCCATCTGAACTCTTGATATTCATACAAGTGGTTCTCTTCTCTCCAAAGGTCTCTTTAATTTTCCTGTAGGCAGTATCTATCTTACCCCTAGAGAGACAAGCCTCTACATCCCTACATAGCTATTGTTTGTTATATTTGCAGTATCTGATTTGGCAGCAGACAGCAGTTGTTAACCATATGGCTGTGGGCACTCCACAAATACATTATTCAGCGCATCAGATGATGGTACCTCCACGATGTACACACCAGACTATTTTTCTACAGACCACTTTCACCCTTTACCATACTACAACGATCGTGATCAAAGCACCTACTATTCCAACAATCGCTACCTCTCCTAAACCAGCCACTCTCACTGCAATTGGGACTTTTATGCCGATGCCTCAACCTTCATTTCCAAATCTATCATATCGCAAATTACATCACCCATGATCATGATTCATACTTATCTGTAGCCTTGGATCAGGACAAAAACATTACCATTCCTATCACGACCATTATCATGACTACAGTTATATTCAAACTCTTGTTATAAGCTTTGAAAACCTTTAAAGTCATCTTTCACATGACCAGAAAGAATAATTTGATGTAAATATGAAGTCAGTTTCGAAAAACAAATTACAATCAACTCAGGACTGTAAGGGTTGCATAAAAAGTGATTTTTCAACAACATATGGTCACAGATACTTGCTGGATTCCTAAAACCAGAATTACTGAATTTTTCTGACATTAGAATACAGTGCTTATCTCTGTCTTGTGCCGCTTCAGCCCCATAAGCAGACAACAACAAATATCTAAATTATTGATAGGACTGACAATTTTTAATTAACACACAGACGTACACAGCCAGTTCACCTTCCAAGTAACAGCATAAAAATTCGATTTTTGGTCAGCAGGCCAATTTGGTGGGTGTGAACGATCATTTTGCTCCAACTAAGCACGATGGTGAATAATACTTAATGGATTTGTAAACACTTTAAATCGTTTGGCAGATAATAAATTACTATAATCAAAATCAGACTGCCTTTGAGTAGTAAATTCCCACAGTTGAAATCCCCATGACTGTGATGCATCCTCCTCTCTTAATGATATGTCAGAGCTGACTTATCTTCATGAGTTGAATCCACACCATCTTCAGGATAATGAACTCTGCTATAAAAATCACCTTCAGCAATACGTTTGCATAGCTTCTCCTCTATCTTCGATACTGTGTCATTTAATTTTGTGCTAGCTCGCTTCTACTTCTGTTAATCTCCATCTGACCATCCTTAAATCTTAATAAGGTATTGTGCCACCAGACATCTGTTAACCACTACTTGTACAACACAGGTAATCAATTTATCAACCTTCCTGTCTGCTTAATCTCTTCCTTATTCCTTTTCTGAACTATGGCTGAACCCATCAAAATTCTTACCTGAACCCTGCAGTAATGTAGCATGACTTCAAATATATTGCTGAATCTGTGTAACTACTTTCTGACTACATACCACCTAAAACCTTTTTGACAAACTAGTCTTATTCCTTTCACATTCCTCTCTTAAATTCTGTAAATCATTATACAATTGCTTATCTTGCTCATTAAGAACCTATTGAAATTTGATTTGATCATCCTGAACAATGGTAAGTTTTAACATTAGACATCCTCTCATTAAATACAATTGTTCCCTGAAGTGTGTACCTAGTACATATAAATTCCCTACAACCTCTTCACTAATGGATTAACACTTTTATTCTAAACAGTGTATTTGTCCTTGTAGAGTAGTAACATTTGCCTCCAACTTATCAGTTAACTACCTTGCCTTAGCTTTTAGTCTCTCTCGTAATTTTTCATCAATAATCTTAATGGTAGTTTCTATTTTCTCGTTAAGTAACATACATCAGCCACAGATTCCCCTGTGCTAGATTCCAATTTCTTAGAAAGTTCTTTTATATTAGCCCCTAACTTTTGAAATTTTACAATGTGTCCCACTAAATATTCCAGTAATGCATCAATAAAATCTTGATCAAAGGAAAGTGTAGGAATGGAACAACTATTTTGCTGTTAAATCTGAACAGGAGAAGCTGCAGAAGAAGTAGAAGGCTCTGCTGCCACACAGCAACCAATGCAGACTCATGTGGATTAACCACACCAGATCCAACTTCATTCTCATCCATGAATCACTAAATTCAGCGCACTCTGCTTGACTACTGGACACAAGAAACGAACTCCTATTACACTATGACTCCCTTGAGTAGCAACATCTGACAAGGTGTCTATTAGAATGCCCCATGACTCGATTCTTCTTCTCTCTCCTTCCTTTTTCCAAAAGGTGCTCTCCTCATCTCCCATTGATTAACTGTAGTTTTCTCCATGATACACTGAATAGTAATACCATCAAAAACCAAGAATGACCTCAGAATGTTGTTCTCAAGAATCAAGTACATGAAGTGAAACTACTGCATGAATAATCATGCCAGATGTGTAGTGGAGATACTCCATGTTATTCAAGAACTTTGATGTGTCTTGAATATTCGTGTTTTGTCTGATGAAGAAATAAAATATTATTTTGTTTCAGAGTAACAGCTGCTCCTTTGGCAGTTCTTTTGTTTTGTATGTGGATGAAGAATGGAAACCAAGTAGGTGTGTGATGACAGGTGGATGACTAATACAGATGTTCTTCAGGGGACTAAACAAGAGTAGTGAAAGATGGTATACCGTACTGAAACTTGTCATAATGTTCACGAGGGGATATATAGTGATGGCTGAAGGCACACACATTATTCGAGACAATTTATTGCTAATGTAAGTGGTGACATTATTGCCACACATATTTAGTCTACCTTTTCATTATCATGCATTCTGGTCCACATTATGTACTATGTTGTGTAATGTAGACAAAATATGAATGAATCAGTTTAGGTAACATGAATCTTATAGAGGATATCTGTCAGAGGATGAGGCATTAAGAAGGGAATAACTGTATTCATGTAATTATTTTGTCTTACTTGTAAACTAATCATGATGTATGAATCTTCATTCTAGGAATCTGTGAAGACATGAGGAGAAAATGTATATTCATTCATTATCCATTCCTTACTGGAGGAGCTAGGCTGATTGTCACGTGGGGTAGCTATGCAGTCTGAGGCGCATTGCCACAGTTTGTGCAGTTCTCGCTGTCAGAGGTTCGAGTCCTCCCTCGGGCATGGATGTGTGTGTTGTCCTTAGCGTAAGTTAAAGTTAGATTAAACTTTGTGTAAGCCAAACAATTTGGTCCTGTAGGAACTTACCACAGATTTACAACGCTGATTAATATTATACATAAAGTGTATCTTGTCAATGTCACTCTCAACACGGAGAGATAAATATTTGTGTTGTTAAACTTCCAGAATTTTATGAATATGTGCTTTGGGTTATGCCATCTGAATGTTTCAAGGGATGAAACTATGTACATATACAAATAAGATTTCGACTTCAAACCATAGTCTGTAAAAGAAATTAGTATTAATTTTGTTGAATGGGGGAGGGGGTCTAAAGTGGTAAGGAGTGTGGGAGATCCATAGCTGTTATACATAGTTGCAGTGATAGTTAAACTAACATAAAAAGTATATGGGAGGGATGTACTTGTGTGTATCATATCTTTACGTGTTCCCATAGGGAATAAGGATTACCAATATAATTTAGAAACGTACATTGTGAGCCAATTATCATTTCATTTCAATTTTTCGTCGAAATATTTTATTGTTATTGTAATTTGCCTCTGTTGATGTCACACTATTTCTGTCCCTGAAGTGATCTGACAAATTTATGGGAACTCTATTTATTTTTACTGATTACTGTCTTAATGTTTAAACAACTGATTATGCAGTAAGTATTTTTTATGAAAAACTATCTACCTAATAAGTTATAATAAACTTATTTACTTTATCTGCTTCTGTGTTATCAGGAAGCAGAGAGGCTTGTGACAGAAGAGAGATGCTCTGGGGGCACACAGGGATGATCTGATAGAGGTAAAAAGCTACTGTACAAATACACAACAGGAAAACTCTAACCTATGTCACAGAAATGGGAAACGTCTTCCTGATGGTAGAGAAGAATACATGTAACACTTGGGTGTGTGACGTATAGACAGACCATAAGGAACATCATTGTAACTGGAACATATTTTACGCCAGTCTACCAGTATATGCTGGTGGGTGGTGTCTACTTGTTTTGCTGAACCAAGAAGTAAAGCAGTTGTCAATTCCCCATTCCCTTTGTCAGTTTATTCATAGTGAAATTAACTTATGAAATATTTAAAATCAGATTGTCCCTAATTGTTCTGAGGTGATGAACAATTGCTCTTTTCAAAGCTGCCCTTGCCTTTATGATGTACCAGTTAACTTAAAACGTTGCCTGCAGAATTAAAGAACAGTTTCCTCTGTCTCTTAAAAGTAAAAACAATTCACTTTTGCAAAGAGTAACTGTTTTGTGTCAAAATATGAGACAAGACTATTTACTCTACCTAGTAATGGTTAAAATTTTGTATGGACAAAATTCATTGTTATTTTGGTATATTGTTGGGGTTGATAATTATTTAAGGTCATTCTTTTGCTAAATATCCTGCCACTTTATACTAGTACCTATTTTGAAAAATGTAAATCCTGTTGTTTTCAATACTGAAACTTCAAATTTTTAGTTTGCATGTCAAAATATGATTACTTATTGGTCCACATTTATATTTAGTACAGCTTTGTGTGTTAGAAACGTCTGTTGTTTGAATAATTTTGCTACAACTAATTTCTGAATACTTTGCAGATTTTACTTATTGATCTTGTAATGTCAGTAAAGCACTTCAAGCAATATTTTGGGCAGGATTGATAATTTTGTCAAGTTAGCTATAAGGTATTGCTATGAATTACTCTAAACACTTAATATTTTTCACTTTCGCTAAATTTTTACTCATCTTATTTAATAGTTCTTAATCATGTGTAGTAATACATTAGGAGGTAATGTGCCACTGTGGTCTCCTCCAGGACAAATTCGAAATCTAATTATTTATTTACATTTCTTCATATGGCGCCATCACAGTGACAGCTCTTTGCAAGGGTCAGAAATAATAAGATGACAATTACATATACAAAATATTTCTTGTACTGAAATTATTGCATCTTACATCTATTTTATACACTTACCGAATTACAGCTGATATGGTACTGGTTCGTGTTATAATGATTGTCAAAATTTATCAAAAGTATATAAACATATTTCTATCAGAAAAGATTTTAATGTTGTGTTAAAATCATTACCCCTGTATGTTTTAAGAGAGTTTGGTAGTTTGTTAACCAAATGAAGTCATTGATGTATGGGCATCCTGTCATTTTTAATGTTGTTCTTTCTGGGAAATAGTTAACTTGTGATCACATACATGACTGCACATGCCAACTTTTGTTCATTGATACATAAAAACATAACAAATCTAAATATGTACAGAGAATATATTGTTAGGTATTTGCTATTCACAAACACTTCATGACATGAATCTCTATAGTCCATTGTGTCTATAAGTCTTATTGCTCTTTTTTGCAACAGCTGTATTCTTTTCCAGTATATGTCAGCTGTACAGCCCAATAGTTCCATCCCACAATCGAAAAAAGGGGTAAATTGTTACATAATATACTGCTTTCATTTTCTGGCTAGGAAATATCTTTGTGGGCTGTCTAAGGAGATACAGGGCGCTACTGACTTTTCCGCATACAAAATGAATATGATTTGTCCACCACAAATTTTCATCAAGATACACACCCAGGAATTTACAGCTCCAAGTTCAGTTGCTCAGATATTACACATATTTTTTACATTGCTGTCGTGAGACCTGCCAATTTTAAATGCCAATAACTGAGTTTTTCTGATGTTTACAATGAGAGCCTGAATACTGAAGTGTTTTGTTACTCCTGTTACACCACTAGTAGCAAAAGATTCTAGTGCCTTACATTTTTCTGCCATAGAATGAGATCTAAGTGTTGTCTGTATAGCTTATTATATGGGAGTTAATGGACTGTGCAGTGGGGTTAGTATATAGGAGCAAGTTAAAGATACCAACGATTGAGCCCTGAGGAATACCTTGAATTACTGTTTTCAATGATGGACTGAAAATTCATAATTTTATCGTCTAGTTTGTATGACAGTGTAGTACACTGCCTACAATTCAACAGGTATGACTTCAGGTTTTCAGAAGTAATCTACGATTTACTGTGCTGAACGCTTTTACAAGGTCTAAGAATATACCTGCACTCTGTATCCTCTGGCCCAACAGACAGTGAACTACATGGAAGAATTATGTAATTGCTGTGATTGTATTTAGCTCTTTTCTGAAGCCATTCTTTGAATAACAAGCAATTTGCGTTTTATGGAAAAGACACTGAAATGAGATAGGATGATACTTTCGAATACCCACGTGTACTAAAGGTGGGAATTCATATAGGGGGAGGGGGGGGGGGGGTGATGAAAAGTGCCTGTAGTTGGCTGTTCCTTCTCTCGCAATGTATTTCACTCCTTTTTTTGCGATTTGTTGCATTTTTTTTTTTTTTTTTTTTTGCTATCTTTGAGATCTTGCACTAAACAATTTCAATATATGGATTCAGAGACTTGTGAAGATTCTTCGCTAAATCACTGGATTAATATTAAGACTTTGGTTAGACTGTTGGCCATCAAATTGAGATATGACATTCTGTGTCGAAACTGGACATTAGTCACTCCATAAATCCAGAGAAAGATGTAGATATTTTGTTTGAGCCCATTCGAACGTTAAAATTTAAAACTTGGAACTAAAACCTATAACCGAATTTAGCTGCTAACATCCTATCCTGACAGCTATAAATACGACTTTTGGAAAAGTAAAATTTGATTTTTCTCCATAATAGACATCTGGCTATTAAAACTACTAAACCGTGAAGGCGACATACAACAAACGTTAAATTGGCATGAAGTGTACCAGGTGATTGTACTTCCAAATGATTTCATCGCAACCACACCAGCTGGAGAGGACTAGCAGCAGCAACATTCTGTGTAGAAGGGAAAATTACACTCGGGGTTTCTCATTCAGAAGTCCCTTTTGGAATGTTCCTCGTGCTGTCCTGATCTACCTTGACCTACATCTACATACATACTCAGCAAGCCACCTTTCGGAGCGTGGTGGTGGGTACCCTGTACCACTACTAGTCATTTCCTTTTCTGTTCCACTGTCAAACAGAGCGAGGGAAAAACTGTTATCTACGTCTCTAAGTATGAGCCATAATTTCTCTTCTCTTTTCTTCGTAATCTTTACGCGAAATGTATGTTGGAGGCCGTAGAATCGTTCTGCAGTCAGCTTCAAATGCGTTTCTCTAAATTTTCTCAATAATATTCCTCGAAAATAACGACAAGGCGTTCCCTCCAGTAGTTCCCATTTGAATGCTCTAAGCATCTACGTAATACCTGTGTGTTTTTCCAAATTATTGGTAACGAATTTAGCAGCCCGCTTCTGAATTGCCTCGATGTCTTCCTTTAATCCGACCTGTTGCAAATCCCAAACACTCGAGCATTACTAAAGAATAAATCCACTAGCATTCTCTACGCGGTCTCATTTACAGATGTTCCATTGTTGTTGTCGTGGTCTTCAGTCCTAAGACTGGTTTGATGCCGCTCTCCATGTTACCCTATCCTGTGCAAGCTTCTTCATCTCCCAGTACCTACTGCAACCTGCCTACATCCTTCTCAATCTCCTTCGTGTATTCATCTCTTGGTCTCTCTCTACGATTTTTACCCTCCACGCTGCCCTCCAGTACTAAATTGGTGATCCCTTGATGCCTCAGAACATGTCCAACCAACCGATCCCTTCTTCTAGTCAAGTTGTGCCACAAATTTCTCTTCTCCCCAATTCTGTTCAATACCTCATCATTAGTTATGTGATCTACTCATCTAATCTTCAGCATTCTTCTGTAGCACCACATTTCGAAAGCTTCTATTCTCTTCGTGTCTAAACTATTTATCGTCCACGTTTCACTTCCAAACATGGCTACACTCCATACAAATACTTTCAGAAACGACTTTCTGACATTTAAATCTATACTCGATGTTATGAAATTTCTCTTCTTCAAAAACGCTTTCCTTGCCATTGCCAGTCTGCATTTTATATCCTCTCTACTTCGACCATAGTCAGTTATTTTGCTCCCCAAATAGTAAAACTCATTTACTACTTTAAGGGTCTCATTCCCTAATCTAATTCCCTCAGCATCATTTGATTTAATTCAACTACATTCCATTATCCTTGTTTTGCTTTGTTGATGTTCATCTTATATCCGCCTTTCAAGACACTGTCCATTCCGTTCAGCTCCTCTTCCAGGTCCTTTGTTGTCTCTGACAGAATTACAATGTCATCGGCGAACCTTAAAGTTTTTATTCCTTCTTCACGGATTTTAGTCCCTACTCCGAATATTTCTTTTGTTTCCTTTACTGCTTGCTCAATATACAGATTGAATAACATCGGAGAGAGGCTACAACCCTGTTTCACTCCCTTCCCAACCACTGCTTCCCTTTCATGCCCCTCGACTCTTGTAACTGCCATCTAGTTTCTGTGCAAATTGTAAATAGCCTTTCGCTCCCTGTATTTCCCCCTGCCACCTTCAGAATTTGAAAGAGAGTATTCCAGTCAACGTTGTCCAAAGCTTTCTCTAGGTCTACAAATGCTAGAAACGCTTGTTTGCCTTTCCTTAATCAATCTTCTAAGATAAGTCGTAAGGTCAGTATTGCCTCACATGTTTCAATATTTCTACGGAATACAAACTGATCTTCCCCGAGGTCAGCTTCTACCAGTTTTTCCTTTCCCACACTTTCACAAAATTCTTCCAACAAACCAAGCTCTGCCATTCGCCTTCCCTACGACAATCTTCCTTGCATTTCATATCGCTTTGCAGTGTTACGCCTAGATTTTTAAATGACGCGACTGTGTCAGATAGTACACTACTAATGCCTTAGGTGAACATTACGGGGTTGTTTTCCACTTCATCCGCATTAACTTATATTTTTCTATATTTAGAGCTAACTGCCATTCATCGCAACAACTAGAAATTTTGTCTACGTCACCTTGTATCGTCCTATAGTCACCTAACTTTGACATATTACCGTACACCACAGCGTCATCAGCAAATAATCTCAGACTGCTGCCCACCCTCTCCGCCAGATCATTTATGTACATGGAAAATAACAGCGGTCCTATCACACTTCCCTGGGGCGTTATTGGCGATACTCTTGTATCTGATTACTACTCGCTGTCGAGGACCAATTATTGGGTTATATTACTTAAAAAGTCTTCGAGCCACTCGCATATCTGGGAACCTGTTTCACGCGCTCGTACCTTCGTTAACAGTCTGCAGTGCGGCACCGTGTCAAACGCTTTCCGGAAATCTAAAAATATGGAATCTGCCTGTTACTGAGTTTCGCACGCGCGATGCTTTCTAAAACCATGCGGATTCGTCTCAGGCAATTTATGACATTCGAAGGCGGAATATGTTCAAGAACTCAATGTATTCAAGAATACACCACAGCTGATCGGAATGTAAGGTCCGATCGGTCATGAAATAAAAACCACAGCGAAAATCAAAAAATGTTATTCGCAACAGCTTGCCACACCTTCCAGCTACCTCTGTAAATAGTCGCCGTTCCGGCTTAGACCTTTGTCGTGGAGTTGTACAAACTCTCCAGTGCCCTTGTCACAGAAGGCAGCCGCCTGTGCTTTCCGCAAATTGTCTACGCTGGTCTGCCTTTCCTTGTTTGCGCCAAGATGTTGTCTTCGTAGCCAGCCGTTCATGTGAGCAGACATGAACAACGAAGGGAGCAAACTAAGGGCTGTATTGTGGGTGATATCACACTTCCCTTAGAAAACGTTGCAGGAGCGTCTTCATTGCCCCTGCAGAAAGTGGCTGAAAATTGTCTTGAAGAAAGAAAGGCATGACGTTCACGTAATGTGGGCTGCATAGCTTCAGGTGAAATCTCTCACCAGATCTACATACTTGGCCGGAGACACTGTTGTTATACACATTTCTACGTAATCACTTTGCGCTCTGAACCGAAAGGAGCGACGTGAAACGATCGAAAGGCACACTAAAGACACTGTCCAATACATATGTGCAAACATCCATCGGATTTTCACAGTGGATTCCATTAAGCGCCTAATCGGACCTTACTTTCCAAATACGCCTCGTAGTAATTGTCGCACTGGGTAGCACATTCTCTTGATCTCTCATCGATTGGAAACGTCTGTTCATGGGTTGCCAAGACACTGGCGTGCCACCAATTGCCAGCCATGACGACTAACGAAGTCTGGCAATAATCCTGAAGCGCCATGGAATGTCATATCCGTATCTGTAACCAAGCCCGTCCGGTTCGCGGTGCGGTCTAACGCACTGCTTTCCGGGCGGGAAGGCGTGCCGGTCCCCGGCATGAATCCCCCCGGCAGATTAGTGTCGAGGTCCGGTGTGCCGGCCAGTCTGTGGATGGTTTTTAAGGCGGTTTTCCTTCTGCCTCGGCGAATGCGGGCTGGTTTCTCTTATTCCGCCTCAGTTACACTACGTCTCCCCGTACGCGAACACCATCACTACTCTACCATGTAAACATTGCGGTTACACTCGTCTGGTTCAAAAATGGTTCAAATGGCTCTGAGCACTATGGGACTTAACATCTATGGTCATCAGTCCCCTAGAACTTAGAACTACTTAAACCTAACTAACCTAAGGACAGCACACAACACCCAGCCATCACGAGGCAGAGAAAATCCCTGACCCCGCCGGGAATCGAACCCGGGAACCCGGGCGTGGGAGCGAGAACGCTACCGCACGACCACGAGATGCGGGCACTCGTCTGGTGTGAGACGTTCCCGGGAGGGGCGGCGGGGGAGGGGGGGGGAGGGTGTCCACTGGGGGCTGAACAGCACAATAACCCTCGGTTTGGCGTGGGCCGGCGGTGGGGTGAGTGGACTGCTGTAGCCTGTTGTGGGGTTGTGTACCACTGAGGGCTACGGCGGCGACGAAGCCTCTCCGTCGTTTCTAGGTCCCAAGTTCAGTGCAATACAATAACACACAATCTATAATCAACGCTAGGTTCGTCTCGATGCCCAACAGGGCTGTACTGATTCTTGCTGTTAGTTGTGCCACCACTGTGTACTAAATTAAGCACTTTCTAAACCGCAAATCATCTAAAAATTTAGGCTTGTATTCCTCTTATTATTCTGTGTACGTACAATAATTAAAATGTTGTTAGTTACTATCCTTCCTGGTGCTGCAGTTTTAATGGCTAGTCTAGTACTCTAGACATCCGAGAGCACCATTATTTCTAGTAAGTGATATTGTTTTACACTACTGGCCTTTAAAATTGCTACACTACGCAGATGACGTGCTACAGACACGAAATTTAACCGACAGGAAGAAGATGCTGTGATATGCAAATGATTAGCTTTTCAGGGCATTCACACAAGGTTGGCGCAAGTGGTGACATCTACAACGTGCTGACATGAGGAAAGTTTCCAACCGATTTCTCATACACAAACAGCATTTGATCGGCGTTGCCTGGTGAAACGTTGTTGTGATGTCTCGTGTAAGGAGGAGAAATGCGTACCATCACGTTTCCGACTTTGATAAAGGTCGATTGTAGCCTATCGCGATTGCAGTTTATCGTATTGCGACATTACTGCTTGCGTTGGCCGAGATCCAAGGAGTGTTAGCAGAATATGGAATCGGTGGGTTCAGGAGGATTAATACGGAACGTCGTGCTGGATCCCAACGGCCTCGTATCACTAACAGTCGAGATGACAGGCATCTTATCCGCATGGCTGTAACGGATCGTGCAGCCACGTCTCGATCCCTGAGTCAACAGATGGGGAAGTTAGCAAGACAACAACCATCTGCACGAACAGTTCGACGACGTTTGCAGCAGCATGGACTATCAGCTAGGAGACCATGGCTACGGTTACCCTTGACACTGCATCACAGACAGGAGCGCCTGCGATGGTGCACTCAACGACGAACCTGGGTGTACGAATGGCAAAACGTCATTTTTTCGGATGAATCCAGGTTCTGTTTACAGCATCATGATGGTCGTATCCATGTTTGGCGACATCGCGGTGCACGCACATTGGAAGCGTGTATTCGTCATCGCCATACTGGCGTACCGCCCAGCGTGATGGTATGGGGTGCCATTGGTTACACGTCTCGGTCACCTCTTGTTCGCATTGACGGTACTTTGAACAGTGGACGTTACATTTCAGATGTGTTACGACCCGTGGCTCTACCCTTCATTCGATCCCTGCGAAACCCTACATCTCAGCAGGATGATGCACGACCGCATGTTGCAGGTCCTGTACGGGCCTTTCTGGATACAGAAAATGTTCGGCTGCTGTCCTGGCCAGCACATTCTCCAGATATCCCGCCAACTGAAAACGTCTGGTCAATGGTGTCCCAGCAACTGGTCTCGTCACAACACGCCAGTCACTACTCTTGATGAACTGTGGTATTGTGTTGAAGCATCATGGGCAGCTGTACCTGTACACGCCATCCAAGCTCTGTTTGACTCAATGCCCAGGCTTATCAAGGCCGTTAGTACTGCCAGAGTTGGTTGTTCTGGGTACCGATTTCTCAGGATCTATGCACCCAAATTGCGTGAAAATGTAATCACATGTCAATTCTAGTATAATATATTTGTCCAATGAATAGCCGTTTATCATCTGCATTTCTTCTTGGTGTAGCAATTTTAATGGCCAGTAGTGTATATGATTTGATTCACAACACCTTACAACATTACGTTAATTTTGCAAGGCAGATTCGTGAGCTGTGTAATGAGATGGAGCTATGCCGTGATCCTGTCAGCTACTATTTCTCCCCGTCATGGATAATGTGCACGATTAGGACGCAGACTGAAATTTGCTTCTCAGCGAGAGCTGGCAAGTGCGTTTTGGAGGCGTACCTGTTCCTTGAAGAGCACGCCGGCCTCCTCCAAGGCCCTGGCCAGCATGGCGGAGTTCTGACGGAAGACTACGTCGTCCGCCGTCCCGTGCGCCAGCAGGAACTTCTTCTTGGCGAACCGCGCTGCCAGCCGCGTCACGTCACTCTCGTTGTAGCCAGCTTCGTTGTCATCCGGCGTGGGGTACCCCATGTACGACTCGGTGTACAAGGAGTCTGAGAACAGTGCAGGATGTGTACATGTTGCAGCTATAACGTGGGAACTCCCAGCATTAGTCTCCATGCGTATTCTCTAACTCTGCCGTGCTTTACTTTCACTTATAATATACACTGAAGCGCCACAGAAACTAGTATAGGCATGCGATTCAGATACAGAGATGTGTAAACAGGCAGAATTCAGCGCTGCGGTCGGCAACGCCTATACAATACAACAAGTGTCTGGTGCAGTTGTCATATCGGTTACTGCTGCAACAATGGCAGGTTATCAAGATTTAAGTGAGTTTGAACATGGGACGCAGCATCTCCGAGGTAGCGATGAAGTCGTAATTTTTCCGTACGACCATTTCACGAGTGTACCGTGAATATCAGGAATCTGGTAAAATATCAAATCTCCAACATCGCTGCGGGCACAAAAACATCCTGCAAGAACGGGAAGAATATCGCTGTCCCATGTCTTTTCTCACCTTATTGTATATTACACTGAAGAGTCCAAGAAACTGGTACACCCCACTAACATCGTGTAGGGCCCCCTCAACACTACGTGGCATGGAATCGACTAATGTCTGAAGTAGTGGTTGAGGAAACTGACGCCATGAATCCTGCAGGGATGCCCATAAATCTGTGAGAGTACGAGGGGGTGGAGATCTCTTCTGAACAGCATGTTGCAAGGCATCACAGATATCTACATCTACATCTACATTGATACTCCGCAAGCCACCCAACGGTGTGTGGCGGAGGGCACTTTACGTGCCACTGTCATTACCTCCCTTTCCTGTTCCAGTCGCGTATGGTTCGCGGGAAGAACGACTGTCTGAAAGCCTCCGTGCGCGCTCTAATCTCTCTAATTTTACATTCGTGATCTCCTCGGGAGGTATAAGTAGGGGGAAGCAATATATTCGATACCTCATCCAGAAACGCACCCTCTCGAAACCTGGACAGCAAGCTACACCGCGATGCAGAGCGCCTGTCTTGCAGAGTCTGCCACTTAAGTTTATTAAATCACGGTTACCAAATAACCCTGTGACGAAACGCGCCGCTCTTCTTTGGATCTTCTCTATCTCCTCCGTCAGACCGATCTGGTACGGATCCCACACTGATGAGCAATACTCAAGTATAGGTCGAACGAGTGTTTTGTAAGCCACCTCCTTTGTTGATGAACTACATTTTCTAAGCACTCTCCCAATGAATCTCAACCTGGTACCCGCCTTACCAACAATTAATTTTATATGATCATTCCACTTCAAATCGTTCCGCACGCATACTCCCAGATATTTTACAGAAGTAACTGCTACCAGTGTTTGTTCCGCTATCATATAATCATACAATAAAGGATCCTTCTTTCTATGTATTCGCAATACATTACATTTGTCTATGTTAAGGGTCAGTTGCCACTCCCTGCACCAAGTGCCTATCCGCTGCAGATCTTCCTGCATTTCGCTACAATTTTCTAATGCTGCGACTTCTCTGTATACTACAGCATCATCTGCGAAAAGCCGCATGGAACTTCCGACACTATCTACTAAGTCATTTATATATATTGTGAAAAGCAATGATCCCATAACACTCCCCTGTGGCACGCCAGAGGTTACTTTAACGTCTGTAGACGTCTCTCCATTGATAACAACATGCTGTGTTCTGTTTGCTAAAAACTCTTCAATCCAGCCACACAGCTGGTCTGATATTCCGTAGACTCTTACTTTGTTTATCAGGCGACAGTGCGGAACTGTATCGAACGCCTTCCGGAAGTCAAGAAAAATAGCATCTACCTGGGAGCCTGTATCTAATATTTTCTGGGTCTCATGAACAAATAAGGCGAGTTGGGTCTCACACGATCGCTGTTTCCGGAATCCATGTTGATTCCTACATAGTAGATTCTGGGTTTCCAGAAATGACATGATACGCGAGCAAAAAACATGTTCTAAAATTCTACAAGAGTCGACGTAAGAGATATAGGTCTATAGTTTTGCGCATCTGCTCGACGACCCTTCTTGAAGACTGGGACTACCTGTGCTCTTTTCCAATCATTTGGAACCCTCCGTTCCTCTAGAGATTTGCGGTACACGGCTGTTAGAAGGGGGGCAAGTTCTTTCGCGTACTCTGTGTAGAATCGAGTTGGTATCCCGTCAGGTCCAGTGGACTTTCCTCTATTGAGTGATTCCAGTTGCTTTTCTATTCCTTGGACACTTATTTCGATGTCAGCCATTTTTTCGTTTGTGCGAGGATTTAGAGAAGGAACTGCAGTGCGGTCTTCCTCTGTGAAACAGCTTTGGAAAAAGGTGTTTAGTATTTCAGCTTTACGCGTGTCATCCTCTGTTTCAATGCCATCATCATCCCGTAGTGTCTGGATATGCTCAGTAATGTTCATGTCAGGGTAGTATGGTGGCTATCGGAAGTCTTTAAACTCAGAAGAGTGTTCCTGGAGTCACTCTGTAGCAATTCTGGACGTGTGGGGTGTCGCATTGTCCTGCTGGAATTGCCCAAGTCCGTCGGAGTGCACAATGGACATGATGGATGCAAGTGATCAGACAGGATGCTTACGTACGTGTCACCTGTCAGAGTAGTATCTAGACGTATCAGGGGTCCCATATCTCTCCAAGTGCACACGCCCCACACCATTACAGAGCCTCCGCCAACTTGAACAGTCCCCTGCTGACATGCAGGGCCTATGGATTGATGACGTTGTCTCCATACCCATACACGTTCATGCTCTCGATACAATTTGAAACGAGACTCGTTCGACAAGTCAATATGTTTCCAGTTATCAACACTCCAATGTCTTTGATGACGGACCAAGGCGAGGTGTAAAGCTTTATGTCATGCTGTCATCAAAGGTACACGAATGGGCCTTGGACTCCGAAAGCCCATATCGATGATGTTTCGTTGAAAGGTTCGCACGCTGACACTTGTAGATGGCCCAGCATTGAAACCTGCAGCAATTTGAGGAATGGTTGCACTTCTGTCACGTTGAACGATTCTTTTCAGTCGTCGTTGGTCACGTTCTCAGGATCTTTTTCCGGCCCCAGAGATGTCGGAGATTTGATGTTTTACCGGATTCCTTATATTCACGGTACAATCGTGAAATGGTCGTACAAGAATATCCCCATTACCTCGCTCCCTCTGAGATGCTGTGTCGTATCGCTCCCGTATTCAGTCAAAATCCACCATCTCTGTTTAGAAGGTTGGTTGAAAGTTTGATTTCAACAGCTTCCTTAATGACACTATCCCAATAGCTGGACGTGCAAGCCAGAATTTCCGTGTTGTTGTATTCCATAGGATGACCGGTGTCAAGGCAATGTTCTGCATTAGCGGATTTGCTCGGTTGTTGTAAGCGTGTGTGACGCTTATGTTCAATACACCGGTCTCCCACAGTCCTGACTGTCTGACCTGAATTCCATCCACCCGAATATTCAGTTCACTATGGAGGTGGAAACGAATGGAGGCCTTCCCTTCCTTGATGTGTTGGTCGCAAGGAAGATTGATGGTACGTTAGGACAATCTGTTTATAGGAAGCCTACTCACACTGACTTGTATCTGCGAGCTGATAGTTGTCACCATCCAGCTCAGCGTGAAGGAGTACTTCGTACCCTGGTTCACAGATCCCACGTTATCTCAGACCCTGAAAGTTTGGCAGCTGAGCTAGCACATCTCGAAATCACCTTTCGTCAGAATGGTTATAGTGAGAGGCAGATCAAACGCGCGTTGCGCTATCAACCTTCACTGCAACGGGTGAGTGACGATAGCAACGAAGTGGCACCTAAGTCTACGGCCTTTTTGCGTTACGCAGGAAGCATTTCTAACAGGATTGGCCGTATTTTGCGGAAATATGATGTGAAATTTATTTTTTGACCACCTTCTAAAAAATGGTTCAAATGGCTCTGAGCACTATGGGACTTAGCATCTGTGGTCATCAGTCCCCTATAACTTAGAACTACTTAAACCTAACTAACCTAAAGACATCACACACATCCATGCCCGAGGCAGGATTCGAACCTGTGACCGTAGCAGTCGCGCGGTTCCGGACTGAGCGCCTTAACCGCGAGACCACCGCGGCCGGCACCACCTTCTAAGATTAAGGCCCTGTAGGCGTCCGTAAAAGATGATCTTGGTTTGCGTAAGGCTGGTATCTATCGTATTCCTTGCAGTTGTGGCTTGACATATATTGGTAAGACAATCAGGCCAGGGGAACGGTGTATTGAACATAAGCGTAAAAAAAAATGGTTCAAATGGCTCTGAGCACTATGGGACTTAGCATCCATGGTCATCAGTCTCCTAGGACTTAGAACTACTTAAACCTAACTAACCTAAAGACATCACACAACACCCATTCATCACAAGGCAGAGAAAATCCCTGACCCCGCCGGGGATCGAACCCGAGAACCCGGGCGCGGGAAGCGAGAACGCTACCGCACGACCACGAGATGCGAACGAACATAAGCTTCACATACGCTTACAACAGCCGAGCAAATCCGCTATTGCATAACATTGCCTTGACACCGGTCATCCTATGGAATACAACACGGAGATTCTGGCTTGCACGTCCAGCTATTGGGATAGTGTCATTAAGGAAGTTGGTGAAATCAAACTATCAAGCAACCTTATAAACAGAGATGGTGGATTTTGTCTAAATGCTGCTTGGAATCCGGCTCTGTCTCTCATCAAAAAACAGAGGGACAGAATTAGGGCTACCTCACCTGTTGATTAATAGTCACTATCGATATTTCTAATGTTGGTTATCGTTGGTTGCGTGTTGACTCTGCAGTTACTTGTTCTGTGTGTGGTATCTTCCTTATTTCTCCTCTGTGAAACGAGGTATTAAATTCCCCTGTACATTGCTTCCTCCTTGCACTTGTGCCTTGAGAATGGCAGGGTGTGCTCCTGCCGAAATATCGGCGGTTGTCGACGACGTCACCCGGCAGCAAACCCGTAAATTATTTGAACATTCAGTTCGCCGGGAAAAGTTAAGCTCTCACAACCATGAAAATGTTTTAGAGCCACTGCAGGCTCATATTCAGATGGAGGTGTTACAGAAACATTATGTTGTGGACCAAGCGTAGCTAGATGCAGTGCTGGTGAGTGCACTGCCTTGTGGTATCCACATCAGATTGTTTCTTATAACGTGCATTATTACGCTATGCACACAAATAAACACAGTACGTAGCTACATTTGGTTTTACACTGGCTCACAGCATGTAAACATTCCATGTTTTTACAAAGTATGTAAAACATACTTCGTTTATTTGTATACATAGCTTAACAACGCACGTTATAAGAAGCAATCTGATGTGGATACCACAAGGCAGTGCACTCGGCAGCACTGCATCTAGCTACACTTCGTCCACAACATAATGTTCCTGTAACACCTCCATCTGATGACGAGCCTGCAGCGGCTCGAAAACATGTTCATGGTTGAATAAGTCGTAAAAAAGCGTCTGGTTGCATATTTATTACCAGATAAATGCCAAAACAAAAAAATACTTCTCTTTGGGTTTTCCATGGAACCGCCCACGAAATAATGGTGCCTCCATAACTCCCATCAAGCCCACCGAAGACCACATCAAATTCAAAAAGAACCAACCTATTTCCTCTATTTACCCGAGCAGGAGGAAGTGTGTAATATTCATACTTTGACTCTGTACTGTAGGATAGTGACACTAAGGCGATCCTTCTGATCAGTATAAAAGTGGTCCCTAACCCAAAGGCTATCCGAAACACTCGATCCTACATTTTTTATCACCAACAGAACTCGAGATATAAGCACCAGAATTTCCCATTTTTATGCGTGGCGCTTAGGAACATTCTAGGCAAGTATGCTGTCGCATCTCTACCGATTTTGATATCCTATTTGATGTTAAATGGTTTATGTCCATGATTTACTAGGTTTTCAGCAAAGGCAGGATGGCTATTTTCATATTTCCTCTTTCTTATGTATTCTTTGTATCTAGTTTTCAGATTTTTTCCTGTCATTGCCATATAAATTGCCTTGCAAACGTGACATTCTAACTGGTATTTACCAGCTCCTTGATATCTGTCTCGTTGTTGTATTGGCACAAAAAACCAAAGAAGGGAAAGCCGAAAGTCGGAAGGAATATATACACTCCTGGAAATTGAAATAAGAACACCGTGAATTCATTGTTCCAGGAAGGGGAAACTTTATTAACACATTCCTGGGGTCAGATACATCACATGATCACACTGACAGAACCACAGGCACATAGACACAGGCAACAGAGCATGCACAATGTCGGCACTAGTACAGTGTATATCCACCTTTCGCAGCAATGCAGGCTGCTATTCTCCCATGGAGACGATCGTAGAGATGCTGGATGTAGTCCTGTGGAACGGCTTGCCATGCCATTTCCACCTGGCGCCTCAGTTGGACCAGCGTTCGTGCTGGACGTGCAGACCGCGTGAGACGACGCTTCATCCAGTCCCAAACATGCTCAATGGGGGACAGATCCGGAGATCTTGCTGGCCAGGGTAGTTGACTTACACCTTCTAGAGCACGTTGGGTGGCACGGGATACATGCGGACGTGCATTGTCCTGTTGGAACAGCAAGTTCCCTTGCCGGTCTAGGAATGGTAGAACGATGGGTTCGATGACGGTTTGGATGTTCCGTGCACTATTCAGTGTCCCCTCGACGATCACCAGTGGTGTACGGCCAGTGTAGGAGATCGCTCCCCACACCATGATGCCGGGTGTTGGCCCTGTGTGCCTTGGTCGTATGCAGTCCTGATTGTGGCGCTCACCTGCACGGCGCCAAACACGCATACGACCATCATTGGCACCAAGGCAGAAGCGACTCTCATCGCTGAAGACGACACGTCTCCATTCGTCCCTCCATTCACGCCTGTCGCGACACCACTGGAGGCGGGCTGCGCGATGTTGGGGCGTGAGCGGAAGACGGCCTAACGGTGTGCGGGACCGTAGCCCAGCTTCATGGAGACGGTTGCGAATGGTCCTCGCCGATACCCCAGGAGCAACAGTGTCCCTAATTTGCTGGGAAGTGGCGGTGCGGTCCCCTACGGCACTGCGTAGGATCCTACGGTCTTGGCGTGCATCCGTGCGTCGCTGCGGTCCGGTCCCAGGTCGACGGGCACGTGCACCTTCCGCCGACCACTGGCGACAACATCGATGTACTGTGGAGACCTCACGCCCCACGTGTTGAGCAATTCGGCGGTACGTCCACCCGGCCTCCCGCATGCCCACTATACGCCCTCGCTCAAAGTCCGTCAACTGCACATACGGTTCACGTCCACGCTGTCGCGGCATGCTACCAGTGTTAAAGACTGCGATGGAGCTCCGTACGCCACGGCAAACTGGCTGACACTGACGGCGGCGGTGCACAAATGCTGCGCAGCTAGCGCCATTCGACGGCCAACACCGCGGTTCCTGGTGTGTCCGCTGTGCCGTGCGTGTGATCATTGCTTGTACAGCCCTCTCGCAGTGTCCGGAGCAAGTATGGTGGGTCTGACACACCGGTGTCAATGTGTTCTTTTTTCCATTTCCAGGAGTGTAGAATGGCTGTACAAGGAAAAAATTTTAAACAGTGTTACAGAAAAAAATGTCAAATTATTCTCTGTGCACAATTTTAATTGCGGTTTCCTCTTCCATTCCTTTCCCTCGTTCCATGTTCTCCTCCTATACTTCCTTCTCTTCCTTTCCAACGAATTGAATTCCAATCCCCCATTACAATTAAATTTTCGTCTCTCTTGACAGTCTGAGGGAATGTGTGATGAAATAAAGGAAATATTCAATCTCTTCATTGGGAAATTAGGAGGTACATAAACTTGAACTACTGTGGTGCATATTTACTCCATGTCTATCTTGGCTATGGTAGTGCCTTCACAATGCTGTAGTACACCACGGACATTAATGTTTTCTTATTCATTATTAGATCTATCTCTATTTGATTATGTATTTGCATAATTTTATTCAAGTGACGGGAAATCCTGTTTTCCTACCATCAGACTTCATGAAGTCCCTCAAAATGTAGCTTCAAAGTATCAATTTCCAATTTTATATTGTCTTATCTACTCGCCCGCTTAAGGAAGCTTACATCCCACGCTCTATAACCGCTCTTTCAATTGAGAACAATATTATCAGGCTTATTATCATGTAGGAGAGAGGTGATCGATAACATCTGAAATAAGTAATAGAATTGAAAAAATGTTAATTAAAATTATCGATATACAGGGTGAGTCACCTAACATTACCGCTGGATATATTTCGTAAACCACATCAAATACTGACGAATCGATTCCACAAACCGAACGTGAGGAGAGGGGCTAGTGTAATTGGTTAATACAAACCATACAAAAATGCACGGAAGTATGTTTTTTAACACAAACCTACGTTTTTTTTTTAAATGGAACCCCGTTAGTTTTGTTACCACATCTGAACATATAAACAAATACGTAATCAGTACCGTTTGTTGCATTGTGAAATGTTAACTACATCCGGAGATATTTTAACCTAAAGTTGACGCTTGAGTACCACTCCTCCGCTGTTCGATCGTGTGTATCGGAGAGCACCGAATTACGTAGGGATCCAAAGGGAACGGTGATGGACCTTAGGCACAGAAGAGACTGGAACAGCATATTACGTCCACATGCTAACACCTTTTTATTGGTCTTTTTCACTGACGCACATGTACATTGCCATGAGGGGTGAGGTACACGTGCACAGGTGGTTTCCGTTTTCAATTACGGAGTGGAATGGAGTGTGTCCCGACATGTCAGGCCAATAGATGTTCAATGTGGTGGCCATCATTTGCTGCACACAATTGCAATCTCTGGCGTAATGAATGTCGTACACGCCGCAGTACATCTGGTGTAATGTCGCCGCAGGCTGCCACAATACGTTGTTTCATATCCTCTGGGGTTGTAGGCACATCACGGTACACATTATCCTTTAACGTACCCCACAGAAAAAAGTCCAGAGGTGTAAGATCAGGAGAACGGGCTGGCCAATTTATGCGTCCTCCACGTCCTATGAAACGCCCGTCGAACATCCTGTCAAGGGTCAGCCTAGTGTTAATTGCGGAATGTGCAGGTGCACCATCTTGCTGATACCACATACGTCGACGCGTTTCCAGTGGGACATTTTCGAGCAACGTTGGCAGATCATTCTGTAGAAACGCGATGTATGTTGCAGCTGTTTGGGCCCCTGCAATGAAGTGAGGACCAATGAGGTGGTCGTCAATGATTCCGCACCGTACATTTACAGCCCACGGTCGCTGTCGCTCTACCTGTCTGAGCCAGGGTGGATTGTCCACGGACCAGTAATGCATGTTCCGTAGATTCACTGCCCCGTGGTTTGTGAAACCCGCTTCATCGGTAAACAGGTAGAACTGCAACGCAATCTCTGTTAATGCCCATTGACAGAATTGCACTCGATGATTAAAGTCATCACCATGTAATTGCTGATGTAGCGACACATGAAACGGGTGAAAGCGGTGACGATGCAGTATGCGCATGACACTACTTTGACTCAGTCCACCGGTTCTCGCAGTGTCCAGTGTACTCATGTGTGGGTTCATGGCAACAGCAGCTAACACACCAACTACACCCGCTTTTCCTGTGACGGGCCTGTTACGGACCCGTTTGCGTGCTACGACCATACCTGTTGCATACAGTTGGCGGTAGATGTTATGCAATGTGCGGCACGTTGGATGCTCTCTGTCCAGGTACCGTTCTGCATACACCCTGCAGGCTTCAGCTGCATTTCGTCGACACTCGCCATAGATGAGTATCATCTCCGCCTTTTCAGAGTTCGAATACACCATGGTCACAATTCCTACAACACTACACTATCACAGACGTCTGGTAACACGGTGTACTACAGTTGCTCTGCGTGCGGAGACGAACGCAGAATAACAATAGCAGCAAGCGCTACATGTGGACACTGCGACAGCTAGACCAAACCACAACAGTGCACTACAGCCACACTCGTAAACACGGTCGTCATCGTAAACATGTCCCTGCAGATGCTGCTCGCCGACCGAGGCCCGTATTTGTTACAACACGCAACTGAACGTCGGAGGTTCCAAGCGTCAACTTTAGGTTACAATATCTCCGGATGTAATTAACATTTTACAATGCAACAAACGGCACTGATTACGTATTTGTTTATATGTTCAGATGTGCTAACGAAACTAACGTGGTTCCATTTAAAAAAACGTAGGTTTGTGTTAAAAAACATACTTCCGTGCATTTTTATATGGTTTGTATTAAATAATTACACTAGCCCCTCTCCTCACGTTCGGTCTGTGGAATCGGTTCGTCAGTATTTGATGTGGTTTACGAAATATATCCAGCGGTAATGTTAGGTGACTCACCCTGTATAATCTCTCATCAGAATAACGCTCGCAGCAAAGTAGCGCTTCAGGGAAATCAAATAGGGTTTAACGCGGCTGCTTTAGTTTCTAAATTCTACTATATAAACCAGGTGCGGGTATTGTTAGTTCTCTCGTCTTGTTTTCTGCGCTCTGAATAACTCTGCGTTGCTGTGGCGTGCGATATAGCCGGCATTTCCGTATGAAATGTTACGAAATGGATCAGTTCACTTTTGTTAAACTGCAAGAGAACTGACTGTAGTTAATTTATAAGGAACAGACTTTTGTCGTAAAGTCACTAACTAAGAATGTCTGAGGAATTGTATGCGCGAGAAAAAGTAGCGCTCAGTATTAAATTCTATTACATGCCGAATAACCGATAATAGGATCTGTGGAGTATACGAAGGGACGTTACATTGAATATAAGAATGTGAAAGTAAAGGCGTACGAAGTTTGAATGACTGTGTCGACGTATAGTAATGGACTATAGTCATTGCTATATTTTCTTCGAGTAAAAAACTATAAAAATCACGGACATTTTAGTTCACGTAATTGCTGAGAGTGATTGTAAGATCAACCCTCCTTTTCCCTATATACAAAACACAATCATTCATGATCATTTAATTATTATTAAATATTGTTAATAAGAAACTAAAGTAATTTCAACAATTGCGTGTATATTAGTCAACGATAATCATCTATATATCCGGATGACGGAAGGTTCGATTATGAAATATTACGAAGCGTAAATTGTGACTGACGGAAGGTTCGCTTATGAAATATTACGAAGCGTAAATTGTGACTTAGAAGCTGTATAACGTTTCATTTCCAAGCGGACAGATATAATACAAAATCAGAAACAGTCCGGATAAGTAGTATCTCTGTATCTCTGGATGACGGAAGGTTCGATTATGAAATATTACGAAGCGTAAATTGTGATTTAAAAGTTGTATAACATTTCATTTCCAAGCGTACAGAAATAATACAAAATCAGAAACAGTCCGGATAAGTAGTAGTAACGTCGAAAATAGGAAGTTGAAATAATAACTAACATCCAAAGATGTTATTAACTCTCTTGTGTTCGGTAACGCAGCAACAAATGAAGTTGATCGACTGCGTAAAAAGTCAACATTAATTATTATTGTGAAGACCCGATATTTAGTCGCCGTTACAGTGAAGATGTATGTGTGTGCTCCATGTGATATGTGGAGATAACGGGAAGTCAGGCATATACAGCAGATAACAACTTCAATATCTTACGTCAGAGAAGTCGACGACAGTAGATCGACGAAGGGCGGCTGCATCTGGCGCTCAACGCGTGGCTCGGAAAAAGGTATGAAAACAGTTATTACGTAATAAACAGTGGTGAAATGTAACTGTTGTGACTGCGTAAAAAACAGTGACTCAAAACTTCTAATTATATGTTTCATATTCTCCACTACGACAACCCACGAGGCGCCTACCTCCGGGAACTACAGGACTTCAGAAGCTGTACGGAAGGTAGGAAATAATTGACTTGTGTTATGCGGCTCGGACGTTTATGTGTGAAGACATTTTATTGCTGGTTGAACAGTATCTCATTGCGCTTTCTTTTAATTTTAATTGTGTGGTTAAATGAGGCAAGTCCGTGACGCATAAACTGTATAAGTAGTTAGAGCTATATTTTATTTATTGTGTATTATTATTTTGGTGTTATTCTGAGAGCGTATATTGATAACAATGAAACGTGGTACCATTTAAGATCGAATCTAGATGCAAGTCTAGGGACCTTGGGGAGAGAAGATACGAGAGAGGATGAAAACCGTATGGAAAGTTTAGATGTTAAGAGGGCAGAGGATTCGTTCGAACCTGAAATGTCAAATATGAGTAGAACTAGTTTGGTGAGGAGTAATGACCATACCGAAAGTTATAAGGCTGAAACTACAGGTACTTGTGAGGAAAGTAATCTTACCAGTGTGGTCAGTACGCCATTTGGAAACATCAGTATCAATAAGCTGTTTGAATTTCCAGTGAAATCAAATCAGGAACAAACAGAGCTAGACAAAAAACGTGATCTTAGAGATAAAGCCTTTAGAGAGAAAATTTTAGAACCAGAGAAACGACGCAAACTTGCGGAAAAAGCTTTTCGGGGGGAGATGCTACAGTTACAGAAACAACGAGATCTTCAAGAATTTAAGAAAGAGGTATAAAGACTGTTAACAACCTAGAATCACTTACTAAGAAAAGCGATGAATATTTATCTGCGAGATATATCAATTAAGTGTAAAATCTTCTAATGAAATGGACGAAACATTGCAAACAACGGTCTCCAAATTAGAGGGGAATGTGGAGCAATAAATAAAGAACAGACTAAAATTGCTGAAAAGATGGATAAAGTAACTAACCAAGTAGAGTTTTAAAGATCACAGGGCAGGAGTTTATATGATGACTATCTTAGTAAACAGACGACTAAGATAGAGGAAGATTTGTCAGAATGGTTAGAAGCAAAGTAGGGAGAAGTTCACACGCAACTTCAGAATGCTACCGAGAAAGCGACGCACAGAATAAACCAAATGCTCCACAACGCGAGGAGGTAGACAACGTGGTACAAATGAAAGCAGAATTCAATCCTATTAGGAGAAAATTTTATCCGAGGTGCGTAATTGGCAGGAATATGTAACCAATCGTTTCTCAAAATGTGAAGGTTGTCCTAAGAGACAAAACCAATTTGAAATATACCCAGAACCATATTCCAGAAATCAATCACCCGTTGGGAAGTGGCGATGAGTAGGATCTTGAAGATCGATATTATGGTCGCAAGGGGACTGTTTCATCCTCTAAGGTCGAACACAGTATTTTCAAAGCTAGGCAATTTCAAATATTTTCGAACGACAAAAATTCTATGTACACAATGGTGTTTATAAAAAGGTTCAGAAATGTATTTCTCCGATCTCGAAAGAAACAAGATAAAATACAGTTTATAGTGTCAAAGACCAGTGGAGAAGTTTCATTGTGGGCATCGGAAGCAGCTGAAAGTTGCAAGACCTGCAGAGATTTTGAAGAATTATTCATCGCAAGGCAAACAAGATCTATTAAGGAATGACCTTCTCAACCTATGCAAGGAATGTAGCGATAGCCCTTGTATGTACACTGATGGCTCTCAGACTAACCGTTGTGTCGGGGGTGCCTTCATCACTGGCCCGACGATTTTCGACATCAGCTTCCGGAACACTGCTCAGTATTTGCAGCAGAGCTCTACGCCCTGTATCGGGCCGTGCAATACATCAGCCAACACTGGATTTTGAATTGTGTCATGTGCTGCGGTTCTCTGACGTTCTCTGAGTGCCTCTCAGAGTCTCTGTGCGCTGTACACAGTCCATCCCTTAGTGCAACGGGTCCGAGTGAGTTTCCACTTGCTCATTCTTAACGGAGCTAGTGTGATATTTATGCGGACCGCTGGTCACATCGGTCTGACGGGCAACGAGGCCGTTGACACAACTGCCAAGGCTGCAGTCCTCCTAGCTCAGTCCGCTAGTTCTTCCACTCCTTCCAATGATCTCAGTGTTGCCGTCTGTCAGCAGGTGGTATCACTTTGTCACCTCCACTGATCTTCCCTTCATGGGAAAAAGTTCCGGCGAACTGAACCTCTCCCAGCGGCTTGGACGACCTATTCTCGGCACTCTGACCGCGAGGAGCTCATTTTAGCTGGGTTTCATATTGGGCACTGTCATTTCAGCTGTCGCCGTTTGTTATGTGGTGATTCCCACCAATTTGTGCTTATTGTCATCAGCCTTTGGTGGTTCGCCATTTCCTGACCGAATGCCCTTTTTTTAACCATTTACATTCTAATGTATGTTTCACATCCGAGTTATCGGCCGTTTTAGCGAACGGCGCGCGGGATGTCGACCGCGTTTTACTTTTTATCCGCCGTAGCAATATGGCGAAGCACACGTGATCTTTAACTCGCGACCTCGGTTGTCTTTACAGCGTACCCGCCAGGGTAGCGGAGCGCGCTAACGTGCTACTTCCTGGACTCGGGTAGGCGCGCCGGCCGCCGATCGAATCCGCCCGGCGGTTTAACGACGAGGGCCGGTGTGCCGGCCAGCCTGGATGTGGTTTTTAGGCGGTTTTCCACATCCCGCTAGGTCAATACCGGGCTGGTCCCCACGTTCCGCCTCAGTTACACGCGTCGCAGACATTTGACACATTTTCGCACTTTTTCACGATTTACACTAGATGCGGACAGCTGGGGTACACTGATTCCATCCCTGAGGGTATGGGGTGGCGGCAGGAAGGGCATCCGGCCACTCCTAAAACTAACCTTGCCAAATCCGTTCTAACCACATCGACCCTGTGATCACTGCGGGTCTATGGCGTAAGCAAAAGAAAGAAAGAAAAGAAAGTTGTCTTTACGGCGTATTTTGTGGACTTTTCTCCAAGGATAAGTCCTTAGTTCTTCTTTTGACATGGTCGCGTATGACCTTAGTTGTTTTTTCACCCTAAACCAGAACAAAACAAATCTTTGAGGGCGATAGATGTTACAATTATTTCAGTGCGGATGCACATTATGTCTGATTTCAACAATAAAACTCTACGAGAAAGTCTGCATTCCCATATGGATAAATGTGTTATTAGGTCGCAATTTCTCCGTTATTGTGAAAAACACCAATAAGTACCAACTTTGCAAAAACTTCTGTCGGACCAGGATGCACATGGAGGGAAGCAAGGAAACGCCGATAAAAATTCATCAGATTATGGGAGTTGGTTTTAATAGATGTTACAGCAAACGAGATGTCATGTTTGCGAACAAGACGGCCGTTTCTAAAAAGAGCGCTCTACATTTTTATAAAACAAAAATGTTGTGCTAGACCTGATGCGGTCAGTGGTTTATTGAAACGAAATTTTAAGCCATACGCATTACACTGTGAATAACTGTTGTCCAAAAAGTGTTGTCTAAGAGAAGCACCAGTCGGCGATTAGTTGTGCTTGTCAGGGCATTGGTGTACGGGTGTTTAGCATGCTAAGCTCTCTGCTTGTAGGGATTCACCTGAGTGTATACTGTCGCTGCCTGCATTCCCTGCTTCGAAGGCATTAAAATATCGGTGCCGCCTGCTGCCTGGCCAGGTATGTAATTGGCTTTACCGATTAAGACACGGTGGCCGTGGCCAGAGGCGAGAGCTTCCGCTGTACTCGCGAGTGCGTATCAGAGAGGGGTGGGCTTCTGCATACTCACCACTGAGTATCAGAGAGGCGTGTGCTTCTGCAGTACTCACCAGTGTATATCCAGCTGATGACGGGCGCCACAGAGACGCCGCACTTGAAGATATTCTTGTCGTCCCGGGCCAGCACCATGGCCGCAGTGTAGCCGCCGTAGCTCCAGCCCCAGACGCCAATGCGTGAGCGGTCGATGAAAGGGTACTTCTGCAGCAGCTTCCTGCGCGACAAAAGTGGAATGTTAGTCGGCAACGTGTTTGCCCCACCCTGTATGGAGGTCAGTACGCCCTCGGTGGACGTACACTCATATGACGACATGTCGCAATACGTCAGGAACATTGTCGAAGATGAAACTTCCTGGCAGATTAAAACTGTGTGTGAGACCGAGACTCAAACTCGGGACCATTGCTTTTCGCGGGCAAGTGCTTTACCATCTGAGCTACCCAAGCACGACTCACGTCCCGTCCTCACAGCTTTACGTCTGCCAGTATCTCGTCTCCTACCTTCCAAACTGGAAACATCCCCCAGGCTGTGGCTAAGCCCTGTCTCTGCAATATCCTTTCTTCCAGGAGTGCTAGTTCTGCAAGGTTCGCAGAACAGCTTCTGTGAAGTTTGGAAGGTAGGAGACAAGAACTGGCAGAAATAAAGCTGTGAGGACGGGGCGTGAGTCGTGCTTGGGTAGCTCAGATGGTAGAGCACTTGCCCGCGGAAGGTTGAAACGCGTACGTATTTAGTACAGCGATGGCGAGGCATGACAGAATCTCTGACCAGAGAGTTATTTATCGTTGCTAGTCTGCGCTTGACCGCGCGAGAGTTCAGTTGCGTGTAGGGAGTCGTTAGTGGCAGTTGCGAGAGAGTAGTTGTACGTAGCGAGTCGCGAGAGCATGTAGTGGCACGCGAGAGACAGTCGCAGTTGTGTGTGAGGAGTCGGCGGGCGTCGACATGGGCCTCTGGTCAAGATTCAGGACGAGGTATATATTTTAAATAAGGTAATGAAGCAGCATTGCGCTCATCTGATAATGTAATGTATCTTAACTGTAATTAATTTGTTCAAGAATCGCCCCAATAATAATTTTGTTTTCAAACCAAGCATTTTAACAAAACAAATATTTTATTGAAAGAAAATTTCCCATGCATTTCCTTAAAGAAAAAATTTACTTAAGTTCAAAGAATTTTTGCGATGCATTTCCTCCAAGCTATGGCGAAAAATAAGAGCAGATGCAATTTTACTGAGATAAGAACAGGGCCTAAGATCGACATTTCGGTCTATTTGCGTTTTCATTGTCACTGAGATTTCATTTTTATTGAATTGACTTTCATTTTTGTGGGCAGCTTACATTTGGCTCAGATTGCTATTTCTCATTTAATTGTCATTGTCAATAAGTTATTTTATTTGCTGGGAGGTTACACTAGGTTCTATTCTCGTTAACATTTAATTATTGTCATTCGAAAAATTTTGTGGGGAGGTTACAAGGTAAAGATCCCTAGTTCGAGTCTCGGTCTGGCACGCAGTTTTAATCTGCTAGGAGCTTTCATATCAGCGCACACTCCGCTGCAGAGTGAAAATCTTATTCTGGATTGTCGAACATGATCGTTTTGATGGTGCAGGTGTTATGGTGTGGGAAGACTTAATGTTGCATTGGCGTACTGACCTCCGAACCTTTGAACGCGGTACACTCACCGGTCATCGTTATTGACTCTGTAGTCCTACCCCATGTGCGTCTTTCCCGGGTTGCATTCGGCCCTGACTGTACTTTTTGTGGGTGACAATTCGCGACCGCATCGGACAGCGCAGGTGGAGGAGGAGCCTTGGAACGAGCGGATATTCAGCGAATGGACTGACCTGCCCGTCCCCCTGACTTATTACTCATCGAGTACGTATGGGATCCGTTGGGGAGACACACTGCAGCACATCCACATTCATCAACGGATATCCAGCAGTTGTAAACCACACAGGAGGAGGGATGGGACGCCCTGCCACCACCAACCTTGTGGCCAGCATGCGGGAACATTGCGGAGCATATATTACCGTGCGTAGTGATCACACACTCTATTAAGAACCGTGTCCCGCCTTTTTAACGTACGGGCGACCAGCACCAATAGCTGTGACATCCGTGCAATTTGAATAAAAGTGTCATTTCTGTTCGTCTCACCGTGTATTTCATTCCGCTGTGGTACATCATGTGAAAATTACTTTCGCCCTTACGTTTGCACACCAGTGTATTTCGAGTTTCTAACGGTCTATTGACACACAAGTCAACATGGGTTTAGAAAATATCGTTCTTGTGAAACACAACTAGCTCTTTATTCATATGAAGCGCTAAGTTCTATTGACAAGGGATTTCAAATAGATTCCTGGAAATTGAAATAAGAACACCGTGAATTCATTGTCCCAGGAAGGGGAAACTTTATTGACACATTCCTGGGGTCAGATACATCACATGATCACACTGACAGAACCACAGGCACATAGACACAGGCAACAGAGCATGCACAATGTCGGCACTAGTACAGTGTATATCCACCTTTCGCAGCAATGCAGGCTGCTATTCTCCCATGGAGACGATCGTAGAGATGCTTGATGTAGTCCTGTGGAACGGCTTGCCATGCCATTTCCACCTGGCGCCTCAGTTGGACCAGCGTTCGTGCTGGACGTGCAGACCGCGTGAGACGACGCTTCATCCAGTCCCAAACATGCTCAATGGCGGACAGATCCGGAGATCTTGCTGGCCAGGGTAGTTGACTTACACCTTCTAGAGCACGTTGCGTGGCACGGGATACATGCGGACGCGCATTGTCCTGTTGGAACAGCAAGTTCCCTTGCCGGTCTAGGAATGGTAGAACGATGGGTTCGATGACGGTTTGGATGTACCGTGCACTATTCAGTGTCCCCTCGACGATCACCAGTGGTGTACGGCCAGTGTAGGAGATCGCTCCCCACACCATGTTGCCGGGTGTTGGCCCTGTGTGCCTTGGTCGTATGCAGTCCTGATTGTGGCGCTCACCTGCACGGCGCCAAACACGCATACGAACATCATTGGCACCAAGGCAGAAGCGACTCTCATCGCTGAAGACGACACGTCTCCATTCGTCCCTCCATTCACGCCTGTCGCGACACCACTGGAGGCGGGCTGCACGATGTTGGGGCGTGAGCGGAAGACGGCCTAACGGTGTGCGGGACCGTAGCCCAGCTTCATGGAGACGGTTGCGAATGGTCCTCGCCGATACCCCAGGAGCAACAGTGTCCCTAATTTGCTGGGAAGTGGCGGTGCGGTCCCCTACGGCACTGCGTAGGATCCTACGGTCTTGGCGTGCAACCGTGCGTCGCTGCGGTCCGGTCCCAGGTCGACGGGCACGTGCACCTTCCGCCGACCACTGGCGACAACATCGATGTACGGTGGAGACCTCACGCCCCACGTGTTGAGCAATTCGGCGGTACGCCCACCCGGCCTCCCGCATGCCCACTATACGCCCTCTCTCAAAGTCCGTCAACTGCACATACGGTTCACGTCCACGCTGTCGCGGCATGCTACCAGTGTTAAAGACTGCGATGGAGCTCCGTATGCCACGGCAAACTGGCTGACACTGACGGCGGCGGTGCACAAATGCTGCGCAGCTAGCGCCATTCGACGGCCAACACCGCGGTTCCTGGTGTGTCCGCTGTGCCGTGCGTGTGGTCATTGCTTGTACAGCCCTCTCGCAGTGTCCGGAGCAAGTATGGTGGGTCTGACACACCGGTGTCAATGTGTTCTTTTTTCCATTTCCAGGAGTGTAGATTCCTTATTTCTGGATTTCCGGAAGACTTTTGACACTGGACCACACAAGCGGCTCGTAGTGAAACTGCGTGATGTACACATGATATGGTGTCGTGGTGTGTGGCGTGGCCGCCTTATTTCGCTGAAGAAAACGTCGGATCCAGAAGGATTTTACAGCACTGTGTACAGTAGAGGAGCAATTCGGAGAGGATTATAGTTTGTATCAGCGTATTAGTACACCCTATCATAAATCAGAATCTGTGAAGCAATGGCCTGTTAACAGTAATATTCCTGCAATGGACTAGCCTGGTGAGAGTCGCGAGCTGATCGCAACACTGACTTCACCCCAGACCACAGCGTCCAGTATCATTATTATTGTGTTGCGAGTCGGTCACCTTTGTGTTCCGAGGAGCCTAAAGTTCCTTCCTCACTGATAATGATAAATGGGTGGAAGGTGGCCAAAGGATCTGTGGCCATACGAATCTGGACAGGCAGGCAAAATATTAGTTGGCACAAGTGCATTTTAATTACATACAGGGTATTTCACTAAATTTGTTTACTTCCGTAAGTTACGAAGTAATGAGCGACGGAAATATTTATTGCCGTAGATCACCATAGGAAACGTTACACTGTCTGCAGAGCTATGAACATAGTTTTTTGTGTTATTATCCAAAGAGTTACAGCAAAAAGACACAATTTTTTAAAGCAGTGTATACATCAATTTGAATTACATTCCTATAATTTTTAGTTTGGGAGCTACAACCCTTCAAAGTTTCAGGGGCAGATACGACACGCTGTATATAATACATGGCTGTGTGGTGGGTGGTGGGTGTACTGGCGGTGGGAAGTTGACTTAAATGAGATGTTCAAACGTGTGTGTCCATGTTCCTGAATGCACAATGCAGTGCGCCTTCTGAAGGATCTGCGGACGAGATGTAACATCGCCGGTGTCACGGAGCAACACGCCGGCCCTAGTGGCCGAGCGGTTCTAGGCGCTTCAGTCTGGAGCCGCGCGACCGCTACGGTCGCAGGTTCGAATCCTGCCTCGGGCATGGATGTGTGTGATGTCCTTAGGTTAGTTAGGTTTAAGTGGTTCTAAGTCTAGGGGACTGATGACCTCAGAAGTTAAGTTCCATAGTACTCAGAGCCATTTGAACCATTTGAACGGAGCAACATGCGTCCCCTACATCTGGGGATGTAGGCTCAGTGACATAAACACGATCCTTTAGACATCCCCACAAAAAGAAATCTAATGGTGTTAAATCGGGCGACCTCGTGGGCCACGAATGAGGACCATGGCGCCCCAACCACCTTCCTGCAAACCTGTTGTTTAGTTCTTCCACAACAGCACGCCCAGAATGGGCTGGGTGACCATCGCGCTGCATCCACATATGGACTCTCTGTGTAGACACACATGTTCAAGGAGACCACCCAAACTGTCAGCTATAAACGCGCGATATAACAAACCTGTCAGTGTACCTGGGAAGTAGTGTGGACCGATGATTTCATCCCCAACGGTTCCACACCATACACTAATAGACCATCTACGTTCACGGTCGACAGGTCATTCCCACCGAGGGTTGTCAGCGGCCCAGTAGTGCAAGTTATGGCGATTCACTGCACCATAATTTGTGAACGTGGACTCATCAGAGAACATAACACCTTGTAAAGACTCCAGTGTGAAATAACGCATGGCCCATTCACAGAATTTAACTCTCGCACGGAAATTGTTCCCATGCAGTCCCTGGGTCAGTGACAGGCGGTGCGGGTTAAACCTGTAGCCGAGTTCTAAACGCCACACAAGTGTGAGACTGACACCAGCGACTGCAGCAACGGCTCGTAATCTGACATGAAGATTGTGGTGTACTGCAGCTAAAACAAACACCTCCGTCTCCTTACTTCTTGCAGTTCTTCGTCTGTTACTGCGGCACATTACCAAGCTGCCTGTTTCCAGAAGCCGTTGTTCGGCACGTAAGAACGTAATGGCTGACGGAGCTCTTCGCCTACGATATCTCACGGCGTACGCCATGGCTGCTTCAGTGGCATCGTGTCGGCACTCACCGAGCATCAGCAACATGTCAGCGTACCCGTTGTTCGTGTATGCCATCTTCATCCGATGTTAGTAACTGCGGCATATTGAGCCCCGTTTATTTGTGTGGCTGGAACTGTCGGGTATACGGCTGTGTGCGGCGACAGTCGGCAGTCTAACAGCGCATCGAGGAAGCGTCTCGCTCCGTGACACCGGCGACGTTACAACTCGGCCGCATCACATTTAGAAGGCGCATTGCGTTATGCGCAGCGTGTGTGGTATCTGCCCCTGAAACTTTGAAGGGTTGTAGCTCCCAAACTAAAAGTGATAGGAATGTAATTTAAACTGATGTATACACATCTGGTGTTACTGATTCCAGTGCATGATAGAAACAAGTATTGTTCAATTTAAAAATTGTATCTTTTTGCTGTAACTCTTTGGATAATAACACAATAAACTATGTTCATAGCTCCGCAGACAGTGTACCATTTCTTATGGCGATCTAACGCAACAAACATTTCCGTCGCCTATTACTTCGCAACTTATAGAGGCAAACACATTTAGGGAAACACCCTGTATATTGTATTCAACTTGTGGGTGAAGAAATGCTATGCTGTTGACAACTGGTGGCAGCCGTGGTTACCTATGAGCAGAGGCTCGACACAGATGTGCGTCTATGCACATTGAATGATTGCCAGTACAGCTGTTTATTATCAGTAGCTCAGTGTAACGTTCAGCACCAACTAGCGACAAGAAGTAACCTTGAACTAGAAGTCTGGTGCCCAGGTGCCCGCCGCTTATAACTCTGTCCTAGCAGACTTCACTAACTGGCAGCCAAGAGATTTTTCGTTGCGATGTTCAAACCGCCACTCGCAGTGCCTGCAGGAATCTTCAAGGTGCCGACTCCAACACCATCGGTAGGCTACGATACTACAACTACACTGCAGACCAAAGGAACTGGTACATCTGCCTAATTTTGCGTGAGACCCATGCGAGCCGCAGAAGTGCCGCAACACGACGTCGCATGGACTCGACTAATGTCTGAAGTAGTGTTGGAAGGAACGGACACCATGAATCCTATAGGGTTTTAAATAAATACATAAGAGTAAGAGGGGGAGGAGATCTCTTCTGAACAGCACGTGCAAGACATTCCCATTATGCCCAGTAATGTTCATGTCTCCGGAGTTTAGTGGCCAGCGGAAGTGTTTAAACTCAGAAGAGCGTTTCAGGAGCCACTCTGTAGCAATTCTAGGCGTGTGGAGTGTCGCATTCTCCGTCGGAATGCACAGTGGACATGAATGGATCCAGGTCATCAGACAGGATGCTTACGTACGTGTCACCTGTCAGAGTCGTATCTTCACGTATCACAGGTCCCATATCACTCCAAGTGCACACCCCCCATACCATTACAGAGCCTCTACCATCTTGAACAGTCTCCTGCTGACATGCAGTATCCACGAGTTCATGAGGTTGTCTCCACACCCGTACACGTCCATCCACACGATACAATTTGGAATAAGACTCGTCCGACCAGGCAACACGTGTCCAGTCATCAACAGTCCAATGACAGTGTTGACAGGCCCAGGCGAAGCGTAAGGCTTTGTATAGTGCAGTCATCAAGGTTATACGAATGGGCCTTTGGCTTCGAAATCCCATATCGATGATGTTTCGTTGAATGGTTCGCACGCTCACACTTGTTGACGGCGCAGTAATGAACTCTGCAGCATTTGCAGAAGGGTTGCACTTCTGTCACGTTGAACGATTCTCTTCATTCGTCGTTGGTCCCGTTCTTGCAGGACATTTTTCTGGCCGCAGCGATGGCGGAGATTTGATGTTTTACCGGATTCTTGATATTCACGTTACACTCGTGAAATGGTCGTACGGGTAAATTCCCGCTTCATCGCTACCTTGCTGTGTCCCATCGCTCGTATGTCGACTATAACACCACTCTCAAACACACTTAAATCTTGATAATGTGCCATTGTAACAGCAGGAATCGATCTAACAACTGCTCCAGATGCTTGTATTATACAGGCGTTGCCGACGGCAGCGTCCTATTCTGCTTGTTTAAATATCTCTGTATTTGAATGTGCATGCCTACACTAGTTTCTTTGGCGCTTCAGCGTACATTCTCTAGTTTTAGTTCTTGAGGAAATATGGATTGCCATTCCTCCACAGACAATCACATTTCACTAAAAGTATTCTGTGAAGAGCTGAAGCCGTCATTAAGGCGATGGGTGGACTGACACTCACTGATGTCTGTATACTTTTGATGACATAATGTAGACTAAAGTAGTAATGTTGCATATGTGGGGATATGACTGCTGGCTGTCTGGACATGTGCAACGGACAAGTTTAAGACCACCCAGCCCATGTCTCTTGGCCTGGTCCGAACAGGCTACGGGCTACCCAACATTGCTTTCTGGGCTGGTGTGCTTAGTACAGCGTGCTGCACTACAGACGGCAGGCTATCCTAACAGGCCAGCTCGCCAATAGGGCCAATTGATTCCTACCATGCGTTACTGTCTCCTAAGGGATTGCTGCTGTGTACAAAAACAATGGTGTGCGTGTCTGATGTATCACAGCATGCATGATGTGTAGCCTTTCTCATAGTAGGTACAAATGAACAAACTTTCAGGTTATCCACACACTTACAACATTATACTTAACAACAAACATATGCATACTGTGTACACAGCGAATTTCTTTTAAGTTGGGACAATTAAATATCTCGGAAACGACCCATCTTACGAAGAAATATTCTGAGCGAAAACTGTATTACCAAAGGGGTCATCTGTTTGTGCTACAACTGGCAACCTCCTAACCATCCCTCCTGCGTGGCCGCGGCCAGCTTCGTATTTTCATGAACACCCGATTTTTATTGGATATTCGTATTCTAAGCCCAAAATTACGTACGGTTTACTCAAACCATTCTTTTGCATTTGAAGTAGCCTAGATGGTGCTGTAATCAACAAATATCAAGAGTGCCTGTTTTTCAATTAAGAACCGAGACATCTGATCATCAATTTCATTTACGATATAAATGTAAAGGTTTGTGTTCTAATGGCTGATATTTATGTTCGAAATTTACCCTAGTGTTGTAAATTTGAATGGACGGTACAATATTGTTAGTCATTTCAACGCCTGGTTAGGAACTACGTTTAGTGTGATCCACGAACAAAAAAGTGGGTCTAATAGTTTTCTGTTCCAATAGAGCTGCTTGAATTGGGCGAGATCCTTTGCCTCGCACCACTGAGGTGCTTAATTTCGATGTGTATTCTTGGCAGTTGCCTCCGTCTCTTTAATAAGGTAAAATGTTCTTGAAGTGATAATGGTTGTGGTTTGTATTCCACCGGTAACCGCACATAGTTACAGCGGTTGGGTAAAACACACACCAAAATCAGTCACCCTGATGGCGGGGTTCGAGGGCGGCCACCGAAATCAAGCAAGCATTCCTGTGCTCTGTGGACTCACCACAATCAACCCCGAAGGGAACTACCAGGTATAGAAGTACAAAACTGAAATTCCGTTGCAATAATTACACGTCTGTTGTTTGAAACTGATAAACAATATTTTATTCAAAATAATCTCCACTGCTCTTTATACATTTCTGTCATGTCTGCGGCAGGCTATGAATTCCACGCCAAAAAACCGTTCTTCTTTTGAAGCGAACCAGTCAGCGAGCCATTTTTGTACTTTGTCATACGAATTGAAGTGTCGGTCAGCGAGAGCGTGTCCCAGTGATGCAAATAGGTGATAATCGGACGGGGCCAAGTCTAGAGAATAAGACGCATGCCCCTGGTGTTTCCCAACTGAACGCCTCGATCTTGTCCCTGACCCGTTTTTCTCTGTGTGATTGGGCGCTATCATCGAACAACATGACTTTGTGTTGCCTTTCCCATAGTCCGGTCGTTTTTCACGTAATGCTGGATTTAAATCGATCATTTGCTGGTGGTAGCGATCAGTGTTAACGGTTTGACCAGGTTTTAGCAGCTCATAACAGATGACACCCTTCTGATCCCTGTCTTCTCTCCAAAGCGATATGGTCTTGCAACGCATGTTCATGTTCTGCCTGAATTCACCCATGATTTATGACACTTAAGATTCTCAAAATGTATCCATTTTTCATCACCTGTCATTGTTCGACAGAGAAACGACTTTCTTTTGTATCTGGCAAGCAGCGTTTCACAAGTGGTCTTTCGGTTTGCTAGCTGTCTTTCATTCAGTTCATGCGAAACCCATTTTCCCACTTTCTGCGCCTTTTTCATGCTTTCAACCGAATGAAAACGGCTTTCTGCGTCACATTCAATTGTTCCGCGAGTTCCTGTTGAGTTTGAGTATCATCTTCATCCAACAAGACCTGCAATTCGTTGTCTTGGAACTTCTTCGGTGTTTTCCCGAGCTCGTCATTTCTCACGTCAAAATCACCACTTCTGAATTTATAGAACCACTCGAAACATTGTTTTCCGAAGCGTATGTTCGCCAAAAGCTTAGACAAGCATTCGATGCGATTCTGCAGCAGTTTTCTTCAAATGATAACAGAAAACCAATGTGACGGCAAATCGTAGTTCGTAGGCACAAAACTCAGCATGTTTACGGGTTTGAAACAGATACCGATGTGTGGAACTTGGGTTAGTATGTGTTGATATTGTCGTCATCCGTTGCAGGAAGCAGATGGCGCTGCAGACACGGTCTCACGGGCCCTACTCTGACGGCCAGCACCATCTATAGGGAAATTCCGGTTTCATACTTTCAAACCTGGTAGAAACAGCGTTACCATACAAGTAGCTCATATGCCAGAAATATCAATGTCCAGCCACATTATTTGTACTGTACAATCTCATTTGCAACTTTTGAACATCGGTATCAATCGTTACAATACAAGCATTAACATCGACATCGTAAATTAAATGTAGGATCAAATGCGTCGGTCATTAATTGCACTAACAAGCACGCTTGATATTTGTCGACACACACGAATGGGAAACAATGGTTTGAGGAAACTATATGTGTTTTTTGGGAGAGAATTCAAATATGGAATAAAAGTGAGGGATTCCCATATGAAAGTACTAAGCTGATCCAGCTCAGCTGATCCCGCTCACGCAGGAGGGGAGGTTAGGAGTTGGCTGATTGTAACACAGACAGATGTCCGCTTTACTAATATTAACTATTAACCAGGAACATTTCCTTCTTACAGTACGTCGTTTTCGAGATACTTAGTCACCTCAAGTTTACACAGAAACTCTGTATATTTCAAATAGCGTACAATGCAGCTTTCTAAGTAAACTTTTCTCCCACCTTTCCCTATGTCAGCGTCGTTTGTGGAAGAGGAAATTCAGGAAATTTCGTTTACAGAGAGCCAGGCATAAACAATATGGCTCTTACTTATATAGGTTTCTACCTTGTCACTATGAGGTTTCAGAGGGTGAAAAGGACTGTAACTGATGATTAGTTTCATTTATAGAGCTCTCTTAGTTGTTCAGGGTTGCCTGTGTATCACACATTCCGCTTATTATCCACTCTCTAGCAAAATAGCGAAGCACCCTGACTGGCAGGTGGAAACGAAGGACTCTTCAGCGATTGACGGAGCAAAACACTTGGCAATATGAGCCCACTTATCAGCATCGGTTTGCATGCCCTCTGATCTGAATGCATGCACTGATTCGACTGGAAGGGTGTTGTAAAACTATTGTACGATCATGTCGTCAGGCAAGCTGGCCACAGCTGTTCTAACTGGTCCTTGTTATCGCATGGTCCAACACATGTTTTATTGGGGACACATCTGGAGCTCTTGATGGCCACGAGAGTACCTCAACATCATGCAGACAGTTGATAGACGCACACACCATGTGTGGATGAGCATTATCGTATTGAAAAATGGCACAACGATACTGTTGCTTGATTGATAACACATGGGGATTCTGATCATACAGTGGTATGTCACGGACATCGTGAGTTCCCTCAATCACTACCAGCTGTGACCTCAAGTCATATCTAGTCGCTCCCAATACCGTCGATCGAGGAGTGACACAGGTGTGCCTCTCCAAAACAGTGGAAGAATGGGACTCCTTGTAGGGAAGCAGCCTACTCACACTGTAGTAAATTCACATCAATTTCCATTGTGTGCCAGCCAGTCTGCTGTAACTAGCTTTGACGTCATAAATGTTGCGCAATACCTTAAAATCAAGCAAATGACCTAAAACTTTTATAGCATGTCAGGAATAATACTAAATTAATGTGTGTTAAATATCAGTTCGATAACTTCAGCCATTTTCGAAATTTGGATGTTTTTCTAGAAAAATCATTGGCGCAACAGAAAAGAGCTAGAGACTTCAAAATTTATATTTAGATTCATCTTTCATAATGATTTAATAAAAACAGTACTTTGGATTTCACAAATTAAGATTTTAGTGGAAATTCATGATTTTGTGGTTTTCGTCTCAAAACTGAAGGAAGCAAGATAGATTAAGTAAGCTAGTAAATAAGGCTAGGATGTTTAGATTTAAATAGGTTGGAGGTCCGTTATGATTATGAAGATGTGTAAAGTTTCTTTTGAATACCTATGAAATTATAGCGATAGCGGATCTCAAAAGGGCCAGTTCAGAGCCCATCTACTGCTTGCAGTGTAATTTAATTAATTCTCTCGCCCAAAATATTTAACTTAGCCACGTCAAAATTTTATTATCAATACTTACCTGCGTGCTGAATGCACGTTTAAATTAAGAGCTTCATCGGCCATAAGCAAAAGAAGCTATAAATTATTATGTAACTTGAAGTGGTGCGTTACTAGCCCAGCGGCTAGTCGGGAGAGCTGAAAAGATCAGGCGTTCCCTTAGCCGTCCGCACCGCGGCTATATATATATAAGAACGCTGCGCGAGGAAAAAAAGGCCCCAGTTCTCTCCAGACGCTGAATGACACGCCATCTGTGTCGGTAGTCGCGTCGCATCAGTGTATCTGTACAAACAGCCTCGGGTGCCGTATTAAGTTACTAGAGATACGCGGAACCATGAAAACATTATATGTGAAGTGTTAATTCTGGAATGATTTTCATTATCTAGCTTCAGTTTGCGTATTGTCGTATTTTCACGTGCCGTCGCGAGACAGACATTCTACCAAATATTTAGCGTGGCGTTTGATGAAATATTTTCATCAAATTATGGCGAGCATTTTTTTTAACATTTAATTCGGACATTTATAATTGCATCAGCGCATTAGACTCTGAACTGCTCTGTTAGTTAGGTTGTAGGGATACTTGTGTTTTTTATCAGTGAATTTCAGAATATACTCAACTATTTTGGAAAACCGTTTTTGATTAGAAATCCCGGACAATCTCCTAATTCTTCAGAGCTATAAGTTGCAGCTATAATTGTATCTCAAATGAAGTGGGCACTAGGATCTCTATTACTGGTTCCATGTTTTATTAAATCACTTTCTGGGTGCCAAAAAGTAAATAGAGAGCCAGTGTTGAGAACGGCGAAAGACAGCATTAACAACATTCTAAAAGCCAGAAACTGATTCAACACGCAAGCATATATACAGCAAACAGCAATTAGATTATTTTTACAAACTTATCCGCCGCCCCACATCCTCTCTCCTTGTCGCCATCATACCCTCTGTTGGTCATCTGGAACAGTGCAGAAACGTGAGGCATTGACGAAAACAATGTCGCGCCATTCATCAACAGTCCGTGCTTGCTAGTCACACTAAATGCCGCAGTTTGTGTTGTGTTATGGTTTTAATGGCAGTCCACACATGGGATGGTAATTCCCCAGTCTACCTGTTGCTAACCTGTTAGTAATGGTGACACAGAATGTTGCAGAGAGTCCATTACTTGTCCTCAGAAGGCAGGCGTTCATGTAAAGGTGTTGTGATGTGCTAGGTGATCAATACGGAGATCCGCCCTTGTGACAATCAGACGTGGTAGACCAGAACCTTGACAATGGGTATGTCTGCTCTCACATTCCCATGCAGTTCGACTTTGGGCCACTGTTACATCTGATTTCCCTAGAAGAATGGATATTGCACGTTTGAATCAGTCAGCGAAATAGAACCCACAAACTTTGTGAGCTTCTGATAACGCTTTCACACGCGAGTACTCCGCACCTCCGTGTCCTTCACTGTCATCACTCAACATATTTGCGCTGTTGACACCCCTTATCTACCCTGCCACGTCTGTAAGAACACTAAACACGATCACCAGTAATGCACTTTGGCATTGATTCTAGCTGGCACAAAGAACTGCAACTCTAGTCATTTACATACTATGCATATCCACTGTTGGTTGTGTTCCTGAACACAGTTACAATGGCATACTACCATGTCTTCTCAGTGCTTCAGTTTTTTTTATCAGACAGTGTAATTACTAAATGAAGACAAGAATTTATGGATGAGATAAAAATACTGAAGTTAGAAGGTATTATGTTTTCTGTTGTAGTCCAGACACTGGACTGCCCATTGACCAGAAAACATTGTGCATTGCAAAAACAAAAGAAAACGCTCAATGAAATACATCATACTTTGTCAAAAAGAAACAGATGAACTTCCCAACGTGCGATTAGTTCAGCTGTTATTATGCGATCTTCCTTGTAACAAGTATTAAATATTTGAAATACGTTTTACTAGCCACAATGTAAAATAGAAAAATAACTAGTTACACGTGAAAAATGTTAGAATGTTACTCTTCCTTACGTCATAATGAGGGCAGACACGAAGACTAAATGTCGAGTCTCACAATTTAAGCGATAAAATGTTACTTTTTTCATTGTAATGAGTGGGTGCAAACATGTAATAACAAAGTAAAGGTACAGCTTTTCTTTCTTTTCATTGCTCCTGCCCTCGTAGACTAAATTCTCTAACACGATCAGATTCGTTGCCATCGCCCTTTGAAAACATCGCGAAGAGAGTAAATGTATGTGAAAACAGTCATACATAGATCTGCAACAAATGACTGATAGAAATGCGGCTCAAAATTGTCTATTTACATAAAAATAAATAGTTTCTTTTGCTTCCAGAGCTAAGCTGGATAATCTTAGTTATTTCCGTTCCGAAGCGTTTCAGAGCAGCATCATATGTTACATACACTAAGAAAATTATTAAACACAACGATTATTGTAATTTATTCGCACTTAAAACAAGAAGAAACAACACGTTGAACACGTGTACAATAAAAATGGTTCAAATGGCTCTGAGTATTATGGGACTTAACGTCTGAGGTCATCAGTCCCCTAGAACTTAGAACTACTTACACCTAACTAAGCTAAGGACATCACACACAACCACGCCCGAGGCAGGATTCGAACCTGCGACCGTAGCGGTCGCGCGGCTCCAGACTGTAGCGCCTAGAACCGCTCGGGCACCCAGGCCGGCCGTGTACAATATTCTAGTACACTACATAGTACATATTGGTACCTGTACATACTTGTAGATGTTCACTATTAGATTGGTGTGCATCTATGAAAGGGTTGGTGAGATGATGCATAAGAGACAGGGGCCATTTTGCTCCATCCAGTAGCGTCTTTCTGCTGCGTCTGTAGCGAAAGCTTCTGGGTGCACGTAGAACAGTTAACGTTGATGTTCATATTAGCTTAGGTATAGTAAGGGTACCTACTCATTATAATGTTTATTGCGGGTGGTGTAAAACAAACATGACAACAGGTGACAGCGATAGCTGTTTTAGTAGATAAATTTTTCCAGAGGGAGTCAGAAGCAGAAACAGTGACCCAATCTGGCACACACCCCAGCGTTGCCAGTTAGGAAGTTTGTCAGTGGCTGGACCGAGTGGGACAGAGTGCACACTGGCAACGCTGCAAATTATTCAGCGTCTCTCTGACTGTGCAGGACAAATGAAGAACCAGCCTACTTACCTGCACATCGCACACCTCTTCAACACAGCGCCTCCTCCCTTACTTATCACAGCTCACTCATTGCATTGCCAGAGCACAGCTGAGGTGTGCGATCGGGACTCTACAGACCACGTGTCTGAATATAGTCACTACGCGAGATTTAAGCAGTGTCTTAACTGTTTCGTACAACAGCATGCTTTTCAGTTCTGAATCTCATGTTTTATACAATTATGTGAAGTGACTCTGTGTGGGAAATAGTGCTCAAATGTGCTCCAAATGGGAAGCGCGCAGTTTGTGTAACACATGCAATAAAATGGCAGACGAGTGCCTTACTTGGTGACGACGATCTGGTCCTCGACCTCTGCGGTGCCCAGCCTGCGGTAGACGGAGAAGAGCATCCTGTCGCCATGGCAGGCAGACCCACGGCCGTCGATCAGTATGACGACGTACCGCCTGGTGGTCGTGAAGTAGCTGGGGAGATCCACATCGAAGGAGTCGTCTACTTGCTGGTGGCCTGGACCGGCGTACCTGTGGAGGTATACAACGTGTCCTCGGTCTGCGATGTTCTAGCCTTCAAAACACTATGGTCGGTTTCCTGTCCACTCCCACTGTTAAAGCGCAAGCCACCGAGCGAGGTGGCGCAGTGGCTAGCACACTGGACTCGCATTCGGGAGGATTTCCCTAAATCACTCCAGGCAAATGCCAGGATGGTTCCTTTGAAAGGGCACGGCCGACTTCCTTCTCCGTCCTTCCCTAATCCGATGAGACCGATGACCTCGCTGTTTGGTCTCTTCCCCCAAACCAACCAACCAACCAAAGCGCAAGCCGCAAACAGAGTAATAGTTATCGTAAGATGTGCACCGAATGTATGAAAACAGAGAAAACCAGACAGTCCAGAAACAAGGCAGGGTCACTGCATCACTAGCGATATGACACGATAACAAGCACTTCAGACAGCACAGCACGGGTGATTTCTGGCTGCCGAGGTAGCCCAGATCAGAGCGAGAGGCGCCGGCCGTATGACACGCCGGTTCCGTTTCCTGTGGCCGGCAGTGGCGGCAGTCATAGTAGCGAGTTGAAGCATCACTGAGACGTTACCAGTACATGCTCTAGGCGGGAATACCGAAGTCGGCTAGTCATGTAAATGTAATTCTGAGCGAAAATGACATGGCTTTTGTACATTATAACTATACATTAAATACACTGAAGCGCCAAAGAAACTAGAATACCCATGCGTATTCAAATACAGAGATAAGCAAGCAGGTATAATACGGCGCTGCGGTCGGCAACGCCTATATAAGACAACAAGTGTCTGGCGAAAATGTTTGATCGTTACTGCTCCTACAATGGCAGGTTATCAAGGTTGAAGTCAACTTGAACGTGGTGTTATGATCGGCGCAAGAACGATGGGACACAGCATCTCCGAGGTAGCGATGAAGTGGAGATTTTTCCATACGACCGTTTCACGAGTGTACCGTGAATATCAAGGAACCGGTAAAACATCAAATCTCCGACATTTCTGCGGCGGGAAAAAGATCCTGCACGAACGGGATCAATGACGACTGAAGAGAATCGTTCAACATGACACAAAACTGCAATCCTTCCGGAAATTGCTGCAGATTTCAATACTGGACCATCAACAAGTGTCAGCGTACGAACCACTCAACGAAACATCATCGATATGGGCTTTCGGAGACGAAGGCCCACTCGTGTACCCTTGGTGACTGCACGACACAAAGCTTTACGCCTCGCCTGGGCCTTTCAACACCGACATTGGGCTGTTGATGACTGGGAACATTTGTCTGGTCGGACGAGTCTCGTTTCAAATTGTATCGAGCGGATGGACGTGTACGGGTATGGAGATAACCTCATGAATCCATAGAGCCTGCTTGAAACCAGGGGACTGTTCAAGCTGGTGGAGGCTCTCTAATGGTGTGAGGTGTGTACTGCTGGATTGATATGGGACCCATGATACGTCGAGATACAACTCTGACAGGTGACACGTACGTAAGCATCCTGTCTGATTACCTGCACCCATTCATATCCATTGTGCATTCCGACGGACTTGCGCAATTTCAGCAGGAGAATGCGACACTCCACACGTGCAGAATTGCTACAGAGTGACTCCAGGAACTTTCTTCTGAATCTAAACACTTCCCCTTGCGACTTCTGCGTGCTCGTGGGGGTCCCATACAATATTAGGCAAGTAAAGCAGTTTCTTTGGCTCTTTGGTGTTATGTTAACCTGGGAGCCAGAAACGACGGAGAGGCTCCGTCCCTACCGCAGCCGCAGTCGTCGGTTCGGCCCCCGGTGGACCCCCCGCTCCCCCCCGGGAACGTCTCACACCAGACGAGTGTAACCCATATGTTTGCGTGGTAGAGTAATAGTGGTGTACGTTTACGTGGAGAATTTGTTTACGCAACAATCGCCGACATAGTGTAGCTGAGGCGGAATAAGGGGAACCAACCCGCATTTGCCGAGGCAGATGGAAAACCGCCTAAAAACCATCCACAGACTGGCCGGCTCAACGGACCTCGACACAAATCCGCCGGGCGGATTCGTGCCGGGGACCAGGCGCTCCTTCCCGCCCGGAAAGCCGTGCGCTAGACCGCACTGCCAACCGGGCTGGCTGCTCTTCAGTGTAGTTGACATCCACTGAAAATGAAACAAAATTGATTTTCACAAGCGCTCCCCCCCCCCCCTCTAACATTTAACCATATAATACACGACAGGTGTTCAATAAGTAAAGTAACACTTTTTTTTCTGGTCCAGTTTCAGTAGAAAAAATGTAATTTGTTGCGGGACGTTGTGGAATATTCCTCCTTTAGTCCCTACAGTTTCATGAAGTTCCGGTAGGTGCCAGTGCTATACGCAGCCTTCGAAATGGCGTCTTTAACGGACCTTCGTTCCAAGCAGTCACTGCATTTCTTTTGGCAGAAAACCATAGTATTGCAGATATTCGTAGGCGCTTAGAGAATGTCTACGGAGACCTGGCAATGAACAAAAGCACATGAATCGTTGGGAGAGGCGTCTGTCATGATCGCAAGAAGGTCGCGCAAACCTGTCCTATCTCCCACGTGCAAGCCAGTCGCAGATAGCAATACTGGAACGTGCGGACACTCTCATTCGACATGACCGACGAATCACAAACACATCGCTACACAACCCGACGTCACTGTTGATAATGTTGACACACTCATCCACCATTTGGGGTCCTCAAAGTCGTCTAGTGTCTTCGCAGTCTAAGACCATAAAGAGCAACGACGGACCATCTGTGTGGAGATGCATGCGCGTTACGAGTATAAGCGTGACAATTTCTGTCGAACTTCTTCACAGGCTGTGAAACAGGTTTTCATGACTTCGAACCGGAAACAAAACGGCGATCCATGAAATGGTGCCACAGCACCTATTCTCCGAAGAACAAACTGATAGCTGCATCTCTTCCGGTACAGTCATGGCGTCGGTCTTCTGAGACTCTGAAGGGGTTATTCTCTTTGATGTCGTCTCTCACGGTGCAACGATAAACTCCAAAGTGTATTGGCCATACTCTCAGGAAACTGAAGAAGAGACTTCAGCGTGTTCGTGGTCACCGAAATGCAGACGAACTTTACCCTCTCCACGACAACGCAACGTCTCACACAAGTCTGCCAACCCGAGAGCAGCCCACAAAACTTCATTGGACTGTTCTCCCTCATCCACCCTATAGCCCGTATCTCGCATCTTCCGACTTCCATCTGGTTGGCCTGATGAAGGATGCCTTCCGCGGGAAGCAGAACGTGGATTATGGGGAGGTTGTTGATGTAGGAAGACTTTCGCTCCGATGTCGACCAGCAGAGTGGTACCACGTGGGCATACAGGCTCCCCCAGTGAAGAGGCGGAAGGCCGCCTCATTGCACGGAGATTACGTCGACAATTATGCCAAAAGAGTGGAGAATAAAGTGGTGTATTAGAATCCTGAATAAAGTCAACATGCTTTCAGAAAACAAATGTGTTGGATTACTTACTGACTGCCCCTCATGCTGTAGAACCCTCCAACAAGAAACTGTACCCAATGCGTCGAGAAATGAACAGGTCAGTTATATCTACATAAAACTGACATTCATTGTTACTGACATCTGTCTGTTGCAGAACTTACCTTGATCTCGAACGAATGTAGTTTCTGGAACAGAATGGAGTCCTCCTTGCCAACCAACAAGGATTCTGAAGACATCTATTACGTTAAACTTAACACGCGCTCTTGTTGCATGACTTTTGGAATGCCGCGGATCAAGGCAGTTAAGTGGATGCAGTATTTATAGACCATAAACCACTTGATAAAGAACAATACCAACATTTATTAACAAAATTATGACCACGTGGGCTATGAAACGAAATTTGCGGCTAAATTGGAGATCTGTTGGTAGGGAGGATGCAGCACCTTATGTTGGATGGAGAGTCGTCGACATAAGGAGAAGTTACTTGAGCCTTGCCCTAAGGAAGTGTGTTGTTACAATATTAATACTAACGGCAGACTTCTTTCAGAGGATGCTGCTGTTATCTAAAACGAAGTATTGTCTGAAAAAAAACTGAGCAATGTCTATTCAAAGCTTGATAAGGTATCAAAGTGGTGGAAAGACTGGCAACTTGCTTTAAATATCGAGAAATGAAAAACTGTACACTAGAGGAAACTCAAAAACATAGTATCCGATGACTAAAACATCACTCAATCACAGCTCGAATGAATCACGCTTTCAAATACCAGGGTATAGCAGTTTTCAGGACTATGAAAGGAAATGAGTTGAAGGAAAAGCAGGAGGCAGATTTCATTTCATTAGTAGGATACGGGAAAAGTCAACGAAGGAGGCTGCTTACAAGACTCGCGTGCTGCCCATCCTAGAATACCGCTCAAGTGTGTGGAACTCAACACTAAACAAGAATAAGAGGAGATACTGAATGTATACAAAGAAAGGCAGGACAACTTGTGACAGTATTGTTCACCCATGGGGGTGCTTCAGGAGAATGCTGAAACCCTGACGTAACGTGTGCTAGAAGACAGAAGTTTTCTACCTTGTGAAAGTCTCCCCTTACAAAGGTTCAAGGTTCCCCCCCCCCCCCCCCATTCCTACCCGATTCATAAGAGAATCGAACTCCCATGTATTGTATAAAACACGTCAAACGTCTGATTAGTTAACAAAGGAGTTAACGCGCTAAATACTTGACGTTTAGCACCTAAAAACCAACAGTTGAAGACGCAAAACACTGATTATGTAGGTTTTATTAGTTTCTGTTTATTGACACATAGCCAAATAAAATATCAAAAATAATTTTGAAATTATGTTTAAAATTTGTTGGAAACCGCTATGTGCTCTCAGTATCATACATGGGATGACTATAGTTTTCAGGCATTTTAGTGTTTATGACATCAAATCTCCTGAACCGTTAATTTCGCATACAGGTTCGGTGGTGTATGTGGATACTGTCTGCAAAATGAGTCGCACATAGAGATAGAAGTAAAAACGTAATAAATTAAAACGCCATGTCTGATGCTGAAGTTCACTGCGTGACAGGTGAAAATTCAGTAAGCGTAAATTTTTATTCCTTTCATTATTTTGTGTGTTTGTGGCGGAGAGGGGGGAATATGCGAGGTGTCTAAGAGAAAAAGTTTCGAAAACGTTCCGAAATACGTTTAAAGTTTGTTGCAATTCTCTAAGTGCTCTCAGTCTCAAACACTGAATGAATATAGTGTGGGTAATTTGCGCGCCATAGGTTACACTGGCTCAATAAAAATACAGTTTCTAACATTAATACTCGACTTGCGTGTTAAGCCTTTGATGTAAGATTATGGCTCCATTACGACAGGATTTTAAACTCGATGAATAATTATACTACAAAATTAAAATCCAATTTTTTTGCCCCTGGAAGCCATTAATAGCCAACCTGCAGCCGAGATCCGGCGACCATCATAATACAAATAAGACATGAATCACTCCCTTAGGAACCGCAAACTCAAGGTTAGACTAGGTACAGGGCGCATAGTGGGATTTAAGCAAATACTCGGCCATACTCCCTATGCGAATGGAATTAGAAGGGGTCCAAAAACATGGCGTACTAAAAGTAGGAAATTGAATACGCTTGCACCCATAGCACTAGTGTAATCCTAGCATTCCAATGAATTTCTCAAATTCTATATTTTATTAATTATTTTACTAGACTGAGTGATTACTACATGGTCCATAGAAATTAAGACACCAGGCTCTCATTGTGGGGAGCAGGGTTTAAATTTCTGTTTGGTTGTCCAAATTTAGGCTTGGGCATTATTTGCCTAAACTGGTGAAGGAAAATTCTGGAACGTTTCTTCTGGAAGGTAACAGCTGATATCGTTCCTGTGCCATCACTGATAAATACCACCACCACAACTGTCTTGTAGCTGGCAACGGTTACGCACGTTTCCTACAGACATTGATAGCGGTCGTGAAGGGACCCAGCGAAACCAATGATGCACGCCCACTGAGCCACACGTTCAGTAGGGACTACTTTTCTAAAGTTTATTCTGTTTCTCCACTGTGTGGAACTTCAAAATGACATTTTTCTGCTTACTTTTGTTGATATCGGGTAGGATTTTCTCTATAAATCTGAATTTTTATGTTTCACATTTTTCATGTCACTGTAGCCTCACATTATTGGCATATAACACATTTTTTGTGAATATTTCTTCCCTATTTCATAGCTCACTGGCTACCCTCGATGTAATCGTAATGATATAATTTCAGACTTTCGATAAAAAAAGGTATCATTCCTAATGTTATTAACAACATTAAAAGATTGCATACACTATTGAAGTATTCGTTTTGTAAATTTAAACTTGTACCTATTGAACTATGCATGCCATTTAGGAATCAGAGGAGTCTTAAAAAGTATTAAGTAAATAATAATTATCAATCGTTTGTGATACAATTAGTCTTTTATATTTCCTATCAAAATTAGTGCTTGGAGCATGACGCGTTCTCAAACTCAGTAATCAGTTACACCAAAAGTAGCAATTTTTGAATTTGGCCCCCTCTTAGATAAATTTCTGTGAACGTTCATGGACATTATCACTGTTTTAAAATATGCTATTTCTTTTTGTTACAACAATGATAGCTAAGAAACTGACGGAGTAGTTTGTTCACAGTGAGCATCTAAAGCAACAAGATGTTCAATATGTAGGTGATGATTTTTCATTGTTTTAGTAATGGCCTGAGCCAACGACAGTGCCTCGAATCCCTTCATTCTACTTTCTTAAGCCACCAACTGCGGTGCAAGATTTCAGTCAGTGTGGTATTTGGCTGGTGGTGGTGTCAGTGTGGTCTTCCATCTAAACGTTAAGTTTTAGCATACCAGACAGCATACATAAATAAAGAACATAAACATCTGCACTTCCTCTTCAAACCAATTAACTTAAAATGAAATAATAACCAAAAAAAGAAACAAATACTCGCCCCACAGTAATAAAATAATAAATGCTTCTAAGGGTGCACTAAGAACATACAATTGCCCTTAACCCAAACTGCGTGTATACATACACCATGTGATCAAAATTTCCGGACACCTGGATGAAAATGACTTACATGTTAGTAGCGCCCTCCATCGGTATTGCTAAAATTCAGAATGGTGTTGGCCCACCCTTAGCCTTGATAACAGCTTCGACTCTCGCAGGCATACGTTCAATTAGGTGCTGGGAGGTTTCTTGGGGAATGGCAGCCCATTCTTCACGGAGTGCTGCACTCAGGAGAGGTATCGATGTCGGTCAGTGAGGCGTGGCACGAAGTCGGCGTTCCAAAACATCCGAAAGGTGTTCTATAGGATTCAGGTCAGGACTATGTGCAGGCTAGTCCATTACAGAGATGTTATTATCATGTAACTACTCCGCCATAGGCCGTGCATTGTGAATAAGTGCTCGATCGTGTAGAAAGATACAATCCCCATCCCCGAATTGCTCTTCAACACTGAGAATCAAGAAGGTGCTTAAAACATCAATATAGGCTTTTGCTGTGATAGTGCAACGCTAAACAACAAAGGGTGCAAGCCCCCTCCATCAAAAACACGACCACACCATAACACCACCGCCTCCGAATTTTATTGTTGGCACTACACCCGCTGACAGATGACGTTCACCGGGCATTCGTCATACCCACATCCAGCCATCGGATCGCCACATTGTGTACCGTGATTCGTCAGTCCACACGACGTTTTTCCATTGTTCAGTCGTCCCATGTTTACACTCCTTACACCAAGCGAGGGGTCGTTTAGCATTTACTGGCGTGATGTGTGGCTTATGAGCAGCCGCTCGACCAAGAAATCCAGGTTTTCTCACCTCCCAGCTAACTGTCACAGTACTTGCAGTGGATCCTGATACAGTTTACGTGAATTCCTGTGCGATAGTCTGGATAGGCGTCTGCCTATTCCACATTACGACCCTCTTCACCTGTCGGCGGCCTCTGTCAGTCAACAGAGGAGGTCGGCCCGTACGCTTTTGTGCTGACCGTGTCCCTTCACGTTTATCATAAAATGCAACACCCAACTGGAGCCAAGACTTTAACCACGCGCTTGACAGACAATACATATGAATAACACACTCTATAGTGACACAACAAGCTAACATACAATGAAGCACAACTGGCGACTGAACTACAAGGTTTATATGTGTGACAGAATTAACCCACACCATGACCTGACTGTGCCTTTTGGTTCTGTTTCAGTTACAATAAAATCAGAATGCAACCCAATCTCGCCATACCTTTCCAAATGAAGCACCCCTATGTAAGCACAGCTCCATCAATGTAGGCAAAACGTGCTCCCCGTTTGTTTTCACAATTCAGATCCTTGTCTCACACACTAATGCTAGCACACATGCAGTTGTAGACACATTCAGTGGCATAAGTCACTCTTACACCTCACTTTAGAATAGTCATAAGGGAAACTGTTTTCCACAATTCGTTCCTAGCTTCCAGAAGCCACATCATCTGGATGTATGGTGGTAACACCATCTGCTGTCACAGGCAAACAATGTCTGTGTGAGAGACAGCCACACCACATGCCGATCGTTGCCTTCCCATGGTTCAGCGCCACCTCTCCCAGTCTCTGACTCCACAGCACTGTAGTGCTCCTCCAGGGCCCACATCGTTTCGCTTACATAAACCAACTCCCAATTCCACAGCAGCATCGTCAGGTGAAAAGTGTGTCCCACTGCTTGGACAGCCACTCTGATAATACAGGCAACCATGGCTGACGTGCCATGCCAGGCCTAGTATTAAACGTGAGACTTGTCCACCCCTGATGCTGGCTCAAGTTGGTGTGGCTGCTGCCGCATCATATTACCAACTCTAAGTGCAGCTGCTATCGCCTGCTAACGCCCAACCTCCAGCCATCTGCCTAGACTCCACTGCTCGGTGGCTAACTCTCAGGCAGCAATTCTGGAAGATAACAGTCCGACGACCCACCATGCATGGCCCATTACCACACTCAGCGTCTAGTCCTCCACTGCCCATGGGACTATGAGCCGGCTTCTGGTTGTTGCATGCCTTAAAGTAGTACTTCCCACAGCCCAATCACTGTGGCACGCCGCCACAGCAAAGATCAGCATGACGCTGCAAACGCCAGTTGGGCGACATACGCACTTCCTGGTGTGATTTGAGCGCCGGACGTGTGCTGGAGCGAGTTGGTGGATGGAAGGAGGGCGAGTCGGGAATTTCATTTCACAGCACACAACATCAGAAAGACTGGTTTGCTGAATTTCGTCATTCTAGTGCCTCTGTTGATGACGAATTTCGGAAAGACCAAAATCGGCTGTTGTTCCAAAAAACTTCGATGCTGTGTGCATCACAAGACAAACAGGGTGAAACTTTACAACCCACGACAAGGAACATATGAATGTCCTTCGACTCAAAAACATAAGTACGTCCAAATTTACATCACAAATCGCTCATTATAAGCACTCTCTTGGTGATATCAGTAACGAACTTTCTGTTCTAAATACTGCTGACGAAGGCTTGCAGATGGATCTCATTGACCAATTATAGATTTACCTTCACAGCTAAATTAACCCAAAAAATCACTAATGAAGAAATTAAATCACTGCAGAACTCTCTCTTCCACAATTTTCAGGACATCCTGGTACCACATTACATTTCGCTACCGCCTTTATCCCGCATTGTGCGCATTGTCGGCAGGGTTAAATACGGAATTGGCATGTTAAATTTTAAGGGGTGGCTGGATGCCCTTCCTGCCGCCACCCCATACCCCCCCCCCCCCCCCGGGAAGGAAGTAGTGTACCCCAGCTGTCTGCGTCTAGTGTACAGCGTGAAATAGTGTGAACGTGTGTCTAATGTCTGCGAGTCGTGTAACTGAGGCTCGACGTGGGGACCAGCCCGGTATTCACCTAGGAGGATGTGGAAAACCGGCTAAAAACCACATCCAGGCAGGCCAGCACACCGGCCGCCGTCGTTAATCCACCGGGCGGATTCGATCCGGGGCCGGCGCGTCTACCCGAGTCCGGGAAGAAGCCCGTTAGCGCAATAAGACATATTCATCCTCCTGCGTAAATTATATTCTCTTAGTCATTTAACAACTATGGCTGTCTGTAACTCATTACCTCTTTAGTTACATAGTAAATGACCATCTTCTGTCTGCGATTGCTTACAAATAGATTTGTTTTTGGCGCGGATCTGAATTGAGCAAAACACAGTTTTTACTTTCTTTTCATTTCCAATCTGAAGTTTCAGCATGATAACTGGGGTCTTTTCTTATCTTCCTACAAAACAGGAAAAATGCTTTTTACGACTTGTACCTACATAAATTTGAATGTTTAAGACAGTATCTACATATCTGAGAAACAAACTTTTGTATATATACCAGGTTACCACATGCTGTGGAGTTCTTGGAATTTTATGTTATTTCATGAAATTGTTTTGTTTCACCATTTGTCATCTGTAATCTTATAGAAATTAATGTAGAACAGTTATTTACTTCGAAATTTTACGACTGGGCACGTTGTGGTTATGCCTACCACTAACTAATATTATGTGGAAGATTGAGTGAGTTTGTGTGTGTGTGTGTGTGTGTGTGTGTGTGTGTGTGTGTGTGTGTGTGTGTGTGTGTGTGTATTTGTTTGTTTGTTTTTGGAAAGGAAATTTGAGGTGTTAATGAGTTGGTGTTGTCTGATAGTTCGTTGAGAGCAGACAACAAAGTTCCACTACAGAGAAATGCATATTCATGATTATTTGTTTTCGTTCATTTATGACCCTGCATTTGATTACTTTCTTCAGTTATAAGTTTTAGCGGGTGGCTGTTGCTGAATTTGAGAATTTTAAAGTGTTTGTTGATTTTTGTTGTGCTACAGAATGACAGCTGTTACTTTATACTGCTCTTCTGGGTTCTGTGTACCTGGTATTAAAGTTTCTGCTTGTCTGTCTTACACAAAACGGTTTCAACTCCTGGCACGTCAGTTGGTAAATACCAAATGTGTTGTGATTGTCTGTGCTTGTGTTTGTTGCACATCATTTTCTCGGTAGTGACTTGTCTGCCCTATAGGCTATTTTTAGCCCTTGCTTTTTGAATATATTGCCTATTCTATGGACTGTTTTGTTGTTATGAGAGTATACGATTTGCTTGTTGTTATGGGTGTTTCTTCTTCATGTGTGCTTGTGTGTATGTGTATGTGTGTGTGTGTGTGTGTGTGTGTGTGTGTGTGAGTGAGTGCGAGTTTGTGTTCTGTATGTCTGCTTTTGTAAGCTAGTGATAGGTTGTTTTTGTGTACTTGGTGTCACTTTTATTATTTTTTTTTAGTTTTGTGATTAAATTTCTCTATGGTGTTTATGTCTATCCATTCTCCATAGCTATTTGCTTGATTGTCAGAAATTAATTTTCGTTGTTGCCTTCACTGGGTGGAGTTTTGTTAAGTCTGTGTAGCGTATGCTGGAAACTGCCTAGTTTGTGTGCAGTCCAACGATTAGAGTATTTGTGTATGGCTGTGTTGGTGGTGGTGACTTTCCTGAATATGTAAAATTGGTGTCCGTTGTTGTCTCTGTGTATTGTGAGGTCAAGGAAATTTAACATTTTGTCATTTTCTGTTTCTATGGTGAATTTTATTGTTGGGCGAACTGTGTTTATATCACTGCGGAGTTGTTGGAAGTGACTGGATGTTTCATCTAGAACGCATATGTCATCCACATACTAAAAGCCATACACTATCCTATATTGTTTGGGTCTTACTGTTGTTTCAATTACTTTGTTTTCAATGTGACTGAGGAAGATGTTGGCTAGGAGACAACTGATCAGTAGATGAGTGGAACTGATTGCCAAACGAGAAACAGTTTTGCTATGTGATTAGTTTTTATGTGTGGTTTGAGAATGACTTTCTGATGTTCTAATTGTTGTTTGATGATGTTGATGGTTTGAATGGTGGAAATATTCGTGTACATGGATGTGATGTTGAATGATGTAAGTATGGCTGTTGTGGGTTTGTTGATTTCATTGTTTTTATTTTTGTACCAGCTCTTTGGTGTTGCGTATGCTTCTGTTGTTTGTGTATACATAATGTTTCTATCAGTATGGGTATTTTTCTCCGGTTAGCTGATATGTGAGTGCGCCTCTGAAGTTTACCACTGGATGAATCGGAATGTGCTTCTTGTGGAGCTTTTGTAGGCTGTTTGGTGTAGGTGCCTAGTGGTTCTTCTGTATTACCCATTTCACTTAGTTATGTGAATACGTGCGAGAAATTTTTAAGAGTGTTAGTGCATTTTTCTGGTATCTTTGTATTCGGTAACTAGCTGACTTTGTTATGTTGTTGTCTTCTACAAACTTTAAGGTTTTGTTTTTGACATGAAACACAGCCCAACAAACATCAACATAGACTTCAAAATTCTCAAATCAAATGCAGCAGCAGCCCCACTAAAACTAATAATTGAAGAAAATTATCAAGTACAAAAATATTGAAGGAAAACAAGTAATAAATGAATATACAGTTCTCTGCGATGGAATTCGATTCTCTGCCCTCAAAGAATTATCGCACACCACCAATTCATAAATATCCCACATTATCGTTTCCACAAACACACGTACATGCAATCATCTACATAGTATTAGTTAATAGTAGGCATAGCCATAACATGCCGAGTCGTAATATTTCGAAGTAAATAACTGTTCTACATTAAGTTCTATATGGTTACAGATGACAAATTGTGAAAGAAAACTACTGCATTAAATAACATGAGAATACAAGAAGGTAACAAGGTACATAGACAAAATTTTATCTGTTTTTCATATATATGTAAATACTGTTTCAAAGACTCAAATTTACGTGTGTATAAGTAGAAAAAAGTATTTTTCTGTTGTATAGAAAAATAGCAAAAGATCTACTGATAATGCTGAAACTTTAGCGAAACTTGTCTGGGAAATAAAAATCAAAACTTTGTTTTCCTCAAGACGGATCCTCTCCAAAAACAAATCTACATGTTAAATATTTAACTCTCTTAGTCATTCGACAACCATGACATGCTGTAAGCCATTCACTTTTCAATTACTTAGTAAATATTTCACTCTGTGTTTTTGTGTGTTGTGTACCCTCATATAATGCCTCTTGCAGTTAGCAAGATTCACTTAAATATATTATTGTAGTTGTAAATATTTATTCTGTAATACAGTGTATCTCAGACCAAACACCATGCTGCAGCAAAATGTTATATCTATTTTACACACATCTTTGTTTTTACATTCAATCTTTATATTCTGTGAGTAAGTGTGAAACTACGTGCAGCTAAATACTGTATATATTTGTATATATATCTGGCAATGTTCATTGTGGGAAAGGATTTGCTATGGATACAACGATGCAGTGCACTGTAAGTACCGCAAACGTAACAAAATTTCTGTTTCATAAACGTTTCATTACCGATTACTAAATTTCCGTCATTTCGCCAGCACCATCGTCATAGCGTCCTGCTTCACTCGGTCCTCGGCATAATGTTATTGTAGCATCTCCACCTAATGATGAGCTTGCATTGACTCAAAAACTAGCACATTTATACCCAAGTAAATCACCAATTAGTGTGCAACGTGACTGAAGAGCATCGGCGTGTAACTCCCGGCGACGTAGATACATCCCTGAGCGTATCTAATACTAATTCTATTTTGCATCAACGCCTAGCTGTAAAAGTGACGTGTTACCGAGGGATTCCGTACAGTTTCACCAAGCCTCAAAAACAGAAACGTATTAATGGTCCAATCAAATAGTCAAAAAATTCGTCCAAGGAAAGCCAAAAATCCATGAGCAGCTTCGTAACAGTATAGGAGTATTGCATATATACGTATATGCCAGGAACTAAGGTGCAATTAAGTGTTTTGGTATCCCAGGAAGGAACTGAAGTGGTTCATTGATAAAGCGCATCCAAGAAAGAAATCGTTTGTTTCTTCAGTTACATTGGACACATCACTTTAGGCGTTGCAAAACATCAGAGAACGGTTGATACTCAATTGTATATAACTATTTGTTTTCATAAGTGATCGACGAAATCAAACAACGGAGAGCGTTTTATCATTCTTTAGCATGAGTAGCAAGTTTGGCGACAAGAAACATCAAATTTATGCCTCATTGCCGTATTCAACTGATTTATACCCTAATACATTCTTAGTGTTCTCTTCATCGAAACAAAAAAATTCGTCGAGAACGATTTCCACCGCCTCGAAAAGCTGTATCGTGTTTTCAAAACCATCAAAGGGTATAAAATCTTCCCAGAATTGATTCGAACGTAAGTAAATATGAAAAAATTTATAAGAAAATATTTTGACAAATAACAAAACGGTATGTACCAAAATACATTACCCTTTCATAAATTTATAAAAGCAAGCCAACCTTCATAATATGCAACGAAATGGGCGCAAACAGACATTTCTACGTGCCTACAAAAGTTTAAATAAGGTCAGAGTAGCATTTTTCGCTATGCCTGTTGAATAAACCCTTGCACTGCATTGACCTCGAAATGGACGGTGCGTAAAACCTACCAGCCTTCCCCCTTCCGTTGTAAATTTGTAAGGAGCGACCACAAAAGTTTCATTTTGAGGTCGTTGCTGTAGTGTCTACGCAACGCAGCGAGACTACTAAAGTGCGCGTCATATATCTTGGCGGCCGAGTTTAGGTTCGTTCTGCGCATCTGACGTCACAAAACACAGTCAGCCAATGAACAGAGAACGACGTTGCAAGATCTCGACAGCAGTGCAGTTTTAGAAACGTTCAGTCATAAACAAAGTAATAGAACAAAAGCAATGTCTTGATAGCAGGCTTTCTTTTTCAGAAAGTTTGGAAAAAGCATTCTTTATACAAATTGCTTCATATTCTATTAATTAATTAAACCAAACAAGCAATAAGACTCCTAATTCAGGCGATAGCAAGGAAAGGTTTTTGTATCAATTTCACGAACTGCTTTTTCGCAATAAAGAACAGCGGTAATTGTTTATTTCCTATTGTACTTCGACGAAGCGTGAGTAATTCATAGTCATACCAACAGTGTTTATAAGTAGTTGCGTGAGGTGTTAGAGTCCTTACGGAGTTTTGCTGTTCACTGAGTTGAGGTAGCGGAACGGTTAAGGTGTTGGGCTGCCAAGCGAAAGGTTATGAGTGCGGAACTTAATATTTCTTTTTTTAAAAACAATATTGGAGTGCCTTACTTCACGAATTTTATTCGTTTGAATGAAATTTCTAGTGCTTTGCCTCTTCATTAACTTTTTCGCTGCTGCAGACACGTGCTCCCCGCATTCCGCGCTGTGCGCGATTTTGTCATCACTGCACTTCTCGCCTGTGCAGACACATGGTGTTCCCACTGCTTTGACACACTTATCATTCGATTTCACAAAAACTATTTGGCCAAAAAATTTGATTTTTACACGTCTTCTTGCCTGATACCTTCCCCCCATAAATGACTTAATTTTGTTTTGATGTGCAGTATTAAATGTAGTAAACCATTGCACGAAATTTTGAAGAGTTTGCAGAGGTAAAAAGTCCATAGTGTATACTTTCCGTATGGTCGATTTTAGTTGCCACAATGTTGAGAATGAAATGTGGACAAGATACCTAAATTTCATACAATATTTACTGTATAACAATATCTCATTTAATTTAAGTACCACATAGGTGTCGTATGTAATATTGAGAAATATTCCGTCTCTCGCGACTGTAATAAAAGTTTTATATACACACGGCGCGTTTGGCTTTATTTTAAAGCACTTCCATCGGTGAAAGGTATGGCACATACACAATGGTATTCATGTTCTATTTCTTGTTTTTGTGCCACAGTCGCAGTTTTACCAATGGTATTGAAATATATCCCTCTTCTGCAACTGTAATAAGCGACTTATTTAGACCAGACGCGCTTCTCTCTTTTGAAGCATCATAAGAGGACTGTATTTTGTGTCCTCCATTGCCAAGTCACCTTTCGTAGTTTTGTGCTGCGGTAGCACAATATTCAACGTTTGTGTTGGCTCATCAGTGTTTTAGCAAATAAATGCTGTTTGCGTGTGCCACACACAAAATTATATTTGACATAGCTCTGAGCACTTCACTGACAGACGGTATATTCAAGTCCTAATGTTTCTGTAAGTCCACAGTTTTGTTTAATGTATTTTGTCTACTTCCTTTTGATTGATTGAAGTGCTTTAAAATAAAGCCAAACGTGCCCAGTGTAAGTAAAACTTTTGTTACAGTCGCGAAAGGTGGAATATTTCTCAATATTGCATACGACACTTATGTGGTACTTAAATTAAATGAAATATATAGGTATCTTGTCCACATTTCATTCTCAACATTGTGGCAACTAAAATCGACCATACGGAAAGTATACTCTATGGACTTTTACCTCTGCAAACTCTTCAAAATTTCGTGCAAAGGTTTACTATATTTAATGCTGCATAATAACTGCGTTGAACATCGAAACAAAATTAAGTCATTTATGGGGGGAAGGTATCAGTCAAGAAGATAGGTAAAAATCTAATTTTTGAGCCAAATAGTTTTTGTGGAATCGAATGATAAAGAGTGTCAAAGCAGTCGGAACACAATGTGTCTGCACAGGCGAGCAGTGCAGTGACAAAATCGCCCACAGCGCGGAATGCAGGGAGCACGTCTTTGTAGCAGCGAAAGGGTTAATGCGACCGTGGTGGCTTTACTTCATGAACTGCGCGCTCCCCCCTACACGTAAGCTTGCGAACTACGCTATACTATGGCGCTGCTTCTATTGGCGCGTGCGTCATGTGCAACTGGCAACGCAGCAATCTCCAGCGTCTGGGCGGGCATGCGCGAGCCGCCAAGATAAAAGAATTGAACTATAGGTGGGTATATACACTACTAGCCATTAAAATTGCAACACCAAGAAGAAATGCAGATGATAAACCGGTATTCATTGGACAGATATATTATACTAGAACTGACATGTGATTACATTTTCACGTAGTTTGGGTGCATTGATCCTGAGAAATCAGTACCCAGAACAACCACCTCTGGCCGTAATAATGGCCTTGATACGCCTGGGCGTTGAGTCAACTATAACTTAGATGGCGTGTACAGGTACAGCTGCCCATGCAGCTTCAACACGATACCACAGTTCATCAAGAGTAGTGACGCGTATTGTGACGAGCCAGTTGCTCGGCCACCATTGACTAGACGTTTTCACTTGGTGAGAGATCTGGAGAATGTGCTGGCACGACAGCAGTCGAACATTTTCTGTATCCAGAAAGGCCCGTACAGGACCTGCAACACGCAGTCGTGCATTACCCTCCTGAAATGTAGAGATTCGCCGACAGCAGTGGCCGAGCGGCTCTAGGCGCTACAGTCTGGAACCGCGTGACCGCTGCGGTCGCAGGTTCGAATCCTGCCTCAGGCATGAATGTGTTTCATGTCCTTAGCTTAGCTAGCTACGTTCTAGGGGACTGATAACCTCAGAAGTTAAGTCCCATAGTGCTCAGAGCCATTTGAACCATTTTGTAGGGTATCGCTGGGATCAAATTAAGGGTAGAACCACGGGTCGTAACACATCTGAAATGTAACGTCCACTGTTCAAAGTGCAGTCAATGCGAACAAGAGTTGACCGAGACGTGTAACCAATGGCACCCCATACCATCACGCCGGGTGATACGTCAGTATGGCGATGACGAATACACGCTTCCAATGAGCGTTCACCGCGATGTCGCCAAACACGGATGCGTCCATCATGAGGCTGTAAATAGAACCTGGATTCATCGGAAAAAATGACGTTTGCCACTCGTGCACCCAGGTTCGTCGTTGAGTACACCATCGCAGGCGCTCCTGTCTGTGATGCAGCGTCAAGGGTAACCGCAGCCATGGCCTCCGAGCTGATAGTCCATGCTGCTGCAAACGTCGTCGAACTGTTCGTGCAGTTGGTTGTTGTCTTGCAAACATCCCCATCTGTTGACTCAGGGATCGAGACGTGGCTGCACAATCCGTTAAAGCCATGCGGATAAGATGCCTGTCATCTCGACTGCTAGTGATACGAGGCCGTTGGCATCCAGCACAGCGTTCCGTATTATCCTCCTGAACCCACCGATTCCATATTCTGCTAACACTCATTGGATCTCGACCAACGCGAGCAGCAATTTCGCGATACGATAAACCGCAATCGCGATAGGCTACAATCCGACCTTTATGAAAGTCGGAAACGTGATGGTACGTATTTCTTCTCCTTACACGAGGCATCACAACAACGTTTCACCAGGCAACGCCGGTCAACTGCTGTTTGTGTATGAGAAATCGGTTGGAAACTTCCCTCATGTAAGCACGTTGTAGGTGTCGCCACCGGCGCCAACCTTGTGTGAATGCTCTGAAAAGCTAATCATCTGCATACCATAACATCCTCTTCCTGTCGGTTAAATTTCGCGTCTGTAGCACGTCATCTTCGTGGTGTAGCCATTTTAATGGCCAGTAATGTATCTGTGACGTGACCCACATGTGGATTAAACACTTTCTGCGCACACCAGTTAACATAAACTGTTTGTTGAAAAAAATCGTTGTTGATTCAGATGCCAGACGTTGCACATCAAACCCCAATGTAGGCGTTATGCAACTGCTCTTCAAAGTACTGAGTAGAGGTGGTTTTAGCAATACATTACAATTCAAGGAGCCGCCCTTATTGATCTTTAAATTTCGACATTAGAGATAAGATTACGTCTCAGAAAACCAACTTCATCTTTGCGTATGAATTATGTGTGAAAAACATATGCGATCATTTTCTGTTAAACCAAAAGAATTGATACTCCTTTGTTCTTCAGAGTCGGAGATATAACGTTGAATAATTCCTGTAACTTGCATTCTGTATTAAATAATAATGCTGCTTCAGTTATTTCCTCCTTATTTTGGTAGAATAATATGAATTTTGCTTTGTGTACTTTTTTATCTGTAAATTAATTGGAAATAATTTGTCCGGTGACACGAAGATCGGGCGGCATAAGCGAGTATCGGCTTCCCATTTCAACATCTGTAAATCGAATCTGCAATCAATGTTTCAAACGAGATCCTACTGTGATTGTAATTATTATTATTAGTAGTAGTAGTAGTAGTAATGGTAGCAGTAGAATTACTAGGCAAAACTAACTCAGGGTTTTCTAATTCATAATGGTCATTAAAAACGTGTTACGAATATTTTCTGTACGAGTTATATTTTGCCTACCTCGTGCACATACACTGAAGAGCCAAAGAAACTGGTACACCTCCCTAATATCGTGTAGGGCCCCCGCGAGTACGCAGAAGTGCCGTAACACGACGTGGTATGGACTCGACTAACGTCTGAGGTAGTGCTGCAGGGAGCTGAGACCATGAATCCTGCATGGCTGTCCATAAACCCTTAAGAGTACGAGGAGGTGGAGGTCTCTTCTGAACGGCACGTTGCAAGTCATCTCAGATATGCTCGATAATGTTCATGTGTGGGGAGTCTGGCAGCCAGCGGAAGTATTTAAACTCAGAAGAGTGTTCCTGGAGCCACTCTGTAGCAATTCCGTCGGAATGCGCAATGGGTATGAATGGATGCAGGTGATCAGACAGGATGCTTATGTATATGTCACTTGTCAGAGTCGTATCTAGACGTATCAGGGGCCCTATATCGCTTCAACTGCACACGCCCAACAGCATTACAGAGCCTCCACCAGCTTGAACAGTCCCCTGCTGACATGCAGGCTCCATGGATTCATGAAGTTGCCTCCATACCCGTACATGTTCATCCGCTCGATAGAATTTGAAACGAGACTCGTCCGACCAGCCAACATATCTCCAGTCATCAACAGTCCAATGTCGGTGTTGACGGGCCCAGGTGAGGCGTAAAGCTTTGTGTCGTGCAACTATAAAGGGTACACGAGTGGGCCTTCGGCTCCAAAAGCCCAAATCGATGATGTTTCGTTGAATGGTTCACACGCTGACACTTGTTGAAGGGTCAGCAGCAATCTGCGGAAGGGTTGCACTTCTGTCACGCTGAACGGTTCTCTTCAGTCGTCGTTGGTCCCGTTCTTTCAGGATCCTTTTCCGGCCGCAGCAATGTCACAGATATCATTTTTTACCGCATTCCTGATATTCGCGGTACACGCGTGAAATGGTCGTACGGGAAAATCCCCACTTCATCGATACCTCGGCGATGCTGTGTCCCATCGCTCTTGCGCTGACTTTAACACCACGTTCAGACTTACCTAAATCTTGATAACCTGCCGTTGTAACAGCATAACCGATTTAACAATTTAATGAACGTATTTATTTTAGTCTTCCTCATGCCACTATACTTACACATTTTTTACTGGTTATTAGTTTTTACAGAGGAATTAGTCTGTGGAATAGAAGGAGTTGTCTATTGGAAATGATTTTTCAGTGGAATAGAAGGGGTTGTCTATTGGAAATGATTTTAAGTTAGATTTGAAACTTGCTTTGCTACCTGTCAGACATTTTATGAAATGAGGCAAGTGAACAAATTTTTTAATGCTACTGTTGAACTCCTTTCTTAGTCACAGACAGCTTTAACAAAGGGTAATAAAGATAATTTTTCCCTCTAGTGTTATACGTATGGATATCACTGTTCTTCTTAAACTGTTGTGGATCATTTATTACGAATGTCATTAGCGAATATGTGCATTGTGACGGGCCTTGAACAGGTAGCTCTCGTATATGACGTCCGTGTGCGAGTACCATACATGATTCTTACTGCTCGTCTTTGTGCAAACAATAATTTTTTTTCTAAGTGATGAATTATCCGAGAAGATTATTCCGTAAGACATTACTGAGTTAAAATTTGTCAGGAGATTAATTCGTTTGTTTCCAAGATTAGCAGTTGCACGAAGAGCCAGTATAGCTGAACTCGAACTGGAAGAAGGATATTACTGAGCTTCTCAAACAATGAAGTTTTCTTCAATATCTAGACCAAAAAATTTAGAGCAATCTCCCCTGTTTACTGACTCCTGCTCATGTGCTACATTAATTGCTGGTGTGAGCTCGTTTGTTGTACAGAATTCAATATAATCTCTCTCTCTATCTCTCTCTCTCTCTCTCTCACTCTTTTTTTACAAAATTTACAGACAGTCTATTTTCTGAGAGCCACTTAATAATTCTTTGGCGTTATCCCGCTTTTATCTGCCTAAAGAAGAGTCGGTATTCGTTACGCCGACCGGCTATTTTGTCCAAATTTTTCTGCATTTCCTTACGGTAGTCCAACAACGACCATACTAAAAATCAGCCAACATTCTGATACTGCTGATCATACCCGATAAATTGTTTCTGTATATCGGAACGTTAGAGTGCCAGCGCGCGTGCACGTGACAAACGGTAGATTGTAAGAAAATGAAACTCCTACAGCCGGTCTTAAGATGTCATTTATTGTGTAGCTACCAGTCTCGCTGCTTCAATGCACCATCTTCAGAGGCCTTAGTTGATGGCAGAGGGGTTATCACGACCCATATTTATGATGCAACAGTGGCCAACAACTGGATTACGCAGACTGTAACTGTGATGTCGTCTCTCCAACCATCAACTCTTTAAGCTGAATCGCCGAAACGTATCTTCACAATAAATGACAACATAAGGAGGGCTACAGCTGTTTCATTTGCTTACAATAGTGAACAGTGCAACGGCCTTGCCGCAGTGGATGTAGAGGTTCCCGTGAAATCACTGAAGTTAAGCGCTGTCGGACGTGGTCGGCACTTGGATGGTTGACCATCCAGACCGCCATGCGCTTTTGCCATTTTTCGGGGTGCACTCAGCCTCGTGATGCCAATTGAGGAGCTTCTCGACCGAATAGTAGAGGCTTCGTGCAAGAATACCATCATAACGACCGGGAGAGCAGTGTGCTGATCCCCACGCCCCTCCTATCCGCATCCTTCTCTGAGGATGACACGGCGGTCGGATGGTCCCGGTAGGCCACTCGTGACCTGAAGACGGAATGTGCAGTAGTGAACGGTCGTAGTCTTCCAGACCTCCAGCCACAAGGATGGACATACAAACATAGGGCAGAGTAGCTTGGCCCCTGCTGAAACTCACACGTAGAGCAGAGCGGGCCTCCTCTCGTCGCCCTCGGGGTCGAGGTCTGGCGGCAGCAGCAGCCGCACCTGGGCGCGCAGGCCGCCCTCCAGTTCCACCCAGTCGTCCAGCCGCTGGGGCAGCAGCTTGTGGGACAGCATCTTACGCAGCGCGGTGTTGCTGTGCTCCCGTCGCGAGATGCCTGTCACACACAGACGTAAACTAAATTCCTTTATTATACGGTTGGTTTTCAGCTTGCGACACACGACTTCTTGGTCGTTAGCACCGATATTGTCTTTCTGTCATGCGAGGATGGTTAAATACATAGAGGTGACAAAAGTCATGCGATACCTCCTAATATACTGTCAGATCTCCTTTTTCCCGCCGTAGTACAGCGACTCTACGTGGCACAGACTCATACAAGTCCCCTACAGAAATACGTAACCATTCTGCCTCTGTACCCCTCCATAATCGCGAAAGTGGGGTGCGACGTGTAGACAACCTCCAAGATGGTGCACCCCGGGCAACGGACTACGACAGAAGGACGGCAGAAAGTCTACAGAAATGGCGGCCGAACTAGATCATTGATCTCTCACGGCCACACACAGCGACAAAACAAGAAAAAGAAGAATGCTATCACCGAGAAAGGCTCTTCTGAGAGCCAACAGACTAAATATATTGGACCCATCGTCCATGTTCTGCAAATTAATGAAGAAGGCCTGACAAGGGATAAATGTGACTACATGTCATAAAATCGACATCGTAGCACTCCAAGAAACTCATCAAGTGCAGGAGCGCATAACAGGATGCACCATTCCAGGCTACAGGATGGTCGTAGCACTGCCAACGCACATTCATGGATCCGCTCTGTATCTTGGTGACAACATTGCTGGGTACAAAGAAGTGATATGCAAAGAAATTAATGACATAGAAATAATTGCTATTGAACTAAATGGAATGACCATAGCAGCCGTTTACAAGCCCCCACAAAGTAAATGGCCAACACCAGCTTTACCAGTACTGCCCAACCCCTGCGTGTATGTGGGGGATTTTAATAGCCGTCACACTCTCTGGGGGGTATGGCAACGTCGACGAAACCGGAGAAACTCTGTCTGAGTGGATTGAAGCACAAGACATGTAGTGATATATGATGCCAAGGAACCTAAGACATTCCAATCAGCCAGATGGGAAACAGATACCAATCCTGATCCCTGCATTGTGTTCACTGATCAGAATAGAGTCCCACTATACCATACAGAAAGAGTCCTGAAACACTTTCCAAAGAGCCAACATCGTCCCACCATACTTAACATAGGCCTCCAAATCCCAGTAGCAAAATCTATCAATAAACCGCGATGGAACTTTAAGAAAGCTAATTGGGCAAAATATGCTCAAGACGTTGATCAAAATTTGCGCTGGATTAGCCCAAAGCAAGAAAACTATAAACGATTCACTGGAGTCGTCATCGCTGCAGCCAAAATGAATATACCACGCGGAGTTAGACAACAGTATATTTCTTGCTGGAACAATAATATTAACAAACTTACCAAGAAACAGGAAACCCTGAAATCGGTGGACAAATATTAGAGGGACTAAACACACACAGAAAACACAAGTGGCAGGAACTCACGTCCCAGCTGAATTTTACACATTCCAGCAGAAAAGCCTGGTCATTATTCAGGAAACGTGGTAACTCCTCCTCAGCACGCCACCAGGAACCTAAAATAAAACCGTCGGAGATGGCATTGCACATAAAGGCACGTGCCGAGAAAACCCCTCTTGATCCAACAACTGAAGCAGAAACTAAAGAATAACTACAAGAACTTGATAAAACTCTGAATGACGGTACATCGCTTTCGTCACCATTTTGTGAAGAGGAAATCAAGGGTGCGATAAAGACCTTAAAAATACGCAAAGTGGCGGGATTGGATGGTATGTTCCCAGAATTTATAAAACACCTCGGACCTAATGGAAAAGCGTGGCTAAGAAACTTTTACACCAACATTTTAAACACTGGAATAGTCCCACCACAATTTAAAATAGCCCACACGCTAGCAATCCTTAAACCTGGAAAGCTATCAGAAGATCCAACTAGCTACCGCCCCATCGCCCTCTTGAGTGTATGCTTTAAGTTGTTGGAACGCCTAATACTTAATAGAATCCAGGACATTGTGGATGGAATAACCCATCCATATCAGGCAGGTTTCCGAAACAAGCGCAGCCGTTGCGAACAAGTTTTAGCCGTAACATCACATATAGAAAGCGAATTCCAGAACAGAATGAAGTGTAGCTTTTGTTGATCTGTCGTCGGCATACGACATTGTGTGGCTCCAGGGTCTTATGCTTAAGTTCACCTAGTTTAAAACTGGCAACCTTAATGAACAACATGATGACGAACAGGCCTTTCAAAGTGAACATCGGCCACAACACCAGCAGATCGTATAAAATAAAAAATGGCGTTCCTCAAGGATCTGTGTTGTCTCCAACCCTTATTCATTTGTATATTAGCGACTTGCCAAATACAGTCAGCAGGAAATTTTGCTACGCCGATGATTTAGCACTAGTTGTACAAACTAAAACACTTGGGGAAGGAGCGAACGTACTCACAGAAGATGTGGAGCCCTTGAATTCCTATTATAAAAAATGTCGACTCTGCCCTAATCCAACCAAGACTGAGGTGTGTGCTTTCCACTTGAACAATAAAATGGCCCACCAGGAACTGAATGTGAACTTCTGTGAACAGAGTCAAACACAACTTCAACCCCAAATACCTTGGCATAACACTGAACCGCTCCCTGGCTTACAAAAAACATGTAGAAAACGTAAGCCAAAAGCTAAAGCGTCGCAACAACATCCTGAGAAAATTGGCTGGCTCGACTTGGGGAGCTCAAGCATCCACCTTACGTACTGCCGCAATAGCCCTGGTATATCCTGCTGCCGAATATTGCTCTGCTGTCTGGCGTTCGAGCGCTCATACCAAGAAAACCGACGTCCAGTTGAACGAGTGTATGAGGATAATAACGGGTACTATTAAACCCACCCCAGTCCCTTGGCTGCATACTCTAAGCAATATCCCACCTCCACTATTGAGAAGGCAAGAAGCAGCAGCAAGAGAGTGGTCAAAAATTCATGACTCAGATTACCCACAGAATCTACCAATCCATGATGTTTTGAACGAAATGCCATCGACCCGCTTGAAGTCACTGAAGCCTATATGGGTTAATACACAAGAACATCAACCTGACACCAAGGAGCAATGGCGGCACTTTTGGAATGATTCTGGAATTAATAAACAAGGTATCCAAGATCCTACTCTGGAATTGCCGGGCGTCGACCTGAAGAGATGTTCCTGGACTCAATTAAACCGTATCAGAACGGGCCATGCAAGATGCAATGCATATAAGTACACGTGGGGTCTATGCGACTCAACAGCCTGTGACTGTGGAGCACCAGAACAGAACGTCCGCCATATTATTGAGGAATGCCCCTTAAGAAGATACGCCGGACCTGTCTCTGAGGTTATATATGTGAAACCCTCTGCTTTGGACTGGCTGTGCAATCTAGATATTGAGCTTTAAATATATGAATGAGTTTCTAGTCAGGCTTGCCAAGCTTTTAACGTGTAGTTATTTTGTCTTGACTGTTTGTACTTTATCCTTTTGTGCTACTGCTCGCTTTTTACACATGTACTATTTACGCATTGTTTTGTTTTTACATTTCGTTTACATATTGTTGCACTTATATAAAATATTGTCGCTGTATTGTCATACGCAAAATAAAATAAATAAAGTCGCAAAAGTGTTGCCGGGGCAAGATTTTGTGCACGAACTGACCTCTCGATTGTGTCCCGTGAATGTTCGATGGCGTTCCTGTCGGGCGAACTGGATGCCCAAGCCATCCGCTCTAACTGTCCCGAATGTGCTCCAAACCAGTCACTGTGTCCCAGTGACATGGTGCATAGTCACCCATAAAAATTCCGCCGTTGAATGGCTGTAAATGGTCTCCAAGTAGCCGCACATAACCATTCCCAGGCCATGATAGGTTCAGTTGGACCAGAGGACCCAGTCCAAAGGTCACACTATTATGGAGTCACCACCAGCTTGCACAGTGCCTTGTTGAAAACGTGGCTCCATGGTTTCGCGGGGTCTGCGCTACACTCGAACCCTGCCATCAGCTCTTACCAACTGAAATCGGGACTTATCTGAGCAGGCCACGATTTAGGGCCCAACCGATACGGTCACGAGCCCAGGAGAGGTGCTGCAGGCGATGTCGTACTGTTAGCAAAGGCACTCGCATTTGTCGTCTGCTTCCATATCCCATTAACGCCAAATTTCGCTCTCCTAACGGATACGTTTGTCGTACGTCCCACTTTGATCTCTGCGGTATTACACGCAGTACTGCTTGTCTGTTGTCACTGACAATTCGAAGCAAACGCAGTTGCCCTCGGTCGTTAAGTGAAGGCCGTCGGCCACAGTGTTGTCCATGGGGAGATGTAGTGCTTGAAATATGGTATTCTCGGAACAGTCTTGACACGACGGATCTCGGAATACTAAGTTCCCTAACGATTTCCGAAATGGAATGTCCCGTGCGTCTAGCTGCAACTACCATTCCGCGTTCAAAGTCTGTTAATTCCTGTTATGCGGCCATAATCACGACGGAAACCTTTTCAAAATGTTCAAATGTGTGTGAAATCTTATGGGACTTAACTGCTAAGGGCATCAGTCCCTAAGCTTACACACTACTTAACCTAAATTATCCTAAGGAGAAACACACACACCCATACCCGAGGGAGGACTCGAACCTCCGCCGGGACCAGCCGCACTGTCCATGACTGCAGCGCCCCAGACCGCACGGCTAATCCCTCGCGGCGAAGCCTTTTCAAATGAATCACGTGAGTACAAGTGACAACTCCGCCAAGGCAGTGACCTTTGATACCTTGAGTACGCGACATTACTGCCACTTGTGTATCTGCATATCGATATCCCATGACTGTAGTAATGTGACGTGGTATGAAAGAGGTAAGTACTGTTTCAAATGTAGATGCTAAGTCTTATAGGAAGGCTGTATATTGTTTAAACCTCTTACACAATAATCACAAAAAAACAGAAATTTAAAACAAATCTCAAAGAGACATGACAGGTTTATCGTTGTGCGATATTTACTAACCTGCTGCTCTCAAGCACCTTAAAATATTCTGTTTAAACCAATAGTATGATTATGTGTGCTGTTTATTGTCTGAAGTTACGATTTTGTCGCTAGCACAGCCCGCAGGGAGCCGCTATAGCGCTCCGCTGCCACTGGAGTTTCAAAACCGCTTTAAGTTTTTCGTCTCGTAAAATGTCATCTTCAAAGAACCTGAAAAACACTTATGATATAGATTTCTGTGGTGTCCCTAAAAATATCCACAATGTTTCCTTAAAATAATGAGACCAGAGGTTATGTTACTTTTTATTAACGGGTGGCAGTTTCTGGCCCTGAAAACTCTTTTAAACTTATCAGATTATAACACGAAAGCTATCGAACTCACTGGAAATAGGTACGTCGAACTTCGGAAATACCTCGCTGGGCAATGTATCTTTCCAAAGTTTGATATCTCATTGCCTCTGCTCCTCAGTCTTGCAGGAATGCTTTTGTTTCTTTTTTATCAATTGTTAACACGTACCAGATATGAGGTTTAAAGTCCATAAGTTATCTCCCCCCCCCCCCCCCCCCCCATGAACCATGGACCTTGCCGTTGGTGGGGAGGCTTGCGTGCCTCAGCGATACAGATAGCCGTACCGTAGGTACAACCACAACGGAGGGGTATCTGTTGAGAGGCCAGACAAACGTGTGGTTCCTGAAGAGGGGCAGCAGCCTTTTCAGTAGTTGCAAGGGCAACAGTCTGGATGATTGACTGATCTGGCCTTGTAACAATAACCAAAACGACCTTGCTGTGCTGGTACTGCGAACGGCTGAAAGCAAGGGGAAACTACGGCCGTAATTTTTTCCGAGGGCATGCAGCTTTACTGTATGATTAAATGATGATGGCGTCCTCTTGGGTAAAATATTCCGGAGGTAAAATAGTCCCCCATTCGGATCTCCGGGCGGGGACTACTCAAGAGGATGTCGTTATCAGGAGAAAGAAAACTGGCGTTCTACGGATCGGAGCGTGGAATGTTAGATCCCTTAATCGGGCAGGTAGGTTAGAAAATTTAAAAAGGGAAATGGATAGGTTAAAGTTAGATATTGTGGGAATTAGTGAAGTTCGGTGGCAGGAGGAACAAGACTTTTGGTCAGGTGACTACAGGGTTATAAACACAAAGTCAAATAGGGGTAATGCAGGAGTAGGTTTAATAATGAATAGGAAAATAGGAATGCGGGTAAGCTACTACAAACAGCATAGTGAACGCATTATTGTGGCCAAGATAGATACGAAGCCCACACCTACTACAGTGGTACAAGTTTATATGCCAACTAGCTCTGCAGATGACGAAGAAATTGAAGAAATGTATGATGAAATAAAAGAAATTATTCAGATAGTGAAGGGAGACGAAAATTTAATAGTCATGGGTGACTGGAATTCGAGTGTAGGAAAAGGGAGAGAAGGAAACGTAGTAGGTGAATATGGATTGGGGCTAAGAAATGAAAGAGGAAGCCGCCTGATAGAGTTTTGCACAGAGCACAACTTAATCATAGCTAACACTTGGTTTAAGAATCATGATAGAAGGTTGTATACATGGAAGAACCCTGGAGATACTAAAAGGTATCAGATAGATTATATAATGGTAAGACAGAGATTTAGGAACCAGGTTTTAAATTGTAAGACATTTCCAGGGGCAGATGTGGACTCTGACCACAATCTATTGGTTATGACCTGTAGATTAAAACTGAAGAAACTGCAAAAAGGTGGGAATTTAAGGATATGGGACCTACATAAACTGAAAGAACCAGAGGTTGCACAGAGTTTCAGGGAGAGCATAAGGGAACAATTGAAAGGAATGGGGGAAAGAAATACAGTAGAAGAAGAATGGGTAGCTCTGAGGGATGAAGTAGTGAAGGCAGCAGAGAATCAAGTAGGTAAAAAGAAGAGGGTTAGTAGAAATCCTTGGGTAACAGAAGAAATATTGAATTTAATTGAGGAAAGGAGAAAATATAAAAATGCAGTAAATGAAGCAGGCAAAAAGGAATACAAACGTCTCAAAAATGAGATCGAGAGGAAGTGCAAAATGGCTAAGCAGGCATGGCTAGAGGACAAATGTAAGGATATAAAGGCTTATCTCACTAGGGGAAAGATAGATACTGCCTACAGGAAAATTAAAGAGACCTTTGGAGATAAGAGAACCACATGTATGAACACCAAGAGCTCAAATGGAAACCCAGTTCTAAGCAAAGAAGGGAAAGCAGAAAGGTGGAAGGAGTATATAGAGAGTCTATACAAGGGCGATGCACTTGAGGACAATATTATGGAAATGGAAGAGGATGTAGATGAAGATGAAATGGGAGATACGATACTGCGTGAAGAGTTTGACAGAGCACTGAAGGACCTGAGTCGAAACAAGGCCCCCGGAGTAGACAACATTCCATTGGAACTACTGACGGCCTTGGGAGTGCCAGTCCTGACAAAACTCTACCATCTGGTGAGCAAGATGTATGAAACAGGCGAAATACCCTCAGACTTCAAGAAGAATATAATAATTCCAATCCCAAAGAAAGCAGGTGTTGAAAGATGTGAAAATTACCGAACAATCAGTTTAATAAGCCACAGCTGCAAAGTACTAACACGAATTCTTTACAGACGAATGGAAAAACTAGTAGAAGCCGACCTCGGGGAAGATCAGTTTGGATTCCGTAGAAATACTGGAACACGTGAGGCAATACTGACCTTACGACTTATCTTAGAAGAAAGCTTAAGGAAAGGCAAACCTACGTTTCTAGCATTTGTAGACCTAGAGAAAGCTTTTGACAATGTTGACTGGAATACGCTGTTTCAAATTCTAAAGGTGGCAGGGGTAAAATACAGGGAGCGAAAGGCTATTTACAACTTGTACAGAAACCAGATGGCAGTTATAAGAGGTGAGGGACATGAAAGGGAAGCAGTGGTTGGGAAGGGAGTAAGACAGGGTTGTAGCCTCTCCCCGATGTTATTCAATCTCTATATTGAGCAAGCAGTAAAGGAAACAAAAGAAAAATTTGGAGTAGGTATTAAAATCCATGGAGAAGAAATAAAAACTTTGAGGTTCACCGATGACATTGTAATTCTATCAGAGACAGCAAAGGACTTGGAAGAGCAGTTGAACGGAATGGATGGTGTCTTGAAGGGAGGATATAAGATGAACATCAACAAAAGCAAAACGAGGATAATGGAATGTAGTCGAGTTAAGTCGGGTGATGCTGAGGGTATTAGATTAGGAAATGAGACACTTAAAGTAGTAAAGGAGTTTTGCTATTTGGGGAGCAAAATAACTGATGATGGACGAAGTAGAGAGGATATAAAATGTAGACTGGCAATGGCAAGGAAAGCGTTTCTGAAGAAGAGAAATTTGTTAACATCGAGTATAGATTTAAGTGTCAGGAAGTTATTTCTGAAAGTATTTGTATGGAGTGTAGCCATGTATGGAAGTGAAACATGGACGGTAAATAGTTTGGACAAGAAGAGAATAGAAGCTTTTGAAATGTGGTGCTACAGAAGAATGCTGAAGATTTGATGGGTAGATCACATAACTAATGAGGAAGTATTGAATAGGGTTGGGGAGAAGAGAAGTTTGTGGCACAACTTGGCCAGAAGAAGGGATCGGTTGGTAGGACATGTTCTGAGGCATCAAGGGATCACCAATTTAGTATTGGAGGGCAGTGTGGAGGGTAAAAATCATAGAGGGAGACCAAGAGATGAATATACGAAGCAGATTCAGAAGTATGTAGGTTGCAGTAGGTACTGGGAGATGAAGAAGCTTGCACAGGATAGAGTAGCATGGAGAGCTGCATCAAACCAGTCTCAGGACTGAAGACCACAACAACAACAACAACAAGTTATCTCCTGCAAAAATCAAACAAAAATTCCGAAATTCACATACGCTACGTACAGGAGGCGGACAAAAATATCGAAACAGCAAAAACACAACGTATTACAATGCTCAGTACGGTGTATAGTAGCCACTGGCATTAAATGCAGTTTTCAGTCTTCTCGGAATGGATAAATGCAGACCCTGGATGGTTTTCAATAGAACCTCATGTCATTCTTCTCAGCACATACTTTCATCCGTGATGTGATTTAGAGGATGATGGTTTGCCGGTTTCTCTGTATGCAGTACAAATCTACTACTCTGAAACGCCAAAGAAACTGGTGTAGGCTTGCGTATTCAAATACAGAAATGTGTAAATAGACAGAATACAGCGCTGCGGTCTGCAGTGCCTATATAAGACAACAAGTGTATGGCGCAGTTCTTAGATCGGTTACTGCTGCTGCAGTGGCAGGTTATAAAGATCTGATTGAGTTTGAACGCGGTGTTATAGTCGGCGCACGGGCGATGGGACACAGCATCTACGAGGTGGCAATGAAGTAGGGATTTTCCCGTACGACCATTTCACGAGTGTACCGTTAATATCAGGAATCCAGTAAAACATCAAATCTCCGACATTGCTGCGGCCGGAAAAAGATCCTGCAAGAACGGGACCAACGATGACTGAAGAGAACCGTTGAGCGTGACAGAAGTGCAACCCTTCCGCAGATTGCTGCTGACCCGTCAACAAGTGTCAGCGTGTGAACCATTCAACGAAACATCATCGATTTGGCCTTTCGGAGCCGAAGGCCCACTCGTGTACCCTTTATAGTTGCACGACACAAAGCTTTACGCCTCACCTGGGCCCGTCAACACCGACAATGGACTGTTCATGACTGGAGATATGTTGGCTGGTCGGACGAGTCTCGTTTCAAATTCTATCGAGCGGATGAACATGTACGGGTACGGAGGCAACTTCATGAATCCATGGAGCCTGCATGTCAGCAGGGGACTGTTCAAGCTGGTGGAGGCTCTGTAATGGTGTGGGGCGTGTGTAGTTGGAGTGGTATGGGGCCCCTGATACGTCTAGATACGACTCTGACAGATGACGCATACGTAAACATCCTGTCTGATCACCAGCATCCATCCATGCCCATTGCGCATTCCGCCGGAATTGCTACAGAGTGGCTCCAAGAACACTCTTCTGAGGTGTACCAGTTTCTTTGGCTCTTCAGTGTATTTGTTTGAGTGTAATTATCTAAGTCGAGGCTCTGTTGTTTGAGATAATTCATATTTGTGATCACTCGAATTTGTCTGTGTACATAATTGCACTTGTATTTTCAGTGTTTTTAAACACTTTGTATTTAATCTTTTATTTTATGTCTGTTGTTTTAACAGAAATTTTCGTGTATTTATTAAAACTGTGTCGTAGATTTACATTTCTAAAGACCACGAAATGAGGCATTGCTTGTAAGGTCTAAAGGTGCCGCCTCGCAGGGGTAAGCTTGTCGATTTCCTTGCCCAGCTGTTTGCTTCAAGCCATTGTTCCTTACCGTATGATTTTGCTTAAATTACTGTCAGATTTTATTCTGAGCATTTATTAAGTTTTCGCGTACCTAATTTTATCCTACTAAATTACCTTTCTATTACTATACTTTTTTATATTATGAATATGTGGTTAAGGATAAAAATTTTAAATTTTCTACAACTATATATGTGTATATACTCCGCTAGTCACCAACAAGTAGTGTGTGACGGAGGGCACAATTCGCGCCAAAGTAATATACCCCCCCCCCCCCCCCCCCTCTGTTCCACTCGCGGATCGTGCGAGGGAAAAACGACTGTCTGAACGCCTCAGTACGAGCTCTAATTTCCCTTATCTTTGGATGGTGATCATTGCGCGATTTGAAAGTTGGTGGTAACAATGCAGAGGGGTCCAAAAAAAATTATCCACTGTTTAAAAGTCCATAACTGGCAAACTAATTGACGGACTTGTCTCATCTTTGGTAGTGTAATAGTTTATAGTTCCGGCAATCGCCACACAAGCGATGTATTGCGTTGTTTTGTTTTGTTTTGTCACATGACGGTCGCCACACAGTCAGTGTTTTGTTCTTAGTTGCACCTAGTTACTCGAGTAAACATGGCTGGCGGAAGGCTTGCATTCGATGAAAGGAAGTCAGTTTTGAAGTGGTATTTTAAGTACGAAAACATTAATGAGGTTCAACGGCAATGGGAAAATGAGTATCAAACAGAGCCACCGACACGTTTAACGATTCGTCGCATTCGAGACAAATTTGAAGCCGAAGGCTGTGTTAAAGATGTACACAAATAATGATCTGGACGACCTGTAACAGTAACAAGTCCAGCTAACTCCCGGCGTGTGTTACAACAATTCACTAGCTCACCACAGAAGTCTGTGAGACAGTGTGCCTGTGAAACTGGAGTGAGTCGCTCAAGTGTTCGGCGAATTTTGAAGACAGCAAAGTGGAAGTGCTACATTCCACGATTGCTACACGCAATGAACGAGAATGACGCAGATCGTAGAATGGAGTACTGCGAGTGGTTTACTAATATGGTGCGCAAAGATGAAGAGTTTGCAGAGACGATTGTGCGGTCTGATGAGGCACAGTTCAAACTCAATGGTACAGTAATTCGCCAGAATTGCATCTACTGGTCCACCGAAAATCCGAACGACCATGTAAACAAAGCCGTGAATTTGCCAGGAGTAAATGTGTGGTGTGGGTTTTCTTACCGGAGCTTGATAGGGCCATTCTTCTTTGACGGCACAGTTACCGGTGAGGTGTACCTTCAGAAGCTTCAGACATCCATTTTACCTGCCATCCGAGACTTGTATGAAGACGGAAGAGTTTACTTTCAACAATATGGTGCCCCAGACCACTACCACAATCGTGCTAGGGCGTATCTCGACAAAAATCTACCAGGAAGAAGGCCGTAGAGGTGCTGTGGAGTATCCAACACGTTCCCCAGACCTAACTCCTCTGGACTTTTACCTGTGGGGAACACTGGAGGACGTCGTTTATCGACAAAAGCTACGCACATTGGCTGAACTTCGAGAATCCATCGTACAGTCATGTGCAAATATCGAACTGAACACGTTGCAGTCAGTAGTTCGTGCTGCATTTCGGCGGCATCGTTTATGTGGATGTTAGTGGTGACCATTTCGAACACCTACAGCGATATCTTTAAGTTGGACTTTCAGCTACACTTCCACAAAAATTGAGACAACTCAGTCAATTAGTTTACAAGTTATGGGCTTTTAAACAGTGGATACATTTTTAGACGCCTCTGTATATGCTCTACATCGTCGGCGAAGATTGGATTTCGGCATTTATTGAGCAGACCCTTCCGTTTTGCGATTAGTCTATCTGCAAGTCTGCCCCACTTAAAACTTTCTATGAGATTTGTAACGCTCTCGCGATGGCTAAATGTACCAGTCACGAATCTTGCCGCTCTTCTTTGGACCTTCTAAACCTCTTGAATCTGACCCAACTGGTAAGGGTCCCATACAGACAAACAATACTCTAAGACTGGACGAACTAACGTATTGTAAGCAATTTCCTTTGTTGAAGGACTGCATTGCTTCAGGATTCTACCAACAAACAGCAATCTAGAGTTCGCCTTGCCCGTTACTTGTGTAATCTGATCATTCCATTTGATATCATTTCGAATGGTCACACCCAGTTACTCGACGGATGTCACCGCTTCCAAATACTGTGCGTTTATTTTGTACTCGTACATTAATGGGGATTTTCGTCTTGTTATACGCAGTGGGTTACACTTACTAATATTGAGAGAGAACTGCCAGTCATTATTTTGTGGCGGTTTAAGAGTCCTTATGCTGACCATTATTCGATATGGTGCCCATTAATATCTGCCCGACTTGTGTGGCCTGTGTTTCATCCAAGTGGCGCTTGTTGACAGCCCTAAGTAGTCTTCTGAGCCACGGCCGGATTTTCAGAGGCTTGTGTCCGCGTGGACTTGATACCGCATGCAGCGCTCCGGTGTTCACCGACTGCCTTTGAGGCTCGTCCGCGATCGCCTTAGTCCGCTGGTTCGTACTGCCTCCTAAGAGGTTTTAATGTTCTCATTTATGGAACTTTAAATAAAGCTTTACATTTCTTGTGGAATATGCTTGTATTGCACAATTTGGTGAATTGCGGCTAGCTGAGTCTCTCTTAAACAAAGCACTGTCTTAATTATTATGCTACATGACTGTTTCCAAACCATTTAACCATAATTACTGTTTGAGCATAACTTGACATTGTACTTGCCTCATGTGTGGATTACCTTACTCCGTTTGCTGTTTTGGTGCTTGATGGCATTTTAAGTAGATTTAATGCTGGTTTTTAGCAGTGTATTTGCCCTCCTGAGTGTTAAGCGCCTCTTTGATTTTAAAAGAAAATGGTCAATTAGTTTCCCGGAATTCCTTTGAAGGTTTTCTCGCCTCTTCTTAAATTCTCTTAGTCGATCGTTGCTATTGTACTTTGAGCAGTTTCTGTTTAGTAAGGAAAGAAGTTTTTAAATTTGTTTTACTGTTTTATATTTATTCTGACACTGAGTTTTGTGGCTTGTTAAAGTAAAATCATTTGTTAAAGCGGATTATTGGTGTAAGCAACTAATTAGCTTTACCCTGTCACTCATAAGTATTTGTGGTTATAGTATCAGTTTATTCATGCTGTAATGTGGTGGTTAAATAAATGTAAACAATCAAACAACAAATGGCGCTGCTTTTTTGGGTTCGCCCTTCCATGTTTTCCTTCCCCTACCCCATCCCTCCTGTGTTTAGGGATTTCAGCAATAACCACGATTGCGTCAAGTTCCGTAATGTATGTGAGGACCGCGCAGACCAATCAACGCGCGACCGTCCACTAAAAAACTGTCGGCCTCACACAGCTTCCTTAGAGCAGGGTTGCCCAAACCATATTCCGCGGAAAGTTAAAAGTACTCCGCGAAAAAGTGTTACTAAAATGGCATTTTCTCGACATTTTGATGATACTAATTACCTTTCTAATATTCTATTATGATTTCCGTGTTATTACTTATAATTTAAAATTGAAGTATTTGCTGAATACATGTTTCTCTAATTTTTTTAAATTTTATTAACCTTCAAAGCAAACAAAATGCTTCACCAGAGTACTAGAATTCTCAAAGTGTTCGGTCAGAGAAAAAATTCGGGAATCCCTGTTTTAGAGACCTGCGTTTACTCCACTGACGTTCGAAGCTATACAAACTGGCGGGCCTGGGACTACGATGACTGCACATTCTTCGAGTACTGAAATCAGTAGTTAACGTTTCATTTTAATACTACTGAGATCCATTAATGTACCATAAACTACAGCTGCTTCTGGCCACAATTATATTCCACCTCTTCATAAAATAATTGGCATAAAAAATGATTTTTCAAATCATATAAGCTTTTCGGAAACCACAGAATATTCAATAAGGATAGAAGCTGAAGGAATGAATAAAATTTTGTGCTAAGGCCGGGACTTGAACCCAGGTCTCCTGCTTAGTAGGCATATGCGTTATCCACTACATTATAAGTCAGTATGCTTCCAACAAAATGTAATTCCATCCGATCTACAGCATATTAGGAAGGAAAAAAACTTATTACTTTCCAATTTTTCACATATTAATTTTTTGTGAAAATAGTATATTTTGGGTTAATGTTACACTTGCAGTTGGCTAACTTGATCCCTATTCTTTTCCTCCGTGATTGAATAACAATTTTCACTGCTTTAAGCAAAGAAGACTGAAATTTCATGTTAAACGAGTGGCTTAGAGTGACATAACAAAAAATACAAAAATAGTTTGCTTTAAGAAAATGTTAAGCAACGTAAAAAGCAAGAAATTAATGATGCATATATTTATGGAAAATGGCTCAGCAAATATTTTTCAAAGCATTGTTAACACAAGCGTTTTTGTTGAAACGTTGGGGTTCCCAACCTCACATATAGTGGCATAGAAACATTGATGAAATTTTCCAAAATTGGAGATAATTCTGCGTACTTATATGTTGTCCTTCAAAGTGACTGTAAGAAGACCTTTCTTAACAAGTTATGAGGATTTTATTTTTCCAAACATTTCTTCCCATTTGTAGAATTAAATATTCTTCGCTATTGGCTGTTTGCAAGGTTTGCTTGTGGGCTCCATGCATTCGATCAGGGCAGCCTCGTCTTCTATTTGGTAACGGCTATAAAACAGTTCAATAAACTAGTTTTCGTAAAAACAATGTAGTTTTGCAAATTAATATTTTCTGTGGATTTGTTCCCATATTAATATCATACTTCAAGGTCGGAAATATGATTCAGGGTTACTTAATCCCAAACCCCATGAGAAAAACAGGCTCAAGCAGTCCAATTTTGTATGTTCCGTTGACAAATTTTTAAATCAATTTGCATATATGATTTCCTGTACAAAAAACATATAACTGATTACGTATAATGTTGCAAAATGGAATTTGAAAAAAATATGTATCCTCTGAAAGTGCATAAAAGTTTGAGGCAGTGAAACAATATTTCTTTCACTGTGACAAAAGAGCAAGAACAGAGCCTATAGTGTCCAGTATATGAAGTAACAAATCTGTCCATACTGAAGAATCTGCTGATAGCCATCGGAAAATCATAGTGCTAACAACCTCATCAATAACTGTTGGCTCTGGCAACAGACTGAAATTTTTTTTCGTCTTCGAGTCAACATAACCCTCAAGACTAAAGTAAACCTGGGTTATGGTACTTGTAGCAATTGCAGATCCGAGGAAATAGAAGAAAATGCAGAATATGTTTCAATACAACAATGTTTCACCTAAATTATAATTTCAGGTAAGCCACAGATAATTGGATGCCTCATTGTCTCTTGGAGGCATCTCTTTAGCGCATGAAGGTTCTTTCATACACTACTGGCCATTAAAATTGCTACACCAAGAAGAAATGCAGATAATAAACGGGTATTTATTGGCAAATATATTATACTAGAACTGACATGTGATTACATTTTCACGCAATTTCGGTGCATAGATCCTGAGAAATCAGTACCCAGAATAACCACCTCTAGCCGTAATAACGGCCTTGATACGCCTGGCCATTGATTCAAACAGAGCTTGGATGGCGTGTACAGGTACAGCTGCCAATTGCAGCCTCAACACGACACGACAGTTCATCAAGAGTAGTGACTGGCGTATTGTGACGAGCCAGTTGCTCGGCCACCATTGACCAGACGTTTTCAGTTGGTGAGAGATCTGGAGAATGTGCTCGCCAGTGCAGCAGTCGAAAATTTTCTGTATCCAGAAAGGCCCGTACAGGACCTGCAACATGCGGTCGCGCATTATCCTGTTGAAATGTCGGGTTTTGCAGGGATCGAATGAAGGGTAGAGCCACGGGTAGTTACACATCTGAAATGTAACATCCACTGTTCAAAGTGTAACAAATGGCACCCCATACCATCACGGCGGGTGATACGCCAGTATGGTGATGACGAATACACGCTTCCAATGAGCGTTCACCGCGATGTCGCCAAACACAGATGCGACCATCATGATGCTGTAAATAGAACCTGGATTCATCCAAAAAATGACGTTTTGCCATTCGTGCACCCAGGATTGTCGTTGAGTACACCATCGCAGGCGCTGCTGTCGGTGGTGCACCGTCTAGGGTAACCGCAGTCATGGTCTCCGAGCTGATAGTCCATGCTCCTCCAAACGTCGTCGAACTGTTCGTGCAGATGGTTGTTGTCTTGCAAACGTCCTCATCTGTTGACTCAGGGATCGCGGCCTGGCTGCACGATACGTTACAGCCCTGAGGATAAGATGCCTGTCATCTCCACTGCTAGTGATACGAGGCCGTTGGGATTTAGCACGGCGTTCCGTATTACCCTCCCGAACCCACCGATTCCATATTCTGCTAACAGTCATTGGATCTCGACCAACGCGAGCAGCAATGTGGCGATACGATAAACCGCAATCGCGATAGGCTACAACCCGATCTTTATCAAAGTCGGAAACGTGATGGTACGCATTTCTCCTCCTTACACGAGGGATCACAACAACGTTTCAAAAGGCAACGCCGGTCAACTGCTGTTTGTGTATGAGAAATCGGTTGGAAACTTTCCTCATGTCAGCACGTTGTAGGTATCGCCACCGGCGCCAGTCTCTTGTGAATGTTCTGAAAAGCTAATCATTTGCATATCATAGCATCTTCTTTCTGTCGGTTAAATTTCGCGTCTATAGCACGTCATCTTCGTAGTGTAGCAATTTTAATGCCCAGTAGTGTAAACATGCATTTCTAATTGATTTTGTTTTGGAGTAGAAGTGAAGGTTACAAGATGAAACTGGTGTATAAACAGTATGCACGACACATTTCTTTGATGATGAAGTTGCTATGAAACTGAAATTTGGTTGGTTCAAATGGCTCTGAGCACTATGGGACTTAACATCTGTGGTCATCAGTCCCCTAGAACTCAGAACTACTTAAACCTAACTAACCTAAGGACATCACACACATCCATGCCCGAGGCAGGAGTCGAACCTGCAACCGTAGCGGTCACGCGGTTCCAGACTGAAGCGCCTAGAACCGCACGGCCACACCGGTCGGCAAACTGAAATTTCCAACTGTGTTCTCACGTCTGTTGTCGGCCGCGGAGTGTATAGTGACGAAGGGCGGGTCGGGACCACTGCACTCTATGGTGAACCAGCTGAGGTCGGCGCTGAAGGTGGCGCTGGCGCGCAGGCAGGGGTTCTTCTCTGGACTCTTGAGCCTGCAGCTGAGACAGCGGGGCTCGCCACCCTCCTCCACGGCGTACACCTGCCTTCTGGACGGCTGACCCTCCTCTGTGGCCTGGTAGTACCTGAGGGGCACACGACGGCAATTAGGACCCCAGCAACACGTGTCCTCGACGCACCCTACACGTGCTCAACCGGATTTAAATAAAGAAATTGTAAGACTAATAAAAAACGGGAGAAAAATCCAAGTTGGACGTAGCCTTGGGATGAGCACTGGAGAAATAACCAAAAATGCTTCTGAATGGAGATCACTTGGAAGAAACCGGACAAAAGACCACGACAGCAGCCCGTAGACGACTTGGGAGAAATTGGGTGCGACAGAGATGGATGGGGTAGGATGAAGGAAAATTGATGAAGTGACTAAGACCCACAACGGTTTGTTATACGTGATGGACTGCCCCATAACTGTCAGTGTTATGTTATGCAATCTTGATTTTGTGAATGTCATACAGATGATACCATCCCCCACAACCCTGTACCTATCAGTGATCAGCTGGCTTTCACGTCTCCATGTCTCACTGATACAGAAAATCGTAGAGGGGATAGGCAAAATAATGTGAACATTGGTAGTAGCCTATCCCCTACGTTATTCAATCTGTATATTGAGCAAGCAGTAAATGAAAAAAAGGAAAATTTGGAGTAGGAATTAAGATCTATGAAAAAGAAATAAAAACTATGAGGTTCGCCGATGACATTGTAATTCTGTCAGAGACAGCAAAGGACCTGGAAGAGCACCTGAACGGAATGGACAGTGTCTTGATAGGAGGATATAAGATGAACATCAACAAAAGCAAAACGATGATAATGGAATGTAGTCGAATTAAATCAGGTGATACTGCGGGAATTAGATTAGGAAATGAGACACTTAAAGTAGAAAATGAGTTTTGCTATTTGGGGAACAAAATAACTGATGATGGTCGAAGTAGAGAGGATACAAAATACAGACTGGCAATGACAAGGAAAGCGTTTCTGAAGAAGAGAAATTTGTTAACATCGAGTACAGATTTAAGTGTCAGGAAGTCGTTTCTGAAAGTATTTGTATGGAGTATGGCCATTTATGGAAGTGAAACATGGACGATAAATAGTTTAGACAAGAGGAGAATAGAAGCTTTCGAAATGTGGGGCTACAGAAGAATGCTGAAGATTAGATGGGTAGATCACATAACTAATGAGGAGGTATTGAATAGAATTGGAGAGAAGAGAAATTTGTGGTGCATCTTGAGGGTAAAAATCGTAGAGGGAGACCAAGAGATGAATACACTTAACAGATTCAGAAGGATGTAGGTTACAGTAGGTTGTGGGAGATGAAGAAGCTTGCACAGGATATAGTAGCATGGATAGCTGCATCAAACCAGTCTCTGGACTGAAGACCACAACAACAACAGTGGTAGTAATGAGATGGTTGTGTTTGACGGTCAACAACGCAGGTAAGGCACGTGTCGCGCTGGACTGTGCGTGTTCAGTACGGACTAGGCATCAGTGCAGGTTGTTTACGAGGAGCGCACACTTCATATTTGCATATAGAGGCCAAGGTCGATGTGCAATGAAATACCTAACAGAGTTCCAAAGAGAGGGCAGATTGAGGGGACCCGAGTAGCTGGAGTATCAGTAACCAAGACAGTCAACTTATTGAATGTTTCGAGAGCAACTGTTTCAACAGTCATGATAACATACACAAAACATGGAAAGACATAATCGTCTAAAAGTAATAGTGGGCGCAAAACAAAACTACATGACAGAAATCGTCGTACACTGACACGAACTGTGTCAAAACAACACAAAACTACGGCGGATAAAGTGACTGCAGAGCTCAATAGTCATCTTCGAGACCCCTTACCTACTTGTATTCTCCGTCGACAACTCCATAAAGCGAACATTCTTGGATGAATTGCTACATCAAAATCATTAATGGCAACAACGAACGCAGAGAAGCGTAGAACATGATGTCAGCAGCATAAATCCTGCACGGCTGATCAGTGGAGAGACGTCATACGGTTCGACGAGTCAACGTTTTCGTTATTTCCAACATCGGGCCGGGTTTACGTCTGAAGAACCCCAAAAGAAGCCTACAGTCCTCATAGCTTGCTTCCAACGGCTAAGCATCGAGGTGGAAGTGAGATGGTGTCGGTACCCATGTCAGGGCATTCTGGTGGTCCCATCATTACTCTAAAAGGCCGTGTCACAGCCAACGTTTAAGTGAACATTTTAGGTGATCGCGCTAGGATGCCGCCGCTGCTCGGCGAGTGGAGTCTGGCCTACAGCCACACTGAAAAGGCCAACGCCCTCGCCGACTCCTTCGAGAAGCAGTTTCAAGCGGCAGAACCCCAGGATGAAGAAAATGGAGAGGTAGTCCGTCGTCAACTGGCTGTCTTACTCAATGCTGAGGGTGACCCAGAGGACGAACCCACACTTTTCGCCCCCGAGGACGTGGCAAAAGTAATTAGGTCCCTCCCCACAAAAAAGGCGCCAGGACACGACAGTGTCACCAATAGCTAGTTAAAAACCTCCCACCCTCGGCGATCACACACCTCGCGAACGTCTTCAACGAGATTACTCGTTGCCGCGAGTTACCAGCTTGCTGGAAACACGCGGGAGTGGTCGCGATACACAAAGCAGGGAATGACCCTCTATTCCCGCGGCACTACAGGCCGATCAGCCTCTTGCCAACTCTCAGCAAGATCTATGAGCGCCTCCTGCTAAAACCCATTCAGGAACATATTAGCAGAGAGCAACTTCTGCCGGATTTCCAATTCGGATTCCGGCAGAGCCACTCTGCCTCACAACAGATCATGAGAGTGGTTGAAGCAGCCACAGAGGGCTTCAACCATAGAGGCTACTGCGGGATAGTGTTACTAGAATTAGCCAAAGCCTTCGACTCTGTATGGCATAGAGAGCTACTATACAAGTTATACACGCAAGGGTTCCCCGGGAGCATCGTTGAGCAGATCACAAGCTATCTCACGAATAGGACTTTCTCTGTCAAAGTAGAAACCGCCACCTCCACCAAAAGGTGTATTCGTGCTGGGGTTCCACAGGGATCGGTCCTGGGGCCAGTTTCTACACTGCGGACACACCAACGGCCCCCCTGGTGCGCACAGCGCAGTATGCAGACAACACAGCCTTCTACACACGAAATGCGAACAAGGGCCTGGTCATCCGTAGGCTACAAAGGGCTTTATATGACACAGAAACTTGGGCCCGTCGCTGGCGCATTACCATCAATTCTGAAAAGACGTAGGCTATGCTGATCACCCGGAGGCTCGGATGGCGCGGACCTCCTCAACGCCCCTCCCCCCCCCCTCCCTCACCATCACCTAAACGGAACCAAACTCCCCTGGCGCAGAACCGCCAAGTTGGCGTAACCTTGGACTCTCGTCTTACGTGGAAACGTCACATACACGAGGTCCACAGGAAGGTCTATGACAGAATGTCCATCCTATACCCAATCCTCAACCCTTCCCTGCCCTGATACGGCCAGTAATGGAGTATGCATGCCCTGTCTGGGAATACGCGGCGAAGCACAAACTCTAGAGGCTGCAGAACCGCGCCCTCAGGAGGTTACTGCACCTACTCCACATATTCCCTATTGACGATCTGCATGCCACTGCTGAAATCCCACTCCTAAAAGAGCGCTTCCAAGATCTGGCAAGGACCTTCTACGAAAGCTTTTCCAGACCAGGAAACATCCCCATCCAGTCCCTAGGTCGGTATGACATGTCCCGTGACAAGCACAAACGCCCAATGACGATCTTCGACGACTAAGTCTAAGAGAAAAATCCTTATATCCAATTCCTGATCCCCTTCCCTCCCCCATAATATCAATCATCTCGCCAACCCCAGGCAAGTATCAGACACATGCAGAACAATCATCACATCACACAGACAACCAAAAACCACAGAAATAAACACACACACACACACACACACACACACACGTACAAAGTGGAGTAAAAGCCGCAAGGCTACAAACTCCCCCAAACACATCCCCAAAGAGGGGAAAGTATCAGATGAGAGTGAGAGTGATATCCCGACAGACCGCTGCTGGACTCGCTGCAGTTAACTTCCTCGCTGTCGCTGTTGTACGTCGCAGACATGGCTGGACATGGCAAGGGAGGCGAAGCCAAGGGGAAGTCAAGATCTCGCCTTCTCGCCGTCCTACTGGAGCACCTGGCCGATGGAGTGAGAACTGGAAAGAAGAGCGAGAAGAAGATGAAGACGCAACAGTGCTACAAATGCCAACAGCTTCGCCATGTGGCAAAGTCCTGCAACAATACGGTCGCATGCATGAAGTGTGCGAAGGCACATGATACACGCGACGCGAGATGCTGCTTGAAGTGCGTCAAACGCTGCGGCGCACACGCTGCAAACTATCGTCGTTGCAGCTACATAAAGAATTGGAGCAAGCTGAAACGGAATAAGAAGACTGAGGCCGCTAAACCTGGGGAAGTGGCCGAACAAGACAAGGCGGCCGGCCCGCCCCCATATCCAAGAAGGTGAAGCGGGCCGCGCCGCCGCGAAGAAGACGACTACGGTAGTTTCCGCGAATCGCTAAGAAAGCCACGGACGAAGCCGTTGCCGCCCTACAGGCGGAATTGGAAGAGGAGCGCCGTCAGGTGTGGCAACTGACGGAGGCCTTGACTCTTGCTATTCGCAGAGAAGAGGCGCCGACCACCATTAGGAAGGGGGTAGATGCAGAAACTCAGACGACCGCCTCTCTGGCCGACGCGGAAACGCAGGTTGCTGCAGGGGTTGTCGAGGAAATGGAGGAGGTGGTACAGCAGCCGGAAGAAGAGGACGACGAAGAGGCAGCACAAGTCGCTACTGTCACTGCTATGGTCCGAGAGGAGGCTGCCAAACATGGCAAACATGACCACCTGCCGCTGCCGGACAACCCGCAAGCGGCTAAGCTGGTGATGGACATTCTAGCGGAGTCGCTGCGAGATGATACATACCCGTACCTCTACCATCCATACCCTTTTAACCCTCCCGCTGTTCCCAGACCCCCTCCCCCTCTTCCCCACTAACCATATGACTTTGGTTGGGTAGCTGCAAACCTGCACAACGTCGTATCTAAAAATGACCTAGCTCTGATTAATTCCCACCCGGTCTTCACGCCCTGGGATAGGCAATGCATCATAGATGTGGTGCCAAGAGCCAGGACCAAGAAGAAACATCGCTAGATCTACTAGCACATACAAGTTATTTTATCCTGCCTTGCTCGGGCAAGTCCAGTTTTTCCTTTGTCCCAGTTATAACTTTCAATCTACTATTTTGGAGTAAATGTCATAGGACAAAGACCCCTATTTTTTAGGCAACCTCAGGGAGGCTGTCATTCATAGTGAGCAAGGAGAGAGTGATATCCCGACACTTCTCCTGAAGCTGATGGAGACGCATTCCATCGAAAAAGTTGCGACGGCGCTACTTGGCTGACAACCCGTGACGTGGAGAGAAATTTTAAGGAAAAGCTAGCAGCCTCAGACACTATAAATATAAGATGTCTGGAGGAACAGGTAGAGGAGAGACGCAAAAAAAATAGAATTTTCTGTAGGTTACCTTCTAGGAGAGGCTTCAGAATGTGGTACAGTAAATGTAGAGAATTTTTCGTCTTGGGCAGACTTTCAGAAAAAGTTTAAGGAGAAATATTGGTCAACAAGTGCCCAAGAGAAGTTAATATCTGATTTATGGGACCCAAAGTATTACAACCATACATGAGGTACGATGAGAAGATATTTTGACCGGCAATTAAAAAGAGCAAAATATTTATAAACCAATGGAGGAAGAGGAATTCGTAAGGATTTTGATAAGGCGATTACCCACTTACGCTAGGAAAGACATATTATGTAGCGGGTGGAAAACGGTAGAAGAGTTGTTATCTTTTGTAGACGCACTTGATGCAATAAATAAGGACTGAAATGAGAATTTGCATCAAAATAAGAATAAAAACTACAGAAGGAATAATAATAACATTAATAATAGTATATTTCAAAAGACATGAGACGAATTTGGCTGGAGAACACCGGGGTAATCAGAGTAGGGGTATTGAAAATCATCAAAAAAGACACCCACCTTCGAATATAGGCCCAGTAAATACACAGGAGTTTGTACCTGGTAATAACAGAGTACAAAATAGAAACGTCATACCTAGGTTTGGTAACCAGCCGGTGATTACAAATAATGAGGAAAACGTCGGGCGATCTGGATCCAGATCCGGGGCCCAGGTCGTGGAAATACATTAGAAGGCCTACCTTATAATAAGTATGCTTGCTTTACACATAAAGTACCAACTAAAGAATGGTTACTAGAAGAACCCGGCGTAGCTACAGTTAATCCACAACCGATTATAGTTGGAAAGATAGAAGATTTCGAAGTCGACGTATTTATTGATTCTGGTAGTGAAGCTTCACTTATTTCTAGTAGATTGCTTAATACATTAAGAACTAAACATAACTTACGACTATTACCAGTTACCGGAGTAGATATAACTGGAACTAAAAATAAGGTTGTAAAATACGAAATCCGAGTAAATCGTAACATCGGTTATATTACGTTACAGCAAACACTTCTGGTAGTAGAAAATATTAATAGAGAAGTGTTATTTGGCTTAGATTGACTGTCAGAGTTTAACGTCATATTGAATTTTGAAGAGAGCTGTCTTTATTTTGGATTCAGTGATGATAAATGTTGTGTGAAGTTTCTAGCAGACAGTTATATTGATAAACAAACGACTGAACACCACCGTTTACTATTAAACGCGACAGCTCAATTGTCACCAGAGATGGAAGACGTAAGTCATGCACAAGAATCTAAGACCTAAGAACACTTCTGCAGACAAATTCTCCAAATCTGGAATATATCAGTTAACCTGCACTTCATGCCAATCGATCTACATAGGCCAAACATGCAGAAATTTCAAAACGAGGTACGGTACTCCGAACACCTCAGAGCCCTAAGAAGTGATAGTACACACTCCATTTTTGCAGACCATCTAATACAAGAAAACCACCACCCAAAAAACATGGAGACTGATCTGAAGATCCTCAGAGAAAGCAACAGTCTCTACCAAAAACTCACAATAGAGTAGAACTACCACATACAAAAAGCAATAATACAGGGAAAGAGAGTCCTGAATGAAAATACAACACTGTGCAACAAAACACTGTTTGGAACACTCAATGAACTATACAAAAATGACTCCTCACAAAAAATACAAAAAAACTTCTGTTTTCTTGGTTCTCAACCCACCTCTCTCTCTCTCTCTCTCTCTCTCTCTCTCTCACACACACACACACACACACACACACACACACACACACACACACACACATTCAAATTCAGCGCCATAACGAACACAAGACCAATGATGAACAAATGAGCAATGACAATAACATGACAGCTCTCAAACAGTGTGTATCAGAAGTGTCTGTGCAGATCACATTTCGCCACATTTTGTGTACGTGCATGTGAGGTGAAGTAGTGAGCGGAAATTTGTGATAAACTGAGTGAAAGCAATGCAAAACAGCAACTGATTGAGACACCAACCAGGGACACGAAACGGGACGGAAAATGTAAGTACAGAAACGTTCATAACCTCTGCCCTGGAAACAGCTCTACACAAATACGTAATAATTTTCTTCATGGCTAGTTTGCAGATGACATGCTGTCAAAAAATCGACGAAAACGAGCACTTAAATCGATGTATAGTAATACAGTTCAGTCAGCGATGTAATTTTAAGGTGAGTGTCCAAACAAAACTAAGTAAATTGCAAATTTTGTATTTCTTAAGCCTACAGCAGTTAAATTATTACAAATGTAATATTGTAGTTTTCATTAATAAAATTTGGCCCACAAAAGATGACACATTGGTGTCGAAACATGTCTGGTAAAATATAAAAAATAAACTAATTGTGTTTGCATAAGGCTGATTTCCAAAACCACCCAGTTTTTTGGGTCCAAAGAGCTTACAACTTTCATGTTTGGGTCCCAAATACACCGTAATCCGTAAACACTAACAATGGCAATAAATGAACAACGTGTGTTTTTTTATTGTCGCAGTAAAAATCTTTACGTATTTTGTTAAATAATTCACATTATTTAGAAGTGGAAATTAAGTCGCGTGGCACTTAATTTGTAAGTCCATTATGGCTTTCACTAAGTGGGTCCCAATATCGAACCACAGTCGTGTTTTGGCGCCCAATGTGCTACACAAAACGAATTGTTTGGCTTCTCCTTATGCTGACGAAGCTTTGTAGGTACTTCAGATACTGAACAAGGCATGTAGGGTTCTATGAATATTGAAGAGACATCCTACCTGTATGTATCAACGCAAAGGACAAAGGTCAATTTGCATTCAAATATTACTTTGCTCTCTTAAAGTATTATAGTGGCCAAGAAAGACATCAAAAACAACACCCGCCACAGCAGTACAAGTTCATATGCCTAACAGATTCACACATGATGGAGAGATTGAACGAATGTATGATGAAATTAAATAAATTATTCAGATAGTTAAGGGAGACGAAAATTTATGTGTAGAATGGGACACGAGTTGAATAATAGAAGAAGGATAAGACGGAAAAAGTAGTAGGAGAGCATGGACTGTGGCAAAGGACTTTAAGAGAAAACTTCCTGGCATAATTATGCGCAGAGCACAATTTCATCAGTACCAATACTTGGTTTAGCAATCATGAAAAATTGTTGTATACGTGGAAGACACATGGAGTAACCGAAAACAGATTACATAATCAAAGGAAGAGATTTTCTAATCAGATTTAAAATTGCAGAACACTTCCACGGATACATATGGACTCTGGTCATAATTTACTAATTACAAACTGTAGATTTAAGCTGAATAAACTACAGAAATGTAGGAAATTAAGGAAATGCAACCCTGATAAATTGAAAGAGCCAGGGGTTGTGTTGAGGGTTTCAAAGAGAGCATTAGGCAGTGATTTACTGCAACATGGGAAAGGAAGACAGTAGAAGACGAATGGGTAGCTTTGAGACATGAAATGGTGAGGACAGCGAAGTATCATATAGACAAAAAGATGAGGCCCAGTAGGAATCCTTGGGTAACACACGAGATATTAAATAAAACTGGCAAAAGGAGCAAATGTAAAAACGCAGCAACTGAAGGAAGAAGAAGTGAATACAAACTTGAGATTGACAAAGAAATGACAGAAATGGCTAAATATGAATGGCTAGAGGACAAATGCAAAGCTGTAGAGACATGTATGAATAGGGGAAAAAACTAATTCCGCCCTTAGGAAAATTAAAGAGACCTTCGAGGGAAAAATACCTGTCTGAACATTAAGAAGTGAACTGATAAGTACTGAGCAAAGTAGGCCAGGCTGGAAGGTGGAAAGAGTATAGAGAAGAGCAATATAAGACAGGCGAAGTTGAAGACGTAAGTATAGAAAGAGAAGAGGTAGAGGATGAAGATGCGATGGCTGAGATTCGTAATGCATTAATAAGAGAATAATTTGACACACTACTAAAAGACATAAGTCCCCATCACTACACCGCATTCGCGCACCATTATTGAGATTCATGGGAGAGCGATATACGAGAAAACTATTCTATCTGGTATGCAAGATATTTGAGATTCCTGAAATATCATCAGACCTGAAGAAGGAAGAAACAGTTATAATTCCAAACAAAGGAGGTGCTCACACGTGTGAATATTATCGAACCATTGTCATGTTGACACGATTTACTTGCAGAAGAATGGGAGGAGGTGCTAGAAGCCCACACGAAAATTTTGTGTCTCGGGGAAACGTAGGAGCACTAGAGGCAATACCGATCCTCTACTTACCTTAGAAGACAGGTCGAAGAGAGGCAAATGCACGAATATGCTATTTGTAGAGTGAGAGAAAGCTTTCTAACATGCCGATTGAAATACAGTATTTGACATTCTTAAGGAAGCGCGGATGAGCTACAGCAAGCGAAAAGTCATGTACAACTTGTATAGAAACCAGACTGCAATTACAGGAGTAGAAGAGCCTCGCGGGGAATCAGTAGTTGTGAAAGGAGCAAGACAGGTCTTTTAGCCTCTCCAGGGTATTATTCATTGTAAAGTGTATGGGAAAGATGAAGAAACTTGGAATGGAAATTAAAGTTTCGCCTGATCCCCTGACACAATATGGGTATCGTCCAAACCTGTTGCTGCTTTCAAGACAATTACTTGCGCTCAGCGGTGTACTTACACTGTACCATTCCCATCCCACGCGTACAAGTCGGTCACTGTCAGTTCTCCAGAGGTGATGGCCTTTATGGAGTTCCCAGTCACTTTGACGACGTGAGGGAAGCTGCCCGCATCTCCCTGCGGCTGCCATGCTACGGTCAGAAAAGACGAAGGGCTTCCGTATCTGAAGAGCACCGTCTGCTGGTCCAACCAACCGCCTTTCTGCTCCAATTTCAGGCCCTGGAACATGACAATACATCATCATAATCATAATATAGAACTAACTAAGACCAGAATCAGTGTCCGCGTGGAGGAGGAGGCTATAGCTGAAAGCTGGGACTGGTTATACACATCTGAGATGGATACATTCCAAGTAACATTACGAAATAGAAACCGATTAAACAAATTCGTTAAACCTGGTCAAAGCGTCAGTCCCCGTGCTATGTATTGGAATTCACATCGCTTAGTGTCCAAGTAATGATGCCTTAGGGCATAAGGGCATAGGAATAACAGTATATGTCTACTGAAATGGTGATCTTTTTCACTGACATGTACGCATTGATCTGTACATACAATCATTCGTTCATTTTCCAGACATTTATCTAGGAATATTTAAGTGATTAACATTGTATATGTGAAATTCTGGTACATTAATAACCTGTATAACCGCGAGAATGCACTGTGTTATACAGGTGGCGGATGTCAGTTTGTGGGATAGAGTTCCATGCCTGTTGCAGTTTGTTGGTCAACATAGGAACGGTTAACGCTGCTTGTACAGTACGCTGGAGTTTTCGTCCGATGAAGTCCCATAACTGTTCGATTGGAGACAGATCTGGTGATCTAACAAGCCAAGGCAACATGTCCACACTCTGTAGAGCATGTTGGATTACAACAGCGGTATGTGGCCGAGCGTTATCCTGTTGGATAACATACCCAGAAATGCTATTCCTGAATGGCAGCACAACAGGTTGAATCACCAGGCTGACGCACAGATATGCATTCAAGGTGCGTGGGATGACCACGAGAGTGGTCCTGCTGTCATACGAAATCGCACCTGAGACCATAACTCTAACTGTAGGTCCAGTGTGTCTAGCACGCGGACAGGTTGGTTGAAAGCCCTCAACTGGCATCCCTCCACCCAACAAAAGGCCATTACGGACACCGAAGCAGAACCAGCTTTGGTCAGAAAACACAACAGATCTCCACCCTGCCCTCCAATGAGCTCACGGTTGGCACTACCGAAGTAGCAAATGGCAGTGGTTTGCGGTTAGTGGAATGCACGCTACAGGGCGTCTGGCTCGGAGCTATCCTTGAAGTAGCCGATTTGTAACCGTTCGTTGTGTCACTGTGGTGGCAACTGCTGTTCAAATTCTGCTGCAGATGCAGTTCGATGCTCCAGCGCCATACGCCGAACACGAAGGTTTCGCTATCGGTGGTGCCACGTAGTCATCAGGAGCCTGGTCTTTATGCGATCGTACACTCTCGTGAACAGTGCTGGCAGCATCCATGTACTAGAACAGGGGTTCCCAACAAAATTTTCTCGGGGACCCCCTCATCAAGCATGATTGTTATCTTGTCATATCACAGTATCAAGTACCTAAAGAAGCCAAATTAAGAGTCTTTTTATACGTTTTCAATTTTTGGTACCTAGAAAAAACATTGACATATTCATTATTGAAAAAATATTGAGCTTAAAACTTTTTCAATTTAGCCATCATTGTTATTGTTCAGCAGCCAAAACAAAAAATCTGTTATCATACGAAATATATTTAATATATTTTTTATTGTAATGGCATCTTGCGGACCCCTCTGGCATAGCTCGCGCACCCCTTGGGGGTGCGCGGACCACCTGTTGGGAACCACTGGGCTAGACCATCCAGTTTCTCGTAGCCCTATTATACGACCTCGTTCAAACTCAGCGAGATGTTGATCATGGCGTCTTTGTCGCTTCAAGAGTATTCTTGACTAACATCAACTCATCACACCCAATCGCAAAGGTAACTAATGCTCACGACCTTTACAGCGTGTATTTAAAGCAAACCTGATTTTCATCTTCATAGTGGCGCTATTTGTGCCGCTCTGATGCATCTAGAGCGAAAATTGGATAGACGTCCCATTTCAGATCTTGGGACACGCCCACCAACTTTCGTTTCTGTCCCACAACCCCTCCCTGGTGTTGCGATTTTTTTCCGACAGTGTATGTCCTGTGACATACTGTACAATTTTATTCCGATGTTTACAGTTGTAAATAATGTGTAGGTTGTAATTACAACGTTGTGGCTGCCTCTTCCCACTGCCTACCATAGCTACACTACTGGTCATTAAAATTGCTGTACCAAGAAGAAATGCAGATGATGAACGGGTATTCATTGAACAAATATATTACACTAGAACTGACATGTGATTACATTTTGAAACAATTTGGGTGCATAGATCCTGAGAAATCAGTACCCAGAACAAACACCTCTGTCCGTAATTACGGCCTTGATACACCTGGTCATTGAGTCAAACAGAGCTTGGACGGCGTGTACAGGTACAGCTGCCCATGCAGCTTCAACACGATACCACAGTTCGTCAAGAGTAGTGACTGGCGTATTGTGACGAGCCAGTTGCTCGGCCACCATTGACCAGACGTTTTCAATTGGTGAGAGATCTGGAGAATGTGCTGGCCAGGGCAGCAGTCGAACATTTTCTGTATCCAGAAAGGCCCGTACAGGATCTGCAACACGCGGTCGCGCATTATCCTGCTGAAATGTAGGGTTTCGCAGGGATCGAATGAAGCCACTGGTCGTAACAAACCTGAAATGTAACGTCCACTGTTCACAGTGCCGACAATGTGAACAAGAGGTGACCGAGACGTGGAACCAATGGCAACCCATACCATCACGCCGGGTGATACGCCACTATGGTGATGACGAATACACACTTCCAATGTGCGTTCACCGCGATGTCGCCAAACACGGATGCGACCATCATGATGCTGTAAACAGAACCTGGATTCATCCGAAAAAAATGACGTTTTGCCATTCGTGCACCCAGGTTCGTCGTTGAGTACACCATCGCAGGCGCTCCTGTCTGTGATGCAGCGTCACGGATAACCTCAGCCATGGTCTCCAAGCTGATAGTCCATGCTGCTGCAAACGTCGTCCATCTGTTCGTGCAGATGGTTATTGTCTTTCAAACGTCCCCATCTGTTGATTCAGGGATCGAGACGTGGCTGCACGATCCGTTACAGCCATGCGGATAAGATGCCTCTCATCTCGACTGCTAGTGATACGAGGTCTTTGGGATCCAGCACAGTGTGCTGTATTACCCTCCTGAACCCATCGATTCCATATTCTGCTAACAGTCATTGGATCTCGGCCAACGCGAGCAGCAATGTCGCGATACGATAAACCGCAGTCGCCATAGGCTACAATCCGACCTTTATCAAAGTCGTAAACGTGATGGTACGCATTTCTCCTCCATACACGAGGCATCACCACAACGTTTCACCACGCAACGCCGGTCAACTGCTGTTTGTGTATGAGAAATCGGTTGAAAACTTTCCTCATGTCAGCACGTTGTAGGTGTCGCCACCGGCGCCAACCTTGTGTGAATGCTCTGAAAAGCTAATCATCTGCATACCATAACATCCTCTTCCTGTCGGTTAAATTTCGCGTCTGTAGCACGTCATCCTAGTGGTGTAGCAATTTTAATGGCCAGTAGTGTATTAAATCAATTTTAAGGGCGTCGTAATTGTTAACATGTCCGCCGCTCGTGGGCTCGCGGTAGCGTTCTCGTTTCCCGAGCACGGGGTCTCGGGTTCGATTCCCGGCGGGGAATCGGGATTTTTCCTGCCCCGAGATGACTGGGTGTTGTTGTGTCGTATTCATCATTATCATTCATCCCCATTACGGCCGGATGTCAAAGGCAATGGCAAACCACCTCCACTAGGACCTTGCCTAGTAAGGCGGCGCGGGTCTCCCGCGTCGCTGCCCTACGCTCTGTAAAGAAGTATGGGATTCATCATCATCATCATCAATTGTTAACAGGCCACGGGTATTTTAAATTGATTACCCATCCAGTATTCGACCGTGTAAGGCGTTCCTACCTGCAGGTGGATCCGGATTTGTTGGATACTTGTAAAGCTTATGGGGGACATCACTCCTCTAATAAGAATGAACTAAGGAGAAACAAAAATATATGCTAAAATTAGAATTAATCAAAACACAATATTTAGCCCAGGGGCAGACTTCACTGTTGTCGCATAACGATAGATGACACAGATCACATGTATTGGAATCACAGTGACATTCCTGTGTTTTGTTCGCGGTGGTAAACAGCTGAACAACTACCAACTGCAAGGCGGTAAATGCCTACAGAAAGACGTGTATGCAACGACAGCTGCTGGTCCGTCTTGAAGCTCAAACTGAACGGGAAGGACATGGCGGCGGCCAGTCTGTGGAACAGCTGCCAACCACGTGGTGAGGCAGCGGGCAAAGCCTACCTGCTGGGGCATAGGAGATGACCATGTCTTTTTGCCGACAGATGTTTACTACTGTGGATCAGTTCCAACCACCAGAAAGGCAGTTCTCACTGCACGCCTACGCTTCAACGACGGAGAAGAGTGACCATCCTTTTAGGTTTCAACGGCTGCCGTCGTTTTGAGTAAATTACTAACTACTCTCAAAATGATAGCAGTTGAAATATGCTTAGAAATTTTGGTTCCTCTATATGTTAGAAATCATTATCACAAACTCTCATTTCTCTCAGAAATTTTGTTAATGTTTTAAATCGTGACTGAATTTTCAAGGAACTCGAAATAGAATTTGTAGGGAAATCTGGGATCATCGATCAGTTGTTCATTTCGAAAGTGTGGTGAATCTGTCATCCGATTAATTGCTTATTAATTCGTATCTCTCTCGCCACATGGTGGCCGGGATGCTTCGGGTTGTGTTCTACGATATAAAATGTTTAGTATTTTTTCCGATTCATAGATGAGATAACTAGACAAAGTTACATTATATAATATTTGTTCCTTTTAGGCACTTTTCTTTCATTTGTATGTATCTCTTTACACCAATTCTTATCTGTAGCACTGATTTTCATCCATTACAACAACATTTTTGTTCAGTCTCCTTTTCAATTCTATATGTAAGCAACCGATATTATTTCATTATGGCATAATCTCCTTAGGCCACTACAGCAAAGGAGGTAGAGTTACATTTTGAGCATCTATTAACTTTTAGTTTTGTGTACTACAGTCCTGCTACAGCCTAAACCTCAGTTATGATAAGTATATATAATTCAGACACTTCTCTCATTATTGATAATTTCTTAACTCAGTATATTTGACAGACAATTAAAATTCAGGCAAGTTCCTCTAATTCACATCTTACGAGTAAGCCTCTCAATCTTTAGTAACCTATTTTGTACAAAACTATATTTATATTGCACACCTTTCCTCAGAAAGAATTCTCACACATCATATAACATTTATCGCAACAGTGATGTCCCTATATTTGCATTTTTTATTTTCTCTCTAGAGATGTATTTCGTCCTTCATTGTTGTACCTGCCATCTTTATTTCATACTTCGTATATAAGGGCACAACGGTCTGCTTATCAATCTACACCTCTTTACTCTCCACTCTACTCATTTATTTTGAGAGGAACTAATTCCTACCTTATCGTGAATCCACTGTGTGCTTTTCTTTCTCATTGGTTTCGAAATGCTCCCTCACACTTCATTTTAAATACTGACCAAATTTATGCACATTTCATCTTTGTTAGTGTATTCTGAAATTCAGTCTTTTATTAGAAACTAATGTTAGGTGATTCAAAATTGTTTCAAACTTTTGTTGCTATCAATGTTCATGATACCTCTTGCTTTTAACGTAGATTTTAGTACCTCATCAAACATAATCTAAATTAAATACTTTTCACTCTTCCTCTCTGCTGCTCCTCAATGTGACGCTGGTAACATCTCATTATATTTAAGATAAAATTTATGAAACATATGAAGTTATTCTTGTGATATACAACTAATTATTCTCTAAGGATATATGTGTGTTTATTTATCATTGTAATACAACAATTCTATTGCTCTACGTAAACATGAATCTTTATGAAGTTGGAATCCTGGTGAATTTCTCCTAAAGAAAGAAACTCCTCCTGGAAGTCAAGCAGACTGAAAAGAGAAAGGTTGCTCGTCATGATTAATATTGAATATGGAGAGAGGGAGGGAAGAGATGGTATCCACTGAGCAAAATAAGAAAGGAACTAAAAGATCGGTAGCGTTGAGCCGGAAGAAGGAGGCAAGACGTCAGCCCCGAAGGCAGATGCCTTCTCTTACCCCACCCTGGGCCGCTCAGGTGGTGGTCATCAGTCCTACAGAATGGTCATGATCAGCACCACCCTCCCCCCCCCCCCCCCATGCCTGAAAAAGTGGCCTCAGCATCCTGCTGTTTCCGATCGATGACGATTACGTGTTCAACAAAGGGATCTGCCTGTTAAATTAATGGATAGTACTGCACTACCTTTTTACCCTTACGTGAACATCATAACAATGTAACATAAATCTTAAAGAATACATCGTTTATGTAAAGACCATTTTATACGTAGGTACACTTTGCAATTAATACTGAAATTTTTCTTAATATATTTGATGCTTCCAGCTATACACCATATAATTAAACGATCTCCAGAAATTGTCATGAATGAAATATGTGACATTAATTAATGACAGGGATTGTAACGCAAATTATATTTACGAGAAGCCTAAGTGTGATATATGACATAGGTTTGTCACCTAATCATAAAGCGATCTCAACTTCTCACTACTAACTTAATGGCGAACGAATTGCATTCAAGATTTTAGTCTGTAAAACAACAAATGAGTTCTTGTGGTTTTTTGGCGTATAATTTGTATTCAAAGTGGCGAGAAAACATGTAAGGAAGACACAATACTTCTATTACATAATTTTAGCACAATATACTGGGATACCAGAATGAAGCATAATTTAAAGCAGACAGAAGAGTAAAAGAGGAAGGATCGTTAAGCAAAAAGCGAACTATGAAGGAATGTGATGATGAACTTGGGTCCTTGTAGATGTCACTCTAAAAAATTCAACAAGAAAATGAATGCTCTGAGGATAATGGCACGTAATTAACAAAGCTCCGTTCTAGTGGTGTCGACCCACGTACCTCGTCTCACTGTAGGAGTCAGGTCACGTACATTTTACATCAAATCTACCCTTACGCTACTTTATTTATTTTACTCAGGCATTTAAACCCGTCATTGCTGGTAAAGTGAAGTTCAGACTTAAAAACTAAACCCAACCTCACTTTCAAATTGGTTCAAATGGCTCTGAGCACTATGGGACTTAACATCGGAGGTCATCAGTCCCCCAGAACTTGGAACTACTTAAACCTAACTAACCTAGGCCACCACACACATCCATGTCCGAGGCAGGATTCGAACCTGCCACCGCAGCAGCAGCGCGGTTTCAGACTGAAGCGCCTAGAACCGCTCGGCCACAGCGGCCGGCATCATTTCATCCTCATCACCGCCCGCAAGACGCCCAATGTGGCGCCGACTGAAATAAGACTTACACTTTGTCGTTCACTCTTGGGGTATTTCCCGACATTTGCGGCCCCATGTCTTATATTAAATTACTTGTCTGTACGTCATCTACGTCGAATCGGGGGTTTTTAAACGTAAATAAGAATCGCGTCGTAGATGTAAAAATAGTGCAGGAGCGAAAATTGTAAACGCACAACCTATAACTGTGTCTGCTAACTCTGCTAACAGGATGTACTGCGAGAGGTGTTGAAGTTATTTTGGATAGGCATGGCAATGATAAGAGCAAATGCCCCTCAGCTGTTACTGATGGTGCGCATCTGCTATCACAGGAGTTTGATCTGGGGTGGCAACTCAAAAAAAGTGTGAATTGTGTGGCTCATCTGCTAGCTGTATAGCGTTCGTAGCTTGTACAGTTTCAAGATATTTTAAACAGAATTTATAGCTACTTTGTGTAGTCACCAAAGAATTACAAGCATTAAAAGATAGCCAAGAAATACATAACGAGCCACGGAAAAAATTTGTTACAATATTTGCCAGTCACTGTCTCTCAATGGGAGAGGCAGTGAATTCATAACATGTAACTTAGAATTCTTTGGTGTCTGTGCTGGAAAAAGATAAAATACCAGTACCAAGGGACTTACTAAAAATGTGAAGTGTCTAAAATTTTTGTCAACATTGTATTTTATGACAGACGTCATCTTCCTTGCTAAGAAATTGTGTCTGATTTTTCAAAAGTCGAATTTAGATCCCAAGTGCATGAAAATATGCGTGAACTTGTGCATACGAGGGCTCGAGGACCTTAAAATGAAATCTGGTCCAAATTACAGCTCTTTTCTTGATAAAGTACCTCCAGAATTTCCAGACGGTGAGTTAGAATTTGGTGGAAACATAATACAAGATTCCGTGCCACGTAGAAATGTTATTAAGTACACAATTCGCAGATTCTTGGACAACTTGCTTCTAAATTTAAATGAAGGCTAGGATATTTAGAGAAGCTAGGATTACTTCATATACTGTCGCCTAAAACCTACAGAAGTGATGTCGAGAATGGCAATAAGCAAACCAAAGAAATACGTGCACAAATTAATTCTGCCATATCTGTAAATTTAAATGATTTGTTACTGGAATGGGCATTGTTTAAGAAGGTGTTGAACAGTACATGTGCAATTCAATGGATTTCAAACAGCTGATAGAGTTCATTCACGTTAATGAGATGAGTGAACAATTCCTTCTTATGGATTTAATTACAGAATACCCCGCTAGTACTTCCCTGCACACTTTTGGCTTCAGGCGATGGTTTGGTTGCATGAACAACATAAAAACAGTAATCAGATATTATCTTTCTAAGGAATGAGTTAGCCCTTCAGTATTAATCATCGGAAATTTACTATCTCGCAATGATTTTGATTCTGAAACGGCATGCATAAAAGCCGACTTGTTTTAAGGTGACATGGTATAATGTAACGCAAAATCGCAAATTAGTTCTATCAGTTTACTGCATTGCAAATATGATATGGAATCTGTGGATCTACACTGAAGCGCCAAAGAAACTGGCATAGGCATGCATATTCAAATACAGAGATATGCAAGCAGGCAGAATACGGCCCTGCGATCGGCAACGCCTACATAAGACAGCAATTGTCTGACGCACTTGTTTCATCGGTTACTGCTGCCACAATGGCAGATTATCAAGATTTAAGTGAGTTTGGACGTGGTGTTATAGTCGGCGCAAGAGCGATGGGACACAGCGTCTCCGAGATAGCGAAGACTGTGGCCGAGCAGTTCTAGGCACTTCAGTCCGCAACCGCGCTGCTGCTGCGGTCGAAGGTTCAAATCCTGCGTCGGGCGTGAATGTGTGTCATATCCTTGGGTTAGTTAAGTTTAAGTAGTTCTAAGTCTAGGGGACTGATGACCTCAGATGTTAAGTCCCATAGTGATTACAGCCATTTTTTAGAAGCGATGAAATGGGGATTTTCCCGTGCGACCATTTCACGAGTGTACCGTGACTGTGAAGAATCCGATAAAACATCACGTCTCCGACATACTTGCGAGTGTTTCATCGGTTACTGCTGCCACAATGGCAGATTATCAAGATTTAAGTGAGTTTGGACGTGGTGTTATAGTCGGCGCAAGAGCGATGGGACACAGCGTCTCCGAGATAGCGAAGACTGTGGCCGAGCAGTTCTAGGCACTTCAGTCCGCAACCGCGCTGCTGCTGCGGTCGAAGGTTCAAATCCTGCGTCGGGCGTGAATGTGTGTCATATCCTTGGGTTAGTTAAGTTTAAGTAGTTCTAAGTCTAGGGGACTGATGACCTCAGATGTTAAGTCCCATAGTGATTACAGCCATTTTTTAGAAGCGATGAAATGGGGATTTTCCCGTGCGACCATTTCACGAGTGTACCGTGACTGTGAAGAATCCGATAAAACATCACGTCTCCGACATACTTGCGGCCGGAAAAAGATCCTGCAAGAACGGGACCAAGAACGACTGAAGAGAATCGTTCAACTGACGGAAGTGCAACCCCTCCGCAAATTGCTGTAGAATTCAGTGCTGGGCCATCAACAAATGTCAGCGTGCGAACCATTCAACGAAACATCATTGATGTAGGCTTTCGGAGCCCAAGGCCCACACGTGTGCCCTTGATGACTGCACGACACAAAGCTTGGTACGCCTCGACTGGCCCGTCGACACTGACATTGGACTGTGATGACTGAGAACAAGTTACCTGGTCGAACGAGTCTCGTTTCAAATTGTATCGAGCGGATGAACGTGTACGGGCATGGGGACAACCTCTTGCATCCATGGCCCCTGCATGTCAGTAGGGGACTGTTCAAGCTGGTGGAAGCTCTGTAATGGTGTGGGGTGTGTGCAGCTGGAGTGATATAGGACTCCTGATACATCAAGATACGACCCTGACAGGTGACGTCAGCATCCTGTCTGATCACATGCATTCATTCATGTCCATTGCGCATTCCGACGGACTTGGGCAATTCCAGAAGTAAATTGAGACAGAGTGGCTCCAGGAACGCTCTTCTGAGCTTAAACACTTCCGCTGCCCACCAAACTCCCCAGACATTAACATTATTGAGTATATCTGGGATGCCTTGCAACGTGCTGTTCAGAAGAGATCTCCAACCCCTCGTACTTTTACGGATTTAGGGACAGCCCTGCAGGATTCATGGTGTCAGTTCCCTCCAGCACTACTTTAGACATTAGTGGAGTCCATGCCATGTCTTCTTACGGCACTTCTGAGTGCTCGCGGGGGCCCTACACGATATTAGGCAGGTGTACCAGTTTCTTTGGCTCTTCAGTGTATATGTGTAAAAGTTAAGTTAAAAAGATAATAAATTTTCAGTTAGCAGACTACTGTTAGCTTCAATTCAATACAGACATATTTCACTTTTAACACTCACATTAACAGCATATATTACAAAATTTTTGCACTAGCAGAATGTTGCACAAACTTATCATATTTTGGAGAAAGGTAAATATTGATTTGTTCACTTTTGTGACATTATTTTTGTTTTCTAGCTTAACCGCTGCTCCTATCGTCTATAGCTGTAATCAAATTCTCTTCAGATGGCTCTGATGGAGAACTGGTGGACTTCGTTGTCCATGTAGTTTTTTTTTGTCTATGGTGGAATTAACAAACCTCCGACAAACATTCAGTTGTGTACAGGGTGTTACAAAAAGGTACGCCCAAACTTTCAGGAAATATTCCTCACACACAAAGAAAGAAAACATGTTATGTGGACATGTGTCCGGAAACGCTTACTTTCCATGTTAGAACTCATTTTATTACTTCTCTTCAAACCACATTAATCATGGAATGGAAACACACAGCAACAGAACGTACCAGCGTGACGTCAAACACTTTGTTACAGGAAATGTTCAAAATGCCCTCCGTTAGCGAGGATACATCCATCCACCCTCCGTCGCATGGAATCCCTGATGCGCTGATGCAACCCTGGAGAATGGCGTATTGTATCACAGTCGTCCGCAATACGAGCACGAAGAGTCTCTACGTTTGGTACCGGGGTTGCGTAGACAAGAGCTTTCAAATGCCCCCATAATTGAAAGTCAAGAAGGTTGAGGTCAGGAGAGTGTGGAGGCCACGGAATTGGTCCGCCTCTACCAATCCATCGGTCACCGAATCTGTTGTTGAGAAGCGTACGAACACTTCGACTGAAATGTGCAGGAGCTCCATCGTGCATGAACCACATGTTGTGTCGTACTTGTAAAGGCACATGTTCTAGCAGCACAGGTAGAGTATCCCGTATGAAATCATGATAACGTTCTCCATTGAGCGCAGGTGGAAGAAACTAAAATGAACTCTAACATGGAAATTAAGCGTTTCCGGACACATGTCCACGTAACATCTTTTCTTTATTTGTGTGTGAGGAATGTTTCCTGAAAGTTTGGCCGTACCTTTTTGTAACACCCTGTATAAACGAATATGAACTACTTCTTCCGTCACTAGCTTTATAGCCTGCATTGTATCATAATGTACAAAAGTCCTTAAATTTCAAACACTGCAGAGTTGGAGATCAGGGAACATTTGCTGTTCACTCGCAACGATATGATACGTGAAACTCTGACATTAGACAGATGAATGACATTTTTGACATTTCATTCGAGTTCTTCTGTTCTGCCTTGACGTTGGGCCACATTGTCATGGTGCGTGTTTTTACTCAGTGGCACACCGTGCTACTCCAAACCCAAGATAATGACTCAAGGAGTAAGAACGTACTGGAGTTCGTGGTAATGTATCGATCGCCCCCCTCTCCCCCCTCCCCCCTTGAAGTCACGTAGTGTCCATCCATATAGGCATCACATGCAAAACGGATAGCAAAAACACACCAACAGCCTCCAACTCTTAAACATTAAACTATTACATGGTTTAACGATCACGGCCATCATTCGTCGACTAGGTAGACGTAGGGCTACGCATCGCTCTACTGGGGCGATATGTAGCGCAACAAGGGATGGAAGTTGGGGTGGTTCTTCCTATAATTATTGCATGGGTTCTGGAAGAGTTTAGCCTGAAAATATATTGGATACCAGGAGACAAAATAGTTAAGGTGGAGTTGGAAGGATCGTTGAAACTTTTTGAGTGTCGTCTAGAGCGCTCGCAAAAGAGGGTCTTCAGCATTCTAATGGAGGTGGTTTAGTGACAATGGCAGGATAGAGGATATAAAGGAGAGCAGAGAGGACAATGTCCTAAAGCTGGCCTGCAGTAGGATCAGGAATATAGAAACAGGTTTCGTCAATAGTGATAAATGATGCAGTAAGAAGTATTCAGTGAAGTGTACATAAACTGGAAATGAACAAATCTGGCGCTTGGAAAGGAGGCTAGAATACGACACACAGTCATATGATTGATGGAGGTGAAACAACACAAAAACTGCGGATTTTTAAGCTGGTGGGATAGGAATGAGTGAACTACAGGAATTGGTCCTCAGAGGGGTGGACCGAAAGCCACATTGGTTAACCAGAAGGATGCGTTGGGACCGGATGGATTCAATGACCCAGCTAAGCAATGAGGTGAGGCTAATAGGGTGGTGGGACGAGATATCATTCTTGAGTTAGTCTGCTTTGAAGAAGACAGCGATAAAGCTTACTCTGGTATTTGTGGACTGACATTTTAAATCAACATGTGAGAACACAACACATTACCTTTTTCCCAGTAATCTGTGCCGACTTGCTGCGGGTGTTGTAGGTGACGAACTGCGTTATGTTTTCAAGGCGATTGGAAAACCAAGCCATTAAAGTGTTTTCATCCATCCAAGCAGACTCTTGAACATAATAGTCCCTGTAACAAAACAGTAATCAGATTTACCACGTCGTGCAGCCAAGGTGTAACAAAATCACTTCAAAGGCAACGCTCTAGATACGAAAAGGACAAAGTAACTTCAAGCCAACTTTACTCCGAAAATCAAGTACAGAAAAGTCTTGTACCTGGAGAATAGTATATCAAGGAACATACGTTGTTTCCTGGTTGTTGTTTAAATCTAGTGACCAGTTCTAGAATCACATTAAAGATTGCACACTTGTGACTGCCAATAGCAGTTTACGGCATTTTCTACTGTTTTTGTTGTTGTGAGACATGAGGTTTCTTACTAACAAACTACTGTCTTAGTAAGTAAGAGTTGTCAGGATCACACACAGTTGCATTATTTGGGGCATGTTATTATAGATTTGTAATAAGTCTTAAGCCTTACACATAATTTTTAACATCTCTCTACATCACACCTCAGACGCGCCGATTCTCTACTGTTCCGGTTTCCCAGTGTCCACAATTCACTTCCGTATAACGCTGTGCTTCAAATGCACACTCTCAAAAATTTCTTCCACAAGTTAAGTCCTACGTTCGGTACTATTACGCCCATTTTTACGCGGAATGCCGTCTTTGCGTGTGATAGTCTCCTTCTTAAATCCTCCTTCGTACGTCCACCCTGCGTCATTTTGCTTCAAATCGGTAGTCGATAATAATCGACCAGATAACATCGATGAATAATGACGAATTTATAGAACGACGTAAAAATCAACCTGCAGATACATCTAATGACACACATACTAATAAATACACCAATAATTAACATTACATGTCCGACAAATGTTTATCTACAGACTGTAATATTATCATTTTTAGAGAAGTTTCCTCTTCAGTCTTTTGCGTTGTTGAGAGCGAGCATACCTTGCTTTCGAAAACAGTCTTTCGGATGCTGACAGTGTTGCTGCACAACTCAAATATTTAAGCGAACATCTTCGTAGTTTTGCATTGATGGTGCCAATGATGTGTTTCCACACCTCTAACAGATGTTGCTTAATATCTAAAGCCGATTTTTGAGATAGCTCAAGTGTTGAAATAGCATAAATGAATCAGATTAAAAAAATTCTTTTCTTCTACTATTTTATAATGTTCACAGCATAAACCACGTTTGCTTTTTGTGTTTCAACGCACTGCCTATCTTCATTGATAGCTGTTTCAACAGCTGCAAGCAAATCAGTGATGCTTTCGGTTGCCTTCTAACGTGCTACAGCGTCTCAAAAATGTAGTCCTTGACTCTAGGATAGAGCAACGTTGGATGGCTGATATGAAAATATGTTCAGTTTGTAATAAAAACTTTTCGACTTCTATTGTCGTGAAAATAAAATTGCCCACCCTTTGGAGGACGATCGCTTTAGCTTTAGGGAAGGTAAACACCTCGGAAACCCAGTTCCGAAGTTGCATTTCATTATAGGTTTAAGAAAATCAAGATACATTCACAAGATGTGTCAGCCTAGAAAAAAGTTCATCAATGGAAAATTGTCCACGGTGTTTAATTCCTCAGCAAAATAAGTGCAAACTATAGGAAGACACACATCGTATATAATATGTACAAAAACCAGGCCTTTTTATTACATTTGATCTGGGACGTACCTGTCATAGCATATTTATCCACTGACGTTACATTTTGCAACACTTAAACACACTTTGACTTAACATACCGTCATAAAATGGCGTGTTTTGATGAGATGTTTAATTAATATGCAATGCATGAAATGTATTCGCAGTTGCGAATGTGAACAACCACCAGCTGTGCAGTGGAATGACGTCAATGACCAGGACTCGAACCCGAATTTCCCGCTTTTCTCGAGTGGTCCCCACTTACCATTAGGCTATCCAAGCACAACTCATGGCCAGACTCGAACTTCTGTATGCCATCAACCACGTGTCTACAACCTATACTCGTACATCCACTGTGTATACTCCCGTACAGGGGAACCTTGTAATTGAAAGTTGCTTGCCCAGTGTCGGCGGATAAATACGATAATGCATTGCCTGTCTTATTCCGAATTAAGATGCAATGTTCTTTTGGTGATGCGTGATTGTACAGAGGAACACTGAATCGTAGTTCGGAATAACACAGGAACTGCACTATCGTAACAGGCAATGATAACTTCGTAATGCTCCAAATACGAAAAGTAAACACACAACATAGCTAAAGACAACGACGGACTAGGTTCCAACCAGAGAAGAAAGTCTGGTATCTGAAAAACAAAAACATTTCCCATTAAATGCATCTGACCAGGGGAACTCCTTTTCGTTTGAGTGAAAACAAGAGGAGATTTCGCACGCTTTGGACGAGCTACCAGCACTCATAAGTCAGCTCCTATGCTAGCAGACTGCACAGACAGTCAGCCAGCCCTTCAGGGATTATCCACCTGGCTCAGCCTCCGCAGAAAATGAGCGGCGGAATGGAAGACTGGTGTCCTCTATAGCAGAACAGGAAACTGCCCGTGGATGGGGTAAGAACTCTGCTTGGTAGTAACCTTTGGATGGAGTTCTCAGCTGCCGACGTGCCATTATTCTATTGTGTATGATCTCCAGACATGTTCCCTGAAGTAAAATAAACAGCCCCTCTTACAACTGCAAATTTCCAAATTTTTTCTTGAACACAGTGTGAAGCCCAATAAAGTTTCCAGAACTTCCGACACACAAGTCTGTATGTGGAAACAGCACGACACTCGTGTCCCATTTCTTTATACACGTATCTGATTGGGGGATACATCTTTAACTTTATAATGGGTGTATGGGAACGAACTTCCACATCACTGACTGGAAGAGCACTTAGGCCCTTCCTGGGATTGGCTTGAAAATACTGTTGGGGTGCCTTTCCGAGGTCTGAAGGAAGGCTACCAAAAATTGAGAGAGGCATTCATAGTCATATTGGGATTCATATGGGTATTCCGATTTGAACTTCTACTTGGTGATGTCACTCTGGACTCTGTGCTTGTACGTGGTTTTCTTGACTTCGGACCTCTGCTAAGTCTTCAACGTTTCACTCTGCACTTACGCACAACCGCAGCGAGTAGTCAGGAGAATGGTGGGATCCGCGGTTTGAAACATCAACTCAGCCCAGCAATAGTTGACAGCGGACGTAGTTCGGCGCACCCCAACTTGTCAGCAACCACCTCAATGGCAGTCATAATAAGACCGCATTTCCAATGCGCTCTCCCAAGTTTGGGAATCGCGATATGTTGATGGAAGAATAGTTCTTTCCTGCTTTTTGTTTCTTAGACTTCCTAACTTGATCTACGCATTTCATGCACTTGTATGCAAGTTTCTCTGAAATCTAACACTTGCTTCAAAATAGACTTTTCTCGTAAGACTCATGTTCGTTTTGCTGTCAAGTTAACTCATTGGATCCTAGTGATGTTTCTTTCTGATTCTTCCTTTATTCGTTGATCTGTTGTATGCTCTGTTCGAATTCAAATCTATTTTCGTGAAATTTCAAAGTTTTGCAATCACAGTTTAAAGTGTAATTCATGTTTTTTATGTGTCTGGGCATCATCTCAACCATAACTGTCCAGCATCATGCTGGTGGTGACGCTGACAACCTTTCATTTTCTTATCAGTTTTCTATCTTAATTATGTAAATTCATTCTCAGGTTGTTTTATGACATTAAAGTTTGTGTGTCCTGAGTAAATTTTACACATTGTTTGAATATGTATTATTTTATCAGATCAAACTCTAGCAATCAGCAACCATTAAAATAAATTACTCAATTGAAATTTCCAGGTCCTCCAACCATAAGCAATAGGCGAGGACCCCTGATGATTTCAGGAACTGAAAAAATTTCTTATATAATATTACATAATAGACATGGTACTGCTACTGATCAGCTTCCACATCAAATTGCAGTTGTCAACAAGAATACTTTGATCATAGTACCAAAGTAAACAATGTTATTCCCACAGCTAAACTGTCTGTAATATTTCCCAAAACTCGTCTTAGTATGGATAAAACCAATATCAAAGTCAGTCAAACACTATAGTGGCTCCCACACTTAGATAAAAATCTTCATCTTGCAAATATAAAATGTCTGTCTTCTACTGATAATGTTAACTCATGTTGCCACACCATGAAAACTGCATGACATTTCGCCCTATGCATCGCCATTTTACACCAAATTTATAACAAATTGTATCATACATCAACACAGTTACATGAAACCTTAACAAACTGCCTCATACATTGCCATGTTATAGTAAAACTGTAACAAAGTGTCCCATACATCGCTCTTATGTAGGGAATTGAAACAAATTGTCCCATACATCATCATGGTCTAGCAAAATTACGGCAAATTGCTGCATAAATCGATATATTAGAGCAGAACCAAAACAAATTGCTGCGTACATTAACATATTACAGCAAAATTTTAACATATTGCCACAATAAAATTGTAACAAATTCTCCAACATGTCAACATTTGTACACGACACTGAAACAAATTTCCTTGTTCATCTTCGTTTTACAGCAGAATAGTAACGAATTACCCTAAGCATCATCACTGTTATAGCAACATTGCAATGAATTGCCATAATCACCCTATTAGAACAAAATTGCAAGAATGTGCAACTACACATCACTATGGTCAGCAAAATTTTAAGGAATTTCCACCATACATAACTAATTTACAGCAAAATTATTACAAATACATCATCTTAGAGCAAAATTGTAACAAGTTATCTCATGTGGTACGGCAAAATTGTACCATATCCTTCCATACATCGAAGTGTTATAGAAAAATTGTAAGGAATTGCTCCATATATCTCTATGTTACAGCGAAATTGTAACAAATTACCCTGTACATCGCTATTGTTCTATTAAATTGTAACAACATGCACCATACTTCATCATGTTACATGAAACTGTATTCAGTTGGCCCATATGCAACCATGTTATGAATTAGCATAAAATAAAATTGTACAAATTGCCCCATACTTCAAACACATAGTGATAGCGTATATGACATAATCTGACAGTGAATGTCAGCTACTGGATCTACAATAGTATCCTAACACCACCTGCAAGGAGTGCAGGGGAGAGGTGGGAATGGAGACTCGTGCGTGCGACATCATGGAGTCTGTGCTGAGATGTGCATGTATGCTCTCTCCAGCTGATTCCACAAACTGCAAGAGCAAATGTGAAAAAAGCATGATTGAGTTACAGTTAGTAATCAAAACGTGAACGATATAAGATTGTTAAATGAAATATTTATGTGCAGGACTTAATGTTTTTTGGCTGCAGACATGTCACTGCAAGAAAATTGTTGAATGATGTTGACAGTTGTGATGGTATGATATCAGTATCTTGACTCGAGTGAAAGCTCCGCTTCTCTAACCCAATGAATGACTCTGAATACTTCCAAATAGTTCTGAACTTTCCTACTGAATCAGCAAGTGATGAGGGAGGGAGTTCCCCAGAATTTCATATCCCGACTGAAACGCTTACTTAACACCTTTCCACCAGTTTCCATGAGTGTTCCATCATACAAAACTGGGATAAATCCTGTATTGCAATATATGCATCATGTTTCTATTCCACACTTCCAAGGAACAAGATGTCGAAGGCATGTGTACCCTCAAGCTACCTATAGTCAAAGAAACTGTAACGCAATCTCACACTCAAATGTTATACCATTGCTGTCTTATTTCACTTCTCCATTTTAAGCAATAGGAAACAAACATTCAGATTCAATAGTGCTCATGATTAGGTGTCATATATTCCCACCTGCGGTGCACAGATACAATGGCTGGCAAAAATTACAATTTCACAGGGCAAACAACTTAGTTGTATAATTCTAATCAGAAAACGAGTAAATGTCGCAAGATCTGATAATACGATCTTATCTCGCTCAGCTGCTGCTCATTAAGACACTGACAGCCACCTCTCATCCACCCCTACCTTCACTCGAGTCAGATGCGGAGCTATTCTGCTGTATGCATTACACTTTATGTTACAGAAAGCTAATGCAGAGGGTGCATAGAAACAGTTCCAAAAACATCGATGTTTATTTGATACAAAAAATTTATTACCTTAAATCGCAATATATCGCAGAAACACAAAAAAACAAGAACAACACTAGTGCGTGCCGCAAGAGTGTGCCAGTGTCAACGTAAAACTATTTACCAGAGAAACTTTGACGTTTGTGTGAATGGGGTGCATTTTAAAAGACTTTCTGGCGCACTGAGTCAGTTAAATTTCGTGGCCGACCGTGCTGTATAAAAAGAAAGCTGGAGGGTGAGTATTTGGTAACAGCAGAATGGCGCAGTCAGGAGAGTTCAGTGATTCGAATGTTGACTAGTCACTGGATGTCGCCTGAGTATCAAGGACATTTCAACCCTTCTAGAGCTACCCAAGTCGAGTCTTCGCGATGTGAAGTGGCAACGCGAAGGTTCAACCACAGTTAAACCAGGACGAGGTACATGTCATGTGCTGACAGACACGAAACGTTGAGCACTGTGGAGGCTGGTAGTAAAACGTTACATGAAGCTGTTGGAAGGAATCACTTACGAGTTCCAAAGTGGTACCAGCAGCCCAACTAGTACAATTACGATGAGTAGTGAGTTAAAATGATCGTTTGCAATGGTCGACCACCACCTCATATGTCATCCGCTTCTGTATTCACTGCTATAAGTGATGGCAGAGGTTGTGTAAAGATCGATTCCACTGGATAGTGGATGGCTGGATATGAACGATTTGGTGTGGTGTACATTACCTGCCATCAGTGAAGTATGGAGGAGGAGGAGGAGGAGGAGGAGGAGGAGGTGGAGGAGGAGGAAGAGAAGGTGTTGATCATGTTACGGTATGAGAGTGTTTTTCATGATTAGGGTGCGTTTCGCTCATTGCTTTTATGGAAACGTTAAATGTGGAAAGGCATGAAGACATTTATCAGCAATGTGTACTACGTGCACTAAAGAAGCAGTTTCTACATCTACATCTACATACAGTGTGGTCCATTGATAGTGACCGGACCAAATATCTCACGAAATAAGCATCAAACGAAAAAACTACAAACAAATAAGCTCGTCTAGCTTGAAGGGGGAAAAAAATGGCGCTAAGGTTGGCCCGCTAGATGGCGCTGCCATAGGTCAAACGGATATCAACTGCGTTTTTTTAAATAGGAACCCCCATTTTTTATTACATATTCGTTTTGTACGTAAAGAAATATGAATGTTTTAGTTGGCCCACTTTTTTCGCTTTGTGACAGATGGCGCTGTAATAGTCACAAACGTATAAGTACATGATATCACGTAACATTCCGCCAGTGCGGACAGTATTTGCTTCCTGATACATTACCCGTGTTAAAATGGACCGTTTACCAATTGCGAAAAGGTCGATATCGTGTTGACGTATGGCTATTGTGATCAAAATGCCCAACGGGCGTGTGCTATGTATGCTGCTCGGTATCCTGGACGACGTCATCCAAGTGTCCGGACCGTTCGCCGGATAGTTGCGTTATTTAAGGAAACACAAAATGTTCAGCCACATGTGAAACGTCAACCACGACCTGCAACAAATGATGATGCCCAACTAGGTGTTTTAGCTGCTGTCGCGGCTAATCCGCACATCAGTAGCAGACAAATTGCGCGAGAATCGCCAATCTCAAAAACGTCGGTGTTGAGAATGCTACATCGACATCGATTGCACCCGTACCATATTTCTATGCACCAGGAATTGCATGGCGACGAATTTTAACGTCGTGTACAGTTCTGCCACTGGGAACAAGAGAAATTACGGGACGATGTCAGATTTTTTGCACGCGTTCTAATTAGCGACGAAGCGTCATTCACCAACAGCGGTAACGTAAACCGGCATAATATGCACTATTGGGCAACGTAAAATCCACGATGGCTGCGACAAGTGGAACGTCAGCAACCTTGGCGGCATTATGGGAGGAAGGATAATAGGCCCCCATTTTATCGATGGCAATGTTTTACCGAAGTTTTACCGATGTCACTACATGATTTTTCACTTCATGACAGAATGGCGATGTACTTCCAACCAGTTGGATGTCCGGCACATAGCTCGCGTGGGGTTGAAGCGGTATTGAACAGCATATTTCATGACAGGTGGAATGGCCCGCACGTTCACCGATTCTGACGTCCCCGGATTTCTTTCTGTGGGTCAAGTTGAAGGATATTAGCTATCGCGATCCACCGACAGTGCCTGACAACATGCGTCAGCGCACTGTCAATGCATGTGCGAACATGACGGAAGGCGAACTACTCGCTGTTGAGAGGAATGTCGTTACACGTATTGCCAAATGCACTGAGGTTGACGGACATTATTTTCAGCATTTATTGCATTAATGTGGTATTTACAGGTAATCACGCTGTAACAGCATGCACTCTCAGAAATGATAAGATCACAAAGGTACTTGTATAACATTAGAACAACCGAAATAAAATGTCCAAACGTACCTACGTTTCATATTTTAATTTAAAAAACCTACCTGTTACCAACTGTTCGTATAAAATTGTGAGCCACGTGTTTGTGACTATTACAAAGCAAAAAAAGTGGTCCAAGTAAAACACTGATACTTCTTTACGTACTACACGAATATGTAATAAAAATGGGGGTTCCTATTTTTAAAAAACGCAGTTGGTATCCGTTTCACCTATGGCAGCGCCATCTAGCGAACCAACCATAGCGCCATCTGGTTTCCCCCTTCAAGCTAGACAAGTTTCGTTCTGTGTAGTTTTTTTCGTTTGACGCTTATTTCGTGAGATATTTGGCCCGGTCACGATCAATGGACCACCCCGTATACTCCGCTAGCCAACGGTGGTAATGGTGGTAATAATATACGCTCTACATCCTCGGCGAAGATCGGATTTCGAAATTTAGTGAGCAGTCCCTTCTGTTTAGCGCGTCGCCTATCTGCAAGTGTGTCCCTCTTCAAACTTTCTATGAGATTTGTAACGCTCCCGCGATGGCTAAATGTACCAGTCACGAATCTTGCCGCTCTTCTTCGGACCTTCTCAATCTCATGAATCAGACCCAACTGGTAAGGGTCCCATACAGACGAACAGCACTCTAAGACTGGACTAACTAACGAAATGTAAACAATTTCCTTTGTTGAAGGACTGCATCGCTTCAGGATTCTACCAATAAACCGCAATCTAGAGTTCGCCTTGCCCGTTACTTGTGCAACCTGATCATCCCATTTGAGATCATTTCGAATGGTCACACCCAGATACTTGACGGATGTTACCCCTTCCAAAGACTGGGCATTTATTTTGTACTCGTACATTAATGGGGATTTTCGCCTTGTTATACGCAGTAGGTTACACTTACTAATATTGAGAGATAACTGCAACTCATTACACCACGCATTTATTTTCTGCAAATCATCGTTGATTTGTTCACAACTTTCGTGTAATACTACTTTCCTGTAGACTACTGCATCATCGGCAAACATTCTAATGCCGCTGTCAATACCATCAACCAGATTGTTTATGTAAATCGTAAAAATCAGCGGACCTATTATGCTGCCCTGGAGCACACCTGAAGTTACGCTTGCTTCTGCTGAAGTAACCCCGTTCAGGATGACATCCTGCTCCCTCTCTGTTAGAAAACTTTCTATCCAACCGCATATATCATCGGATAGACCGTAAGTGCGCACTTTTTGGAGCAAGCGACAGTGCGGAACTGAGTCGAACGCCTTTCGAAAGTCTATAAACACGGCATCAACCTGGGAGCCGATATCTAGAGTCTGTTGTATATCATAAAAAAAGAGGGCCAGCTGTGTCTCGCATGACCATCACCGTTTGTGTCAGCTTGACAGTGCATCTTACCGTAAAGCATCATCTATGAGACAACGGTCTATGTATAATAACATTCCTGAAATGGACTTTTGGATGAGGTAGAACAACTACTTCGCTACATGCCTCAGCAGTGAACATCACTACCTTATCTGATTCGGCTCTTGAAGAAGTATGGGCTGCCATTCCTCCATAGATATTCACATACATCATTGAAAATCTTCTCAACAGACGTCAATCTATTATAAAGGCAAAGGGTGGACACACCCCATATTAATTTTACAATGTTGCAACTTCTGCTGTAACATGGAAGTGCAGTTTGTTGTTGATTTGCTGTAACATGACAACAATGACAATGTGTCAGGTAATTTCGTTTGTGGATTGTCTGTAACCATGAGAGAAAGAGAATGAAGAAGCACTTGACATTCACGATTGGAATAGTCCGAAGAAATTGACGGGGCGATCAGTTTTCTTGCTATCTTCGAAAGCAGTCAACATCAGATTTGGAGCGACAGTGCTGCTTTATCTGAAAGAGTGCAAAATATATCTGCCGTCTAGATTCTGTACCATCAGTGCTGGGGAACCAGAGTTTCTCAACAGTGGCACAATGTACGTGATTTGCATTCGATTTGGTTGATATGTAAATGCTGTTTCAGACGTGAGGCAGGAAATAGCACACTTGCTTAACATGGAGTGCGTTAAAGATTTTGATCTCATTTTGATTTTATTATGGCAACCACAGTAATCAAAACTAGTCTGTTTAATGGAGTTCTCTCAAATTCTTACTCAGATTGTGACAACGTCCTGTTTACAATAAATGTTGCTGGAAAAAGTGTTGAAGGTGATGATTAAACTTGTATGTTTATACTGTCTGTGATCGCAAATCCACGTTTTCTGTGATTTATTGTGTGAAAATGTAAAGAAAAAATATAGTACAATTTATATCTCTCGTACTTTTCTTTGGTGTTTCTATCATTCCTTCTGTAATATATTACAATGTTATCGCTTCGTTAAAGTAAGCTCTACAGACAGATAAAATGTACTGCTTATAACGATGATGAGACAGATGTGGAAACACTGCATTCATTTTTTTTTTTTTTGTGTTGTTTGCGCTTGTATGAGATGAAATTTAAAGACGGCACAATACAGTATTTATAAAAGCGGAAAATTTTGTAGTGTGTGTGTGTGTGTGTGTGTGTGTGTGTGTGTGTGTGTGTGTGTGTCTTTGTGATGGCGCCAATGTACGCAATTTCAAAGTGAAATTATGTTTGAACTTAACGGGGATAGGACGTCAAATGGGCCAACTTGGAGCAGGAGAGACACCACAGGGCATTTCAATTTCCACTATCTACACTTTCACAAATAAATTCATAAGACTTTGTCAGCATGATCAGGAAGGATTCAGGATTCAGACTCATAGCAGTAGAAGTTCAAAAAAATAACAAAATAATTTTTTGACATGTCAAATTTGATCATTTTTTCCACTTACTATTGGCTGCATTTGTTGCTCTAGGTACACTTTTCTTCATAAGGAAGAGAGATTCTTTGATGAATTTTGCACTGCATATTAAAGATACACTCCTTATTGCAGAACTCCAGAATTTACCAAATATATTAGAAACTTTGGTAAAAATTGAGAAAATTGACTATAAAATTTGAGTTTTTTCTAAACATGAAGTATAAAATGTAACAGCTCATCATTTTTTCATAAATCAAATAAATTCTAGAATTTCATACACCTGTAAGTATGGTTTGTATACTATGCAAAATTCATCGAAGAATCTCTCTTACTTATGAAGTAAAGGGTACCTATAGCAACACATGCAGATATTAGTAAGTGAAAAAAAATGACCAAATTTGATATGTAGAAAAAATTAATTTCGTTGTGTTTTTGAGCTTCTACTGTTATGAGTGTGAATCCTGAATCCTTCCTGGTCATGCTGACTAAGTTTTATAAATCTATTTGTAAAAGTATAGACAGTGGAAATTAAAATGTTCTGTGGTGCCTTTCCTGCTCCAAGTCGGCCCGTTTAACGTCCTACGCCCCTTAACGCCATTAGGTGTTAATAACTTTGAATATAATACCAATTCAAGTGAAGCTTGCGTAACCTTTTCAGAAATACTACATATCTTCGAACTCAGTGTAACATGTAGCAGGCACCTGGACAGCGTAAAAATGGCGCTGAGATTTATTAGGGGTGTTTGGGAAGGGGGGCAGAGAGGAGGTACAAAGCACAACTTGGCTGCTTTCGCCATCATTGGCTTTTTCAATTTCTCACCACAAACACGCTGCATTTCTTATTTTCCCACAGGCGCCATTTACATTTTCAAATTCTTCATCACAACTTTCTTGCACTGTGGCCATCTTGCATTTCCTAATTTCCCGCTACCATCATCGTGGATTTTTCACCGACTGCAGCGCCGACAAGCTGCAATAGTTTGAAGTGTGCGCCAAAGAGTACCTTGATGTATGACAATATGACTTCTTGTCAGGTCAGTACACGGTTATAAATACAAACAGTGGGAAATGCAGGAGTTGGTCTACCAACGAAGAAGAAAATTAGAATATAGTTAAGCTACTATGAACAGCATAGTCAACGCATTATCAAGGCCAAGTAGAAACCAACCCAGACACATAACAGTAGTACAAGCTTATAATGCCAACTAGCTCTGCAAACGAAAGACAGAAAGAATGCATGATGAGATATTTAGGTACGAGTAGTCCACAGAGAGAAAAAATTAATTGCGATGAGTGCCTGAAATTCAGCTGCAAAACGAATATAAGGGAAAATAGTAGGAGAACATGGACTGGGAGAAAGGAATGAAAGAGGACACCGCCCAATAGCATGTTGCACTGACCGTAATTTAATCTCCGCAAATGCATTATTCAAGAATCATGATAGAAGATTGTATACTAAAAAAAATCTGAAGACAGTTGAAGCTTTCAGAGTGATTATGTAATGATAAGACAGAGATTTCGAAACCAGATTTTAAAATTTTAAGATACTTCCAGGGCCAGATGTGGATTTTAATCATTACATATTGGATCTGAACTGCAGATTAAAATTGAAGAAAGTGCATAAAGGTAGGAAATCAAGGAGTTAGGACCTGGATAAATTGGAGGAACCGGAAGCTGTTGAGAGTTTCAGAGAGAGCATTAGATAATGTTGGACTGAAGATGGGGAAAGTACTGCAATAGAAGATGAATGGGTAGCTTTGAGTTACAGAACATGAAAAGCGACAGAGGATCACACAGGCATCTGAGTAGAAACACTCGGATAACACAGGAGTTATTGATTTTAATTGATGAATGGAGAAAATATGAAAATGCAACAAATGAAGCAGGTGAAAGGGAATAAGGGGGTCAAAAAATAGACTGGCAGAAAGTATAAAATGGCTAAGCGTGAATGTCTAGAGGTTAATTGCAAGGCTAGAAATACGCATAACAAGTGGAAAGATAAGTGCCGCCTTTAGGGAAATTAAGAGAGACATGTGGAGAAAAGCAGACGTCTGAAATCAAGAGCTCAAATGGCAAGGCAGTACTAAGCAAAGAAGGGAAACCTGGAACATGAAAAGCATATATAGAAAGCCTGTATAAGTGAAACAAACTCGACAATAATATTATACGAAGAGAAGACATTGGAGATGTGATACTGTGAGAAGAATTTGACAGAGCACCGAAACAAGGGCTTTGTAGCGAACGGCATTCCCTCGAATTACGAAATTATTCTACCTCGTGTGTAAGATATTTGAGACAGGTGAAATACTCTCACAGTTCAGAGAGAATGTAATTACCCCAATTCAAAAACAAAGTCAGGTGCTGACAGTCCAAAATACTATCGAAGCATCAGTTCCAAAATATCGACACGAATTATTTAGAAAAAAAGGGAAAAAGTGCTAGAGGACAAGCTCAGGAAAGATCAGTTTGGGTTCCAGAGAGATGTGGGAACGATAATCCTTAAATACAGAAGGTGCAGAGATAATTCCATTCGTAGTACAAGAAAAGAGTAATAAGTAATGTCGAAGATATTAGAAAGGCTAGCGGGTAGCTATGAAGTAGAGGATGGGAATAACCATTAATGCAGCGAGCACAAAATTATGCCCAAAAAGTAGACGACATTGAAGATCTTTTGAAAGAATTACAGTATAACAAATAATCATTTACCGAGTCACAAAAGTGTGCAACAGGGGAAAACTAACAGACCGTTGCAATATCCAATAAATCGTTATACTGACAATAGAGTAATTCACACAAATGCAGTTAGGATTGATAACTGACGATAAAATTAAATATCGTTCTCAACTTACACGGATTTTGATTTAAAATAAATAATGTTTATTAATTGTTTTTATTGTTCAACTAACCCAACATACCTCAATGTTTTGTGAACCTACTGTTCAGAGCAGCCCACTGCACTATTAACTAGTTCTCGCAAACTAAGAAAAGTCTGACACTGGCTAATTGATAAAAAATTATCAAAAGTCCAGAAAGCTCACACTAACTCATAAGGATATTTATAAGTTCAGGAAATATTCCCCGTAAAATTTCTGATTTTTCAGTGCTGAGGTGCGTGAATATACAAATCCCCAAAATATTGCTTATAAAAATTCCATACACTTTGAAGGTTGCAGTTCATTTGTTGAGATATGCAATATGCATGTCCGCTCTCTTCCAGGACTCCAAATCAACTGCTGCTATGTGAGATGCCCACTGGCTATTTATGCATTTGGTCTCTCATTGCACAAGTTGCCATACATTTATTTCTCATGCATTTCTTAAACATTTAACTTTTATTTAACTTACATATATTACACATCTTTATATACCGAAATTTCCTCAGTTTTCTAATGCTGTCTTCAGCTTTTTGTTGACATTCTGCTAATTATGATAGTTATTCCATGATACTTTTCTGTAGAAAAATTGCAAACATATTGAAATAGATACACTTATGGGTAGATACCTTAGTCTAGTTTACCATACCGCTGATACTTTAATTAATTTTCTGTTTATTTCATGTGAAAACAACATTTCTATGCCTTGGAATTCACAATCTGGCTTACAGTTCAATGTATGTAATACATACAAAAATGCAATTAGTACGTTCTGATAAAGTTCCGGAAACACCATCCATGAGGAAGTAGTGTTTTTAAAAATCGTCCAAGGCGTTAAACATTTATCAATTTTAACGCTAAATTAATTTTAGAATTTTTGATAATAGCATAAGAACTACTGGTCCGGTCGAGCCCGCATTTAAACGTTCATACCTGCCTTATTTTTACTTTTATTTGATGTGCTTTGTTATTTTCTAGCTGTATCAGTTCAGATGTTATTGACTGTTCAGTGAGCATCGCAGTCCTATGTACGGGGTCCAAGGCGTCTTTTCACTGGTCCGCGCGGCCCCCCCGTCAGAGGTTAGAGTCCACGGTCGGGAATGGGTGTGTGTGTGTCGTCCTTGGCGTAAGTTAGTTTAAGTTAGATTAAGTAGTGTGTAAGCTTAGGGACCGATGACCTCAGCAGTTTGGTCCCATAAGACCTTGCCACAAATTTCCAAAAATTTCCCTTATGTCCTCCATAAAGATTGCCCCACCAGGACCTCTCAAAAGGGTGAGCGCGGCGGGATATTTCAGACGCCGTGTCAAATCACCATTGCACGTGATACACTCCTGCACTCGTGGTATGTCTCATTCTACCGCTTCCGACAATCGACGAGTGTGAAATCTGTCATCCGCTGAGTTAAGTGACTCAAACCTCGCAGCCACTTCCTGGCTAACGCTGTGGCCCTGGCGTAGATCTCTGAGTTCAGTCCGCTGTGGAAACCACGACCCCACAGCTGTCAAATACAGTCTAAGACAAGAAAAAAACGAAAGATGAAACAGGAAATATCCAAATAGGACGGAAATCGGTAGCTGTGATGTACATGTATATGCCAACAATTGACTAGAATTTCAGAAAAATTCGATGATTTACAAATTGAGCAAGTCAATAATGGATTGGTCCACCTCTGGTCCTTATGCAAGCAGGTACTCGGTTTGGCGTTGATTAACGGTGTTGCTGGATGTCCTCCAGAGGGATGATGATGATGATGATGACGATAATGATGATGAGGTCTCATACTCCAAGGAGCGTAGGGAGACCCACACCGCTGACTAGGCAAGGTCCTAGCGGAGGTGGTTTGCCATTGCCTTCCTCCGACCGTAATGGGGATGAATGATGATGATGTAGACAACACAACACCCAGACATCTCGAGGCAGAGAAAATCCCTGACCCCGCCGGGATTCGAACCCAGGACCCCATGCGCGGGAAGCGAGAACGGTACCGCAAGGCGACGGGCTGCGGTCCAGAGGGATACCATGCCCAATTCTATCCAATTGGCGCGTTAGATTGTCAAAAACGTGAGCTGCTTCGAGACCCGTAACATTCCAAACGTTCTCAGTTGGGGAGAGATCCGACCTTGCTGGCCAAGGTAAGATTTAGCAAGCACGAAGGCAAGGAGTAGAAATCTCGCCGTATGCGGACTTGCATGAAGGGCAACAAAACAGGGTGTAGAATATCGTCGAAGTACCGCTGTGCTGTAATGGTACCTAAAGGTACCACGAATGGCCACCACAGGGGTCCTGCTATGAAATGAAGTAGCACCCCCGCCCATCACTCTTGTCTGTCAGGCCGCATGGCGGACGACAGCCGCATTGGTCTCCCACTGCTGTCTAGGGCGTCTCCAGACACTTCTGCGCTGACCATCGGGGATCAGTTCGAAGTGTGGACTCGTCACTCAAGACATTTATACTCCAGTCAATGACATTCTAGGCCGAAGACGTGTTTGGAGATGCCTCTGGCAGTGGTTAGCTACGAGGGTGAGTCAAATGAAAACCTCAAATTTGTAATAACAAATCGAAATATCTCGGCGTTGTCCGGTAAGTTGGTAAGCGTGCTACAAACAGCGTACAGAATGGCCTGTAGGTGGCAGCATAGTGCAGGTGCACACATACCGTCGCAGTATGCAAGATCCCCTCGCTTCTAAACTGATACTGTTATTACTCAGCTGAGCCGCGAGTCCGTAGAGGGTTGTATATGTGACGTACAGTATAACTGGTCAGCTTTCCACCCGGAATTTGAGAGTGTAACTCGGACCTTCCTTAATCCGCCTTGGTGGGTCGTGTCGTCGGATTTCCTCCTACCTGTGCGCAGTGCAGCTCTCGTAAATGTCGTCCCGTGCAGATTCTTCATTGACGCACTGGATGTCTCTGTAGGTAGAAGCTAATTATCTGAAATTGCTGACGATCAATTATGGCGTAACTATTTACTCTAAATTAGCATTCAGAATGCCGTAATATCACTTTTATTCCTATTAGATCAATAATGAAACACCCATGTCACAAACTACTCGTAACCGATAGTATGGCTACACATCGAACAAGACAGAAAGAGCTCTTAACGACGACTGCCGACTTTGGCGCGCAGTCTGTTACTAGTTTCGTCACAGTTCGTGGACTTCCGATCAAGTTCGTACTTATGCATTTGTTAATGAACGGGTGTGAATTTTGAGGCAAAATTATGATAAATAGTTTTAAACATCCAGAGGCTCCTCCTAATATTCATGTTGTCATAAATTACTTTAATTATTAAATATAAATAAACAAAATCGGTGACTTTGGCGACAAGATGGCGGTACTTCCCGTCATGTATATTTCCCAGGCTGACGCTTGTTGCTACGGTCCAGCGCCGAGCCCCACCCCACTACGCGCGACATATGGTCGCTTCGTCACCTAGCCAGTCAGCGTGGGAAATGCTCTCCGACTCATGGCCGGCTACGGACTACACCACTTCCAAACTATCGTGAATACATCAATAAGAGACAATAATTTATTAAAACTGGTAAAAATGTCTTCCTCATTTAAGAGGCACCTTACAAGTATCAGTATAAAGATGGCCGCCCCAATTGCGACTTGCACCAGGGAAGAACAGCGTTCTGTTATTCCGCTTTTGCGTAGTGAAGGTGTGAAACCTATTGAAATTCATCGACGAATGAAGGTTCAGTACGGTGATGCATGTTTGTCACAGCAGCAAGTCTACGAATGGAGCAGGAAGTTCGCAAATGGTGTGACTTCAGCGGAAGATGCTCTTGGTCCAGATCAGGGACAACGAGTTGTGACTCCAGAGAACATTGCAGCAGTTGAAGCCATAGTGAAGGAAAACCGCCGAGTGACACTGAATGACATTGCAGCATGTTTACAGATCACTCATGGGTGAGCACGCCACATTGTGCATGATGTGCTGCAGTTTCTCAAAGTGTCTGCAAGATGGGTGCCACGGCAGCTGATTCCTGAAATGAGAGAACGACGTGTTGATGCTTGTGAAGAACTTCTTCGGCACTCTGAACGAGAAGGTGATGGCTTCCTTGCAAGAATCGTTACTGGGGACGAAACCTGGGTTCACTTCCACCAACCGGAAACGAAGAGAGCGAACAAGGAATGGCGAAAATCCTCATCACCAAAACCAAAGAAGTTTCGAACAGAATCAGCAGCAGGGAAGGTTATGCTGACTCTCTTTTGGGACGAAAAAGGCGTCATTTTGGAGCATTACACGCCTAGAGGGACCACTGTCACCAGTGCATCATACACACATCTCTTAAAAGGTAATCTGCGGCCTGCAATCAAATCAAAGCGACGTGGGTTGCTGTCAGCAGGTGTCCTTTTGCAACATGACAATGCAGTGCCCCACAGTGCCCGTACAACAGTTGGAACAATCACAGACCTGCATTTTGATTATCTTTCTCATCCACCATAAGACGTGCAGATTGGACACAATTAGGCACGATATTCCTCGGGAGAACGTCCAACAAGTCTGTCAGTCCCTGCCAAGCCCTATAAATGCTTGCATAATGGCGAGAAATGAACCAACGCGTTATTGACTTGCTCAACTTGTGAAGCTCTTTCTCCTGAATAAATCATCCAATTCCTATGAAATTGTAATCGTTTGTTTGTCTGTATACGTACATCACTTCTAACGATTTCCATCCTATTCAAGTAATTCCTTTGTGGTGCATCTTTTATTTGTCTTAGAGGTACATCGAGCGCTCAGCCTTCATCTCTTTTTAAAAGTTCCGCCGTTTAGCATCATCTTGCTGTTGCATCACGACAACCTCCACTTGCTGCTCCATGCACACACTAAAAACATTATGATGCAAGCAGCATCAAACGTTGTATCAACTGCAGCAACTCATATCGCACAAAAACATTCTCACATCTAATCATCTCTTGGAGATAACTGTCCAGTTCTATTAGGAAAATATTTTTATGACAACCACGCAAAGAAAACAATGTTTTCTCGGGTTTCTAGATAACGCTTTATAATTATTTCAGAATGCCGTCATGTTTTTGGACAAAGATAATGCTTTATCTTGTGAAACCTACAACACTCTAACGCCTACAAACAGAGGAAATAATTAACGACGAATTCTTTGGATTTATTTGCTCAAATGCCCTAACCAGATTCACAATTGATAAACAAATATCTGTCAAAATTGTTTTGATTACATGATACAAAAATGCATTGAAATACCTTGATGATTACTTTGATTTATCGGAAAATAATAATTTGGCAGTAATGCGAATATTTGCTTTGGAAAATACATTTATATACGAGGATGTGACTGTGTATTGCGATAAATTATCACTCATCAAACTCAGATATTGACGAACTTTATAATGAGTTCTGCAGTATTAAGGAAATTGTAAATAAAACTACAGAGGGGCCTAAAGAAGCACCAGTATCAAATGAAAAAAATCTCCCTATGAAACTTAGCATGAACTATTTCAGAATTCTAGCATACCGAACTGATTAAAGATTTTCCAGTTTATTGTGTCAGTTCCATGTTCTAACGCCATTGCTGAGAGGGAATTTTTGCTTTTTGGAAACGCTTGAACTGATTCAAGAAATAGACTGAGTGTTGAACGCCTTAAGGCGGAACTGCAAGTAAAAATTTACTTCCTGTAGAATTACAAAGGTTTTTCAATTACGTTTTGAAGAATAAAAAATTGCTCAAATGTGCCAAGTCCCAAGACAAGAACTCCTTTAAAAAAATCTTATTGACTGAGCAAAATGCCTTATTTAGCGATTTGTGTTAAAATTTTTTGTGATGATTACTTTGTAATAGAGAAGAGTTTATTTTGTTAATTTTGTTTCAGATTTTAAATACTTCTGGTCAAAAATGATTACAGTTCTTTTTCTCTCGTTTCTGTACATTTCGAGGCAGGTCCCATTTTTTTCTCAAGTCCCGCGCATACATTTGTGGTTTCCCACATATCCGTGACAACAGTTGGCAACCCTTGGCATTGGGGGTCGAGTTTAATAACATTGGAAATCCCTTTTCGAGACGAAGAATTTTTATTACAACCTTTTTTCATCCGGGCTGTAGTGTCCCATATATCTCCAGAAACTATTTTCCACCCCGTATTGGCGTATGTACATTCAGAGGCATATGTGGATACTGTTTGCGAAACTAATTGTGAATGGAGTTAGTAGCACAGAAGTGATAAATTAATAAATTTAAACTTAATGCATAGTGAGAATATTTTTACGCTTCTCATTGTTTACGATGTCCTGTCTGCCAAACTACGATAGAATCTAACCTCCCCCCACCCACAGCGATATTTGCATGACAGTATGGGATATGTGCGCCAAGTTTGGCACACATACACAAATCCATTTTTATAATACCATGTATGGATTTGAGTGTCTGTACAAATAAAGCCAAACAATAAACAGAAACATAGTAAACCAATGCCTCGAGCATCGAGTTTTTCTGTGTGAATGCACATTAACAATCTATGTAACATAATAAAATAAATTCAGTTTTACGTGACCATCATGACACAATCAGCCCTTAAACTACTTCCGTTCTTTTTAATTTGTATCTAATCAAACATGCTATATTTTATCGATGCACTTTTATTATATCTTTTGAAATACAAGAACAGTTTCGCAATACCTTTCGCTGTTTTCTTTCGTACCTTTCGAGGTTGTTACACGTTGTAGCTGTTTTTCAAGATATTCTTTCGCTCTGACGACAGTAAAATCACACATGCAACAAGTAAAAACGCCCTACTATCCAAAACATCTGCAGCAGCAATGTAGGAGTCGAGAAAACCATTTTGAAGCACACTACTGGTTTTGGGGGGGGGGGGGGGAGGAAATTAATTCTCCGCTGTTAATGGTTTAAGGCGGGGTACATTGTTACCACTGAAGCCGAACCAAAATGGTGTCGTCAATTAATTATTCCACTCAGCCGCCTCCCGAGCATTAAATTGTGTACCAGTTCTATCGATGTACCTACAATGTACACTGAATACGAGCTAGCTGATGGGTGTAAGAGTCAATCTTTTCGTGGTTAGTTCCTTTTCACCCTAGAGATAGACAGTTATAAGTACTCCCCGAGCAAGGATCCACATAAATGTGACGATTAAATAAGTACCAAACACAACAAGAGTTACTTACTCGCCGACAACGTCAACTGGCGCCACTAGTTCTTGGATGGTCACGGAGGTCGAATTCTCAGACGGCAAGGTGACGAGCTTAAGATATTCTCTAGGCTTTGTCGTGCCGACCTGAAACATCAAGACATATATGGAGAATTCTTAGTAAAAATCGAAAATTGTGTATGCCTACTGACATATGGGTGCTGCGACAGTGAAGCACTGGAATTACAGGTAACCGCATGAAATTTAAATGTGCATTATTCGCGTTCAATACTGTGTCGGTTACTGCTATCAAAATTATTACGAACGCAGAAGTTATTAACTGCCTCGCAGGTGCTTAGACCGAATACCCAAAACTTGCTACTAACCTCCAGACAATCAACTCACCTCTGTGCACCCAAACTTATAATCCAGTGTTTTGAAAGGGCGATAAACTGACAGTGACTTGATCCACAAGATTTTGGGGCTGCAGCCGCAGAAATCCCATTTCTCTAAATAACGTTTACGCCGTATAACTTACGCCCAGCAACTGTCCATGTTGTCTCATGTAAAGGAGGTTGTTAGCACCTATATGCAAAGTCAGTTTAAGAAAAACATAACCCAATTGCCAGTAACATTAATTTGGTCACTCAACGACATATGTGTGCTTTGGAGCTCGTACGTTAATCACACTTTTGGTTTTTCTACAAACTCATAAGTATCAATTTCCTTACGACTGCTATAACTGCCTCCTGGTCACTCAAAGAAATGAGTCCAGAGATGGCAAAGGACTTGGAAGAGCAGTTAAATGGCTAGTGTTTTGAAAAGAGGTTATAAGATTCAAATCAACAAAAGTAATAAGAGGGGTAATAGAATATACTCGAATTACATCAGGCAATGCTGAAGGAATTATGTTAGAAAATGAAACACTAGAAGTAGTGGATGAGTGTTGCTATTTGGGCAACAAAATAACTGATGGTGGCTGAAGCAGACAACAACGAATATAAATTTAAAAGTTAGAAAGTCTGAAAGTATTTGGAGTATAGCGTTGTACAGAAGTGAAACAGTTGCGATAAGAAGAGAATAGAGGCTTCTGAAATGTGGCGCTACAGAGGAATGCTGAAGATTAGATGGGTAAAAACTAATTAAGAGGTACTGAACCGAACTGGAAGAAAAGATATTTATGGCAGTGCCTGACTAAAGGAAGGAGTCAGTTGAAAGGACACATCCTGATGGATGGAGGAATCGTCAGTAGGCTAACACAGGAAAGCGTCGAGGATAAGAACTGTAGAAGAGGCAACCAAGGCTTTAATGTAGTAGCCAGGTTCAAATGGATGCACCTTGCAGTACTGAAGCGTGCAGAGATGCATTAAACCAGTCTTTGGGCGAGAATGATAGATCGGTCGAGTTCTACTTTACGTGGTTCTTTGAGAACGATTGTTGCTCGTCAAGTTCAAGACAATTTAGGGGCGGCATTGCGAAGACAGTGTCAACCACCACCTACGTGCGTCCTCCTGTAGGACAGAAGACTTCTTTGCATATGTCTTTGAGCATCAAATGGCATCAACAGCAAAAGGGGAAAAAAATAGACATAGGAAGAATTGTGAAGTGTGAAGACTTCCTTCTCCTATACAGGGTGTTTCGGAAGTAATGGTCAATAATTCACACATGGAGAGTACAAGCCAAAAGTAGCTAAAACGCTTCAATAAACATTGGTCCACAAATCAACCGTTGTCGCGATACAACACATTTTCTGTTGCAGTCAGTCAGTGTCATGAAAAACTGGCATCCATAAATGTTAAAGTAGGTGTTCGAAATGTGTCTGAATGTAACATTGAACTCGTCTCTGAAATAAGTTGCGAATCCTCTCAGGCAGTCCTGGGGAATTCTATAAATGCTGGAAGTCTGCTTCAATTCGCAACCGTAATCTCCTCAAGAGACTTGACCTCGGTAACGTAGACCAGGTTTTTGACTCCACACACAGAAATCTATGGGATTTAATTCCGGAGACCTTGGCGGCCATGGCATAGGCCCTCTTCTACCTATCGAGTGTTGACCATACGTCCGAACTAGAAGGCGGCGCACTCGTAAATGAAAATGTGCTGTAACGTCATCATGCATGTACCACATGTTCAGGCGTTGGTTCAGTGGAATTGCATCAGGAAGTGCAGTCTGCAGAAACCACATGTACTGCTGTCCGGTTAGTCTCTGTGGTAGGAAGTGTGATCGAATTATGCCGTCTCCGAGCAGTCCAGCCCGGATGTTAAAAGAAGATCGCAGCTAATGGCGTGATGTGTGTGTTGCATTACGATTGACATCGACCGAAATGTGACAGTTACGGTAGATAAAAATACCGTTACGGGTAAATCCAGCCTCATACGTGAACAGAATACTGTTTACAAACAGGGGATTCAGGGTACACTGCTGTTGCACCCATTGACAGAAATTCTCTCTAGAAGGTTGAAACACGTATGTATCGCAGCAGCGATGGCGAGGCATTGTAGCATCTGTGACCAGAGAGTATGCGCTTGACCGCGCGAGTGTTGCGAGCGGTTCTCAGTCAGTAGTGGTCTTTGCGAGTTAGTTGTCGCTATGCAGAGTAGCAGTCAGTCAGTCGTTGCGAGTCTGTAGCTCTGTCTAGTTGAGAGCAGTACTCAGTCTGTAGTCGTCATGCAGAGCGGTCGGTCAGTAGTAGCAGCCCCGTGCGGTTGTGTGATGTAGGCGGTCGGCAACAATGGTCAAGATGAGGAATAAGGTATACTGTTAATTAACATAATCATTAGATAATGAAAAATTTTATTTATTGTAATTATTCTCCAACAAGTCTCCCAATAATAATTTTTTTATTTCAAAAGCATTTTCTCAAAAATTTAATTTTTTATTGAACTCAAGACTTCGTTGCACTTCCCATTTCATTCCACTTCTTTTGAAGAAAAATTCCACTAAAATCACAAAAAAAGAGAATATTATTATTTGCAATGCAGTTCCTCCAAGCGGTGCGCAACAACAAGAGCAGATATGTGACATCCATTTATTCTGAGGTAAGACTTTAATTCTGATTGTTTTACACAGGGCCAAAGACCGATATTTCGGTTTAATTGAATTTTCTTGTCACTGAATGGACTTTAATTTTTTGAAGGATTTATAATTGAGTCAGATTGCGAATTTCACATTTGTTGCCATTGTCAGTACATTTGATTGTGGGCAGGTTACGCATAGAGCCATGTCCATCAGCATTTCTAATTAGTATCGTCATTTTCTTTTAAAATTTTTGTGGGGAGGTTACACTTGGCTCCCATTTCTATTAAGTATTGCTGTATTATCTTTTAAAAAAATTGCGGTGGGGAGGTTACACTTGGCGACACCCAGTCCAGGATCGTATTTCGTTGAGAGTCTTTTGAGCGACAGTCAGATATCTGCTCTTATTTGCTTAGATAATTAGGATTTGGCGCAACGCTTTTAATAATATTGTGACTTTCTTTCTACAGGTCAACGGCAATTTGCTGCTTTGTTGTATTTGTGTGTTGCTTTTGCATTGTGCTTATTTGTTTTGTGAAAAATTTTGACTATTGTAAAAATGCCGCGAAAGACTGTGAATAGTGTATCGCGAAGTATTGTGAATGAAATTACCGACTTAAACAACGTGACCGATAGTAATTGTGATACGCAACGTAATGATGACAATCCTGCGTTCACTAACAATCAGTGCATTCCAACCACTAATGATGACTTTCACCTTAATGATGAACAAACGAACTCAATTGTCTCGTCTGTTAACTTGACGACAATTGATGACGCAGAATGCTCTATTGTAATGAGCGCTGCAGAGCTTAACACACCCGATTTGGAGAATTCAAGTAACATACAAACAAATTTTTCGAATGAAAATGGTCAGTGTAGTGAAAGTACGACGGATTTATTTAATTCCGAAATAACGTCTGACAATGTACATCCGACTGACAAACCTTTTTGTAAATCTCAGAATAACCAAATGGTTACAGTAAGCGAGAGAGTTCCAGATCCACCACTAAACAGCACAGAGAGTATAAACGCTAACTTTGGCTTTGAACAAATTATGGTAAGATTGCTACAACAACAGAGTGAAAATTTCAAACAGTTTAATGAAAGATTTAATAAAATCGATGAAAATTTCAAACAACAGAACGAAAAACTTGACAATAATGATGAAAATTTCAAACAACTTAGGGAACAGAACAGGCAGCTTAGTGAACAAATTAGAGACGTTGCCGCGCAGTGCCATGACACTAAGGAACAGTTGCGCGTGGAAATTGAGGCGTGTTCACAAAAAAACAGCGAAGAAATTAAATCTGTTGCGCAAGAATTAAGAGAAATGCAAACAGTCGCAACAGAAACACTCAGAGACGAAATTAGCGGAGTCGCTAAACAATGCTCTGAAAAAGCTACACAATTACGGGACGAGTTCAAAGCTATGACGGTAGAACTTTCGCGCACAGTGGACGCGAAGATAGACGCGAAATTCGAACAGCAGAACACTCAGATTAACGAGCGCTTTAATCAGCACATACAGAACAGTGATACGCGTTTCCGCAGATTTATTCAAGATCAAAACAAAGTAAAACGACAAGTCATGGAAACAATCACTGCACAAAGACAAGAGGACAAACGTAAAATGTTTGCGAAAGCGAAGACGTATGTAGATAATAATATTACTACAGTGTCCGGCAAAATTAATACCTTAGAACAGTTGAACGCGGAATTAAGGGATGAAATTTCTGATCTTAAATCAAAAACAGATACACACACAGTAAATATTCAAACAGTGACAGATAGATTCGAACAACTAGATCTAACACAGGATTGCGATGTCATCAAAGCTGATGTTAAAAAACTGAGCGAAACTACGCGCAAGTTGCAAAAACAGATTAATGCGTCTGATTCTAAAACCGATGATCAGGTTAAAATACTGACTGAAAAATGTGATGAATTGGCCAGTCGTATTGATGTTATAGAAAATACTAATGACAATAAATCAGACGATACTGCACCGGTTTCTTTTATCCAAACACCTGAATTTCAAAATTTACAGCTGACAATTAATGAAATCGATTCATCTAACAACACGTTACGTCGGAAGTTATCAAATTTACAACAAGAAGTAACAGAGATGAAAAACATGTCAGTTAATAACATACCACAACAGACGCCACTTTATGAACATTTGTCAGACTCACGCAGCGTGTATAATGTGAGCAATTTACAGCAACTACGCGACTTAAAATCCGAAAAGCCACGCGAATTAAAATCTGAAAAGCTACGCAACTTGAAAACCGAAATGACAGAGACGAACAGATTCACACACAAACCCGAACGTGTTCTCAAATTCAGTGACGAGAACGTTGATAATAAGCAGTTTGCATTTGTAAGAAAATGTAAGGAATTTAATAATGGCAGAACACAGATACACGATTTGCACTGTATACGACAATTTATTTTTGTACTTTCACCGCTATTATCTGTAATGGAGAAACTAGCTTTGAACCTGAAGCGACAATTTGCTATTGTATTTTCATCAGCATTACGTATTATGCAGAAACTGGAATTAGCAAGAATACAGCGATTTACTTTTGGAATTTTACCGCTATTGCTTGCAACGCAAAAGCTAAAAATTATTTGCAGTGCGTAAAAGACCTCAGGGGATTCATTACGCTTTAATGAATATGTGCCGTAGCGAGCATAGGGCCCCGAGCTGTAGTAGTGCTGTTTCATCTTTAGTTTTCTGCACTGCTGCCTTTTCTTCTACTATCCTTTATATCTATCCAAACTGCTCTTTAACTATTGCTCTACCTAGTATTAAGAAACGTATGTAATGAAAACCGGATACGACAAATCTTTTACCGAATGTGACAATTTTCATTAGGCACTCCAGAATCACGAGAACTTAAATAACAGATAAAAATCGTAATCATCAGTATGTGTAAAATTAACAGCAAACGCATTTTTTTTTGTAACAATAGACGTTTTTCACCGCAACAGCATGAAAGTCAACCGCTTAGCATACCTAACCAACAATGCAGTCTACAAGGTCAACCAAACTTTAATGTTTCGCCGCGTGCACGTATAGTCCTAGCTCCAACAAATAGTAACGCATGGCAGCAAAGAAATAACTACGTACAGATAACACACTATTTCAACTAGTATCGCAATGCGCCGTATAGAAATTACTATCATGACAGACGTAAAAAAATGATGAGCACAATTTTCAGCGTACATTTAATAACAGTCGATATTATGAGCAGCAAGAACATTAGCAACAACATATTATCACGAATAAAACAGACAATAGGTGTCATCGATAGCGTAATACGTCAGTAAGAAATAACAGAGCAGTTCAAATAGTCGAAATGCCACAGCATCCTCCCGTAAATAATAGTACGTACGACAGAATTTCACCAGACACAGTACAGGTTTTATATTACAGTAACGCAAACATTACTTTTGACACGCAGAATTTTGCTCACGAGAATGTTATTTGAAGCATGCTTTGTTGAATGCTCCACTATTATCGCACCCAGATCTTACTAGAAATTTTTCCATTGCCACCGACAGTTCCAACACCGCTTTAGGTGTACATATTTTTCAGGAAATTGAAGAAGATGGTTCTACAGTAATTAAAAACATCGCATTTGCAAGTCGCATTTTGTCACCTGCTGAACGAAATTATTCCGTCACAGAACTGGAAACATTATGTGTTGTATGGGCTTTCACGAGATTTAGGCATTTTCTTTACGGCAGACATACCACCGTCTACACAGACCATAGAGCGATACAATTTTTACTTTCAGCTAAATTCACTCACGACAGGTTAAGCAGATGGAAACTATATTTACAGGAATTTAATTTTACAATAGTTCACATTCCCGGTACGCAAAATGTTATAGCAGACGCACTATCGCGTTCTCTCAGTAACAATCAGCAAGACGTAGCAACCAACTTCTGCAAAGCAAATTTCAGTGTCATGTGCATTCAGCAGGTTGCATTTGAAAATTTTATTTCATCGTCATTACAGGACATAGCACAAGAACAAAATAAGGACAATGTGTGGAAAGAAATTAAACACCTTTGGCAAGATAGGAAAAATGTTACGATTAGGAACCACTACACTGTACGCAATGACATTCTGTTTCGCCGCTCTCATCCTGACAGCAACATTTGGTTATTATGCATTCCTGACGAACTGGTTAACAAACTAATTTGGTACACTCATTTAAGTTACGCACATTACGGAGCACGAAAATGTTTTCTTATACTGAGACAGAACTGTTATTTTACCAACATGGAAAAACGTATACGACGAGTTTTAGCGTCTTGTAAAATTTGCCAGAAAGCTAAATCAGACACCACTTCACATATTCCTCCTTTATATCCCATTATACCTGTGAAATTAAGACACATGGCCGCAGTAGATATTTTTGGTCCGATTCCGAGAACTAACAGAGGTTTTTGCTACATTTTTGTCGCTGTTGAGCTCACTTCAAAATTTGTTACTTTCACTCCGTTACGCAAGCTACTGCTAAAACTGTTTCGAAAGCATTTGTAAAACATTTTCTATTTCATGTAGGGCATGTAATGAAAGTAATTTCTGATAATGGATCTCAATTTCGTAGTAGTGTATGGACACGCATGTTACGAGCTAGAAACATTTCTCCGATCTATATATCCAAGTACCACGCTTCTTCGAACCCTTGTGAAAGATTAATGAAGGAAATTGGTAAGCTGTGCAGAATATACTGCCACAAAAGACATTGATTGGGATACACACATACTCTCATTCCAAGATGTAATTAATTCCATTCCAAATGAATCCACTATGCTATCTCCGACTGTTATACTGAAAAACGTTGAACCACCGAACAAAATTAAAGAATTAATAGAATTCCCCAAAAATCGTCGCCTACGACACCACGAAATAATTGACATTGCGCTGAACAACATCAAACGTGCCGCAGAGCGCCGGAGAAGACAGCAAAAACAGGTTTGTACACGCCGCGACTTTCACGTTGGACAGAAGATATTAGTACGTACACACTATTTATCCAGCAAATTAAAAGGTAAGTGCAGTAAATTTGAACTTCTATACGCAGGTCCGTATCGGATTCGCAGTATCCCTCACCCCAATGTTGTACACGTCGAAACTTTGAGAACCAGAAAATCGAAAGGCAATCACCATATCTCAAACATTAAACCGTTTATTGAGTGAAACCACTGTATGATTCAACACACTATGATGCCATTTACTAATGCAATTAATTCACGTGACTAATTACTGATGATTATCGTATTTTTTCTTGGCAAGTGCCCGGCAAGGTAAGGTTAGCAGGTCGCTCTTCTTGTCGTTACACATCAGACCGTGCATATTTTTCCAGATGAATTTACACATTTACGACTATTTCTGCAATTATATTTATGTGACTACTTATTGATGATTATCGTATTTTTTTTCTTGGCAAGTGCCCGGCAAGGTAAGGTTAGCAGGTCGCTTTTCTTGTCGTTACACATCAGACCGTGCATATTTTTCCAGATGAATTTACACATTTACGACTATTTCTGCAATTATATTTATGTGACTACTTATTGATGATTATCGTATTTTTTTTTCTTGGCAAGTGCCCGGCAAGGTAAGGTTAGCAGGTCGCTTTTCTTGTCGTTACACATCAGACCGTGCACATTTTCCATTTTTTTGTGTATATGACTGTACTCCAGTTTTGTTTGTATGCACTATGAAATAGTTAAGATATAACACACACCAGTCGACTTTGACATTTTTTTTTTTTGCCTTATGACATCTCAACATCGTGACTGTTTCACATTTTTTTTGCTACTGCATTGTATTATTCTGTGTACATTTTTTCGCATCCGAACACTGTCAATGTCTTGGACATATTACGTTTTCTGTCATGTTATGCTGTATGGTTAATTGTGTCACCATAAACCAGTCATTATTTAGTGGGTATAGGATTTAAATGCAAGACATTAATCTTTGTTCATCAATTTCAGAAAGGAATGATGATTCTAAGAAATAAATTTAACATAAATGGGAATTTCACCTACGGAATAAACGAAAGGAGATGCAATAACTTTATGAGGAAGAGTAAAGGGATCAGGATTAACAAGCATTAACAAGACTATACTATACTCATCACAGAATAGCAGTCTTAACTAATTTTTTCTTTCAGAATACAAGGTGATTGATGCAGGCTGTCAGAGAGAACTACACATCTTATTTTTAGTGATGAAATATGCTAGAGATAAGGAATAGTTAGGTAATGAGTAATGAAGTGATTTTTTTGCAGATGATAGTGAATACTGATGAATAATGATGAAGGAAATGGTATTATGAATAATGAAGTTTTTCTCTACAGGTGATGATAATGGTGAAGTTATGATGATATGGATAATGAAGTTTTTTTTCTTTATGCCACGTAGTTATTTAAGTTTTTGTTGCGGTTTGCTTTGACAGCAGGTGTTACATTGCATAGTAGGATGACGGAAAGTTTTGGAAAGGACAGCTATGGAACACATTTTATACACATTTCACTACTTGTTAATTCGAAGTTCACTACTTTTCAGCATAGTGTGCGTTTCTTCTTTCAGGTCAATAATCCGTTTTTGTATTTTTTCCAGGAGAAGTTTTTCATGACACTTACTAAACCTGTTACTTATTATACCTGTTCTAGTACTTGCATTTTTATATTTTTTACCCATTTGTGTTTATCATTTATAAATGTGATCACATGTACTGCCTTGTTACATAATCTTGCTACAGCTGACTCATGACGAATGACGTTACCTATCCTCATTTGCAGCAATAGGTCAAAAGCAAAAAGTATTATGCCTCAGCAATTAATTATCGATCCCAACGCAATGCATTGCTACCAAAAAAAAATGTATTACCAATCCCACATAATGTCACTAGTTTATGATAATTCTGAATAATACTGATCAACTCTGAATAGCATGTCACTCGAGTAATGACCTCTTAATGAGACTATATTCAAAATAATGCTTTGTCACTAGCTAATAACTGCCACTGTTTATTGTAATGCCTGTGATTACTAATGATTTGACTGTAATTAACTGATTTTTAATAATGACTTTGTAATGATCTGAATAATACTGAATGATGAACTATGTTTTATTCTATTCAATACTTGATGGCCACTGAGTGCCAATAATTAATGTCACTCCACGAATTGTTATTAATTATGCCATTGATTAGCTCTTGTTTCCAATGTTGATACTTTGTAATTTGAAATGAATGTGACTGTTTCATAATGCTTTGTAATTAGGAAAAGACTAATGATTCTTAATAGATTGGAATGACACATAATTAATTAACTATGGTACTGTTTAATAATGCTTTGTAATTAATTAAGGCTAATAATTCTTAGTATATTGAAATGACAAATGATTAATTAATTAACTGTAATTAGACAAATGATTAATTAACGACAAATGATTAATTAACTGTAATTAGACAAATGATTAATTAACGACAAATGATTAATTAACTGTAATTATACAAATGATTAATTAACTGTAATTAGACAAATGATTAATTAACGACAAATGATTAATTAACTGTAATTATACAAATGATTAATTAACTGTAATTAGACAAATGCTTAATTAAAGACAAATGATTAATTAACTGTAATTAGGAGAAGGTTAATGATTCTTGATTATACTCTGTAACTGAAAAGAATGCGATTATTTCATAATGCTTTGTAACCAGGAAAAGAAGGCTACTGATTCTATGTAAAACAATTAATGAACATTTTTCTGTAATACTACATACTTGGTACAGAAATGTTCAATAACTGGGCTATGAATGCCACGAACTATCAATGAAGACTGTAATTGTCAATATTATGTGACTTGATGTCCTTCACCTCATAAGCTGACTACCCTGAATTACTGCAATGTCCATTTGTCCTGTTTATCCCAGTGATCATGGAGCACTATATTTGGTTTTGCACTAATTCTACGTTGGTGTGCCTTGTAAGAGTGTGGTGTTGACACGACATGCTGTCCACCACCATGAGCGATGAAGACATTATTATGGTCCCACTGTTTGGTGTACCTAATGTACTGCCAAAATGAAAACATGGAACATTACTACGGCAGTTCAGTGTCTTGGCTACACTGATAAATTCTGATGGGAAAAGAACTTCAAGTTGTGTCACTTGGTGTTGTACTACTGTGGAAAGATATGGACTTTCAGAGCAGCTGTGTGCAATCTAAAGTGCTACAACCATGATGCAATCCTTCCCTTTCCTATCCTGATTCTTGTCACATAAAGAAAAAAATTTTTTTTGGTAACATCATTTATGTTCATAGGTTATACATTTTTCGATTCGCTAAACTCCAGTGTGAGTACACTTATGTCACTGGTCGACATGATGTTTGCCATTATGTTTATTTGTTGTGAAAATACTAAAGACATTTTTCAGTGCATGTGCACTTTGGACATGAATTTTTTTTGCCATTATGTTTATTTGTTGTGAAAATGCTAAAGACATTTTTCAGTGCATGTACACTTGTCAACATAATATTTTTTGCCAGTCTGTTTATTTGTTCTGAATATGCTAAAGAATTTTTTCAGTGCCTGTGCACTTTGTTATCTGTCAAATAATTTGTATATACTTTTCTGATTTGCTACTATGTTTTGTACTCACATTTTGTCTTTGTCTGATATATTTTGTACTTAGTGCGTGTGCACAACATTTACTTTATGTACTACATCTAATTATTCTTGCCAGTCTGTTTATTTGTTCTGCATATGCTAAAGAATTTTCAGTGCCTGTGCACTTTATCTGTCAAAAAGTTTGTATATACTTTTTTTCTGATTTGCTACTATGTTTAGTATTCACATTTTGTCCTTGTCTGATATATTTTGTACTTAGTGCGTGTGCACAACATTTAAATATTCTGTAAGTTGTAGGATTTTGTTAATTAAAGAAAAATTTTGCCGCGCTTGGCAAGTCCAAATGACTCACCATCGCTGCCAAATTTTTGCCCCCCGAGTGGAGGGTTATGAAACACGTATGTATCGCAGCAGCGATGGCGAGGCATTGTAGCATCTGTGACCAGAGAGTATGCGCTTGACCGCGCGAGTGTTGCGAGCGGTTCTCAGTCAGTAGTGGTCTTTGCGAGTTAGTTGTCGCTATGCAGAGTAGCAGTCAGTCAGTCGTTGCGAGTCTGTAGCTCTGTCTAGTTGAGAGCAGTACTCAGTCTGTAGTCGTCATGCAGAGCGGTCGGTCAGTAGTAGCAGCCCCGTGCGGTTGTGTGATGTAGGCGGTCGGCAACAATGGTCAAGATGAGGAATAAGGTATACTGTTAATTAACATAATCATTAGATAATGAAAAATTTTATTTATTGTAATTATTCTCCAACAAGTCTCCCAATAATAATTTTTTTATTTCAAAAGCATTTTCTCAAAAATTTAATTTTTTATTGAACTCAAGACTTCGTTGCACTTCCCATTTCATTCCACTTCTTTTGAAGAAAAATTCCACTAAAATCACAAAAAAAGAGAATATTATTATTTGCAATGCAGTTCCTCCAAGCGGTGCGCAACAACAAGAGCAGATATGTGACATCCATTTATTCTGAGGTAAGACTTTAATTCTGATTGTTTTACACAGGGCCAAAGACCGATATTTCGGTTTAATTGAATTTTCTTGTCACTGAATGGACTTTAATTTTTTGAAGGATTTATAATTGAGTCAGATTGCGAATTTCACATTTGTTGCCATTGTCAGTACATTTGATTGTGGGCAGGTTACGCATAGAGCCATGTCCATCAGCATTTCTAATTAGTATCGTCATTTTCTTTTAAAATTTTTGTGGGGAGGTTACACTTGGCTCCCATTTCTATTAAGTATTGCTGTATTATCTTTTAAAAAAATTGCGGTGGGGAGGTTACAAGGTAAGTCTGTATTGTTGAGGGCTTGGACTCGCTGGAGAGGATATGGATAGAGTATTTGTCGATATAAAATCCGCCACACACTGATATGACTCAGGACACGCTATTGGGTAGGAATTGTCCTTGTTGAAGTGCTCGGACGTTAGTGTACAATGCGTAACACCCTTCCCTCAACATCGGGTTTATGGAGCTTGGTCGATCTTCTCGTACATGGACCCCGAAACTCCAGATTTCTCTAAGGTGATGATGTAACCTGCTAAATGTACTTCTGTCGGGCTGCCTGCGGTGAGAAAAATCCTCTTCATACAATCCTGCAGCCTCAAGGGCACTGCCATTGGCTTTGCCATACCTGAAGTGCATGTCAGTGTACTCTTCACTGGTGTAGCCTCTGTCCACGGTGTGCCGGCCGATGTGGCCGAGCGATTGTAGGCGCTTCAGTATGGAACCGCGCTGCTGCTACGGTCGCAGGTTCGAATCCTGCCTGGGGCAGCCGGCCGTGGTGGCCGAGCGGTTCTAGGCGCTACAGTCAGGAACCGCGCGACCGCATGCCTCGGGCATGGATGTGTGTGATGTCCTTAGGTTAGTTAGGTTTAAGTAGTTCTAAGTTCTAGGGGACTGATGACCACAGAAGTTAAGTCCCATAGTGCTCAGAGCCATTTGAACCATTTTTTTGTGTTTGGAATGATGCTGCGACTGGCAAGCACGGACTGGTGGCGAATGTCGCCGCGTTGTGTTCGGTGACGAATCGCAGCTCTGCACTACCCCAGATTTGGGCTGTTGATAAGATATCGATAAATTGATCTTTCTTCAAAATATTGATATCTGTCGGCAAAATCATTATCACCGACATATGGATGTATAGACATCGCAATGGCAGTACCGTGTGCCGATATTCTTATTTTATACTATATATATTTTAGCAATTTTCGGTAAATATCGGAAACTGTTCTTTTGAAATTGTAGTAGAACATAATTTTACTTCCACTGTGTGAAGGAGACGTACTACTTTTTGAGCTTTCATTACGTCGAGTCCTATTTGGCTGTGTGAAGCAAGTATGGGTGGCACAAGAAAGTAGTCCAATTGCTCTGGGGAATGGCGGAGTGATTGGAATAAAAAGATTTCTCGATGTGAAGAAATAGCACACCAGTTGGATTAAAAAAATGTAACTCAACTAGTGCGCTATTTCTTCACATCGGAATTCTTCAAAAACAATAGCTGGAAACGATGAACAAAAATCTAAATGACAAGATTAGTCTTTGCGGTGGGCAGAGACGTGTGAGAGAAATGCTGACGCAATCGACGCTACCAGCACACTGCAATGTTTAACTCCACCACGCAGATTCGACACTACCGCTGCTACGTCGCTGGCATTTGCAGAAATGAAAAAAACAGGGAAGTCGACATGGAGTGATCCGGACAAATCCGATATGTGAAGAAACCAAATGACAGACCCATCGGCCACTTACATGCAGTTACTGTTCTTAGACAAGCGGTTATCGCCAACCGGGAACGTGCGTTTTTTCCTTTGAATTCTTGCTCCAAGGGAGATAAGAAGACTGCTAGCTTGTTCATGTACAGAATATCTAATAATAAATCAGTACTCGAATATATAGCTCTATAACTAGAGTATATTTTCAATGTGCAGTTGGTATTTTTATACGCCAGTACGTCGATATTTTTTCACTCGATATATCGGTGTATCGGTATTTCTTATCGATATAGCGAGAGCGAACACAGGCTTTTTGAAATATCGATATATCGGATACCCGATATTTTTAAAGATATCGAAAGTCCTACCGTGGATGACGATCGCCGGAAAATGTGGCGGCGATGTAAGAAGACGTCGCATTCTTCCAACGCTTTGGAGAGGCACAGGAGTACTGCTGCTAGTGTTACAGTGTGTGGTGTCGTCGAGTACGACTTTAGGTCGCGGCTGGTAGTGGCTAGGGTGTCCTCTGAGGGCATTACGGTATGTTGGGGACGACCTGCAATCTGCTTTGATCTCTCACGCGAATATATCGAGGCGCTATTTTTCAGCTTTCAAATGTTCGTCCAACAAATAGTGTCACATGTCTTTGCGAACTGTCTGCGTGATGTTGAGGTACTGCCATGGGCGGTAAGATCTCCAGAACTTTTCCCATTAGAGCGTGTATGGGGCCAGCCCACATGTAACTGGGACAGAGTCCCAACTTGCCTCAGTTGAGGACACAATGGCATTTCCTGCCGAATCAGTGCGTATACATCCAGGGCAGCGAGGGTGGACTCATACTGGTAAATACTTTGCAAATTTAACTCGTTTTTGTAAGCACTGGAATAACATCGCACACCCAGTTAAAGAGGAACGACAGGGTGACGGTCGACAAAACTCTACACTTTTTTATTACGTAATTCGAATGTATACACATTGAAGAACTGTTCCTCAAAATATTATGCGCGAACTCAGAAAAGTAACGATTCTGTGAGAGTTTGAAGACAAGAATGTACGGCACGCCTCGGCCTTAGAGAATTGATTGCCACAAGTCGTTACCGATGACATCACCCTTATTTATATTGATCTGAATAAATCTGATTTGCTGAAGCGTTGTTTGGGTGGTGTTACTCAAAATGTGAACGAAATTTTCAAGAGTCTCATTTGGACATACGCTCCAAAAATAACATCCAGCCGAAGCGAAATTTTCAACATTGCTTCAAATATGGCCGTATGTCCGCTCGACGTAGGAGTTACTGCATTAATGTACGTGGCAAAGGCCCTTCAAATCAAAATCGGCGATGTAATGCGCCGATTCTGTGAAGATGTAGATACAGAATCTGTGAAGATTCTGTGAAGATATGCGGTCAGCGACGAAAGGGGCTTTGAGTACGAAAATGGGGGCTCAGCAGGTCAAAGGAGGAGAAAGCGGCCGGCCATTAGCTGGGCCGATAGCTATTATGGACCAAGCATCAACGATATCCTGTAGGTCTCAAGCTTTGTCCCTTTTTTATATGATAAATATTCGTCAAACTTAAAATACGTTTTTCTCGATCTTCCACCATAATCGAGTCCATCAACATGAGGTGGCAAATATGAGGTAGCCAAGGAGGTGGAAATGTGTGTTCTACTATGCCAAGACTGCTTGGTAGCTACAACAGGAAAACAATTAATTAGCAGGAGTACAAAATTAGAAAGTATTTATTACTTAACTTTGCTGTAGTCCATGATCAGTTGGTTGACAATTATAGAAGACGCGACTAGACTAAGCGTCTGTAGAATAACATAATTTACAAGTCACAAATCTTGCGGTAACGAATTAATCTCTGGTAATCTTGAATGTCGAATCCGGTGAATTTGAAGACTAACTTGGAACTGGGCTACAAAGACTTCATGGTAGCAATGAATGAGCTGCAGACGATGACTGACTAAAATCGGCGCTGGCTGACCACTGAGCGCGGCTACCAACAGTAGACTGGCACAACTGCACTACTCTCCTGCTGCACATGAAGTGCCCTAGCGGCGCCTCGCGGCGAGCATAAGTACTGTGACTGGCTGTGAACTCTTTGGCTAACACAGCCGCTCTTCTGTTCCGTTTATCGAGAGAATCGCATCCGGCGGATCGATCTCTTAGGCGGCGGTGCGGTCGTATGACTGACGACATCACATTTTTAGTATTTTTTTCGGCCAAAAAAGATGAGTCCAAATAGGTTATTTTTTCAAATACGATCTCTAATTCCGCCAAAAAAATTTTTGCAGATACCTACAGTTAACTAAAATTACGTCTGTAAGGATCAGGGCGACGTGTTAATTTTATGTTTGAGATAACCACAACCGGAGGTAAAGCGACAACCATCGATCTACCTCCTTTCAGAGCTGCCTCCGGAAAATCCCAATTACAGGATGAAGATATTAATATTTTCCAATAAAAAAATACCAATAAAAGCTTCAATGTAGGCTTCATTCATTGCAGCAAACCCTATTTGTCTACAACATTAAAGTACGGAGGAAAAAAATCGTGAATTTGAGTAATACTCGTATTTTCGTCACGCTGTCGTTCCCCCTTAACCCCCTGAAGTTTCATTTCAGTCCCTCCTCTCCTTCTAGGTGCTTCGCTTTTTTTGGCAGGCGGTGTATTTATTTGGTTGTTCTGTAGCACAATATCAATGATGGTTAATAACTTCCACGATATCTTGTAGCAAGAGGTACGTTCAAAGATGAACATTTTGGAACTACTAACAAACTAATCAACGACATGCAATGCAATAATTTTATATATACTAAGATCGTGTCTGTTCTTTCGAACATGTCCGAAAGAACAGATACCATCGGTGACCATGCAGCTCGTTAGAATGAAATTACAATGAAATGAACACCCTAAGCTGCTTACAGGCGAATGTAGTTGCGGGACAATACGTTGAGAATGTGGGTTTCGCGGGAGTCGTGCCAGAGATAAATCCTTGCAGTCGCGCTATCCTCAGTGTCCTCGGTGGCTCAGATGGATGCCGGCACGGTGGCTCAGCGTGTTCGGTCAGAGAGCCGGTTAGCCTCTGTAATAAAAAACTGAGTGGAAGAATCAACCACTGAACTTGAACAGGATGTCTTGCGACGTCCGCAATGACCAAACACAACGATCAACAATGAGAATAAAAAAAGATGGATAGAGTGTCTGCCATGGAAGCAGGAGATCCCGGGTTCGAGTCCCGGTCGGGGCACATATTTTCATCTGTCCCCGTTGATGTATATCAACGCCTATCAGCAGCTTAGGGTGTTCTTTTCATTGTAATTTCACAATAATTTTAGTTTGCCTAAACATATTTTTTGAAGTTTACAGGTGTCTAACGTCGTGCGTTTGCATCATAATGTAGCATGTGCATTGTGAATGCAGTTTTGGTACCGATGTATAGGTAAGTAGCAGCAGAATATTAATAATGAACTAGAATAAAATAACAGAAACAGCATTACAGTTACAAATAGCGTAGAGCCGCTGAGAACTACTGTACCTTCTGGTAGCGGAAGGTGACTGGCGTGGCGTACTGGTGTTTCAGAGATCCTGGTGAGCCGTACTCGAGTATGAAGCTGGCGTTGTCCACCATGGTAACGTCGTACTGGATATAAACCAGCTTAGTCCCGTCCGGCGAAAACTCCAAAGCCGCGTCGTGTCCCAAGGTGGCTTCCGGCGACGATGATGCTGCAACATCGAATCCTACCCTCAGATGGCTACAGCTCGACAATAGCCTTGCGTGTTCAAAATACTCACGTGGCTTGCATTGCTAATATGGAACTGTGGTATTTATACTGTGATACCATGTGTGCAGGAAATACTAACTGAAATCTAATATCCCAAAATCCAGAGATCCCTACTCGACAATCGTCCACCCTGAACATTCGTGTGGCTTGCATTGTTAACACGGGACGGTGGTATGCGTAATGCGGCACCATCCATGCAGGAAGTCACAACAGAAATCTAGTATCACCGGCCGGAGTGGCCGAGCGGTTCTAGGTGCTTCAGTTTCTGGCCCAATGCAGATTTTATAACAATTTACGTTTTAATTTATGTTTGCCAATTGAATTATCAGATATTTTAGCAGATACAGCACGAGCTGTAGATCGCGTTTTTGTAATATGGCGAACGAAATTTAATTATCAACCGTTTGAGTGTCCTTCTCAGAGGAAAGTGATCGCCTTTAAGTATCCCTCTACTCCAAGTGATTAGGCTCTGAGCATTAAAGACTTCAAATTCATTCGGCAATTGACCATTTTAAGTTTTGACACGAGCGATTATGGCCTCATCTGTTTTCTGCCCTAAAGCAACAACAACTGCAAATTGGCTTTCTGTTGCTAGTTGCACAACATCGAGACCATAAAATTTACATACAATGTGATCACTCTTTCGCAACAAAACCAGATGGGAATAGCCGGCCCCGGTTGCCGCTACGGTCGCAGGTTCGAATCCTGCCTCGGGCATGGATGTGTGTGATGTCCTTAGGTTAGTTAGGTTAAGTGGTTCTAAGTTCTAGGGGACTGATGACCTGCGATGTTATGTTCCATACTGCTCAGAGCCATTTGAACCATTTTTTTGAAATCTAATATCCCGAAATCGAGAGATACGGAGACAGGCTCGGAGAGTGGCGGCGATATTATACGTGTAGCAGACGCGGTCTCTTGTGGCTGACGCGATCCAACAGTCGTGGCAATTATGTCGCATATAAAGCTCCATATATGGAAAGAATGGCCAGCTGGTGTAGCAACAACACCAAAATTAATTAATCTCTTTCTCAAAGGTAGAAGAACTTCTATGTAATCACTGCATCTGCTTCGTTCCTCATATTTTTTACTCGATGTTCAGTTTTCTCTGTCTCCTTGACTTTCTTCTGGCGAGGGTATCGGAGAGAACGGAACGAATGCTGCCGTTGTTCTACGTAAGTATTTAATTGTACAGGAATCTGTTGCGAGTCTTTATATGGTTAGCTAAGGAGCACAGCATTTTCTGTTTTTTGTGTGATTTCATTTCCCTTCGCTCCACTTCAGCCTAGAGATTACGTAGAATACCACAGGCGAACATTACATGTGTAAAATACGGGGATAAAAGATAAAATGTGTGCATGAGAAAGAGGGAATCAATTAGGGTTAAAATAACCTAAAAAGGGGGGACTTGGATGAGGCACGTTTACATAAAATCGACGTACAGTTAAAATGGCACTCGATGAAGATGCAGCACGTTAACGCAGGCGGCACGAACAGCAAAATTAAAAACGGAGTTCACAGTATGGGACGATGACACTGATCACACACCGCACTGATGTAACATACACAGCGAGCGTCAAAACACAACAAAGTAACTGCAGTAGAATTTGAAGGGCCTGCCGAGGGAGGGGAGGTCGGAGAGGAGGGAGAGAGGAAAGAGAGATGAGGTTTGACGGAGGAGGGGGGCACGAAGGGGGGGGGGAAGAGGCAGAGCCTGTAGCACATCAAGGGGCAGGAGATGGGGAGGGAGCGCAAGGACTGGGAAAGGAGAAATGAGAAGGGCAGGGGGAGGAGGGAGGAAACAGCACGAGGGGGCAGAGAGGAAGCCCAAGGGAGGAGGGTAGTGGAAGAGGAGGGTCAGAGTTCGAAGGAAGGATAAATATCAGGGTGAAGCACATCATCGGGGAGACAGTGGAAGTTCCTTTAGGAGAGGAGGTGGAAGATGTGGACATTGAGAGAGGAGGGAACACATCGGTAAAGGAGTGGAGAGAAATGGGGACACCAGGGGGTGAGAGGATCGATGTGGCGGTTGGTATGGGGGATACAGATGTGTTCAAGGAAAAGGAGGAGATGTGGGAAGTGAATGAGGTCATAGAGGATCCTTGTGGGGGATAGCAGTTGGATACAGAAAGCGAGGTGGGAGCACAGGCACTGATGTAAAGAAAAACCAGTGGCACACCATAATACTTCCTAAGTAGGATGATTAAAAAATAAGGTAAAAAACGTTTCCCATGTAACAGATTTGTGTTGTTGATGTGGTCTTCAGTCCTGAGACTGGTTTGATGCAGTTCTCCATGCTACTCCATCCTGTGCAAGCTTCTTCATCTCACAGTACCTACTGCAACCTACATCCTTCTGAATCTGTTTAGTGTATTCATCTCTTGGTCTCCCTCTACGGTTTTCACCCTCCACGCTGCCCTCCAATGCTAAATTTCTGATCCCTTGATGCCTCAAAACATGTCCTAGCAACTGGTCCCTTCTTTTTGTCAAGTTATGCCACAAACTCCTCTTCTCCCCAAATCTATTCAATACCTCCTTGTTAGTTATGTGATCTACCCATCTAATCTTCAGCATTCTTCTGTAGCACCACATTTCGAAAGCTTCTATTCTCTTCTTGTCCAAACTATTTATCGTCCATGTTTCACCTCTAGCTACACTCCATACAAATACTTTCAGAAACGACTTCCTGACGCTTAAATCTATACTCGATGTTAACAAATTTCTCTTCTTAAGAAACGCTTTCCTTGCCATTGCCAGTCTACATTTTATATCCTCTCTACTTCGACCATCATCAGTTATTTTACTCCCTAAATAGCAAAACTCCTTTACTACTTTAAGTGTCTCATTTCCTAATCTAATTCCCTCAGCATCACCCGACTTAATTCGACTACATTCCATTATTCTCGTTTTGCTTTTGTTGATGTTCATCTTATACCCCCCTTTCAAGACAATGTCCATTCCGTTCAACTGCTCTTCCAAGTCCTTTGCTGCCTCTGACAGAATTACAATGTCATCGGCGAACCTCAAAGTTTTATTTCTTCTCCATGGATTTTAATACCTACTCCGAATTTTTCTTTTGTTTCCTTTACTGCTTGCTCAATATACAGATTGAATAACATCGGGGATAGGCTACAACCCTGTCTCACTCCCTTCCCAACCACTGCTTCCCTTTCATGCCCCTCGACTCTTATAACTGCCATCTGGTTTCTGTACAAATTGTAAATAGTCTTTCGCTCCCTGTATTTTACCCCTGCCACCTTCAGAATTTGAAAGAGAGTATTCCATTCAACATTGTCAAAAGCTTTCTCTAAGTCTACAAATGCTAGAAACGTAGGGTTTTCTTTCCTTAACCTATCTTCTATGGGAAGTCGTAGGGTCAGTGTAGCCTCACTTGTTCCAATATTTCTACGGAATCCAAACTGATCTTCCCCGAGGTCGGCTTCTACCAGCTTTTCCATACGCCTGTAAAGAATTTGCTTTAGTATTTTGCAGCTGTGGCTTATTAAAGTGATAGTTCAGTAATTTTCACATCTGTCAACACCTTCTTTCCTTGGGATTGGAATTATTATATTCTTCTTGAAGTCTGAGGGTATTTCGCCTGTCTCATACATCTTGCTCACCAGATGGTAGAGTTTTGTCATGACTGGCTCTCCCAAGGCCGTCAGTAGTTCTAATGGAATGTTGTCTACTCCCGGGGCCTTGTTTCGACTCAGGTCTTTCAGCGCTAAACAGATTTGTAGCTACTGAAAACGTGAATGTACTCACCAATTTGGCCCTGATTTGAAATATTTAAGTTTCAAATCCTATTACACAGTCCAGTCACACGAACGTGACCACCCCAAATGTTTGCCGCCAACGTGCAATAACCACTCACATGCGGCAGGTGGCAGCACCATGAGTTCAGGGTACATGAGGCCTGTCGGGCGGATGTGGAAAATAGTGCAGTCATTGTCGTAATGTGGAAATGGAGCAATTTATGGTTAAATTACACTATGCATGACAAAATGGCACTATCGAAAACCGTCACCGAGGCAACTGTGGTACACCACTGGTGGTAGATGACAGGGATGAACAATGGGTGTGGAGATGTGTACGTGTGAACTGTCGAACAACTAACCATCCAGATGAGGCAAGGTGCTACGAACAGTGCCCTCTCAATGACCATTCAGAGAATGCTGCTGCACCTGGGCCTACATCACAGGCGCCCGGTTCATGCACCCATGCTGATAGCTGTTCATCGGTAATGAAGGCTGGAAGCTGCACGCCAGTAGCACAACTGTACGTCCACTAGGTGTCGACAGGTGGCTTTTCCAGATGAATCACGTTTTATGCTCCAGCGAACAGATGACCGTTGGTATGTATGTCCATTCAACAATCCAGGGGGGAGCAGGGAGCGTTATGGTCTGCAGAATATATTAGTAGCATTTCCTGAAGAGTCTCTTCGTTCTGGAAGGCACAATGGATGACACATATGCATATATCGGTGGGGACCATGTCCATTCCTACATGCAGTTCCTTTTTCCGTGGTACAATGGCATCTACCAGCAAGACAATGCAATGTGTCACCCAGCTCCCAGTGTACGTGTGTGGTTCGAAAACAACCCAAATGAATTTACCGTACTCTACAGGCCACCAAACTCCCTGGATTTATATCTAATAGAGGACCTTCGACCAGGCTGTTCGCGGTATGGATCTTCAACCGAGAAATCGAGCGCAGCCAGCCACGACACTGGAGTCGGCATAGCCATGCCAAACCCTTTCGGTACCTTTTGGAACCTCACTGATTCTCTTCCTGCACGTCTGTGCTGCGAAAGGTGGTTATTCAGTCTTTTGAAAGGGTCACATCAATTTTAGTTGATCGTGTATATGTTGCGGCTGTCCACATGTAACTACTGACGAGGCCTGTAGACATATAGAAACGCAATAGTGTCAAAACATGCATCTCCATGAAGTCACCCTTTATTGCTACTTTCTGTGAGAACCTTGTATATAGTCTTCGTGAAGCTGGTCTTTTCAGTTATTCACTATTTGCAAGAAGTGGACTTAACATTATCATTAATGTACAGTCAGTGTTACTATTCCCCACTACAGAACTAGCACTGTTGTTGTTGCGAAAGTAATTTTAATTTCCTTTGTAATTTATGTGGACGCTACAATGTCCAGAAACAGCCATTTTGGGGATATCACGCTGCCGCTGCTTACTGACTATCATAGTACATTTAGTTCTCTCGACGAACTTATAGTCGTGCAAAATGGGGACATTAGTGTAAAATAATTGTTCTGACATATCGAATAATATCGCAGCCTTTGCCAGTATAGGGTCACGGTTCAGATATTTCGTTCTCAGGTGCCATCCTAAGTGCCGTCTTAATTTTGGTTCTCGCTTGTGTAGCCTCTGTCCATCGGTGGTGGAAAGCCATCTATCTGCCCTAAATTCTAGTTCATTACCTACGAATCCAGTGGGTCGACCACAAGATTTGAAGAATTGTGGGTATACCAGTCACCGTGCACCATGTGACAGAGTGAACAGGAAAAGAAGGACAGTCAGTGTAGAAAGTGTAAATACGATTGTAGGAGAATAAGCATCATGAGAATGCAAACGCAATAGTATTGTTTTGTTTTGAGGGATACATAGGTTTGGGATCAATGACCTCAGCAGTTTGGACGCTTAGGAATTCACACATACACACACACATTTTGATACACAGGTTTAGAAGCAACCTAGGATTCGGAGGGCCAAAGCCTGCTAAGGAGACAGGATTGATGCAGCAACAGCTGCAGACCAGACATCGCGTGTAGGAGAGTCGCCTGAATACTGCTGGAGTAGCATTCTGAAATACAGCAGTCTGCTACAGTGGTGGATTGGTTTTCCACATGCCTTGGCACAATGCTGCACTCCCTTTGCCACCTAAGTGACAGGAGACAGACTCCTGCCACAACATAGCTGGTCAGAGCGACTGTAAATGCTCGCCACCAAGTCATTAGCAGCACTTGTAACTGTACCTGTGCCAGCATAAGCTGTCGCCAGTACACTGGTCGGCAAAGATGTAGTGCAAAGATCGATAGTAGGCGGTGTATCAAGTGCACCTACCACGAGAAAGGCTATAGACACACTGACAAGCAACACGCCGCCATCGCCCTTTCAGCAGCATGTATTTAGACCGCTGATTGGAGGGCTGCACTGACTCAGTCATCCAGTTGGCGTCTGTCAGCTTATTTGCAGAGTGGTTCAAGCCACATCACAGGCTACGACAGTATGTAGCCACCAGATTAGGTTCAAAATGGCTCTGAGCGCTAGGGGACTTAACATCTGAGGTCATCAGTCCCCTAGAACTTAGAACTACTTAAACCTAACTAACCTAAGGGCATCACACACATCCATGGCCTGAGGCAGGATTCGAACCTGCGAGCGTAGTAAGCGAACGATTCCAGACTGAAGCGCCTAGAACCTCTCGGCCACCGCGGCCGGCACCAGATTAGGGACTAGCAGTACGACAGTAAAGTTTTTAATAGCGAGATTACCGATATTGTCTGCAAGAGGACTATTACCAAGGAGCTTGAACCACAACAAATGAACGCTATTCAAGTTATGTTTCAGGTTCATGTAAATAGAGAACTACATTAATTCATGTTTGCTTCCTTGCGGTACAAGACAGGATGAGGATACTATAGTACCACACCTGGCTCCTGGACTGCTGACTACAGCTGATACTGTGCTAGTCTCTATGTTGCCTTCAGTCCAATGTGGGGCCGATCAGTACCAGCCCTTCTACCCAGCATCATCAGCCAGCCACTAGTCTACAAGCAGTTGCTAGACCTGACGAATCTGGGTCGTGAGCTGGTGGAGACCACCTCTAGGGTGTTTGGTCTGGCGCTTCAGGTGATTCCAAGTGTCCCTGGTGCAATGCAGGGCGTTGCGTGCCTGTCTTACTGCCGAGTGATGCCTTCCCTATGTCAGCGCTGCCAGCTCTTTTTCTTCCACTGAAGCGGCACCCCATTGCCCAGTGCACACACCCACTGCCATAGGGCCACGCACAACGCTAGGAGTTATATGGAGATAGCAGTCCTCTGCCTGAATGCCACACATTCCGACAGGACACCGATAGCAATCTCTTGTCCAGAATAAAGAATCTTTGTACTGAATGAGCTCTCCTGATTCTGCGCTCGCCACAATAACACATCACATATTTCTCACACAAGCCATTCTGGTACAGAGAGACCTTCACCACTTGTCCTAATAGTCATTGCAGAGTTTTGTACTGCACTGAAGCGAGGGAGACGATGTGTTATGGGCGACCTGTATCCTCTTTCTACAACACAAATGCACATGGGTATAAATACAGTTCTTTATTTACTGGAAACATTTACTTAACTTGAATAGAGTCCATGTTTTGTGGTATAAGCTCGTCAGTAATAGCCCTGTTGCAGACTGATGTAATGTCAGTATAGGTACTCTTGCTATTACAAGTTTAGTTTCTCAATACTAGTAAAGTACAATTCTGGTTGATGTAAACTAGTCCCACTATAATCACTACTCTGGTCGCTACGTTCTGTCATAGACTGTGACAAACTAAACGCACTCTGCGAGTAAACTGACAGGCACCAGACCAGATGATTCAGTGAGTTAGGCCCTCTGGTCAGTGGCTGCGGCCTAAATACTCGCTGTCGAGAGGGCGTTGGCGGCTTGTTGCTTTTGGTGTGTCTCTGGCCTCTCTCGTGATAGACGCACTTGATCCAGCGCCTACTAATCGATCTTCGAGCTATCTCTTTGTCGACCACAGTGCTGACAACAGCTTATGCTAGCACAGTCGTCTCCACATCGCCGATACCAGTACATAATATTTTGACAAACAGCAACAGCTACGCAAAGTGACATTGGTTGATATGCTTGAGATAGGGTTACTCTGCTCAAGATACCCCATTAAGTTCGATAATTTTTTAGGATTCTAAGACACATTGACATCAGTGAGACAGGACGATAATTTTTTGGATCTCAGATTCTACCTTTCTTGTAGATGGTTGTGACCTGTGCTTTCTTCTAATCACTAGGAGCTGTTTTTCATTCAGATGAGAAGGTCCAGTCACATTAATATCATCATCTTGTAAGGTAACGGGCGAGTTGTGGTACCCTGAAAATTTTCTAAGTTCGGAGTTGGCGTGGTCGTGCTGGAGCCTCTCGGGGTGCCGCGGCTCGTCGGTGGCTGCATGGTGCCAAATGTTAGCCAGGGTCCAGGGACCGCGTAGCTGGGAATTCCATGGTGATGCTGTGTCAATGAAGGAGACAAGCTGGGAGTGCCAAAGATTGCGGACTTTGTGAAACCATAATGGCAGACATTTTGCAGTTCATATAGAAATTAATAATAGCCAGAGGAATCATGATACTTTAAAAAGAAACATCTATGTTACCATTATTTGCACAACGATTCTGACAGTCTGACCAGATTTTCAATATCTTCATTAGTTTAAAGTTTAGTATCTGACTGTAAATTATACAAGTAACACCCAGCAACGAATTTCCAAAATCTAAACGGTTCATCCGATTTTGTCGATCGACATGTCTTTAGAAAGCTACTAGTGTACACCTAAATTGAGTATAAATTACAGGCATCTAACGTGAATAGTACATGAGTTATTGGAGGTCAAAGTGGCCGATTGCTATCGATCGCATCAGGCCATAAATACTCCACAGTTACACGAAAAACGGTAGCAGCATGCTTATAAATATATTTATTCATCTATGTCCTTGTTTATATCCGATATATACTATTCATGAAGGAGTTGGTCAATTATTTACTGTGTTCTAGAAAGCACAGAGACATTAGGCTACTGCCTACCTTTTGTTTCTATTGCTTTGATATATGTTTATTTGATTTGTTTATGTATTTAATAATGTGTGTTAGAGCGTGTTTAGGGTCCAGCCGTAGGAATATTCATTTAATTCCAAGTTATTTAAATGTAAATCCAGAATTTCGAATGTGTTTCGAAATGTTTGTGAGTGTGCGTTGGCTTGGAGACATGACGGCAGCGTTATCACCAATCACAGCGCTCGTTACTAAGGGAAGCGACTACCGAAGTGAATGGAGTAGAAATTCTGAACAGTGCAGCACGAGGGACAGTCGCACGGGACAGAGAGAGTTCTGGACGGTACAGAACAGGGCATGGATGGTCCTGGACGGTACGGCGCGATGGGCGCACAGTCGCGGGAAAGGCTTGGAGTGGAGCAGTTTGCGCGTGGTCGCGAGAGATAGAAATATTTCGTAGTGCCGACATGTGTACTTGTGAGATTTCCGTGACTTCTGCAGGGAAGATGTAGTACGCGTTTGGAAGTGAATATCTCGCGAGCTATGTTGTTCGTAACTCATTACATGAAGTAGGAATCTATTGTTTCCCTGTTATTCAACTTATATTTTATTTAATTGCTGGACCATCGATACCAATAGGTGTTTTATAGTAATAAAGGGCATTCTTCAAGGTACTTCTGCTATCATAGCTATCATTTAAAGTCGTTAAAATAGTACCTGGAGAATTTATTTAATTGCAATCTTTCATTTATAGGTGTTTATGTTACGTTCAAAATTCGCAATTGCCGAGTGATAGGAACTTTCGACCATTCGATTCATGTGTACATTCATATTGTATACTGCAGACTCAGCAGTATTTGGTTTGTAACACGGCAACTACGTATCCCAGCCCCTAGACGACGAAACCAGCCAAAGCTTTTAGTATTTCAACACTGATTCAGAGAGTACATAGTTGTGGACCACCACATCACAACACCACAATTATTATTTGATAGCCCGCAAAGTGTCAAAAGACGGAATAACCACGTTTTGCAGAGCGAACGTGCAGGAAGAGAGTCAATGAGATTCAGGAGGGTTTCGACAGGCGTGAAGAGCCATGCCGACTCCAGTGTCGTGGCCAATACCGCTAGGTTTTTCGATTGAGGATCCATGGCGTGAACAGTCCAGTCGAAGAGGTCCCACAGATTCTCCATTGGATCTAAATCCAGGGAGTATGGTGGTCAGTGGAGTACAGTAAATTCATCCTGGTGCATGCACACTGCGACCATTCTCATGCTGGCAGGTGCCACTGCGTCGAGAAAAAACAAACTGCACGTAGGAACTGACCTGGTCCCCCAGGATATTCATCGTGCATTCTAAAATTACGAGGTCACCCAACGAATGCCACTAAAACGTTACCCACACCCTAACTCGTGCAGGATGTTTGATTTTAGATGTTTCACGCCATACACGCCAAAGCCCATACGTCCGATAGAGCATAAAATGCAGTTCAACTAAAGAGACCACCTGTCGTCAGTCAGTGGACATCCAGTTGCGGTACTGGCGTGCAAATCCCAGCCTACGTCACCGACGAACAGCAGTCAGCATGGGGGCATGACCTAGGGGCCTGCTGAGGAAGCCCATACACAGTAGCGTACGCTGAAAGGTCATTCAGGAGACACTGCTGTTTAGCAGCTTGGTTCATCTGGGCAGTCAACTGCTCAACTGTTGTGTACATAGTTCCGCGTAGTAAGCACGTATACAACTTTCCCACTAGAGCGCGCCCCGCTAAGCACAACAGCGCAGGCGCAGCGCTCGTCCGTCTCCGCACTACGAGATGGCGCTGCCTTAGAGACGGACCAAATTCTGCTTCCGCCGATCCGCGTATTAATATGTAACGCAGCCAATGAGATTGCTGCTAACGTAGAACCTTTTCTCCTCGCGGATTGCACTCGCGCAGTAATACCTGAACGCGTGAGGCATTATAACGAGTGTACAGACCTCCGATTAGGCAGTCTGCATTAGTCTGTACCAGTCTGCATTAGTCTGTACCAGTCTGCATTAGTCTATAGTCAAGTTTCAGTCTGCGCCTAATAAGATTACCATATTGCTCTACATAGCCATGAAGATAAATGTATAGACACTTTGTCAAGTATCAGAGATATGTGAGAATAAGATAAACGTACCACGACCAAAGGAACTTCAGATTGTCAATTGTAAACAGCATCCAGAATCAAGTTATGTAATGTCTATGCTTTTTATTATTTTAATAAATGTGTGTGTAAATTAATCAAGTTCTGTTTAAAGTTGGTCACCGTCAATCTGCTACTCTAAGCGTCCAAGTGGCATTTCTATCGTCTGACCTAACGGCAGAAGATAAACACGCCACGATAAGACCACGAGACATATTGCTGACACTCGCCTACTTCGTTAGAGCGGCAAGTCAAATAATCTGATGGTGTGTGTACCGAAGGTCTTACAGTACGCACACCACATCAACAGTCTGTTCGCCTGTATACATCTCTGCATCTGTCTTTCACCCTGCAGTGCACCACAGTTACTTCAGCCCCAGTTTTAGATAGCGCCATTATCCATATACGGTATAGTTTAATCACGCCGACACGCAAACAGTTTACAAACTTAGCTGTTTCGGAAAAGCTTCCAACATTGGGCCAAAAGCCAATGATCATGCCCTACTGGACATCAGATAAGCCGGCCGCTGTGGCCGAGCGGTTCTTGGCGCTTCAGTCCGGAACCGCCATACTGCTGCCGTCGCAGGTTCGAATCCTGCCTCGTGCATGGAAGTGTGTTATGTCCTTATCTTAGTTAGGTTTACGTATTTCTAAGTTCTAGGGGACTGATGACCTCAGATGTTAAGTCCCACAGTGCTTAGAGACATTTGAACCATTTGAACATCAGATAAATCACCCTGTTTCCGCATTACCCGACAACTATTCCACTGTTTTCTGCGTCCCGCCACCCGACGATCTTTGTATACCCTCCTGTGCTAGTGCCACCTGCCGTCTGTGAAAGGTTATCCCATGTTGACATCGAACATAGGTGGTGGTCGCATTAATGTGACTGGACTATGTATCTAGGGTGTATTATGGTTAAAAGTCCGATTCGATCCGGCCCTAGAGTCTTTGTTAACTTCAGTGATTTTAGCTGTTTTTCAACGCCAGTGAGGCCGGCCGCGTTGGCCGAGCGGTTTTAGGCGCTTTAGTCCGGAACCAGGCTTCTGCGACGGTCGCAGGTTCGAATCCTGCCTCGGGCATGGATGTGTGTGATGTCCTGAGGTTAAGTTAGGTTTAAGCAGTTCTAAGTCTGACGGCTGTAAATATGACCTCAGATGTTAAATCCCATAGTGCTTAGAGCCATTTGAACCATTTTCAACACCAGTGACACAAATATAAAGGCTTGCTGGAAAGTAATCCCACCGAACTTTTTACGTGAAAACTCTTAAAGCTTTTTAAATAATACAAACGTTACTAACATTCTACATCTTTATTCTTCATGTCCACAGATTTATTCCTCAACAGTCACACTGGCGACAAACACATTTCTATCAACGAGTAACCAGATTGTTGTTAGCCTCACTGTCACAGTAGAATGCTTGATTTTTGGACGCAGTCAGAACCTCACCCCCGCTCCGCTTCATCACTATCAAAGTGCAGTTCTCGAAAGTGTTCTTTAAAGTTTAGAAACAGGAAAATCGGATGGGACCAAGTCGGCACTGTACAGTGGGTGATCAATGAAAATGAACCAAGGAGTCCGATTGTTGAAGATGTCGCAGCGCTCGTGTGCAGTGTGGCATTGTCCCGCTAAAAGAGAGGGTGTTTCGAATTCGGAACTCGATTACAGCACGCTGTTTCTGAGGCGCTGACATAGTTACGTTACACACCGCCATGTTACACACTACAATTCGGAGCCCTCTAGCGGCGGACGGCTGTAAATATGAGGACGTGAAGAATAAGGATATAGAATGTTAACAACGTTTGTTTTGTTTCAAAAGCCTACAGAGTTATCACATAAGAAATTCGGAGGCATTACTTATCAGCACGTCCTCGTATTTATATCATTCACCTTTGCAGTGTTCTGACAAGTGAGTTGGGGCAGTATTTCTGTACGTTCTTTAACAAAGGAACATCGAAAACTGTGTATAGCATTTCTGCTTTTGCTGTGCTACCCCTCAATGTTAGTTCCAGTGTCACCCTTGAGTTTATGGACGTTAGCCTTTGTGCCATTGACAGCCTTTACGTACGACCAGAATTTTTTGGGTTTTGTAACAGATATTGCGATGAGATTCTGCCGCGGTTGTTGTTGAAGGCTCCACGCATTGCCCTATTGGCAGCCAAATGCATTTCATTCACCGTCTCTCTGTCCGTGGTCCTACTCTCCGTTTTACACTTCCTTTACAATAAAATGAGCATAATCAGCCTCGACCACAAGAAACCTTTATTTTTGGGGTTACTTGTTTCAGTCAGTTACTGACCATCTTCAGACCTCATACCAGGTTGGTAGGCGGTGGCGGTGAATAGAGCAAGCGTTACGAATTCTACGAACACCAACTGCTCAAATGTTTTCAAAAGTTACTCTTTTGCAATAGTACCTCTGTCTTTAGAGGTGAGTGTGTGTGTCATGGACGCGCCCTCTGAGCATGAAAATCTATCCGGTGCATAGACAACTACTTTTTTTTACTTTGGCCAATTGCAGATATGGTGAAAGAGTTCCATATGCTTTTGATTAGTCTAAGATTACATTCGCTTACATCACCTACTCTATCCGAGAACTTAAGTATTATTAGCAGGCAGTCTTCAGCAACACAAAAGTTATTCATGAAGAAAGTTCTTCGTCTGAGAAATGACGCACGCCAAAACAGTAATATAGACAAGTTATGAGTTCCCTGCTTGTGAAGAAAGAGACGAGCCTGTACGATATTTTCTAATGTTTTGTAATGGCAATTTTGATCCAAAATGCGGAATTCAGAGTTGAAATTGAGCACAGGCTTAAATGCATAAAGCGTGGCATGTACTTACGTGTTTTGAAAAAGTCATAGAAATGCTTACGAAAATGTATAAATTAATGTACAGTCTGCATTGTGAAATCTTTTATACAAAGTTCAGTAATTAATTTTTGCTTAAAAATGGCTCTAAGCACTATAGGACTTAACATCTGAGGTCATCAGTCCCCTAGACTTACAACTACTTAAACCTAACTAACCTAAGGACAACACACACATCCAAGCCCGAGGCAGGATTCGAACCTGCGACCGTACCAGCAGTGTGATTCCGGACCGAAGCGCCTAGAACCGCTCGGTCACAAAGGCCAGCAATTTTTGCTTCACATACAGATGTAATTTAAGAAATATATCTATGATTGAGACCCAAGTTACATAAATGTGTACCATCAGTTTTCCAAATTCTGCAACAGCAAAATATGGTGCCAGTACAAGTTAATAATGAAAAAAAAGCAATTTCCTAATTTTAATTTAGTCACTGTGCCAGAAGAGGTGAACTACGTCACCTTTCTTTACGTCAACACACGAAAACCGCCCTCATTGTTCGCCTTTTCCATTCCCGAAACACGCAGTAGCTCCAACCAGTCAAGTTATTGTTGTTCGGTAGCTAAGCAGAAAATATCTACCGTTTTAAGTATACAGTTATCTGATGTGACCGCAAGCTGCTCCTCAAACCGCGTACAAATCCAAGACCGATAACAGTGAAAATATTGTTTTATCTATCTTAATAAAATCTTTCTTACTACCTGAGAAATAAGTTTCCAAAAGTAAAGCAAGGTCTTGTGCCATCCCCAGTCAACTTGACTACAGGGGCCTTTTCCTGTCGTAGGAGGCTGCGTGGAATGTTACAGAATACTGAATGACTCTCCCTAAGCCTCATCTTGTTGCACTTCTTTGTCGGCTTCAGTTCGTGAGTAGCGATACTGCGATAGTTGCCGTCACTTTGTGAACACGCCTTAGCTTCCACCATATTGGAAGCAAACATCTGTAGACTCGGCCGGCTTTAGTCAAGACGCTGCACTGTAGAATGCTACTTCCTCTTGAACAATTGCTTTCGTTCGTGATCTCTGTTCACAAGATTCATCTCTGTCTTCAGATTATCATACACACACACACACAAAACACACACACGCACTATAGGGGCAGGAAGGGTTATCGTTGATATTCTTTTTATTTTACATCTGTATTACGTGCATTTGGCTTGATGCATATACTGAGGTACCCAAAGTCAAGGAATAGCGATATGCACACATACAGATGGTGATAGCATCGCATACACTGGTTATAAAAGGGCAGTGCATTGGCGGAGCTGTCCCGCTGTCTCTCCTCCAGGGTTTTTATTCATTATCAAGTGTGCTGCGTTTGTGTTGTGCTCAGTGCTGTTATACAGTGTCATCAAGTGCTGTGGTTTTAATTGTGTACTCGACCTGTATATAGTCCACGTTTGTTCGTGTGCTTTTTATACTTTTGCCTCCAGTGTTTTTTAAGTGCACTGCACATTGCCAGCTGTGTTCTTTTTAATTTTATGTCGACTTTTTAACTGTCCCCCAGTGCATGTCCCCGTATCACCGTGTATTTTAACTCCCATCTTGTCCATTTACAGTGTTTTTTATGTCCCCCTTTTTATCCCCCTTTCATGTAAGAGTTCGCCTTCTTCCTTTATAACGCCCTTTGGCTGAAGAGCGGTGGACTGTGCCACTACCAGCCCTCCCCTGCCCGTGGGGGCCAGTCACTCCGTCGTCAGGCCACGAGTGGCCTACCGGGACCATCCGACCGCCGTGTCATCCTCAGGGCAGGATGCGGATAGGAGGGGCATGTGGTCAGCACACCGCTCTCTCGGTCGTTATGACCGACGCCGTTACTATTCGGTCGAGTAGCTCCTCAATTGGAATCACGAGGCTGAGTGCATCCCGAAAAATTGCAACGGCGCATGGCGGCCTGGATGGTCACCCATGCAAGTGCCGGCCACGCCCAACAGCGCTTAACTTCGGTGATCTCACGGGAACTGGTGTACCCACTGCGGCTAGGCCGTAGCCTGACCGTGGGGGGCAGGGGAACGAAGTTACAATAAAGAAAAAAAGAAGCGGATTTGTTCTCACAAGTGAAACTCCCCATTACACCTGTTGTGTCTAGACAAGACAGTCTAGACACAATGAGAGGAAGCCGAAAGGCACGCGCTTAAACTCACGCAGGCTGGCGTGAGGTCTGAAACAGGATACGTAATGAATGCTATAAAGAAAAGTACGTAGCTTCTGGAATACTTAACTTTAATCCACATTTGTAGAACATCGCTCTTGATGATACATTAATAGAATCTCAGTATCAATTGAATACGGCGCCTTGCTAGGTCGTAGCAAATGTAGCTGAAGGCTATGCTAACTATCGTCTCGTCAAATGAGAGCGTATTTGTCAGTGAACCGTTCCATGCAAAGTCGGCTGTACAACTGGGGCGAGTGCTAGTACGTCTCTCTAGACCTGCCGTGTGGTGGCGCTCGGTCTGCGATCACTGACAGTGGCGATACGCGGGACCGACGTATACTAATGGACCGCGGCTGATTTAAAGGCTACCACCTAGCAAGTGTGGTGTCTGGCGGTGACACCACAACACCCACCTCAGATTTCGTGGTAAAATGGCCCCATGGAGAGCTCGTCAAAAACTGAACACAGATCAAGCACGAAAACAGGAAAAAAAGCAAAATAGGAACAGTGAATGCTCCAAGAATAAGAAGTGGAATGCAGAGAAGCTAGGAATAGAAATGGCGTCATGGTTAAATGGGGTTACGGTGTTGGAGTGTCAGGTGGGTAATATGTGTTCAATCCTTCCTCGTGATAATATATTTTTTTCTTTTTTTGTCGCTTTGTGCTTTATTAAAATTTCTGTCTGTGTCGTGGTGCAACTTCCGTTTGCAAGCTTGCAACAGCAATGTGTGGGACCTATAATGACAGCTGATTCTCCACAACTACTCATTAGCAGCTGAAAGCTCTCGAATGGGAACCGCAAACATTTCATGACAAGGAGAAAAGTAAACAGAATTCTCCAACTGAAAAAACGTGTGGTGTCATAAACGGGATTAGTACGTGTGTCATATCATAGGAAACTCTTATCGACGCCTCCTTGCCCGGTTCAGGTTTTCATATGCATGTGAATGTGATCACTCCCAAGGAAATGATGGAAACATAATAGTTTGTCACATAAGCTGCAACAAATGGACACAACAGGATCACAATCACGCAGTTTCTCTGCGCTCTGTCAAAACATGTGTTTTTTTTAAATGTTTTTGAAGCTTCGTTCCATTTAGGAAGATCTGACTCTTCAATTCCTTTGTTGTAGCGTAGTTCACGCCCGACTGTTTGTTGTTTTCATTTGTGTGAGCCGTCTATGCGGTAACTCCCCTGCTCTCACCACTCATCGCGTTTACTTGTGACGGTATCGTGCTCTTACCATATGACTTGTATTCTATAACCAATGTATAGTTATGACAACTGCCAAGACTACAGAAAGAATAAACCATTTCAATTACCGGACGGACAGTTCATAATGTTGTGCAAAAAAAGAAAGAAAGAAAGAAAGGAAAAGAAGTCCACGAGTGAGTTTTGAACACGACTAGCGAGCTTGTCACTTCAACATCGTGATCAGTTAGCCACGCCCCGTTGCTGAATCAATCTGCTCTTTATTGCACTTCTTGGACCTTTCACTGTTACTAGTTCGCTTTTTTTTCAGTTCAGTACACCTTCTTCCTGTTTCGATGCTTGATCTGCGTTCAGTTTTTGACGGGCTGTCCACTGTGACTTGTTACCACTAAATCTGAGGGGGATGCAACGGGGAGTTTCGCTTGTCAGGTGAGCCATGTGAAAAGGTTTCCGACGTGATTATAGCCGCATAACGGGAATTGACGCATTTTGAACGCGAAATGGTAGTTGGAGCCAGACGCATGGGACATTCCAAGTCGGAAATCGTCAGAGAATTTAATATTCCAAGATCCGCAGTGCCAAGAGTGTACCAAGAATACCAAATATCAGGTATTACATCTCACCACGGACAACGCAGTGGCCGATAGCCTGCACTTAACGACGGGGAGCTGCAGCCTTTGCATACAGCTGTCAATGCTAACAGACAAGCTACACGGCGTGAAATAACCGTGTAGACCAATGTGGGATGTTCCACGAACATGTTTGTTAGGACAGGGCGTCGAAATTTGGCTTTAATGGGCTATGGTAGCAGACGACAGACGCGTTCGTAATAGCCGATGGTAGGGTTCGAGTGTGGCGCAGATCCCACTAAGCCATGAACCCAAGTTGTCAACAAAGCACTGTGCAAGCTGGTGGTGGCTCCATATGGTGTGGCTGTGGTTTTATGGAATAGAATGGGTCCTCCTGTCCAGCTGAACCGATCATCGACTGGAAATAGTTACACTACTTGCCATTAAAATTGCTACAGCACGAAGATGACTTGCTACAGACGCGAAATTTAACCAACAGGAAGAAGATGCTGTGATATGCAAATAATTAGCTTTTCAGACCATCCACACAAGGCTGGCGCCGGTGGCCACACCTACAACGTGCTGACATGAGGAAAGTTTCCAATCGATTTATCATACACAACAGCAGTTTACCGTCGTTGCCTGGTGAAACGTTGTTGTGATGCCTCGTGTAACGAGGAGAAATGTGTACCATCACGTTTCCGACTTTGATAAAGGTCGGATTGTAGCCTATCGCGATTGTAGTTTATCGTATCGCGACATTGCTGCTCGCGTTGGTCGAGATCCAGTGACTGTTAGCAGAATATGGAATCGGTAGCTTCAGGGGGGGGTAATACGGAACGCCGTGCTGGATCCGAACGGCCTCCTATCACTAGTAGTCGAGATGACAGGCATCTTATCCGCTTGGCTGTAACGCATCGTGCAGCCACGTCTCGATCCCTGAGTCATCAGATGGGGACGTTTGCAAGGCAACAACCATCTGCACGAACAGCTCGGAGACCATGGCTGCGGTTACCCTTGACGTTGCATCACAGACAGGAGCGCCTGCGATGGTGTACTCAACGACGAACCTGGGTGCGCGAATGGCAAAACGTCATTTTTTCGGATGAATCCAGGTTCTGTTCGCAGCATCATGATGGTCGCAGCCGGGTTTGGCGACATCGCGGTGAACGCACATTGCAAGCGTCTATTCGTCATCGCCATACTGGCGTATCACCCAGCGTGATGGTATGGGGTGCCATTGGTTAAACGACTCGGTCACCTCTTGTTCGCATTGACGGCACTGTGAACAGTGGGCGTTACATTTCAGATTTGTTACGGCCCGTGGCTCTACCCTTCATTCGATGCCCGCGAAACCCTACATTTCAGCAGGATAATGCACGACCGCATATTGCAGGTCCTGTATGGGCCTTTCTGGATACAGAAAATGTTCGACAGCTGCCCTGGCTAGCACATACTCCAGATCTCTCACCAATTGAAAACGTCTGGTCAATGGTGGCGAAGCAATTGGCTCGTCACAATACGCCAGTCACTACTCTTGATGAACTGTGGTATCGTGTTGAAGCTGCTTGGGTAGCTGTACCTATACGTGCCATCCAAGCTCTGTTTGACTCAATTCCCAGGCGTATGAAGGACGTTATTACGGCCAGAGGTGGTTGTTCCCGGTACTGATTTCTCAGGATCTATGCAGCCAAATTGCGTGAAAATATAATCACATCTCAGTTCTAGTATAATATATTTGTCCAATGAATACCAGTTTATCATCTGCATTTTTTCTTGGTGTAGCAATTTTAATGGCCAGTAGTGTACATTGTGTGAGCTGTATCGGCTTCTTAATCATTGCCCTGGCTCATATTTACTTTCAACCCTTACGTTATTATCTGAATAGCACAACAGAAATACTCGTCAACAAAGTAAAATCTTCTCTGTACCACTGCACAACACTGCCACGTTCTCAAAATCATTTTCTGTTCAGGAACCGGACTTTGGAACAACCTTCCTCAAAATATTAGAGAAATTAAAATCGTTTCAAACGTCAAAAGACAGCTAATGACGCGCCCTTCTATCACAACAGCCATCTCTTCCACAAACTTTTCTGTAGCTCTCACTCGTCAACCCTCCCTCCCCCACCACCTTTCCCTCTCCCTTTTCAACAGGGTTCCTGTTGGAATTCTCTTCTTTTACAACAATCATTGTCATTTCATTTCAACCTTCTGCTTTTTCATTAACCCTTCCACTTCGTATAATACCAAACAAGGCTTCAAATGTGCTAAACTATTCAGTATCTTCTTAATGCCTTCACTGTTTTATCATAATTATTCGTCGACCGAGCGAGGTGGTGCAGTGGTTAGCATACTGGACTCGCATTCGGGAGGACGACGGTTCAATCCCGCGTCCGGCCATCCTGATTTAGGTTTTTCGTGAGTTCCCTAAATTGCTTCAGGCAAATGCCGGGATGGTTCCTTAGAAAGGGCACGGCCGATTTCCTTACCCATCCTTCCCTAATCCGAGCTTGTGCTCCGTCTCTAATGACCTCGTTGTCGACGAGACGTTAAACATTAATCTCCTCCTCCTCCATAATTATTCGTGTTACTACATTGCCGGAAAAAAGTTAATACACTTGGGTAGACGACGTCGATTTTGAACCGATGAGTGCATGTGCCATCTCGAGGACGGTTGTTTCCCATCGAGCACTTGTGGGATTTGGTGGGGCGAGATTGACTCGTGCAAGTCGTCAACCAACAACTCTTACAGAACTACGTGAGCAGATCGAACAGGAGTGGCGTAGCGTATCCCAGCGCAGTACTCATTATCTGTATCATAGACTGTATGCCAGTCAGCGACTGCATTGGCGCCCATGGAGGCTACACCACATACAATAAATCTTGAGTGAATTGGGAACCTACAAAAGGATGTACTACTTTTTTGGTAGTGTATTATTATTATCATTAATGCCAATAACTATTTTTAAAAATGATGCATATTATTGTTACTGTGATTGTCACACAATAATTTTTTGTGTATCCCGTTCATGGTCAGACGTAAAAGAGGGCCTTAAGGACGTAATCTGTTCAGGCTAAATAAGAGATACATAATTACGTAAATGATAAATGTTTCAAATAACTTCCGGGAATTCAGCCAGGTAACACTTTCAGCGACCGCCGATATTTCGGCGGGAGAACACCCCGCCATTTTCAAGGCAAACTGCAACGGACAGGCGGCGTACATGCAAATTTAATACCTCGGTCCTCGGACCCAAGCAGGAAAGATAACACACACACACTGAACACTAGTGCCACCAAAGATGGCCAAAGTCAGAGCTATCGATAGTGAGACTATGAATTCGCAGGTGAGGTAGCATTGAGTCTGTCCCTCTGTTTCTTGACAAGGGAGAGAGCCGGATTCCAAACAGAGTTTAAACAGAAACCTCCATCCCTGTTAACAAGGTTGCTCGCTAATTTAATCTCAACTGCCTCCCGAATCACACTGTCCCAATAGCTGGACGTGCATGCCAATATCTCGGTGTTATTATATAACATGGGGTGACCAGTATCCAAGCAATGTTCGGCAATAGCAGATCTACTGGTCACCCCATGTTATATAATAACACCGAGATTTTGGCATGCACGTCCAGCTATTGGGACAGTGTGATTCGGGAGGCAGTTGAGATTAAATTAGCGAGCAATTAGCAGATCTACTGGTCACCCCATGTTATATAATAACACCGAGATATTGGCATGCACGTCCAGCTATTGGGACAGTGTGATTCGGGAGGCAGTTGAGATTAAATTAGCGAGCAACCTTGTTAACAGGGATGGAGGTTTCTGTTTAAACTCTGTTTGGAATCCGGCTCTCTCCCTTGTCAAGAAACAGAGGGACAGACTCAATGCTACCTCACCTGCGAATTCATAGTCTCACTATCGATAGCTCTGACTTTGGCCATCTTTGGTGGCACTAGTGTTCAGTGTGTGTGTGTTATCTTTCCTGCTTGGGTCCGAGGACCGAGGTATTAAATTTGCATGTACGCCGCCTGTCCGTTGCAGTTTGCCTTGAAAATGGCGGGGTGTTCTCCCGCCGAAATATCGGCGGTCGCTGAAAGTGTTACCTGGCTGAATTCCCGGAAGTTATTTGAAAGTTGTATACGCCAGGAGAAACTCAGGTCTCAAATGATAAATGGTCGGTAGGACGACCTAGCCAGAGATTGCTTGACACCCTCAACGAAGATCTCAAGGTCTCAGGCCTGCACGCTGATCAGGCATAAATCGGGTAAAATGGCGACAGAGAGCCAAAACAGTGGACCCTGCCAGCATGTGGGACAAACGCTAAGGAAGAAGACGAAGAAAAAGCAATTGAGTGAATTTGAACGTACCCAGACAAAGGCAAAGCGCACAGGTTGTATGTAGTTTAGCTTCGCACAGTCACCACTGACATTACAAATGGAAGAAAAGAAGTTCAGTGAGGTTTTGAGAAATGGGATATTGAGATAACTGCGGCCTTGCCCAATGTACCATCCTGGTATCTGCCTGAGGTGATTATGGGTACTGTGGGAAAACTAAATCAGGGTAGGCAGACTGTGATTTACGCCCATTTTCTTCCGAAAAAACTCCGCAGCTTCTCCACTCTGCCATCTCGGCCGCTGCGTTCTGAGAGTCAAATTGAACTCAACATTTTCATGCTTACCGCTACTGTAGATGTCGTACACTCCATTGAAGATGACGTCGGGCACGCCATCCGTGGTGATCTGTATTGGCTCGGCGCCAGGTTCTGACAGGTAGTAGATGTTGTTCCTGTAGACGTAGGCCAGCTGGCTCTGCTCGCCACCCCACACTGCGGCCTGCAGGCGTTCCCCGCCGCCAATTTCTATCGTGGTGCTACGAACAAGCACAGAAGTACAGGCTTAAGCATCATTCTTCACAGGAATCAGGTGCAGTAACATATGTTAGGGAAACAAAAGGCTCTTAATTTAATCCTATGCCACACTTGAGTTGGTATGATTTCACATTCATAAGCAACTAGGAAAATTGCGCTATAGATACCGGGGACTGAGAGAAGGAGTGTACACTAATGTGGGTGTCGGATGATCTTAAGAAGACGTTTTGAGAAAAGAAGAATTTATACAGAAAGTGGTAATCTACGACATCACGTAAGTATAGACATAATTCCCAGACAATGACACTGACGTTAAGGAAGAGCAGTAAATCAGGAAATACACTACTGGCCATTGAAATTGCTACACCAAGAAGAAATGCAGATGATAAACGGGTGTTCATTGGACAAATATATTATACTAGAACTGACATGTGATTACATTTTCACGCACTTTGGCTGCATAGATCCTGAGAAATCAGTACCCAGAACAACCACCTCTGGCCTTAATAACGGCCTTGATACGCCTGGGCATTGAGTCAAACAGAGTTTGGATGGCGTCTACAGGTACAGATGCCCAAGCAGCTTCAACACGATACCACAGTTGATCAAGAGTAATGACTGGCGTATTGTGACGAGCCAGTTGCTCGGCCACCATTGACCAGACGTTTTCAATTGGTGAGAGATCTGGAGAATGTGCTGGCCAGGGCAACAGTCGAACATTTTCTGTATCCAGAAAGGCCCGTACAGGACCTGCAACATGCGGTCGTGCACTAGCCTGCTGAATTGCAGGGTTTCGCAGGGATCGAATGAAGGGTAGAGCCAAAGTCGTAGCAAATCTGAAATGTAACGTCCACTGTTCGAAGTGCCGTCAAGGCAGACAAGAGGTGACCGTGACGTGTAACCAATGGCACCCCATACCGTCACGCTGGGTGATACGCCAGTATGGCGATGACGAATACACGCTTCCAGTATGCGTTCACCGCGATGTCGCCAAACACGGATGCCACCATCATGATGCTGTAAACAGAACCTGGATTCATCCGAAAAACTTACGTTTTGCCATTCGTGCACCCAGGTTCGTCGTTGAGTACACCATTGCAGGCGCTCCTGTCTGTGATGCAGCGTCAAGGGTAACCGCAGCCATGGTCTCCGAGCTGACAGTCCATGCTGCTGCAAACGTCGTCGAACTGTTGGTGCAGATGGTTGTTGTCTTGCAAACGTCCCCATCTGTTGACTCAGGGATCGAGACGTGGCTGCACGATCCGTTACAGCCAAGCGGATAAGATGCCTGTCGTCTCGACTGCTAGTCATACGACTCCGTTGGGATCCAGCACGGCGATCCGTATTACCCCCCTGAACCTACCGATTCCATATTCTGCTAACAGTCATTGGATCTCGACCAACGCGAGCAGCCATGTCGCGTTACGAAAAAACGGCAATCACGATAGGCTACAATTCGACCTTTATCAAAGTCGGAAACGTGATGGTACGCATTTCTCCTCCTTACACGAGGCATCACAACAACGTTTCACCAGGCAACGGCTGTCAACTGCTGTTGTGTATGAGAAATCGGTTGGAAACTTTCCTCATGTCAACAGTTGTAGGGCCGGCCGGAGTGGCCGTGCGGTTCTAGGCGCTACAGTCTGGAGCCGAGCGACCCCTACGGTCGCAGGTTCGAATCCTGGCTCGGGCATGGATGTGTGTGATGTCCTTAGGTTAGTTAGGTTTAAGTAGTTCTAAGTTCTAGGGGACTGATGACCTTAGATGTCAAGTCCCATAGTGCTCAGAGCCATTTGAATTTGAACCAACAGTTGTAGGTGTCGCCACCGGCGCCAACCTTGTGTGAATGCTCTGAAAAGCTAATCATTTTTCTGTCACAGCATCTTCTTCCTGTCGGTTAGATTTCGCGTTTGTAGCATGTCGTCATCGTGGTGCAGCAATTTTAATGGCCAGTAGTGTAACAATATGTGGGAACAGAAATGCACTGAAACTGATAATTTAATAGTTGGGTCACAAATTACGGAAGTGCGGAGGACAGTTTAATGGTATGAAGACAATACCAGCAAACAAAGCAGTACACAACTTCATTCTTTCAAGAGAATGAAAAACTCATTATCAGATAGTTTAATTGAAGACAGAATCCAGTGTGCACAAGAGGAAAAAGGTGAGGCTGAAGAAATTATTCGAAATATGACCATTACGATAGAGGTTGTGGACAGCGCATTCGCTGAAATGAAAATCGGCAAATCACCTGGTCCTTCAAATATTCCTGTGGAACTATAGAAAGGTGGAGGACATAACTTGAAGAAAAGAATGATGAACCTTATGAAAAACTGTTGTCAACAGGCTGAAATTCCGTCACAGTGTAAAAGATTATATATAGTTTCCGTTTTAGAGTAGGGGACTGGAAGAGACAACAATTGCTGCAGAGACATTAAAGTGATTCTCGATGACCCGCTTATTCGGCAAAATAGTGTATAACAAAATAAGGCAGAAGGCTCATCACCTTATTGAGGGAAACCAAACGGAACAGATCCTGTACAGATAACCTCTTTATTTTACAACAGATCACAGAGAAGTCTGTAGCAGGAGGGAAGGAGTTACGCATTGCCTTTGTAAATTTAGCATCAGCATTGGTACAGTACCCAGAGGAAAACTCTGGGAAGCTTTGAAAAAAATATATATGTATAATCATTTCTTACAGATTGTTAATTAAATGTACAGCGATAATATGGCACAGATTTAATGAGGATCAAAACTATCAGAACCTATTAATGTAAGAAAGTTGCTGAGTCAAGGGATCAGTGTGTCACCCTGAATTTATACGTAGAAATGGGTCCCTAAAGATGGAAGAACAGCTGTGCAGGAACAGGAATAATTGTTAATGCTATATAGTTGTTTTCGTTAAGTTTTGCTGATGATCAAGTCATTTTAGCACAACATGAATTCGATCTTGAGTCCATACGTTAATACCAGGAATATGACAAACGGAGACCACAGATGGGTCTAACAAGAACCGGATATCTGCTAGTGAATAGTGGCGCTAGGTTTGAAGTTCACATGAATGATGAAGCAGCTATGAGATAGGTAGATAAATTTAGCTACCTAGGGACGTATATTGACCAGAATGGATTTAGTAATACAGAAAGTAAAATACAGAACACAATAAAGCAGAAAAGTAATATGGGATATGAATTCTTATTGGTGGGACAGGAAGTTTTATAATAACAATGAGAAAAGAGTGCCTGCAGTAGCGGTGGTGTCATGTGTTACAGATCAGAACTGACTTCAAAAGAAGACTAGTAGCTGTGGAAGCGGCATATTTTCGAAGGAGCACTAGAATTTGAAGAATTGAAGAGAAAACAGATGATAAAGCAAGAGCAAGAATGAGGGAAAATGAGACAATGATCGGCAGAATTGCAAGAAAATTATTAATTTGGTATGGGCATTTGTTGAGAACATAAGATCATCGGTGATCAAAGAAGTTGTGGTGTGCGTACTGTAAGACCTTCAGTACACACACCATCAGATTATTTGACTGGTCGCTCTAACGTAGTAGGCGAGTGTCAGCAAAATGTCTCGTGGTCTTATCGTGGCGTGTTTATCTTCTGCCGTTAGGTCAGACGACAGAAATGCCACTTGCACACTTAGAGTAGCAGATTGACAGTGACCAACTTCAAACAGAACTTGATTAATTTTCACACACATTAATTAAAATAATAACAAGCATAAAAATTACTTAACTTGGTTCTGGATGCTATTTACAATTGACAATCTGAAGTTCTTTTGGTATTGGTACATTAATCTTATTCTCACATATATCTCTGATACTTGACAAAAGTGTCTATACATTTCTCTTCATTACTATGTACAGGAATATGGTAATCTTATTAGGCGCAGACTGAAACTTGACTATAGACTGGTACAGACTAACGTAGAACTCGCACAGACTGGTGCAGACAAATGCAGACTGACTAATCGGAGGCCTGTACACTCGTTGTAATACCTCACGCATTCATGTATCACTGCGCGAGTGTGATCCGCGAGGAGAAAAGGTTATACGTTAGCAGCAATCTCATTGGCTGCGTTACATATTAATACGGGGATCGGCGGAAGCAGAATTTGGTCCGTCTCTATGGCAGCGCCATCTCGTAGTGTGGAGGCAGATGAGCGCTGTGCCTGTGCTGTTGTGCTTAGCGCTCTAGTGGGAAAGTTGTGTATGCGCTGAGTACGCGGAACTATGTACACAACAGATGTTTTTGACTGGAAATCACCTGGCAGGTGGAAATGCGACTGGCATGACGTTCCCGGAATGTCACACAATTCTGAACGTATGTGTGTTACTTCTCATCGTTTTCAGGTCGCCACTATCGTCCTAATCCATGTTTCTGTTCTTTTACGTCAAGTACCGTTCTTGCAACAGTTCGGTTCACGGAGCACAACGTGCCCGTACCAGTGTAGCTGACTCTCTTGAAGCTTTGCCGCTATGTTTCCAACGTTAAGCGAGCCTCTGATGTCATTTCTATTGTGAGCGTGGGGTTGATCTGAGATTCTGTTATTCTGTGCAATGGATTAATCTGAGATGTACCCTTTACCCTGTGGCTCCTGCAAGATGCAATTTCCACCCCCACACTACTACAGAAGTCGGACAGACGCTCCTAACGTTCTGAAGAGAAATGCTTGAAGAACTTTCAGTAATAAATATCTTCTGCAGTCACCAGAATGAGATTCTCACTCTGCAGCGGAGTGTGCGCTGATATGAAACTTCCTGGCAGATTAAAACTGTGTGCCCAACCGAGACTCGAACTCGGGACCTTTGCCTTTCGCGGGCAAGTGCTCTACCATCTGAGCCACCGAAGCACGACTCACGGCCGGTACTCACAGCTTTACTTCTGCCAGTATCTCGTCTCCTACCTTCCAAACTTTACAGAAGCTCTTCTGCAAAACTTGCAGAACTAGCACTCCTGAAAGAAAGATGGTAGAGCACTTGCCCACGAAAGGCAAAGGTCCCGAGTTCGAGTCTCGGTCGGGCACACAGTTTTAATCTGCCAGGAAGTTTCATATCAGCGCACACTCCGCTGCAGAGTGAGAATCTCAATCTGGAAACATCCCCCAGGCTGTGGCTAAGCCATGTCTCCGCAGTGTCCTTTCTTTCAGGAGTGCTAGTTCTGCAAGTTTCGCAGAAGAGCTTCTGTAAAGTTTGGAAGGTAGGAGACGAGATACTGACAGAAGTAAAGCTGTGAGTACCGGTCGTGAGTCGTGCTTCGGTAGCTCAGATGGTAGAGCACTTGCCCGCGAAAGGCAAAGATCCCGAGTTCGAGTCTCGGTCGGGCACACAGTTTTAATCTACCAGGAAGTTTCATCTTCTGGAGTCGTCCGCTGTAAGGAAATGACACAAAATTTCTTACATAACTAGTGGGATACTTGGGTACTGGAGTAGTGCTAATTAGTGTAAGAAAAACATGAAACTAACGAAAGTTATTATTTATTTTGCAAAAATTCTGAGAAATCACAATGGCACTTTTAGTTATGAATTGAATAAGTTATACCCTGGTTCTTTTCGGAATGTGAAGTTACCTCTCAAGGATAGGATTCGCTAGTGAATTTTCTATACAAAGTGTAAGATTGTTGTTGACTTGGCAGAATGGCTGAGACGTGTGCCTACTCGACTTAAATAATTATCCTTTAGAATGTTGCTAGGTACGGTCGAGGCTGTCGCGTGTGAAATACAGTGAAGTGTACTGTTGTGGAGGAAATATGGGGCTCGCAATAGCTGTAGCGCACAATACCGTAAGCTGCGATGACTGCTGTCTGCGCTGCTCGCTGCTGACAAATAAGATAACTCTCGTTCTATCTGGATTGGCCTTCGCCAATCAAACTCTCCCTACGCCTTGATGAAGTCAAGGATTCCTATTTGCTCCTAGTCTAACTATTGGCGTGGTACACCGGTCAGATAACCAGTCCACTGCAATGCCACTCAAAAATTCGCTCGCAGGCGTTTAACTATAACTCTGTCCGTTGACATCACCCAATAAGTGTGTCAGCCAACACAGTGAACAACGCTTAATCGCAAGGACTCAATATAGAGAGTTGCACTTCGATTCGCTCTCGACAGAGGTGCTCTCCCAGTGAAGTAGTGAGGAGAGACTTGTTCCTCGCTCCAAGAGGGACAACGGAATAGCGCCTCTCCACGCCAGATGTGAAGGAGTATATCTTTCGGTCTCTTCCATTACTCCTTCAGCTCAAGGCGTCATAAATATCGTCTGACAATCAGCATTGCTCTTCTAAAACGGGAGAATGACGTTTCGTTTAAGGCAACCAGTCCGGAAACCTGTAGTATCGGCGTTTGGCGTTTGCTGTCTCCCTGTGAAAATCTCGGAAACTGCGTGCTATGTGTAAAGAATGCGTAGGCTGGCCGCTCCCACACAATGTAGTGGAATTTGCTTTTAAGCCGAACATGGGGTCGTTCCTCCTTTCCCTCGGGCGAACGCTGTCCGCTCCATGGGCGTCCATCAGTCGACGTAGATGGGTTGGGACTGGCCTCCTGGCGTGCAGTTGCCTCTCTCGAACTAAAAGCTCCTGCGACCGTCGTGTCTGGAATGTATGTGTGTACGCCAGCCTCGAGTATTTCAACAACGGTGCGCACTTGCGATTTATTAGTTATTTGCATAGCGTTCACATGAATTCATACAACATTGACTTCATCTTATCGAGTTTGGGCTCGAATGAAGCGTCTTCATGTGCGGAATATGATTGTGAGGGCGGAATATGTAAGCAATGAAGGTCACGATACCACGACGTCTTACACTATCTCTTTTTCTCCAGCCCAGCGTAGCAACCTTTTCTCCATAACCTCGAGCTTCCGTTCGTCTGATTTTCTGATATATGAGGCCAGAACACAGAAGTTCATATGAGGTTTAAGGTGTGTTAATGATGTCACATTGGCACAAAATTGCACCTCAATTCTGCCCGACGCCATAGTGGATGTGTCACACAAATGGGACGTCGTCACACGCATTCTTACTTATATTTCTCCCCTGTTTTTGACGCCTCTGCGATGGTAGTCAGAATTGCGGCATTCACCGTTGAATTCAAGGGTTTTTCTTATGTGTTGGCCGAGGAAAACTTTCAGACACAGTGCTGCTCAGAGTTGACACTTAAAGCTCTCATGAGGTAGCATAAAGGGCGCCAGTAAGAGCACCCACTCTTGGGACGGCGATTCCCACACATTTCGCCTTTAAAGACGACAGTTCACAGTTCGGTGAGCAACTGGACGGCGTTGTTGACAACCTTCGGCTCTGCTGACAGCCCCCAGACTATTTAGCCTTACTCTAAAGACATCGCGAGGCTGCAAACCCTTTGAACGTGATCCTACCCTTTTGCAGTGTAGTGCGACCGCCAGTTTTGCTCTGGTATACAAGATGGACCGACTATTGACCGTTAAAAAACAGTCGACGACAGTCTAACGTGATCCGAAGCAGCAAAGAGTGTTTATGTTACTGTAAAAGTAAGATGATTGGTAAATCCTAGAATTTACGATCACGGTGAGGTAAAAGTCCGAAATTTCTTATTTTATGCACCATAGATTCCGAACGTTTACTAAGAGATGTAGGTAAATCTTAGGACGCACCCATACCAACTGCTAAAACCGTATTCGTTAAAAAAACCAGCTTATCAATTTCTTGAAATAGTTTGTATTTATTGCAAATTTATGTATTCTAAACAGTCTCCCATTCCAATCTGATTATAATGAGCAATAGTCCATATTAGTGAAGTAAAAAATGTTACCTTGTGAACGTTAATTTTTTGTTACAATCAAGGTTGACTGTTGTGGCATTTGCAATTACATAATGTGGTGTCACCGCCAGACACCACACTTGCTAGGTGGTAGCCTTTAAATCGGCCGCGGTCCGTTAGTATACGTCGGACCCGCGTATCGCCACTATCAGTGATTGCAGACCGAGCGCCGCCACACGGCAGGTTTAGTCTAGAGAGACTCCCTAGCACTCGCCCCAGTTGTACAGCCGACTTTGCTAGCGATGGTTCACTGACTACATACGCTCTCATTTGCAGAGACGACAGTTTAGCATAGCCTTCAGCTACGTCATTTGCTACGACCTAGCAAGGCGCCATATTCAGTTACTACGAATGTATTCTGAACAGATAATATTGTGAATCATGTACCGTCAAGAGCGACGTTCATCATTAATGGTTTAAAGTTAAGTATCAAACCAATTACGTCCGCTTTCTGAATTCTAACTCCTTGTCATGTTCCAGACCTCACGTCAGTATAGTCCTTCCCTCCTCATGCCAGCCTGCGTGAACTAAAACGCGTGCATTTCGGCCTCCACTAGTAACACGGTGTTGGCTCTTCTGCCAACACAACAAATAATATGGAAGACGATTTATACAAGCGTTTTTTAGTTGAACACTTTTTAAGCATTTGCGCTTTTGAACTCTTCTCCTGCAACAAAAGATTGTTTGGCAACCACTTCCCGTAGACTAATTTCTTCTCTTGCTACTTCTTCGACGTTGATAAAATTTTCCATGCACAATATAATTTGGTTCCTAGTGTACAATGACTTCAGTTTACCAGCTTTGGTACCAAGTTGATAAAATTCATCATCCTGAATATTTATCAGTACTGCTATTATAAATTTTACATCAATTTTTGCATCCGGTACTTTAGTTCTCACATTCTGTGGAGGTTTTGGAATTTTGTTACATGAGGCTGCTTTCATTTTCTTTGTCTGCAACTGAAGATCTTCTTTGGCAGCTTCTCGGATCCGTTTTACTTTGTTAACCCTGTTAGAAGTATCAGTGTCTCGTCACAACCATCAGCTGGTGCCGGTGTCTCGTTGTTAATCGTCAAATCCTGTGTCTCTGGTGCTTCCACACCTGCTGCAGCCGCACTTTCTACCTCCATTCCTTCTGTTACAGTACTTGATTCACTGCGGTCAATTCCTTGGCCGTCATTTTCAATTTCCTCTGTGTCAGTGGAAGTGGAGTTTAACATTGTTTCCAAGTCTTCTTCAGTGTTTATATGTTTTATTGAATCACATGGAACAACCGAGGTCGCAATGCCCATTTTCATTGGAACCCCAACCATGGCTTCATATGGTGAACATCTGATCCCTAAATGATAAGCCCTATTTTTCATTGCTTGCACAAACATCAGCCCTTCAGACCATTTTGGAGTTTCATTTGTTTCCATCCAAGTTGACAACATATTTTCGATATCTTGATTTGGTCTTTCCACTGATCCCTGAAACTAACTGCGCCTCGGCTTCCCGTGGACTATCTTTATATCACTCCACAACCCACATAAACTTTGAATAACTTGGTTACAAAACTCTTTACCATTATCAGAATGAAGGATACTTGGCGCACCAAAGGTGGTAAAAATGTCCAAAAGATGATATGCTACTTCATCAGCCCTTTTTGAAGTTAGTGCGTGGAGGATAACACTTTTGTCAAACGATCTTGGTATACAAGTATGAACTTCGACTTATTGTCTGGGTTTGCCTCCATGTCGATTAAATCAATTTCACATCGTGAATTCGTTTCACTGTGAATGCTTCTTCTGACATGGTTCACATAATCTCAAATAAGTAACGATTGGTTCAACAGTCACATTCTTGTACTTACGATTCAGTTCCACAGTCATCCGTGTTCGGCCGCCATGACCCATAGCAATGTGTGTCTCATGTAGTACGTTAAACAGTTCATCAAAACGAACGTAATAACGAATTTCTTCTTTTCCAGCAGATACCAGTGCTATGAGTTTCTCTTCACGTCCGATGGTGAGGACATCAAACGTCTGTAATGAACATATTTTTTATTGGAAACGATTTTTCTATTTTTCACTTCACTTAACAGAATATTGTGTTGCTCAGTAGATACAAAAAAATTGTTATCCTCCTTCTTACTCACTGATTCACTTAAGAGTTCGCAAAATCTGTTACGCACATCACTCATTCAGGTTCAACGCTGAAGAAAAAACACCACTAAAACGAGTCACGAAGATGAACGTACGCATGATGCTCGACACTGACTGAAACTACACAGCGGTGAGCGGACTGAGAACTCATAACTGCCAACAAGGAAACTTATCTGAACACGAAATTGGCAACAATGAAACTTGTCTGAACCTGCACGACGGAGGCGGGAGCCTTCGATCCAGCTTTTACCAGTTTGCATTGTTAAATCCTGAGATTTACCAATATCTCTTGTTAAAAGTTCGAAATCTATGCGTATAATGAGAAATTTCGGACTTTTCCCACACTGCGGTGGTAAATCTTAGGTTTCACCAGTTAATTCTATGATTTACCAATTATCTTACTTTTACAGCAACATTTATACTTTTTCAGCCCTCCTGGTTCACGGAGGGGTGCGATGTTGACACATGCGTAAATAACATGGTAAAATGTCCTCTAAGACCTCCATCCCCCCAGTTCAGTAGCATCATAGGTGCCATTCTCGCATCTTCGCTGAGCATGTTAAAAATGTGCCTGTCAGATTCGTCGACAGCCATTCGGCTGAGTAATGTCTCGCGGCTGCTCTAGCGCCTGAAGGCAGGCAACCCCTTTGACCCCGTTTAGAACGACGACGTTCTAATAACGGAATCCCTGACAGATATTCAAGACGGCCTAATGCTCGGTGCACGGCGCTGGAACGTAGATGACGTAAACCAAATAGGACCAAAACAGAGTGTATGTATTGGAACTTCTCAAGATTGGCCAGTAGTTCTCTTGTCAATAACCGCCACCAGTTCCAATCCGTCAAGTGACATCCACAGTTTCCACATATAAAGACATTGGAAATCGTCTAGAAAATAGGTGACAAAAGTGGAGGGTGTGTCACAGTGAACGTTCAGTGATAGAGTTGTTATTGTCAGAATCGACAGCAAACCAACACCGACGTCCGCCCCCGGTAGCTGAGTGGTCAGCGCGACATAATGTCAATCCTAAGCGCCCGGGTTCGATTCCCGGCTGGGTCGGAGATTTTCTCCGATCAGGAACTGGGTGTTGTGTTGTGCTAATCAACATCATTTGATCCTCACTGCCGCGCAAGTCGCCGAAGTGGCGTCAAATCGAAAGACTTGCACCCGACGAACGGTCTACCCAACGGGAGGCCCTAGTCACACGACGAACAACACCGACAATGATAGTTCAGGTATACATGCCGACGTAGAAGCTGAAAATGAAGAGATACAGAAAGTATCTGTGGAGATTGAAAGGGTAATACAATACGTAAAGGGAGATGAAAATCTAACAGCTATAGGGGACTGGAATGCAGTTGTAGGGGAAGGAGTAGAAGAAAAGGTTGTAGGAGAATATGGGCTTGGGCCAAGGAATGAAAGAGGAGAAAGACTAATTGATTCCAGCAATAAAATTCAGCTAGTAATAGCGAATACTCTGTTCAAGAATCACAAGAGGAGGATGTGTGCTAGGAAAATACCGGGTGATACGGCAAGATTTCAGTTAGATTACATCATGGTCAGACAGAGATTCCAAGTCCGATACTGGACTGTTAGGCATGCTCACGAACAGATATAGACTCAGATCACCATGTAGTAGTGATGAAGAGTAGCTTGAAGTTTAAGAGAGTAGTCAGGAAGGATCAATGTGCAAAGAAGTTGGGTACATAACTGCTAATGGATGACGAGACACGCTTGAAGGTCTCTAAGGCTATAGAATAGCTCTGTAGGCAGTACACTTGAAGAGAAATGGACATGTCTAAAAAGGGCAATCACGTAAGTTGGAAAGAAAAGCATAGGTACAAAGATGATAACTGCGAAGAAACGATGGATAAGAGAAGAAATATTTCAGTTGATCGATGAAAGACGGAAGTACAAAAACGTTCTGGGAAATTCAGGAATACATAAATACAAGTAAGTGAGGAATGAAATAACCAGGAAATGCAGGGAAGCTAAGACGAAATGACTGCGTGAAAAATGTGAAGAAATCGAAAATCAAATGATTGTCGGAACACCTGACTCAGCATAGAGTGCAACGGGAACTCCACTGTGAAATGCAGAGGAGAGAGCGGATAGGTGGAAAGAGTACGTTGAAGGCCTCTATGAGGAGGAAGACTTGTCTGATGTGATAGAAGAATAAACAGGAGTCGATTTAGAGGATCCGGTATTAGAATCAGAATTTAAAAGAGATTTGGAGGACTTGTGACCAAATAAGGCAAAAGGGCTTCATTCCATCACAATTTCTAAAATCATTGGGAGAAGTGACAACAAAACGACTATTCAAGTTGCTGTGTAGAGTGTATGAGTCTGGCGACATACCATCTGACTTTCCGAAGACTGCAAGAACTGACACGTGTGAGAATTATCGCACAATCAGCTTAACAGCTCATGCATCCAAGTTGCTGACAAGAATAATATACAGAAGTATGGAAAAGACAGTTGAGGATGTGCTAGATGATGATCAGTTTGGTTTTAGAAAAGGTAAAGGTACCAGTGTGGCAATTCTGACGTAGTGGTTGATAATTGAAGCAAGACTAAAGAAAAATCAAGACACGTTCATAGGATTTGCTGACCTGGAAAAAACGTTCGACAATGTAAAATGGTTTAAGAAGTTCAAAATTCTGAGAAAAATATGAGTAAGCTATTGGGAGATACGGGTAATAGACAATATGTACAAGAGCTAAGAAGGAATAGTAAGAGTGGACAACCAAGAACGCAGCGCTCGTATTAAAAAGGGTGTAAGACAGGGATGTAGTCTTTCGCCACTACTGTTCAATCTCTACTTCGAAGAAACAATGACGAAAATAAAAGAAAGGTTCAGGAGTGGGATTAAAAATCAAGGTGAAAGGATATCAAGCCAACGGCCTTGCCGCATTGGTAATACTGATTCCCGTCAGATCACCGAAGTTAAGCCCTGTTGGGCTGGGCTAGCACTTGGATGGATGACTATCCGGTCTGCCAAGCGCTGTTGGCAAGTGGGGTGCACTCAGCCCTTGTGAGGCAAAAGTGAGGGGTTGCTTCAGTGAGAAGTAGCGGCTACGGTCTCGTAAACTGACATAGGGCCGGGAGAGCGGTGTGCTGACCACATAGCCGTCCTTATCGGCATCCAGGGACGTCTGTCGGCTGAGGATGACACGGCGGCCGGTCGGTACCGTTGGGCTTTACAAGGCCTGTTCGGACGGAGTTTAGTTTTAGAAAGGATATCAGTGACACGATTCGCTGATGACAGTGCTATCCTAAGTGAAAGTGAAGAAGAATTGCATGATATGCTGAATGGAATGAACAATCTAATCAGTAAAGAATATGGATTGAGAATAAATCGAAGAAAGACGAAAGTAGTGAGAAGTAGCAGAAATGAGAACAGCGAGAAACTTAACATCAGGATTGATGCTCACGAAGTAGATGAAGTTAAGGAATACTGCTACCTAGGCACCAAAATAACCAGTGACTGATGGAGCATGGAGGACATCAAAAGCAGATTGGCCCTGGCAAAAAGGGCATTCCTGGCCAAGAGAAGTCTACTAGCATCAAACATAGGCCTTAATTTGAGGAAGAAATTTCTGAGAATGTACGTCTGGAGCACAGCATTGTATGGTAGTGGAACATGGACTGTGTGAAAACCGGAACAGTAGAGAATCGAAGCATTTGAGATGTGATGCTACAGGCGAATGTTGAAAATTGTGTGGACTGATAAGGTAAGGAATGAGGAGGTTCTGCGCAGAATCGGAGAGTAAACGAATATGTGGAAAACACTGACAAGTAGAAGGGACAGTATGATAGGACATCTATTAAGACATGAGGGAGTGACTGCCATGGTACTAGAGGGAGCTGTAGGGGGCAAAAACTGTAGAGGAAGACAGTTATTGGAATACATCTAGCAAATAATTGAGGACGTAGGTTGCAAGTGCTACTCTGAGACGAAGAGGTTGGCACAGGAGAGGAATTCATGGTGGGCAGTATCAAAACAGACAGAAGACAAATGACCCAAAAAAAATATGTCACATTTTCCGCCAGTTTCGTTTCGCTCTGTGTCGACAGTTGCGTACAGGGGCCAAACTAGATACAAGCATATGTACTATGGGTTTCCTCACAAGAGCCACGTAAGGTTACAGTTGAGAAAATGTGTAAATGAATTAATTCTCTGCTTCAGGCAACTTCGACTGTCGCATGTTACCATTTCCTTTTGATGGAAAAAAGAAGAGTACGGGTGGTAGCTTCCGATTATTTTTAAATGGTTATATCGATGCCACTTACTTTTTGGATATTCTATAGGCCAAATAACGCGCACTGCCTGCATGCTGGAATATCTGAAAGAGAAGGAAGTCTGTGTTAATAGGATATTTTAAAAAATAAAATATTTATTAAGAGTACTGAAATGAAAATGTGTCAGACACTAACAGTTTTAGTGAACGGTTATTTGCTAAACAATTCTCAAAACTATTGGGATACTCATCCCATCAAGAGTATTGAAGTTAAACTTTGTTGTCAAGAAACATGTCCATCGTAAGTCGTCTCCAATGTAGAAATTTTCTTTAGCCGCACGTCATGTGCCATCCTTCTTTTGTGAATTGTATATGTTTTGTGTTGGCTTCTATAGTCTTGCAATTCTCGTGTAGCCATTCCTACTTTGCTATTTGGCACTTTGCGTCAGTCTCATTTTTTAGATGTCTTATTCACGTTCGCCTTCTTCATTTGCAGCATTTTTATATTTTCCCCTTTTGTCACTCAAATTCAATATCTCCTGAGGATTTATAATAGTCCTTGTCTTTTTACCTATCTCATCTTTTGCTGCCTTCCCTATGTCATCACTCAAAGCTGCCTATTTTTTTATTCCATTCCTATTAGTTTGTCCAACTTACACGTCTGCCCTGGTAATCTCTTAAAGTCTAAAATGTTGTTTCTGAATCTCCATCTTACCATTATCTGCAACCTTCCAGTGGCCACAGGTCTCTGCCAGGTCTGCAACATTCTTTCTGATTCTTAAACTAAGCGTTAGCGATGATCAAATTATGACCTGTGATATATTTTACCTGGCGGCTTCTCCTTTCATTCTTTCCCCCCAGTCCATGTTTTACTATTATTTTTCCTTCTCTTCCTTTTCCTACAGCTGGATGCCGGTCACCCACCACAATTGACCACAATTGAATATATCTCTTCTAGCAATGTCAATTTCCTTTACCTCGTCATACTTTCTTTCAATCTCTTCACCATCTTCGGATCTAGTTGGTATACAAACTTGCACTGCTGTGACAGGTGTTGGCTTTCATGTCCATTTTGGCTACGATAATGCGCTCACTATGCTGCTCATAGTAGTGTATGCGTGTTCCTATTTTCTTATGCATTATTAGGCCTACCCCTGCGTCACACCTATCTGACTTTTTGTTGATAAACCTGCACTGTCCTAATTAAGCGATCTGTTCTTCTTGCCACCACAATTTGCTAATTCCCACTGTATCCAACTTCAACTTACCCATACCCTTTTTGTGTTCTCTGACGGAGACATAACCTATTCAATAACCCAATATACAGATCCGACTAGTAAATCAAATAAAATCTTTAACACTGCATGAAAGCTGAAAGCTATAGTTACAAATAGTTCGAATTATTTCTGTCCTTTTGGTACGGTGATAGCGTCTTGCTATGTGCTGCAGCCTGGAGCTTTTAGCTTTGTGGCGAAAGGTGAAAGGCTCGGGGGGAACTGCAAGGGTTATATAAATGTTTCTGCTGAAGACAAAGCCTCAGCCAGGTACACAATTTGCCGGCCGAATGAACTGGGGCTGACAAGAGAGAGCAGCCCGGCCTGTCATAGAGTTTCACTGAATGCAAAGTGCAAGGATTGCCTTTTAGCAAAGATAAGATACGACGGACAGGAGAAAACACGATACTGAAAGAGTGGGACCCAGCTGTTAGACCCGAAAGAGGCCAGTTGGAATATTTTTTCACAATTTGATAAGCACATCCTTAATTGTATCATAGCAATTATTTTGATAGCGGGGAAGAGCTCACGTCCATGGTATGTATATATTTTCTCATTGGCTGTAACAAGAAATCTGTGATATAGTGGGGGAGATTTTCTGCCTTCTACCCCACTCCAAGGGATAAATGTACTGCATTGGTTAGCCACCACAGAACGCACAAGATTAGGGAATTTGTTAGCATGTTTATCACAGTATCATTGGTCGGTATTCGCAGAGCGTGTTGCGATTGGCCAATGAAATTTCCATGCTCGAAGAACCGTCTAAGTTTTGTGCAAGAGAGTAATAAAACGCATGCTCCAGGGGCGTCACTGAAACAACTTGTGCCAGAGGCATCATCGAGTGCAGTACGCTTCGTCTTAGGGCTGAACTCAGATGCCAGGGCTAAACTCAGAATTCTCAGCCATCCTCTGTTCTCGTAAATCAGTAAGCATGGCCCATATCTGTATCGACCGAGACGAGGCGAGTGCGAAGTCATTCATCTTGCATCAAGGTTGCACTCTCCTAATGTAACTTTTACAGCCAGCCAGTCGCACCCAGTATACACTTGGGCAAAAGTATTGGTGGTTGTACGTACTTTTCTGGGACTTTACTTTAGCTCCGTAACTTATTCCGCAATCACTAGTCATATTTGTGAACACATTTTTATATAATTTCTGTCATGTATCTACCCATTTATGCCAAGACTATCTTTCTGCAAACCCTTGTTCCCTCGAGAATTATTTGTGTTCCTGTTTCAGTGTATAAAACACTCTTCATTTCTTTTAGCAATAAATCAGGTTGTTAGTTTCTTTTCATAGTTTCATGGTTGCTGACTTATGTGAGAAGTGGGACGCACATCTTATGTTTAATTAGGCCACCACTGTAATTTAACTAGACATGACGTTATCCGCTGTATGACTTCGTTTTTTTCTTAAATTGCATGATCTTATGGGGAGTTATATATCACTGTATGTCACTGGGGATAGAGTCTGTAGCATCTCAGAGGTATGCTAAATGCTCAACAGACACCTCACAGCTTGAAAGAACCGCCTCTGACTCTTCAGTAGGCTTGAGACAAAGCTGAGCATCCACTGCAGTTGGGGAAACGTTACCAAATAGTGACGAAGGCAGCGGAGGCATATTACGTTCAGGGCCTTCGGTGCCAAGCTCTTGGGACTGTACAATATCCTTCCGCCCAACGGCCAAAATTTTCGCCCTTTTTACTGGCTTGAGGCTTGCTCGGCAACTTTCCCGCCCTTCTTCACAACATTAGTGTTTACTCAAAAATATGTACTATCAATGTCGCGCTTCATGTGACGATAGTAGAAATAGAGGAGTGTTTAGTGAGGTGACTAACTGCACTGGTAATTTCCAATTATATATTTAATTTGCTATTTATTTTGATATTTAAACAAAAACTTTCCAAAGAGATGACGGAATTTGCTCTTTTGCACCCGTTTTTGAAACGAGGTGCTACAAAGTGCCGCCTTGATCAACAACATTACTGCTCTCTTGGGGTTGGAGCTCAAACGCTAGTACAGACAGAGTATTACAAACTGCTTGATAAATGTGTGCTTTCGATCGTTGAAATCTACACTCGAGCTTTAACCATTTCGACTAAAGTACCTCTAGACACGCGTTGCGTTTATTTGGTCACATGCTACAAATGGACGCCTGCTGCAGGAGATGCTCAAAGTTTTGCCAGATGCATCGAGACATGCCTGATCTAGTCTGCATTGAATGGCCCACCCTCTCAATGACAACAGGTGTATCTCGAAGACATGCTGCTGCCGCAGCAATCCTGTCCACTAGGTCCTCCGGCGATGTAGCAGGTGTTTCATACACAAGACCCTTCAGATACCCCCACAGCAAAACAATCGGTTGGGCACAGATCGGGTGATCTTGGTGACCATGCGACTGACCCACCGCGACCGATACAGCGGCCGGGAAAGGTTGCCTACAGATGTGGTCTCACTTGTCTGCTGCAACGCGCGTGGGCTCCGTCATGCTGAAATCGAATGCGTCGACCAACAGGCATTGAACGTCATTAAACATGTCCGGCAGAATCTCTCGCAGAAGTAGGAGATACGAGCGACCATCAAGTCTGCCCAGGATAATGTACAGCCCAATTAAACAGTCTCCGACGATGCCAGCGCACACGTTAAGAATAAATCTGCGTTGTGAGGCATGCGTAAGAGCAGCGTGTGGGTTCACATCCACCCACGTGTGCATATTGTGAAAGTTCATCACACCCTCGACTGAGAAAGGGAGTGGCCTCTTCACCGATGACGCTGCAGTGAAGCTTTAGTCTGCAGAGAATTCCTGCAGAAACCACTGTGCAGATCCCATGCGCTTGTTGTAGTCTCTCAGTTCCATGCCTCAGCGCGTTGTTGGATTGAGTTGGTTGGTTTGGGGTATAAAGGGACTAAACTAAAGGGTCATCAGTCCCTGTTTCCTCAAGCAAACAAGTCTAAAGGTAAAACAATTAAAAGCAGAGGAGTTGGGGGAAGTAAAAGGTGGAAAACTAACGGGGAACCACACGAAGAGAAAACGAAAGAACCGAACCAAACGGGGAGACATACACTAAAAGGAAAGGTAGAGGAAAGCAGTAAAATAACATAGCAAATGGCTTGGGCAGGCTGATCACGAGGATAAAAAAGGATGAGCCAGCCACTCTGCAACATAGTAAAATCGCCAGCCAGAAAGACAAGGCGAGAAGAACACGCATAGGGAAAAGAAAAAACGACAAGGAAAACAAAATGCAAAGTAAGAGGGATGAAGACGTAAAAGAGAGTGAGGGTGGAGGCCTGGGAGAGAAGGCCAGGGGCCCAATCTTTGATGGCACGATAAAAAACCCTTCCACGAATAAACCGTAAAACTAAATCGGCCGTTGAGGAATTGTCGCCCGTCACCGTAGGTAGAGTGCTGGGATGGTGAAAAGTCCTCCGCAGAGCAGCTAAAATTGGGCAGTCCAACAAGAGGTGGACGACAGTTATACAGAAGCCACAGCGACACCGAGGTGGGTCCTCGCGACGGAGAAGGTGACCATGTGTTAGCCAAGTATGGCGATGCGAAGCTGGCAAAGGATAACAGAGTTCCTGCGAGTGTCTCGCATGGATGACTACCACACATTAGTTGTCTCCTTGATAACATGGAGTTTGTTTGGGGTACTGAAGCTGCACCATTCAGTGACCCATATCGTGAAAACGTTTTCGGTGGGAGACTGATTGGAGATCACTCTGCCAGGCCGGTCTCTAGAGTAGGTTTACCGGTAACCTGTTTGGCCAGGCCGTCAAAAAGTTCATTAAGCGGCATCCCGACATGACCTGGGCTCAAATGAAGGTCACTGAACATCCACTGTTTCTGAGGGCATAAAGAGACATCTGGATAGTCGTTACCATAGGATGTCGAGGAAAGCGCTGGTCGAAAGTTTGCAGGCTGCCTAAAGAGTCACTGCAGATGACGAAGGACTCACCAGAGCAGTAGAGAATATGCTCAAGGGCGCCAACTCAGGAATGAAAACATTGCAGCTGTCCGGCAAAGGGTGCTGTTCAGTATTTAGTTTTAGTTTTAGTTATGTCATGTTCCGTAGATCATTTTCCCGATTATTTTATCGATATGATGTGGACCAAGTCAGATTACAAGATATATATATACACACATGAATAGTGCTAATATTAATATTACTGAAATTTTTAGTTCTACACATGCAACTGCATTTAGAGATACATTTTTTTTTTTTTTTTCACCAGTTCTGAAACAGAAACTAGTCCATGGAATAGAAGGAGTTTCAGCTAGATTTAAAACTTGATCTGCTACCTGCCAGACACTTTATGTTGTTGGGCAAATGATCAAAGATTTTTGTTGCTGAATAATGTACTCCTTTTTGAGCAACTGGCAGCTTCAATAACGGATAGGAAAGGTCATTCTTCCCTCTAGTGTTTTACGTATGAACATCGCTGTTCTTCGCGAATTGAGATGGATTATTTGTAACGAATTTCATTAGCTAATATACACTCCTGGAAATTGAAATAAGAACACCGTGAATTCATTGTCCCAGGAAGGGGAAACTTTATTGACACATTCCTGGGGTCAGATACATCACATGATCACACTGACAGAACCACAGGCACATAGACACAGGCAACAGAGCATGCACAATGTCGGCACTAGTACAGTGTATATCCACCTTTCGCAGCAATGCAGGCTGCTATTCTCCCATGGAGACGATCGTAGAGATGCTGGATGTAGTCCTGTGGAACGGCTTGCCATGCCATTTCCACCTGGCACCTCAGTTGGACCAGCGTTCTTGCTGGACGTGCAGACCGCGTGAGACGACGCTTCATCCAGTCCCAAACATGCTCAATGGGGGACAGATCCGGAGATCTTGCTGGCCAGGGTAGTTGACTTACACCTTCTAGAGCACGTTGGGTGGCACGGGATACATGCGGACGTGCATTGTCCTGTTGGAACAGCATGTTCCCTTGCCGGTCTAGGAATGGTAGAACGATGGGTTCGATGACGGTTTGGATGTACCGTGCACTATTCAGTGTCCCCTCGACGATAACCAGTGGTGTACGGCCAGTGTAGGAGATCGCTCCCCACACCATGATGCCGGGTGTTGGCCCTGTGTGCCTCGGTCGTATGCAGTCCTGATTGTGGCGCTCACCTGCACGGCGCCAAACACGCATACGACCATCATTGGGACCAAGGCAGAAGCGACTCTCATCGCTGAAGACGACACGTCTCCATTCGTCCCTCCATTCACGCCTGTCGCGACACCACTGGAGGCGGGCTGCACGATGTTGGGGCGTGAGCGGAAGACGGCCTAACGGTGTGCGGGACCGTAGCCCAGCTTCATGGAGACGGTTGCGAATGGTCCTCGCCGATACCCCAGGAGCAACAGTATCACTAATTTGCTGGGAAGTGGCGGTGCGGTCCCCTACGGCACTGCGTAGGATCCTACGGTCTTGGCGTGCATCCGTGCGTCGCTGCGGTCCAGTCCCAGGTCGACAGGCACGTGCACCTTCCGCCGACCACTGGCGACAATATCGATGTACTGTGGAGACCTCACGCCCCACGTGTTGAGCAATTCGGTGGTACGTCCACCCGGCCTCCCGCATGCCCACTATACGCCCTCGCTCAAAGTCCGTCAACTGCACATACGGTTCACGTCCACGCTGTCGCGGCATGCTACCAGTGTTAAAGACTGCGATGGAGCTCCGTATGCCACGGCAAACTGGCTGACACTGACGGCGGCGGTGCACAAATGCTGCGCAGCTAGCGCCATTCGACGGCCAACACCGCGGTTCCTGGTGTGTCCGCTGTGCCGTGCGTGTGATCATTGCTTGTAAAGCCCTCTCGCAGTGTCCGGAGCAAGTATGGTGGGTCTGACACACCGGTGTCAATGTGTTCTTTTTTCCATTTCCAGGAGTGTATATACTCTGATAGTGCAGTTTAAATACCTAACCTCTTGAAAAGGTGCCTACATGACGTCCTTGGGTGAACATCACTAATTATTCTCACTGCTCTCTTTTGTTATATCAATACTTTATGTCTAAGTGGTGAGTTACCCCAAAAAACTATTCCATAAGACATTATTGCGTGGAAATATGCAAAATACGTTAGGAGGCTGACCTGTTTATTACCAAGACTAGCGATTATACGAAGAGCGACAGAAGCTGAATTTAGTTGTTTGAGAAGTTCAGTAACATGCTTCTTCTGGCTCAGGTTGTCATCAATGTGAACACCCAAAAATTTGGAGAAACCTACCCTGTTAACTGAGCCCTGTTCATATGCTACACTAGTTGTCGGTATGACTCTATTCAGTGTACAGAGCTGGATATAGTGAGTATTTGCAAAATTAAGGGAGATTCAATTTTCTGATGACAACTAAATAATTCTTCGAAAGAAATCCTTTATCTTCAGCTGCTTTTTCTGGAATGGGATTTATTATAACACTCGTGTCATCTGCAAAAAGTACTAGTTCCTCTTACTGAACGTTAAGTGAGAGGTCATTCACATGAATAAGGAACAGCAGAGGACCTAAAATTGAACCCTGTGGGAGTCCCTTTGAGATAACTCGCCATTCACTAGAATTTACCACCCTCCCAACATTATTTGTGCTATTCAGCACAATTTTTTGCTCTCTGTTCATTAAGTATGATTCAAACCAGTTGTGTGTATAGCCTTCAATTCCATAAAACCTTTGTTTTTCTAACAGTGTGACATGATCCACACCATAAAGTGCCTCGGAGAGATCACAAAACTGGCGATAATTTGTTATTTAGAGTTTGTGCTATTTGATGGCTAAATGTGTAGCCAGCATACTCAGTCGAGTAACCCTTCCAGAATCCAAACTGTGACATGCTGAGTAAATTACTTTCAGTTAAATGTGAAGTGTGTCCAGCGTGAGCGTAAGTGTAGCCATCAAGACCGTCGACCATTGATCCATCTGTGTAGATTATTTCTGAGCCCTCAGACTCGCTGAGAAGAAAGAGAAATTGCTGACGGGGGGCCTCAGGTGGAACTGAGCCTTCTGGGCCTTGCGACAGGTCCAGCCAAAGCCTTGGCCGAGGTTAGGTATGGACCATGGAGGTGTAAGGAAGTGGACCCGCAGACTGTTCATCGTGTAAAGACGGAGGATTGTGGGGACATCAGTGGCGCGGAATACATCTCGTTAATTATTGATGGTGTATGCTCCACCCTTTCGAGGACGCTTTCTTCTGCCGCAAGTGCCCGTGTTGTTCATTGGCGACCAGCATCCGGCTTGTGCACACGGAACGAGCCGATTTCACACAGTCGGGGATGCAGAGTGGCGAATAATGTGTGGCACGGCACCCTTCTATCGGGATATTTCGCGCGACACAATCGCATAGCTTTTCGTCCAGTGCAGTTGGCCGAGCCATAAATCAAATGCATCTCAGCCATTTCGCGGTACGTGTAGCTAGCTATTTTACACGTAACGCTACCATGGCATGAATGATGACGGCCTCTGTGCGCTCCACCCTTGTTTGTAGAGCAACGCCTTCTCGTGACGTTTGCGACCCCGGTTCCTACGCGACTAGTGATCCTTGTCGTACGCCCGGTGTACCATGTCAATTTGTAAATGTTTTTTTGAATCACCCTGTATAACATAAGCTTCTCTTTCGTCTTCCTCGTACTTATGCTGCTTCTCTTACCAAATTTTCTCACATCCCCTCAAAGACATTTACATATCTTTGTTGCATTCGTTATACTATTTCTTGTTCCTACTACCGTTTCATTGAAATTCTCGATTTCTTGATAATGGCTGCCTCTGTCCACTTGAGAATTTATTTCCTTTTACTCTCTTTGTTCCTGTTTCCTATCATACCTCTCTTAAACAAGCGTCCCTTTAGTGCAAGTCAGTATAACCTTCATATTCTAATAAGCCAACACTGTTACTGAAATTAATTTGCTATTCCTCCGAATTTTTAGATAAAATCCCATGATTTAGAAATCCAACTTACTGCTGGATAAGTCTGTTTTTTCTGGTATTGTGTCTCGAAGTGAAACTTCCTACCAGATTAAAACTGTTTGCCAGACAAGGACTCGAACCTCAGGCTTCATTCATTTTGAATATTTGTCGAAGTGTTTGAAAAATTCTGTAATTTATGCGTACTAGAGTAATTGATATAGCAGTTATTCCTTCAGTGACGTCACCGATTAGAACAATGACGTCACAAGATACGACCACCATTGTTGTTTCGATAAGGGACCTCCGTTAGAGTATGTAAATCACCCCTTCAGCTGCTGTTGCGTCTCTGTAACACTGCAACACAGGTCAGGTACTATTTAGTTATGCGTTCCACAGATCAATGGAACGATTATTTTTATCAAAATCATATCTAACGAATCAGTTTGTAAGATACATATATATTATTAGTGGTAATATTACTGAACAAATTATTATTTCAATCCTTCTTAAACAAATACAATAGGTTATCAGTTTTTAAATAAGAAGTCATCTATGGAATAGAAAGAGTTGCCAGAGCAAATTAATTTATGTTAGATTCAAAACTCGTTTTGGAGCCAGTCGGACAGTTTATGTTATTGAGTAAATGATAAAATTTTTGTTGAATCATACTGAACATCTTTCTGAATAACTGACAGCCTTACTAGTAGGTGCTAAAGGCCTTTTTTTCTTTTACGGTTTTGCGATGGACATCAATATTCCTCTCGAATTGTGATGGACTATATATGACGAATTTCATTAGTAAATACGTATATTGTGAAGCTGCAGTTAAAATGCTTGATTTGCTGAAGATATATTTACAATATGACTGTGGTGAAAACCTCATTATTCTTACTGTTCACATTTGCACACTCAATAATTTCTTTGTAAGTGATGAGTTACCCTAGAAAATTAACCCTTTGCAAAGTATGTTAGGAGGTTGATTTGTTTGTTTCAAGACTAGCAGTTATACTACGAAAGAAACTTCATGAATTTAATTGTTTGAGCAGCTCAGTATTATGCTTCTTCCAGTTCACATTTAGATCAATATATATGTCCAAAAATTGGCAGCATTCCACCCACTTTACTTTCTACTTATCATGTGCTACATCAACTGTTGGTATGACTTCTCTTGTTGTGCAGAACTGAATATAGCACGTTTTCTCAAAATTTATGGAGAGTCCGTTTTCAGAGAAGCTCTTAATAATTCTTTGAAAAACATCATTAATAAAATCTTCTGTTGCTTTCTCTCTCATGGGATTTATTACAGTGCTAGTACCATCTGAAAATGTACCAGTTCTCCTTGAACAATCTTAAGTAGAAAGTCATTCACATATACAAAAAATAGGAGTGGACCCAAAATTGAACCCTATGGAACTCCATGAATTTTTGTCTCTTTCTAACATTACCTGAATTATTCACTATAGCTGTCGTATTTGTTAAATATGATTCAAAACAGTTGTTTGTAAAGATATCGACTCCATAAAACATAAGTTCTTTTTAGAAAATAACGTGATCTACACAGTCAGACACCTTGGAAAGATAACATAACACTAGCGGTATCTTATTCTTTAAGGACTGTAAATATCTAGTGAGTGAAAGTATGAATAACATTCTCATTTGAACAAACGTTCTGGAATTCAAGTTGTAATGTGTTCAGCAGATAGCTTCTGCTTAAATATGAGACTACTCTCGAATATGTTCCTTTCTTGAATATTTATAAAACGACGACAATAAGGAAATTAGACGATAATTGTTGAACTCTTTCTTGATACCCTTTGTATCAATAAGCTTACCTATGGCATTTTTCAACCAGTCAGGAAAAACTCGCTGTATGCATGATGCATTGCATATATCACTAAGGACATTACTTATCACATTAGATTAACTTTTCACAATTCTGTCTGAAAAATCCATTAACACAGTAGGATATTTCGTTTTTCTATAATTTTATTAATTTTACCCCTAAATTTCAGTAAAGAATGTTTGTGCTTCTTCTAGCTGCTTAACGTTTTGTGGAATGGCGTTTTTAACATATTCTCTTACTTCTCCTGCCGAACCATTTAATTCTATTTTTGCTGCTGCATTTAGAAAGCGATTGTCAATAATACCTACAACTTGTGAGTTATCTATCACAGCACTGGCATTCAGTCTAACTGAGAAATCATCTTGTGCAGAGACTGGCTGTGAGCAGGCTGTTTCACGATATTCCACATAGTTTTCACCTTATTATCTTCATTATTAATTTCTGTCAATATGTGCGTATTTCTAGAGATTTTAATGAGTTTCTTTAAAATACTACATCTTTTGCAGAATGCAAATAACATCGGAAATTGACTTGTTTATATAAATTCCTCATTTCCTCTTACTTGATAAGTTATTTGTGGCCTACTTTTTTAGTGGTCTTTACAGTAAACGTTGTTTTCCAAAGCTGACACAAATTTATTATGGAATATACCGAATATTAGATTCAAAGCTCTTTTCATATACAGAGTGTTCCAAAACTATTCGTTCAAATTAATACTGGATGTACAGAACATTAAAACAAATATATTTCGGTGAGAAAGCTGTGGTATATGAAGTCAACCTGTAATGTTAGGGAACATTTTGTTTGTTAGTGGTGCTGGAGTAGCTGTCGTGTCGGTGTCGCTGACTGGGGATGTGCACTGACATTCAAAACTACTCTGTGTACACAGTTCACATATTTGAGCACATGTGAATCCACAGAGTACTCGATCTCGTTTATTATGTTGAGTATAATGACTTTTCTGGAGACTAGAAATCTACTCTGTAGGAATCAGCATGGGTTTCGAAAACGACGATCGTGTGACCCCCAGCTTGCGCTATTCATCCACGAGACTCAGAGGGCCATAGACACGGGTTCCCAGGTAGATGCCGTGTTTCTTGACTTCCACAAGGCATTTGATACAGTTCCCCACAGTCGTTTAATGAACAAAGTAAGAGCATATGGACTATCAGATCAATTGTGTGATTGGATTGAAGAGTTCCTAGATAACAGAACGCAGCACTTCATTCTCAGTGGAGAGAAGTCTTCTGAAGTAAGAGTGATTTCAGGTGTGCCGCAGGGGAGTGTCGTAGGACCGTTGCTATTCACAATATACACTCCTGGAAATTGAAATAAGAACACCGTGAATTCATTGTCCCAGGAAGGGGAAACTTTATTGACACATTCCTGGGGTCAGATACATCACATTATCACACTGACAGAACCACAGGCACACAGACACAGGCAACAGAGCATGCACAATGTCGACACTAGTACAGTGTATATCCACTTTTCGCAGCAATGCAGGCTGCTATTCTCCCATGGAGACGATCGTAGAGATGCTGGATGTAGTCCTGTGGAACGGCTTGCCATGCCATTTCCACCTGGCGCCTCAGTTGGACCAGCGTTCGTGCTGGACGTGCAGACCGCGTGAGACGACGCTTCATCCAGTCCCAAACATGCTCAATGGGGGACAGATCCGGAGATCTTGCTGGCCAGGGTAGTTGACTTACACCTTCTAGAGCACGTTGGGTGGCACGGGATACATGCGGACGTGCATTGTCCTGTTGGAACAGCAAGTTCCCTTGCCGGTCTAGGAATGGTAGAACGATGGGTTCGATGACGGTTTGGATGTACCGTGCACTATTCAGTGTGCCCTCGACGATCACCAGTGGTGTACGGCCAGTGTAGGAGATCGCTCCCCACACCATGATGCCGGGTGTTGGCCCTGTGTGCCTCGGTCGTATGCAGTCCTGATTGTGGCGCTCACCTGCACGGCGCCAAACACGCATACGACCATCATTGGCACCAAGGCAGAAGCGACTCTCATCGCTGAAGACGAGACGTCTCCATTCGTCCCTCCATTCACGCCTGTCGCGACACCACTGGAGGCGGGCTGCACGATGTTGGGGCGTGAGCGGAAGACGGCCTAACGGTGTGCGGGACCGTAGCCCAGCTTCATGGAGACGGTTGCGAATGGTCCTCGCCGATACCCCAGGAGCAACAGTGTCCCTAATTTGCTGGGAAGTGGCGGTGCGGTCCCCTACGGCACTGCGTAGGATCCTACGGTCTTGGCGTGAATCCGTGCGTCGCTGCGGTCCGGTCCCAGGTCGACGGGCACGTGCACCTTCCGCCGACCACTGGCGACAACATCGATGTACTGTGGAGACCTCACGCCCCACGTGTTGAGCAATTCGGCGGTACGTCCACCCGGCCTCCCGCATGCCCACTAGACGCCCTCGCTCAAAGTCCGTCAACTGCACATACGGTTCACGTCCACGCTGTCACGGCATGCTGCCAGTGTTAAAGACTGCGATGGAGCTCCGTATGCCACGGCAAACTGGCTGACACTGACGGCGGCGGTGCACAAATGCTGCGCAGCTAGCGCCATTCGACGGCCAACACCGCGGTTCCTGGTGTGTCCGCTGTGCCGTGCGTGTGATCATTGCTTGTACAGCCCTCTCGCAGTGTCCGGAGCAAGTATGGTGGGTCTGACACACCGGTGTCAATGTGTTCTTTTTTCCATTTCCAGGAGTATATATATATATATATATATATATATATATATATATATATATATATATATAACTTTTGAACACTATTAAGGTAAATACATTGTTTCTTCTCTATCAAAATCTTTAATTTGCTAACTATATGCCTATCAGTAGTTAGAATTTTTTATTTAGTTGGCAGTATTGGCGCTCGCTGTATTGCAGTAGTTCGAGTAACGAAATTTTTTGTGAGGTCTTTAGGGTCTATGAGTTTTGTGAAAGGCAGACTTACCCACTGTGCATCGTAGCCAAAAAGCACGTACTTCACATCGCTCGACAGTTTTGGCTTCAGTGGCTTGTATTCTGCGAATACCTGCAAAATAGACAATTAGTTTAGAAAATGTATCCACTGATAAGCCAAAACATTACCACCACCACCCACCGGAAGATTGAATGCTACGTGGTGGCACCGCTGATACATGGTACGATAAGGAAAGTATGGTACATAAGTAGAGCAGAGGCGAGTGGGGAATCATTTTAGCCACAATGCGGGCCACAAATTGGGAAATCTAATGACTTAGGCGCGCTGACAGATGACAGGTTGTTATGGTCGATCAGAGAGGAGCGTGCATCTTAGAGCAGGTCAGCTGTTGGCGTTCTGCTGCCATCAGCATCCATGGAAAGTAGTTGAAAGAAGATGAAACCACGAGTAGGCGATAAGGGGTAGGTGTCTTAAAATAATTTTAATATGTCGTTTATTTTTGAGTTAGAGCTGCACTTTCTTTTATAGTACGACAAGTTTCAATGTCCCAGTAACAGCTTCAGAATTCAAAACAAATTAAAATTAAGTATGTGCTGTCTATTGTTTTACAAAAAGTACAAACATATTGTACACTAATGTTGGTTTACCAATTTAGTTGCGTCAGCTACCCCTTGTGTTAGTATCCAAACCATACAACAATATCTTGTGGTACACAACTGTAGTCCACGTTTTAAATAGGTAACTTATTGAGAGAGAGGAAAGGAAGGAAAAGGGAGGAAAGGGGAAGGGGAGAAAATTGGAATCAATGGAAGTGGGAGGAGGAAAGATGGCAGAGAAGGGGAGTGGAAAGGACCCTTGAACTTAACGTAATTACATTCTGTAAGCTAAGATAGTAACTTCTGTAAAATTAAGAAAAATAAATGATTAGGTATTATGGTTAAAATATTAAAAGTGTAGTACTAAGTGGGAGAAATGTGATAACGACAATGAATTTATAATCGGTAAGACATTGCTGTTTCTTGTCTAACAAGACACGACCTTACTTTAACACTATAAAAAGTAAGATCATACGAAAGCTATAGTTAAAATATTAAGAGCGTCGAAAAACGATTGTTTAAACTGCAAAAGCTATAGAGTAGTAAAATCACATGATTTGAAATATGTAAACTAATTAAAAATGAATTAAGTGGCTCAAAATATTGCAAATGGAAAATACTGGAAGTGAAAAACTATAAAAGGTATACAATTACAGAACTATAAAAGACAAAATATGCGAGCAACTTAATTTACAGGGAACAGGTTGTGATGGTTACAGTTAATTGCGTTTGCTTCTGCCTGGCGACGTTGTTCAGTGCGCAGTTCCACAGTGTGTTCGGAAGCCAGTCCGCACGCTGGCTTGCGGCTAGGGTGGTGTGTGAGTCGACGCGCAGCCGTTGTCTCTTCTCGTCGGGCGAGGGTCTTGCTCGTACATACATTGTGTCCAGGTGGACGGTTAAAAGAGGCCTTCAAAGTTTCTAAAAAAATCCACTGTTAATAAATCCGTTCTGCTGACTTAATACCTTTCCAGGCATGTAAAAATCTCACTTTCATTCGACATTGCTAGGCAGCAGTTTAACAGAGTGCTTCGATGTTAGAAGATGTTAACCAAACGTTGTTTTACTATTATAACTTGAATCGTGTCCTTTGAAACATATTTCAAACCTCCTGCTTGTTTCACGTACGCAACCTCTCACAATAATTAAACAGCATTTGGTGCAATCTCTTAACGAAGCATTTTGTTGGAACAACAGAGACGCATTGCGAGCTGCTGCTCGATGCACCTAAGGGACATCTCTTAACAATGTTGGATGAAACTGAGAATTTTACCTACCATTTACAACAGCCAGGAAATACTTTAAATGAGCAGAAAGCTTTCATTTAGAGTGCAACATGGGACGCAGAATGGCTTCCGTACACACTGTACAACTGAGTCCCGTACAATACCATCAAGCAGAAGCAAATACAATTAACTTTAACTATAGTTGTGGGATAATAGGGTTACTGCCACAATTCTGATATCAAATTAATTAATTTATCAGTTAATTACCTCCCACCCACAGATGACGTCATGGGTTTTGCACAGCCGGCACATGGGACCCTGTACCCTCCCCAACCTGCCCTATTGGCGGGAATTTAGAACTGAGGCGGGAATTTCGAATTCTGGCGGGAAATTCACATATGGTGGGAATTTCTTTGTCCCAAGGCTTTGCTGACGTCCCATCCCACCCTGCCACTAGGGAACTGGTGGGACTCGAACTCCTGTCCTTCTGACCAGAAGGCCCAATTGCATCCCCCTACACATGGAAACGCTCAATCTCCGTCCAGCCGCAGGAGAGGAAGGTTAGGTTAGTGTACTTTATTTATTTTGGCTGCGAAACTGAAACAGAAGATAGGTCCTAATTAATCAATTAATCATATAAAGATTGGGCCTAATTACACTTGTATATGCATAGCACTACACAAGGAGCGCCTAAAATCGCAACAGAGCTCAAAAACTGATAATGTTATACACCTCCTGTTATCCTGCTGGGGAAAAACATCACACTGCCATTCGAAAGTAGTGGCAGACGTACTCAAAATAAGTAGTAACTCTACAGAGGATGATCCCTTTACCTACAATTCGAAAGTATTCTCTCTGCCCCACTTGTGAACTGGTAGGAAAAAGGCTGGAGTGGAATATAATATCTTTATTTTTCCCAGGGAACGTGGTCAACTGACAAGGTATTGGTGTTCGACAGGGAGGAGTTTAATAAGTGCATTACAGCTGAGGATTGTGTCTACAGCCCCGTAAATGAGGATTGGAAGAATGGTATCTGAAGTGTTAGTCGTGCAGAATGCAATGCTCTCAATATGCTAATGCAGGACATATATGTACATCATCTGACAGACAATCACCCTGCAAGTTTTCTAACCCAATCACTACAGTGACAAACTTTAAGATGATAAAATTACTTCCTTCTATACCATTCTGGTGTCCTAAGAAGTGACGGAGCAGTTCCTCACTATGAAGATGTATATCTGCCGCTTGAACGCCTTATAAACCAATGCGAGAGACTGCTGTTCTTAGGAAGTTGACGGACTTTACACCTCCTTTGATGCCGGCCGCGGTGGCCGTGCGGTTCTAGGCGCTCCAGTCCGGAGCCGCGCTGCTGCTACGGTCGCAGGTTCGAACCCTGCCTCGGGCATGGGTGTGTGTGATGTCCTTAGGTTAGTTAGGTTTAAGTAGTTCTAAGTTTAGGGGACTGATGACCTCAGCTGTAAAGTCCCATAGTGCCTAGAGCCATTTGAACCATTTTTTGAACCTCTTTTGAACTCAGACACGTACGTATCCTCAATCACATTTCCCATGTCAGTAGTGCTGATTAGTAGTAGTGGCGGTTTTGATGGATGCAGCCATGTCTCGCTAGGAAACAGAGCGAGGAAAAAAAAAACATGAATATTTCCGTTAGTTGATACACTGAGTTACCACCCACATCCTGCTGCATGAAAATGCACACGAAGAAACAGCGACTTCTTACAAGGGAGTAAACACCACCATCAGTAGCCGAGGGAAATGTAACAGTCTTATTGCTGTTTACAGTAGCATCACCACGGACCTGGTAGCCTTCCTCTTGCATGCAGAAATCATGGACTGATGTTAGGTAGTTTTGCTCATGTGCAGCAATTTCGTCTTAACACCACGCCCTCACACTATTAAGGCAGACATAAGTGGCATGAGTCCACTCTCCTACAGAACACGCGGAGAAGTAGCTTAAGTCTGTTAAACACACTGATTCATCCCCTTAATAGTTATGGAATAACATTGCTTGAGAGAAGCAACCCTAATTCGGTAATATCTATGTTTGACTGCGTCTGTGAGAGCACTGTCCTGGATTGGGATACATATGTTTCACCTGCTTTAATATAGCGCTTCTGTGTAATACTTATATCGCCTTGATTGAAGTACGTGTTACGAAAACCGAACCGACGTAGTTTACTGGGGGAGGGGAAATTAAAACTGAATGCAGACAGTATAATTTTTAAGGTTTAAGCGGACTTGAGTGTCCGGGAGAGCCCAACCCACGTCAATTCCCCGCATTTAGTGGTATTTTTTTTCTAATTTTATGCATTCTCAATCAACTTACGTAATTTTGATAGGTTCTCACGATTTTACATATTTTGTCGTATTTCCCTAGAACTTAAGCATTTCCCATCAAATATGTCGTAATTATACCAGGGTTCCCTCCATTTTTGCCAACTTTATGTCTTTTTCCATATTTTTGCGATAGGTTTTCGTATGTGTAAGGTCACATTGCAGGCATACCTATGCGTTGTTTGGCTTCATACGATGATATTTGCGTGTCTTATGAACCAGCCTACTAAAAAATCCCGATGATATACATGCATGCATTTTGGGTAGGACGATCATGAAAAGTGTAGTACTATTCGCTTCGTACCTACATGAGGTTCAACAAGTGGTTCACACTGGAAACTCGAAGTTCAGAAACAAGTCCGTGTTCTGCTACAGCACATCAGAGGGCTTTCCTGTGGCGATCATTTGATGGAAACTCAGTTCTGCATATTCATTTGACTTCCACTCTACCGTATAGAGATCTGCAACAGAAGTCGACATGTGTACAGAACTGATTTCTGCGGCTGCTCTAATATTTTGCTCTTGATGTTTACCAGATGAGCTTCGCTACTTTTGTTTGTACCTTCCAACTCTGATATGTTCCCATAACGCTGTGGGAACATCTACAAACTATAGATTTCACGTTTTTTTTTATCCTAGTAATAAGTTACTCGTTAGTTGGCAGTGTGTCGACTGTACTTCGCATCTTGGGCCGTAAGCGTTTTCTGCATATGTCAATTGTTTAATAGTGATATATTTAGCACTACGAATAAATGCATCTTTGACAACACCATGCAGAAAAGAATGTTTGCTGGTGCAAAAACGTTAAAAACGGTTATCTTGGATTATGTGGTAAATTTACACTGTTCATATTTTCCACTATTTCGCACATATTTTCCGCGTTTGACTTACGGAATTCATAACCTAATATTAAACATTTTCGTGACAGGAATATGCATTTCACCTCGTTCAAGAGAAGGAATGAAGCATGTATTAACACAAATTACACCTGATGATGGACCCACAGGATCCGAAATGCATCGTGTACGGTACTTAATAAAACACGAAAGCGTTTTTTAATTCATATCTGCAGTGTAATGTTGGAACATCTTGGCTTCGCAAAGTGAGTACGAGATGGGTCCCGTGGATGCTTACAGAAGAACAAAAGACTCATCGAATGGAAATTTTTCGGCTCCTACTGGATAAATATGAAGCTGAAGGTGACAATTCTCTGAATAGCATCGTCACCGGACATGAGATTTGGTGTCACCACTACGAGCCGGAATCCATAAGAAAGGACATGGAATGGCAATACGCGAATTCTCCGTCAAAGAAGAAATTCAAGAGACAGCCATCCGCAGGCAAAGTGATGTGCAGAGTCGTCTGGCATAGCCACGGCGTGGTTCGTTTGGATGTCCTGAAGCCTGGTGAAATTGTCAATTCAGCACGCTACAAGACGACACTGACTAAGCTGGAAGCCCGAATTTCTAGGGTAAGGCCAGAGAAAGAGACCAACTTTCGCCTGCTACATGATAACGCCAGACTCCACACCAGTTTTGCGACCATGCAAGTCATTGCAGAATTCGGATGGACTGCCTTACCACATCCACCGTACAACCCCGGTTTAGCGCCTTCTGATTTCATCTCTTTGAGCCTCTGAAACATGGACTACGTGGCGAACATTTTCAAGACCGGGATGCTGTTGTCAAAGGTGTAAGGAAATGGTTAGCTTCAGCTTGTTCCGATTTTTACGAGCGTGGTATGCAGGCTCTGGTTCATCGTTGGCAAAAGTGCATAACGGATGGTGGTGACTATGTGGAAAAATGATATTCTGTAGTTGAAATATTTCTCTATTTAGCTGTGTTGTTGTGAATTATGTACCTCCTGTAATTTCCATGAATAAAAATAGGAGGAATTACTTTCGGAACGACCCTCGTACTTTGTACAGATCGGACCAAAGTGTTGTTCCATAGGAGACATCCACAATCCAACCAATGGTCTGTATGTATTCCACCTAATTACAAAGAAAAATTAATTTCACATACACATACCGCTTGGGGACACTGCAATATCAGATTGTTGGACAGTTGCTCCCACTATTTGAAGTAGCCCCACTTTCATACTTCACTGCACATTTTCAACTTGAACTATAACTTCGAACTCAGTTTCAGATGCTGTCCTGACATTAACACACATAGGTACGTTGGTGGTAAAATGATACATGTTGGTGAACTCTAACATCGCTTCGACAGCTAAGTACATGGTTGGGCTACTGGGTTTATTTAGCACTCCACAAGTCTACCAATTATGAGAATCCACATGTGGTGTCACCGCCAGACACCACACTTACTAAGTGGTAGCCTTTAAATCGGCCGCGGTCCATTAGTACATGTCGGACCCGCGTGTCGCCACTGTCAGTGATTGCAGACCGAGCGCCGCCACACGGCAGGTCTAGAGAGACGTACTAGCACTCGCCCCAGTTGTACAGCCGACTTAGCCAGAGATGGATCACTGACAACTACGCTCTCATTTGCCGAGACGATAGTTAGCATAGCCTTCAGCTACATCATTTGCTACGACCTAGCAAGGCGCCATAGCATTTGATATTGAGATTATAACATGTACCGTCAAGAGCGATGTACACCAATTGTGGATTAAAGTTAAGTATTATATCAATTACGTACTTTATTTGCTACTATTAATTCCCTTAACTGTTCCAGACCTCACGCCAGTCAGCGTGCAATTAAACGCGTGCATTTCGGCCTCCTCTAGCAACACAGTGTTGGCTCTTCTGCCAACACTTCACCACATCTGTATGGAATAATGGAGAAGGGGTACCAAATTGAAACTTGTCGGTTCAGAGTGGTCAGGTCGAATGGAGACGTGGCGGAAAGGTGTACTATTCTGAATTTCGTGGATATAAGTCATGCTGCGGAAAAAACAGGTCATAGGATAGGTACCTAAAGCAATATGCAGATGACTGACTGGGAGAAATGTAGTATGCAGATGAAGGGGTTGGTTTACAAAACACTATCACTACCCATATAATCGCATTATGTGAATAGATGTTGCTGATCTGTCAAGCAACAACATTGGGTCATGTGGCTTCTGGGATCATACAGGGGGGTACATTCCATTCAAATATACAACAGAAAAGAAAAAAAATCGTGGAAAGAAGGCATATTTCTCCAGAAACATAAAGGTGGAATGGGGTGTGTATGGATGTCTATAGACAATGCAATTTTCTTTTATTTGAGCAGTATGTGGGCGGAAGGTAGGGGGGGGGGGGGGGAGGGGACAGAAATGAAAAAAACGAAAATCGATAATACTATTAAGATGTAAGCACTATATAGTGGCTTGCAGAATTTGTGTTTAGATGCAGGCTCTTATTTGAGGTGGACATACAGGACTGCAGACGATAAGCTTTTCGTATATGTTCGTAGTTGAGAATATTACGAAAAACCAACGCGCTTAAAAAAGAATGGCTATATACGAGGGGCGTTCAGAAAGTAAGCTCCGATCGGTCGCGAAATGGAAGCGACTATGAAAATCCGATAAAGCTTTGCACAGATGTGTTGGGTAGTGTCTCTAGTATAACCCCAGTTAGCATCACGTCGCTCTTCTCATTTCTGAGCTCGCAGTGAGTGCGTAAAGATGTCTAGAAAATAGTGTCTGCCGCCAACTACGAGGGCCTGGTGAGAAATTTCGCCTGAAGCTATGCAGCTAACATTACATAACTGTCGTGCTGTTTCTTCTTCAAGACAATTCGCAGCCGCATTCTGCAGGGGCAATGAAGATGCTCCTGCATCGTTTTCAAATGGAAATGTGAGATTACCCACAATACAGTCCGCAATTGTCTCCCCCTGAGTTTCATCTCTGGTCACATGAACCGCTGTCTTTGAAGACAACATTTTGACACAGACAACGAGGTGTAGGCCAGCGTGGAGAATTGGCGGAAAGCACTGGCGGCTGCCTTCTATGATGAGGCTATTGAAAAGTTGCTACAACGCTATGACAAAAGTCTAAGTCAGAACGGCGACTACGTAGAGAAGTAGCTGAAAGGTGTAGCTAATTGTTACAAGTAAGACATTTCTGATGTTCACTGTGGTTTCAATTTGGCAATCAATCGGAGCTTACTTTCTGAACAGGCCTCGTATCATCAGCGTATGGTGGACTGGACATTGTACATCCCGTTATTCCTTAGTTTTTTAAGAAAAAAGCACCATAAACTGTTCCCACAAATACTGTATTGTTATTTTATATCTTAAGAAAATGAGGCGATGTATGTACCTAATAGACTTAATCATATCACTGTTAGAGACATTACTGCCATGCTCTTGCAGCACATGGAAGCAATTCAGGAGCTAGACAGAGAAATAGAGAATTCGCGAGAAACGCATGGTTGACCATAAAATGTAGATCTCAGCCGATCCAGCTGTTCGCGGTGGTGTGGTTGACCGCGAAGGGCGTCTGTGTAATGTCATCAATGCAGTGAATGTGTCAGTCACGGTCTTGCGGCCACTATGTCGGGCCTACCTGAATTCGAACATGGACAAATTCATTGCGTTCGTACGGTGTGTGCTTCTGTAACCTAGGCAGCCCAAGTGTTTTGGTAATTCAAGAGGCATCTTATATGAGATTTATGCAAGCAAAGCGGAAAAAACAAGTTCCGCTACGTCAACATCCCCGAAAGTACGAGTATGTGTAGTGTGATCGCAACTAGCGGTCATTTAAAAGGTATGTGACGAAAAATAAGAGGACGGCAGCTGCAAAAGTCACTGCAGAACTGAATGTAGCACTCGCGGACGCTGTCGGCACCAAAACACCATGAAGGGTGCTCCATAAAAGCAAGTGCAGGGCGTGATGCTGAAACCATAAAGCCTGCGCTATGGAGAAATGGAAGAATGTTATTCGGTAGGATGAGTACTGTTTCCCACTGTTTCCAACTTCCGACCGAGTTTACGTTCCCATAATGAAACTTGTGGGGTAGTAAAGATGTAGCAAATTGAGGTAGTAACGACGATCCCTTTGTCAATTCTTCTAACTCTTGTGGGCCATGTATTACCGTCTCCCATATACGTACCACGAAATGAGTGCAACGAGAAATTGCTTAGGTTGGCCAACAGATTTTCTCTCCACTTTCCGCGCGCCATTCACGATTCAAGCAAGGATGGATGGTACTAGCAAACGTTTCGTCTTCAGAATGAAATAACTTTTTTCAACACTTGGTTGGGGGGGGGGGGGGTATTTAAAATATGTTTATTGGAGACACAAGACCCCCGCTGCATGCAGTTTGCTATTGCAATGATATTGTCTAGGTATCATTACTCGTTTACATACAGCACAGACGACGTGAAAATGGTTACTGTGCATGTCCTTCTACAGAGAAAATGTATAATTGTGATGGCATATGAATAGGGTCACATTTCTGAAAATATCACCAACAACTAAACAACAAGATACGACGGCTATTCGGAAAGTAAGGAACGATAGGTCGCGAAATGGAAACCACAGTGAAAATCAAAACTGTTTTATTTGCAGCAGTTAGCTACACCTTCCAGCTACTCTACACAGTCACCGCACAGACTTAGACATCTGACGTAGCGTTGTACCAACTTTTCAATTCCCTCGTTGTAGAAGACAGCCGCCAGAGCTTTTCGACAATTTTCTACTCTGGACTGCAGCTCGTTGTCTGTGTCAAAATATTGTCTTCATAGCCAGCTGTTCATTTGAGCAGAGATGAACCTCAGGGGTGGCCAATTACGGGCTGTATTGTGGGTAATCAAACACTTCCCACCGAAAACGCAGCAGTAACATCTTCATTGTCCCTGCAGAGTGCGGCCGAGAATTGTGTAGAACGAACCGCATGACAGTTATGTTATGTGGATTGCATAGCTTCAGGCGAAATCTTTCGCCAGGCCCTCATACTTGGCGGGAGATGCTGACTTCTAGCCATCTTTACGTTCTCGCTGTGAGCTCAGAACTGAAAAGAGTGACATGACACGATCGACGGGCGTACTAGACACAGTGTCCAACACATCTGTGCAAAGTTTCATTAGATTTTCACTGTATTTTCCATTTCGCGACCGACAGTTCCCTACTTTCCGAATAACCCTTGTATATAAAATGTTCTTTGAGGGCATCATCCCTGGCAGTCTCTCATCCATTGTGCAATAATGCGAAAACGATTCACCCTTCTGTGAACTTCTTTTCGATGTCATCCATGTGTTCTATATCTTACTGATCCTATACCGTGCAGAGATAGTGGAGAGGAGGGGTAAAGTAGCGTGGTGCATGGTACTCTCTTTTCTCTATGGATCTCCCGTATTTTCAGTGTGTTGTGGTAATAAAACACAGTCTTTGCCTCACTTGTCCATGTGGTGTAAACACTGCTTCTGTTCCTTTGTATTTAGAAGACGAAACACGTTAAGTAATGTCGAAATGTTAACGTTGATTTCTAGAGGGTACTGTGTTACAATACCTCGAAAACACGAGGCACTTACAGTGCACTGCATATCCCTTGTGTACATCTCAAGAGTATCTATACAAGTTTTCTTTTTAATGCGGCATACGATTTGAGCGGTATACACATCTCATTTTAATGTTCACTAGTACAATTCCACAGATATATACATCTTCATATTAACATCATATGGTATGTTTCAGATACTTCTGATCAGATTGCACATCACTAAATTGGAAGCGCATTTCTAAGTAAGTTTTTTTATAATTAAGGTGGTGATTGGTGTGATGATGAACGACAACGCATCTGCTCCTAGCTGGCCTACATACACATGTCTGTGGGTTGGTGGGTGGGAAGGTGTTTACAGAGCTTAGGGGGCTGCTGCTCAAGCCACTATATGCATGTCCACGAGATGGGAAGTTTTTACTTCTCTTATTTAAGGTGTGGTCACGGCCACTGCTGGTGGCCGCTGGCCGAGGCTGCGTCTCCTCCTTCACAGATGTGAAGTGGTTGGCACTGTGACCACCACACATACCAGAGTGCAGTGTCTGGTGATGCCTGTAGTGCTGAGCGATGCACAGACGGGCTGCACCAGCCCAGTACAGTATGAGGTGGGCTTCATGCAGACAGCAGGGAAGTACAGGGTGTTTATAAATGAATATTGGGGTGTTAACCTTTTGTAATATTTGTTATATTAAACTTACAGTTATAAATGATATGTCAAATGAAAGAGCAAATCAAACAGTTTTACTAAGAACCTTATAAATGTTCAATGTGAGCACCGTTTGTCACACGGCACACGTCATATTTACAGCCGAGTTCTTCCCAAATATTGATAAGTGTGTCTTCAGTGATTGTAACAACAGCTGCTTCAATCTGGTTCCTTAATTCAGGGAGGTCTGTTGGTAGCAGAGGCACATGCAGACGATCCTTGATGAAGCTCCAAAGGAAAAAATCGCATGGCATTAGGTCGGGTGACTGTGGAGGCCAAGCAAAGCAATAGGCCCCATTGGGCCCCTTGCAGCCTATCCAGTGCTTGGGTATAGTGAAGTTCAACCAATTGCATACTTCGCTATGCCATTGAGGTGGTGTACCATCTTGCTGGAAAATGAAGTTCTATGGCTCATCTTCTTCCACCTGAGGAAAGAGCCATTGCTCTAGTGTACAAGGTAAGAAATGCCAGTTACAGAAGGTTCACCAAAAAAGAAAGGCCCATAAACTTTCCGTCGGGATACGACGCAAAAACAGTCACTTTAGAGGAATCTCATTGCATTTGTACCACCTCGTGAGGATTTTCTGAGCCCCAGATGCGCACATTGTGAGTGTTAACATGTCCAGTAAGGTGAAAAATCGATTCATCACTGAAGACAACACCATCCAGAAAATCTTCATTGTCATGAAACAACATTTCGTTTGCGAAGTAAGCACGTAATCCATGGTCTGTCAGCTTTAGAGTCTGTAATAACTGTAAACGGTACGGATGTAGTTGTACGCGTTTTCTTAAAGCTTTCCAAACAGTCGACACGGGAACTTGTAATTCACCACTAGCCTCCTGGACTGATTTCTTCGGACTATGAGTGAACGACTCTCTGACTCGCACAACAATCTCTTCACTAACTCTTGATCGTCCTGTGCTCTTCCCTTTACAAAGGCAGCCGGTATCTTCAAATTGATGATAACATCTACGAATATTGATTTCACTTGGAGGATCACAACGGAACTTCAGCCGGAACGCACGTTGCACAGTAACTACAGATTCGGTCTTTGCAAACTGCAAAACACAAAACGCTTTCTGTTCACCAGTCGCCATCTTCGCTACTACCGCTGACTAGCGGATTGCGGTGGAAACATCGCCCGCTACACATGCGCACTGGTGCCAAACACAACTGTTTGAGTTGCTCTTTCATTTGACGTATCATTTACAACTGTAAGTTTAATGTAATAAATATTATAAAGCATTAAAACCCCAATATTGATTTATAAACACCCTGTGTGTTTTTACATAAAGGCGTAATTACCTTCCCCATCCTATCCCAGTGATAGCAGCACAGATGTGGGATGCTAGAGTAGCTGAGCGATGGGGATACCTCTCTGTAAAATTGTTCCTGCCGTTATTTGCTAGTCCAGAATAATCTCATACTGTTAGCCTGCTCTTACGTGACCTGATTGCGATATCACTGTTTCTTAGCACACTAATAATACCGGGATAAATTCCTTACAGTGAAACACAGACTTGGTGCTTAGCAAGAGCATATTTTTTTTTTTAATAATGCATTGTGCGTTTTGTTTAATGGGGGGTACTGGTGTAATTTCTTTCAGTGTCATACTGTTCTAATTATTTAGCTTTTTAGGGTCCTATGTGTCGTTGGAATACTGAGATAAAATCAACAAAATTGCGATGAATTCCCCCAAAACTGTAAATAGTAATGGAGGCGGTTTACTTGCAAGAGGTACATAGCAGAAGTGCAAATGTTTGTTAAATAATGCATTATAGGAATTGACTGGTGTATTTGTTAAAATATGACACTGTGGAAATTGTGTCGTCTTGGAAAGCAGGAGAAAATCGGCAGAATTGTAGTAAATAGCCACAAAACTGTAAATAGTGTCATATGTGGCAGCAAACACTATTCGGTACAATACTCTGCTGGAAACTGCGAAAGAAATGAAATTGCAACTATCAGCTGAATTTGTTGCTACAAGCGCTGCTGCCAATCGACAGAGGTACAGACAGAACACGGCTGCTAAGTCCTGTCTCATGAAGCTGACTAGCTGAAGAGTGGTGTCAGTAAGGAGGGGGGGGGGGGGGGGAGGGAGGCAGCTGGTGGGGCGGGAGGGATTCCAAATAGGTATGCGCTATAGGAGTGGGGAGGGCACATCGACAATTTTTGATCATAATTTGTGATAATTAAGATCAGACTAAAACCAATTTGACAGCTGTGCAAACATGAGCACAAGCGCACCACTTAATGGTCATCTTGAGCCATGAATTGTGGTAACTAAAGTGACAGTTGTGGGTCATTAATTAGATTCCAAACAAACAAAACTAGGAGCCCAAATGATTGGTTTGTTTACATAAAGGGAACTAGGGCAAGCGGCCCATTTGTTTACAAAAAATGGTTCAAATGGCTCTGAGCACTATGGGACTTAATATCTGAGGTCATCCGTCCCCTAGATCTTAGAACTACTTAAACCTAACTAACCTAAGGACATCACACACATCCATGCCCGAGGCAGGATTCGAACCTGCGACCGTCGCGGTCGCGCGGTTCCAGACTGAAGCTCCTAGAACCACTGGGCCACACCGGCCGGCATTTGTTTATAGGAGGAGAAAAATGCACCTTTTGTTTCAGAGCCCATTTAATCTCCCTACTGTGAAGTATGAAGGAATTTGCTTTGAAAAGGGAGAATTTTAAGCCAAACTGCATCAAATAAACTTCAATATCCTTCCAGAAATATTTCCATGAGTTGAAAGATAGTGTGCATGATGGTTCTCAGATTTAAAATTCAATGCATGATGATAATTTTGCGACAGCTGAAAGTTAATATCTAATTCGTTGCGAGAGCTTTCTCTACAACCAATGCACTCCTGGAAATTGAAATAAGAACACCATGAATTCATTGTCCCAGGAAGGGGAAACTTTATTGACACATTCCTGGGGTCAGATACATCACATGATCACACTGACAGAACCACAGGCACATAGACACAGGCAACAGAGCATGCACAATGTCGGCACTAGTACAGTGTATATCCACCTTTCGCAGCAATGCAGGCTGCTATTCTCCCATGGAGACGATCGTAGAGATGTTGGATGTAGTCCTGTGGAACGGCTTGCCATGCCATTTCCACCTGGCGCCTCAGTTGGACCAGCGTTCGTGCTGGACGTGCAGACCGCGTGAGACGACGCTTCATCCAGTCCCAAACATGCTCAATGGGGGACAGATCCGGAGATCTTGCTGGCCAGGGTAGTTGACTTACACCTTCTAGAGCACGTTGGGTGGCACGGGATACATGCGGACGTGCATTGTCCTGTTGGAACAGCAAGTTCCCTCGCCGGTCTAGGAATGGTAGAACGATGGGTTCGATGACGGTTTGGATGTACCGTGCACTATTCAGTGTCCCCTCGACGATCACCAGTGGTGTACGGCCAGTGTAGGAGATCGCTCCCCACACCATGATGCCGGGTGTTGGCCCTGTGTGCCTCGGTCGTATGCAGTCCTGATTGTGGCGCTCACCTGCACGGCGCCAAACACGCATACGACCATCATTGGCACCAAGGCAGAAGCGACTCTCATCGCTGAAGACGACACGTCTCCATTCGTCCCTCCATTCACGCCTGTCGCGACACCACTGGAGGCGGGCTGCACGATGTTGGGGCGTGAGCGGAAGACGGCCTAACGGTGTGCGGGACCGTAGCCCAGCTTCATGGAGACGGTTGCGAATGGTCCTAGCCGATACCCCAGGAGCAACAGTGTCCCTAATTTGCTGGGAAGTGGCGGTGCGGTCCCCTACGGCACTGCGTAGGATCCTACGGTCTTTGCGTGCATCCGTGCGTCGCTGCGGTCCGGTCCCAGGTCGACGGGCACGTGCACCTTCCGCCGACCACTGGCGACAACATCGATGTACTGTGGAGACCTCACGCCCCACGTGTTGAGCAATTCGGCGGTACGTCCACCCGGCCTCCCGCATGCCCACTATACGCCCTCGCTCAAAGTCCGTCAACTGCACATACGGTTCACGTCCACGCTGTCGCGGCATGCTACCAGTGTTAAAGACTGCGATGGAGCTTCGAATGCCACGGCAAACTGGCTGACACTGACGGCGGCGGTGTACAAATGCTGCGCAGCTAGCGCCATTCGACGGCCAACACCGCGGTTCCTGGTGTGTCCGCTGTGCCGTGCGTGTGATCATTGCTTGTACAGCCCTCTCGCAGTGTCCGGAGCAAGTATGGTGGGTCTGACACACCGGTGTCAATGTGTTCTTTTTTCCATTTCCAGGAGTGTACATTACGTTACTTGTGTTGATACTGTTTCGGTATCTGTATTGTCTTAAGCAAATATCATACATCATAAACGCTTATTTCGTGCAAAATCCTAACGTTATGTGTAGAAATCGATGTCATTTACTAAAATATCATAATAAAACATTTCACACAAATTGTCGGGGAATCATGAGAAAACTAAACGTTTCTAGCCAACTTGATATTTCTTCTTCTACTGCTGTCGCCTTCTACAGCTTACAACTACATCACCCAATCTAGAAGCACTTTTGTGTAAGGTAAACGTCTTGTAATACTTGCCTCCTTCGGCACCACGTCGTAGGTCTCATCTGTAGAAACGTCCCAAGCGCGTACCTCGTCCTCATACTCGAAGAGGAGTATGGAAGCTGCAACAAATGATACATCACTGGTAAGCGTGGTACGTCCTGGGGCAGTAGGCTGTAGGCCTTCCATCTCTGAAACTTCCCATATATGAACTCACAACTAAAGTAAGGATGGGCAAAACCATTGTTTTCAGAGATCGGGTCAGAAATGTTCACTCACTGGAATAAAGTAGCTCTTTTTCATAACTCACCACTTATTATTCATTAACAAAAATAAATAAAAGGAGGAGACCTTCCCTTTTTGCATTTTTATCCTATATGGCGCTATTTTGAAAGAATAGAGAAAGAGGAGTAATAAGTTTATGTTACGTCCCTAATAGTTTTGAGATTTAAAAGTTATGTGGTTCGTCTGCTACAAAAATTAAAAACTTTACAAAATGCTAAATATTTTTATCAAGAGAGAGAATTTTAGGAATTAGGCTAGTTATTGTTATTTTTACACTTTTACTGGAAACAATAAAAGAATATAATATAACTGTAATTATGTGTCTACAGTCATCATTGACAATCAGTATGAAATATACGTACCAAAGAAAGAAAAATTATCTGTATTACGATTTACAAATAAAATTTGATATATTTTACTTTAAGTGAGTCGGTTTCTTTTCTCGGTGCATATATGTTCTGTGCTTGAAAGGATAAGCCCACAGGGCACTGCCGTAACTGGAATACATCATATTTTCAGAACCTACAATTTTCTTGTTTCTTACCAGTTTAAGAGATAGCTCTTTTCTAGGCAAAGCCGTCTTAGACACGTATTTGTCAAGTTCCACAAACGCTGCGTGTCCTATGTTGTCACTTTCTTCTAGTTGACTGATAGTTTCACTGAATTCCTCCTAAACTGAAGAATACTGATGCGTTACTGTGGTAACTATTTGAGAAATTAGGTGTCTTCGTTCTTGCTGAACAATCAACGCTTTGATTTTTGCAGTAAGTTACGTGTAGCAGTCCTGGAATGTTATGTCATATGTAAATTCTTGTTTTTTGAGGCGGCGATCCAGCAACTTGCCTCGCTAATCAGTTCCTTGCTGGAGATAACCCCAAACCTTCCTGGCAACCTTTTCAGCAAGTTATTAATCAATGAATCTATTTCAGAGGGCACTTTTTATTTTTGTCTTTAAAGATTTTAGTCACTGTTCCATTAATCTCTACAAGATTATCATTTTTGCCAGTGAGACTCTTTTCTCTGAGGACACATATTTTGTTATCTCTTCGGAAACTTTAAAAATCTATATAGCCTCTTGATTATCTCTCAGTTTGTATCTTTTAAGTTTAAAGTTATCGATTTTGCTCCCACAACAGCAAGACAAAAAATTACGGGAACTTTATTTGAAAGAAATATTTGCAACATCTCGTAAAAAGAGGTCCATCACGTTGTTTCAGATTCAGTCGACCTTTTCTCTTAATTTTCTTGCATTGCTGCAGGTTCCTTCAGGCAAACGGTCTCTGTTTGAAAAACATAACAGCTCTTCTGAGCTTGTCACAGGTCTTCTGTATGGACTTCTTAGCTATGTGTTGTACAACGAGACATAAAGAATGAGCAAAGCAAAAAAGTTTCAGAAACATGGTAGCTAACTTTATATCCGAAACATGATTTGTTACTGGCATTAACAACCTTCACTCAATGTCACATGTGTTCTTCAGGTGTCTTTGTCCGAAATGTAAGCACTCCAAAGGTAAGACTTTAGTTGACTCTTGTTCATGAAATGTACCGTGAGTGCATTGAGAGTAATACAAGGATGCATTTTGTCTCAGATTCTTTTTAATACATTTACTGACGTCATGGTCGCGCAATGGATAAATAAAGTAAGTCTTCATACTCCCGACTTCAGCAAAAGGACTTATTCTATGACATTACTCTTTGCTTATGGTCAGACTGCGAGTGCTGATAGCGAGAAAACACTCGAAAGAGCTGCTCATATTTTATCCACAACAGCAACGTTGTATAATGCCCAGCAAAACAATAATAAATGACCAGAAAATAAACAAAGTAAAGTCGTTCAACTTCTTGGCAGGCAGGCACTCTGTCTCCAGGCCACAAATGGCCCATCGGGACCATCCGACCGCCGTGTCATCCTCAGTTGAGGATGCAGATAGGAGGGGCGTGTGGTCAGCACACCGCCCTCCCGGTCATTACGATGGTTTTCTTTCACCGGAGCCGCTACTATTCGGTCGAGTAGCTCCTCAATTGGCATCACGAGGCTGAGTGCACCCAGAAAAATGGCAACAGCGCATGGCGGCCTGGATGGTCACCCATCCAAGTGCCAGCCACACCCGACAGCGGGTGATCTCACGGGAACTGGTGTATCCACTGCGGAAAGGCCGTTCCCGTTCAACTTCTTAGGAAATACTGTTTCATTCTTGGCAGAAATGGTCACACAAACGAAAAGCAGAAATATTTAACTACATAATGGAACAGTCTCTAGAACACTCAGAACTAAAGTAGGAAAGGAAACTCTACCTAAGTTATACAAATCTATGTCAGTACCAGAGTGTAATAGGCAAGCGTTTAACGCATGCAGAAGGAACAAGGCAGACACATTACGTTAAAAGTATTATGATTTTTTGAAGTAACTGTGATGTAAAAAGTTTTGTAATTACATATCAAACTGTGGTCCAGTATAAGAGGAATCCTGAAAGCATTAATCTGATAAGGTTAAATGAATAAATAAAAACAAGCAATATATAAATGCATTATCATATATGTAAAAGTCATTATTATTACAAAGAACAATATCTGACAGAGACGAAACAGAATGGAGAGCCACAGACTCAAGAAAGTGAGATGCGAGCTCAGTGAGTCAAGAGCACAGAGAGTGCTGCGTCTCCTGGTTCACTTTGCGATCATCTCTGTGTGAGTCGTGGGGAGAATTACATTACTCTTTGTATTCCGCCTGGCAATAAAATGTCACTGCAGATACTGTTGTGTTACTAGCAGCTGACCACTCACACACCGCCACTGAGCTCCCTGACCCATAGTGACCTTGGCCAGCCTGGTTCGCTACAATTTACTGTTAGCTTCACTCGGACAGCTTGAATCTGCTACCAATGGGCATCACACTGGGGGCCCACCCATGGAGATCTGAGGAAGGTTCAGCACATCCTATGTTTCCCCTGATTGGTCCACTGCTGTGGCTGCCCTGGTCACCTCTTGCACTGAGGATGACCACTCACATGTGGTGGAGTGTGAGGTCGTTCCGAGGTGTGGCATGCAGCAAAAGATTTTCCGAGAGACCGATCACAGGGCCTTCCCAGTCCACCTGACGAACAAATTTCAGGTTCTTATCTGTGTGTCTGAGCCAGATGCAGTCTCTCTTCCTGCTCCAGAGGAAGCCTCTCGGTCCACAACGTTTGGGCATTCACAGAGGGTGGGTCTACTGGTAGTTGGGAGTTCCATCATTAGGCACGTAATGGAGTCCAGTAGAGATATGGCTGCCAAGACGGGGAAGGAACCCAGTGTGTATTCTATGTGCATACTGGGAGGAGTCATTCCAGATGTGGTGGCTCATCTCGGTACCAACGATGTGTGTGGCTTTGGGTCGGAAGAGATACTCTCTGGTTTGTGCGGCTAGTTCAAGTGGTAAATATTGCCAGTCTCACGTGCGAGATGAAGCCAGGGCTTGCCATCTGTAGCACCGTTGACAGAATAGACCTTTGCTATGGAACCACGTGGTGGGTCTGAATCAGAAGTTCAAACGGTCCTGCGACTGTGCGGGCTGCAGATTCCTCGACTTACGCAACAAAGTGGTCGGTTTCTGGATTCCGTTTTATACCTGAGAGGTCCACTACACACAGGAAGCGGATACACGAGTAGCGGGGGCTGTGTGAAAGGGACTGGGCAGTTTTTTAGGGCAGAGGGTCTCGCGAAACTACCGAAAGGTGTCAGTCTAAAAGGATGAATGACAAACGTAGGAAGATATTCCTAGCAACAATCGGTATTGTGGTTGTAAATCGTCGTAGCTGTCCTGGGAAAGAACCAGAGCTCCAAGCACCAACAGAAAGGACTGAAGCTCAAATTTCTCTACGTACAAAAAGCTGGCTAAAGCTGGAAGTAAGTACAGCCGAAATTTTTACAAAGAACCTAACCGTGTTCAGAAAGGACAGGTTCAAATCAGTTAATCGTGGGGTGTTATTGTTGTTAGACGTAGTTTACCTTTACTATTGAAATTGAAGCAGATAGTTCCTGTGAGTTAGTACGGTAGAGGCTATACTTGACAACCGGAATAAATTAATAATTTGTCCTGTTACCGATTCCCTGACTCAGAAGATACAGTTGCTGAACAGTGCAAAGAAAACTTGAGTCTTATTTCAAATAAGTACCACACTCATATAATTATAGTTGGTCGTGGCTCCAATCTACCTTCGATGTGCTGGCAAAACTACATGTTTAAAGCCGGCGGTAGGCATAAAATGTCTTCCGAAATAGTACTGAATGCTTCCTCAAAAAATTATTTTGAACAATTAGTTCAGGAGCCCATTCGAAGTTTAAATCGTTGCGAAATAATACGTAACCTCTTAGCAACAAAAAAACCTGAGCAAATAGATATCATCATGATAGATACAGGGATTAGTGACCACAACTTTGCTGTAACCGGATTGACCACCGTAACATCCAAATCTACCAAAAATAAACGCAACGTACATCCAGAGAAAAAGAATATTTAAAGTAACTGGCATAAAATAAAGTGATCTAGGGCGTAAAGGCCTGTCCTAACAACAGAGATACCGCGTTTCTAATGTTTCCAAAATTCCGATTTCGTCTGATCGAAAAAATCTCAATTTTGAAAAGAAATTACTAAGGGGGATGTGAAAGGTACCCATTATTTGCGGATAAGATCGCATTTTACTTGATTTCCAGTTTCGCTATTTTCATACTTGAAGTGAATGTATCAGTTCTGCAGTACGTGCGGAATAAAGAGCAAGCAGTAGGTTATCACGCTGGCTATAAGTGGCGGTTGGTCATCTGGCGCTTTCAGAGCCGGTGGGATGAGGTGCCGATGCATAAATCGCTCGTACTGTTAGCAATACGGATCCTTGGGGAAAGTACATTTACTCCGGTGCGAATCAAGTAAGTGTTATTCATAAATATTTACTAACGAAAGTGGCGATTTGCTCTCAGGCATTAGGAGGAGTCCACGGGTCATAAATTTTTCAGTAATTTTACAATTCCAGGAAACGTTGATATTAATAAACAAATGAATAACTTTAGCATAACCGAAGATGCACGATCTTATACGAACTACACCGATTGCACGCTCAAGTTACAGAGTGTGCGACGTCGTTGGCAGCAATCGACAGGATAGCTTTCGATCTAGCCATGCGGTAGACCACGCTGTCGTACTGTTAAAACGCTACTGGCCATTAAAATTGCTACACCAAGAAGAAATGCAGATGATAAACGGGTATCCATTGGAGAAATATATTATACTAGAACTGACATGTGATTACATTTTCACGCAATTTGGGAGCATAGATCCTGAGAAATCAGTACCCAGAACAACCACCTCTGGCCGTAGTAACGGCCTTGATACGCCTGGGCATTGAGTCAAACAGAGCTTGGATGGCATGTACAAGTACAGCTACCCATGCAGCTTCAACAAGATACCGCAGTTCATCAAGAGTAGCGACTGGCGCATTGTGACGAACCAGTTGCTCGGCCACCATTGACCAGACGTTTTCAATTGATGAGAGATCTGGAGAATGTGCTTGCCAGGGCAGCAATCAAACGTTTCCTGTATCCAGAAGGGCCCGTACACCTCCTGCAACATGCGGTCGTGCATTATCCTGCTGAAATGTAGGTTTTCGCAGCGATCGAATGAAGGGTAGAGCCACGGGTCGTAACACATCTGAAATGTAACGTCCACTGTTCAAAGTGCCCTCAATGCGAACAAGAGGTGACCGAGGCGTGTAGCCAATGGCGTCCCATACCATCACGCCGGGTGATACGCCAGTATGACGATGACGAATACACGCTTCCAATGTGCGTTCACCGCGATGTCGCCAAACACGGATGCGACCATCATGATGCTGTAAACAGAACCTGGATTCATCCAAAAAAATGACGTTTTGCCATTCGCGCACCCAAGTTCGTCGTCGAGTACACCATCAAAAAAAATGGTTCAAAAGGCTCTGAGCACTATGGGACTCAACATCTTAGGTCATAAGTCCCCTAGAACCTAGAACTACTTAAACCTAACTAACCTAAGGACATCACACACACCCATGCCCGAGGCAGGATTCGAACCTGCGACCGTAGCAGTCCCGCGGTTCCGGACTGCAGCGCCAGAACCGCGCGGCTACCGCGGCCGGCAGTACACCATCGCAGGCGCTCCTGTCTGTGATGCAACGTCAAGGATAACCGCAGCCATGGTCTCCGAGCTGATAGTCCATGCTGCTGCAAACGTCGTCGAACTGTTCGTGCTGATGGTTTGTTGTCTTGCAAACGTCCCCATCTGTTGACTCAGGGATCGAGACGTGGCTGCACGATCCGGTAAAGCCGTGCGGATAAGATGCCTGTCATCTCGACTGCTAGTGATACGAGGCCGCTGGGATCCAGCACGGCGTTCCGTATTACCCTTCTGAACCCGCCGATTCCATATTCTGCTAACAGTCACTGGATCTCGACCAACGCGAGCAGCAATGTCGCGATACGATAAACCGCAATCGCGATAGGGTACAATCCGACCTTTATCAAAGTCGGAAACGTGATGGTACGCATTTCTCCTCCTTACACGAGGCATCACAACAACGTTTCACCAGGCAACGTCGGTCAACTGCTGTTTGTGTATGAGAAATCGGTTGGAAACTTTCCTCGTGTCAACGCGTTGTAGGTGTCACCAGCGGAGCCAACCTTGTGTGAATGCTCTGAAAAGCTAATCATTTGCATATCACAGCATCTTCTTCCTGTCGGTTAAATTTCGCGTCTGTAGCACGTCATCTTCGTGGTGTAGCAATTTTAATGGCTAGTAGTGTAGCTACCTCATAACCAGTGTGAACACGTTCATTTTTTTGTGTTTCTTAAATGACCGCACCATAATGGCACCCCATGTAAAAGTTATTTGCATGAAAAACGTTCTTCCCGTTTCATTATGTAAAACATAGACAATAGTATTGCACTTTCAGGAACCGGCGGCTCTGACACGGTCCTGTAAGGGGACATGAAACTATGAGAGCATAACAGGTAGTACGAATTCCTACGCGGCGGCTCACTAAATCAGTTCATGGACGGACTGGCTTAATTATCGCAAAACTCGTGTAGGAAAGCGTGGTCAGATATACTGTACGCCCCTTATACCATTATCTATGGCTAAGCGGAGACATTTCTGGAAGGTTAGTACGAGTGGGGTTTTCTTGCGCTTGGTATCCCTTGTGGGGAGACGAATTTCTTGCAAGTTTGTATAGATAACAGTAGACAATTGCAGTCGACACGTAGTCGATGAAAAACGCGATGAGAAAAGAAGCTGGAAGTGAACAATAAATGCGCTTGTAGTGTGTAACATTGAAACTGTGTGAGTCAAGTAATGCAGGAAGTGTGTCACCAAAAGTGATAAGGATCGCATAGCGAAAAATAGAATTTGCTTCACTGGAGTACGAACATTTCGTGAGTGAAGAATAGCAAATGATCGTCCAGAAGAGATCGTAGCAGAAGAAAGCAGATAGCGACGTCCGTCGTGACAAGGCAAGCCACTTAATCTGAGGAAGAATACAACGCGACGGCGTCGCGTGGATAGAAACTAAGCACAGCACAACAGCAGCAGAGAAAGGGTGTGCAGGAGGAGCTCTAGCTGAAGTGCGGAGTTAGACGCACGGCGAGGCAGCAGAGCATCACCGCTCCCAGTAAAATATACAAGTTCCAAAGTAAGCTAAAGTAATAGAATACTGTTGTATATAGTTAATGTTACTTAGAAGAAGTAGGACAACTAAAAGTAAAATGAGTGAACCAAATATTAGCGAGAATATACCCCAGGAGACCTCTGACTTGTTAGACACGCAAGATGTATTTCAGCTTGCAAAATCAAAACAAGAGCCTGTAGTAAAGATGAATGATATTGTAGGTAACGAGGGTCAGGTAGTCCTATTAAATATGCGGTGTTCAAAAAGTCTCTCCGCAGTGCCGTATGGTTGTTAGCCGCGCGTGCCGTATGATTGTTCGCCTGCCTGGGTTACTTCCCTTCAAGTGGATTCTCCCAACATTCCACTGTTTCGTTTATCTCAGCCAGCGTCAGTAGTATCGCTGGTGTGTGTCGTTACGTGTTGACGTGAACGTTTAAGTTTAGTTACTTTGTTCGTTCGTTTCGTTTTTGACACTGTTAAATTGCTAACCATTGAAGAACGTGCGTTTTTAGTCGAACAAGTGTTCAAAGCTGGCGGTAGCCTAAATACACAGTATTAGTTCGTCAAACATTTAATTCAGTTTTCCCGGAGACAACACTCCCACATCGCGATACTGTGCGAGACTTGATTAACAAATTTCAAAGTACGGGTTCAGTGACAGATGCACCAAGAAGTGGTCGACCTAGCGTTTTGTCTGAAGATAAACTACTCGATATTTGCGATAAAACGTCCATGAGTTCGAACAAGTCAGTAAGAAAACTCGCCCAGGAAATCGATGTTAGTGTCGGAACGGCCCAAACAGCTGTAAGGAAAATATTAGAACTTTTCCCATACAAAGTGACAATCGTGCAAGAACTGAAAAATAGTGATCATGGAAAGAGACTGCATTATTGTCAATGGTTCAAAAATTTCGTCCAACAAAATGGAAGGGATATTCTTAATGAAACGTTTTTCACTGACGAGGCATGAACTCGTAAGATTCTCGTATGTGGAGTACCACAAATCCATTGTGTTTTCATGAGGAACCACTTCATTCTGTGAAAATAGGAGTTTGGATTGCAATTTCTAGACGACGGATTGTGGGTCCCATATTTTTCAATGAAACAATAAACCCACAATGATAGTGCAGTGATATTCTGGACCCATTCATAGGAGAACTTGTGTTAAGTGAAACACTGAACGGTTATTTTCAACAAGATGGTGCAACCGCGCATACAGCTTGCGTTTCAATGCCACTGCTTGCTGATGTTTTTGGTGATCGCATAATTTCACAGGGACTTTGGCCTCCACGATCGCCTGACCTAACACCACCTGACTTTTTCTTCTGTGATGCAGCGAAGGCAACCGTCCAAAATCCATCGATGAATTGAAAACTGCAATATCCACTTTCACTGCTTCTGTTACAGAAGAAATGTTACAGCTTGTGTTTGGAAACATGATTAGACGAATTGAATTGCGTATTCAACAACACGGGGGACACTTTCAACATTCAATGTGAAAAATTTGAAAGTAAAAATGAGTATTCAATAAATTAGTAACTTGTATTTCACTGAGTTTCATTTCGGTATATCACCGCGGCATACGGCACTGCGGAGAGACTTTGTGAACACCCTGTATTTTAGATACCACAGAAAATGCTGCTGAGTCAGACACTCAGGCAGTGGTTAAGGAAAGAATGACGACAGAAAATTAACCTGACAAAATTAATGGTTCAGAATTTAATATGCAAGCCATGTTTTCAGCTATGATGAGTAAACAAGAGGAAAATGAACAAAGAAACAAAAAACTAACGGCTAACAACAATACAGAAGAAACTGCTGGGAAAACTAACAAGAACCTAGAAGAAAATACCAAAAACTCAAAGCAACAAATAAGGGAATAGAATAAATTGCTAGAGACACTAAGGAACAGTTGATAAAAATTATGAAAGAAATTAACAAGAACACAGTTGATAGGCTGGAAAAATGCGTTAGGCATAGTAACTTAAATTTCAAAGTGGCAAATGAAAAAATTGAGAATATAATAAAGGAACAGGGGGGAGCTCAAAATTTGGAAAAAGACTCACCACTGGGGAAGTAGCCGTAGTAAATCACAGTAAACTTATCAAAGAATTACAATAGAATGTTAAAATTTTATATCACAATTTTGGTAAGGAGACTGAAAAATGCAATACGCCGCTCTTCAATATAAATAAAAAAGTAGATGAAACAGAGACAGCTTTATCTAATACAATGTCTTCAGTAGAAACAACTACTAAAGAGATATTCACAAATGTAGCTAGAATTCAGATGGGACTGCTTAGTGCTATACCACCTATTGCACTCCCCTGACTTAAGCTCTCGTGAGTTGAACTCGATTTCTAAACTGAAGGAAACACTTCACGGCATTCGCTTCAGAACTGCTACAAACTCGTAGGGCAACAGACCGCGCTGCTCGAACTGTCAACACGACTGGCACTGCTAAGAGTATCCTACGTCTTCATCGCTGGCAACGGGTTATACACAATGCTGGTGACTACTTTGAAGGTCAGTAAAACTTGGAAACACGCATCTATTTTTTACGAGCCGTAAATAAATAGTTGCCACTATTAAAGTTCCAGCCCTCGTATTCTATCATGCTTTCATGCTGCTACTGCCGAAACATGCATTTATTGAATAAGGATGATAGCACGTTGCTCAACCACATCTTTCAAGTTCAGACCCCAATAACTTTTTGCAGTGAACGACAAAAGGGAGTTGTGTCTTTTGAATCTGTCGCCCTTAAAACGTAACTTAGGTATTATCTATCTCGATACTGAACTTCAGTGTGTGTTATATCACTTTAATAGGGTCCGGGATTGAGAAAAAAAGTGTTACCCCAATAAAATACAGCGATCATGTATAACACCTACAACATCTTTGTTGAAAATCTCCCCCTAGTTAGAGATATCTAATTAAAATTGGCGGGGAGAGACTACCGTAGGGCTTAGGAAAACTATTTCACATTTGTGTATCCTTCCATATTTACGTCAGTTTCAACAGAGAAATATCCTGTTCATTCTTCAAATATGAAGAGGTCTTATACGCTGCAAAAAGCAACTACTGTATTATATAACTAAATTTTAGAAGAAACATTTGACCTATACGTGGCTGACTGTCTCTACCTACACTGCCCTGAATTGTATCATATGAGATACATTCGTTGAACAAAACATTTTATTAAAACTACTTCGATAGCCACCTGCACACTGCAAAATAAATATTCTTCTTAACGAAACGTCGTTTCATGCTGAGAGTAAGCGCGTAATGACAGCGTTACCAGCTACGTGCGATAAACGTTGTCTTATTTGAACTCCAGTGCAATTTGGTACACACGTAAATGAAATAAACAATTTACTAACAATCAGCTGGTAACTACCCAAATCATATAACATAAATTTTGTCTTTCAAAAACAAGCATGTGCTCAAACTGTTGACTATGGATCGAAAGGCACATTTGCAATTGCCATTCGAAAGAGCGATTAACAGGTGTAATTACAATGGGTAATGTGATAGAGCATGCACTGGCGATTCGACGACGCATATCGTCCGTCGTACATGGGGTTTCGTCATAGACTGCGTGTTTGAATGCTTGCCAAAGAAGGAAATCGAGAGGAGTCAAAGCGGGGGACATCGCAGGCCATTTGATAACAGAATTTCATCCTAGAATGAGATTTTCACTCTGCAGCGGAGTGTGCGCTGATATGAAACTTCCTGGCAGATTAAAACTGTGTGCCGGACCGAGAGTCGAACTCAGGACCTTTGCCTTTCACAGGCAAGTGCAAGAATTTCATTATGTCCAACGTCCACGAACGTTGTCATACAGCATTTGCGTTGCAACACGGAAAGAATGAGATGGATAACCGTCGTGTTGCAGCCACATACACTGTCGAATATCTAGTGATACCTCTTCTAGAAGAACCGGCAGAATGTTCATCAGAAAGTGTTCGTACGAAAATCCATTTACAACGGATGAGATGAAGTAAGATCCCACAACGTAATTTCCTACGATGCCGCACCATACGTTTACGATCCACGGCCGTTGATGTTGCACCTGCTGAAGCCAGTGTCGATTTTCGGGTACCCAATAGTGTGTGTAGTGCAAATTTATATTAGCGTGGTTAGTAAACGTTGCTTCGTCGATAAAGAGCAGACGTTGGAGAAACGTAGGGTCGTCTCGCAGTTCCTGAAGGGCAAACCGACAAAATTCTATACGACGTTCGAAATCACGGTCGTCGAGTGCCTGATGTAGTCACAGATGATAGTAATGGAAATTCTGTCGATGCAGGATGCGAATGATACTCGTCTGGCCACATCCCACGTCTCGTACCACAATGCGGATTCATTAGCATCGTAGCCAGAACAGGTTCTTCGTGTTCGCTGTCAGTTGCAATCTTCTTTCATGTCCTGTTTTTGACGTTCAAGCAACCTGTCCGTGGTCGCGTCTTAATAATTCGTGCAACTGCCTGGCGCGTCGGACATTTGCGATCCGGATAGATAGCCCTACACCACTACACTGTTTTTACGGCATTTCTTTTATGTTCACCATATAATAGTAGTATATCCAACTTCTCCTCATTGATGTACCGGGTGATCTAAAAGTCAGTATAAATATGAAAACTGAATAAATCACGGAATAATGTAGACGGAGAGGTACAAATTGACGCACATGCTTGGAATGACATGGGGTTTTAGTACAACCAAAAAAATACAAAAGTTCAAAAAATGTCCGACAGATGGCGCTTCATCTGATCAGAATAGCAATAATTAGCACAAAGTAAGACAAAGCAAAGATGATGTTCTCTACAAGAAATGCTCAATATATCCACCATCATTCCTCAACAAAAGCTGTAGTCGAGGAATAATGTTGTGAACAGCACTGTAAAGCATGTCCGGAGTTATGGTGAGGCATTGGCATCGGATGTTGTCTTTCAGCATCCCTAGAGATGTCGATCGATGATACACTTGCGACCTCAGGTAACCCCAAAGCCAATAATCGCACGGACTGAGGTCTGGGGACCTGGGAGGCCAAGCATGACCGAAGTGGCGGCTGAGCACACGATCATCATCAAACGACACGCGCAAGAGATTTTTCACGCGTCTAGCAATATGGGGTGGAACGCCATCATGCATAAACATCGTATGTTCCAACAGGTGTTCGTCAGCCAGGCTGGGGATGATGCGATTCTGTAACATATCGCTGTACCTCTCACCCGCCACGGTAGCAGTTACAAAACCAGAATCACGCATTTCCTCGAAGAAAAAAGGCCCGATAACAGTAGATGTGGTAAATCCAATCTATACCGCGACTTTCACGTCGTACAATGGAGTTTTCACGACAGTTCTAGGATTTTCGGCAGCCCAAATTCTGCAGTTGTGGGCGTTGACAGACCCTCGGAGCGTGAAATGAGCTTCGTCGGTCCACAACACGTTACTCAACCATTCGTCATCTTTTGCCATCTTCTGAAACGCCCACACCGCAAATGCCCTCCGCTTCACTAAATCGCCAGGTAGCAGTTCATGATGCCGATGGATTTTGTGCTGATAGCATCGGAGGGTACGCCTCAGTGCCAACCAAACAGCAGTGTATGGAATGCCGGTGCGACGTGCGACTGCACGAGCGCTGACCTCCCCGTGCATAGACGAACCCGCTACAGTCTCCATTTCTTCCTGAACTGTCTCAGCAGCATTACGCCTTGTGCTCGGTCGGCCACTACGGGGTCTGTCGTCCAAACAACCCGTGACTTCGAACTTCGAAACCATTCTCGCCACATCTGCATTTGTCAACGGACCTTCACCCGTTCGAGTAAAAATATGGCTCTGAGTACTATGGGACTCAACTGCTGTGGCCATCAGTCCCCTAGAACTTAGAACTACTTAAACCTAACTAACCTAAGAACATCACACACATCCATGCCCGAGGCAGGATTCGAACCTGCGATTGTAGTGCTCGCGCGGTTCCATACTGAAGCGCGTAGAACCGCACGGCCACACCGGCCGGCGTGAACTAGCCATTCTGATAATACCGCCGTTTCAGGTAACGTCAACATGCTGCGACTGCTGGCGCATCTGATTCTCTCTCTCATTACAGCTCCTTTTACACACGATTGCCATGCGCAGTCACTGACGTTTTGCTGTCGAGCGCCATCTGTCAGACTTTGTGAACTATGTTTTTTTTTGTTTTTTTTTTTGTTTTTTTTGTTCTAATAAAACCCCATGTCATTCCAAGCATGTGCGTCAATTTTTACCTCTCTATCTACATTATTCCGTGATATACTCAGTTTTCAAATTTATACTGACTTTTTGATCACCCGGTACATGTCTCCACGCAACGAATGTTGAAGCAGACATGAGCTGCCTGCAGTGCAGACGGGTAAACAGGCAAATTTGTTTACATTCTGACAGCAGTTTGCACCGCTCATGTCCATTCCGGCCACCGTGCTCTCAAGTTCTATCACATTTCCCCTATTTTTTTACTGCTGCTGCTACTACAAGTTTCAACGTCAACATTAATAAATGCTGTATCATTGAAATTGCCTTCTGCTACAGTCTGGAGCCGCGCGACCGCTGCGGTCGCAGGTTCGAGTCCTGCCTCGGGCGTGGATGTGTGTGATGTCCTTAGGTTAGTTAGGTTTAAGTGATTCTAAGTTCTAGGGGACTGATGATCTAAGATGTTAAGTCTCATAGTGCTCAGAGCCATTTGAACCATTTTGATATGTGTAACCACTCACGAAATGAAAGGTATGTTACGTCTCACGTGACTCAGCCCGTATATTAATTACGTATAACACCTATGCCATGTTCTCTGGAGTATAGAATAACAATCCCGTTACAGTTTACATTCAAATAACTAAAACTCCTATAGGCAGACGGATCACAGTTTGTAACCTTTTCTCAGTCATAGTTGTCTGGAAGGCGTACTTCTACGCCAGTCAACATCTGCGTGTTCTTATTGCCACAGTACATCCCAGCCAACTTTTGTATGTTCTTATTACAGCAGTAGACAAATTGAAGAATGACAGTAGAGATACCTATATGTTTTGTACTCGACAGACCATTCAAGTTTGGTAATATCTATATTTTTGATGGTATTGTTCCAGGCAATTAATCCACTAGAACACCCATTTTTTAACATCGGCCAGTTCTCCTATGTAGCAAGAACGTATTTGCTTGTTTAAACAACACACTGCGGTAACAGTTACCATGGGACACCAACAGGTGCTCACTGGCTGTTAGTTAAAATGGAAATGATCGTATGGCGTTAGTGACCGCAAGTTCCCAGGCGGGAAGTTCGGCCGCCAAGTGCAAGTCTTATTGAGTGAGACGCCGCTTTGGGCGACTTGCGCGTCGACGATGGGGATTAAATGATGATGAGGACAGCAGACCACCCAGTCCCTGGGGGGGAGAATTCTCCCACCCCAGGCGGGAATCGAACCTGGGCCCCCGTGCGTGGCATTCCAACGCGCTGAGCGTTCAGCTAATGGGGCGGACGGCTGTTAAGGTAACGTTGCTGCACGGAAGTGTGTGTCTCTGGCGAGTGATCAGGGGCAGCCATACTTACTGCACAGCGAAGTGATTTGGGCGTGAATTGCAATTACTGCGTCTTTGGATGTTTCGGGAGAACTGGGTTTAGAATCTGTGAATGTGTATCACAAATCCAATGTAAGCTATACAGAATATGCAGAACACCAACTTATTTTCTATGTCCCCCATGTCAAAGTAACATGTAAATTAGTGTGTGTTTACAGCAAAAGTGAAAAAATTATAATAATTGACTTGAAATTAGGCGAACAATTGACAATAGTATCAGTCCTTGAAAGACTTCATTTTCGCCACTAACTGTAGGTTATTAAAAATCCACTATTGCACTTTCGACCTTGTGGTCATTTTCAAGTGCGTAACAGCTGCGAGCAGTATATGAACAGGATTAAACATGCCATTAACGTAACACATTTATGTGATATTTTTAACCATGTGTATATATTGTTAGCAGCTGTTACCCACTTGAAAATAGCCACAAGGTCGAAAGGGCAATAGTGGATTTTTAATAAACCTATAGTGAGTGACGAAAACGAAGTCTTTCAAAGAACTTTACGAGATTGTAAACCGAAAGCAAACACAGTAGTATTAGTTGCTAATATAAGTCATAGAGATGACTTGTTACAAAATGTGGGCGGTCAGAACAACCCAGTTGGTTAGGGGGGATGATAACCTATTTATTGTATGAATTAAACTGAATTTGTTACCATCAGTTGCGTTATTGAAAAGTGTGTAGCTTATTTTTCCTTTATAATCTATTTCCTTACCAGCTGAGTTATAACTTACACAATATTTTCTAGCCCTTATGGATGCATTTTATCTCTCCACAGGTGGGTAGTGACTAAAAAGGAAAGCAACTACAATATTATTATCAACGTAACGTTTCGTTATAAACTCATCAACCATAATTATAATATTTTCCATATTTTTCTTCACTTTTCCGTATTATTTCCATATTCCACGTGAAAATGTACAAGAATATTTGTGCTGTTATTGCTTACCCTACCAGATTTCATTAGTATCTGGAAATGATTCACATTCCACCACCAACATAGAGAATCTAGAAAGTAACTGCAAGACCACTTCATCCTTCTATTCAAAATAAGGACTCAGAGAAAAACTTATGCCAAAGCTAATCATTATAGACACTTTAACTCACACACATGGATTTTGAATAACATTACTGTTTCTTAGTAGTATCTCTCTTTCACGGAGAACCTGAGGTTTATTGTTAGTTACACATCTCGACTTTGTTAAACAATATCTGTTACTTACAGCTTGTATATTTAGAGCATTTACAAAGCTTTGACTGCCATAGTTGGATAATAATCTGCGATATTAACATCCGAGAAAGTACAAATGGATGTCATCATCGTTAGATGGTCATGGAGGTAGATTCTTTAAGAATCAGAAAACATAAAGCTGTATTTATGGTAGCTAAAGTTATCACTCAACCTCTAATGCAATCCATGTATGTTTTAGTGTACATAACGGCTGGCTCCGGCAACTAGCATTATATGTTCATGGATTAACATTTGGGAAATGAAGAAAAACAAGTGATGTTGCATAAATTCTGTAGATTCTCTCTAGTTTAGTAGGGGAATCTGAATCACTGTTGAATGCTGACGAAACCTGGTAAAGTAAGCAATAAAATAACAGTTAATCTTGTACATTCATGCATATCATATGGAAAAAATATGGGAAAGTAAACAAAAATATTTAAAACTATGGAAAAACATGGAAAAATTGAAAAATATTGTAAATATAACTGATGAGTGGATAATGAAGCCTTATATTTACAACCACATTGTAGTTGCTTTCTGCTCAGAAGCAGTGAAATGCACCCACAATAACTATAAATTTGTGTAGATATTGTAGCTCAACTGGTAAGGTGCTAAATTATAAAGCAAAAATAGGTTACCTGCATTACAGTACCGCACCTGAAGGTAGAAAATTAAAATTAATTCATTCAAAGGAAGGTACATTTTATCTGGATTCATATCCATTACTTAGATTAGCAACTAATACTAACGTTCAGCGTTTGCCTCATTTTAAGTCAGTTACAATTTCAGCCATTTTGTCAGTTTTACTTTATGTACATTAATTTACATGATGCTTCAGACATGGTGCACCTGAAAAATGAGTTGGAATTTTGGATATTCTGCATAGTTGCCTTTGCATTGGGCTGCGGTCACAGTGGCTCCGATATCGGTGGATTTCGCCGACGACCGACATCGGCCGGAGACGACCGATCTTCTCACATCAGTACGCCACTACGCGCGCGGTCACACTATAGCCGATCTTATCTCCATAACGGACAGACTTCGGAGAGCAATCAGTGAAATTCAGTTTATTTTCTTCGGTCAAGTAGACCGACGTTCTCGCACACGAAACATGGAGCGTGAGAAACTGGTAAATTTAGTCTAAGAGAGAGTGAGTTCGTGGCATCCTGCGGATGAAAATATGGTAACCGGGATTTAGTACAGAATCTACGGACTGAAATCACAGGCTTATCCGAAACCTCAAATGGCCAAAAATTAACTTGTTCAAGTGACGAGGGTGACGTATCTTATTTCCTTATAGTTACTGTACTGGATGTTTCTTGTGGTAGATTGTCATTAGTTGTCTACAAATCGTTATTACTGCTTCCTGGCGTTTATGCCAGTAGGGTAGCGATTCTGTTAATACGAAGTGGTTTTCAAATGTGGTGCACGGTGTGTATTTCCACTTTTGAGTGCTTTAGGTTTTCAGAGTACCTTATGCTACAGTTTGTGCTTGTCTTTCACTAGTGTATTAAATGACAGTCATTGAACGTTAATTGACGTGCGTCTGCACAACTTTACATAAATGCAGCGAAACAGAGTCTTTACAACTCGCTTTTCAAGGCCACCTCGAATTATCTCGAGTATGTAACAGAACGTTTCTCCTGTCATCTCATATATTTGTAAAACTTGTCTGGTTATTCTGATACTGAGGACGAGTGTACAGCACCCAAGCACTCGTATCCAAGCACAGAGGCGTCGTGGTATCCACCCCACACTAAGAGGCTAAAATCTAACCTACTTCATATATACACTGAAGCGCCAAAGCAACTGGTATAGGCATGCGTATCCAAATACAGATATAAACGAGGGTCACGAGGTAAAAATACAGTTTTCATTCTGCATGTGTGAAAGTTTTACAGTGTGTAGATACATCCTTCCCGCTTGTTTTCAAACTTAGTTCAACCTGTTCCCGTGAGTGGCGCCGTCACAGCATGTCTTCAAGGTGGCTGCTACACTTGACGTTCGTCAGAAAAAACGTGCTGTCATATAATTCCTGTGCTGTGAAAACGAGACAGCGGGAAACATCCACAAGATGTTGAAAAAGGTGTATGGAGATGCTGCTGTCGATCGCAGTACAGTTAGTCGGTGGGCAAGCAGGTGACGTGATGAAAGTGGGCACGGCAATATGGAGGATTGTCGTCGCAGCGGCAGGCCTCGTACTGCACACATCCCAGACAATGTGCAGAGAGTTAACGAACTGCTGACTGCTGACAGACGCATGACAGTGAACGAATTGTCACGCTACGTTGGGACAGAGGAAGGAAGTGTTTGCAGAATACTGAAAGTGTTGGCGTTAAAAAAGGTTTGTGCCCGGTGGGTTCCCAGGATGTTGACAGTGGCTCACAAAGAAACAAGTAAGACGGTATGCAGCGAACTTTTGGAACAGTACGAGAATGGTGGAGATGAATTTCTTGGAAGAATTGTGACAGGTGATGAAACATGGCTCCATTATTTTTCATCAGAGACGAAGAGGCAATCAATGGAGTGGCATCATTCAAATTCACCCAAGAAAAAATAATTCGAAACCACACCTTCTGCTGGAAAAGTTATGGCTACGGTGGTTTTCGATTCCGAAGGACTCTTGCTTGTGGACATCATGCCAAGTGGAACCACCATAAAGTCTGATACATATGTGATGACACTGAAGAAACTTCAAGCTCGATTGAGTCGTTTTCGACCACATTGGCAAAAGCAGAATGTTTTGCTGTTGCCCAACAATGCAAGGTGACATGTCAGTCAAAAAACCATGGAAGCGATCACAAAACTCGGATGGACAACACCGAAACATCCGCCTTTCAGTCCTGACCTGGTTCCATGTGAGTATCATCTCTTTGGAAAAGTTAAAGACTCTCTTCGTGGAACAAGGTTTGAAGATGATAACTCCCTTGTGCACGCTGCCAAACAGTTGTTCCAACAGGTTGGTCCAGAATTTTACCGTGCGGGTATACAGGCGCTGGTTCCAAGATGGCATAAGGCAGTTGAGAGGGATAGAAATTATGTGGAGAAATGAAAATATTGTTCCTAAAGGATGTATCTACACACTGTAAAACTTTCAAACATGTAGAATAAAAGATGGATTTTTAAAAAAATTGTGTGCATTTCTTTTGGAGTGACCCTCATATAAACAGGCAGAATACGACGCTGCGGTCGGTGACGCCTATATAAGACAACAAGTGTCTGGTGCAGTTGTTAGATAGGCTGCATCTGCTACAATGGCAGGTTATCAACATTTAAGTGAGTTCGAACGTGGTGTTACAGTCGGCGCACGAGCGATGCGACACAGCATCTCCGAGGTAACGATGAAGTGGAGATTTTTCCCGAACGACCGTTTCACGAGTGTACCGTGAATATCAGGAATCCGGTATGACATCAAACCTCCGATATCGCTGCGGCCGGAAAAAGATCCTACAAGAACCAACGACGACTGAAAATCGTTCAACATGACAAAAGTGCAACCGTTATGCAAATTGGCCGGCCGGTGTGGCCGTGCGGTTAAAGGCGCTTCAGTCTGGAACCGCGTGGCCGCTACAGTCGCAGGTTCGAATCCTGCCTCGGGCATGGATGTGTGTGATGTCCTTAGGTTAGTTACGTTTAATTAGTTCTAAGTTCTAGGGGACTGATGACCACAGATGTTAAGTCCCATAGTGCTCAGAGCCATTTGAACCGTTATGCAAATTGCTGCAGGTTTCAATGCTGGGCCATCAACAGGTGTCAGCCTGCGAACCATTCAACGAAACATCATCTATATGGGCTCTACGAACCGAAGGCTGACTGCTGTATCCTTGATGACTGCACAACACGAAAATTTACGCCTCGCCTGAGCCCGTCAACACCGACGTTGGACTGTTGATGACTGGAAACATGTTGCCTGGTCGGACGAGTCTCGTTTCAAATTGTATCGAGCGGATGGACGTATACGGGTATGGAGACAACCTCATGAATCCATGGACCCTGCATGTCAGCAGGGGACTGTTGAAGCTAGTAGAGGCTCTGTAATGGTATGGTGCGCGTGCAATTGGAGTGATATGGGACCCTTGATACGTCTAGATACGACTCTGACAGCTGACACGTCGTAAGCATACCGTCGGATCACCTGCATCCATTCGCGTCCATTGTGCATTCGGACGGACTTCGGAAATCCCAGCAAGACAATGCGACACCCCCACGTCCAGAATTGTACAGAGTGACTCCAGGAACACTCTTCTGAGTTTGAACACTTCCGCTGTCCACCAAACACCGCAGACATGAACATTATTGAGTGTATATGAGTGTCTTGCAACGTGCTCTACAGAAGAGATCTCCACCCTCTCGTACTCTTAAGGATTCATGGCCAGCTCTGCAGGATACATGGTGTCAGTTCCCTCCAGCGAGTCCAATCCACGTCGTGTTGCGGCACTTCTGCGTGCTCGCGGGGGCCCTACACGATATTAGGCAGGTGTACCAGTTTCTTTGTCTCTTCAGTGTATATTATCTCAATCCAGGACATTCTTCTCCACAAATCAGTCAAATATTTATTGATAAATTATGATTGGTTCCTAAAAATAATGTTATCTGCATGTTTCAAGAAAAACAGCCAGCTTAAACCACTCCCTATTAAAGATTTCCAGAATAAAACATACATGTTGCACCACTGTAGTTCTGAAATTTGTCTATTGGGGTACTAAAAACACATGAGTGGTTTACCTGGATAGAAATACACCATCCAATCAGGACTGAAAAACAGTATTTGTCCTTTCTACCTAGACATTTAGTTATTTGTGTGTAAAATATGTGCATATTTTTATTGTCATTCCAATGAAGGCAACATAGGCATTATAGATAAATGGTATATTAAAGCTGGAGAAATTTGTCTTCTCACTCCATTATTTCCCACAATGCAGTCACATATATGTTACTAAATTAGAATTTGGTTCTACAAATAATGTTATTCCACGCCTTACGAAAAATAGACACCATGAACAACCCCCTATTAAATATTTCGACTAATGCACGATTTAAATCGATCATTTGCTGTTGGTTTCGATCAGTGTTAACGGTTTCACCGGGCTTTAGCAGCGCATAATAGATGACATGCTTCTGATCCCACCAAACACAGAGCATTGTCTTCTTTCCAAAGCGTTTTGGTATTGCAGTGAATGTCGATGGTTTGCCTAGATGCACCCACAATTTACGATGGTTAGGATCCTGTCCCTATCCGACGGAGAAACGATTTTCTTTTGCATCTGGCGAGCAGCAATTCACAAGTAGTCTTTCGGTTTGCTTGCTGTATTTCATTCAGTTCATGCGGAAGCCATTTTCTCACTTTCTGCACCTTTCCTATAGCTTTCAACCGAAGATAAACGGCTTTCTGCGTCACATTCAATTGTTCCGCGAGTTCCTGTTGAGTCTGAGTATCATCTTCATCCAGTAAGGCCTGCAATTCGTTGTCTTCGAGCTTTTTCGGTGGTTTCCCGCGCTCGTCGTTTCCCACGCCAAAATTACCACTTTTGAATTTTCTGAACCACTCGATAAACTGTGTTTTCCCAAGAGCATGTTCGCACAAAGCTCCGGCAAGTATTCGATGCGATTCTGCAGCAGTTTTCTTCAAATGATAACAGAAAACCAATGCCCGAAAATCGTACGTAGGCACAAAACTCAACACGTTTACGTGTTTGAAGCAGATACCGATGTATGGAACTTAGGTTACTGTGTGTTGACACTCGACGTCAGCTGTTACGAGAAGCAGAAGGCGCTGCAGACGCGGTCTCACGGGCCCTACACTGGCGGATGGGACCGTCTATGGGGCAATTTCGGTTTCATACTTCTAACACCTGGTATGTTACACGTGCAAGCGACACGCTCTGGCTGATGGGAGCGATCGTAAAGGCACTTGCCATTCACAGTTGCTTCCATCAGCCACCGCGACGAGTGTCAACTTCGCTTGCGCGAATATTACATGGGCTGGATAAAAAAGTACTGGTAAGACTGCCGTAACATGAATGGTATATGACAGGCGGCATGCACGCTGTCTGTAGCTGATAGCTGAAAGTCAGCTGAAATAGTGCAGTCATCGGTGGCGACAGTGTCTGAGTCAGTCGCAGTGTGTACTGTCTGAAAGTGCGGGAGGCCTGTTCTAACGCCGTAACAGTATGTTCAGGAAGCATGAACAATGTGCGTGGTGGGAGGGCAGAACAATGTGTCCTTCTGCCACTGCATCCCATCATCTTTCATGACAATGCACGATGCCACATGGCGAACTCATGCAAAAGCTCCTGCGCACGTGAGCGTGGGATACATCGGAAGGATACATCGGAACATCCACCATATTCACCCGATATGAGTCCATGCGATTATGACTTGTTCGTCAAAATGAAGGAACTACGTCGTGGCATGTGCTACAACACAAGAGAATACGTCATCCCTGTCATAGGGCGGTCCTTGTGACGCATCGGCAGAGATGGATGCGCTGGCGGTGTACGACGCCGTCCATCTCTGTAGGGGAACTAATAGATATGCAGCACGATTATTCTGGCGACATATAATACGGTGAACGTCTGTCAATGAAGGTGCAACAGGTCTACTACGAGGTGCATTCAAGTTCTAAGGCCTCCGATTTTTTTTCTCCTGGCTGGAAAGAGATAGAAACATGCGCATTGTTTTAAAATGAGGCCGCATTCATTGTCAATACGTCCCAGAGATGGCAGCACCGTACGGCAGATGGAATTTTACCGCCAGCGGCGAGAATGAGAACTGTTTTAAATACTTAAAATGGCGGAGTTTTCCTTACTTGAACAGCGTGCAATCATTCGTTTTCTGAATTTGCGTGGTGTGAAACCAATGGAAATTCATCAACAGTTGAAGGAGACATGTGGTGATGGAGTTATGGATGTGTCGAAAGTGCGTTCGAGGGTGCGACAGTTTAATGAAGGCAGAACATCGTGTGACAACAAACCGAAACAACTTCGGGCTCGCACAAGCCGGTCTGACGACATGATCGAGAAAGTGGAGAGAATTGTTTTGGGGGATCGCCGAATGACTGTTGAACAGATCGCCTCCAGAGTTGTCATTTCTGTGGGTTCTGTGCACACAATCCTGCATGACGACCTGAAAATGCGAAAAGTGTCATCCAGGTGGGTGCCACGAATGCTGACGGACGACCACACGGCTGCCCGTGTGGCATGTTACCAAGCAATGTTGACGCGCAACGACAGCATGAATGGGACTTTCTTTTCGTCGGTTGTGACAATGGATGAGACATGGATGCCATTTTTCAATCCAGAAACAAAGCGCCAGTCAGCTCAATGGAAGCACACAGATTCACCGCCACCGAAAAAATTTCGGGTAACCGCGAGTGCTGAAAAAATGATGGTGTCCATGTTCTGGGACAGCGAGGGCGTAATCCTTACCCATTGCGTTCCAAAGGGCACTACGGTAACAGGTGCATCCTACGAAAATGTTTTGAAGAACAAATTCATTCCTGCACTGGAACAAAAACGTCCGGGAAGAGCTGCACGTGTGCTGTTTCACCAAGACAACGCACCTGCTTATCGAGCTAACGTTACACAACAGTTTCTTCGTGATAACAACTTTGAAGTGATTCCTCATGCTCCCTACTCACCTGACCTGGCTCCTAGTGACTTTTGGCTTTTTCCAACAATGAAAGACACTCTCCGTGGCCGCACATTCACCAGCCGTGCTGCTATTGCCTTAGCGATATTCCAGTGATCAAAACAGACTCCTAAAGAAGCCTTCGCCGCTGCCATGGAATCATGGCGTCAGCGTTGTGAAAAATGTGTACGTCTGCAGGGCGATTATGACGAGAAGTAACGCCAGTTTCATCGATTTCGGGTGAGTAGTTAATTAGAAAAAAAATCGGAGGCCTTAGAACTTGAATGCACCTCGTAAAGAGACTGCTTACACCACGCTTGTCCGCCCTATTCTGGAGTACTGCTGCGCAGTGTGGAATCCGCATCAGGTGGGAGTGACGGATGACCTCGAAAAAGTACAAAGAAGGGCAGCTTGTTTTGTATTATCGCGAAATAGGGGAGATAGTGTCACACACATGATACGTGAATTGGAGTGGCAGTCATTAAAACAAAGGCGTTTTTCGTTGCGACGGGACCTTCTCATGATATTTCAGTCACCAGTTTTCTCCTCCGATTGCGAAAACATTCTGTTGGCACCCACCTATATAGGAAGAAATGATCATCACGATAAAATAAGAGAAATCAGGGCTCGCATAGAAAAATTTAAGTGCTCGTTTTTCCCGCGTGCCGTTCGAGAGTGGACCGGTAGAGAGACAGCTTGAAGGTGGTTCATTGAACCCTCTGTCAGGCACTTTATTGTGAATAGCAGAGTAATCAGGAAGATGTAGAAGTTTGCTATGAATTATAACCAAGCTGCCACTACTTTTATCCAACACCTGTAGCACAATGGGAACTGATGTGCAAAGTTATGACGTCATCCCTATCAGGTTCTCTGAAAAACTAGAGTAAAAGTTAAACCTCATCAAAAAAAGTAACGAGTAGAGAATACTGAAAATTTAATGCTCATTAACAGTCATTAATCAGCCGGAAACATTTCTCTCGTGATGTGGCTGACTGGTGGAAATCTAGTGTCCAGAAAATGTATAAAAATGCAGCCTTCTAGCTAAATGACAGGAGAAAAAACGTCGCATATTACTGTTTTCTAACTCGTAAACTGCAAGCGAAGGGATGTAACAGAGAATACCAAGCTAACCATAACTAAAATATTCAAATAGAAAATATTAGTGCTGCAGAAAACCGAACAAGAAGAGAAAATCATCGCATGCAAGGACTACAGGCATCTACCAGGTGCGAATTGAAGCATTTACCCCCTTACAATGGAACGAAAAGTGTGTATGCAGAGATATATAGGTCTGCATATATAGGTCCTGTCTGTAGATGGGAAGTAAAACATTACTTGGCAGGGGGATAAAAGATCATTTCCAAAGGCTGTATGGAGCACGATCATCGGATGATACAACAGAACAGCACAGCTGCTACGAGATTGGACGTGTATTTATCACACGAAATTACAACTACTTTTTCGGAAGTAATGCCCGAATAAGATGGACTGGAAAAAGTAATAATAAAAATTATCATAAATGTGAATCTATAAAACTTTTTGGCCTGTCATCAAGAAAGAGTTCATTTAAGCAGTGATGGGGAAACAACGTTGTGGCCACTTATACCCCAAAAAGAACAGGGAATAATCGTACTGACCCCCAAGAAAAAGAAACCACAAAGAATAACAGTAACGTTGTTACGCAAGACCCGAAAATCATATCTCGTTTCATAGTGGGAAAATTAAAACAAACCTTCCATGCATCCTCGGGGTGGGGCAGACGTGTAGTGTACCCAACAAAAGCATCACAGATTGAATTTGTTCCTCAAGAGACACGGCGTTTTTCTCTTACCAACATCAGGCACAAACATTATGCCTAATGAATATACACTCCTGGAAATGGAAAAAAGAACACATTGACACCGGTGTGTCAGACCCACCATACTTGCTCCGGACACTGCGAGAGGGCTGTACAAGCAATGATCACACGCACGGCACAGCGGACACACCAGGAACCGCGGTGTTGGCCGTCGAATGGCGCTAGCTGCGCAGCATTTGTGCACCGCCGCCGTCAGTGTCAGCCAGTTTGCCGTGGCATACGGAGCTCCATCGCAGTCTTTAACACTGGTAGCATGCCGCGACAGCGTGGACGTGAACCGTATGTGCAGTTGACGGACTTTGAGCGAGGGCGTATAGTGGGCATGCGGGAGGCCGGGTGGATGTACCGCCGAATTGCTCAACACGTGGGGCGTGAGGTCTCCACAGTACATCGATGTTGTCGCCAGTGGTCGGCGGAAGGTGCACGTACCCGTCGACCTGGGACCGGACCGCAGCGACGCACGGATGCACGCCAAGACCGTAGGATCCTACGCAGTGCCGTAGGGGACCGCACCGCCACTTCCCAGCAAATTAGGGACACTGTTGCTCCTGGGGTATCGGCGAGGACCATTCGCAACCGTCTCCATGAAGCTGGGCTACGGTCCCGCACACCGTTAGGCCGTCTTCCGCTCACGCCCCAACATCGTGCAGCCCGCCTCCAGTGGTGTCGCGACAGGCGTGAATGGAGGGACGAATGGAGACATGTCGTCTTCAGCGATGAGAGTCGCTTCTGCCTTGGTGCCAATGATGGTCGTATGCGTGTTTGGCGTCGTGCAGGTGAGCGCCACAATCAGGACTGCATACGACCGAGGCACACAGGGCCAACACCCGGCATCATGGTGTGGGGAGCGATCTCCTACACTGGCCGTACACCACTGGTGATCGTCGAGGGGACACTGAATAGTGCACGGTACATCCAAACCGTCATCGAACCCATCGTTCTACCATTCCTAGACCGGCAAGGGAACTTGCTGTTCCAACAGGACAATGCACGTCCGCATGTATCCCGTGCCACCCAACGTGCTCTAGAAGGTGTAAGTCAACTACCCTGGCCAGCAAGATCTCCGGATCTGTCCCCCATTGAGCATGTTTGGGACTGGATGAAGCGTCGTCTCACGCGGTCTGCACGTCCAGCACGAACACTGGTCCAACTGAGGCGCCACGTGGAAATGGCATGGCAAGCCGTTCCACAGGACTACATCCAGCATCTCTACGATCGTCTCCATGGGAGAATAGCAGCCTGCATTGCTGCGAAAGGTGGATATACACTGTACTAGTGCCGACATTGTGCATGCTCTGTTGCCTGTGTCTATGTGCCTGTGGTTCTGTCAGTGTGATCATGTGATGTATCTGACCCCAGGAATGTGTCAATAAAGTTTCCCCTTCCTGGGACAATGAATTCACGGTGTTCTTATTTCAATTTCCAGGAGTGTAGACTCCGAGAAAGCATTCGATAAAGACAGTCATCAGTACCTAAGGAATGTGTTACAGCATTTCAAATTTCCACAAATGAGAGCAGATTCACTGCTACCAAATCACAAGGTGCAAATAAACGCACAGCTTATGAAAGCATTCCCATCCAACATTCTATCAGTCACGTTATTCTCTTCGTCAACTCTTTAGCATCATTAAACCGTACGATCAGCACTTTCATACTAGGATTACACATTGGTACACGGCAGTTCACCGTCAACGCCTACAATGACGATGTTTCCGTAACTTATGGTAGCATGGAAAAATACTGTATAAATCTCGGCTGTAATGGACGTCATTTACAAAGAAGCAGCGGGGCAACTGTGAAAAACGATGAAACAGGTCTCTTTCGGCTCAGTGAAACGTAACTTCTCATTGACATCCCTTTACCGAATGTGTTAAAATGGAAATGTTGGCTGTGAAACAGGAAAAACGTGCGTGACCTAATTGACGCTAATACCTAACAAATGGTAGAAATACTAACAGGTTCTCTGATAGCGAACAGTACAAGGTAACTGAATATCATTCAAAGAATTAAATCATCATTCGGGCCCTGTCCAAAATATGATATCCTGTGTGATCAAAAGTATCCGGACACCCCCAAAAACAAACATTGTGCATTGTGCTGCCACCTACTGCCAAGTACTCCATATCAGCGACCTCAGTAGTCATTAACCATCGTGACAGAGCACAATAGGGCGCTCCGCGGAACTCAGGGACTTTGAACGTGGTCAGGTGATTGGGTGTCACTTCTGTCATACATCTGTACGCGAGATTTCCACACTCCTAAACATCCCTAGGTCAACTGTTTCCAATGTCATGGTAGAGTGGAAACGTGGAGGGACACGTAAAGCACAAAAGCGTACAGGCTGACCTCGTCTGATGACTGACAGAGACGCCGACAGTTGAAGAGGGTCGTAATGTGTAATAGGCAGATGTCTATCCAGACCATCACACAGGAATTCAAAACTGCATCAGGATCCACTGCAAGTACTATGAGAGTTAGGCGGCAGGTGAGAAAACTTCGATTTCACGCTCGAGCGGCTGCTCATAAGCCACACATCAAGCCGGTAAGTGCGATGTAAGGAGCGTAAACATTGGACGATTGAACATTAGAAAAACGTTATGTGGAGTGACGAATGTTGCGATCCAATGGCAGGGTGTGGGTATCGCGTATGCCCAGTGAACGTCATCTGCTAGCGTGTATAGTGCCAAGGCCGTGGTGGTGCCAAGGCCGTAGTGTTGTGGTGTGGTCGTGTTTTTCATGGAGGGGGCTTGCACCCCTTGTTGTTTTGCGTGGCACTATCACATCACAGGCCTACATTTATGTTTGAAGCACATTCCTGTTTCCTACTGTTGAAGAACAATTCGGGGATGGCGACTGCATCTTTCAACACGATCGAGCACCAGTTCATAATGCACGGCCTGTGGCATAGTGGTTACACGACAATAACATCCCTGTAATGGACTGGCCTGCACATAGTCCTGACCTGAGTCCTATTGAACACCTTTGGGATGTTTTGGAACGACGACTTCGTACCAGGCCTCACCGACCGACATCGATACCTCTCCTCAGTGAAGCACTCCGTGAAGAATGGGCTGCCATACCCCAAGAAGCATTCCAGCACCTAACTGAACGTATGCCAGAGAGAGTGGAAGCTGTCATCAAGGCTAAGGATGGACCAACACCATAATGAATTCCAGCATTACCGATGGAGGGCGCCACGAACTTCAAAGTCATTTTCAGTCAGGTGTCCGGATACTTATGATCACATAGTGTATGTTTCAATAGACACATCCACTGATAGAAAATATACAGCACAAATAAAAAAAGGCATAGCTTGATACATTTGGAATGTTATGTCACTTCGTGTAGCCGGGGATTAGCTGACGAAATCTTTTGTGTCGTCTCCTTGCCACTGTTGAGTGTTGCACCATGGGAAGCAAGGAGAGGATGTTGTTTGGTGGCCGTATCCTCTGTCTACAACACAACTGCACACATATATTAACAGCGTTCCTTATTAACAAGAAGTTTCTTATCTTTAAGCTAGTTGTTGTGATACAAGCTCTTAAATATTAGTCCACGTTAGCCTCACCGCTGGTGAAGTACACGTCCCGCTATGTACACTACTCTGGTCGCTATGTGCTGGCTGAGACCGTGACTCCGATTGCTACTGCCTGCTGCCCTCCGGCCCACGGCGGCGATCTAAATACCGGCGGTCGAGACGGCGTTGGGGAAAAGTTCAAAAAAATGGGTCAAATGGCTCTGAGCGCTATGGGATTTAACATCTTAGGTCGTCAGTCCCCTAGACTTAGAACTACTTAAACCTAAGTAACCTAAGGACATCACACACATCCATGCCCGAGGCAGGATGGGAACCTGCGACCGTAGCGGTCGCGCGGTTCCAGACTGAAGTGCCTAGAACCGCTCGACCACAACGGCCGGCGGCGGAAAGTTGCTTGCGAGTTTGTCGTTGGCCTCTCTCCTGCGTTTGGCGCGTTTTATTCAGCGCCTATTATCGACCTTCTCATAACCTCTTGGCCAACTGGTGTGCTGGGGACAGATTACGCCAACACAAAATCACCTACAGAAGGAGGTCTAGGTTTAATATGTGGTGAAACAAGATGTTCGTCACTTGTCATGGAACACTAATAAATGCACTGAAACTGCCTGCAAGTCGGTTGGATTTGCTGGAGATTGCATTGGGTGTCACGTCAGAAACAGTGGGCTACAGACGGATGCCAGCAACTTTATCTCGGACTTACAACCTACATCGTATGTACTAGAGAAGATTCCGAATAAAACGTACTATGCAACAAAGGCAGTAATCAGAAACATTCGGAAAAAAACGCCATGTGCTGCAACATGCCTAATTAAACATAAAAAATTAAACCATAAGACGCCATTGACTTACCTCGCTGACAAATCCACCACCTCACTGACACGCTAAGTGGTGGTTATGTTAATAATTGATCTAGTGTGGTATTGTTGACAGAGCCATGCAACAAATAGTAGTTTCCCACAGAATTACAGGACTGCGGAAACTGATAAAATTTAAAGCAAAGAGTTTGTTATTACTAATGTTAACGAAATAAATACCAAGAAAATAATACAGAGTGGTCCAAAAAATGTATCAACTGTTTAAAAGTCCATAACTTGCAAACTAATTGACGGAGTTGTCTCATTTTTGGTGAAAGTGAAGCTTAAAGTTCAACTTAAAGATATCACTGTAGGTGTTCGAAATGGTCACCATTAACATCCACACACAAACGATGCCGCCGAACTGCAGCACGAACTACTGACTGCAACGTGTTCAGTTGGATATTTGCACATGAATCTACGATGGATTCTCGAAGTTCATCCAATGTGCGTGACTTTTGTCGCCAAACGACGTCCTTTAGTGTTCCCCACAGGTAAAAGTCCAGAGGAGATAGGTCTGGGGAACGTGGTGGATACTCCACAGCATCTCTACGGCCTATCCATCTTCCTCTTAGATTTTCGTCGAGATACGCCTTACTGTACCATTGAGTTAGAACTGTGCCTCATCAGACCACGCAATCACCTCAGCAAACTCTTCATCGTGGCGCACCATATTAGTAAACCACTCGCAGTACTCCATTCTAGGATCTGGGTCGTCTTCGTTCATTGCGTGTAGCAGTCGTGGGATGTACCACTTCCACTTTGCTGTCTTCAAAATACGCCGTACACTCGAGCGACTCACTCCAGTTTCACGGGCACACTGTCCCACAGACTTCTGTGGTGAGCGAGTGACATTGTTGTAACGGATGACGGGAGTTAGCTGGACTTGTTACTGTTACAGGTCGTCCAGATTGTTGTTTGTGTACATCTTTAACACAGCCTTCGCCTTCACATTTGTCTCGAATGCGACGAATCGTTAAACGTGTCGGTGGCTCTGTTTGATACTCATTTCGCCATTGCCGTTGAACCTCATTAATGTTTTAGTACTTAAAATACCACTTCAAAACTGACTTCCTTTCATCGAATGTAAGCCTTGTGCCAGCCATGTTTACTCGAATAACTAGGTGCAACTAAGAACAAAACACTCACTATATGGCGACTGTCATCTGCCAAAACAAAACAACGCAATACATCGCTGGTGTGGCGATTGCCGGAACTACAAACTATTACACTACTACAGATGAGACAACTCCGTCAGTTAGTTTGCCAGTTATGGACTTGTAAACAGTGGATACATTTTTTTGGACCCATGTGTATATACGGACGTCAAATCGTTTCCGGCATCCAAACAAGAGCACTCGCATGGTTTTATATTCTTTCATAAACTATGTCTTCAACGCGGGAGGAAATGTGTAGCGGTTCTTTGCTGTCATGCGGAAGTCATAGAAACTCACCAATTCTTTAAGTTTAGAATGAGTTTAACACTACAGGAAACAGCGAAGGAATGGTACACCGACGGACGATTGGCCACCAGTGGTGTGATGATTTTACTAATGTCTCATTAGTGGAAATATTCTCAGGAATTACTAGGTCTACAACTTTGCTTCCGCCGTTTTTCAATAGACGGCAGTGGTAGAAAGTAGTGGCGCAAGTCGTTCGTCATAAGTGTCATACAGCAAGCTTAGGCATTTGAGAACATAACGCCATCAAAATATCAGTCGATTTTTGATTACATCATAAAGTTATTCTCGACTGAATACATCAACTTATGAGCCCAGTTCTCGTCATCTGCGGGAGGTTTTAATTTTCTGCTTTGATATGAAGAAATCTGCGGCTGAGGCTCATAAAAATCGGGTAAGACCTATGATGAGACGCCTGTTAGTGACAGAACTCCGCAGAAAATTGTTTCCATGCTTCAAGAATGGTAATTTTGATGGTAAAGACCGGCATGGTTGTGAAAGAGGGGGAAAGCTTTCGATGCTACTGTAACCGACAATCAAAGGAGATCGTTATCGAAAGCAATTGATGCGTTTGAGCCGAGCACTGTGAGGACAAACGGCCACACTACTGCGACAGACATGAAAAAATGATTTTGCAGCATGACAGAGCACGGCCCCATGTCCAGAATCCCGTAAAAACATACTTGGAAACGTTGAAATGGGAAGTTCTTCCCCACCCGCTGTATTCTCCAGATATTTCTCCCTCTGACTGCCACCTTTCTTGATCTGTGATACACGACCTAGCTGACTAGCACTTGCGGTCGTATGAACAAGTGCAGCGGCCAAAAGCAGTCCTCTGCTGTCTCTGACAGGAGTATAATCTCAGTGATAAACCTCAAAGTTTTTGTTTCTTCACCTTCCAAATTTCTCCTGGTTTCCTTCACAGCAGCCGGCCGCTGTGACCGAGCGGCTCTAGGGGCTTCAGTTCGGAACCACGCTTCTACTATGGTCGCAGGTTCGAATCCTATCTCGGGCATGGATGTGTGTGATGTCCTTAGGTTAGTTACGTTTAAGTAGTTCTAGGCCTAGGGGACTGATGACTTCGGATGTTAAGTCCTTTACTGCTCAGAGCCATTTGAACCATTTGAATTTATTCACAGGTGAAGAGGCTTGCACAGGACAGGGTAGCATGGGAAGTTGCATTAAACCAGTCTTCGGAATGAAGACGGCAACACAACAACAACAACATGTGATGAACACCTCCACAAAGTTTGACAAATATCAGACTTGTGGGTCACTGTGTAACACGTTCCATTTCTGACTGAGTATGTAATAATTTATATTTTTTCTAAATTGTTCATTAGGCTGCCTTTTTTTATCGGTGTGTAGGAATGACCGGCATTATGTCGCTGGTCGTGTGTTTTTGTTTTATACGTGAACTGAAATTTCTTGCTGTCTATATTTTCTCACAGGTATCACAATTCAACTTATAAACGCTACACGGTAAATAAACTGGATCTTTCTAAGTCAGTTTCAATCGTATGAGCTTATACATAAAATTCATGCTATCAAGGTAAACGTATTTTGTCTGCTGTAGTACAGAATCCGAGCAAGCCCGGCATATGCTCGATACTAGTATATTTTACTGCGGCATTACTGTTCCAGCGAAAACACGAAATTTCAGACAAATCACCGATGCTTACGGGCGCCTTGTCTACCTTCAGTTGGCGTATAGGCAAATATTCACTTACCAGTTATCCATCTGGCTGTAAACGATTCTGGTGTAAAGTCCCCATATAAGATATCATCCAACCCAAATGGTTCTTTCGTGGCCGCTGTTGCAATTGGCAGCAAAACCACACAGGTAGCCTGTAATACCAGAAACATAAAGAGTTTAAACAGTGTTCTAAACTAACAAGTTCAGTTCAATATTATCAATGTAATGTATTCATTAGCTGGGTTCCGAATTCATTTGGCTTGCCTTTTTGCCAAAAATTCAATATAAAAAGGTTGCGTCAAAACATATGTTATTTAAACCACCATCGCTCAATTCACAATAAAACGCGACGATTAATTTTTAAGGATTTTTGCCATTTACGTTTTTTTGCAAATTACAAATCACCCAGAAATGAATGGAGATACAATAGTTGGAAATATTTTAGTAAGCTTCTCACCAAATTTTTGATATATTTGTACATATGTATTCGGATCTAATCAAGTATCGAAAATCATACCATTTCTCCATAAAAGCTCAAATTTGACTTGTTGGTAGTCCCCTGCACAAGGTTGAAGAGGAAACAAATACCATTCTCTCTCAGTTACTTCATTTTTGGCACCGACAGACACAACCACGTGTTAGCATCGGCCAGAGCATTTGTATTATTTTGTATCTACATATTTTGTCAGATGATTACAGTTCAGCTACACTTCATCATGTAGAACTTAAAAAGGCGAATTGTGCTGTTATCCAAATGCTGAAGGATATAAATGTTTCAAAAATTTCAATATCACTATACATAAAGGAGAGTATATCAGTTATCCAATACACCACTGGTCCTTTATTTACTTCAGTTATATTTAGTCTAAGTATTACAGTTCAAGTTATTTCAAAGTGATAGTCGTTGTGGGTTGCATTTGGCTCTGTCACTACAAATTGTATTCGTCAGTTGTTCTTGATTACGGTTACCTAAACAAGAAACACAGTAAATAATTTAGCACGGAAGCAGTGCTCTTGCACGTATGTATATCTCTCTCACCTCGCTGCACACTTCCCCCACCACAATCCACACTATCTGTGGATGAATGGAGTGAGGGGGGGGGGGGGGAAAGGAAGGAAGAGGGGGAAACAGCGAACATGCCACATTTAGGCTAGGCGCAAATTGAGACGCGAATAGCGCGTGTGGCGCGACGCAGCGCAGCGCGCGTTTTTGTTAACTCCACAGGTTCAAATAGGACCGCGCAAATTGCGACGCGACGCGACTGGGACGCAACACGCGCCTGCGCAAGGTCGCGCAGCGTTGAGGTTGAGGCACAGTTTCTCGCGCCGCGCGTCGCGCTTGCCTCGCTAGCACCGTGGGAAATTTGAGTCGGGCAGTCGAAAAGTAGCTCGGCCATATGTTCACATCGGAACGGCGCATATCAGCACTGGTCGTATTGCCAATACGATAAATTTTGTCTTACTGTGTACTGAATTTTATTGCCTTTGGGTACTGTTTCGTTTTTCGCCATTTAAACGCTCCAGCTTTCTTCGATAGCACGTTATACTTTTCTGTTATTTATATCTGCATAGTTTTGTTTTGGTTTTCTTCTGTCAAGAAAAATGTATACTTCAGTAACTGGTGAGCCATTGACCGCTGGAATTACACCATATGCCTCGGCGAGGTTTTCAGATCGCAAGAAGGGACAGAGGGTAGTGAATAAGGAAGCAAGGAATATTATAAAATCATGTGATTAATAATCAAGGCAGGAAAGTAAAGCAAGGTTATATTCTCGCTGCCTAGTAAGCTAGCGTATCTGTACGGTCTGTTACAAAAATTTAGAAAGGGATAATCTCCACAGGTGTGATCCCTTTGTGCTTGTGGTAAAAAGCGTCCAAGATCTGAAGTATAGAAGTTGCACTCTCATTACTCTGATATGTATGTAATAATGTAATACGACACACTGCACTACATGAATGTGAACTACATATTTCCACTGCAAGCTAGAAACAGTCGAAAAGCAGTCACAAATAACGATGTTTTCATTGGTTCGTCGTGATGAGAAAAAGCATTTCAATTGTTGCATGGACATTATCAGCATTAATAAACTAATTATACAACAGCAGGCTACACAATTGAAGAAAATGGTCGGTATTATTACGAAAGTAGGAATATCCAAAAAGAGTGTTATGATTAGATATATTTAATTTGTTGAAATGTGGTGCTGACAAAGGCAGATCTACTTTCATGACAATCTTTTTCGAACTCCATCTCACAAGGCACACATGGGTAGCTTGTGAATTCCTGTCGCGCGCATTATCCTTCCCAGCTGACAATACACTGACCATTGTGTTGTGCGACAGATCAATTGTTTATTTTTTATTCGAGATCACGCATTGTCAGTTTGGCAAGCCCTAGGTGAGTAAACAGTATCTGGCATGTGCCTATCATTCCGCCTGAAGGAACGCTCGTCATTATTTTAATACGGCTCAGATCAAGAGAAGGAATAAAATCCCTTGGTAAGTTTCCATTCCAGTCGCTCAGTGCTAAAAATATGATGGGTTACGGGGATTCCACAAAAATTCCAACAGAATTGCCAATCTGTTTTTGTGTGAGTTGTTAACCTTTTCTCATTCGAAGAAGCATCACCATTTATGAGTAAAGGCCACATTTCTCTTGGTGACTGGTTTAATTGTACTTCCTTTGTCACAATGTAATTTGCCAAACTCATCTCACAGCAGCCATTGAGACAGAATTCCGAAACGGAGGGCCTCATTAAACAAGTAATTGTCAATCACAGAGCTCAATAGCTTACGAAAAACCTCATAGTATCGGTTTGCAGTAACATAAAAGAAGAAATTTCATGTTTATTTTCATACTAGGAAGCTCTTGTTTCGCTAGGTGACGATAACTCTTAAAAAAATTACAGTCACTGGCGTGAAATAAATAAAAAAAGAAGTATAAGTAGTGATATATCGCCATAGATTAGAAAGTTCCGTGTGTTTAATAATTGGCAAAACACTCTCCTCCTTGTGTACTATCATTCGCCAAACTTTCGTTTCGATGGCTCTGAGCACTATGGGACTTAACTGCTGAGGTCATTAGTCCCCTAGAACTTAGAACTACTTAAACCTAACTAACCTAAGGACATCACACACATCCATGCCCGAGGCAGAATTCGAACCTGCGACGTAGCGGTCGCGCGGTTCCAGACTGTAGCGCCTAGAGCCGCTCGGCCACCCCGGCCGGCTTCGATGTCTCGAGCAGTTCAGGAGATACGAGAGATGTTGCGAGTATTTCATTCTCGCGGGCGTGAGATCGGAAGTGAGCGCGCTACATGGGATCCATTTTCTCGATATCGGAGGCAGATAGAGATCTCCCAAGTCTAAACAAAAATTTAGCATGTTAGCTAAATTTCATACGCAGCAACATACGGTGTAATACGCACCAAACGCAAAATCATAGCGACCCCTCATTTTTGTTGCAAACTTTTTGAGTTTTGCGTAGTGCCTTACTAAAATGTGTACATCACAATAAGAATGGTTATTAGCGAGGTGATGGGCACTTCGTCACGAAGCTGACATATAACGCTACAAATGAGGCAAAAATCATATATTTTCAGAGAATAGTTTCTGTAAAATCGTTTGAGAAAGATAAGAGGTTGCGCGCGCTTCGGTTCAGTCAGCGCACAGCGTCGCCAGTCGGCGCGTGCGAAGAGTGGTGTACGCGTCGCAATATGCGCTGGACCCGGGCGACCCGTGCGGCACGTGCGTGTCGCGCTGTAGTGTAGTGTCACGCCACACGTGCTATACCCGTCTCAATTAGATGGCAACGCAGTCGCACTTCCTACGACTTCGTTTCGTATTTCATAGTTCTTAACAACACAGATCACAAACAAAACATATTTTCAGTGTTATTTATTTATTTTAGGCACGATGAAGATACAATATAATTTGTAACCGGTACAAATTGTCGGCATACAAACAGACAATTTCACAGATTTTCTTTTAGTTTCATAATCGGATCAAGCTTTTCATAGAAATAAATTGATCGAAATATTTTATAAATATTTTATCATATTATCAATCCTATTATGGAGACACCGCAAATCTTCGCAAGGAAAACAGCGTAGGCCTTCTGTACAGTCTTACCCATTAAAAAATTGTCTTTAGGTGGGTATTACGCTGCAAATCAATCAGTCCCATCTGCACATGCACAGGGACGCTTTTAATTGAAACGGATAACCGTCTAGAAAACAGCTCGGAAACAGATGCGAGGTTGATACTGTCCTCAAAACGTTTAGAAAATTCTCCTTGTAATTCTTTCAAGTCCACAACGAATTCTTGAGAACTCGCTTCTTCTGTAATTGCAGTAACATGACGGAAATAGTTGGTGTTTTTTGCCAGTATCTGTTCTTCCATAATGCGATTTTCATTTTAAGTACATTCGCAGTAAATCAGAATGAGTTGTTTCTCACCGTGCAGTGATTGACAGCAGGCAGTGTGCAGTCAATGCCACTTAAAACGAGAGGTCTGCAACCCATTTCGGACGTTGTAATTTTCGTTCTAGTTTTCCTTTTTCCTTCATAAATTTAATAACAGCTGATTTTAAACGAAAAAATCGTTTCAGGCATACCTGTTGATCTAAGCAACATACTTTACAATAATACCGGGAATGAGACAGCTAAGTGGCCGAGCGCTTCTAGGCGCCCAGTCTGCCTTCGGCAGGGACACAGTGCGGACCGTGTTGCCTGCCGGCCGCGCTGTGGTGCGCGCGCCTGTTTACTCGTACAGAAAAACGACTTTGAAGTTCAGTTTTGCGAACGACTATACACGACCAAAGGCACACGAGATTGAACGTTTTTTCAGAGAAGAGGTAAAAATCGATCCACAGGAAATCGTGGGAATCAATTTATCGCTCGTTTCAAGCGTCGTCTATGTCAAACTTGTTGACGAGGCTGCTTACGAAAGACTTCTACAACGATCACCGAACGGGTATCGTTTCTGTCATGCCAACGGGAATGTTGGTGCGGTTACAGTCGATCACGCGGGAATGGGGATCCGCACTATACGAGTCTTCGAACTTCCGTTTGAGGTCCCGTCTGAACTTGTTACCGACGCCTTTCGACCATACGGTACAGTTCTATCCCATGTAGCCGAAAAATGGACGAGTTTTACCACGTACCCCGTTTTAAATGGGGTGAGACAAATACGGATAGAACTGCGCAAGCACGTCCCCTCTTATTTGTACATAGGAGATTGTCGAACGATTATAATCTATGATGGGCAACCTCGCACTTGCTCGGGGTGCGGGAAAGAAGGTCACGTCCGCTCGGAATGCCTCCAGCGACGTTTAGTGCAAACTCCACGGGATGACGTTCAGGCGCCACAACCGACGACTGTCTTACCGTTGACCTTTGTGGAAGCCCTGAGAGGCGACGTGAGGGAGACTTCCGATGGGCACCAGCAGCTGCCCCCTATAGAGAACATGGACACCAATGGACTGGAACTCCGACCACCGGTTCCACCACAGCAGACACAGGACACCACACAAGAGATGCAGCTGACGGCCGCTCCACGCTCATCCGTGGTGGCTGCCAGTGCTTCCACCGAGAGCGTGATAGGCCAGGCCCAAGACGGAGGATACGCAACCCCAACAGCCGATGCGGAAGCAAGGCAACGGAAACAGCGTTCGCCGAAGAGAAGAAAGAAGCGTCGACTGACTTCTGCTGACGATAGCCATAGTCCCGAGGGGACAGTGGACGACAACGACAGTATCGACCTGAGACCAGTGGATTCAACAGATACCGAGATGACGATGCAGGAACTACACAGCGACGATAACTTGAACTCTCCTTCTGGTGACCGGAAGGCGGAAGTGGAGATGACAACTGTCCAACATCAGAGCGATGACAACGTTACCTCCCATCCTTCGACCAGTTCCGGAAATATGCTGGGGGACTGGGCGCAAGAAATGGACCAACAGGAACAGGATGAAAATACGAACGCGACGATTGAGGACAGTCCTGGCCAGAGGCCGGGAGGGGTCGGGAAATGTTGACCAACTTAGTGTGTTGAGGAGCGCTGGGGGTGCAGATAGACGCTTAATGACAGCGCCCTACAACTGATGAACACAAGCCAGGAGTACCGCATTGCCACGATAAACATTAATGGCATACGGACACCGCCTAAAATTCAAATGCTGAAAGATATGTTACGCGCTGCGGACGTGGATGTTGTACTCCTGCAAGAAGTGCGTTTCACATCGCCGCCAGAGTTCTACGGTTACGAGGCACATTATTCAGTGCACGATGAAAGTGGATGCGGTGTGGCGATTCTCACCAGGGAAGGAATAGGAGTGGAGGACGTCAGGTCTCTCCCTTCGGCACGCGGCATAGCGATCACTGTCGACGGCGTTCGTTTCATCAATTTATACGCACCATCTGGCTCTACAAAACGAAGAGAAAGGGCGACTTTTTACACCGAAGAGATAGCACCGTTGTTCGCTGGACGCTTTGATAACTATATAGTGGGCGGCGACTTTAATTGTGTCGTCGACAAAAAGGACCAAGTACCTCATTATGTGCCATGCATGGAACTGCGTGCGTTGATTACCGAAATGGCGCTTCTGGATACCTGGGAACTGCAGCATGGTGACAGACCGGCTTATATGTTTGTCACGGGACACTCGGCGAGTAGACTTGATAGAGTGTACGTGACACGAGCTCTACGGACGACGATACTGGATGCCGAAATCTGGCCAGCGGCTTTTACGGATCATATGGCGTACGTCTGTACGATTTCACTAACGCGTCAGAAGATATGGCGGAGTAAAGGTCACTGGAAAATGAATTGTGCACTTTTACGTGACACTGAATGTCACCGGTCGATAGAGGCGGCCTGGGAGACCTGCGTTCGCCGCCAACGAGCATACACCTCGGTTCTCCAGTGGTGGATTAAATGCGCAAAACCAACGTTACGGAGAACGTTGATACGATACGGGCAGGACAAATCGCAGTGGAACCGCACAACGGCTGATTTTTATTTTACAGCCCTGAGGGAGCTGATGACCCAACAACCATCGCCGGAAAGGCACACGGCCATGCGCAGGATAAAAGCCAAGTTATTACAGCTGACGAGACTAAGAATGGAAGGTATAATGGTCCGGGCGAGATTGGCGGACACAGTTGCTGCCGAAACCCCCTCCATGCACCACGTGGTACGTGAACGCCAACGACGACGCAGGACATTGATCAGGGGACTAATCTCTGAAACTGGCCAGCAAGTTGTGCACCAGCGTGATATTGCGCATGTGTTTACCGACTATTTCCGCCAGTTATGTGGACCTGTACATGTGAACCACGAGACACTACATGATGTCATCTCGGAAATGCCAGATAGAGGACCACCACTGGATGCAGAGACTTTCATCACAGCGATAACAGAGGACGAGCTGACAGACGCATGACCTTTTTGCATGTGGTGATGGGCAGATTGGGAATCCCACAGGCCTTCATCCTAGTGATCATGCGACTGTTACACGGCGTACGATCAAAGGTCTCGGTGAATGGGCGGGGCACTGACTACATTGTTATTTCAAGGTCAGTTCGTCAAGGTTGCCCCCTTTCGATATTTTTGTATGCAATGGCTTTGGAACCCTGTCTATATGGTCTCCGAAGACGGTTGGAGGGAGTGCCGTTGCCACAACTGACCTTTCATTGCCGCGCTTATGCTGACGATGTGATGCTGGTGGCGCGGACAGGCGAAGAAGTACGTACGGCGTTGGCATGGATACAGCGATACGGGATGGCGGCAGGAAGCGTGCTTAATCTACAAAAATCACGCTGCATGAATGTCGGTCGAGGATTACAACCGGGGGAGGAAGGCCCGCTCATCTTAGTTAAGACCATAAAATGCCTAAGTATTACATTCCACACGGATGTGCAGCGGACAGCAGCGGATAACTACAGACGCATATTGAAGCTGATGCGGACAATGGTGCTGTTACAGAAATTAAGAGCGTTGGATATGATTCAGAGGGTGACCTATGTTAACGTATACCTAGCACCGAGACTCACTCACGTGGTGCATGTCCTGCCTTTAACGCGCACAATGGCATCACGGATACAAGCAACTTTCGGAACCTACGTGAGTGTGGGACACCTGTTTAAGATCCGATACACAACGCTTACGCTACCACCTGGAGAGGGTGGACTTGGTCTAGTGAACGTATATGAAAAGGCACGGGCGTTATTCGTCAGTACGATTTTGCGACAGTGGCGCGGTCAATTTCGCAATATCTCGGGTGCGTTGGCCGATGTACTAGCGCCCACTTCAATGCTGCCCCCAGTCGATGTGGGCCATATTTCACCGAAGCTGTCACATTTCAAGTCTTTTTTTTTGGAGCTTAGCTATGTCAGAGATTCCTTCCCAACAACACGACTACCGACGACGCGAGACGTATACCAACTCTTACTGCGCCGTGCCCCAGGAATACCCTGGAAAAGAAGTACCCAGACAAGAACTGGCGACAGATATGGCGCGTTATACGGAACGTTTACCTCCCAACGTCGGTACGCTCAACATGGTATGTGGTCGTAAATAGGAAGTTCGCAACGAATCAACGGCGGCACGCGATTCTTTTGGCAGACACTCCACTATGTTTAGGCTGCGCAACAGTGGACACTGATGAACATCGTTTAGCATGTAGTGGGACGGCTCCAGTGTGGCACTTGGCACAACAGATATTGGCGTTCCTGTTACGCTCCGCCCCTCACACAATTTCATCAGACACACTTTTTTTCCCCCAAGAATCTTATTTCCCGGTCCAAAAACCAATGCAGTGACATGGGTGCGGGGAATGGTGGTGGGCTACGTGTATAACGAATCGGAAAAGGACAAAATTGATTTTTGGCATTTTCTCCTGGATGGACACACGAAGCTGCAACAGCATAAGTAATATAGGCAAGACTTCGCTAATTACTTGCGACTTACATTTACCGATCCGCCGGCCAGATGGGGTGTGACGGGTGAGAGATGAGATAGACGAAGAAGCCGAGATAGACATCGATCACACTTACAGACCCTTAGTTAATTTCGAGAAGACGACCCAGTCTTACACCAACGTCTGGAGAACGAGTCGATAGATGGCTCTCTTGCTCTATCGAACGTCGGGTCGTGAGCAGGTGTCGCCCCCGACACGAATTTCATTTCATTGCTACAGGAGCATGTTTCTTTTGTATTTGTACTATCCGCAATGTCTTCATGTCTTTCATTTGGGCATTTTCAGTTTTATTCATTTCCTTAATTAATTAATTTTCTAGTTAGCCACTATTTGTCAACATATGGACTTTGTAGACACTATTTATGCGATAGCACAACAACATGTATGTCAGCAAAGGTGGCAAGCCTGACATTGGATAAAAAAAAAAAAGGTAGCGTCTAAAAAATCATTAAAAAAGGCGCTTCAGTCTGGAACCGCCAGATCGCTACGGTCGCAGGTTCGAATCCTGCCTCGGGCATGGATGTGTGTGATGTTCTTAGGTTAGTTAAGTTTAAGTAGTTCTAAGTTCTAGGGGACTGATCACCTCAGATGTTAAGTCCCATAGTGCTCAGAGCCATTTTTTTTTTTTGAGACAGCTAAGACAGGCCACCCGAAATATGTCCAGAATTAGTAAATATATTGAGCTGCAGTTTTCGCCAAGTTATACCAGACAATATGTCGAATGTGCTGATGTTTCTCAAGTGATTTTTATCGTCCATAACTGCCGATTTACGACAACGTACTTCGTTTTTGTTTTTTTTTTTCCTAATGGAAGCACATACTTTTTTTCTGTGCAATTTGAAAGAAACTTCTAACAGAATTTCTGCGACATAATATGTACGGGACACGATCAAATGGTTTCAGGATAGCGCTGCAAACCACTGTCGAACCGTCAGGAGAAGAGGTTCAACAAACGTCTGCCCTATTATACCAAATGCAAGCAAACAAGTAACTGAGGTACGATTCTCGTGTTTACCTGTGCGCTAGAAGCCCATCAGTCTGTGGTCTATTATTGCTGGAGTCAGATAAATTGCTCGTAAGGCTATTGAGACATTCACAATGTATCTGACAGTCGAAGAACTGAATCTCGTTTACGGCGAATGCCGCCAAACTATTTCGGCAGCGGTGCGGTTGTGTGCTGAAGAGCATCCAGGTGGTGCCAAGCTCTCGCAGTCTGTCTTTGCAAACATTATGAAAAACAATTCTAGAAATTGGAAGCGTGGAAAATAAAATACGCAAAGGAAATACAACAGCAACTGAGAAAGAAATGAAAGTAGCGGTTTAACAGCAGTAACACAGAAAGCAAATGTCAGTAAGAGGTATTTGGGAGAACGAGAGGTATCAACAAACGAGAGTTGTGCGAACTCTACATTCCATCGCATTTCATCCTCTTCACATTTCGCTGCATGTACAGCTCCATGGCGATGACTTCCGAAATTGGTTACAGTTCTCCAAATGTTACTACGGAACGTGCAAAGTGATGCGGCATGTCAATGCAAAATTTTGTTTAGGGAAGAAGGGTTGTTTACAAACCACTGGCATGCCAATCTTCGCGGTATGCACTAATCGTCAGATGAAAATCCACCCTGACTCAAATAAGTGGATAAAAACAAGTCTCCTGATCTATCAACGCTTGGTGCGTGTTTTTCAAGACCCGCATCTTGGTCCCTGTTTCATTCAGGAGAATCTAAATACACTCAGCCACCTCGAATTCCTAAGATATGCTGCTGCCGCAGTTATTGGAAGACATCACACAGTACAGCGTGGCCGGCCGCGGTGGTCTCGCGGTTCTAGGCGCGCAGTCCGGAACCGTGCGACTGCTACGGTCGCAGGTTCGAATCCTGCCTCGGGCATGGATGTGTGTGATGTCCTTAGGTTAGTTAGGTTTAAGTAGTTCTAAGTTCTAGGGGACTGATGACCACAGCAGTTGAGTCCCATAGTGCTCAGAGCCATTTGAACCAAGTACAGCGTGGTACCAACATGATGACAGTTGTAATATTCCTGACTGTGGCCGCGGTCCGCAGCTCGTGGTCGTGCGGTAGCGTTCTCGCTTCCCGCGCCCGGGTTCCCGGGTTCGATTCCCGGCGGGGTCAGGGATTTTCTCTGCCTCGTGATGACTGGGTGTTGTGTGATGTCCTTAGGTTAGTTAGGTTTAAGTAGTTCTAAGTTCTAGGGGACTGATGACCACAGCTGTTAAGTCCCATAGTGCTCAGAGCCATTTGAACCATTTGACTGTGGCCGCCAGTATTTTATTTTGCTAAAACTCGCCTTTATGCAGCTTGGTTCACGTTAAGTAGCATGTGGTACAAAAGTGGAGTGATGTACAAGCGACAGATGGTACAGTATGTACCAGTCCCGTGGGAGAGTCCGCCAGTTGTACTGAGCTTGCTTCTGATTGGTCGGCACATTCGGGTGCTTGGCGCCAAAACGCCTAACTTCTGTTATGAATTATTTATATACTTCTCGTTGTATTTAATCCAGCTCTTAGTATGACAATCACTCATGGTTACCGTAGGAGTCCATCGTTTTTGTTTATTAAATTTCACTAGTTTTGAGAGACGTAAGAGTAACGGAATTGCAACCGAAGTGCTTCGGACACCTCCAGGTCGCTTTGGCGCGCCTGGGAGACGACGTACTTTCGCTGCACTAGCCACTCTATTTTGGGCGTTCTTCAGAGCCGGACGTGTTGTACTCCACATCGGGCGTAACTTAGTTGTGAATATGTAATACACACTCTATCTAGTGCATACCAGAGAGCCGGACATGTGTGTCATATTTCGGAAGTTGGATGGAAAAGTTACCATACAATTAACAAAGCTATGTCGAGTGTTGTAAAAGACAGTGTAAATGTGTGAATATTTGAATAATAACCAAACAGAATGCAGTAATGAGAAGTGTCTCCTACCATCACTTCCAGTTTGCCCTCTGTAGATGCAAAGACGGGCAAGTGGCATCCGCAAAAAGCACAATCACAGGTTCGAATGCGCAGTGTAGCAGCCTCCGCCGAAGAGGATCCCACAACCGACGAGCTGTCTTTTGCGCTGGGGATACAACTGTAGAAGACGACAGGATGTTGGAAACAGCGGTCAGAGACTCTTATTCGCTCTCTCCAGATCTCTCCAGCTTCCAGATCTGACTTCCAAAAGGACACATAATTCATACATGGCATCCTTGGTGGGGAACGTGTATTTAAAGAAGAGGGTACTATCCGTTGACGAGAACTGTGAACTGAGGGTGATGTGAAAATCATAGTGAGAATAGTGGACTGCAAAGATTATCATAAAACGCCCGAATCAATAGTGTATGAACAGTGAAAAAGATAAAAAGCGACATTGTGTGAACTGTGGAATTATATCCTCTTTGACCTTTTGTAACTTTCTTTGAACTGTTAGACAACAAAATTTATAAATGCCGTAGTTGGAAGTGAAAACGCGAAAACGCAAAATCTAAGTGTAAAGTTATACGTGTGTGCGCGGTCCAGATGGATTACGTTTTATTTCACCGCTACGAGAAACAACGCTTCAGGGAGCAGTTAGCAGAGCAGGCGAGGCGGATGACATGGATAGCAACACCTGTCGGCTCCACCAACTGCAGTCCAATGTCAGCGAGCGGAAAACGGCAGAAATAGGCATCTGTGGTTGGCTACGGCAGCCGAAGACACCCATGACAAAAACAACGTGGAGAGCAGCAGCATTGCACTGGAGAAGGTAGCGTGTACGCTAATCACTTTACAGCTGCCGAGAGGAAGCTATGAACGATCTTAGAAGCAGAGAGGCAGTGCAGCCTCAGGGTAATGAAAATGAAGAGGCAAGCCAATAACAGGGCATGGAGAATATACAGGAAAAATTGGAACCAATTGTAGGTGAGGAAAGTGTATAAAATCAAATATACCAGAATCATCTAAAGTAGAAACTAGAGTTTTCCAAGAAAACATAATTTCAGATAGCAGCAATAGTGAAATTGGCGAGGTGGATTCTGATGCAGATGACATGAATGTTAATGATAAGTTAAATAAGGTGAATGGTGATGTCAGAGGTGATGACTCTGACACCGCCATTGCTAATGAATCAACAGGTAGATTCAGCCATGGAACAGCATCAGCTGATACATTGCCTACACAAGATAAAAACAAAAATATGGTTGAAATATTAATGGAGTTAGTATCATGGCAAAAAGAATTAAAGTAGGGCTTGAAGAAGAGATAGAACGGGGCAAAAAGAATTTTAAAAATGCTAGAAGGAAAGATAAACAGGGGCAAAAAGAACTAAAAAAGGATTCAAATGAATTAAAGGAAGGGCAAAAATTAATTGCCGATAAAATAGAAGCAACAAACGAGGAGATAGCAAAAATTAATCGTAAATTTAAACATTTAGAGGCCAGGATTGATTCTCATGAAACTAGAATAGGGACTTACGAGAAACGAATTGAATATGAAAGTAAATAATGGGGTCAAGAATTAGATAAGTGTAAGGAAGAGGTTATTCATAAGATTTCTGATGAAGTAGTAAAACTAAATGATCTCATACAAGCTCAAGATACTTTTGTAATGTCACTTAGGGATGAAGTCATTAAATTAAGTAATGATCAGAGTAAAATCAATAAAACTTGCAAAGACACCAATGAAAGGCAAAACAAACAAGTTGTCGACTTAAAATGAAGAAAATGCAGTCATTTGCCGTAAAGTATCACGAATAGAATCTGTCTGTAATGGTAATACAAATACGGTTAAGGGTCTTTTGAGAGAAGCAGAACAGAAGGTAGAAAACATACCTCAACTAAGTGAGGTGATAAAAATATAGATAATATGGGACATGAGCGTATCACGAATAGAATCTGTCTGTAATGGTAATACAAATACGGTTAAGGGTCTTTTGAGAGAAGCAGAACAGAAGGTAGAAAACATACCTCAACTAAGTGAGGTGATAAAAATATAGATAATATGGGACATGAGCAAAAACAGAAACTCGAAACGTGGGTTGAACAGGAAAACTGTAAGGATGTTGTTCATATTAATAAAGTTCTCAGTAACGCGAACGCTTACAAATTTCATAACTTTTCTAGCTAAGGCAGTATACATTCTGTTGCCTTCATTCGTCAGTTTAGAGCGTCATACCTGACAACATGACGGAACAGCAGCAAATCAAATATGAAGCCAATCTTTTTGAAGGGGACGCAATATCATGGGGAACAGGAGCCAGTAACACATGTGAAACATACCAAGAATTTGTTAGAGCATTCTTAAACCAATACTGGTCCACAAGTAAACAAAACAGTATAAGAACAGAAATATTTGAAACTAGAAGCTTTGAAAACAGTGGCTGCGACAGTTATAAGGGGTTCTTTCAGCACTACTGCCAAAAGAACCAGTATTTAACTGACCCTTTACGTGAATCTGACCTAGTAGAAATAATAGTTCCTAAGTTTCCAGTGTCTGTACAGGAGAAGCTAATTACTGTCAACAAGAGTGAAGTTAACGACCTCCTGTATATATTAGAACAGCTGGATGCGCTTTCAGGCAACAAACAAGTACCGGAAGGCTGGCAAAAAAACAGGTGGCGTGCAGACCGCCGCAACGACCGTGACTCAAACAGGCCACCGTTTCCTTTCACGGGATTACAATTTACTTGATTAACCCTCCGTTGCTCGCGCGGATGACACTCGTTATCCACATGACTTTCCCGTTCAATTTAGTCTGTCAGGGCTGGATTGAGTTCGCGCAATTTTCAGTACCTTTCTGTTAACTCTCCGGCTGTTAGCTACCATCATTGTTGGCTTTGAGTTACGAAAGATACATTGTTTGTTTTTGAAACATTACTGTAGTCTGAAGGACACTTGTCATCCGCGCGAGCTCTGCTGCCACAATCTGATAGAAAGTAAGTCTGTATTACTTAACTACTTTCCTAGATTCAATCGATCTTTCATGTGCGTAAATTTAGAGGTATTGAAACTGATTGCAGTTACCTTCCATGTCACCTAGCATTCTCTTTATTTCTAAAATGTGGAAGGAATATCAAAGGCAAAAAATTTCGGACAGAGTTTAGTAGAGATCCTAATGTATGGTTGGAATGGTTCAATGAGCTGAGTGATGAAGATGCTCACAGTGATAGCGCTGACTCAGACACTGAGGATTCCGTTCATGAAAGCGGTCATGATTCGGGAACAGAACAAGAAGTGTCAGAAAATGATGAATATGAATCACAGGAAGAAGTAACTCAAGAGGATGCATTATTTTAGGGAAAAATAAATATCCTACCAGTGTTAGAAGCAGATCTCATAATTTTCTAAAGCATTTGCCTGGACCAAAAAATCAAGCTCGTATGAAAAAGACAGAAATAGAAATTCTGAATTTGTCCTTGGATGAAAACATAATAAGCATTATCGCAACATGCCCTAATATATACATCAATTAAGTTCGTGAGAACTTCTCTAAGGAAAGGGGTGCTAAAGAAACAGATACGATAGAGAACAAAGCTTTCATTGGTTTGTTATATTTATGTGGATCTTTGAGGTGTTCTACGGAGTATATCGAAATTGGGGGATAACTCAAATGGAAACGGACTTGAATCATGTTATTTATACATAAGTGAAAACCGATTCAGATTTCTGTTGAGATGTCTGAGGTTTGATAATATGCATGATAGAGAGGTGTTCGCAGAGAGACTGACAAATTGGCTGCTCTCAGAACTATCAGACATGTACTTGAACTATTCACGAACAATTGCCAAAAATATTTTTCACCTACTGAATATCTTACTGTTGACGAACAGCTTTTGGCATTTAGAGGAAACTGCCCATTCAGGCAATATATTCCTAGCAAACCAGCAAAGTATGGGTTAAAAGTGTTTGCTTTGGTGGATGTAAAAACAGCTTACACTTTGAATTTAGAACCGTACGTCGGTAAGCAACAAGAGGGACCATGTAATGCCAGTAATCTAGCTGAAGATATTGTTCTTCGAATGGTCATACTGTTTCAGACGTTAGAATATATTATACTGTGCAAAAATATTAAATGTATTATATTTAGGTTTAATAAAAAATCATAAAACCAGTTATAAAGACCGTTCAAAGTATACAAATAGACCGCTTGCTTTGTGGATGACACCAGACATCCGCGCGAGTGGCGATGTCACCAATTTTCGCGCAAGTTTTTTTTTTATTTTTATTTTTTTTTTGTCATCAGTCTACTGACTGGTTTGATGCGGCCCGCCACGAATTCCTTTCCTGTGCTAACCTCTTCATCTTAGAGTAGCACTTGCAACCTACGTCCTCAATTATTTGCTTGACGTATTCCAATCTCTGTCTTCCTCTACAGTTTTTGCCCTCTACAGATCCCTCTAGTACAATGGAAGTCATTCCCTCATGTCTTAGCAGATGTCCTATCATCCTGTCCCTTCTCCTTATCAGTGTTTTCCACATATTCCTTCCCTCTCCGATTCTGCGTAGAACCTCCTCATTCCTTACCTTATCAGTCCACCTAATTTTCAACATTCGTCTATAGCACCACATCTCAAATGCTTCGATTCTGTTCTGTTCCGGTTTTCCCACAGTCCATGTTTCACGCGCAAGTAACGGAGGATTAATAATGGAACGTTGGCTCGATTCCTTAATGTGGAAATCTTGAGTGAAACAAAAATAACCTGATACCTTTCCATTACGCACGATCACGGTCAAGTAAGCATTCTTTCACAGGAGTAACATCATCGGTGTATTGCTAATTTAGTAGTAGCCGGTAGTGTTATACGTTCTAGTGGACAAATTTAGGACTTTCAGTTAATATTTGCATAACACTGTAAACAACACAGATATTCTCTTTTAAAAATGCTGTTTCCATACAAATATGCCGGTTTCAAAACTTATATATTGCAATAAAATACATGAAAAAAGATAACATTCTTCATTATAATTACTTTTTCCTTCCATTTTGACCCACTGTGGACCAAATCGCTGCCTTGGAAGAAAACCGGTACAACTCTAAAAATGCCGATTTTTCGCTCATATCATCACCAAAACGAGGAAGTGGAATACTTTTATGTGGTAGAGTGTCACAAACGTAACTGGCGTATTCGGCCACTAGAGAGCAGTTATGTCAGTGATGCATTAACAGAACCTATTCCAACAACTGGAGAAAGAGTGTCGCATTGTCAGTTGTGCAGCAGCGTTCGGCAAGTGCTCATGCGGATGTTGGAAGAAAAGAGTCACATTTTGAATTGTGCCTGTGTTCTCCATGTGAAAGTAAGTAGGCATAGTACATTATTTCAGTCCCGTCTCATTTTCTCCTTTATTTTCCTGCAATACTGTTTCATATTTTCATTGTGGGTATGCCATAAATTCTGTTGATAACATTGATGTCTCTGCGGCCTGAGAGACGTCAGACAAACATTTACATTTTCATATTTCAACAGGCGAGCCATTCCAGCTTCATATGGGTAATTTTGTTTACAAGCTATTGCGAAGAGCTATGATTAAAACTAGTTGAAATTGTCCCAATGTTCACAGCATGTCTTTACTTTTGTTTTTGTATTTCATTTATCTCGTTAAGGTGTACTGCATTTCCGCGTGTGTGCTCGCAAAGAATAAATAAAACTGGTGTTAATCTAATATTATCAGTTCACTAAATAGATACCTTACCCCAAATACTAACAATTAATCACTTTGTGATTAAATTTGGAACATAAATATATTGAATTAATGTGAAACTAATACTTGAATATTTTTATTTTATGAAACATCAGCATGTGCAAGAGCAAACACACCAACACAGAAAAAAGAGAGCGGCGTCCAACAATAAAGTCTCGTCAATTGAAGACATGAAGTCTGTATATGAGTCCGCTGTCATTTTATTTTTAGCACTTTTATTTTGACACGTCCGTCTTGATCACATAGATTTCTTTACACTTTATGACCGGTTTCGGCTTATCGCCATCTTCAGATCATTAAAATATTCTGACATAAATCATCGTCAAAGTAAACATTTGCACATGATCATTCAAATATTCTGATATAAATCATCGTCAAAGTGAACATGAGCACATGTTTACTTTGATGATGATTTATATCAGAATATTTTAATGATCTGAAGAAGACGATAAGCCGAAACCGGTCATAAAATGTAAAGAAGCCTATGTGATCAAGATGGACTTGTGGAAATAAAAGTGCTAAAAATGAAGTCTAGACTATAATGGGACAATAACTCGCAAATTACACCTTTCAGTATACTATAGAATCAGCAACAAGTTCTTTGCAGATATAAATGTGGTTGTGCATGGATTGTGACAGAATCTTATATTCCTTTGTGACTGAGATGACAAAGCTCGATAACGCATTTAAGGTAATGGCAGAAGACGCATTTAAGGTAATGACAGAAGCTGATCAGACCTGTGTAGGCATCCGCTGGTGTCAGGTGGCCAGTGGTTGGTAGTCGATGGCCACTATATGGGGAGTATGGGGAGGAATGTCTCGAGCACAAACTGTTCTGATCTCGTCCAGCCATGAGCTCTTTCGAGGAAATGTTTCTAGAAGGTTTTACTATTGCTGGTGGTTTAGAAAGTGAAATAGATTACTTTTGAGATTTCATCAGACTGGTGCTTTTAACAGACAGACGCAAAGCGACTTAAAAAAACAAACAAAACTTGGACGCGAACTCGCGATTTTGCCTCCGCACTGTGCTACATGGAGCACTAAACCGCGATCAGTTAAGGACTATAGCAGCACGAGCAAAGCCGACACTTGCTCCAGGAACCTCCGCATTCTACAGTACTGCCAGATCATGCAAGTGGCCGAATTCTGAGGGGCAGCCAGTTTTATTGGCGCCTTAAGTCGACGACTCGAACTTCAGCACTTACTAAAGAGTACACCTTTGCAGCAGAACTGCAAACGTACATGTTTGGAACTGCAGACTTGTTCACGTCGCACGATTTCGCGATACACGAGAGAAACCAGTGACACGAAGACTCCACTGGAAAGGTAAAGTCACGGTTCCAACACATTGAAAAAATTTGTTTGAGATCAAGGTTTCTATTTATTAACAAATTGTCGTTCTCTTGCGTAGCTATCACAGAATTATGTTACTGCTGCATTCAGTTTATGGGCTCAACTGCTCGTTTCATATCGTGACACGCGGTTGCACAAGCATACTTTTTACCTTAATACACGTTTGTGCAGCATTTTGGATGTGGTCCCAGTGGTCGCAACCATGAGTTGCTGGGTTAGACCCTGACGAGCAAGAAAGGACGATGGCAGTGACATCCACTGATCAGCCAGAACTTTATGACCACCGACCTACTGTCGATATAAACCCGTCCAGGCGATAGCAGCGTCACATGGCGAGGAATGACTGCTAGCCAGACGCATGTACGGTGCATGCAGTATCAGTGAGCCTGCGGTCTATGTTTAGAATGGGGAATCTGAGTTAGACCCAGGGCAGATTGTGCTAGTCCAGAGGCTCAGCACGAGCATTTCGGAAACTGCACAACTTGTCGGGTGTTCGAGGAGTGCTGAGGTGAGTGTCTTCAACTACTGGCAAAACCAAGGTGAAACCACTTCCAGACGTAGGGTCGGGCGGCCAGCTCTCATTACAAATGTCGGACGTCGTAGGCTGGGCAGCTTGGTAAAAATGACAGGCGGTTGACTGTAGCGGAACTAACATCAGACTTTTATGCTGGGCAGATAAAAGTGTGTGTGAATATACAGTGCACCAACCACTCCTAATGATGAGCCTCTGCAGCCGACGACCAATGCATGTGGCAATGTTAGCACGACGATGTCGACAACTACGATTGAAATGGGCACATGACCATCGGCACTGGACGTTGGCGCAGTGGCAGAGCGTCGTATAGTCTGATGATACCTTCTTCATCGTGCCGATGGGAGGGTGCGAGTCTATCGTCTTCCAGGAGAACAGATCCTTGACACCTGTACTGCGGCACAGAGACAAGCTGGCGGCGGCTCCATTATGCTCTGGGGAACATTCACGTGGGCATCCATGGGTCCAGTGTAGTTCGTGCAAGACACCATGGCTATCAATGAGCATCATACGCTGATTGCAGACCATGTGTGCCCCTTGATGACGATCATGTTTCCCGACGGCAGTGGCATTTCTAAACAAAATTGTTGTGACTGACAAATATCCACAAAGGTTCGTAATAACACACACACACACACACACACACACACACACACACACACTAGTAAGAGTCCAATTCAGAGACTAAGACATAATCTTTGGCGGTGGAAGTACTCGAGATCGGCATCCAGAGTGAACTGAACTTCGGAGTTGGTTCTAGCCTCTAAATAGTAGTCTCCAGCCAATCAGGTTTTGGCCTAATGATACTTCCTGCAGGCCGTGGCTCGAGCTCCCCCTGCAGGAAGTAGTGCTCGGAATGTCTGTTTCCATTATCTTGTATGTAAATAGCCGGTGTTTACCATGGTGCTTTTGGTACACCTTGAACATAGACAACCTCGTTCTCTGTGATGTAATATGGGTTGCCAGCCCTCAGGGGCTATCTTGGCTCCGGTATAACAACAATAATGCGTCATGCCCCAATTTATATCACGCCACGGCGCGTTGCCACTGTTATGCGTGCCAAACGTGGAAATACCAGTTATCAGGTAAGTGGTCATAATGTTCTGGCTGATCAGTGTATACTCCTGATTAATGAAAGAACTAGGCGGGAAGACCAGCAGGAATTTCAGAACATCGTAAGAATGAATGTGGCTTATTTTCACAAACTGTTGCCGATGATGCAAGTAGCAATTCGCTCAAGCGACACAGTAATGTGGGAAGCAATTCCACCTAGTCGGAAGCAAGAATTAAGCCATTTGTTTGTACATTTTTGTGATCGGACTCTGTTTCTCTGACTATTGCCAGTTTCTCCTACCTGGCATGCTTAAATACAGCATTAGATGCGATAAAATCAAAGGTGAATTTTCGTCGCTTATTTGTCACTATGTATACAAATCGAAAATAGTACACATAAAGTTATACGCTTATTTGCTCAGAAATAAAAAACTGCCGAGGCAGCTTATTATGATACAGCGGTTCATGAGTATCGTACAGAAACCCTTCCTTGCTATACGCCTGAATTAGGACACACTAGCGTTGTTTGTTTCATTCCGTTTTTAGAATACGAAGTACTGAGAATGATTTTCGCAACAGCAAAAAAATTAAAGTCTGCAAGAAAGAAGTATTGCATTTATTGAATTGCCATATTAATAAAAATTTATTCATTGAAAAATGCGCAAAAGCTCCACTGTGAAATCCTGATTCAACTGCTTGCCACAGATGTCAACTAGGGCCAGTCGAGACCATTCATCCCCCACCACCCACCCCCTTTCTCATTTTTCCCTCGTACACTTTCCCCGTGTCTAGGGATGCCATCCTTCCAGATATATCGGGGCCGTTACCGTTATGGATCTTCTTGTCCCGACATGCTGACAAGACCCAATTCTGTCATAATTTTGCAAAATACCATTACGAGCTTGGCTCAGGTACTGAAGTAACGCCATCTGTTAGCACAACATGTACATGCAGCCTTAGTTAGTTTATTTATGTCAACAAGTTTGTGCTGACAAGGTTGTGTCACATATGATGTTGCATGTTGCGTATCCTGTATCAACGACCGTAGCACATTCCTGATCTAGCGCCATTATTCGAGAAAATACCAGACCTCCAGCAGTATGGGGCTGAAACTACTTAAGCAGCGCCACGCGGAAGAATCGGGCAGTTCCCATTTGAATAGCGATCTGATAAGACGATTCTTTCTAAACGTAATATGAACAACGAATGCTAGTTAGCAATGTCTGAAGTGTCTTCTCCGGATATGGTTCAAATGGCTCTGAGCACTATGGGAGTTAACTTCTAAGGTCATCAGTCCCCAAGAACAGAACTATTTAAACCTAACTAACCTAAGGACATCACACACATCCATGCCCGAGGAAGGATTCGAACCTGCGACCGTAGCGGTCGCGCGGTTCCAGACTGTAGCGCCTAGAACGGCTCGGCCACCCCGGCCGGCCTTCTCCGGATATATAGGGCGTGAAGTGTATAGCGAGGTGTACTTCGATGACTAAAGTGTTATTGTCGACTGTTTACCGTCTAATAAACTGACCATAAAAAACTAAAACTCACGCCGTCTTCGTACAAGTGGCCTCGGTACCATCCGGCCGCCGTGTCATCCTCAGCGGAGGATACGAAGAGGAGGGGCGTGTGGTCAGCACACCGCTCTCCGGGCCGTTATGATGGTTTTCGTTGATCGGAGCCGCTACTATTCGGTCGAGTAGCTCCTCAATTGGCATCACGAGGCTGAGCGCACCCCAACAAACTTATCATAGGTTACGAAGTCCGCCCCGATAGCTGAGTGGTAAGCGTGACGGATTGCCGTCCTACGTGCCCGGGTTCGATTCCCGGCTGGGTCGGGGATTTTCTCCGCTCAGGGACTGCGCGTTGTGTTGTCTTCATCATCATTTCATCCCCATCCGGCGCGCAGGTCGCCCAATGTGGCATCAAATGTAATAAGACCTGCACCAAGGCGGCCGGACCTGCCCCGTAAGGGGCCTCCCGGCCAATGACGCCATACGCTCATTTCCATTTTATAGCTTACGAAAATATCTAAGGATGGAAAGAGAAAGTGTCACTTTTCGGATGATTACACAAAAGAGTAGTCTGTTATCAAGAAAGGACGAACGAATCAGGAAGCATTTTGTGAGATTTGTAGCTGTTTCATCTCATTAACTCACGGAGGTAAGGCAGATGTGTGGCATAACATATCTACGAAGGCTCATACAAATAGATTCGCGATAGCAGCGACATCAAACCCTATTTCTACATTCAAGTTTGCCGCGCGGGATTACCCGAGCGGTCTGAGGCGCTGCAGTCATGGACTGCGCGGCTGGTCCCGGCGGAGGTTCGAGTCCTCCCTCGGGCATGGGTGTACGCGTTTGCCCTTATGATAATTTAGGTTAAGTAGTGTGTAAGCTTAGGGACTGATGACCTTAGCAGTTAAGTCCCATAAGATTTCACACACATCTGAACATTTTTTACATTGAAGTTTAAAGAAGATACCCGGGAAGAATTGCCCGTTGTTGCTGCAGAAGTAACAACAGCTTATAAAGTTGTCAAGCATCGTCAGTCCTTCAGTTGTCTTGACTGTTACCATAAAACTGAGTGCCGAAATGTTTCCTGACTCCAAGGTCGCCACAAAGCAGTCTACAGCCAGGACCAGAACTACAGCGATTGTTAAAAATATTCTCGCACCACACTCCGTGTCAGTATGCATAAAACAATTGTAACATGTTTCATTTTACGGCACAGGCACCGACGCATCGATCTACAAGGCTGAAAAGATGTTTCCTTTAGTTGTTCAATACTTTACTGAAACTGAAGGAATGCAACAGAAGCTGTTGAAGTCTGATTCGCTGAATAACGAAACATCAGAGACAACTGCAAAGTTTTGCGTACACACTTTAAGACAACTGCAAATTCCAATAGATAAATTAATCGGTTTTTGTGGTGACAATACCAGTACCAATGTCGGACGGCTTCATCGACGCGGCCAGGCAGATTAAAGAAGAACGAGGAAAAAATGTTCAAGGAATTCTATGTCCTGCCCATATGCTCCACAATACTAAATCAAGCGCTGCTGGAGTTTTAACTGTCAACATTGAAATAATCGTCATGAAAATATTTAATTATTTTTCAATACACACGGTAAGGACAGAGAAGCTCAAAGAGCTCTACTTATATATTGATGCCCGTCATCAGATTCTTCTAGATCACTCAAAAACAAGATGGCTGTCGTTAACGCCCGCAGTTGAGAGAATTCTTAAGCTTTGGATTCCATTACAACTATTTTTTGACGCAGAAGACAGGCAATGTAAAATAATTTTAGATTTGTTCAGTAGTCCAATTAGTGAAATTTATTTGGTGTTTCTGATCCCAAACTTCGCTCTGTTTTGAAAACTGTGAAAAGCGTAGTCTCCAAAGCTGAAATAAGAAATATATCAATCGACACTCAAAGATGTCTGAATGAAAGGAAGACTTCTAACTTTATTGGCATGCAAACGAAGATGAATCTGAACAAATTAAAATAAATGAGAACCCTAACCAAGAAATAATTATTTCGAGATTTGAGGATGAGACAATGGCTTTCAATACCATAGCATTTGTTACTTAGACAAATGGGCTCTTTCTTTTAACAAATATCAAGCATTTGATTGAATAACTGTATCTGAAACCCCAGTCTGGGTGATGATTGAAAACACTATTATATACCTGACCACAAATGCTGCGAAGGTTTCAGATGACAATTGTTTCCAGGAATATATATGTATCTGAAGAGTTTTCTAGAAACTACGCGTGACTCGGTGGAATGGAGGCGTAAATACTCCGTGAGAGGAAGGTGGATTTACTTTCTTAAGGAAATCGAAAATCCTCAACGCAAATACCAGCTACTGAAATTATGCGAGTATTTGCTTTCTACTTCCGCACACAACGTCACTGCGGAAAGAGTTATTTTCGCTGATGTCGGTCCAGTGGACTGCTGCCATGGAATCAGTCAATACAGTGCCATTTTAACGGCAAGTTGACTTGCATGGAGTTTTATAACTGCGTAAAAGGGAAAAAAGACTAGCAGAAAATGGGGAAATCTTCCGATAAATATGGTTTATCCACTACTTCTGCCGCAACAAGTTCCATGTAAATGTGTTCAAAACGAAAAACAATAATATTAAATAAATTTTTTACTTCATTTCTACACCCCCATCTCAGAGTGCCCCAACCAAGTCCCCGCTAGACATGGCAAACCTACTTGTGTCAGTTTTCGCTGCCAACTGTGAAACGCACTGTGTACAAAGTTCGCGCCCCGAGCGGCCACCACAAATTGTGACACGTCTCGTACAGAAATCTTAAAAGTTGTGGCTCCTCTGGCGCTACTTTCATCTTGTGTCGCCTTGGCCTCAAACCAGCCCTGATGTCAACAATAAAATAGCAAACAATGAAGAATAACAAGCAGAAAGCACACCCTGAAGACCCCGATTTGCTTGTGCGTGTGCCACAGCGTCTAACGGCCATGTTCGGTCCAATACCTATCTGCTACTTCTCTTGAGATGTGTCCACACGATGCCACTTTTCTGTTCAGCTTTGCGCATACGTATAAACTTCCAACAGCGCAACTACGCATGCTCATTTGTGCACGTGTAATTTTCTGTAAATGGGGGCCGAGCATTAAGCACATTGCTTCCCGCCTTCGGTGGGAATCTTCGCGCTTTTTCGCAGACTAAGGCAACTGGGACCTATATGTGTTTCATTGTGTAGTCTTTTGAGGTTATTCTGTGAAGCGATTTATGTGTAATAATATCTGCTGACTACAAAGAAAACAAGCTTGAATTTGTAGATTATAAGAGACAACGAAAGATCGTGTGGGATGCCGCTTCCAAAGATTATACGATTAAAAATTTGAGATGTGATGCCATGATCATCCAGTATTAGATAAAGAGTCTCCGATCATATTACTATAAAGAATAAGATATCGTAACCTTCTAAGTAGGAAAACAGAGAACAATAAGACAGAAATTCATTAAATGTGTATATAAAAACTGTGGACAAATGTTCTCCGTATGGCGACTTCATAGCATAACAGCTGTGGGGCTTGGCTTCTGAACAAAGAAAATGATGGGGTATGTGTAGCTTCTCAACAAACTACCAGAAGTAGAAATGAAGAAAACTGAGTCTGCAAAAAATAGAAAATTGGAAAACAAAACGTCCGTTCTGGTATGTATGAAATTCGCAAGTTTGTCGAGCCCGAGAATATTAATCTACACATAACCTTTCATGATTAAAATTGTGAAAACAGTTGTTTTATGTAATAAAATACAAATGACAAATTGGTTCTTAATTAACCTTCACATAACGACTAAGGACATCCGTTTAAATGTTTCTCAGTTTCAGAAATAATTACTGAAATGCTTTGTTTTGAAATGCGAAATAAAACCTTCACACTGGTATATCAGTCGCCAGTTACTAGCTAACGAAATGTTAGTGCCAGACTCATCGACGATAATTTAAAATCTCGCTGTGACCTCCCTCTGAAATTTTCAAACAAAATGTTGTCCTCAGTTTGTATTTCTGGTGCCTCTGTTCCTTAGATACTACCTATAGTCGCTTTAACGTTTCCTTTTACTTGTCGTCTTCTCGTCACAATAAACGTAGCACAAACTCCCGAGCAAAGAAGGAGATGCATAGCAGATTGCTTGCGCAATGAGGCAACGTGTGGACTCGAGAACGCCCACGCGAACAAGCGTTCTTTCGACAAACATCTGTGCGTGTGTTTTTACTGCCTTGTGTCTTCCAATTGCGCACGAATAAAGAGGCATCGTGTGGACACACCTTTAATTCCACCCCTTTCTATCGCTATATGCCAGCTGCACTAGGCCTGTTTCGTTCATGACGGATTGTCTTGCAATACCAGCCCGACTACACCTACCTTGTACTGTGTTCATCATAAGAATAGACCTAATGTAGACATTACACCATGTATTCTTCCGCATTTGCTGGAATCTCATTGGATTTCGTTTCACGTGGAGCCGCAGCCAAGCTGCCTCAATTACAGGCAAGTACGATAGCATGGATACTTTTAAGACTGCGTTGTGCGCTCATCGACTGAGCGATAATACGTGACAACAGCTTTACCGGCGCATTTAACATGGACAGCACAGGCCAACCAGCTGGTCCTATTAACTTGCAGTGATGCGAGCAGCTGAAGTTAAGACATAAAAAGGGACGGACACAGAAACGATTTAGCTTCGAACGTCATTTAATTTTTAACAGAATTCGACCAAACTCGCATTCTCTCGTTCTTAACTAATATAGTATCCTAATTAATAACAAGAGTGATGAAAATCCTTGACTTAAACGCAGGGTAATTTTTCTGCCTGAGCTATGTGTGACTTAAAAGTGCATCGCAGGGGTTTCATCATATAGTTAAATATGGAAGCTACTGAAGATATTATTTGCCATCATTCGTCTGGCAATCTCTAAACTCCTTCCATATTCGAAACCGAGAAATGCATTCCAGTGCTGGAAGTGTCATCTGCTACGTTGATTACAAATCGATCAACAACAGAATCTAGGAAGCCATCCAAGCATTCACATTTTCTCCTCTTCTTTTATAACGTGCCTTTCTGTATCCCGCCAGCGTTCGGCAGTGACGTGCCACAGAGCTTTGGCCGGCCGCTGTGGACGAGCGGTTCTAGGCGCTACGTAACGTTAGCGACAGCCCCGGACGGTGCACAAGTCCCGCCCAATCGCCCCCCCCCCCGCCCCCCTCCACACCAATCCATATCCTAAGCTCCGCCCATGGTCTGCCGCCTGTTCCAATATCAAAGTTGTTCGTATCACAGATATGCCAGTCATAACAAGGGAGAAAATCAGTAGTTAGTACGAAATACAGTTTTTCCGGTACCATTGTGAGAAGAATTAGAAACATGTTCATTGAATATGCGAGTAGAAAAATCATCAATAAGAAAGAAAAATAAAAATGGTATCCACGCTGTCTTTTTTTATTTCATGAGCTTTCATCTGCACTATATCAAAAAATCTGATATTTGTTAACTGCAGTGAGCGCAAATTTCCGTCACCTCGCGTAGTGTAAGAAATTCTGTTGGGAAATATTAATTGGTAGTATCGCCAAGGATGCTGTCCATTATCTCGATTGCCTAAAGTCAATGTTGTGCATAAACAGGGGGAAGTCGATGTTTTGGTTTGTTTCTGATTACCTCATTGAGACTAAAGAATATAACAGTGGGATAATGTAGAAATGCGTGATGCAAGCAGTCAGATATTTATACAGTGAAATTCTTCATTAATATTTGCCTGTGTAATGGGTGAATTTTTGCTTGTGAACTCTTATGACTGCTTGCTTATAGCAGACACGAGATTACTTTGAGTTCTTCTTCAGTGTTTGAGAGCTTTAGAGCTGCCTATTGTTAAACATATGTACATAATTTCGTCAGTGTCATTCCAACACATCTTATCGTACTTTAATATCTGTTAGAAATCAGTTTTGACAACAGTTGGCCACAACAGTCAATATTAGGTACCTTGTGTATGATAACTTTATTGAGAGTGCATATCTATGTTTCATTTTGACAGTATTACACAAACTGCTAAGAAGTACCAACAGCACAACACTGCTAGTATGAACAGCCGTGGTAGAACAAAAAACGACGAACAAAAACACGACAGCGACGAGGACTACCAAAGATCATATTGATGCGCTCTTGGTTGGTATGGCGGGGGGGTACGTGTGGAGGGGGGTATATGGGCGGGGCTTGTGCAAATGTCCCGGGCTGTCGCTAACGTTTCCTTAGGCGCTTCAGTCCAGAACCGCGCTGCTGCTACAGTCGCAGGTTCGAATCCTACCTCGGGCATGGATGTGTGTGATGTCCTTAGGTTAGTTAGGTTTAAGTAGTTCCAAGTCTACGGGACTGTTGACCTCAGAAGTTAAGTCCCATAGTGCTTAGAGCCATTTTGAACAAAGCTTTGCACATTAGTTCCAATACGTCTATCAGCATAAATGTCTTTGTTATTTCTCTCGACCGATCCCTTAACTTGGTTCCAGATCAGTTCAGACTGTAGTGGTACGGTGGAAATTGTAAAGATGCAGGATTTGATTTGTATGGTGTGCTCAATGGCGTGAAGACTATTGTTTTGAGTGTTTCTACGACGCTTATCACTGAGCCTCGTTAAGACCGCGTCTATGGTATATGACTTTGGACACAGTCCAAATAAAAAGTATTTGATTTTTCAGTTATGTCCTAAAAATTTAATTTCTTATGTTTTATTAATTTAAGCAACCTTCATTCACAATCTTCTATAGATTATCGATAACTAAGAATTCATATTTGCAATGAAAACTAGAGTATTTTGTGCAAGATGTAACTAGAAACAAATACAACATGCAATTTTCATAATGAGTAGTGATAAGTTATGTGTTAATTAGGATATATTTGATGAGTTTTATGTCTAGAAGACGTAGGTATTCCAAACTGAACGAAAAAAAGACGGAAGTGAGATTTGAACCAGCGATCCGTGGACGTTAAGTTACGATTCTGCAACGCTACCAATTAACTGCACTGTCCTTACTTTATATGTTAAAGCTCTCAGAAAACTTCAAAGGCAACTATTTCTATAAAATTGTGGAAACCATTGTGAATAATTTGTTTCTCACAACTTTTGAATGGTGTTCCACGCTCGTTTATCACTACGGTGCAGGAAGCAGCCTCAGTCATTTTCATACTGCGTATTAACTGCGCGACAATCAGAGTACAACAGTGCAGAGATACGACTGTACACGATTTTTGAAATATAAACTATATAACTAAAGTATGATTAAGAAAAATTTTGATGGCTGTTAACACGTTAGAATATCTTAAAGTTTCATTTACACTAACATAATAAGAAGCTATCTAATACATAAGTAGGGCCTACTTCCAAGGAGCGTAACAATACCAGTCTACGTGTACTACGGCTGCTAACCAATCATCGCGTTTGTGTTTGTTTCAGTTTCACGAGGTCACTAAGGCCGGTATTACACTATCATATTTCCTTGTCAAAGATTTGATCAAATATTCGTCAAATATATTTGACAAAGATCGTTGACGTAGCGCTAAAAAGGGGTCATCATATATTTCGTCAAAGTTCAAGATGGCTGACAACAAGAACTTATTAACTGCAGCAGTTGCATGTCCCACAATTGCACTGTGTACACATGCGGAAGAGAAATAGGGGAAGAAAGAAACGTACCAGGGTGCAACCCTGTGTTTTACGACGACACGATAGACCATTCAACAAAACTTGTTACGTGAGCTTATAGTGGAGGACGTCAAGTCTTAAATCAGTTACTTAAGAATGCATGAGCATACATGTCTCTATGTGCTCAGTGAAGTGTATCCTCATATCACAAAGCGCAATACTCGCTTAAGAACTGCTATATCTGCAGAAGGCAGGCTCACTGGACACTAGAGATGGGCAAACTGAAACACGTAACTGCTTCGAAACAAACGAAACAGTACAATGTCATGTTTCGATACGCTGTTTCGAAACAGTGAAACAGTTTGTGTTTTGTAATCTAATAAACCTAGACGTTTTATCATCTTGAATGTCTACTGTATAGGTATGTCCATATAAACACAAATGAGGTGCGAGAGCGCTAATCATATCGCAGAAAGTATGAAACTATCACTTAAGCGGCTTGGCAGTTTCGTATTTCATGCAGCAAATGCGCTGCTTTCGTGTCGTGTGACTTTCATACTTTTCAATTGGCTGAGGACAGCCATAGCTGAAGACAGAAGAACCACCACGAACGGAACTGGAGGTGGGAGCGAACTGCAGAAACAACGGATATGGTACTGGGATTCCCACATTCCGCTAGTATGGGAATATACCCATCCTGCTAATTCCCATGTACACAAAGTGAATCATTGTGGACAATAGGCACAGTGACTATAGACTCACAAATAATGCCAAATAATTCGAATAAATAACAAAATATAACAGAAAAAATTTTGTCTTTCAAGGTGTTTCGAACCGTTACTGTAAATTCACCATGCTTCCCAGCCCTTCCCGTTCACCATTACACTATCAGTGATATGTCAAACAGATTGCTTGCAATTATACCTACATTAAATTTATGTATATGTATAATAACTGTCACTCTAAGCCCTTTTTTATTCAAAATGTTCTAGGTTTACATGCGTTTCTTAACATGATTACTGTACTTGAACAGAGAAACGTATGTTATAAAAAAAGTGTAGTTTAACTGAATGATTTTCACATGTTTATTATTTTGAATGTGAATAGTATGCGTTGTTTTATTGTTTGGTTAATGTTTACAAAGCAAATGTTACGCCATTTCGGAATAGGACAGTCATCTAGAAACGAAGCTTTATTTTCGGATATCTTAAGCTTCATGCTATTGCTTGTCAAAACGATTTCGACACTCTTGGAAGTGTTTCACGAAGTTGTATGTTGTGTTTCAGTACCTGTGCCGAGCCCGAATCTCGTCCGACACAGAGCGGAATGAAACATCACTGTTTCGATACAATCTGTCCGTTCCAAGCACAGCTGGACTGAAACAGCCCTATTTTGAAACAACGATACAGTTTCTGTGTCAGGCTCGAGATCGAATCTGGTCCGGATATCCGAGACAGGGGCGGAATGAAACACCACTGTTTCGAAACAGTGAACCACAGCCGTTCCGAAACACTGAAACAGTTCCACGTATCGATACACTGTATCGAAACATAGAAACAGTGGCCAAGTCTACTGGACACACTCCTATTCCTTGTTACAGGAGAGAGTTAGGTTAGGTTAGGTCCGGTCTCCATCTTCTTAATCTATTTTTGTATTCATCAGCTTCATACATCTCTATTAATTTTGTAGTTGTCGGTACACACCAACTGTATTTACCGGCAATGTTTATAAAAACACTACTGATGACAGAACGCTGCAACGATGCTAGCATTCCACGTGGTAACATGTCACATTGCAGTGAACAGAAGACAAGCGACTTCTTTGACCAAATCTACAACGAGGCCCTTGATTTGATAAAATATTTGACGACATTTGACAAAGTTCCCTATTACACCATAACATTTCTTTGCAAAGATATTGGACAAAGAAATTTGATAGTGTAATACTGGCCTAAGCGGAGGGTGCTGGGCGTGGATGCTTGTAATTGGCTGCTGAGACAAGCACCGCCTCCTTTACCCAGAGCAGCCAGCATATAGCGTATAAAAGCAACGAACACGTAATGGATTAATGCATCGCAGAATTGACTTGAAAGTTCGTGGCGTGTTGCTAGAAGAAAGAGGTACAGTCTCTTCGCTCATTTTCATAAATGATACTAACAATCACGACGCACACGAATTAACATCACATTCACAACGGCTACATACTATTACGACAGGCAATACTTTCATGTAGCTACGGTTGGTAACGAGCGTAAACATTCCGGAGCGGCACGAAGTCAGCCGATTTCCACCGGTCACAGAGGGGCCAAGTAAAAGTGAGCGAGCAGTATCACTGCGTTTCCATTAATCGCTAACTGCTGCAAATGTAGAGAGGGGTTGGGTGAAGGGTCTAATAGGCCGTCTCCGAGCAGGTAGCGATGCAACTTACTGCGGTAGCCAGCAGAACGGCCGCGCTGAATCCTTGGACCATGTCTTCGCTGGACTCCCACCGGTGCACTGCTGACAAAACTCGCTCCTCCGAGATAAACATTCTGCAACTATCTGCGTCCACTTGACCGCCCCGGATTGTCAGTATAGTCGTCACGGGTCATTTTCGGCGCTGGTTATCGGGTTCGGGCAGCTGTGACGGCAACTCGATGTTCCTCCAAGAACAAGGGCACGTTATCTGGCCTCTGCCCCGAGCAGGAACGCACCGATTTTCCTGGTTGTTGCTCAGCAACAAGCCGCGATGTCGTGTCGGCATCTGCAACGCTCATAGTAGAAGTTCTTGTTCAATATTTAACTATAAGTGTTGTTATGTATCGTTCATCTAACATTTTCGAGGATTACTGAAGAATGGGATACAAACCGTCGGCTTGGACCAATGACGTCAGAAGTTACCACAGATCATGCATTGCACAGATTTAACGGCAGAAGTTACCACAGATTATGCATTGCACAGATTTAACGGCAAACACGAATGACGTCAGAAGTTACCACAGATCATGGACTGTACAGATTTAACGGCAAAGACGAATGACGTCAGAAGTTACCACAGATCATGAAGTGCAGAGATTTAATGGCAAAGACGAATGTTGAGAAAAAAAGAATGTAGAACAGAGAGAAAAGGTGGTGATACTAGAGCCAAAAAAAAAAAAAAAGAAAGGGACAGAAGTAATGTTAGCATTGTATACCTCAGTTGACATAAATGAGTTGCATCCCAAACGTCAGCTTATCTTTACAGATTAACTGCAGTAGGGCATACAAATTTAACGCATGTCGACTTTTTCGTCTTCGCTAGCACTAGCTTCAGTTGACCTAGGGATACAAATTTTACCGGTATTGCTTTTTTCGCCTCTTCTACTATTTGCATCCTATTCTTGTGTTGATACTAATACTAGCGAAGGTGGAAAGGCCGACATACGTAGAATTTGTATCCCATACTTCAGCTGACCTATATGGGTCAACTGAAGAATAGAATGCTAATATTAGCGAAGACAAAAAAATCGACGCACGTAATATTGGCATTCTGTACCTCAGTTGAACTACGCGAAAGTGAAAGAAAGCGACATACATAAAATTTTTATCCCATACTTTAGTTAACCTATATAGGTCAACTGAAGTATAAGATACATTTTTTTTCTCGCCTTAGATACTAATGGTCTCAGCTGAAAATTTTCACGGTAGTACTAGCGACGGCGAAGAAACATACATCAGTAAGTTGACCTACGTAGTTCGACTGAAGTATAGGACACTAGAGTAGCTAGCGAAGGCTAAAAACGCGACATAGGGAAAATTTGTATCCCGTACTTCAGTGGACCTGTATACGTGAACTGAGGAATGGAATACTAGTGCTAGCGAAAGCGGAAAATAGCGACATACGCAAGATTTGTGTCCCACACTAGGACATACCTACATAGGTCAGCTGAAGAACAGGGTACTACTACCTTTGAAGTTCAACTGAGGCACAGGATGCCAGTGTTACGTATATCGCCTTTCCGTCTTTGCTAGCACTAGTATCCTGCTCTTCAGTTGATCTATATACGTCGACTAAAGTAGGGGACACAAACTTTTCGCACGTCGGTCTTTTCGCCTTCAGTAGTACTAGTATCGACTGAAAAATATGGTAGTGATAGTAGTGCTAGCGAAAGCGCAAAAAAGCGACACCTGTAAAATTTGTATTCCATACTACAGTTGAAGAACCCTGCTTCAAATCTTCCATATTCATAGGAATAGATAAATCCATACCCACAAACAAAAATCAAAAAATAAAAATTGCCCAGAATCAAAAACAACTATTCCAAAATATCTCAAACTCACTAAGAATGAAAATAAGTACCAAATGAATTGGAAAGAACAAACGATTTAATACAAGCAAAAAAACTTGTACACACTGACTGGCGCTGTCTTTTAAGAACACATTCATTTATTTGAATTTACAATGATGACACTTCACCACAGAAGATAACCACTTTATACCTACGTCTCTAAAATAAGGACATCAATATCTATGAGTAAACTAACATGTCATTGGTCAAAACCGACGGGAGTATTGGAGCAAGGCAGGTTCCTCGCCAAAGTACCGTTAGCCAAGATGGCGGGAAAAAGTGCCACGCCGCCCCCCCCTGCCACCCCCCCCCCCCTGCCCGCCCCCCTCCCCCCTGGTGGGAAGTTCAAATTCCATCAGGACAATGGAACCTCTACTATCCTAAGAAAATGGCGGGAAAGAAAGGTCATTTGGGTTACCTCCACTAACCTAAGTCACCCAAACGCCACTTCATCCTAGGAACTGGCGCCAAGTTTGAATTTTGGTGGGAAGATAGGTCAATTGGGCTACCTCTACTAACCTAATAAAATGGTGCAAAAGAACTTGGGCTACCTCCACTAACCTAAGTCATCCGACTGCCACCTCTTCCTAGGGATTGGTGAGAAAAGAACTCAGCCTGCACTGGGCTGGTGGAGAGAGGATGGAGTATTTATTTTGGAACAATTTATTAAAGGATGGAGTATACTTATTACACTGATACAAAACACATCATCTGACATGCTTCGGATCACATCACACAGCCTACAGACATGTGAACCACTAAAAGACTCTGCAAACATGCTTGCTAATCGCCAACTGTCGAAATCATGCACCAGTCTTTATTTAAACAATTTGAGCCACTATTGCCGTCCGGTGTGTTCGCCATGAGGTCCAGAGCCCAACTGACCTAGTACACAGTACCACCGCCAGAGAATGCTATCATCCCTCTCATCAGTTCGACCTCTTTTTCTCTCCTGTGATTCTAACAGGACATGTCTGACATGCCTAGCCTAAGAGTGTGCATAGTGACAACACAGCGCATAGCCCGCACGCGCGTATAGACGTCGCATCTCTATCTAAATAAGAGCCAAGTCATCTTCTGAGCCATGCACGTGCGTGTTCACCACTGCTCACGTCATCCCCATCCCTACCTGCACTTCAGCGAAGACCTATCTGCGGAGCCACTCACCCTCGCAGACGCTATAGAAAAACTGTTCCACTGCTCATGACATATGTGTGTGGCATGTATACTGACATCACAGATTATGCAATAGAATTCTGCTTGCGATTGTAGCTGTACTCGTGCGACATGTGTAGCGTGTGCGTACATAGTGACATTACAGCGTATAGCCCGCATTGTATTTTATTCCATCACTCACAACGTGTTTGTGTGACGCACATACTGATGTCACGGTTGTGCTGTTGTTTTCCCTGATCGAGTCGTCAAGTTACGGCTTCCTGTGGCGTTTACCATCTTTGATGCCGAATTGTCTGCGATCTTGCGGGCATTGTAGCAGATGAGATGTGTTCCCAGTCTTAAGTTTCTCATCTGTTCTGACTCCCTGAGTGCCCATCAGACCATGCAACACCTGTACCCAGCGGATACGGCCATCCAGAACATCCATGATGCCCTACTCAACCTGCAACGGCAGGGGAAGGAAGTTTCTTTCTGCTGGGTGCTGGGACACGTGGGTATTAGGAGAAATGAACTGGCGGATGTGGCTGCCAAAGATGCATGTTCCCTCCCTCAATTTGTTGAATGTGCCGTCCCCCTCCATGCTGTTACCTCCCTTTCGCGTTTTCGTGTTATGCATCAATGGGAATAGAAGTGGCTGGCAGTCGGTGAAAATAAGCTGCGTCTGGTCAAGGCCACCACGTGGCCATGGCATAAGTCCCACCAGTCATGCAGGCGGGATGTTCTCCTCACTCGCCTCCACATCTCCACATCGGGCACAGTCCCTTAACGCATGGTTTCTTACTCCGGCGGGAGAAACCCCCAATCTGCAGTGCTTGTGGCGTCCAGATTACTGTCCGCCACATTTTACTTGACTGTCTTTTATTCTCTGACCAGAGGGCAGTGGTTTTCTTGCCACCGGATTTGTCCTCTCTTTTGCAAGACGACGCAACGACTGTGGTTAAGGTCTTACGGTTTTTGTGTCCTGTCCAAGTTGTTGCCTCGGATTTTAGGGAGAGGATTTTAATGTGCTGCTGGGTGACTGGCTCACCCAGGTTTTAGGTAAGAGGGGCCGCCAGTCACGGTTATCTACTTGTTTCACTTCGATTTCTGTTCTCTTTTCCTTGTTCCTTTCCTTTTTTTAGTGCGTTTCTTCTCCTCTTGTTTTGCCTCTGTATGTGAGGATTTGGAACTGCGTCAGGTCTGTGTCTTTTAGCCGTTCTCCTTGTTCCCTGTCCGTCTTCGTCCCTTCACCGCATGTGTTCCTGTTTCTATGCGTTTGGGCGCTGATGACCACGCTGTTTAGCGCCCGAAAATCTCAAACCACACACACACTATGCAAATAAATCTGCTTGCGATTCAAACGGAACAAGTGCAACGTGTAGCTGATGCATCGCACATCTACAAAGTTCTCAAGTCACATCGGTATCTAAAATAAGAACCGAATCAAACTCTCCGAAATTGTACACTGCATCAGAAATACTTAACGTTAGCTTTCTTGATGTCTCAGCTTGTATGCATAAAAATTCACGCCCTAACATTAGCTGTTTACCAAAATAGCCCATAATTTCATCTTTTCTGCTGTATACCATTCCTAAATACTAAAAAAATCACCATTTTATCATCTCGATATATTCTAAATGATTTGCTTCAGCGTTTACGAAGCTAGTCTAAGTGTAACAAACAGTAGTCTTAATACCAGCAACCAAGAATTCCGTGTATATAGGACTCACATTCAAAAAAATCACTAAGCTCGCATACTTTGAGCGAGATGTAATAAATTCTTGATCAAGACTATATCTAATTATGTTCACCTCAGATGAGTCCGTAATATACTTATAATGACTTCAGATTCAAAGGTTGAATTCAAAATCATCCAGTGTGTATTCCGAATAGCATCTTCACTCATAGTATGAATTCTTTCGCTGTAAATCGATAAATTATCATAGGTTCAGGTCTCCTCGAGGTACGGGAAGCATCCGGCTAGTTCAGCTTTCAGTCACTAGGAGTGTTACTGAGCTCACCCCCCACCCCCCAAAATGTTCAACACCCATTGTGGTGGTGGTGGTGTGTTCGGGCTTATGGGCGCTCAACATCGAGGTCATCAGCGCCCTGACACACATTAAAAGGAACGAATGTGGACAGACCTACTGAGATCATATGATACTATGTCATCACATTTATATAAGGAACTGATTTCCATTAGTCTTTCTCACTCATCCATTGTTCATCGCATGGTTCACTCGTTTGTGTGTGTGTTTGCTATTTCTTTTATCCTTCCAAAGATGAAGAGGAGTGCAAACAGTCTTGCTCACAGTTCTGATGAGGTCAAATACATCGGCTCATCCGAGACCCAGCGTACGATATCATTAACTTTTTCTTTTTTATGTGTGATCAATCTTCTACACCTCGAAATGAAAATTGCTTCAGTTCTTGTGCGTTCGTCTAGCTCAATTTTTATTTCTCTCTCTCTCCTACACTATATTCAATCCTTTGTTTCAGCTTTCGAGACAGACATTTCAGGAGAAATAAATTCGAAGGTTGTGGAGGAGATGTGGGAACAACAAGACTCTTCATCATTATTTAAAAACTGTGAGTTTGAATTTATTGATCTTCTTATATTGTTATTCTGTCCTTGAATCCTACTTTAGATTATATGTACAGACAAGTGATGGAGACGGCATAACCTTGCTCAGTTATTGTTTTAGAGCATGTTTGTTTCATGAACTTCCTTTGCTTAATTCATGTGCTTCATGTTACTGAGACTGTAGATCCACATCCATCCTTCTCGCCAATGCCCAAGTGGGTGCACGAAATGGTCAAGGAGCAGGGATGTACAACACCCAACTGTGTACTCTTCACCACAGATATTTGGGAGGTGATGCAGTCCTGTCGGCAGGGCCAATTAGGTATTACCATTGTTGTTGTTGTTGTTGTTGTGGTCTTCAGTCCTGAGACTGGTTTGATGCAACTCTCCATGCTACTCTATTCTGTGCAAGTTTCTTCATCTCCCAGTACCTACTGCAGCCTACATCCTTCTGAATCTGCTATTATTATTATTATTATTATTATATCAAAATGTGTTCTATTCCTAAAATAATATCGATCTTGCTAATTATTGCCTCCATTCTATCTGTACAGAACCAAGTGCTCAGCACATGGTGTGTGCTCCTGCACACAGGGTTGCGACAGCGGCAGGTCCCCACCGTCACGCGTCGCCAGCTCACACCCATTTGTTGGCTGCTCGTCAGAGGTTGCAGGAGGCTGCAAGCGCCTCTACAAGTGGATTCGGGCTAAGTGACGGTCGGGCAAGTCCACCAAAAAGAGCCAGTGTCATCTGCTATGCTCCACCTGCACCTGAAACAATCCCGGGCTGCTCTCACTGGGAAGCGGCTACCACAGCCGCCCCCACCACCACCACTGCTGCCCCGGGTCCCACCCCAGCAGCAGCAACTGCCACAGCATCGCTCTTGCATCCATGGGTCGCCCTCCCTCAGACTAGTGGTTTAGGGCTGCAGCAGCCAGACTGCTTGCAGAGGTTTGATTCCACGACACCTCCTCCGCAGCCGTCACATCCTCGCTGTCAGCAAAAGGTGTGTCTACCAAAGCACATACCTCTCCCTACAGCAGATGCACCCTCACCAGCCCTGTCATCGACAGAATGTACTCCTAATCATAGTAGTAGTAATAGTAATGTTGATTATTCTATGGCTAGCGGTAGTCCTATTGATAGTGAAGGACATCAGAATAATGGTATAATGATCCCTCTAGAATACTCAGCAATTGCCAGGGCTTTTGAGGGGCGCATCTCATTCACAAGGATTGAGAATCCGGGAGGGAGGCATCGCGACCCTGTCGGGTTTTTAGAAGCATGCCTCCCTGTCTTGGAGACCAAACTCCTCGAAGTCCTAGACGACCCAAGATTTAACGCCATTAAATGCAGTGCAGTACTATGCTGCGAGTTGAATCACCCACCTAAACATCCAGGTGATGCAGAGGCTACAACTCCGCACTATATATTGGGTGATAATGGCGTTATTTCTCAGAGCACATTCATTGCTGAGTAGTATCATAAATCCACCTTGAGCACTATTATGGCCCGATTTCCCGAGATGGAAGTACCGGGTGATCAAAAAGTCACTATAAAATTGAAAACTTAATAGACCACGGAATAATGTAGATAGAGAGGTAAAAATTGACACGCATGCCTGGAATGACAAGGGGTTTTATTAGAACAAAAAAAACCAAAGTTCACAAAATGTCTGACAGATGGCGCTGGACAGCGAAACGTCAGCGACTGCGGATGACAATCGTGTATAAAAGGAGCTGTAATGACAGAGAGAAATATCTCCGGCGGTAATTCGGAAGGATACCGCCCTTCGATTGTGCCATTCCAGCACTAATCGAAGCGTTAGGGTTTCAGGTGCCAGCCAGCCAGCCAGCCAGCCAGCCGAGCAGCAGCGGTCCAGCTGAGCAGCAGCAGCAGCAGCGGCCCCGGCCCCGGCCCCAGCCCCATCCGTGGCAGCAGCAGCAGCAGCTGCGGCGTTCCTGCCAGCCGTCGCCAGTGCCAGCAGCGTGGGACTCTGGTCCTCGTCTTCGTCTGTCTTCGTCCGTTTTTGTCCGTCCCCGGTTTTTTCCTCTTTCTTTTTCGTCTTGTGCTGTTTTCGTTCATCCCTGTCGTCATGTCAGCCCCCACCACCACTGCCACTACTACCACCACTGCCATTGTGTACACTTCGCCCTCCGCCGCCACCACCACCATTACATGGTGTGCCCAGTCACCCCCCCCTCTTTCCATCCCTCCTCTTCTCCCTTCACCCTCGCTCTTTGTCGCCCCCTCCCCAGCTTCTTCCTCCTGCTCCTCTCCCTCTGATCCTTTCCCCCCACTCCCCCAGCCTGTCACTGCAGCTCATGCTAGGGTGGTGGCCCGCCGGGCCACTGCCCACGCCCAGCTCCTCCCATTGCCTTCGCCATCACCGCCACCGCCTCCACCATCGCCATCGCCGTTGAAAGGTGGCTACACTGTGCCACTGCGCCAGAGAGTGCGCCAAAGAGTACTATTAAGCCGCCTCCACAGTGCGTGTTTAGAGTTCGTGGCAGTCTGTGGTTGTCGAGAGTTCATAGCAGTCAGTGCTTGTGAAGAGATCGTAGAGGACAGTTTTGTCGAGAGCTCGTGGTGGTTGTGAAGTTGGAGCAAGATGTTGTAGTAAAGAGTATAGTTCCATGTCTTATGCAGTTATTTGATGGGAGAGATAGCAGATGTTATTGTAATGAGTGCATTTCGTCAATATATATAAAGGTAAAATTTAAAAAAAAAAAAAAAAAAAAAAAAAAAAAAAAAAAAAAAAATGAAAGGTGGCTACACTGTGCCACTGCGCCAGAGAGTGCGCCAAAGAGTACTATTAAGCCGCCTCCACAGTGCGTGTTTAGAGTTCGTGGCAGTCTGTGGTTGTCGAGAGTTCATAGCAGTCAGTGCTTGTGAAGAGATCGTAGAGGACAGTTTTGTCGAGAGCTCGTGGTGGTTGTGAAGTTGGAGCAAGATGTTGTAGTAAAGAGTATAGTTCCATGTCTTATGCAGTTATTTGATGGGAGAGATAGCAGATGTTATTGTAATGAGTGCATTTCGTCAATATATATGAAGGTAAAATTTATAATGTTCCTTTATTTTTTTGTGTATCTGAAATAATGTGTCACTACAGGTTCAGTCAACAAAGCATCTGGCTTGTGTTCTTGGATTAGAGTGTAATTGTGATTTTCTTGCGTAATTATAGTTTTTCTAAATTTTCTTTTGTCACGTCAGCATAGTTGGTATTTAAAAAGAAAATTCTTGTCTTGTTTGAGAAGAACCGTGCCAGATGTGGACGTTGAGTCACACTCCCACATACAGAACAGTTACTTTTGTGCTTATTGGTTTTGTTGGTTTTTTTTAGTTGCTGGGGACTTAATTAATTAACTGTGTTTACTGAAATTTTCTTACATTGTTCTCTGCAGTCAGATAGCGTAACAATTCTAGTCAGGGCCAACCGATTACGAGACTTACGTAATCGGACAGACAGTTACAAAAATATTTTCAATCACATAAATTTAAATAAGCCCCCATGCACGTGGCGACCGCTGCTTCGGATCGTCCCTTGGATTCTTCTGATTGTGAAAATTGTAGACTGTAGTATTGTTGTAGTAATTTGTAGTATAGTAATTGTAGTCTGTTTTGCATGTGTAGATTTGGTAATTGGCATTCTTCTAATGATATTTTTCAAAATTTAAATTTTATTGCCTTGTATACGCGTTTGACAATCTTGTGCAATTATTTCAATTGTTCGATTGATCGTGTTTGAGGGAGACATTGCGTGTGAATAGTATTGTTGGAGATAAGGGGTCATTGTGTGTGATTTTCGTACAGTGACGAATCTTTCGTATATTTTGTAAATGATTACGCGATCGATGAAAAAAGTAAAAATGATGAATAGTGAGTATAACGAAATTGTTGACATGGCGAACTCGCCAACAGAGGAAGACAGTATGGTGGATAATGGAGTTGAAAACAATGTGATAAGTCGGGAAAATAGTCCGGAACCATTTCAAAATTTTTCTCAATCAGAAAATTCACAGAATACGAGATCAACGATAGAAGATTCTGAAATAGTATCGAACACAGATAGCTTTACAGCTATGACGAAGGAAACTGGTTTTGCGGGAAATGTTAGGGGCGAAAATAATTTTGAAACAGTTACCATGGGGCAGTTGATGAGTGCTATATTAAAAATGGAAACACGGTTTGGATCTGAATTAAAAACAGTGGGATCAAGAATAGGAAAAATGGAAACAGAGATGGGAACTTTGCGATCTGAAATTAAAAATGACATAGGGACAATGGAAACACGAATGGAAACTTTAGGATCTGAATTTAAAACAGAGATAGGAACAATTAAAACAGAGATGGGAACAATGGAAACACGGTTAGATTCAAGAATAGGGACATGTTTCAAAAATATGAAAGATGAATTAAAGAAAGAAATCAGAGAGGAAGTACAACCAATTTTGAATGCTCAAAATAATAGATTAATTGCAGTAGAAATCAGACAAAGGGAACAGGATAGAGAACAGGAAGAAAGAGATCGCGTGATAGTACAAAAATTTTCAGAGTTAAATTTACAACGTGCAAAGGATAAGGAAGAAATATTTGAAAGGATCGAGGAATCCGTACCAAATGACAGAATAAATAATCTAACACGACAATATGAACAGTTAACTACCAAATGTGTCAATACTGAAACGCGAGTCGCGACACTTACGGAAGATGTAAACAAACAGAAAGAAAAAATAGGCGACTTATCGGAAAGAGTTGAGGAAATTTCAGATAAATTGACAAATCTTAGTTTACATACGGACAGAGATTCGGATGATACAGCCCCATTACCATTTGCAGAAACCGAAGAGTATCAGAACATAAATAAGCATGTTGAAAATCAGGGAAAATTTAATGAACGTGTGAAAAGGGAATTTGAGGCATTACGGAAGCAAGTCAAACAAATTGAAGGCGAAATAGTAGGAAAGGATAGTAGAAGGAACTTAGAATCACAGATAGCAGAGGGGTATGAAGAAAGTAATTTATTTCATTTACGAGAAGCAACAAGAGAGCGCCAGGCGCGTGAACTTGACAATAATCGACATTCGGACTGGGACAGACGCGGTAGGTCTTTGTCGCCACGAGGCGAAAACTTTGACTATAAACACTTTTTGACTGTCCGGAAATTTAAGATCTTCCGTAATTCTAAGAATGACATACATCCATGTGCATGGTTAGATCAATTTATGTACGCACTTCCACCAAATTGGCCACTGAGTCACAAACTGGAATTTATGTGTGGATATTTAGAAAACGAACCGGCGACGCGGATGCGCGCACTCATTAGAGATTGTAATAATCTGAATGATTTTTATCATGCATTTCTATCGGCATATTGGTCCGAAAACACACAAGACAGAGTCAAACATAGTCTGATTATGCAGCGTAATTTCAAACAGTCTGAGTTCCGCACGCCGGCAGAGTACTTTGAAGACATGATTCGAAAGAATCAGTTCCTGTCCAACCCTTATAGCCCGACTGAATTAATTCGCATTTGTTTAACTAAGTTGCCACAATCCATAAGACAAATTGCTTTAGCTGGAAGATGTAAGGACGACATCGAGACTTTTAAGACTTTGTTGCAAGAACTTGAGTATGACAACGACGACGGGACCTCTTGTAACTTTTTCAGTAACAGTATTTACAATAGATTTCCAGAGAAAAGAGATAGTGATCGGAACGGGCGTTATGTGAGTAACTTTGAGAACGATAGACGTAACAGACACGACAATAGATACCAGCCCTATGACAATAACAGACGTTCTAACAGAAATTACACAGACAATAGCGGTAATTCGTACCGAAATGATCAATCATACGGGAACAGTAATCGGTATCATCAGGACAGAAATTATTCATACAGTAATAGAAATTCTTACTACAGAAATAATCAGGGTAGTAGATACAACAATAATTTCAGAAATGACAGTCGAAATTACACAAGAAGTAGTTATGCAGACAGACAGGAAAACAGAAATTTCAATAACAGACACAGCCAAGAATTTGCATCTAACAGACAGGAAGGACCTAATTGGCATCCTCCACGTGACAGAACTTCAGAGAGACAAGTGCAAATCGTAGAAATTGATCCGCGAAATGACGCGAATACTCAAAGACGTGACGCAAACAATCGACAATGACTTGTAGCTTCGGCTTCTGGCAGCAATATAGACGGTTCAGAAAGTAATGACACTACGACTTTACACTACGTACGCCTGGAAGACATGAGAGATATTTTATTAGACGAAAAGGAAAATAATGTAGACGCATTTTTACACCCTGTTATTGAAATATGTGTGGGTAAGAATAAGTTCACTGCAGTATTAGATTCTGGGAGCCCACTGAATGTCATTAGTGAATCAGTTTTTCGTATATGTGAAAGAACTATTGCCTGTCCTGTGTTACCTATTTCTAAAACTACAATTCGAGGTGCGATTTCTGGAAAAAGTGTGGAGGTCAGACAACAGACCAATTTAAATTTCATTTGTCAAGGATACGAATTTTCTGCTAATTTTATTATTGTTCCATTACTCAGTACACAAATTATTTTAGGTATGGAGTTTCTTAACGCACATAAGGCAATTTTGAACTTTAAAGAAGGAAGTGTAAATTTGACTGTTGCTGGAATGCCGAAATGTCTAAAATTCTTCGTGTGTTTAACAAGATCTGAGTCAGATACAAAATGTTTAAGGTTTCTTACTTCTGATGTTTTCGTTGAGCATTATGACGACAATGTGTTTATTCATGATAATGACAATAGATACAGAGACGCGATGGATGAGATAATTAATAGCGAAGAGTTAATTAAAGAGAAGGTTAAGAAAGCTGAAGTGCCAGATGACGTTGCAAGAGAAGAGCTGCACCACATTTTGACTTCACATGCTACAGTGTTTAGTCATCACACAGGAACTATACAAGGCCTACAATATTTATTTAAAGTGAAAGAACACACACCATTTCGCGGGAAAACGTACGCTATTCCTTTGGCTTACAGAGACAAGGTTAAGAATGAACTTCAGTACATGTTAGATCAGGGCATTATTGAGCCTGCAGTCAGTCCTTATACTAGCCCATTACACGTTGTTCTTAAAAAGGATGGATCAATTCGTCTGGTTCTGGATTCCAGGCAGATAAATAACATCATCATTCCTGAAACTGACCGCCCACAAAATTTAGATGAACTTCTTCAACATTTCCATGGAATCAAAGTTTTATCCACGATTGATATGCGCGCAAGTTTTTGGCAAATAGAACTCCACCCTGATTGTAGAAAATACACTGCTTTTTTAGCCTTTGGTAACTGTTACCAATTTCGGAAATTACCGTTTGGACTTACAGTATCTTCAGCAGCATTCATTCGTAGCTTAAATGAAATTTTACCTGTTTATCTTCGTGACAACATTACTTCTTATGTTGACGACATTCTTATTGCTAAACGTTCTTGGAGTGAGCACAACAAAATTTTGGACTCATTATTACGTATCTTTGCAAAAGTTGGCATGACAGTGAACTTGGAAAAATCTGAATTTGGTCGTTCACAGGTGAAATTTCTCGGCCACATTATTTCTACAGAAGGTATTCTCCCTGATCCAGAGAAATTAGATGCTATTCGTAATTATGCTGTTCCTACTACAAAACGTGATGTTCGTAGTTTCCTTGGTGTCTGTAATTTTCTTCGACGCTTTGTTAAATTGGACGATTTGGCCACACCTCGTTTATGTGAACTATCCGGAAAGAAATCTAATTGGTGTTGGGATGAGGAAGCTCAGTCAGAATTTGAACAGCTTCGTGATGCTTTAGTTGCTGCTCCACTTCTTTCACATCCGGATTTATCTAAAGAATTTTGTTTGGCGACGGACTCATCATACAAAGGCCTAGGTGCACATTTATTTCAAGAGATAGAAGAAAACGGCGTTGTAGTACAGAAGACTATTGCATTTGGAAGTCGTGTTCTTTCTAAATCAGAAAAGAATTATTCGATTACGGAACTTGAAGCTTTGGCGGTTGTTTGGGCTTTCACAAAATTTCGCACATTTTTGTTTGGCAGACATACTAAGGTTTACACCGATCATCGAGCTCAGGAATTTCTTATGTCGACAAAATTAACTCATGGCAGATTGTCACGATGGGCGCTGTACCTACAGGAATTTGACTTTAGTATTGTTTACATACAGGGTTCTTCAAATATTGTTGCCGATGCTTTATCACGTGCACCTATGGGTTTGAAACAAAGTGCTGAAGAGGACTGCAAGGAAGACAATTATTGTTTGATGTATATTCAAGGTGTTGCGTTTGAGAACTTTATTTCGTCTTCGCTCCAGGATATCGCTAAGGAGCAAAATAAGGATCCAATCTGGAAGGACATTAAGGAGAAGTGGAGGAGAAAGGAAAGCGTAGCGATTAGACAGCATTATCTAGTTCGCAATGACATTCTTTTTAAACGAAAATCGGTCGACAACTCCGTTTGGTTAGTTTGTATTCCTGATGAGTGGGTCAATAAATTGATTTGGTATACGCATCTCAGTTATGCACACTTTGGTCCCCGAAAATGCTTTCATAAATTACGAGAAAATTGTTACTTCAGTAATATGGAAAAACGTATTCGATCTGTTCTTGCCAAATGCAAATTATGTCAAATGGCTAAGCCTCCAACGATTTCTCACAGAGCACCGTTGTTTCCCGTCATTCCAGCGAAATTAAAGGAGATGGCTGCAGTCGATTTGTTTGGTCCAGTGGTTCGTTCTTCTAATGGTTTTGCGTACATTTTCGTAGCAGTGGAGTTGACGTCAAAATATGTGTGTTTTACACCTTTACGCAAAGCAACAGCTCGTTCAGTATCTAACGCTTTTATCAAACATTTTCTTAAAGAAGTCGGTCACGTTGATAAGGTTATATCAGATAATGGATCACAGTTTCGTTCTAAAATTTGGCTTCGTACTCTTCAGCGTCGTAAAATTAAACCAATCTTCATTTCACTTTTTCACCCTCAATCTAACGCTTCAGAGAGATGGATGAAGGAAATCAATAAATTGTGCCGTCTTTATTGTCATCAGAATCACAGAACTTGGGATCAGTATCTTCATATTTTTCAAAACATTCTGAATGAACTCCCTAATGATTCAACTTCTTTACCGCCTCTATTGATATTAAAAAATAAAGCACCGACAAATCGCATTTCTGAAATAGTTCCTTTTCCACCTTCACGGAAACTACGGCATTCTGAAGTTGTGAACATGGCTCTACGAAATATTGCATCCGCGGCTGCTAGAAGAAAGAAATCGGCGAAACGTCCTGGTCGTTTAAAAAATTTGTCAGTTGGTCAGAAGGTATTAATTAAGTCCCACCGTTTGTCTCATAAAGGAAAAGGCTTATGTCGCAAATTTTTTCTGCTTTATAACGGTCCATACAGAATTCGCAAAATTATACATGATAACACTGTTGAAGTAGAAACTCTTAAATCTCGACGCTCTAAAGGAATACACCATATATCTAACGTAAAAATTTTTGTGGAATGACATACTTTGGAGAACTAACAGCTACATGTAAACATGCGGAGAGTACAAGGATACCGCGCTGTGTTTTGGCGGCGGCACATACTCAAAGCAACAGTCAAGTCTGCGCGCCGCACAAGGCAGTCGTTGACCGCGAACAATTGCTTCCTACGTCACGCGCCTACAGCTGATCGAGCGCTCAGTGCGAATGCACTGACAGCGGTAAACAAATACACAGTCTAATTTCTCCGACTAAATTCAGTATAAAGCTATAGTGACTTGATGAATTTTGTTATTAACATTCAGTATTTTTCAGGATACGGTTGTATAAAATATTTAAGACCTTCAGGTAAATTCTGTGCGTGTCCGACGTTAAGACGACTTGCTATCGAGAAATTTTCAGGAAGAATGTAATTTCGAAGAAGAAACTAATAAACTAAAAAGGGTAATTATTAATTGAGTTCATTTTACAGGTAACATATTTCCACATAGGTACGTACTTTAGACGTAATTTGCTGCTCGCGATTACGTGATTCATACTTTGTGCTAATTTCATGTTCTATGGATTTACTTGTGAAGCGACGTGCTTGTATACATTTACTGATTTTGACAATTATTGATTAATGAACTGGGTTGACTTGTATATATTATGCATCGCTTGGCTACTATGCTTTTTCACTGATGTCATATTTTTTTTTTTAATTATGTGCCTGCTGTGCTTACTTATTTAAATTGTAATGGTAACCTGATTTATTGTGCTGATGTGTTTAGGTATGTAAGTTATACTTTGTGATTTATCTGCTTGCGCCTTCATGTTTACTTATTAAGATGACATATGAATATTTATTTGCTTATGCTGATATGATGCTAATGACCTGTTTATTATGTAAGATATATGTTTGCTGCTTTTTGTATGGATTGCATATTTACACATTTCTGTTTTGTTGTCATAACTACTCTTTAATTTGGCATATAGAAATGCTGATATACGGTGTACGAACATGGAGTTTGGGTCACACCATGGTATTAATTACAGATTGTTTGCTTGGCAGAGCCTCGTTGTAGGAATTGTGCTGCATCCACTTGTAGGCATTCTGTTCTCCACTGGTATATTTACTCGCTATTGCATGTTTTGCTTACGCTCAGTGCTTTATATTTTAAGATAAGAAAATTAACTGCTATAATTCGACGAACGACATTAGTACAAGAAAGTCATAGAAGTCACATGAGCTGAGGTTTTATGGAAGCTGTATAAATTTATGCTAATAGGAAGGAAGCTAACGACATGACATACCAGTACTAGGTTTAGACCATTAACAGTTATTACACTGCATTTTTCGTGAGCAATTGAAATAGGAAGTGACACTTGACACAAGAAATACTCCACATGTTTGCTTCTGTCTACTATGATTCTTGAAGTGGTGTACACACTGTGAAACATTATGATTATTCACACTCCGTTATCGTACTTAATTACTGAGAGTTATTCGAACTAAGTCTGTTAGAGGTCAGGTATGCATTTCTTTTATTTAATGATGGACAAGGAACCAAAATGTATCTTATAATTTATAATGAGTAGAAGATTGGGTCAGATGGATTACACAGAGGTTGTGTGTGGACACTGTGTCTTCGAATTGTATGGGATGCTGAATTGAGGTTTGCATTAGGATTTTATCTGTACTTGTTCGAGGAGACTGACTAGAGGAAAGAGTTGTTATGGAAGTGAAATGATATTGGTGCTGAGGTTTATATTTATCGACGTATTATTATAGGTATTGAGAGTATATGAAGTTGTTTGTGGACAAGAGGTAAGGTAAATGATGTTGATGATAAGAGTTATATGTATCGACGTATTGAAGAAGTATTAGTGACGTATTGAGATTATGTGATGCTGATGATTATCGAAGTTTTGGTGTATAAGAGGTAAAGTAAGTGAGGAGCACATTTTTTTTGGTTGGTCTTATGGAACAAGGAGGATGAAGAGAGCAGACTAGAACACTAAAATAGAAGGAAGATGGTCTATAACACACACTTTGTTAAATAACTAAGCAGTATATACTTTTTTTTGGAGAGAGGAAGTAATTGCATATCTTGGCTCACTGACAGTTGTTCAACAACAGTACATTTTGATCTGGCTTGGCAAACATTGGTCTTGACATGATGACTATGACGTTGACTTAACTATTATTGACTGTTATACATTGCTGCCAGTACTACTTGATACACATGATGAACATCAGATTTAGACAGAATTTCAGTTACACAATTAACACTATTCAATTACACAGTAGTATTTAATGTGGATGAGAGATGCGTGAGTGTGTTTTGTGTGTTTTCCTTTCCTAATCCTACCCACCTATCTCCTAAATATTATTTTATTTGTTTGTAGTGGCTTGCACTGACACCCATGAATATTATAGGTTTACTGGTATTTGTGTATTGTAATAGTTAATAGGATAATTATCTGATATCATTTGTGTGTTTGTTGTGATTTGTATGTTACTGTAAAAGCATCTGTATGTGCATTCAAACTATTGTTCATGCCTGAACTGTCTGATTAGTGAAGATAAATATTCTGAACTGTTACCTGCACTTTTCAACATGATGTGTGACATTTGGTCGTGTTTAATTTCTGCTGATGAACAGAGTGATCAGTGCTAATGAATTTGATGGAACTGCTTCTACTGAAAAGATGTCCCCTGTTGCTGTGTGCACCTGATCAACATTGCTGATGCCACTAATGGACTGTTTTTACTGAAATGGTGTCACTTGTTGGTGTTTGCACCTACTCAACATTGCTGGATGCAACTGATGAACTGTTTTTACTGAAATGAAGTCACTGGTTGCTGTCTGCACCTACTCAACATTGCTGGGTGCCTCTGATGGACTGCTTCTACTGAAATGGTGTCACTTGTTGCTGTCTGCACCTGCTCAACATTGCTGGGTGCAACTGATGGACTACTCCTACTGAAATGGTGTCACTTGTTGGTGTTTGCACCTACTCAACATTGCTGGATGCAACTGATGAACTGTTTCTACTGAAATGAAGTCACTTGTTGGTGTCTGCACCTACTCAACATTGCTGGGTGCAACTGATGAACTGTTTTTACTGAAATGAAGTCACTTGTTGCTGTCTGCACCTGCTCAACATTGCTGGGTGCAACTGATGGACTACTCCTACTGAAATGGTGTCACTTGTTGGTGTCTGCACCTGCACTCAACATTGCTGGGTGCAACTGATGAACTGTTTCTACTGAAATGAAGTCACTTGTTGGTGTCTGCACCTACTCAACATTGCTGGGTGCAACTGATGAACTGTTTTTACTGAAATGAAGTCACTTGTTGCTGTCTGCACCTACTCAACATTGCTGGGTGCCTCTGATGGACTGCTTCTACTGAAATGATGTCACTTGTTGGTGTCTGCACCTGCTCTCAACTTTACTGGGTGCCACTGATGAACTGCTTCTACTGAATTAATGTGACTTGTTGCTGTGTGTACCTCTTGAACTTTACTGGGGCCACTGATGGTCTGCTTCTACTGAGTTAATGTGACTTGTTGCCGGGTGTACCTGCTAAACTTTATTGGGTGCAACTGATGGACTGCTTCTACGGAAAACATGTAACCTGTTGGTGTCTTTTTTTGTATAAACTAATCATTGAAAACATTTTATGTGAACATTTGTATAAACTGATTTTTTTTGTATATTGTGTAAACTATTATGTAAAGCCAAATGCATGAAAAGAAGTTGTATTGCTTACTGTATTTCATATATTAGGTTAGTAAAAGGTCAGTGCAAAGCCAAAATTTTTAACTAATTATGTGATATTTAGGTATTAATATTATCTTTATTTTTGTCTGTATTTTTGTGGACGAATTTGGTGGTATTTTCACCACCAATGCTGGCAAAAATACCATCAAATTCTGGCCTGTGGAGGAGGGGCATATGAAAGGTGGCTACACTGTGCCACTGCGCCAGAGAGTGCGCCAAAGAGTACTATTAAGCCGCCTCCACAGTGCGTGTTTAGAGTTCGTGGCAGTCTGTGGTTGTCGAGAGTTCATAGCAGTCAGTGCTTGTGAAGAGATCGTAGAGGACAGTTTTGTCGAGAGCTCGTGGTGGTTGTGAAGTTGGAGCAAGATGTTGTAGTAAAGAGTATAGTTCCATGTCTTATGCAGTTATTTGATGGGAGAGATAGCAGATGTTATTGTAATGAGTGCATTTCGTCAATATATATGAAGGTAAAATTTATAATGTTCCTTTATTTTTTTGTGTATCTGAAATAATGTGTCACTACAGGTTCAGTCAACAAAGCATCTGGCTTGTGTTCTTGGATTAGAGTGTAATTGTGATTTTCTTGCGTAATTATAGTTTTTCTAAATTTTCTTTTGTCACGTCAGCATAGTTGGTATTTAAAAAGAAAATTCTTGTCTTGTTTGAGAAGAACCGTGCCAGATGTGGACGTTGAGTCACACTCCCACATACAGAACAGTTACTTTTGTGCTTATTGGTTTTGTTGGTTTTTTTTAGTTGCTGGGGACTTAATTAATTAACTGTGTTTACTGAAATTTTCTTACATTGTTCTCTGCAGTCAGATAGCGTAACAATTCTAGTCAGGGCCAACCGATTACGAGACTTACGTAATCGGACAGACAGTTACAAAAGTATTTTCAATCACATAAATTTAAATAAGCCCCCATGCACCGTCGCCGTCGCCGTCGCCGTCGCCTTCACCATCACCATCTCCGGCGCTCACTACTGTGCCCACGCCGGGACCTGCCACTTCCCGCCACCTCCCTATAGCTCCCATCCCTCATGTCACCACCTGCCGCTGTTAAACGCCCTAGTGGCAACACCACCTCCTCCGCTCCCAAAAAGGCCCCGCCCCATCCTCCTTCCCCCCCCCCCCAGGATGCCATGGATGCCTCTCTGCCTGGCCCTGCTCCTTCCGCTTCCTCCTCCTCCTCCTCCCCCCTCTTTATACAAATACCTCCTCTCCCATCCCAATCCTTCCCTTCTCGAGGCCCAGAACCTCTCCCTCCTCCTCCGCCAACACTTACCTGGTGCCCCCATCTCACTCCTCACTCCCAGACGGGAATCCCTCATCCACCCTATCCTCTGTTACGTCCATCCTGCCTGGATCTCCGCCCCCCTACCTTTTACAAATCCCTTCAGATCCTTGAACGCCATGCTCTCCGCCTCGCCTATCGCATCCGTCTCCCTTCCCCCACGCGGATCCTGTACGACCTCATTCCGTTCCCCCACCTCCTCCTTTTCCTTGAATGGATATGGATACCTCCCGAAAACTCGATCCTCCTCACCCGCTTGTCTCCCGCATCCTCTCCCACCCCCACCCGCTGCTGCGCCTGTATTCCCATGTCGCACCCGGTCTCCATCTCTCCACCCTCCTTCCCCTCTCCCAAGGTGGCTTCCGCCAGCTCCCTCTCCCTTATGATGCCCTCCTCCCCTCCATCTACCCCTCCTACCAACTTTGATCCTCCCTCCCTCTTCCTGTGTTTGCTCCTTTGGGCACCCTCCCTCCCTTCTCTCCCCCTTCCCTCCCTCCTCCATTTCTCCCCACTCCTCCCCTGGGCTTCCCTTCCCCTGTCCCTCTACTCCTCCTCCCATCTCCTCAGCCATTGGCATCTTTGTTCTCCCCTCTCCTCCCCCTCACACTTCTTCCCCTCTTGGCAGGTCCCCGGACTCGCACACGCTACGTGGACATTCACGCGCCGGAGATCATCGCCATCAGTGTCTCGTGTGTGCCGTCGTGTTTAGTATTCAGTGTTCACCGTCGCACTCCATCATTCACCTGTGCCATTGACATCTTCAGTGTTTGTGTATCGTGTCAACAGTTTGTAGTGTGGATTACCGTCGAGTGTGAATGGCTCCGTGTTTGTCTTTATGTGTCTACTGATTTATTACCCACCATTATGTAACTTAGGCAACGGCCTTGCCACAGTGGATACACCGGTTCCCGTGAGATTATCGAAGTTAAGCGCTGTCGGGCGTGGCCGGCACTTGGATGGGTGACCATCCTGCCGCCACGCGCTGTTGCCATTTTTCTGGGTGCACTCAGCCTCGTGATGCCAATTGAGGAGCTTCTCGATCGAATAGTAGCGGCTCCGCTCAAAGAAAACCATCATAATGACCAGGAGAGCGGTGTGCTGACCACATGCCCCTCCTATCCGCATCCTCACTGAGGATGACATGGCGGTCGGATGGTCCCGATGGGCCACTTGTGGCCTGAAGACGGAGTGCTTTTTTATTATGTAACTTATGTGTATTCTTTCTGTTGTTTCTTTTCTATGGCTGAAGAGCAGCGTAACGTGCTGCTGACAGCCTGCCTGTTTGTACGAGTTTAAAAATAACAATAAAGGAAAAAAAAGAAAGAGAGAGAGAATCAGATGCGCCAGCAGTCGCAGCATGTTGACGTTACCTGAAAAGGCGCTTTTAGTGAAGCTGTATTATCAGAATGGGGAATATGCTAGTTCAGTGTTACGATCCTATCGCCATAGGAAGGGGATTCGAACGGGTAAAGGTCCGTTGACAAATGCAGCTGTGGTGAGAATGACTTCAAAGTTCGAAGCCACGGGTTGTTTAGACAATAGACCCCGTAGTGGTCTATTCAGGAAGAAATGGAGACTGTAGCGGGTTCATCTGTGCATGGGGAAGTCAGCACTCGTGCAGTCGCACGACGCACCGGCATTCCATACACTACTGTTTGGTTGGCACTTACGCATACCCTCTGATGCTATCTGTACAAAATCCATCGGCATCATGAACTGTTACCTGGCGATTTAGTGAAGTGGAGGGCATTTGCGGTGTGGGGGTTTCAAAAGATGGTGGAAGATGACGAATGGTTGAGTAACGTGTTGCAGACCGATGAAGCTCATTTCACCCTCCGAGGGTCTGTCAACGCCCACAAATGCAGAATTTGGGCTACCATAAATCCTAGAACTGTCGTGGAAACTCCATTGCACGACGAGAAACTCACAGGATGGGCTGGATTTACCACATCTACCGTTATCAGGCCTTTTATCTTCGAGGAAATGCGTGATTCTGGTTTTCTAACTGCTACCGTGATGGCTGAGAGATAAGCTGATATGTTACAGAATCGCATCATCCCCAGCCTGGCTGATAGACACCTGCTGGAGCGTACGATGTTTATGCAGGATGGCGCTCCACCCCATATTGCTAGACGCGTGAAAGATCTTTTGCGCCCGTCGTTCGGTGATGATGGTGTGCTCAGCCGTCACATTCGTCATGCTTGGCCTCCCAGGCCCCACGCCTCAGTCCGTGCGATTTTTGGCTTTGGGGTTACCCGAAGTCGCAAGTGTATCGTGATTGACCGACATCTCTAGGGATGCTGAAAGACAACATCCGACGCCAATACCTCATCAAAACTCTGGACATGCTTTATAGTGCTGTTCACAACATTATTCCCCGATTACACCTATTGTCCCTCCCCCCCCCCCCCATGAACCATGGACCATGCCGTTCGTGGGGAGGCTTGCGTGCCTCAACGATACAGATAGCTGTACCGTAGGTGCAACCACAACGGAGGGGTATCTGTTGAGAGGCCAGACAAACGTGTGGTTCCTGAAGAGGGGCAGCAGCCTTTTCAGTAGTTGCAGGGGCAACAGTCTGGATGACTGAGTGATCTGGCCTTGTAACACTAACCCAAATGGCCTTGCTGTCTGGTACTGCGAACGGCTGAAAGCAAGGGGAAACTACGGCCGTAATTTTTCCCGAGGGTATGCAGCTTTACTGTATGATTAAATGATGATGGCGTCCTCTTGGGTAAAATATTCCGGAGGTAAAATGGTCCCCCATTCGGATCTCCGGGCAGGGACTACTCAGGAGGACGTCGTCATCAGGAGAAAGAAAACTGGTGTTCTACAGATCGAAGCGTGGAATGTCAGATCCCTTAATCGGGCAGGTAGGTTAGAAAATATAAAAAAGGAAATGGACAGGTTAAAGTTAGATATAGTGGGAATTAGTGAAGTTCAGTGGATTTTTGGTCAGGTGAATACAGGGTTATAAATACAAAATGAAATGGGGGTAATGCAGGAGTAGGTCTAATAATGAATAAAAAAATAGGAGTACGGGTAAGCTACTACAAACAGCATAGTGACAACACAATATTGTGGCCAAGATAGACACAAAGCCCACGCCTACTACAGTAGTACAAGTTTACATGCCAACTAGCTCTGCAGATGACGAAGAAGTTGATGAAATGTATGATGAGATAAAAGAAATTATTGAGGTAGTGAAGCGAGACGAAAATTTAATAGTCATGGGTGACTGGAATTCGAGAGTAGGAAAAGGGAGAGAAGGAAACATAGCAGGTGAATATGGGTTGGGGCTAAGAAATGAAAGAGGAAGCCGCGTGGTAGAATTTTGTGCAGAGTATAACTTAATCATAGCTAACACTTGGTTCAAGAATCATGAAAGAAGGTTGTATACTTGGAAGAAGCCTGGAGATACTGACAGGTTTCAGATAGATTATATAATGGTAAGACAGAGATTTAGGAACCAGGTTTTAAATTGTAAGACATTTCCAGGGGCAGATGTGGACTCTGACCACAATCTATTGGTTATGAACTGTAGATTAAAACTGAAGAAACTGCAAAAAGATGGGAATATAAGGAGATGGGACCTAGATAAACTGACTAAACCAGAGGTTGTACAGAGTTTCAGGGAGAACATAAGGGAACAATTGACAGGAATGGGGGAAAGAAATACAGTAGAAGAAGAATGGGTAGCTTTGAGGGATGAAATAGTGAAAGCAGCAGAGGATCAAATAGGTAAAAAGACGAGGGCTAGTAGAAAGCTTTGGGTAACAGAAGAAATATTGAATTTAATTCATGAAAAGGGAAAATATAAAAATGCAGTAAATGAAGCAGGCAAAAAGGAATACAAACGTCTCAAAAAAGATATCGTCAGGAAGTGCAAAATTGCTAAGCAGGGATGGCTAGAGGCCAAATGTAAGGATGTAGAGACTTATCTCACTAGGGGTAAGATAGATACTGCCTACAGGAAAATTAAAGAGACCTTTGAAGAAAGATGAACCACTTGCATGAATATCAAGAGCTTTGATGGAAACTCAGTTCTAAGCAAAGAAGGGAAAGCAGAAGGGTGGAAGGAGTATATAGAGAGTCTATACAAGGGCGATGTACTTGATTACAATATTATGGAAATGGAAGAGGATGTAGATGAAGATGAAATGGGAGATAAAATAGTGCATAAAGAGTTTGACGGAGCACTGAAAGTCCTGAGTCGAAACAAAGCCCCCGGAGTAGATAACATTCCATTAGAACTACTGACAGCCTTGGGAGAGCGAGTCCTGACAAAACTCTAACATCTGGTGAGCAAGATGTATAAGACAGGCGAAATTCCCTCAGACTTCAAGCAGAATATTGATGTGTTGGTAAATGTACCAACACCTTGTAGATAGAGGAGGCCGAAAAGGAAGCTATCTACAAGGTGTTGGTACATTTACCAACACATCATTGGCGACGAGGATGGGATCTACAAACAAGAACTAGTCATTTCTCTGCAACCGCAAAATACCCAAAAACCATAATCATGAACCTGACATTTAGGCATAATCACTCTGGAATAAGGTTACAAGAACCTGTAACGGTATGCTATTGCTCCTAGGAGAACAACTGCAACACTGCTGCACGCTATGCCCCAAGTTCGATAATAAATCCTCGATCCTCTTGCAGTTTTTTCTGTACTCTTATTCTGCCCCAACATTTTCTTATAGAGGCTTTTCTCTTGCTTTGTGTCACGTTTAATTACATCCAAAAGGCGCTGCACTTCTTGCTTTATCACCTTTGATTCAGGTTCCAACTGACTTGCATTTCGCAAGACTGATAATGCTGCTGTTGTATCTCCTTTTGCAGCTAGGATCTTTCCTTTTCTAAAAAGAGCTTTAACATTTTGAGGCTGGCAACGAAGAACATTATCTACTGACTTCAGGGCAGCATCGTATGCCTTTATCTTCATCTGAGCTGCAGCCAAGTTATTGAATACCTTCAACCTATCTTCTAGTAGTTCTTGCAACTGTTTTTCCGCATCCTCTGAAATATCTTTCTTCTCAATAGAGAATCCACCTTCAGCTTCATCCAGAAACTCTATGGCTCGCCTGTAACTCTGTATAGCAAATGAGTATTCTTGCCTGGAAAACCACCAGTTTCCTCGTTCGCGTTTTTTATCGCCTATTTCTCTGCGTTGGGCAATGGAAAGAGATTCTAGGTCTGGTTCATGATTATGGTTTTTGGGTATTTTGTGGTTGCAGAAAAATGACTAGTTCTTGTTTGTAGATCCCATCCTCGTCGCCAATGATGTGTTGGTAAATGTACCAACACCTTGTAGATAGCTTCCTTTTCGGCCTCCTCTATCTACAAGGTGTTGGTACATTTACCAACACATCATTTTTTTAGTGACCTGCCTTGTGGTGGCGCTCGGTCTGCGATCACACAGTGGCGACACGCGGGTCCGACATGTACTAAATGGACCGCGGCCGATTTAAGCTACCACCTAGCAAGTGTGGTGTCTGGCGGTGACACCACAAATATAATAATTCCAATCCCGAAGAAAGCAGGTGTTGACAGATGTGAAAATTACCGAACTATGAGTTTGATAAGTCACAGCTGCAAAATACTAACGCGTATTCTTTACAGACGAATGGAAAAACTGATAGAAACTGACCTCGGCGAAGATCAGTTTGGATTCCTAAGAAATATTGGAACACGTGAGGCAATACTGACCCTATGACTTATCTTAGAAAATAGATTAAGGAAAGGCAAACCTACGTTTCTAGCATTTGTAGACTTAGAGAAAGCTTTTGACAATGTTAACTGGAATACTCTCTTTCAAATTCTGAAGGTAGCAGGGGTAAAATACAGGGAGCGAAAGGCTATTTAGAATTTGTACAGAGACCAGATGGCAGTTTTGACAGTCGAGGAGCTTCAAAGGGAAGTAGTGGTTGGGAAGGGAGCGAGACAGGGTTGCAGCCTATGATCGATGTTCTTCAATCTGTATACTGAGTAAGCAGTAAAGGAAACAAAAGAAAATTTCGGAGTAGGAATTAAAATCCATGGAGAAGAAATAAAAACTTTGATGTTCGCCGATGGCACTGTAATTCTGTCAGAGACAGCAAAAGACTTGGAAGAGCAGTTGAACGGAATGGACAGTGTCTTGAAAGGAGGGTATAACATGAACATCAACAAAAGCAAAACGAGGATATGGAATGTAGTCGAATTAAGTCGGGTGATGCTGAGGGAATTAGATTCGGAAATGAGACACTTAAAGTAGTAAAGGAGTTTTGCTATTTGGGGAGCAAAATAACTGATGATGGTCGAAGTAGAGAGAATATAAAATGTAGACTGGCAATGGCAAGGAAAACATTTCTGAAGAAGAGAAATTTGTTAAGATCGAGTATTGATTTAAGCGTCAGGAAATCGTTTCTGAAAGTATTTGTGTGGAGTGTAGCCATGTATGGAAGCGAAACATGGACGATAAATAGTTTAGACAAGAAGAGAATAGAAGCTTTCGAAATGTTGTGCTACAGAAGAATGCTGAAGATTAGATGGGTAGATCACATATCTAATGAGGAGATATTGAATAGAATTGGGGAGAAGAGGAGTTTGTGGCACAACTTGACTAGAAGAAGGGATCGGTTGGTAGGACACGTTCTGAGACATCGAGGGATCACCAATTTAGTATTGGAGGGCAGCATGGAGAGTAAAAATCGTAGAGGGAGACCAAGAGATGAATACACTAAGCAGATCCAGAAGGATGTAGGCTGCAGTAGGTACTGGGAGATGAAGAAGCTTGCACGGGATAGAGTAGCATGGAGAGCTGCATCAAACCAGTCTCAGGACTGAAGACCACAACAACAACAACACACCTATTGTTGAGGGATGATGGTGGACATATTGAGCATTTCCTGTAAAGAAATTCAACTTTGCTTTGTCTTACTTTGTTATGCTAATTATTGCTATTCTGATCAGATGAAGCGCCATCAAAAAATGTGTATGAAATCCTATGGGACTTAAGTGCTAAGGTCATCAGTCCCTAAGCTTACACACTACTTAACCCATAATTATCCTAAGGACAAACACACACACCCATGCCAGAGGGAGGACTCGAAGCCCTGCCGGGACCAGCCGCACAGTCCATGACTGCAGCGCCGTAGACCGCTTGGCTAACCCCGTGTGGCAAAAATGTGTGTGAAATCTGATGGGACTTAACTGATAATGTCATCAGTCCCTAAGCTTACACACTACTTAACCTGAAGCGCCATCTGTCGGACATTTTTTGAACTTTTGTATTTTTTTTCTAATAAAACCCCATGTCGTTCCAAGCATGTGTGTCAATTTGTACCTCTCTATCTACATTATTCCGTGATTTATTCAGTTTTAAAATTTATACTGACTTTTTGATCACCCGGTATGTGGGTCCGCTAAAGCGCTCAGCCATATACCACACCTTGACATCCATATACATGTCTATGATCCGGTAAATGGAGGGTCCAGTTATATTAAGCTCCCTAAAGATATAGCTAACAAGAAGGCATGCATTAAAGTCGAAAATCAGTATGATAATGCTTGTTTTGCAGGGTCAATCCTGGCTTGTGAGAGAAAGTACAATCTAAGGGATCATCCACAGCGTCCGAACAGTTAAAAAGTCTGTGATATTAAGGCATCTTATATCTTTGATGGTATAGCGTTTCGCATAAAGATCCAGGTCATACGTAAGTTTGAGGTGCAGAATACAGGAATATGAATTCATGTTTATGGCCTGGAGAAGAATAACGAAAAGTCAGATGAGCAAGACAAGCACACCGTCGTCAGCCCCCTCCATTTCTCAAGATTTGCAGGTGAACGAGAGCTGCATGTAAACACGCTGCTCTTCTCTGAAGGTGAGTATTATCACTATGTTTGGATCAAACCGCTAAATACACTTGAACATAAACAACATTTTTGTTTAAGGTGCCTGACTTATTTTTCATCAGAAGAGTTATTAGCTATACATCTATTAGATTGTGCTTCCAAGGACCTGGTACATGTTATTATGTATTAGCACTTGGCTAATTTCGGTATGAAGAATGATCAGGTCAGTGTCCTGCCTGAAAGTGTTGAGAAGTACTTTTCTTTCTCAAAACAAAATGCTCATCACCAGCAGCGATGTCCTTTTGTAGTGTACGCTAACTTTGATTGCCTGCTGGCTCCTATTTCTCGTTGTGAAGGGAACCCCTTAGGCTCACATACAACCTTCACACAAAAACTCGTACCTTATGTGGCAGCATTCCAAGTTGTATGTGGATCTGACTCCAAACTTAACCACTAGGAGTCTTATGTCGGGGACTATCCTGTGGTATGGCTTCTCACTGAGCTTGAAAAACTTTCTTGGGAAGTTGATAAGCTCTACAGCACCAACATTCCCATGACCATATCAAAGGAAGATGATGAATTGTATGAAAACGTAGTTAATTGTCATATTTGTGGGCTACCGTTAGATAGAAAAGCGGAAACTCCCCTTGGACATCATTGCCATCTTACAGGAACGTTCTGTGGTGCAGCTCATAACGCATGCAATTTGTAGTATAAGTTACCACGCCACATACCTGCCTTTTTTCATAATCTGAGTGGGTTTGACGCTTATTTTCTCGTTGAGCACTTGGCTAATTTCGGCATGAAAAATGATAAGGTCGGTGTCCTGCCTGAAAATGTTGAGAAGTACATTTCTTTCTCAAAACAAATGGCTCCAAAAATTGCGCTTTATGCAGATGTCACGCCAGAAACTCATTGAAACTTTACCTCAGAATGATATGCATATCACTCGATCTGCATTTCCTGATGAGGAAAAGTTCCAACTTGGGAGTTTTCCCATACGAGTATGTTGATAGTATGGCAAAACTCAATGAAACCAGGCTTCCCGACATATCTGCATTTACCAGTACTCTCACAGGTGATGCCGTAACTACAGCAGATTATGAGCATGCCATGACTGTCTGGTGAGAATTCAACATCCCCAGTTTGGGAGAATATGGAAGACTATACATGGACACAGACATGCGTTTGCTTGAAGATGTTTTTGAAAAGTTCCAGAGTGTATGTATGGCCACGTACTCTCTGGACCCCGACTTTTATTAAATGGCTCCTAGGTTGTCCTGAGACGCTGTGCTCAAAAAAATGGGGCGCAGCATCGAACTCTTGACTGATGCCGCAATGCTCCTGTTTTTTGAGTGCAGGATACGTGGGAGACTTTGTGAATGTGTTCACAGGCATGCCAAGGCAAATAACCCGCGGATGGGTGTCGGGTTTAAGGCATCCCTTGATTCGAGTTACATAATGTACTTAGATGTGAATAACTTATACGGGCATGCCATGATGCAACCACTGGAAGTTGGTGGTTTTCGATGGGTGCCCGAAAATGAATTGAAGGGATTAGGTGGAAAAATAATGGGTATTGTGGCCGATTGTGATGTAGGGTATGTGCTTAAGGCTGACATCATATATCCTAATAATTTGCATGGAGAGACAAGCGACTTGCCGTTACGTCCAGAGCAACAAATTCTGCGAGGAAGCACCATCCCTAAACTGTTGGAGATAAGCAGAGGTATATTATTCATTATCGTAATCTCCAGCAGCGCCTCAGCTTCAGGCTGAACCTTGTTAGAATCACCTCGCCTATCTCCTTCAGGCAATCCCCCTGGTTGAAGGAGAATATTGAACTAAATACCGAAAAGAGGGCGGTCGTGGGTAACGATTTTGAAAAAGATTTTTGTAAATTAACGAACAATTCCATTTTCGTGAAAACTATTCAGAATGTAAGAAATGAACGCAATATTTTGATTAGAACTGCGTGGGAAGGGCGTTATGGCGTGAGAAAGTGTTTCGCTAGGCCAAATTTTAAGCGTGCCACCATCTTCAGTGAAAACTTTGTTGCTGTGGAGATGTCGAAGATTGCAGTAGAGTTTATGCAGTATATTTATTTGAGGATGTGCATACTGGATATCTCCAAATTCTACATGTTCTGCTTCCACTACAAGTTTGCGAAACCTCATTTCGTAGAACCAAAGTTGCTTTATATGGATACAGACAGCTTTATCTACTGGATCAAGAACTGCGATCCATATGAAGTAATTAGGTGCTATGGTAAAGAGCTCGACACGTCTTTTTATGAGGTCGATAATCCTTATGGTATTGTTCCTAAGAACAAGAAGGTTATCGGTCTCATGAAAGACGAGGCGAATGGTTTATCGATAGTAGAGTTTGTGGGATTGAGGTCCAAAATGTATGCATATCGTACAATAGACGGGAGCACCCAGAGGCGGGCAAAGGGTGTTAGATGTGCGGCATCTCGCGCTCTCATGGTTGAAGACTATTTTCAGTGCCTGTATGGTCGCAGCGTTCAAGGCGCTCCTCCACACATCGTTCAGCAAACTAGCATTCGATCACGACGTCACGATGTGTACACTGTACTGCTATTTAAGATCAGATTGTCTCCTCATGATGATAAAAGAGTCATTTGTGAGGATGGTGTGGAAACCCTTCCATACGCTATTTACTTGAAGTGGGGGTGGGGGACTCTGATTGAGAGATGGAGAGAGAATGAGTATGTGAGTGGGGAGAGGGGGTTTATGTATCAAATAGTATGGCTCTTTTATAATAGTGTAATTATTGGTTGGGTGTGTGTGGGGGGGGGGGGGGGGTGACTGTAAACATATGTATGAATGTGTGTGTGTATGTGTGTGTGTGTGTATGTGTGTGAGTGTAAAATATGTATGAATGTGTAAATATATATATATATATATGTGTGTGTGTGTGTGTGTGTGTGTGTGTGTGTGTGTGTGTGTGTATGTATGTATATGTATAAGCAAAAGCAACATGTGCTGAAAAAAAAAATTCAAAAATTATTTCCTTATATGTATAAGCACTGTGCGCTGGAAACTAAAAAAAAATTATTGCGACTTTATTTATACATAAGCATAACGTGTTGGAAAAAAATAATATTGTTATCTCTCTTTTGTTAGCCATGTGTGTGTGTGTGTGTGTGTGTGTGTGTGTGTGTGTAAAAAGAGTAGTGTTTAAGCTTCACCTACCGCTAGCAATCCAGTCAAAGTAGTTTTATTTCCATCCAAATAATTTTTTTCTTTAGTACAGTTGTTTGGGTTGAACGCCTTAGAGCCACTCAATTAATTGTTATTATTAAAGTATTTCAGCTGTCTGTGGTGGAAAATGTCTACAGCCACCCAGTTCAATAAATATTTAGAGCTGCTCAGTTAAGTTGGAACCATGCAATTAAATGTTTTTGTTATTAAAATATTTGAATGATAAATGTATATTTCAAACATATATATATATATATATATATATATATATATATATATATATATATATATATAAACTTGTCTCATTAAGTTGGAGCCACTCAATTAATTAATTATTTCATGGAAGTCCGCCCCGGTAGCTGAGTGGTCAGCGTGACAGACTGTCAATCCTAAGGGCCCGGGTTCGATTCCCAGCTGGGTCGGAGAATTTCTCTGTTCAGGGACTGGGTGTTGTGTTGTCCTAATCATCATCATTTCATCCCCATCGACGCGCAGGTCGCCGAAGTGACGTCAAATCGAAAGACCTGCACCAGGCGAACGGTCTACCCGACGGGAGGCCCTAGCCACACGACATTTCCATTTCCATTTCATGGAAAACGTCTACTTCAAAAGAAAAAAAATTAGTGCCATCTAGTTAAGTAGAAGAACGTTAATTCACAGAGCAGCTCCGTTCAATATAGTCTGTTTGGATGGAATTTCATTAGTAATAGTATTTAGCGTGTAAGTTAGTCAGTACCTCTGCTTTAGTTTTAAGTATGGCTCTATAACCGACATTTCCTTCGAGCAATCTCCAACATGTGTTGGTTTCTAGTAATAATAATAATAAGTTGAGAGCATCACTGCATTGAACTGAACTGTATCTCAAGAACTATAAATTTACTGCACATCACGAACTAAATTGAAATCTCGAGAACTGAATTGAAATGAATAAAGGAAAAAAAATTCGTCACCCTAAATCACTGTTGTTCTTTAAAAAAAACCCTAATCATTGTGTTTTTGCCAAAATATATCTGTGAACATTCTGCAGTTACATCTGCTTTGCACGCGCACGCGTCTGCAAGACATAGTGCCTTTAACACACACATTTTCAGAGAATTCACTACAGGCGATTGGCGAGGAATGAGAAAGCGCACCTATTAATAGCACAGGTAGCGCTACCCCCCAGGTGACAGTGCACAAAGTTTGTGGTAAGTGGGTCAGACAGTTACAGTGGAATGCAGGTATAAATGGAGGTAGGTGTAGTATTACGATTAAACTTACATGCTAAGGACGTAGGTCTCAAAAACAAAAAGTATGCACGGATTGTTAGGGAAGAAAAATTATTTATTTCTCGTCCAACTTAAAAGTAATTTTACACTTTCATAAGCAGATACAATAGCACTTTTTTTATACATGTTCTTATGTCGATGGATAGAAGGAAAGCTGTAGAATTCCAGGGCTTGAATAGAAGCAAATTTGAAGATTCGACACATCCATGAGATCTTCTCGTTCCCCTTCACGTAGACGATGGTGTCCATGCGATCGAATAATTTAAGCACAGTCACCATACCTTTATAGGGGATGCCGGGATTGTCCCAGTGAATTCCATGATAGAAATGTGTCAACCACTTTGCACTCTTCTGTGTCTTAGCACACCTCACTTACTTGAAAGATCTTGGTGATGCAATGTTTGCTGAGAATGTCTCTATTATTCCAGAATCCAGTGTGTATGCTACAAACACAACATCTTTAAATACGAACTGTCTACGCTCATCGTCATAGAAACCCTGAGCTTCCACAATGATGTTCACACCATGACACATCGTCGTAAAATGCTCTAGGTATGGTGCAGCACCTATTCATTTATACAGCTTGCTGCACACCACCGGTGAGTGGGCAGTAGTTGATCACACGGTCATGTAGAACTAGAGAAAATGCAGCAGTGTGTTCTGGGAAATTTATCGATGATTCAAATTCAGTTTGCACATCTATAGGTCCAGACCTAATTATCTCATTCTGTTTCGATCAGTGAAAGCTCTTTGAACTTACAGAGACTGAGTAGACACACTCCTCCCTCTCCTTTGGCAATTTCATAGTAAGAAGCGCAAAACCCTGCATATATGTCATACGCTAGACTGTATACGTTTTGATTCCACTGCAGATGTAGATTGTCATATGGATAGAATTCTGAATTGACGTAGACTTTTGCATTAGTTAACCTGCAGTTGTCGAACACGGTGGAATCATTTGCTATATTACCTCTTCTATCAGTCTGAAACGCAAGTATGATGAATCTAGGTGTCTCTAGATGGCTGGAGGTTTTAATAGTCCATGTTTGTCTGCTTGCAGTCGGTAACACAGGGTACTCGTAAATCTTCCATGAGCGAAATGTCAGTGACAGAAATGTACCTGAATTCAGGACTTTTAAAAACTTCATACGCTCGTTATCTGATACACTGATGTAAGGCATTTTCCATATTATCTTGCTGATCGTGATCATATTCTTCTCTTGAGCTCCTTCAACGTATGAGTTGTTGTCCGTCGCACTCCACACCAGAATGAGTTCCTGTTTAGCGTTCATAATACTCTGTCTCATGTCCTCAAAGTACCCCATAAGCATTTTTAGAGGTATGCAGGCTGTAAATTGCTTGTACTCTGCAACTGTTATATCCTCTGGATCATCTATGAACCATCCTGCATTTTCTGAACTATGCAAATCCACTGGTGATGCCGAGATGTATGTTTTAATGGTTGATGTTATGCCGACATTGCATGTACAGTCGATCTCAGACACACTGAGTTCATAGCGTATGTCTTGGAACAGGAATGCTAAAGTGCTATGTGTCAGCTTCGATCCCACTGTATCGCTTTCGGCGGTTTTCTTGAATGACCCCTCTAGATACATGAAACTCTTGCATGGAAGTGTGAGTGCGTCTAGGTGCTGGATGACAATTCTGATTTCATCGTTCTTGTTAAACATGGTTGAAGCGTAAGGTTTATGAGATAAGTATTCTGGATGTATAATTCCCTCACCATACCCTACTGGACTGGTTATATTGAGTGAGGACGTCATTGTGCGGCTTCAGTCCAAATGATTTAAGAAACTCTTAGTTTGCACGCGTTATCACTTTGCTGTTCGGTAGGGAAGTGGCATGGTGTGGATTGTGTGCACTTGTTTTATACCGTATGCCCATCCTGCCTTAGATGTAATTGTAAAATGATTTCCTCGCCACGAAAGTCAACAAGTTGATTATTCTAGTCAACAATACGCAGCTCCAAATAGTCCAGTGCCTGAGCTGTCACTGGAAGGTATATTTGCATTAGCAGGTGTCTCAACAATCTTATACCCTGTTTCAACTGCGGGGAGCAATCCGTAAGTAGTGTGAATCAGACTATTGTTGAGATAGAAGTTCATTGCAATGTTACACTCGACACAGATTGTGCTGATGGGGAGTATGTCCACTGTCTGATCTGACTTGTAAAATTTACTTGGATCCTTCTTCAAAATTTGTCCTTTTATGAAACCTAGCAGGCACCCTATTGAACCTTTCTGGTTAAAGTCAATCATTGTATTTATAGTCCTTATTTCAGATTTAAGTGTATGGATGTTTGCACGTAGTTCAATACCTTTTCCAGACTATTTTAAGACTTCATTTAAATCGTCACTATCGTATGCAGCCGGTTCTATTTCCACAATATCTTTTTCACCATTAATATCCAGATGCAGTTTATTATTAGCCTCAGTGATATTTTGGATGCTGTTGTATGTCTCCAGTCCAATCAATGCAGTACTCCATTCACCAACGCTCAAATCAATCGCTGGGAAGTAATTTGCAAGCAATACAGAGATGCTCGTTCTTTTAATGACAAAGTGTACAACATTGCATCTGAACCTCAACTGGTGAATGAATGTTAAAACCTCTTCCTTATATAGCATGCTTCTTCTTCTTCTTTGTGAACGTCAAGAGAAACATGATGCATAGATGTCTACAGAGGTGTGTATTAAAGTCCTGATAGCGTCGATAATTGTAGAGCACACGTCTGCTGTGAGTGAAGTATCGTTGTAATTCTTCTGGTGGTTGCAGGTCACCAAATGAGTCGAAACAATAGACAGCATCTGCATTTTTCATAACATATGACACCCAGTGGGTGCTGGTTCCTCCAGCAACATCTAAATTCACAATGCAGCATTCACTTGTTTTCCACGTAGTCTTCCGTAATGTATCCTGCATAAACACACCACGGAATCTTGGTATCTTGAATTTGTCTCTAACAAACTTAAGGAGATCTGTATTTGTGAGTGGTCGATCTGGTAGGACCGCTAATGGGCTTTTTTTATTTACGAATAGACCAAGCCCTTTCCTGTACGGTTTCAAGTATAGTCCTCTTCCAATGGCAGCGGCTTCCATCGTGCGGTTATGTCTTCTTGCCTCTTCTAACTGTGCTTGGGAGTTTTGTGCGTTCTTGAGCGTTCAAGCAATAGCTGCGACAACATCACCGAGGGAACCTACCGCCGAGAGCGCGAAGAGGGCCAGGATGAGAAATGGAATAAAACCACCAGATGTCTTGGGTATTAGTAGAACTCGAGTTGCTTTAACCGATCCTCTTCTTCTTCCAACATCTTTCTGCTTCAGTGTGTTTTTAGCTGCATACATCGCTGTCAGGATACACACATCCATGCCCGAGGCAGGATTCGAACCTGCGACCGTAGCGGTCTCGCGGTTCCAGACTGCAGCGCCTAGAACCGCACGGCCACTTCGGCCGGCCTATAGTTCTATCCCTTAACCGACTGAGCTGTATTGACTACACATAGAAAACACCTATATATTTTACCCTTACTTTACTTTACACGTGGCTAAGGCCTTATCGACCATACACCTGCTCTACGAGCCTCTTCCAATTATTTCTATCCAGGGAAATTGTTGTCTAATCAGAGTTGATGCCCATCCTAGCTGCATCTTCCCAGATATTCTCCATCCACCTAATTCGAGGTCTTCCTCTTCTTCTCTTTCCTTCTAATTTCTTAGTGGATGCTATTTTGGGTAGTCTGTTCTCCGGCATCCTTGCTACATGACCAGCCCAGTTCAGTCTTCTCTTCTTTAACATTTCCACAATGGTACTATGTTTGTACAGCTCCCGTCGTTCTTCATTTTTCCTTATCCTCCACTCCATGACATTTTCATCGAAGATTGGTCCAAATATTTTTCTTAGTATTTTTCTTTCAAATATCAACAGTTTTTCTTCATATTTTTTCCTGAATGTAATAGCTTCACATCCATATAATGCTACTGGTACAATAGTTGACTGATAAAAACGGATTTTGAATTCAGTACTAAGTGATCTCATCCTTAAAATTTCGATACAGCTGTAAAAAGTTCTATTAGCTGCTGCTAGACGGGCGTCTATTTCTATTTCTGCTCTATTGTCTCTGCTAAAAAGACTCCCTAAGTACTTGAAGTGGTCAACTGCCTTGAAAGTGAGACCATTTACGGTCAGTGGTGTATTCTTTTGGAGTTTTTTACTTATGACTAGATATTCTGTCTTTTCTTCATTCACATGAAGTCCAGCTTTCTCAGCTATTTTGTAATAATTTTGCATCATCCTGATTAATTCAGCTTTTGAAGTGCTTATTAAGGCTACATCATCTGCATAAGCAAGTCTAATAATGTTCTGTCCCTGCAGTTGGATCCCTTGTGGATTAGTTTTGGTGAATTCTCTATCAATCTTCTCTAAGATAATATTAAATAGAATAGGTGAGATGGCATCCCCTTGTCTCAGTCCAGTGTACACCTTAAAATTTTCAGTCTCTCCTGCAGGTGTCTTAACTTTGCATATGGTTTCTTCCAAACACATTTTAACTAATTTGATTAATTTTAATGGTATTTCAAATTCTTTCATGGTGTTTAAGAGTGTCTGTCGGTGTATGCTATCATAGGCCTTCTTGAAGTCTATAAATATGGATATCTACATTAAATTCCCATGCCTTCTCATTTATTTGTCTCAATGTGAATAAGTGATCCAAAGTGGATCTGTTAGTGCGGAAACCACATTGGTAGTCCCCAATCAGTTCTTCGGTTATGGGAATCAGTCTGTGTAGTATACACATCGACAAAATTTTATACGTGACATCGAGTAGGGCAATTCCTCTGTAGTTATCACAGACAAGGGGATCATTCTTCTTAAAGATGGGGCACATAATTGCAGTTTTCCAATCGGCCGGTATGTTTTCTGTCTCCCAAATTGTTTCAATTAAGGAATGTAGTTCTATTTCCAATTGTGGTCCTCCACTTTTTAAAAGCTCAGCATATACCTGGTCTTCCCCACAGGCCTTGTTGTTCTTTAATTTCTTTATTGTTTGTCTTATTTCATTTACTGATGGTGTGGTGACTTGTATATCAACTGTATCTGGTTCTTCAAATGTAAAATAATATTGTGGATCATTGCAGTTGAGCAGCTGTGTAAAGTATGTCTTCCATGTTTCTTGTATGTCATTCTTGTTTGTAAGTATTTTCCCATTATGGTCCTTTATAAACTGTTCCCTTTTAGTGAATTTTCCCAAGGACTTTTTTATATTCTGGTACATCTGCCTTGCTCTGTGATGCTTGAAATCATCCTCCGCTTCTCTTACCATGTTGTTGTAGTGTTTTCTCTTCTCTTGTCTTAGAGTTCGTTGTGTTTCCTTGCGGATTTTATAGTATCTCTCCTTTAGTGTAATATTGTCCATGTCTTGTAACCATGCCTTCCTCGCATTTTGCCTCTCCAGTACTCTTTCTTGGCACTTTATATTAAACCAGATTTTGTTAGTTCGTTTTCTTTTACCTATAGTTTTGGAAGCTACATCTTGAATACTGTTTCTGAGGTGTCTCCATCTACTTTCCACGTCTTGCTGGTCACTATGTGTCAGTCTAGATTCCGATAGGTTAATTTCCATTTCTTTCCTAAAGTTTTCTTTTATTTTTTCTTCTGCCAGATTTTCTACATCGTACCTTTTAATTTCAACCCTATTTGTACTTTGTTTCTTTTTTAGCTTTATTTTCATTTGAGCTATGATTAACATATGATCTGTCTCACAATCTGCTCCCCTAAAAGTTCTAACGTCTTTGATACTGTTTTGAAATCGTCTTTGGATGGCGACATGGTCAATCTGGTTCACTACTTTTCCATCTGGTGATATCCATGTCCCTAAATGAATGCGTTTGTGTTGGAATTTTGTGCTGCTTAATGTGAGACCATTTGCCATTGCAAAGTTTATGAGTCGCACACCATTCTCTGAACTTTCTTCATGTAAGCTGTAATTCCCAATGGTTGGTTTGTAGATTTCTTCTTTTCCTACTTTGGCATTAAAGTCTCCTAACACTATTGTTACGTTATGTCTACTTATTGAATTATATGTCTGTTCCAGTTGACTATAAAATTCTTCTTTCACGTCATCTTCCTCATCTTCTGTGGGTGCATGAACATTTATAAATGTAATATCAAACCACTGAGCCTGAACTGTAATGTGTGATATTCGGTTATTAATTGATTTGAATTCCTTTATTGTGTCAATTGCTGTTTTATGAATGTAAAAGCCCGTTCCAAATTCATGGCGCTGACCGCAGTCTCCATACATTATTGTCCCGTCTCCTATTTTCATTGATCCCGTTCCCTGCATCTTATTTCTTGGAGCGCTACCAGTTGTACCTTGTATTTTCCTAGTTCGTTTATTAGTATAGACTTCTGACATTCCACGAGCCAAAAGAGAAATCCTTGTAACTTTGCCAATTTCTGTTCCAGTAAATTCTGTCCTGTTTCCGAGGCATACCTTGAGTGTCCTGACCAGCCATTGTTTTACATGAGTGGGTTGGTAGCCCTCTGCACAACCCCCAACCTGGAGGACCAGGAGTCTTGATTTTGGGGTACTCTACCCCTAGGGATTTGCCTTCACCATGGCTTAACGAGTCTTCCCTACCCGTGCTAGTTTTGGTCCACCCCGGGTATTTTATTTCCCCGGTACCCCCCATATCTGGAGAGCATTCCCCAATCCGCCACCCGGGGAGGCGCCCGATGGGGGACTAGCAACCCCACACGGGATATATTTTACCCATGAAGAGTAAATTGATCAATGATCATCTCAATAACTCGTATAGCATTGAAAAAAATTCATAATTGTAATACTTTGATTATAATGAGAGAGGTATGAAATAAAACACAAACACGGTTTGAGATTATATACAGGGTGAGTCGCGTAAGACGTAACACCCCCATTATTCCGGGGGCAATTGCACGCATCGCCGGCCGAAGTGGCCGTGCGGTTAAAGGCGCTGCAGTCTGGAACCGCAAGACCGCTACGGTCGCAGGTTCGAATCCTGCCTCGGGCATGGATGTTTGTGATGTCCTTAGGTTAGTTAGGTTTAACTAGTTCTAAGTTCTAGGGGACTAATGACCTCAGCAGTTGAGTCCCATAGTGCTCAGAGCCATTTGCACGCATCGGCAAGCGGTGTTCGGCGAATCATAGCCGACTATGTGGCACATACTTTGGTACATGCACAATAATCACATCGTTTATATTGACCGAGATAATGAGGCAAGTACATGTTTTTTAAATGGGACGCTATACTTTTTTTACGATCGTTCGAACGCTCTGGAAAAGACGCGTATAGTGATGTAACGCATGTTACTATTGTGATTCAAACCTCGCTTAAAAGACACTGGGAAATATTGTACGATTGAAGGTGGAGGTGGTTGGAAGCGGCTGCAGACTGTAAACACGCCTCCAGCGAACCACGGGCCGAGTTGCCGTGCTCTATGCAGCATGCACGGCCTGCGCTACGTAAGTAAATCCTCATCCGCCCTCTTTTAAGGGTTCCAATGGCTCTGAGCACTATGGGACCTAACTTCTGAGGTCATCAGTCTCATAGAACTTAGAACTACTTAAACCTATCTAAGGAAATCACACACATCCATGCCCGAGGCAGGAATCGAACCTGCGACCGTAGCAGTCCCGCAGTTCCGGGCAGCAGCGCCTAGAACCGGACGGCCACCGCGGCCGGCGCCCGCCCTCTTTTAAGCAAAATTTGAATCACAATAGCAACATGCGTTACATCACTATACGCGTCTTTTCCAGAGCGTTCGAATGATGGTAAAAAAAGTATAGCATCCCATTTAAAAAACATGTGCTTGCCTCATTATCTCGGACAATATAAACGTTGTGATTATTGTGCATGTACCAACGTATATGCCCCATAATCCGCTATGATTCGCCGAAAACCGCATGCCGATACGTGCAATCGCCCCTGGAATAAAGGGGGTGTCACATCTTACGCGACTCACCCTGTATATATCAATTATTTATCTAAATATCATACATGGGGTGTAGTATTTCACGAACACCATTACAATCTGTATATATCTTCTTCTTCGCACCAGTACAGTATTTCCCAAATAAAGCTTTTTGACATGCAATAAATTCAGCGCGTATCTCCCTCAAGCCAATAGGAGCCTCACAGTACTCAGATGGAAATGGAAATATCGTGTGGCTAGGGCCTCCCGTCGGGTAGACCGTTCGCCTGGTGCAGGTCTTTCGATTTGACGCCACTTCGGCGACCTGCGCGTCGATGGGGATGAAATGATGATGATTAGGACAACACAACACCCAGTCCCTGAGCGGAGAAAATCTCCGACCCAGCCGGGAATCGAACCCGGGCCGTTAGGATTGACAGTCTGTCACGCTGACCACTCAGCTACCGGGGCGGACAGTACTCAGATTTTTCACACACACATTTAATCTGTTTCTCTTTAGGTTCAGCGTTCATGTACGAACAAAGGTGCTACTTAAGATCATCAACACGTACACTATGCACACTTAGGAAGTTTACAAAATCATTGTTGCAGAGTCTATGCTAGGCAACCCACAGTTCAGTCTGTCCAATGCAAGACGCGTCCAGATCTATAACTTCAAAAGTGAGGTTTGTCTTAGATAAACGCAGTTGTCACCCAATTTCACACATAATGCTCAGTCATCATACACTGTTGTAATAGAAAGTGTCACACCAATAAGGCGAATGTCTGGGGGAGAGCCGGCCGGAGTTGCCGAGCGGTTCTAGGCGCTACAGTCTGGAACCGCGAGACTGCTACGGTCGCAGGTTCTGTGTGTGATGTCCTTAGGTTAGTTAGGTTTAAGTAGTTCTAAGTTCTAGGGGACTGATAACCACAGAAGTTAAGTCTCATAATGCACAGAGCCATTTGAACCATTTTTGTCTGGGGGAGAACGAGTTGGGTAATACTGTGTAGTCATTTGCTGATTGATATGGCACTCTGCACAGCATATTTCATTCCAGTCGAACGCGGAAATTGGTAATTTAACACACTTGGATCATTTTCAATCTCCATTCTCACATGTAACCCCCAGACATGATGCGCTTCTATAGCAATGTTCACATGCTTCGATCCACTGGGAGTTAAATTGTATGTGGAGGTGAAAAGTGTAAGTGCACTCGATGCCTTCTTATCCACTGTATCTTCCCTCTGTGGTTGCGCTGTCACAGGGGTGTTCTGCTGGGATGGGTCTGCTGCCCTCCATCTTGTTGTTTAACACCGCCAGTTGGAGCATTCGATGTGTCAGGGGCAGATCGCATGTCCTCATAATACAAATCGATGAGTGGGACAGACAACAGCAACTCGCTGTTCTGCTCCATCAAGTGGGCTATGTGCACTACCGGAGCCCACGTGGCCACTACTGGTTCAGACACATGCTGCTGTTGCTGCAGATGTCGACAAGATGGCAGCCAAAGTTGCTACAGGCATGGACGTGTCAGCAGAGCTTGAGATGTTGGCACTCGACCCTGTTGAATAAAGACGAGGAAGCATTAGACATGGATCAAGATGTGACAACATTGAATAATAATAGTAATAATAATACTAAGGTTAACAACAGAGAAAGATGAGATATGGGATGCTTACTTTTCCGTTTAATTCTGTTCTGCAAGACTGTGCTGTGGTGCGACTGCTGTTGACGCTTCATGGTTCTTCTTCTTCTGCTGCTGCTGCTGCTGCTGCTGCTGCTGACTGACTAGACAAGACTGAGAGCCCAGAGCTGCTGAGCCTCACCCATATCTCCTACAATGATATTACCAAATACTACTATCCTGCTGGCTGAACTCGAGCACATGATTGGATTAAGGGTTCCTATTGGTTCCCGCCATTTCCGCCACCCCAGAACGTCATCTTTGATTACGTCACAGAACAGACGACAGTGCTCTCTGGTGGTAGTACTGCGTACCAGGGCTGGACCTCATGGCGAACACACTGTTTGCCGCCATCTTGCATAACGGTACTTTCGTTATCAGATGACATCATGCCAGCCATCTTGGATTATGTCACAGATGAGAGCGCTGTGTACTGTGTACTAGGTCAGTTGGGCTCTGGAGCTCTTGGTGAACACACCAGATGGCGGTAGTGGCTCAAATTGTTTAAATAAAGACTGTTGCATGATTTTGACAGTTGGCGATTAGAAAGCATGTTTGCAGAGTCTTTTAGTGGTTCACATGTGTGTGGGCTGTGTGACATGACCCCAAGCATGTCAGTATGTTTGTTTTGTATCACTGTAATAAATATAATCCATCCCTTCCTCTCTCCACCAGCCCAGTGCAGGCTGAGTCCTTCTGTCACCAATCCCTAGCAAGGCGTGGCTGTCGGATGACTTAGGTTAGTGGAGGTAACCCAAGTGACCTTTGTTTCCCGCCATTTTCTTAGGTTAGTAGCGGTTGTATTGTCCTGATGGGATTTGAACTTCCCACCAGCGGGGGCGTGGAGGGGCTGTGTGACAGGGGGGGGGGGGGCATGGCACTTTCCCGCCATCTTGGATAGCAGTACTTTGGCGCAGAAACTGCCTTGTGGTTGCGTAGTGTCACACGGTCGCCATCTTACGTCATCAATCGATGTCACATTCGCCATCTTGGATGACGTCATCAGCTGACGTCAGTTGATAACGACATCGCCGCCATCTTGGATAACGGTACTTTGGTGCAGACTGGCCGTGCCCCAATACTGACGGGCTGTATCCCATCCATCAGTTGAACCCATTTTCGTTAAAAAGGAAGTGAACATCACACATGGACTGAGCATTAGGCCCATTCTGACTGGTCGACAGCTGCCTGAGGGTGGTACAAGGAATGACACATTAACATTGGAGATGCGACGAGAATGTAGGCTACCTTCCAGCCGCTGTTGCGATGATATTCTCAGGAATGTAAGGACTTTTCCGGTGTAACAATTTCGCGGCGCTTTTCTTTCTTGCCTCGTATTCTTTCGAAAAACTGACCCCACTAAACTAGCAACGGCTGGCTAGCTATGTGCACTACGCATAGATTGTACATTAGGGTCGACAGCCTCACCTCTCGCTCAAAAGCCCATGTGACAAGGACCATTAACCTACTGAACTCTCTTTTCTTAGACGTTTGAATGCTTCAAACTCGACGATTAGAGGTTCATTCATCGACTCGGAGAAAGGCAGGAAGATTGTCTACAAATAAGCCATGTCATAAAGAAATGCAGAAAAACGTTAAAGGGGACCAAATAAGAAAGCTATAGCGGAGGAAACACACGTATAGAAATACAGTGTGTTTCGTAAAGTTTGTTCCAATTTGACAAACCCATATTTTGTACATTACGAGAGAATAATACTTGTTAGGACAGGAGTCCAACAACTGTAACTATGACTAGGGCAAGACAAAACACACATAACCACGCAGATCTCCACATGTCTAGCGTTCACTCTTCCGGCTTATGATGGCAGGGACTGGCCATTTGTACATGCAAATGATTTGTTTAATGCAGCGCATTTATAACGGAATGTGATGGGCTTCCTAACACTTATTTGTACCCACACTAAGGGGTCATTAATCTTATTTAGATTAATCTAGCAAATTGCCTATGGTTTGTCTATCCATTTCCCAGAATTATCCTGTGGAAAATTAGTTGTTCAGGATATGCACACAAGTCGTCTGTCCACTTCAAACTGACTCAAAACTTATACTACATCAAATAAGTAAATTAAATGATCAGGATAAATTACTACCTACGAAAGAGACAATGCAGTTACCTTCATCACATTTATTTAAGGCTGAACCCATAGATATTGTAATCACTGACAAAATTAATATTCTCAGAAATAATGTAGAGTACAGATTTTCCCGGTATTGGTACTTGCCCTTCAATGCTTAACACTGCCCTGTTTAATGCATGCAATCTGCTAAGACACCCAGAATGACTGACACCACCGTTGTATGAAATATGAGAAGAAATTACTACCCCAATGAGCAATGTGAAATCTTAGTGTAGAAAGAATAGCACTTGTGATCATAGCAGTTCAGCATTACGTCCCTACAATACCAGAGCGTATACTAGATCACTGTAATCGTAAAAATGAGGCAGTACAGAACGCTGCTTCTCGAAGACTTCGGCGCCAACAGCACTGCCACAGCCCCTCAGATCTCTGGAATATGACTCGAAAACCTTTGATAGCTGACTGCGGTCCGAATATTGCTAAACAAATACTGTCTTATAAATTCGCTGTATGAGAGATGAAATGCACTCTATCACTGTTTGCTGAAGCAGACACGAACTCCCAGCTGTGGGGACAGCTATCTGCTACAGAAGAGAACAGGCCGGCCGCTGTGGTCTAGCGGTTCTAGGCGCGCAGTCCGGAACCGCGCGACTGCTACGGTCGCAGGTTCGAATCCTGCCTCGGGCATGGATGTGTGTGATGTGCTTAGGTTAGTTAGGTTTAAGTAGTTCTAAGTTCTAGGGGACTGATGACCATGGATGTTAAGTCCCATAGTGCTCAGAGCCATTTGAACCATTTGAACAGAAGAGAACAAGACAGCATGTCAGTCCGTCATCCACACAGAGCGCGGCCGATCTGAATGAGGCCTAAGACAGAAGACCGCAGACTGACCATGTTTCCCTACTGCTTTTCCTACAGCAAGTCCCGGTTCTACTCCCCCATAAACGTTGATGGCGAATCATATTTCTAGAAATCACTTTCATCTGCGTGCCGACCAATCCCCGACTTGTATTTTGGTTTTGGGGTCGAAGCTTCTGGGATATATCCTTACTACATCGACGAAATGTGAACATCCCAATCTGTGTCAGGTCAGTTATATTATCCATGGGAACATTACGTGCCCATGTGTCAACAAGTTAATAGCTAGCAGCGCGGTTGTGGCTGGTCTCAAGCAGCGCGGAATCCGCTGCATTTTGTCTATGCTCACGACAGCCCGGCGCCAGACGCAGTCGGGACTCGGGGTTCGGAACTCTTAAGCTGCTGCACCTATTCACCGCCGAAATCCAGAAAGAAGGCCGCCGCGGACTGCTGGTCCTTCCCACGGCTATGCGTCTCAAGAGCTTCCCGGAAGGAAAGCGGTTTGGTATAAGCATGCGCTCCCTTTCTTTCTTACACAGAGCTACAGTGAAGAGCCAAAGAAACCAGTACACCTGCCTAATATCGTGTAGGGCCCTCGCAGTCACGCAGAAGTGCTGCAGCACTACGTGGCATGGACTCGACTTATGTCAGAAGTAGCGCTGGAGGGAACTGACACCATGAAACCTGCTGGGCTGTCCATAAATCCGTAAGAGTACGAAGGGGTGGAGATCTCTTCTGAACAGCACCTTGCAAGGCATCCCATATGTGCTCACTAATGTTCATGTTTGCGAACTTTGGTGGCCAGCGGAAGTGTTAAAACTTAGAAGAGTGTTCCTTGAGCCACTCTGTAGCAGTTCTGAATGTGTGAGGTATCGCATTGTCCTGCTGGAATTGCCCAAGTCCGTCAGTATGCACAATGGACATCAATGGATGAAGGTGATCAGACAGGATACTTGTGAACGTGTCATACCTAGACGTATGAGGCGTCCCATTTCACTCCAACTACACACGCCCCACACCATTACAGAAGTAGTGGAAGAAGGGTGGTGCAGCCTCAATCTGCATTGTTGCCAAATTTATTCAAGATGGCTGATACAAGACGGTGGCGGTAAATGTGGCAACATCGCAATGCCATCATGGCGGGAAGTTCAAATTTTGACATTAAAATAGGTCAATTGGGCTACCTCCACTAACCTAACCTCTTCCCCTCCTCCCTCAGAAAATGGCGGGAACTTCAAATTCCATCAGGGCAATGCAGCACACCACAGCTACCTACACCAACCTAAGAAAATGGTGGGAAAAAAGATCACTTTGGCTACCTCCACTAACCTAAGTCATCCGACCACCACCTCTTCCTAGGAACTGGTGGGAAAAGGACTCAGCCTGAGCTGGATAGCTTTATTTTGCAGGCAGTCTTTACATAAACAATTAGAGTATGTTCACCATGAGGTCTGGAGTCCAGCTGACCTAATACACAGTACTGCCACCAGAGGGTGCTGTCGTCGATCCTGTGACATAATCCAAGATGGCGGTATGGAGGGGGAAAATGGCGGGAAAAGGACTCAGCCTGTTCTGGGCTAATGGAGAGAGGAAGAAGTGTACTTTATTTATTTTGGAACAATTTCTTTAGGGACGGATTTCACATATTTTATTTATTACACTGATTCAAAAGACTCGACCTGACACAGTAAATAGTCTGCAGACCTGAAAAACTACTCCGTGCGACTGCTACGGTCGCAGGTTCGAATCCTGCCTTGGGCATGGATGTGTGTGATGTCCTTAGGTTAGTTAGGTTTAAGTGGTTCTAAGTTCTAGGGGACTGATGACCACAGCTGTTAAGTCTCATAGTGCTCAGAGCCATTTGAACCATTTGAAAAACTACTCGTAAACTGTCGAAATAATGCAGTACACTGATGTACAGACACGCAAACAATTCGTAAATTACCGAAATAATGCAGTACACAGCATACAGACACGCAAAGTGTTCGTAAATCACCGAAATAATCAGTACACTGATGTACAGACGCGTAAACAATTCGTAAATTGTCAAAAATGGTTCAAATGGCTCTGAGCACTATGGGACTCAACTGCTGAGGTCATAAGTCCCCTAAAACTTAGAACTACTTAAACCTAACTAACCTAAGGACAACACACACATCCATGCCCGAGGCAGGATTCGAACCAGCGACCACAGCGGTCGCGCGGTTCCAGACTGGAGCGCCAGAACCGCTCGGCCACCAGCGGCCGGCGTAAATTGTCAAAACAATGCAAGTATAGTGTTCTGCAAACACGCTTGCTAATTTTAAACTGTCGAAATAATGCACTGAACAGCCTACAGAACTGCGAACTACTCGTAAATCACCGAAATAATGCGGCACGCTGATGTACAGAAGTCAAACAACTCGTAAACTGTCGAAATAATGCATTGCACAGCCTACAGACACGCAAACAACCACTAAATTGTCAAAATAATGCATGTAAAACGCTCTGCAGACACGCTCGCTAACTATAGCTGTCGAAATATCGCATTGCACAGCATACAGACACGAAAGAACTCGTAAATTGTCAAAAAATAATGCATGTGTAACGCTATGCAAATACGCTCACAACGCTTATACGGACAAAAATAATTTAGAGCACAAACACTCAGTGCATATAAAAAAGCAACGTATCAGCAAAACACGCGAAACACACACACGCACTTTGCAGGGCCAGCTGGACGCAAGCCAGCGCTGGAGTGCGAGCCATCGCTCTCATGTCGCTGCAGATTGCGGCCAGCAGGTGAAAGTCATGTCTATTTTCGGGTATACAGTTAGAGTTCTTCAAGTGTTACACTGACGTCACATGTCTATGTAAATAAGCGCCAATTCACCCTCTGGGATGCGCGCGGGTGTTTACCATTGCTGGTGCAAAACCTGTCTACCTATGGATAGTGGCAACACAGGTCATGCTATAGAAATCTGTTCCAATGCTTCCTAGAATAACATCAGCTGCTTTCTCCCTCGCGATCCTAATGGAACAATCCGTCCATTCCTTACCAGCCCCATCTTGGAATTGGTAAAGTGTCACAGAAATAGTTAACCTTCGCTTTTGTTGTAGCTTTCCGATGTCTCGGCTTGTCTGAATGTAAATTCTTGTCCTAGCCCAGACTAACACAGATTGCATTCTTGCTGATCCCGGCGGAGGTTCGAGTCCTCCCTCGGGCATGAGTGTGTGTGTTTTTCCTTAGGATAATTTACGTTAAGTAGTGTGCAAGCTTAGGGACTGATAACCTTAGCAGTTAAGTCCCATAAGATTTCACACACATTTGAACATTTTGAACATTCTTCCCGATGGTCCTAACGAGGCACCCTGTCCATCATGTATTACCCTTCCTGGAAATCGTGAAGTCCTCCTTTCAACAAACATCTCCGAAACACAAACGTTCTCACCACTATGTAGAGGCTCCTATGCCCCAGCACAAAGGATGTTTGTGAATGAATACAGCATTCTGATTGGCTGTTACTGAATTTACCCACCAAATTACTGATGCTGCCAGTGCGGAAGCATTCTCCGCCTTTTCATCTGCAGATGAGACTTTCAGTGGCAAAAAACTATTTTGTACAGATCGCCATATTGCACTGACAGTTAAACCCTGCAAAAGTGATCTACAGAGCATCAAATAAATCCCACGTATTCACCATGCCGCTGTGCAGCGCCAATGGACAAAACTATCACCGTAAACATAGCCCATGACCGCAGCCGCAGAAGAGCGTGTCAACCAGAGAGAGAGGAAAGCCGGCCATGGACGACCCTACATCTCAGGAGAACGCTATCAATACTTCCAGTGCAAGAGTATACACGCAACACACACGCTCCCAAAGGCAACTCAATGCAAACTGGGTATTAGTTCACTATTCACCCGCCCAGGGGGAGCCACGAGCCAAATCGTCATAAACCATAAGCTTTCTCCGACTAGCTGAACTGATGTACAACGGATGGGCAAGCCCCATCTCGGAACAAAGGCGTTACTGTGTCTGGCCCTGACCTGCTTGCTTACTGCTACGCTTTCTACGGCCATCCCCAGACTCACAAGATATTGCGAACCAGACACATATTTATCAGTGTAACTACAATTACATATTAGGATTGCTGCTGCAAATGGTTCAAATGGCTCTGAGCATTATGTGACTTAACTTCTGAGGTCATCAGTCGCCTAGAACTTAGAACTAATTAAACCTAGCTAACCTAAGGACGTCACACACATCCATGCCCAAGGCAGGATTCGAACCTGCGACCGTAGCGGTCCACACTGAAGCCCGTAGAACCGCAGGGCCACACCAGCCGACTTGCTGCCGCAGTCTGTCACCAACCAATGTACTGCATATGACTCATCTTTAAGACTGTAGTTCTGGAACGAATCTCAATATCTATAGTGCACATACTTTTCCACATTAAAAAACATCTTTCATTCACCTTATGGCTATTGATGCGCTGAATCTTCACCTCCCTCACGATTGGACATGCAGTAGCGACCACAGGACGCTTGTACATATACTGCGGAGACTGTTGTACAAAGGCTGGGTTGGTTCCCTTCAGCACAAAGGCGTCATTGCTTCTGGCCCCCACCTATTTGCTTGCTTGCTTTCTACACACATCTCCAGACTCTGGGATTACAAGAGCACATGTATTTTCACATGGTTTGCCAGAATATTATGCCATACTTCCCTATATCAAGCACATACTGATAGCTTTAACAACATAATTCCGAAGATATAGATTAGAAATTATTTCTCTACAAACCCGAAACTTTAGCGAGGAGGGGCGTGCTATAAACCATTTAATAACTAGAAACTTATCCCGTCTGTAAAGACCTTTACGTGAAAACTCGAAAAAAATAGAGGAAACTGGTATTTCCACTCGCGAATACCGATGTCGGTGAAATAACAGATTCCAAATCATCCTTACAATTTACAAAGTTTAACTAAGGTGTTTGCTATTCAAATGTCTAGAGGACGACACGGTTAAGTCAGCTACATTCCTACATCCCAACAGGGCTTTCCATTCAGAGGGCTCCTGCCATCAACGGGAAATGTGAATCATTCTCGCCACAGGTCACCACCAGCGCGCCACGCACCCGTAGACAGAATCTTCCTAGGAAATCAGTCACATATGTATTTGATCACTATACTTACAATTAAGTGTTACGATAATGGTCTCAGTTGAATGACGTTCGACAATTAGTGAAATATGGGAAATACACTCTGCTGACAGCTGTGCCTCTGGAAATAGAAATATCTGTATCACTCTTACGTCTTGACATACTCTTCCCTTTGCTATCACAATATTCCACATCAAATCCATACCTTCCTTACAACTGGAGATAGTTATTTCCTTTACACATGCCGGAACACAAACACATACTTTATAAGCCTGATGCTCAAGACGAACCTATCACTCATCCCCTACTATTAAGTATAATACTTCGTCAATAACTTATTGCTGGCGATACGAAATAATACTGACCGAAAATCAACGATGGGTGGACATGTCTCATACGTTTTTCTTGCGAGTGGTACCACTGTGTCTTAGAAAGAGAGGAATAATCATCTTACAAACCGCCACATGTTAAAAAATCCGATCGCAGCAACTACTGTTTGTTACTGTCACAAGCGGTGTTGGTTCTACAGGTCCATACAAGTATCCATGTTAAAAGTTATACTGGATTTATAAACTGAGGTATGTCATTACCTCTGAATGAAGTGGTTTTTTCCCGGCAAATACCGTGACACTGTATATAGAAGGTGATCGCTGGAGTGTATAGTATCAGGCCAACAGTGTGGTTACACGTCGCCAATGGCGCAACCTCGTAATAAAATTACCTAATTTAGAAAGTGATTCAGCTAAGGAACGTGGTGTGAAACCTGTATTTGCAACTCCCTCACACCATCGTTGCTAGATATCTCTTCAGTATTTGTACCTCATTCTGTCTTGATACCATGTCAGAGGTTCAGTGATATATCGACTGGGTTATAGGCGATGGTTGATTGAGAAGGATCACAAAGAGTAGATTGTGTGCTGACTGAGGTCATAAGAAATGCACATTAGGTTTTCAGATCTCTAGTGTTACGCTATCCTCTAGAAATGCTGTCCAGGATTCGAATCAAGTCTCTCCATTCAACCACATACCTGCGTTGGATCCTATGGAGAAGTCCTTTAATGATTACAGCCACTAGTGAATCATTTCTGGCACTCTCATATCTCGAAACGAGTCACCTTTCTCAAACATATCTGCTACAGTAAAATTCCAACATCGTTTTAGGTAGTCCCCATGCATCTTGCAATTGCTGCCATTTCTGCAGCTTTATGCATGTGATTGTTCCAGTTTAAGTCGTAACTGAGTAGAAGTCGGAGAAAGCTATATCTACCACCTCCTGCAACCTGTGTAGAAACAGGCTAAGCTAAGTTAGTGCGACAGGACTGCGTTTTGACCATTCAGTAGAAACGGGAACTTCTTATTGTAGCTCAGCCAACTGAGCACGATGTGTAAGGTCAGCAACACACAAAGCCTGCTCCTGCAACATGAAGCAGTAGGACGAGGATTTTGCTACTGCATTGTGTTGCATCACCAGACTGCATAGAAGTACTGCTGTCTGAAGCAGATGCGCGTCCGTCAGGGTCCATTCCCGTTTGCGACACATGCACGTACACAGAAATGCAGAAATTGCGCTAGGTGTTGGCAGCTGTACTACATTTGCAAGCAATTTTAGAAAACGGAAGTAGAGGTTACGTCCTGATCGCATGGGTAGAACTGACAGAAACAAATCGATAGAATTGCAGAAAATATGTATAAATTGAGGGAATATACACCGAAATGCAGGGAAATTGAGGAAGTAATTGTGTGTCTTCTGGTTGGCGCAGAACAGTGTGTACATGGGAACAAGTATGCGACAGCAAGAGGAATCTGAGGAAACTCTAATTGTGTACCCAAAAATAGATACGACTTTCACCTGCTGGCCGCTGTCTGCAGTGGCATGAGATTGATGGCTTGTGCTCCGGTGCTGGCTTGCGTCCGACTGGTCCTGCAAAGCTCGTGCGTGGGTTGCAATAGTTCGCTGATACGTTGCGTTTATTACGTGCACTAAGTGTTTGTGCACTACATTATTTTCGGCTGTATAAGCGTTGTGAGCATGTTTGCATAGCGTTACACATGCATTATTTTTTGACAATTTACGAGTTGTTTTCGTGGTTGTATGCTGTGCAGTGCATTATTTCGACAGTTTATAGTTAGTGAGCATGTCTGCAGGGTGTTTTACATGCATTATTTTGACAATTTAGTAGTTGTCTGCGTGTCTGTAGGCTGTGCAATGCATTATTTCCACAGTTTACGAGCTGTTTGGTGTCTGTACATCAGTGTACCGCATTATTTCGGTGATTTACGAGTAGTTTACACTTCTGTAGGCTGTTCAATGCATTATTTTGATAGTTTACAATTAGCAAGCATCTTTTCAGAGCATTACACATGCATTATTTTGACAATTTACGAGATGTTTATGTGTCTGTACAGCAGCGTACTGCATTATTTCGGTGATTTATGACTACTTTGCATATCTGTATTCTGTGTACTGAATTATTTCACGAGTAGTTTGCTGGTCTGCAGACTATTTACTGCGACCCCAATCACATCAGGGCGAGTGTTTTGTATCAGTGTAATAAGTAAACTATGTGAAATCCGTCCCTAGATAAATTGTTCCAAAATAAATAAAGTACACTTCTTCCTCTCTCCAGCAGCCCAGAACATACTGAGACCTTTTCCCGCCCTCCAGACCGCCATCTCGGATTATGTCATGGGAGGGATGACAACATCCTCTGGTGGTGGTACTGTGTATTAGGTCCGTTGGTGTCAGCACATGGTGAACACACTGGACGGAGGTACTGCCTCTAATTGTTTAAATAAAGACTGCCTGCAAAATAAAGATTAACGTCCATCCTATCCAGTACAGACTGAGTCCTTTTCCCGCCAGTTCCTAGGAAGAGGTGGCAGTTGGATGACTCACGTTAGTGGAGGTAGCCCAAGTGACCCTTTTTCCGGCCATTTTCTTAGGTTAGTATAGGTAGCCATGATGTGCTGTATTGACCTGCTGGAATATGAACTTCCCACCATTTTTGGGGGGAGGGGAGGGGAGGGGTTCAAATGGTTCAAATGGCTCTGAGCACTATGGGACTCAACTGCTGAGGTCATTAGTCCCCTAGAACTTAGAACTAGTTAAACCTAACTAACCTAAGGACATCACACACATCCATGCCCGAGGCAGGATTCGAACCTGTGACCGCAGCCGTCTTGCGGTTCCAGACTGCAGCGCCTTTAACCGCACAGCCACTTCGGCCGGCGGGGGGGTGGGGAAGGCGAGGGGGTTACATTAGTGGAGGTAGCCCAATTGACTTATTTTCCCACCAAAATTTGAACTTCCTGCCATGATGTCATTGCACTGTTGCTGTATCTACCGCCGCCATCTTGGATACGCCATCTTGAATAAATTTGGCAACAATGCAGAGTGGGTCCACACCGTCCTTGTTCCACTATTTACAGAGTCTCCACTAGCCCTGAACAATCCTTTGCTGACATGCAGGGACGATGGATTTATGAAGTTGTCTCCATACCCGTATACATACATCGGCTCGACACAATTTGAACCGAGACTCATACGACCAGGTGAATGTTTCCAGTCATGAACAGTCCAATTTCGAAGTTGATGGATCCAAGTGAGGCAGTCAGCAAGGGTACATGAGTCGGCCTTCGGCTCCGAAAGCCCATATCAATGACGTTTCGTTGAATGGTTCGCATGCTGACACTTGTTGATGGCCCAACATTGAAACCTCCAACAATTTGCGGAGGGGTCGCACTTCTGTCACATTGAACGATTCTCTTCTGTCGTCATCGGTCCCATTCTTGCAGGATCTTTTTCCAGCCGCAGCGATGTCGGAGATTTGATGTTTTGCCATATTCCTGATATTTACGATACACTCATGAAATGGTCGTATGGGATGCTTAGTTCCATCACTCGTGCACCGACTATAACGCCACGATCAAACTGACTTAAATCTTGATAACTGGCCATTGTATCAGCAGTAACAGATCCGACAACTACGCCATACACTTGTTGTCTTATATAGGCGTTGCCGACCGCAGCACCGAGTTCTGCCTGTTTACATATCTCTGTATTTGAATATACATGTCTGTATCCGTTTCTTTGGCGCTTCAGTGTAGAACAGCATTGCTTCTACCCAATCACCCAATATATACAAACAATAGGAATTAAACTAAGTGTACTCGACGATGTCAGTCACATGGATGATCCAATAAAGAATTAGAACCTATCTGATATGTCCTTGTAGTCACTCAATCATGTAATATTGGAGAGAAGGGCTCTTTGTAAGATGCAAAATATTGCCACCTTACACAGGTTGTAAATTAAAGTCCGCTGTTTATATGGGAAGGCTTATCTCAGGAACTATTATAAGGATTTTATTACAGGTTCCACTTTCAGATAGACTAATTGACAAGAGTAGCTTGTGTCTATAATTTACTTCCATTATGCCACCCAAGTTGTTTGGCCCTATATACTTACAAAAGAACATTCTGAAGCATGAATAATCGATCTTGATGAAACTTGGTGCATGTGTAGAGGGAGCAAAATAATGCAATATGTACATTTTTTTGTGCCTAGTTTGACTTTCAATTGCCAAAACACAATGTGAAAGGTAATGTGGCATATTATGTTTAGAGGATATATCTTCAAAACGATGATAAATGAAAAATGTATTTAATATTAAAGTAGATATATAATTAAAGTTCTTAAAACTGTATAATCAACTTTTGTAATAACATGCAAATTTTGCAAAATACTGCATCACTATTAATTAATTCTAAACAATGATAAAATTTGTTGCAACATAAATTAAAAAACTGTCAAGTCACATATATCCATGTGCAATTGCGCCATTTTTGGAAAATAAGCTGTTTTGTTGGACTATCTTCTACTTACCAAACTAAAGTATCTAAACATTATTATTATTTTAATTATTTATTTTACTTATATTTACTTTATGTTTTAAATTATTATTTTACATTCCTTTTTTTGCATTTTCACACACTTGTATTTTGTTAATCGAAAGGAATAAGTAACACAAAACTATTAATATTACTCCACAAAATCCTGCTGAATTTTGTTTTATATTGTAGTCTCCATCACGTATATTATGTGAAGAAATTTCGTCCGTTTTATGTGCATGGCGTAACAAAAACGTCATGTTTTTAAGTGCTTCTTTAAAAATTATTATTATTGTTACCAATTTGTGTCATGACAATGATTTACTTATTCTTTTCAACTAACAAAATGCACATATGCTAAAAGGCAAAACAAGGAATTGTAAATGTAAAATAACAACTTAGAACATAAAATAAATATAAGTAAATTAAATAATTAGAATAATAATGAATCTGTAGATACTTAATTAAGTATATTGAAAATACTCTGACAGCACACTGTGTACAGCTTATTTTCCAAAAATGGTATTTCAGTAATGAGCTCTATTACACGTGGATGTATATGGCTTGAAAGCTTTAATTTACATTGTAAAAAATGTTTTGATTTCTCAAAATTAATCCATGGTGGTGGGGCATTTTGCAAGGCTTCAAATTACGCTGCTGGCCACCGTAAATGCAACATCAAGAAAGACAAGAGGTAGCACAACAAGATTTATTTTGTAGATAACATGTTGACCAAGTATCAAATGATTACGTTTACAGACGTCTGTGACATGTGGTTCCTGCCAGAATCAGTAGCCAGAGTAGCCGCCATTGTTGGAGATCACCGCTGCCACACGTCTCTGCATTGAGTCAAAGGGACGTTGGATGTGTTCCTAGGGTACAGCAGCCCAAGCAGCTTCCACACGTTGCCAAAGATCATCTGGTGTGGCAGCTGGGGATGTAATCTGGGTCACTCGTTGAGCAACCATGGACCACATGTTTTCTATCGGCGAAAGATCCGGAGAGCGAGCCGGCCAGGGAAGCAATTCAATCTGTTTATTGACGAAGAACCTTTGGACAATGCGTGCCACGTGTGGTCGCGCATTATCCTGTTGAAATATGGCTGTGGCCGAGCCCTGAAGGTAAGGAAGAACAACTGGCTCCAGCACCTCGGATATGTAGCGCCGGCTATTTAAAGTACCGGCAATGCGTACTAGAGGCATGCGAGAGTAATATCCAATACCGCCCCATACCATAATACCCGGTGCAAGACCAGTGTGGCGGTGCATAATGCAGCTGTCCAGCATCCTCTCTCCACGGTGTCTCCACACTCGAATCCGACCATCGTGGTGCTGCAGACAGAAGCGTGCCCCGTCAGTAAAGACAACGTCATTCCATTCTGCCGTCCACATCCGTCTGTCATCACACCATTGGCGACGGAGACGTCTGTGGTTCTGCGTCAATGGTAGACGAAGCAATGGACGTCTTGCGGACAGACCACTCTGCTGTAAACGGCGTCGAATGGTACGCGCAGACACTGGATGATGCGTTACAGACGCAATGTGCTGTGCTATGGTTCGGGATGTCACTGAGCGATCCGTCACTGCCATGCTCACAATTTGCCTATCAGCACGTGCAGTGGTGCACCGAGGTGAATGCAATCGACCGCGTCGGTCCGTCGTACCCTCCTGCATCCAACGGTCACATATCCGCATTACAGTTGTTTGGTTTCGTCCAACACGACTAGCGATTTCTCTGTATGATAATCTACAATCTCGGTAAGCCACTATCCTTCCTCTGTCGAACTCGGATACTTGATCAAAAGATGTTCGCTGTTGTCTACGAGACATAACTGATCGTCTTGTGAAACAACCACAAGGTAAACACACGTGCCGAACGTACACTCGTCGAAATCGCCAAGCCTTAAATGGCGCTATGAGGTGGCGCCACAGGCGCGCGTGATGTGCGTCTGCGCTGAAATTCTAATCAGTTGCATATCTCATCGCTGCAAACCCATGGTGTAAATTTCACTTGATTCGGATGCTTCCTTCTGGGTGTTGCATTTACGGTGGCCAGCAGTGTATTATAAAAGTTGATTTTATAGTTTTCACGAACATTAATTACCTATCCATTTCAATATGAAAAACATTTTTATAGATATTCATTTCAAACATAACCCCTCCCCCCCCCCTCTCTCTCTCTTCTCTCTCTCTCTCTCTCTCTCTCTCTCTCTTTCTCTCTCCATCCGAACAGGTTTCAGAAGACCCACAGGTACTGATCCACGATCATGTCATCCTCAGAATACAAGCGTCTTTGGAAACGGATATTGATAGGCATGTGGTCAGCACACCGCTCTCCCAGCCATTGACAGTGTTCGTTGACTGGAGCCCCTATTTCTCAGTCTAGCTCCTCAACTTGCCTCACAAGGGCTGAGTGCACCCCGCTTGCCAACAGCGCTCAGTAGACTGGACAGTCACCCATCCACATACTAGTCAAGCCCTACAGCTCTTAACTTTGGTGGTCTGACGGGAATATGTGTTACCACTGTGGCAAAGCTATTGGTTGAAGATATTCCCTCTAAACCTAATATGCCAAATTACCTTGCACGTTGTGTTTTACACCTTACAAGTGAAATTTGGCACAAACAAAAAAGTATGTATTATATTATTTTGCTCCCTTTACACACCTGGCATGTTTCATCAAAATCGTTTATTTACACTTGGGAATGTTCCATTCTTAGTGCTACTGTGCGCATCCAAGGCATGAAGGAATTGTCGCTTATCTTTGTCGCAATATGTTGAATGCTCGATTTATTAGATTGATGGTGCGTCCAAAGACTACCAAATAACGTCGTTACTGCAAGCAGCGCAAGTGCCGCTCCTGTTGCCGCGACTGTATTGCTGCACTAACCATACTGCAAAAACTGTTTGTGTTGTTTTCATTACAAAGTTTAGAAGAAAGGCAGATTATGTGCTGATTCAACGAAAGAGATAATACAACTTTACTCACTGGTAAATATTAAAATAACTTCGTTTTGGAACACCGTCGAAACTAGATTCTGTTCACTGTCACTTCTTTCTTAAATAAGCTGTTGTTCCGATAATTCAACCGAAAATGTTCCTGTTTGAACCTGGGAAACTATGTTGGGGCTCTATTTCCCCCTTATTTTCCTATGAAATATTTCTAAGAGATGGCTCTAAACTAAAGTCCTTCCGAACAGGCCTTGGAAGGCCCAAAGGCACCGACCGGCCGCCGTGTCATCCTCAGCCCACAGGCGTCACTGGATGCAGATACAGAGGGGCATGTGGTCACCACACCACTCTCCCAGCTGTAGGTCAGTTTACGAGACGTGAGCCTCTACTTCTCAATCAAGTAGCTCCTCAGTTTGCCTCACAAGGGCTGAGTGCACCCTGCTTGCCAACAGCGCCTGGCAGACCGCATGGTCATCCATCCAAGTGCTAACCCAGCCCGACAGCACTTCGGTGATCTAATGGGAACCAGTGTTACTACTGTGGCAAGGCCGTTGGCTCTAAGAGATTGCAGCAGTTTGTTATTTGAGATTTCAGTAATCTCTGAGAGGGTAAAGACCTCTCCAGTTTTATTTATTTATTCGTGTCAGAAGCAAAGAATGATAAAAATACAAACTCATTATAGAGGGTGTCAGGGGCCTAGGTATGCATATTGTGATAATTGGTACCTTAACAACTACCCACATCAGTGTGTTCGTTGTTTTTCCTCTGTGTTTCACAGTCTTTTCATAAACACATCACATAATTACTTGATGTTTTTTACATGGCCATAACTGGGCCATGAAGTCGACTACACATGTCAGTATAGACTTTCTGTTTTTCATCCACATTTCCACTCTTGATCTGCTGCCCAGGGATAAATAAACATTAATGGGTTGCTTGTGCTATGTATACTTGCAGATGCTAACCAGCCTAAAAACATACTACTCATGGTAGCTATAATTATTAGTTTGGAAGTGAAATAAATACTGATGTAATGTTGTTTAGTACACCATTCAACAGCAATATCTGCACTTATACCCCTAATGATAAAACATGTAACATATCAGGCAATACGCGCCATTTGAAGGAATCTATGGTTTAAAACTTCTAGAAATTTTTGGAAAATCATGGTTAGCACACAGCTGTACTGTCACTTTATTAAACAGCCAGTTATGCTCATAATTGTGCCATTCTTAGCTATAACATGAAATCATTAAACAGATGTATGACAACCCATAATTAACAGCTATGCTGCAGATTTACAGTTAGCTTAACATGTTGGACTTTGACATAATGCTTGTTAATAGTTATAGTTTGTCATACATCTGATTTTGACGTCACATTATACCTGAGGATGGTCCGTTTACAACCGTAACTGGTTGTTTTATTAAAGTGACAATACAGCTGTGTGCAAGCCATGATTTTCTAAAATTATCAAATTTTTCTGCCAATAATTTTGCCACTCAAAGACATTATGTGTCGCTGCCATAAAGTCCTCTATTCTGCATCTCACAGGATACTTGTTGTAGTTCATGAAGCGAGCTGTGACTTGATCTTCGCCACATATGTAGAACATAGATGGGTTAGGGAAACCCCACTTTAACATACGGTACTCATTCTGAATCACCAGTACTAAGTTTATTTAATGATTTGCAGGTAGACCAGTATTCCTCATGCCCTGAGCGGAGATGTTCGATTGGATGCATCCAACCAGAACGGTGAATGTTGCTCTTCCTCCATAATTTTAACCTTGCAGTCTGACAAGGTTCAAAGTTTTCGATTGAATGAAGAGAACTCTTCTTGGACTCAGTCTCTGCTATCCAGATTGATTCCCATAGTGTGCACGTACGAAGAAAGTGTTATATATCTCTCTTTCATGGATGCAACTTCATTTCTAATATCTGGTGGAGCGATTCCTGGCAAACAGTGAACTTTTTCATGAAATGTTGGTTTCAAGCAACCAGTAATGAGTCTACATGTATCATTCAGAGAAACATCGATTTGTTTAGCATGATTGTATCTGTGCCAAGCAGGGCAAGCACACCCTGGGCCAGAGTAACACAGAACCAGAGAAATGGTTCCCAGCGTCTCTGAATGTACAGCCCAATTAGTTCCAGTCGAATTATAAATGATATTATTCATAACTGACACTTTCTATTTGGTGTTTATGTGATTCTATTTGTAAGTGAGCGTGCGATCCGTTGTTAGACCCAAGTGCTTAGATATTGGGCAGGTTCTAATTGAACGCCCTTCCAAGCTACATGCAATTTCCGTGAACCCTTCTTGTTCTTTAAATGGAGGGCACATACCTGAGTTTCTGCTGGGTCAAACATCAACTGTTTTCCTCTGTGTAGTCGGTTAGTTCAGATAGGATTTCCCATAGTTTTTCTTTTACAGTCTCAAAGTGTGTTGTCTGATTGGCAAGAGCTCCATCATCCGCATACATGAAGCTTCTGGAACCATCCGACATGGGTTGTTCGTTCGTATAAATATTAGAGAGAATTGGGGCAAAAACCTTATCTTGTGGTAGATCGTTATCGTTTCCTACATCGACTACTCTGACCTTAAAATTCAACAAAAAACATGAGATTTTGAAGAAGACTGCCAGCAGCTTTGGTCATCTCATAACTCTTTGTCATTTTTCAGTTCATGTAACAGTTTCTCATGATTAAACGTGTTGTATACAGCAGGTAAGTCGATAAAGGCCACGCCTATGATTTGATGATTCTCATATCCATCATCAATGTACTGTGTCAAATATAGGACCCATAAAGTTCAAATTTTCTCTTCTATAACGCCAGTTTGCTTTGGAATGAGGAGTGATTCATGATCACAACAAGTTTTTCAACAATAATCCTTTCTAGGGCCTTGTATAGGTGACACAACAGCGTTTTGAGATTTTCTATGGCTCTGGGTTTCCTCCACACCCATGATAATTCGCAGGTGTTTCTACAATTATTGTATAATTCTAGCAACCATTCCTTAGCTGTAGGACAGAATTGGTGAACTTGTTGTCATCCACCAAAAGTCTTCCCAGTCTTATATGTACTTATTTATTGATATGTTCAACTCATCCAAGGTGAATGGGTTGTTGAGTATATTATTCAACCATTCAAGGCCCATCTGAATCCCCTTTTTCTGAGATCAATATCGATCATGAGGTCGTCCATTTTGTAAGACCTGGTGTATTATTTGTTGGTGAATCTTTCCCAGCTGGCTTTATTAAAATTATATTTCTTTTTAAAGTGAAACTTTTGGGGTCTAATAACAGACATCAGTTGGCACTTTCTTGGACAATGCTATGAATTTGGTAATGGAGACAGAGAGATCTGACATACTGATGAACTCTCTTCTCGTTCATAGGTATTGGAACAACACCACAGCTTCGAGTCCATCTGCCACTGTTAAAAGAAGAAGGAAGCTTGCTATCGTGTATGTTTAAAGGAAGTGGAAGTACAGGGTGTATCAGAAAGGATCATCCGATTTTATAAAATCGTAACTATTATGTTATTTGAGATATGTGCGTGAACAACGTACTGTTGGAAAGAGCAAACTCTCGAATTTAACATGGTTCCCGTTAGGTAGCAGCAGCGTGCACCCACTTAAGTTCTAGTAAAAATGGTGTCGAGACAACACAAAGCGTTTTGTGTTCTACATTTTGTGCAGTCAGTAATAACTGTTCAGCGTGACTTACGTACTACGCATGGTGTGGATCCTCCTACAGTACAGAGTATTAATTGACGGCATGAACAAATCCGAGAAAGAGGTCGTTTGTGTAAAGGCAGATCGCCGGGCCGCCCCTGAGTGTCTGACACAGACGTGGAACGCATCCACCATAGTTATGCAAGGAGTCTGTTGAAATACGTTCATCGTTCAGCTTCATAGCTCAGCACGCCCCCCGATGTCCGTCTGGCGTGTGTTGCGTCTACATTTACACATGAAACCATACAAAATTCAGCTACTGAAAACTCTTCGTGAAGATGACAAATAACAACGTGTGAAGTTCTGTAATTTCGTTCTTAGCAAGATGGAGGATGACAGTTTTCTTCCACACCTAGTGTTTAGTGACGAGGCAACATTCCTTTTAAATGGAAAGATAAACTGTCATAATGTGAGAATATGGGGTACGGAACAACCACATGAAGTTGTCCAACGTGAGAGGGACTCTCCAAAATATAATGTGTTCTGTCCAGTTTCACGGGAAAAGGTGTATGGGTCATTTTTCTTTGACGAGAACACTGTTAGAGGGAGCGCATATCTCGATACGCTCGAGAACTTTCTTTTCCCACAGTTAGAGGCTGATTCGAACGACTTCGTTTACCAACAGCATGGGGCGCAACCACATTGGCATCTGGAAGTGCGGGAACCTTTAAATTAAATAATTACTGAACGATGGATCGGTCGCGCTGGACCAGATGATTCAGCCTTACATTGCTGGCCATCAAGGCCACAGGATCTGACAGTATGTGATTATTTCTTGTGTGGGTTTACCAAAGACTCTGTTTATGTGCGGCTGTTAAAAGCAACAATGAATGAACTGAGACATCGCATAACAGCAGCTGTGGAAGCTCAAGACATGCTCGCTGTAGTGTGGGAACAATTTGAATACCGCATTGACTTATATGGCAACCGTCTTGCCGCAGTGGATACACTGGTTCCCGTCAGATCACCGAAGTTAACGGCTGTCGGGTGTGGCCGGAGCCTGGATGGGTGACCATCTGGGCCGCCATGCGCTGTTGCCATTTTTCGGGGTGCACTCAGCTTCGTGATGCCAATTGAGGAGCTACTCCACCAAACAGTAGTGGCTTGGGTCAAAGAAAACCATCGTAGCGACCGGGAGAGCGGTGTACTGACCACACGCCCCTCCTATCCGCATCCTTATCTGAGGATGACGCTGGGGTCGGATAGTCCCGATGGGCCACTTGTGGCCTGCAGACGGAGTGCTTTATTGACATATACCGTGCATCTCAAGAGGGGCAAACTGAACACCTATGAAAAGGTATCAAAAACTTTTTGAGTTTCCCGTTCATTAAAAAACAAAATTCATTGTATATTTTTATTAGTTTCAGAAATATAGACGTGCCAAATCGGATGATTCTTTTTGATACGCCCTGCATTTTCACAAGCGCAGCAACACACCTGTTCCAGCAGGTTATAAGATGCAACAAAGTAGTACGCTGTAAGAAAAAAAAAGGCACCACGAAGGAATTATGGGAATTGATCACAAATTTGTATTCATACAGGTATCGACGAAAAGTTCAAAATCGTTAACTTTGGCAGCCGATATATGAATGCTAGACGCTGCAGCACAGTTTCCCCACGCAGCTGGTAAGGATAATAAACAGGGAACGTGTCGATACAGGGCATTAAGTCTTTGCGAATTTCATTCCGTGAACTCAGATGGACAGTAACTATCCCTTGCAGATAGGCGCACAAACAATATATACATATGTCAGCATTTGAAAGAGGGCGTGGAGTTGGGATTAAAGAAGCTGGTTGGAGTAATCGGTGAATCGCTCGACATTTGAATAGGAACGGTGCCACTATTCAATTATGTTGGCAGGAATGGCTGAACCATGGCCGAGCACAGCGTCAAGAAGGAAGTGGTCGAATTAGAGAGACGACTGAACGTGAGGGCCGAGCAATCGTCAGAGAGGCACTCAGAGCCTCGGATTCATCCCTTGTCATTGATGTAACGTGTAACTCGTGTTTTTGTGAGCACAAGGACCATTAATAGGCGGCTCACAGGAAGGGACCTGAGCTCGTGGCGCACCTTGCACCGATTGTCACTGACCTCTGTACAATAACAAGTCCGTTTGCAGAGGTGTTAGGCACATTCGACCTGGAATCTCATTCAGTAGAACAGAACTTTCTTCGGTATGCGTCCCTCTTCAGACTGAGCCGCGGCGACCAGCAAAGACGTGTCTGAAGACGCCCCAGACGGAGGTGGGATACCAATCTGACTGTCACCCTCCAAACGGCCCAACAACCAGAATTGTTGGTATGAGGTGCCATTTCATTTCATAGCAGGAACCTTCGGTTGTCATCTGCGGCACCTTTACAGCACAGTGGTACGTCGACGATAATCTACACCCCCTCTTTTTTTTGCCCTTCATGGCACAGCATCCTGATTGTATGGTCGTGGTCTATGGTCAGCAAGACTCAGCACAACCAGGAGCACCTTCGAAGTTGTCCAACGTGGCTTTGGACGAAACGTCAGGGATAGAAGAGTTCCATGAACCACGGCCATACAACCCGGAAGAATTCTCAGCAGCTGAAACATCCGTTCGTGAAAGCCTTCATTGTATGAAAGCATCCTGAGCTCACATTTCAGCAAGATAATGCCCGCCCGCTCATGCCGAGAGCCTCTACTGATTGTCTTCGTGATTATCAAACCCTACCTTGGCTAGAAGGGTCGCCAGATCTCTTCACCAATTGAGAAAGATTGGAGCATTATGGGCAACGCCCTACAACCAGCTCTGGATTTTGATGATCTAAGGCGACAATTGGCAGGATTTGGCACTATATTCCTCATTAGGACATCCAACAATTCTATCAATCAATACCAAACCGAATAATAGCTTGCGAATGGGCGAGAGATTGACCAGCGCGTTATTGATTGCTCAATTTGTGAAGCTCTTTCTATTGAATAAACCATCCAATTTTTTTGAAATTGTAATGATTAGTTTTTTTGCACATGTACATCACATCTACCGATTTGCGTTCCATTCGTATAATTCATTCGTGTTGCGTCGTTGTTTTTTACCTTAGAGTGTGCATCTACTGACATGAGAAAAGATGAAATGACTGTAGATTCTGAACTAAATTGACAATATAACCACACATGCGTAATCAAAAAACACCAAACATTCTTATCCTGGAAGGTCAAAGACATATGATAGCCTCCTCTCTCTCGGTCTCTGAACTGAACTGAGTACACGAGATACATGGCGTCAATAAAATACCTTGAAAATGTACCCCTTTCATACAAAATATTGACCCATTAATAATTACTAATCTTATCTGACCAGGGTTTAATGGAAAAATTCAAGAGTTGGATATGCTTTCATTGTGCAACGGGAAGTAACTGGGGACACAAACAAATGTTTGAGTGACTCTGTTAAGTGTCTGAAGTGTAAATGTAACCTTCCTTAAAGGCAGAGAATGTACGACTTCACACTGCACATCCACAAAAAGCACGAAAATAACAGTCACGTTGAACATAATCTCGAACAGTATAAAGTCTCACAGCCTTGGCAATGCTGACTTATCATACAAGCTGTAAAGATATGCAAAGAATTGGAAATGTTCCTGCTGTTAGCTGTAGCTTTCACTTTGACTAATAATTCCGCTTAAGGTAGAATTTGCTGTAAAGTTCGTGTTCAGATCAACTGCAGTCTCAAGAACTAACATAAGACAACATGTGTCATCCAAATATAATGCTGATTTCATAAATGAGTGAGGCAGGAAAATAAATCAAAAGTACTGTGATGAAATTTTTGGTTATTAATAAACCAGTCAATGACCAATGGCAAACAATGAGTTTAAACTTGCTCCGTAATGTACCACGTGCTATAAGAAGTCCAAGATATATGAAAATCAGAACAAAAGAATATTTTAAGCAATGTTAAGTAAATTGGCACATAAGGAAGCCAGTAGGCTAACCTCATAGATGGACAAGTGAAATAACAACACCTTTCTCTTTGAATACTGAAAGTTAAGTCAGAACACGACTGAGATTACATCGAGACTGGGATTACATAGACAGAGTTGAAATCATTGCAAACAAAATATTACGCCAACCACCTAGAGCATTGCGCGGTCTCACCATAATCCTCGTGGATTGCACCATGGGAATAGACACTGGAAATTACCCTCAACGTCACCAATAAGCCACCTCCAAGAAGTGCCGAACAGTAGCAAACGACAGTTGCTCGTAGCAAAGTGGAAACATAAATACAACGAAAAAGCTTTTCTTCCTGTTGCACGGGCCATGCTACTAACATGCAACACGGCCCACACTAACCTCCTATTGGCCGTCTCACTCTAGCTTCAAAGAACAGCCAAGAGACATATCTTCACTTTACCAAACAAAGAGGGTGGTGCACCTAGAAATCGATAATCCAGGTATAGAATGTATTTGCAACAAGTGTCTCAGAACTCATGTAAAACAAATGGTTCAAATCGTGAAAATGGCTCTGAGCACTATGGGACTTAACATCTATGGTCATCAGTCCCCTAGAACTTAGAACTACTTAAACCTAACTAACCTAAGGACATCACTCAACACCCAGCCATCACGAGGCAGAGAAAATCCCTGACCCCGCCGGGAATCGAACCCGGGAACCCGGGCGTGGGAAGCGAGAACGCTACCGCACGACCACGAGCTGCGGACTGCAAAACAAATAATTCGAGTGGTAACTAATTAAGGAAAGTTTTTCAATCCCTACTTTCTTCATTTAGTTCAAGTTTTCGAAACTTTATAAGCACCCTTTTGCGGAATAACTGGCGTCTTTCTTCCGCGACGTCCTCCCACAAGCCGAACAAGGCTATGACATTTCATGCCGCCCTTCTTTGGATATGTTCAACGTCCCCTGTTACTCTTGTTTAGGGATGAATCCCACACACTTAGCAATTTTCTAAGTAGGAAGACTCGAATGTTTCGTAAGCAGCCTCCTTTGTGAATTGACTGGATTTTCCCAGTATCCTACCAACTAACATGTCGTATTATTGGTCATACTGACACAACCCTCTTAGCAGACTCGCTAACTGTGTCTCCTAAGTTCTGCTTGTGAGCAGGCTGGGGCTGTTGGATTGCACTGCCCCTGCGGCCTGGAGGCGACTCGTAGTGGAACTCCCACCACTCCTTTGCACCACGTGCACAAGTGCCGGCCAAGTTGTTTTGCGCACTCTATCTCACAATGTAAGCGTGAAAAGTAATTGCAGGACATGCTTTTGAGGGCAGCTGCGACAGCTTGCTATTAGCGTCATTAAATTAATTCCTGACAGGAAGGAGAAAGGAATGACAGTGTTGAGTGAAAAGTTGGTGTAATGTGCAAGCAAAATCTTGAAGGTGAATAATTCGGTAGTGTGTAAATTACTGCTGGAGGCACAAGACACTGAATGGGGTGAGGTTCAAGTGTCTGCCCCATATAAGAAGAATAAACGTACTCAAAATAAATATCCCATTGATTACATTGATAAATTTGTTGTTAAGTAGCAATTTGCACAGTATTAAGAAGGAAAAAACTTCGTAGCATTTGTTGCACAGAACCAGTCTTCAGCTCAAGCAAGGAAATTCTGAAAAAAATTGTTCTGTCTGTGTGATTGGTTTTAAAAACTGACAGAATGAATGAGTCATAACGTGGGGACGAGATGACAGAAGTTCAACAAAGTAGATTTTTTTCGAGAAAATGATGTATGAAAATTAAGGTGCCAATGATTTACTCAGACGAAATGGGCATATGCAAATTACATTGTGAATTAATGTTTGCCAAAGGATACCAGAGTGTACATCATTACTCCCTCCCATCTCCCTTTCTTGGGAATTAACACGATGGTGCTGACACCATTGCTAGGTAAACAGTTCGTTTTGATGGCTAATACAATTTGTTTGCAGACAGCACTCCACAGGGATAGAAAAGTGGATCACCTGGTCTTGACGTCTTGTGACGGTCCGCGCGCCTCCCCCCGTCAGAAGTTCGAGTCCTCCCTCGGCCATGGGTGTGAGTGTCGTCCTTAGCGCAAGTTAGTTTAAGTTAGATTAAGTAGTGTGTAGGCTTAGGGATCTCAGCGGTTTGGTCCCGTAAGACCTTACCACAATTTCCAATTTTCAGAAAAGGAGCGAGTATGAGGCTCATGTTGCGGGTTGCATATATTGTAAAGCGAGGTGCAGCTATCACACCTGTGCTATGACGGCTTCCTTCCTTCCCGCCGTGGTTCGGCGAGTGTGGTGAGTATGAGAACGATGGCCCTGCAGCCGCTTTCTCCTAGTCAGTTCGTTCTCTCGTACTGAAGCTTGCTGGAGTTTAGCTGTGACTTAATATGACTGATTGTTGGGATCAGAGATCCTCTAACGAAGCTGAATAGAGAGTAAATATTAGAATAAATTTACAGCATGCTTCAAAAAAGTTTTATACATATACATATCTACAATACACATATATATAAATACGTTCTCATGTAGATACATGCACATGTATAAATGCCGCCGCCACAGACCTTCTCCTTAAAGAGGGAGACCTGATATACCACCACCGCCACAAGGTCAGTGGCAGATACATATTGGGGCGTGCAGCCCGCCCCCCCCCCCCCCCCCCCGTATTGTCACCACCGCCAGTCTGCCCGCACGCTATTCGTCCATTCCTTTCGTCAGTCGACTCGACTGAATCGAGTTATCGAGTAGTTGTACTTCCCTATGTAGCACTCCTGAAATATGTTGATAGTGATCTGGCACATAAACTGAATCAGCGCTTAGCTGAACTACGTTTCTTTGAAGAAGAATCAGTCTTTGTGATTAAAAAGAGACTAATGGGACAGATTCTTCAATACAAGAAAACGAGCATAAACGCCCTTCTGTTATGCAAGAGTTGTCTGTTCGTCCTGGATCTGACTATCCTACTTTGCACACATTGCTTGTCTACCTGCATCTATTGCTACAGTAGAAAGACGTTTTTCAACACTGCGGCATACAAAGACATGGCTGAGGTCGACAATGAAGGAGGATCGACTTAATAGCTTAGCTCTGTTGAACACTCACCCTGGCATTGGTTGTCCTATTGACTAAGTAATTAACCAATTTGCCAGGAAGAACAGGCACATGGAATTCATCATTTAAGTAAGAGAACCATAAATGTAGCTTTTTTATATCATAAGATGGCATTGTCTTGTATATGTGTATAATCAATTTAAATTCAACTTTCTTAAGATTTTCATGCAGCTTGACTATTTTTTTATTGCGGTAAAAGTAAAGGTAGCCCAAGATACTCAAGATATCTTTAGCGCCCCCTCCTTGAGGCTTTTCTGCATCCACCACTGCACAAGGTTGAACCTCCCAAATCCCATACTCAGTTCTAGCCCTGCCAAAAATGTCTCCATTACATTGATCATCTCACTGCAGATTGTAAAAATCCTCCTACCTTTCCACACTGCAAAGCCTCCCATTTCCTTAAACCCAATCCGCAAAATGCAAAGCCCAGCCACAACCTATCAAATCCGTGTTCACTGTCCCAATTCATCCCGCTGAAACCCCCATTCACCCTAAAAATTCCCTACATCCAATTTCCACTGCTGAAGATGCTATCAAATTCATGACAATCGTTCTCCAAAACATTCATCCATTCCAATATCCACACACCCTCCAACAAATCTCCCTTGCTGCCTGCTCCATCTTTCATCTCGATACCAAAGCTACCAACTCACACAACCATGTTCACTTTGTCTTCACCCACCTCAACACTTTAGTCTAAACCTCCTCTAGACCTTACCCACACAAACCAGTTTTATCCCTTATAATGATACAACAGCACTACAAAATCCTGTACCACAACAAACGCTCCCTACCCACCAATAAACGTCTTTTACTGCTTACCTTATCAAAACGCAACCTCTATACCTACATCCTCCTTCACCAGGCCAAAAGTGGAGCTGCAATAGACCACCACAAGAACATCCCTGTTTGGCCACAACCCTTATAAAACACTCCAACCAAACACCTTATCCTTACCCTCTTTTTCCAAAAGCTAACCATTACCTACGTCACCATCCACATATGACTTAATCCCCCAATTCAGTATGACTTCCTCTCCCACATAGACCGTACCTTCTCCACGTATATTATTGCCACTGACTTCAACATCTATAGCAGATCCCTGGCAGAACTCCAGCAGTGGCCTCATTTTATCGACTCCCATACCACATCCATCCTGAAAGTAACACCACCCCCAATGCCATTCTACTGTCTCCCAACCTCCTTGGACACCTCACTGCAGAAGTCCTCGATCTGACTGGAAGTGACCACCTACTTGTACTCCTCGCAATCTCCTACATACAACCTCATCCTTGGGCACCCCATCACAATCTCCATCAAACAGTTATCCAAGAATACTTCCATGCCAACTAGAATACCTACTGGGAATATATATATATATATATATATATATATATATATATATATATATATATACTCCTGGAAATGGAAAAAAGAACACATTGACACCGGTGTGTCAGACCCACCATACTTGCTCCGGACACTGCGAGAGGGCTGTACAAGCAATGATCACACGCACGGCACAGCGGACACACCAGGAACCGCGGTGTTGGCCGTCGAATGGCGCTAGCTGCGCAGCATTTGTGCACCGCCGCCGTCAGTGTCAGCCAGTTTGCCGTGGCATACGGAGCTCCATCGCAGTCTTTAACACTGGTAGCATGCCGCGACAGCGTGGACGTGAACCGTATGTGCAGTTGACGGACTTTGAGCGAGGGCGTACAGTGGGCATGCGGGAGGCCGGGTGGACGTACCGCCGAATTGCTCAACACGTGGGGCGTGAGGTCTCCACAGTACATCGATGTTGTCGCCAGTGGTCGGCGGAAGGTGCACGTGCCCGTCGACCTGGGACCGGACCGCAGCGACGCACGGATGCACGCCAAGACCGTAGGATCCTACGCAGTGCCGTAGGGGACCGCACCGCCACTTCCCAGCAAATTAGGGACACTGTTGCTCCTGGGGTATCGGCGAGGACCATTCGCAACCGTCTCCATGAAGCTGGGCTACGGTCCCGCACACCGTTAGGCCGTCTTCCGCTCACGCCCCATCATCGTGCAGCCCGCCTCCAGTGGTGTCGCGGCAGGCGTGAATGGAGGGACGAATGGAGACGTGGCGTCTTCAGCGATGAGAGTCGCTTCTGCCTTGGTGCCAATGATGGTCGTATGCGTGTTTGGCGCCGTGCAGGTGAGCGCCACAATCAGGACTGCATACGACCGAGGCACACAGGGCCAACACCCGGCATCATGGTGTGGGGAGCAATCTCCTACACTGGCCGTACACCACTGGTGATCGTCGAGGGGACACTGAATAGTGCACGGTACATCCAAACCGTCATCGAACCCATCGTTCTACCATTCCTAGACCGGCAAGGGAACTTGCTGTTCCAACAGGACAATGCACGTCCGCATGTATCCCGTGCCACCCAATGTGCTCTAGAAGGTGTAAGTCAACTACCCTGGCCAGCAAGATCTCCGGATCTGTCCCCCATTGAGCATGTTTGGGACTGGATGAAGCGTCGTCTCACGCGGTCTGCACGTCCAGCACGAACGCTGGTCCAACTGAGGCGCCAGGTGGAAATGGCATGGCAAGCCGTTCCACAGGACTACATCCAGCATCTCTACGATCGTCTCCATGGGAGAATAGCAGCCTGCATTGCTGCGAAAGGTGGATATACACTGTACTAGTGCCGACATTGTGCATGCTCTGTTGCCTGTGTCTATGTGCCTGTGGTTCTGTCAGTGTGATCATGTGATGTATCTGACCCCAGGAATGTGTCAATAAAGTTTCCCCTTCCTGGGACAATGAATTCACGGTGTTCTTATTTCAATTTCCAGGAGTATATATATATATATATATATATATATATATATATATATATATATATATATATATACACACACCCAGTTTGGAAGCCACACCTTCATGTTCGAACAATCTGACGAAATCTCCCATGCCACATCCTTCTTCCAGCAGACCTTGTTGGACACCATATCCACCCACATTCTAACCAAGACCACATATCCTCACTGGCACTCCCCACTAACTCTTCCAAGTACTGGAAAGCATTCTGTCAATTCACTATCAATCACTTCGTTCCTCACTACCTGCTTCTCCACCCTTACCTGAAAACCTGAGCAAAGCTAACCATTTTGCATCTTATCATTCTGAGATCTTTTCCACCCTCCATGTCCCTCATTTTGTTTGCTCACTTTTTCCTACCATCTATGAACGCACAAATACCATTGTCCCATCCCTGGCTCCTAGCTTTCAGTACCTGGACAACATACCTCAAATAGAATTAAATACACCAATCAAGCACATGACATAAAACAAGTACTCCACAAAAAATGCTACACTTCCCCCCAGTCACAACTGCATTACTCATCAGTACTTTAAAGAATGGCACCTCTCCTTCCTGTTCACCCTTGCAAACCTTTATATCACTATCCTTTCCACAGGTTGCTATCCTCAACAATAGAAAACCTCCAGAATCCTACTTTTTCTCAAACCATACAAACCTTCTATTGATACCTCCTCGTAATGCCCCATCTGCCTCACCTCATTCTTTAGCAAGGTCTTTAAGTCAATCCTCTCCTGAAACATCCATCAGCACATGAACCAACACCACCTGAAGCTGGTAGCAGTGAAATCCTTGGAGAAATTGAAGCATATACCGAAAGGATAGGGAAATGGGAAATGGAGGTGATGGATTTGGTGCAGTAGACAAGAAACTCAAATCCACTGAGATAGAAATTGAAGCTACATGTGAGACTGGTTGGGCAAGACTCATTATCAATGGTTGGCATAAAATTATAATGGGGGCCTTCTATCGACCAGCACATTCTCCTCCTGATGTAACAGTAAATTTTAGAGAAAACCCGAGTTCGCTTGTACATACGTTCCCTAATCATACTCTAATCATTAGAGGAGACTTTAATCATCCAACAATCAATTGGGATAATTATAGTTTTGTTAGTGTTAGGCGTGACAAAACATCATGTGAAACTTTACGAAATGCCTTCTCAGAAAACTACCTAGAACTGAATAGTTCAGAACCCCACTCATGATGGAAATATATTTGATCAAATGGCAATAAAAGAAAGTCCACATTGAAACTGGTATCAATGACCACGAGGTAATTATAGCAACAATGAATACCAAAACTCAAAGGCCAACTAAAACAAATAGAAACACTTATATGTTCAGCAAACTAGACAGAGAAACAGAAGTGCCATATCTCAGTGAGGAACTTGATACTTTTAGCTGAGGACAAGAGTATATAGGAGAATGATGGATCAAGTTTAAAAGAATAGTTGACCATGCCCTGGAAAGATATATACGCAGTAAAAAAATTCATAGCGGAAGATTCTCCACAGCGTACAATCACTGTAAAGAAACCTCTGAAGAAATAGAAATACTGCATAACAAGTATAAAACGAAGCATAGGGCTGCAGATAGAGAGATGCTGAATGAAACACGTTTGGCAGTCAAGAGGGCAATGCATGAAGCTTTCAGTGACTACCGTAGTGGAATGTTATCGAAAAATCTTTCACAAACTCCAAAGATATTCTGATCGTATGTGAAGGCTGTTAGTGGCAAGAAAGTCAGCGTCCAGCCACTCATGGACAAGGAAAGAACTGAAACTGAGAACAGCAGAGCAAAAGCAGAAATGATTAACTTTGTTTTGAAATGCTCCTTTAGAAAGGAAAACCCAGGAATATTCAAAAATGGTTCAAATGGCTCTAAGCGCTATGGGACTTAACATCTGAGGTCATCAGTCCCCTAGACTTAGAACCACTTAAACTTAACTAACCTAAGGACATCACACACATCCATGCCCGAGGCAGGATTCGAACCTACGACCGTAGCAGCAGCGTGGTTCCGTACTGAAGCGCCTAGAACCGCTCGGCCACAGCGGCCGGTCCCAGAAATATTACACCATTATAATTCTCAGTCCACTGAAAAGATGACTAAAATAGCCCTTAATGTCAGTGGCGGTGAGAGACAGTTGAAATCGTTAAACTTAAACAAAGGCCCAGGGCTCGATGGAATTCCCGCGACATTCTACACCCAATTTGCGGTTGAGTTAATAGCTCTGTTATTTATAATCTATCGTAGATCCCTTGTACAAGAAACCGTGCCCAGCAGCTGGAAGCAAGCACGAGTCACTCCTGTCAACAAGAAAGGTAGCAGAAATGATCAGCAAAACTACAGTCCAGTATCCTTGACATCCATTTGTTGTGGAAGCTCGAAGGTAATGAGGTATCTCGAACAGAACGGTCTGCTCCATGCCAGCTATCATGGATTTCGAGAACATAAGATCGTGTGAAACCCAATTCGCACTTTTCTGACATGACATTCTGAAAGCCATGGATCAAGGCAGTCAGGTTGATGCAGTATTTCTCGATTTCCGAAAACCAATATCCCTCACATCGGTTTGCTACAGAACCCTTGAACATATTCTCACTTCAAATATAATATATTTTCTTGAGACCGTGAAGCTTACGTCCACGAATGAGCATGGTTTTAGAAAGCATTGCTGTGCGAAACCCAGCTTGCCCTTTTCTCACATTATATACTAGGAACTATGAATGAACTGCAACAGGCAGATTCCATATTTCTAGAATTGCTGAAAGAATTTGACATGGTGCCCCACTGCAGGCTGCAACGAAGGTACGAGCATGTTGAATAGGTTCACAGAGATATGACTGGTTCGAAGACTTCTTAAGTTATAGAACCCAGTATGTTGTCATCGACGGCGAATGTTCACCACTGACAAGGGTGTCATCACGAGTGCCCCATGGAAGTGCAATAGGACCACTATTATTTTCTAAATACAGAAAGGATCTGGTGGACAGGGTGGGCAGCAATCTGCAGTTGTTTGCTGACGCCACTGTGGTGTACAGGAAGGTGTCGAAGTTGAGTGACTGCAGGAGGATACAAGATGATTTAGACAAAGTTTCTAGTTGGTGTGATAAATGAATGTAGAAAAATGTAAGTTAATGGTGATGTGTAGAAGAAACAAATCAGTAATGTTGGGATGCCATATTAGTTGCAAAGCGATATGAATGGAACGAGCATGAGATGATTGTAGTAGAAAGTGCGAATGGTCGACTTCGGATTATCGGCAGAATTCTGGGACTGTGTGGTTCATCTGTAAAGGGGACCATATGTAGGACGCTCCAGCAGTACGATAGAGTCTTCTATTGCAACAGCAGGTCAACGAAACTGGAATCAAAATAATGTATCCATAGTTTTAGCTAGTGTAAATGTTCAATGTCTACGAACAATATGTGGTCTATTATCTATATTCATAGAAGATGCAAAGCCAGATGTGATATGTGTATGTGAGCACTGGTTCGACAAAGAAGAGTGTGAAAATTACAGATGCATTGAATACCTAGAGATGGTGAGCTCATGGTATCGAGAAACTACCACTCATGGAGGCGCGTCTGTGTATGCCAATAAAAATCTCAACTTTAGAGATGTTGACCTGAGAAAGTACTGCTCAGATATGGATTTAGAACTGTCTGGTTTAGAACTAGTAGATATAAATATGATTATTGTTTCAGTGTACCGTTCACCAAATGGAAATTTCGAAAACTTTATCACTAACTTGTAAAGTTGTTTACATCACATAACACACCTCAAACCAAAAATTGCACTGTTCGTCGATCTTAATGTACGCGTAGGTGAAAATAGCACAAAAGAGAGAGCATTCTTGAATTTAGTAAATAGTTATGGTCTCTTTATGGCAAACAGACTTCCAACCTGGAGTTACAAAGTAAATGTAGTTGATGCAATGATAGCAGAACACAGTGCATTAGTCATGAAACTACAAACGTAGAATCTGGGTCACCATCAGACAAATACATGGCAATCAAATTATGTGTTTCACAGAAGAGTAGTGCCAAAGAAAAACTAGATACTTTCAATGCCTCACTGTCCAGTATAAACTGGCAGCAATTAATTACAGAAGAAAAGCCTAATGTTGCCTTAAATGTTATTTTCCATACACTAAAAACCAAACTTGATGAGATGTTCCCACTGATACCAAAGAAAAGCCACAAAGGTAAAGTACAAGGAAAACAGAAAATAGTAAATGCAAAAAAATTGTACGCACCTGAGGTAGCTAATCTAAAAACCAGACAATAGAAACAACACAAATTGTGAAAGAAACACAAAGTAAAAGGTGGTACACAATGACATACAACCACAAATACACACACAGAATATCCAATATTTTCAAAAAACAAGACATAAAAATAGCACACCAAACCAACAACTCAATTCATAAATACTTCCCAAAAACAATAGGAAAAACTGATCTATATCAGAAATCAGGAATATATCAAATGAAATGCAATACACATGATGGAAGATACATAGATAAAACCAGGAGGACATCTGACACCAGATTCAAAGAACAAGTAAGAGCATGGAAGTATAGCACAAATCATACTGATTCTGCAGAACATTTACACCAACATAAAATTACAACCAGAGACACAGGTATGGAAATCATATCTATAAAAAAACAACAAAAAACACCTTCTCACCTTACAAGAAAACTACCACATCCAAAAAGTCATAACAGAAAAGAAACAACTCATAAACGATCAGATCAACTTGACAAACCATGCACTCTTTAAACTGATTGACCACTTAATATAACATTAAAAGTACACGTTTAACTACAGGCTCCATTTACCAGTACCATTTCCTCCCAGATTATGTACTGTAATCACCATCCAGGTCCATTCCTGTCTTTCCTCCCCCTCCCTGCCCCCCGCCTCTCCCCCACTGAAGACAAAAAAATCACTCCTTCCCTTCACACACACACACACACACACACACACACATACATACATAAAATCGTTTCATAGGTTGGCAACACTTACAACGTGAACGAAAACAAATAGTGCAGATAGATAATGCAGCACAAGAAATAACGCAGAATGCCAAAAACTGTCAAGTGCAGATGTGAAATAAAGCCTGTCGGCACTAACCAGTGCTAGCAAGAGGGCAAGGTGCAGATTACACAAAGAAACGCCGTAAATAGCCTGCAGACGAACTTTATAAAGAAAATGCTGTTTTTAACTTAAAACAACAAAAAATGTACAAACGTGTGTATCCAATTTACAGAATAACCACAGAAGACGCTTTGTAAATAAAAGCGAAACGCGTCTGGTGTAATTCTTTTTATCAGATTGAGGTCAGCTGTAGACAGATACGGTATCCTATAGTAACAGATGTTAACAGCTGCTGCGGAAGATGGTCACGCAAACAAACGTATTTGCTCTTCTTAATTACATGTTGCTTAAGAATTGCGGTGTATGACCTAACGCAGCTGTGGTGTCACAGAGCGCAAAAAGAGAGAGAGAGAGAGAGAGAGAGGAAAAAAAAAGTAAGCACACCCTGTAAGGAAAACAGGCCCATGGCGTGACTAATCACTTGCTCGATATCGGAGCCTTCATGCTTCATCGGCTATCGCTACGGAACTCCATAAATATATTTACGAAAATCTTTCGAGGAAAAACAGATTCTCGCTTCGCAAGCGAGACAGCTCTTTGCTATACAGGACGTAAGCGATAGCTGTTTAGAAAGTACCACAGTGGTGTAGGTATTTCGAGACGAACAAATTGACACAGGACACTTGCGGTCTATCAAGCCGAGAAACACCTGCACATTCGCCTACAAAAGCTACCTGCTGGTGTTGGACAAAAACATGGGACCACTGCGAGAAATGCGTGCCTTAACATCAACGCAGATGCTAGGCAAGCCTGCAGGTTGCGCTGCTACGAACGGCACCTGTTGATGATGATGATGATGATGTTTGGTTTGTGGGGCGCTCAGCGCCTGTACAAGTCCCAATTTTTACACAGTCAAATTTTTGGACAATCCAATGTAGCCCCTGTCACGAATGCTGATGATTATGATTATGATTATCAAATGATGAGGACTACCCAACACCCAGTCAACAGGCAGAGAAAAACGGCACCTGTGCAGTGTCCCCAATACGCTGAAAGTATGGTGCTGGTGAGAGAAGTGTTCTGTATAGTTCTGACCAGGAAAGTACTTGGGCTCGAACAAACAGATCTGCATGAACGTTTGGTTACAGGACCATTATATACCTCTGAATGTGCTGGTGGGTGTCGTTTTTCTGAAAAACTCTGCAGTCATGCTTTAGATATCACTGTAGATGTAATTGTAGACTCCATACGCAATGCAGCAATCTTAACTACAAATGTAAATGCGGAGTGTCAATAAAATGCTCCGAGCAATACGAATGACTGCAAAACGCACAGTGAAGTAATGCAAGTTGATCGCATGGCGTATTTGCACATTCTGTAATATCAGTGTTGAACGCCACGTCAATGAGACTTTTGAAGTTGTTCACTGGTTCACCAATATCGTAGCCAGCGTTCTGCCACGCGTAACGAAGCATTGGTCTGTATACTCCCGCAGATAGCTGATTGTAAATGACAGAATGCATATTCATGATAAAGAATCTGTCGTGCAATTTCGGCTGTATATTACTGGAACGTAGTTTAATGAAGTCTGTTATTCTCTTGGCACATATTTTATATTGCCTGAAGAAATACACATCCAGAGGTTGTGCATATTTTGTAGTTTTAGGTGGAATGATTTTTAAATCTACATCTTTTCCCTCCAGATGCTTCCAGTAGTAATCGTTCATCCTTATGTCCAGACCAGGAGTCACAAAGTACTAATGACTTTTTTTTTCACGATAAAGGATGACAGCCAAAACAGTTACAGGCTAAAAATTTATTAAAATTCTTGACCAAGGTTTCGGTAGATATAAATATACCTTCATCAGAAGTAAAAATTCTAAAATTACGTTATGCAATGGAGATTAATAAAACAATTGTGCCAAAGGCGTCGTCAATAATTAAGACATCTTCTCCATTTGTACAACAAGACTATGGGCACTGGGTCAATGCAAACAGTTTAGCACCAGTACTTCGCCTAACAAGGTGCCCATAGTCATGTTGTACAAATGGAGAAGATGTCTTAATTATTGACGACGCCTTTGGCACAATTATTTTATTAATCTCCATTGCATGATGTAATTTTAGATTTTTTACTTCTGATGAAGGTATATTTATATGTACCGAAACCTTGGTCAAGAATTTTAATAAATTTTTAGCCTGCAACTGTTTTAGCTGTCATCCTTTATCGTGAAGAATTTCAACAGTTGCTGTTGCAGCCATGTTTAAAATCTTGTACTAATGACTTTCTCGTCAAATGTGGATTTAAAACTGACAGAAAAAACGTCTTCATTTGTTGTTTCGTCATCTTCTCACTCACACTAGCATCGACGACGACATTGGGGGGGGGGGGGGGGGCACCGCGTTTCTATTTCCCTTGACACGCGGGATCCAAACTTTCCACTGGATTCTTGGAAGCAAATATAGAGTTTGTCTGCCAATCGTCCGTCCACTGATATAGCAACATCGATCGTGCAACTATGTGTTGCACAGTTAACTGATTGCAACATTCTTTCATGGATAGTGTTCTGTCACAAGAAAGTTCATAGTTGAACTGACTCTGATCACAGTTCCATACAGAACTAATATCGATGTTTTCTCGTGTGATATGCTCATTGACATCAGCAACAAACGTTTGAGCTCTTTCAGTCAGCTCTTCTTCATCATCCTTATCTTTTCGTGCTTGGAGCATAGTGATACGGCGTGATGGTACCCTAAACTCCTTTTTCAAATTAGTAATAAATCCTAATGAAGCTGTAAAGTTTGTACACCCGAGATTTCTGGCTACGTCCAATGCCCAATGTTGTAAATGCCAATAATGAACGGCGCAACCGCATTCTCGCGCTTCATCGAATTTCGCCATTACACGCTCCTTGATGGTCTTGGACAGCAGTGTACGATTTCCTTTGAAAACTGTGTTTGCTTCTCTTTTCTTTGCCACGTAATCCAGTATGTTTTTAATATTGCTTTTAGACTTCAGTTTAGGGTATCTTTTCAGAAGCTTGTCGTGTGTGTCGAAATCTCTTACGTAATAATCATCGTACATGTTCTCCAGTGTGTTGTCATCAAACGCCGTGATGATACTTGCGACTTTAACCTTCTTCTTGGGAGACGGTTGGTATTCACTGTCACTGCTTCCATCGCCTCTTCCCGCACTTGCCGTAGCACTACCGTTTGCAATGAGTTGTTCGTCATTATCATCCCTATCATCATCATTATGTGTTAGTGTTACAACAGTATCTGTTTCTAACTTATGCTCATATTTCTGCACTATAATAGATACCAGAAAACATGCGAATGATTCGTCTTCTACACCAATACCACCTTCACGAAGAAGGGTTTTTCGTAACTTCATCTCAACCAATCGCAGTACATTAGCAGGATTGATTACCAATCGCAGAGCCATCTGACGCTTCAATACACAAATAATGTCACAAAACGCAACTTCAGAGGCACACTGCACCGTCCCTACTGGTCCCGACTGCCGTACCGATAGGACAGTGTGCAATGCGGCGTGGCATACACAGATGCCTCTAACGGACGACTGCAGAGTTTTGTAGATGCGGGAGTACCACTAGTGCAATAAGAGAGCTTTACATTATTTCTAACACGATTTTGGTGTATTTGTGTTCGTTCGAGCGCAAGTACTTAACTGGTGAGTGCATTCTGTCGCATATTATTGAACTCGAAAGTGAGCAGTTATAATGGATTATACTGTAAATGATGAAAGTATGTGAATGCAGCTTGCCGCTAACTTGGTGTAATGTCTCTCACACATAAACCTGTACAGTAAAGTAAGGGCCTCCTGTTTTATCTTTAGGCTGATCCGTGATAAGACAAGCAAACAATTATACTAATGGAGGATTCTGCGTATTTTCTCTAATTTCATTCGCTCTCTCTCTCTCTCTCTCTCTCTGTCCTTTATCTATATACAGTTTTAAATATAATATTTCATTACGTGAACTCAGCCCAATAGAATCTCTGGTGGAGCCCTTCGTCTTAATATTCAGCGGCTGGGTTGTTGTAAAAGATCTTTATATCTATTATTATTGTTAAGCGCTGCATTCAGTTGGGAAAATCGATCGTTTGAACAATTCGTTCATTTTACGACAGATTTAGAATTTCAGATGTGTCCGAAGCCTTTTTGGACGATTTTATAAAATCTCGGTGAGTGCAGGCTCTCTTCGTCACAACTGAAACTTCCCCACTAATTACAGGGCCAAGACAATCATCAATGATTCAGACAGAGAACTCATTCGTCATTCACTCTAGAATAAAAGGGTCACAAACCTTATTTCTGAGGAAAATTGTATATACAATCCATCTCCATTACATGTTCCGTTTTCTGTTGATTCCCAGTCTTACTTAATTTGCGTTTACAATTTTTCTCTCTCTTCAAATAACCCGCTAGTGGCACAAACGTTAATAGCTCGCTTTAGCGAGAAGAAAAGCAAATATGTCTCTTTTAGCAACCCGACAATCTTCCAACAGATACTTCCGAAGCTGTCCCAGTTATCCGTCCCTAACAACCATGGAGAATACATATATGTATCTCTGTTCTTCCAAAGAATAAACGTACTAGAAAAATACCTTGGCGTCGACGAGCTGTCGGCGCATATATTACTAGAAAATCCGATCAGATACTTTCCAAAAGTGAATAAATATGGATTATTTGATTGATAATTAATTATTGCGTGGTAGAGGGTAATTTTCCGTGGGGAGATTACACAGTCTGTTGGTGCTCACATGGTAGGCGCTTTCATAACCAAGGTAGCCGTAGTCTTTGCTGTTTCAAGAGGCACTGTATGGAAGACTTACACCTTATACAGGGCAAGCGGGAAAACATCATCCGTTAAGTCACAACACGAGCGGAAGGGTGCGTTCAGTAGCCGTGACAGACGGTCATTGAAGGATATTGTGTCGAGAAATAAGGGAACGACTGCTGCAAAAGTCAGTGTAAAACTCGCGACCGACATCAGCACCAAAGCAACACGAACGGAGCTCCAGAAGCAGGGAATTGGAGGACGAGTTCGAATTCCAAAAAACCACTTATGAATGATGCAAATGTACGTAATAGGAAAACGTGGTGCCGAAGCCATAAAACCTAGCCTACGGAGAAATGGAAGAAAGTGATTCCTAGATCGACATCTACATCTTTACCTTGTAAATCACTGTGAGGTGCATGGCAGAGGATACATCCCATTGTACAAATTACACTACTGACCATTAAAATTGCTACACCACGAAGATGACGTGCTATAGACGCGAAATTTATCCGACAGGAAGTAGATGCTTTGATGTGCAAATGATTAGCTTTTCAGAGCATTCACACAAGGTTGGCGCCGGTGGCGACACCTACAACGTGCTGACACGAGGAAAGTTTCCAACCGATTTCTCATACACAAACAGCAGTTGACCGGCGTTGCTTGGTGAAGCGTTGTTGTGATGCCTCGTGTAAGGAGGAGAAGTGCGTACCATCACGTTTCCGACTTTGATAAAGGACGGATTGTAGCCTATCGCGATTGCGGTTTATCGTATCGCGACATTGCTGCTCGCGTTGGTCGAGATCCAATGACCAGTGTGCGATTTGCAGGGGGGGATGGGGGAGATTTCCCCCCCTCTGCATCAGACCATCCCCTCCTCTGGTTTTAGTTTATGCATCCCAACCTGGGATGTTTATTTCCCACGCACTGAAGTAAAACTTTACATATAATTTAAATTTGTGGAACCGAACACTGAAAGTTATTAATAAGTCTTACTAATAATACGTTTCTTCAGTTTTCTATCATCAGAATAGGTACAGCTTTTCACAAATGTGCCTCTACTTTTTGAATTCCCCTCGTATAACTGTACCCGTATGTAGATGATTTTGTAAATAAGGTTTACCTATAATGTACTTTTAAAGATATAACAAGGGATGGCTTTTCTGATAGTGCATACGCGTCAATAGTGAGTTTCGGCATTAACATCTATTTATAAATAGCTGTTTAACCATGCGTAACGCCACGGTCCAAGCTAGTAACATATATAATTCTACTAACCTCCTAAGACATCCCCCCCCCCCCCCCCCCCACTGGTAAAAGCACAAATCGCACCCTGCCAATGACTGTTAGCAGAATACGGAATTGGTGGGTTTAGGAGGGTAATACGGAACGCCGCGCTGGACCCCAACGGTCTCATATCACTAGCAGTCGAGATAACAGGCATCTTATTCGTATGGCTGTAACGGATCGTGGAGCCACGTCTCGATCCTTGAGTCAACAGATGGGGACATTTGCAAGGTTCACAAACAGTTTGACGACGTTTGCAGCAGAATGGACTATCAATTCGGAGACCATGGCTGCGGTTACCCTTGACACTCCATCACAGACAGGAGCGCCTGCGATGGTGTACTCAACGACGAACCTGGGTGCACGAATGGCAAAACGTCATTTTTTCGGATCAATCCACGTTCTGTTTACAGCATCATGATGGTCGCATCCGTGTTTGGCGACATCGTGGTGAACGCACATTGGAAGCGTGTATTCGTCATCGCCATACTGGCGTATCACCCGGCGTGATGGTATGGGGTGCCATTGGTTACACGTCTCGGTCACCTCTTGTTCGCATTGACGGCACTTTGAACAGTGGACGTTACATCAGATGTGTTACGACCTGTGGCTCTACCCTTCATTCGATCCCTGCGAAACCCTACATTTCAGCAGGATAATGCACGACCGCATGTTGCAGGTCCTGTACGGGCCTTTCTGGATACAGAAAATGTTCGACTGCTGCCCTGGCCAGCACATTCTCCAGATCTCTCATCAACTGAAAACGTCTGGTCAATTGTGGCCGAGCAGATGGCTCATCACAATACGCCAGTCACTGCTCTTGATGAACTGTGGTATCGTGTTGAAGCTGCATGGGTAGCTGTACCTGTACGCGCCATCCAAGCTCTGTTTGACTCAATGCCCAGGTGTATCAAGGCCGTTATTACGGCCAGAGGTGGTTGTTCTGGGTACTGATTTCTCAGGATCTATGCACCAACATTGCGTGAAAATGTAATCACATGTCAGTTCTAATATAATGCATTTGCCCAATGAATACCCGTTTATCATCTGCATTTCTTCTTTGTGTAGCAATTTTAATGGCCAGTAGTGTATTAGGGCTTTTTCCCATTCCATTCACGATGCAGTGCGGGAAATGTGGTTGCTTAAATGCCTGTGTATGTACTGTGATTAATCCAATCTTATACTCGTGACACTTTTGAGAGAGAAATGTGCGTGGTTGTAGAATATTCCTATAGTGATAATTTAAAGCCGTTTCTTGAAACTTTGTCAGCAGACTTTCTCGGGATAATTTACGTCTAATTGCAAGAGTCTGCTAGTTCAGTTCTTTCAACATCTAAGTGACACTCTCTCGCGTGCTGCCCTTCTGTGTATACGTTCAATATCTGAAAGGTAGCGAGCCACTCTCTCACTTTAACAACTCTGTCGGTCAGATTCGTATTCATATTTTAGGTCATGATCTCCGTGATCCCCAATACAACATTTGGTATGTGTGTCTTACGACTTTTTTTCCATGAGGAAATTATGAGCAGAATGTTCTTATAACTGCACGTGTAGCCTGTAGAGAACTTATAGGTACCCGAGGGGCCATAGTGAAGGCGATGGAGAACAGGGAGAAAGATAGATTGTGGGCCATAAATGTTGTGGCCAGCGACCTGGCTGTGCGAGCGATTCAGGGTTCAAAAATGGTTCAAATGGCTCTGAGCACTATGGGACTTAACATCTGAGGTCATCAGTCCCCTAGACTTAGAACTTCTTAAACCTAACTAACCTAAGGACATCACACACATCCATGCCCGAGGCAGGATTCGAATCTGCGACAGTAGCAGTCGCGCGGTTCCGGACTGAAGCGCCTAGAACCGCTCGGCCACCGCGGCCGGCCGATTCAGGGTAGCACCGCTCTGTGAATTGTACCTGCAGAGGAACCTCGGGCCATGGTGTTCGACTTTTCCCTCTTAGCGTCGAAACAAGAGGGTGCCGGCTCGTAAAACCTTTTTGCCTTGGCCAGGCGACAGTCCGTCGCGAAGGCGGCCAGGTGGCGGAAAGTGGGTGAAGAAAGCCATTTAAGAGAGACGGTCATCAAACTGTAAGTATTCTCTTGTTAGAAGCTGGGACGATACTATCAGAGCGGGTGGTGTACGTGTTTAGTGGACGCAAGACTGTAACTCCTTTGACGCCAGGAAGTCGCTAGGTTTCTTCAAAATGGTTCAAATGGCTCTAAGCACTATAGGAAGTCATCAGTCCCCTAGACGTGGAACTACTTAAACCTAACTAACCTAAGGACATCACACACATCCATACCCGAGGCAGGATTCGAACCTGCGACCGTAGCAGCAGCGCGGTTCCAGACTGAAGCACCTAGAACCGCTCGGCCACAGCGGCCGGCGCTTGGTTTCTTCAGTGAGCGAAAAGAAAACCATATATTTCACGGACACGACTGTCTGGGAAGCCATATACTTCACGGACACGACTGTCTGGGAAGCTTAACAACCTTGTTTCAGAAATTGGAAATGGTCGACCTGGAATGATTAGATCTCTTCGTAAATGAGGAACTGTGGTCGCGTCTAGGTAGACGTTTTTCGCCAAAACATAGCCATGCTTACCGCGAGAACGACGCCTCCCTAGTCTAAAATCTTTTTTTTTTTAGACAAGAGAGATTTTGAATCGCTTACTGTCTGCCCTCAGGATATGCAAAGCGAAGGCTTGCCCATCCAGCGTGTACACCCCAGTGCTGTGTCTGGATTGGCTCTCAGACCAACAGAACAGTCAAGAGGGGAGATTGAATGAGTGGAGGAAGACGGTTCGATTGGTTTGTTCAACGTGGAGGCGGTTTTTATCTGCTAATTCGGCTCCTGTACGAGGCTTGGTGGAAATTGATTGTGATTGTCTGCCTTCTTCATCTTCTTGTCCTCCCCTTGTGGAGAACTTCTGATCTTTTCCTATAGTTCAATTCTTTTATCTTGGCGGCTCGCGTATGCCCGCCCAGACGCGGGAGATTGCTGCGTTGCTAGTTGCACACGCCAAGAGAAGCAGCGCCATAGTATAGTAAAGTTCTCAAAATTACTTTTAGGGGGGAGCGCGCAGTATATGAAGTAAAGCCACCACGGCCGCATTAACCCTTTCGCTGCTACGGAGACATGCTCCCCGCATTCCGCGCTGTGCGCGATTTTGTCATCACTGCACTGCTCTCCTGTGCAGACACGTGGTGTTTCGACTGCTTTGTCACACTTTATCACACGATTTCACAAAAACTATTTGGCACAAAAATTTGATTTTTACACACCTTCTCGATTGATACCTTCCCCCCATAAATGACTTAATTTTGTTTCGATGTTCAGCGCAGTTATTGTGTAGCATTAGATGTAATAAACCATTGCACGAAATTTTGAAGAGTTTGCAGAAGTAAAAGTCTATAGCGTATACTTTCCGTGTGGTCGATTTTAGTTGCTACTAGAAATTTCAAAAAAATACATTCAAACGAATAAAATTCATGAAGTAAGACACTTCAATATTATTTTTAAATAAAGAAAATATCAAGCACTGAACAAGGTTTGAACTCAGATCCTTTCACATAATAGCCACACACTTGAACCATTACGCTAACACAGCTCGTCATTCAATAGGATTCCCGGAGGACTTTAAAATGTCACGCAAAATACTGACAAACACTGTTGGTATGCCCATGAATTACTCACGTTTCGTCGAAGTACAATAGGAAATAAACAATTACCGCTGTTCTTTATTGCGAAAAAGCGGTTAGTGACAATGATCAATGATACAAACACCTTTCCTTGCTATCGCCTGAATTAGGAGGCTTTTTGCTTGTTTGGTTTAATTAATTAATAGAATATGAAGCAATTGGTATAAAGAATGCTTTTTCCAAACTTTCTGCAAGAGAAAGTCTGCTATCGAGACATTGCTTTTGTTCAATTACTTTATTTATGACTGAACGTTACTAAAACTCAAGACACTCGTCTGTGCTCTGCACTGCAGTCGGGCTCTCGCAACGTCGTTCTTTGTTCATTGGCTGACTGTGTTTTGTGACGTCAGATGCGCAGAACGAACCTAAACTCGGCCGCCGTCGTAAATGACGCGCACTTTAGTGGGCGGGACTTGTGGTCTGTATTTTGTGGTTTACTATTAGCCAGTGGAACTGCTTATTAGAGTGAACTTACTCGTCCTGAGTCCGCCGTCTGACTTTTGACAATTCCACCATGCGCCGTCGTGCCTGCGAATCAAATTCGCTGGTCAGTCCAGCGAACAGGCGCACCTCACACTGAAATCTGCTGGGATTTCAGGGTTCTGATAGGGAAGTTCCCCGCGTTCTGACAATCAGAACGCCAGTCAGCGTGGTTTGCAAGTTTTTGTGGTTGTGTCACAACATTACAGCTGGCTCAGCGGACCGCGCCTCGCTCACAGAGTGCCGTTTTCTGCTGCCGCCTGAATCAAGATGAAAGGATAAAGTATTGCAGCACCAGCTTAGGGATGATAAATGATATTCACAGCTCCTTGTTCTCAGGTTAACCATAGTCTGTGGTGTACCTGGTCGTAGTTGATTTCATCTGAACAGAAGTTGGCCTCACATTGGATTCATGTAAACAAAGTATGATAGCACTGTAAAATGGATTAATTCAGGGGAGAGCTTGTACAGTTTCCACCCCAATGAATGCTTTGCCAGCCAAACACCACTCCTTTCCTGATTTTTGTTTGTCATTATTTTTGTGAGATTATCAGTTCGTTTGTACACTACTGGCCATTCCCGAAGATGACGTTCTACAGACGCGAAATTTAACCGACAGGAAAAAGAAGCTGTGATATGCAAATGATTAGCTTTTTAGAGCATTCACACAAGGTTGGCGCTGGTGGCGACACCTACAACGTGCAGACATGAGGAAAGTTTCCAACCGATTTCTCATACACAAACAGCAGTTGACCGGCGTTGCCTGGTGAAACGTTGTTGTGATGCCTCGTGTAAGGAGGAGAAATGCGTACCATCACGTTTCTGACTTTGATAAAGGTCGGATTGTAGCCTATAGCGATTGCGGTTTATCGTATCGTGTCATTGCTGCTTGCGTTGGTCGAGATCCAATGACTGTTAGCACAATATGGAATCGGTGGGTTCAGGAGGGTAATACGGAACGCCACAGTGGATCCCAACGCTCTCGTGTCACTAGAAGTCGAGATGACGGGCATCTTATCCGCATGGCTGTAACGGATCGTGCAGCCACGTCTCGATCCCTGACTCAACAGATGGGGACGTTTGCAAGACAACAACCATCTGCACATACAGTTCGACGACGTTTGCAGCAGCATGGACTATCAGCTTGGAGACCATGGCTGCGGTTACCCTTGACACCGCATCACAGACAGGAGTGCCTGCGATGGTGTACTCAATGACGAACCTGGGTGCACGAATGACAAAACATCATTTTTTCGGATCAATCCAGGTTCTGTTTACCGCATCATGATGGTCGCATCCGTGTTTGGCGACATCGTGGTGAAGACACATTGGAAGTGTGTATTCGTCATTGCCATACTGGCATATCACCCGGCTTGATGGTAAGGGGTGCCGTTGATTACACGTCTCAGTCACCTCTTGTTCGCATTGACGGCACTTTGAACAGTGGACGTTACATTTCAGATGTGTTACGACCCGTAGCTCTACCCTTCATTCGATCCTTGCGAAACCCTACATTTCAGCATGATAATGCACGACCCCCCCCCCCCATGAACCATGGACCTTGCCGTTGGTGGGGAGGCTTGCGTGCCTCAGCAAATCAGATAGCCATACCGTAGGTGCAACCACAAAGGAGGGGTATCTGTTGAGAGGCCAGACAAACGTGTGGTTCCTGAAGAGGGGCAGCAGCCTTTTCAGTAGTTGCAAGGGCAACAGTCTGGAAGATTGACTGATCTGGCATTGTAACAATAACCAAAACGGCCTTGCTGTGCTGGTACTGTGAACGGCTGAAAGCAAGGGGAAACTACAGCCGTAATTTTTCGCGAGGGCATGCAGCTTTACCGTATGATTAAATGATGATGGCGTCCTCTTGGGTAAAATATTCCGGAGGTAAAATAGTCCCCCAGTCGGATCTCCGGGCGGGGACTACTCAAGAGGATGTCGTTATCAGGAGAAAGAAAACTGGCGTTCTACGGATCAGAGCGGGGAATGTCAGATCCCTTAATCGGGCAGGTAGGTTAGAAAATTTAAAAAGGGAAATGGATAGGTTGAAGTTAGATATAGTGGGAATTAGTGAAGTTCGGTGGCAGGAGGAACAAGACTTCTGGTCAGGTGACTACAGGGTTATAAACACAATATCAAATAGGGGTAATGCAGGAGTAGGTTTAATAATGAATAGGAAAATAGGAATGCGGGTAAGCTACTACAAACAGCATAGTGAACGCATTATTGTGGCCACGATAGATATGAAGCCCACACCTACTACAGTAGTATAAGTTTATATGCCAACTAGCTCTGCAGATGACGAAGAAATTGAAGAAATGTATGATGAAATAAAAGAAATTATTCAGATAGTGAAGGGAGACGAAAATTTAATAGTCATGGTGACTGGAATTCGAGTGTAGGAGAAGGGAGAGAAGGAAACATAGTCGGTGAATATGGATTGGGGCTAAGAAATGAAAGAGGAAGCCGCCTGGTAGAATTTTGCACAGAGCACAACATAATCATAGCTAACACTTGGTTTAAGAACCATGAAAGAAGGTTGTATACATGGAAGAACCCTGGAGATACTAAAAGGTATCAGATAGATTATATAATGGTAAGACAGAGATTTAGGAACCAGGTTTTAAATTGTAAGACATTTCCAGGGGCAGATGTGGACTCTGACCACAATCTATTGGTTATGACCTGTAGATTAAAACTGAAGAAACTGCAAAAAAGTGGGAATTTAATGAGATGGGACCTGGATAAACTGAAAGAACCAGAGGTTGTACAGAGTTTCAGGGAGAGCATAAGGGAACAATTGACAGGAATGGGGGAAAGAAATACAGTAGAAGAAGAATGGGTAGCTTTGAGGGATGAAGTAGTGAAGGCAGCAAACGATCAAGTAGGTAAAAAGATGAGGGCTAGTAGAAATCCTTGGGTAACAGAAGAAATATTGAATTTAATTGATGAAAGGAGAAAATATAAAAATGCAGTAAATGAAGCAGGCAAAAAGGAATACAAACGTCTCAAAAATGAGATCGACAGGAAGTGCAAAATGGCTAAGCAGGGATGGCTAGAGGACAAATGTAAGTATGTAGAGGCTTATCTCACTAGCGGTAAGTTAGATACTGCCTACAGGAAAATTAAAGAGACCTTTGGAGATAAGAGAACGACTTGTATGAATATCAAGAGCTCAGATGGAAACCCAGTTCTAAGCAAAGAAGGGAAAGCAGAAAGGTGGAAGGAGTATATAGAGGGTCTATACAAGGGCGATGTACTTGAGGACAATATTATGGAAATGGAAGAGGATGTAGATGAAGATGAAATGGGAGATACGATACTGCGTGAAGAGTTTGACAGAGCACTGAAAGACCTAAGTCGAAACAAGGCCCCCGGAGTAGACAACATTCCATTGGAACTACTGACGGCCGTGGGAGAGCCAGTCCTGACAAAACTCTACCAGCTGGTGAGCAAGATGTATGAAACAGGCGAAATACCCTCAGACTTAAAGAAGAAAATACATAATTCCAATCCCAAAGAAAGCAGGTGTTGACAGATGTGAAAATTACCGAACTATCAGTTTAATGAGTCACAGCTGCAAAATACTAACACGAATTCTTTACAGACGAATGGAAAAACTAGTAGAAGCCAACCTCGGGGAAGATCAATTTGGATTCCGTAGAAACACTGGAACACGTGAGGCAATACTGACGTTACGACTTATCTTAGAAGAAATATTAAAGAAAGGCAAACCTACGTTTCTAGCATTTGTAGACTTAGAGAAAGCTTTTGACAATGTTGACTGGAATACTCTCTTTCAAATTCTAAAGGTGGCAGGGGTAAAATACAGGGAGTGAAAGGCTATTTACAATTTGTACAGAAACCAGATGGCAGTTATAAGAGTCGAGGGACATGAAAGGGAAGCAGTGGTTGGGAAGGGAGTAAGACAGGGTTGCAGCCTCTCCCCGATGTTGTTCAATCTGTATATTGAGCAAGCAGTAAAGGAAACAAAAGAAAAATTCGGAGTAGGTATTAAAATCCATGGAGAAGAAATAAAAACTTTAAGGTCCGCCGATGACATTGTAATTCTGTCAGAGACACCAAAGGACTTGGAAGAGCAGTTGAACGGAATGGACAGTGTCTTGAAAGGAGGATATAAGATGAACATCAACAAAAGCAAAACGAGGATAATGGAATGTAGTCGAATTAAATCGGATGATGCTGCCGGAATTAGATTAGGAAATGAGACGCTTAAAGTAGTAAAGGAGTTTTGCTATTTGGGGAGCAAAATAACTGATGATGATCGAAGCAGAGAGGATATAAAATGTAGACTGACAATGGCAAGGAAAGCGTTTCTGAAGAAGAGAAATTTGTTAACATCGAGTATAGATTTAAGTGTTAGGAAGTCATTTCTGAAAGTATTTGTATGGAGTGTAGCCATGTATGGAAGTGAAACATGGACGATAAATAGTTTGGACAAGAAGAGGATAGAAGCTTTCGAAATGTGGTGCTACAGAAAAATGCTGAAGATTAGATGGGTAGATCACATAACTAATGAGGAGGTATTGAATAGAATTGGGGAGAAGAGAAGTTTGTGGCACAATTTGACCAGAAGACGGGATCGGTTGGTAGACATGTTCTGAGGCATCAAGGGATCACCTATTTAGTGTTGGAGGGCAGCGTGGAGGGTAAAAATCGTAGAGGGAGACCAAGAGATGAATACACTAAGCAGATTCAGAAGGATGTAGATTGCAGAAGATACTGGGAGATGAAGAAGCTTGCACAGGATAGAGTAGCATGGAGAGCTGCATCAAACCAGTTTCAGGACTGAAGACCACAACAACAACAACAATGCACGACCACATGTTGCAGGTCCTGTACAGGCCTTTCTGAATACAGAAAATGTTCAACTGCTGCCCTGGCTAGCACATTCTCCAGGTCTCTCACCAATGGAAAACGTCTGGTCAATTGTGGCCGAGCAACGGGCTTGTCACAATACGCCAGTCACTACTCTTGATGTACTGTGGTATTGTGTTGAAGCAGCATGGGCAGCTGTACCTGTACACGCCATCCAAGCTCTGTTTGACTCAATGCCCAGGCATATGAAAAAAATGGTTCAAATGGCTCTGAGCACTATGGGACTTAACATCTATGGTCATCAGTCCCCTAGAACTTAGAACTACTTAAACCTAACTAACCTAAGGACATCACACAACACCCAGTCATCACGAGGCAGAGAAAATCCCTGACCCTGCTGGGAATCGAACCCGGGCACCCGGGCGTGGGAAGCGAGAACACTACCCCACGACCACAAGCTGCGGACCCAGGCGTATCAAGGCCATTATTACGGCCAGAGGTGGTTCTTCTGGGTACTGATTTCTCAGGATCTATGCACCCAAATTGCATGAAAATGTAATCCCATGTCAGTTCTAGTATAATGTATTTGTCCAATGAATACCCGTTTATCATCTGCCTTTCTTCTTGGCGTAGCAATTTTAATGGCTAGTAGTGCAGTTATAAAAGGATGAATAAATCTTGTCATTATTTTTGTAAATTAACTATGCCACCATTCTCATTTATACTCCTTCATTCATTCATTGTTTTTATTTTATTGTGGTGATACATGGATCCACCAGCAATTCGGAATTCAGTCGTACTAAACTAGTTAATTTGATGATTAATTTGAGTTCTGACAGCAAACAAAGGCGACTAAAGTGCCATGAGTAAATTCACAAATTTCATACATAAAAATTAACAGTGTAGCTCACGATTTGAAGATTGTTGAGAAGATAGTAATTTTCTGTATTTAAAGATAGTAACGTTTAGCATCACTTGGACAAATATTTATGATAAAGAAACTAACTGCTTGCATATCCCCTGCTAGTCCTATTCGGTACGGGTCCCACACATTTGAGCAACATTCTAGAATGAGTCACTCGAGTGATTTGCAAACAGTCTCCCTTGTAGACCAACTGCGTTTCCCTACTATTCCATCAATACACTGAAGTCCGCTACCTGCTTCGCCCACAACTGAGGGTATGTGATCGTTTCACTTCATGTCCCTACTAAATGTAACATCCAAGTATTTGTATGAGTTTGCAGGTTTCGACGGTGACTCACTAATACTATATTCATAGGAAATTTAAGTTTTTCATTTTGTGAAGTGCACAATTTTACATTTCTGAATGTTTAAAGGAAGTTACCAATCACTGCACCACTATGAAATCTTATCAAGATGAATGTTTGTACAGCTTCGTTAAGACAGTATTCATTACTGTACAGATGACTGCATCACCTGCAAAAAGTCTGAAGTTACTTTTAATGTTGTCCACAAGACATTAATATACAACATGAACAGCAAGTGACTCATCACACTTCCATGGGATACACCAGAACTTACTTCTGCATCTACATCTATACTCCGCACTCCACCTTACAGCGCTTGGGAGAGGGTATCCCATTCCACTAGCAAACAGAACAAGAGAAAAACAATTGTCTATAGCCTCCATATGAGCCCTAATTTCTCGTATCTTTTCTTCATGGTCCTTACGCGCGTGTTGGAGGCAACAGAATCGTTCTGCAGTCAACTTCAAATGGATAAATTTTCTCAGTAGTGTATCTCGAAAAGAATGTCGCCTTCCCTCTAGGGATTCACATTTGAGTTGGCGAAGCATCTCCATAACAGTTGTACGTTGTTCGAACCTACCAGTAACAAATCTAGTTCCCACCTATGAATTGCTCAAGTACCATTTACCATTTATTACCAGGTGTTCGTTGTTCACCAGCCATGGCTGGACAGACTGCGTCATAGTTACAATCAAGTGTTTTACAATAATATAATTACAGAATGACATCTAAACTTTATACAGGTAATGTATATAGACTATGTCATGTTCACTGTGTCCATTTGCTTTCTTCACAGTCAAAGAATTCATGGACCGAGTATAGTGGCCATTGTTTTAGGCCTTCAGCAGTTTGTTTCTTGAAGTTGTCCAGTGGCAGGGTCTGCAATTCAAAAGGTAGTTTGTTGAACATCCTCACAGCGATCACCGGAAAACTGTCTCTTGTTTTGGACAGTCAGCAGTAGATTTATGTCTTCTTTGCTGCCGGTATTATGTTTATTGATGTTATGCCTCTTGCTGTAGGTGTCTAGGTTTTCCCTTAGGTGGATGAGGCATAATAATACATAGTGGCTATCAACAGTCATTATTCCCAATGTTCTGAATAACGGTCTCCAGTGTTCCTGGCTGCTGCTCGATGAAATAATTCTTATTGCCTTCTTTTGCAGTAGCAGCACATCCTTGCAGCCTGCCGAATGACCCCATAGCTGTAATCCATACAAAATGTGATTATGGAACAAAGCATAGTAGACAGTTATCAGAAACTGGTCTGTAATCACTTTTTTTTAATCTTCATAGGAGGTATATTACACAAGAGAGTTTCTTGCATACATCCACAGTGTGTCCATTCCATGAGAGTTTGTGGTCTATTGTGAAGCCTAACAGTTTCACAGATTCTATATGGCCAGAGTACGTATTTTTTCTAAGACTGCATACCATACACAGGGATTTTTCTTCGTTTACTTTCATCTTGTTGGTGATGAACCATTTTTTAGTGTTTTTGAACTGTATACCACACCACGACTGCTTGGGCAGAATTTTCCCCTTTGGCAATAGGAGTGGTGTCATCCGCAAATTGTAGTGTCTCACCATCTTCACTTAGATCATTTACAAAGATGAGGACGAGGAGTGGGGGGAGTGGGGCTATGACCGAACCTTGTGGCACGTCGTGTTCTACCTTCTGTTCCTGGGATGTTGCTCCTTGGATTGAAATAATTTGCCTTCTGTTTTACATGTAAGACTGAAGTGTAGCTAGGGCTATACCTCCCACACCATAGCATTTTAGTTTTTTTGAGCAAGATCTTGTGGGGGATGCAGTCGATAGCTTTGCTTAGATCACACAGTGTGAGTGCGACAAACTCTCTCTCCTTGAATGCCTGCATTACTTTTCTTAATAAGTCTAATGTTGTGGTGGTACAGCACTTCCCCCTCAAGAACCCATGTTGTGCATCTTTCAAGAGACTGTTTTCTTCAAAATAAGTTAGGATCTGATCTTTCAAGATGGATTCAATCACTTTTGCTAGCGTAGCAATGATTGATATTGGCCTAAAACGTGACACATTATCCTAGCTGTTGCTAATGGCTGTACTATTTCTCCAATAATTTTCTTTAGGACAGTACAGGACATCCCGTAGATATCTTGACTCTCTGAAGTTTTGTAAGATTTTTCTATTTTCACTATGTCATTTGCATGTACTTTTTTCCATGTTTTAAATTTACCGTGGGTTTTATTTGGTAAGTAAACAGCAGGATCGATAAACGAGTCTATGATTTCAGCAACAGTGTTTTCTATAACTTTGATATAGCAGTCATTCAAGTCAGTAGGACTGCGGGCATTAGAAGAGGAAGTAGGCTTCTTCCTATGTTCATTTACTAGAGTCCAGGTTGCTTTGCATGAATTATAGGCTTCCCTTATGATTTTTAAAATTACCAATGGGATCTCCAGTATCTGGAACCATAGCAAATATATTTATGAACCATGTAGAACAGATTATATTTAACAAAATATTGCCAAATAGGTACAACATCCTATAGTCGATTAGATATATGGATGACATCTTATGCCTGATAGATGAACCAAACAATAAAATTGACCAGTTACACACAGACATAAATTCTGTTCATGATAAGGTACATTTTACAATAGAGAAAGAGCAGAATAGACAGTTAAATTTCTTGGACATCACCATAAAGGTTCAAAACAACCAACATACATTTGACATACATCGGTACCGAAAACTGACAACAACAGATACAATTATGCACGAGACATCACAACACGCCACTTCTCAAAAGCAAGCAGTATTTAGATACATGCTGCACAGACTAAACACAGTACCATTAGATACAGCCAATTACAAAAAAGACTTGACTACTATAATACAAATAACCATAAACAATGGATACAAGAGAAGTTAGTAACAAAACTGAACAACAAAATCAAGAAACAGAAAAGAACAAACACCCAACTATCATCAAAACAAAGACAAAATCACTCACAAGCAAATACACAAAATACAAGAAAAGAAACAACACAAATTTTGAAAGAAACAGAAAGTAACAGATGGTACATGATAACATAGAACCACAAATACACACACAGAATATCCAATATTTTCAAAAAAACAAGGCATGAAAATAGCACAGATTACATTAGATTAGATTAATTATTCATTCCATAGACCACAAAAGAGGGGATCCTCCTGGGTGTGGAACATGTCAGATAAACACATTACAAAAATTTAATTAGAAAAACTTGAGTTTCATTAATTTTAATGACCCTCAGTCAATAAACAGTAAAATTATGAACATGAATTAAAATTAAACTTCTAATATTTAAAGGTTTAATACTTACATCTGCTTTCATTAAATCCATCATTCACACAGTAGCTAGTTACTTGGCTATTACAACCAAGTATTGTCAAAAATAAAAGTAAATTATTCATTTCAATGATCCTCAGTTAAGAACAGTCAAATTATGTTCAAGATTTAAAATTAAACTTCCACTATTTACAGACTTAAGACTCACATTTGCTTTCCATACATCCACCATTCACACAGTAGGTAGTTACTTACCTGTTACAACCAAGTATTGTCAAAAATTGAAGTATAATAAATTTTCATTAAAATGGTCTACTGCACTCGTTGAGAAATTCATGGATGGAATAGAAGGAGTTGGCCACCAAAAATTCTTTTAAATTATGTTTAAATTGTGCCTTTTCTGAAACTAATCTCTTAATGGTTGCTGTCAAGTTATTGAAAATATGTGTTGCTGAATACTGGACTCTTTTCTGGGCAAGAGTAAGTGATTTTAAATCTGTATGTATATTATTCTTATTCCTAATATTCATACTGTGTACTAAGAAGTTAGTTGGAAAAAGAGATATATTATTTGCAACAAACTTCATTAAGGAATAAATATACTGAGAAGCTGTGGTTAGTATGCCCAATGCTTTGAATAGGTTTCGACATGTTGTTCTTGGATTTACACTACACATTATTCTTATTATATGTTTCTGTACTCTACTTTTTTCTCAGTTTGTAGAGTTACCCCAAAATATGATACCATACAACATAATGGAGTGAAAATAAACAAAATATGCCAGTTTTTTTTATATTTATATCGCCTATGTCTGACATCATTCGAATTGCAAACACAGACATGTTTAGGTGCTTTAGCAGTTCATTAGTATGTCTCTCCCCACTGAATTTATTATCAAGTTGTAATCCCAAGAATTTTACACTCTCAACTTCTCCTATTTCCATGTCATCATATTTTATACAAACACTAGAAGGAAATCTCTTGGAAGTCTTGAACTGCATATAGTGGGTCTTTTCAAAGTTTAATGACAGTGAATTGGCTATGAGCCACTTATTAATGACAGTACAAATTTGATTAGCTGCCCTTTCTAAATTTATATTTGATTTGAATATAATAGAGGGAAACATTCCACGTGGGAAAAATATATCTAAAAACAAAGATGATGTGACTTACCAAACGAAAGTGCTGGCAGGTTTTCCCCCTAAGGTAAGTCTTTCCGCTCCCGGGATTGGAATGACTCCTTACCCTCTCCCTTAAAACCCACATCCTTTCGTCTTTCCCTCTCCTTGCCTCTTTCCTGATGAAGCAACCGTTAGTTGCGAAAGCTTGAATTTTGTGTGTATGTTTGTGTGTCTATCGACCTGCCAGCACTTTCGTTTGGTAAGTCACATCATCTTTGTTTCTAGATATATTTATATTTTATTTACTATTTATTGCAATGTTTGTATAATCTGCAAATAAGACAAACTTGGCATCTGGTAATGTAACAGATGACAGGTCATTAATATATACAGGAAAATGTAGTGGGTCTAGTATGGGACCTTCCCAGCCAGATGATGTCGGATTGCCTACTGCTGAAGTGTTACATAATGACACCCTTTGTTTTCTGTTAGTAAGATATGACTGAAACCACTTTGCAGCACTACCGGTGATGCCATAATATTTTAATTTAGTTAAAAGAGTGCTGTGATTCACACAGTCAAAAGCATTTGACAGGTCACAGAATATGCCAGTTGCCTCTAATTTGTTGTCTAATGAATTAAGGACATTTTCACTGTAAGTGTAACTAGCCTTCTCAGTATCAGAACCCTTAAGAAACCCAAACTGTGACTTTGACAGTATGTTATTTTTGCTAAGATGCTTAAGTAGACACTTGAACATAACCTTTTCAAAGATTTTTGAAAAAGCTGACAAAAGTGAGATCGGTTGGTAATTTGACAGCATTTCTTTGTCCTCTTTCTTGTGGAGAGGTGTAACTTCAGCATAGTTGAGCCAGTCCGGGAATGTTCCTGTGATAAGTGATTGATTACACAAATAACTTAAGATATGACTAAGCTCACATGAACACTCTTTTATTAACTTTGTTGATATGTTATCATAACCACTTTATGATGGATTCTATTTCTTTGGGTGAAGTAAGTGTCAATTCCATTTTACTGAGATTGCTTGTGTGCACTGGTCTCAGATATTCCATTGCAATATTTACTGAACCTGACAACCACATGCTGTCAGTAACAGAGACAAAATACCAGTTCGCAACACAACATGTGTTTGTTAACAGGGTTTCATTTATTTTTAGAGCAATTTGTTCCTCCTCATTTCTGGACCAACCTGTCTCTGACTTAACTATATACCATATTGTTTTTATTTTATTGCTGGATGTATTAATCTTCTTCTCATAATGCAGATGTTTAGATTTCTGGATAACTTTCTTCAATATTTTGCAGTAATTTTTGTAATGAGCTATAAAGCTAGTATCAATGGTATCCCTACATATCAGACAGACTTTCCTTTTTGTCTAACATGATATCTTTATCCCTTGTGTGATCCATGGTTTCTTATTAGACTTCTGCTTAATTTGAGTTACCTTCAGGGGTAAACAATTTTCAAATAAGGTGCTAACTTTATTAATGAATGTTTTGTATTTCCCATATGTGTCTTGGATGCTGTAAACATCCATCCAATTAATTTCTTTGAGTAATCTCCTAAATTTCTCAGTTTTTGCACTGTTTTATTGGCCTTCTGTTTTCAGTTCTGGTGGTTGTTTTACCCTGAAAGTTTTCAAATTTTAATGTTAGGTGTTGCATGTCATGGTCAGATAGCCCATATACTACTGGTTTTGTAATGTGGCTTAGTTGCCTAGAACTGTCTATAAAGATATTGTCAATGGCAGTCTTAGAACATTTGTATACCCTAGTAGGGAAACTTACAGTAGAAATTAAATTGAATGACAAAGTAACTGATTTCAGTAACTGTTCACTGACAGTGTTTTTCAGGACATCTATATTAAAATCACCAGCAACCACTAGTTCTTTGTTTTTTAATTTTAGATGAGATAATAAACCTTCAAGACCATTTATAAACAGGTTGAAATTTCCTGAAGGTGCTCTGTATATGGCTACTATAATAAAGGACCTATTATGAAATTCTGTGTCTGTTGCACATGCTTCTAAGTGCTGCTCTAAGCAAAATTTATTAATGTCAATATTCTTAAATTTAAAACTGTTTTTAACAAATGTGACAACTCCTCTTTTCTCCATATTTTGTCTACAGAAGTAAGAGGCTAACTTAAATTCTGCAAGGTTTAACATATCTATACCAGTGGTTACATGATGTTCAGAGAGGCAGATTATATCAACTGGGTTCGATGACTAATTCATCAATGCACATAAGTAGTTCATTAATTTTACTTCTAAGCCCTTGGATATTTTGATGCACTAAAGATAGTTGGCATTTCACGTTTACTGAGATGAAATTGGGTGGAAATAAAATTTCTGATGATTGCTGTAAATTTGTAACCAACAGCTGTGTTCACTGATCCAATGTGCCAGGATTATGCTGTTTGATTTCTTTCCCAAACTGAAGGTTTGTTTCAATATTTACTTCTCTCAGAACTTGACTTCATTCTGTCCTACCTATCCTAAAAAAGGTGCTGCTCCAACATCTACGACCACTGGCATATTACCACCCAGTCAGTTTACCCTTCCCTTTCCTCTTGAGGCATAGGCCATGTCTAGTATAATCCCACCTACTGAGAGAATCAACAGGAACCAAGCCAATATGTCATCCCACACCCGACCCAAGTAGCCGTTCCAACTCCAAATTAACTCTCTCAACAGAAGAGTTTAAATGAGGTCGGTCATGGCTTCTCAGCACAGACACAAACTCAACACTGGTTTGTCTCGTTGCTGATGCAATCTTTGCCAGGTCACACTCTATATTGTGCCCAGAATCTCCGTCAGTACTATTGCCCGGCCCACACACAATAACCACGGTATTTTCCTTGGTAAAATCGTTACAGAGTGAACCTAAATCCTCTGTCACCTGACCCAGACCAGCACTAGGTTTAAAAAAAATTGTGACCTGGTATTGTGATCCTAACTGGTCCTGCAAAGGTTGGCCTACACCTCTGGCATGTAAACTACCTAACAACAAAACTTTCTTTCTCTTTGCTGACTTCCCTACATTCTTATTCAATTTTCTACTGAAATTTTGTTGTGCCCTCTCTACACCTACCTCTTTCTGAGGCTCATCAGTTTCTAACTGAAGCAATAGGTCAAACTTATTCTTCACATTCACCACAAAGCTGTCTGGCAAAGTTCTAGGTCTGTTTCTCCTGTTACCTGTTGTCACTTCCGAATTACCCTTCTCCCTCCTTAACCTGTTCAGATATTCCCTAGCCTGCTCTAACTGTGCCTGAAGGGCAGCAATTTTCCCCACCTGTTCCACTATTTTCCTATCTCTACTGCATATCCTACAGAACCACTGATGAGTTTGATCCACTTCCCCATTTCCCACGCCACTAAAGTCACCCCAATGGAAAAAAAACTACTGCAGCCATCACACCAAACCCCGGAGCTAACAATTCTATGGCACGTAGGGCACTTTTCACTCATGGTAAAAATCTTACTTTAGTGAGAATACGTCAAATTAAATTACTGAAAAACAATAAAACACGTTTACGAAAGATTAGGTCTAGTCTCAATCATATGTAAACACATTTACTTTAGTCACAATAAGTTATATTATCAAAAAAAAGAAGAAAAACATGTTTACAAAAATTAGTCCTAGTCGCAACTGTATGTAAACAAAGCTACTACCGTATGTGCAAAGTTTTCAGATACCGGAACTTAAAATTTACTCTGTGTTTCGCAAAATAAAAGTTAAACAACAAAGAGATATGCTTTTCTCAACTTTCTAGATGGAATAGAACAATTAAATGAGATTCTATAAGTTTTATTGTGCTAAAATGTATGCAATAATACAATCGTAACCGTACTTTATGTTCCTTCCGTGTTTTCTGGAATAATATGCAAAGAGAAGTGAAACCTTTAATTGTAAGCTTGCAAAACACATTAATACACATATTAAACTAGTTTCCTGAACTAAACTGAGTTTTATTACAGTCTAAATCACTTATCTGTATGGCAGCGCAAAATTGACGCGTCTTGCCTGGTGCAGGGCTACCGACAAACCAACAATTCAATTCGGACATGCTTCCTAAAAACAACAGGAAAAACTGATCTATATCAGAAATGAGGAAATCTGAAATGCAATACCTGTGAGGGAAGATACTTAGGTCAAACCAGGAGGTCATTTGACACCAGATACAAAGAACATGTAAGAGTGTGAAAGTATAGCACAAATCATTCTACTTTGCAAAACACTTACACCAACACCAACATAAAATTACAACCAGAGACACAGACATGAATAACATAAGGATAAACAACAATAAATCTACCACATCCAAAAAACCATAACAGAAAAGAAACAACTCATAAATGATCAGATAAACTTGGCAAATCACACACTCTTTAAACTGATTGACCACTTAATATAACATTAAAAGTACACATATAACCACAGGCTCCATTAACCGGTACCAATTCCTCCCAGATTCTGTGCTGTAATCACTGTCCAGGTCCATCCCTGTCTTTCTTCCCTCCCTCCTACTGGAGAAAAAAAACAACTTTCTCACATCTCTACTTACATATAAGGCAATTTCACTAACTCTCTCCCTCTCCCCCCCCCCCCCTCCCGTTTTCTCTCTCTCTCTCTCTCTCTCTCTCTCTCTCTCTCTCTCTCTCTCACACACACACACACACACACACACACACATAAACACACAAAAAAAATTGTTTCATAGGTTGGCAACACTCAAAACACCAATGAAAATAAATGAATAGGCATAAACACAGTGGCAGTGAAGAATGAAAAACAGTTAAGAAAGTCAATTGTAGACAGTGCAGCACAAGAAATAACGCAGAATGCCAAAAACTGCCAAGTGCAGATGTGAAATAAAGCTTGTTGACACCAACCTTTGCTAGCAAGAGGGGAAGGAACAGATTATGCAAAGAAACACTGTAAATAGCCTTCAGATGAACTTTATAAAGAAAACGCTGTTTTTTACCTAAAACAATCAAAAAAATGTACAAACGTGTGTATCCAATTTACAGAATAACCACAGAAGATGCTTTGTAAATAAAAGCAAAACGCATCTGGAGTAATTCTTTTTAATCAGTTTGCAGTCAGCTCAAGACAGATAACCTATAGTAACAGAAAGAGCAAAGACTGCAAGGTTATTTCTGGTTTTCTACACTGTGCTCCGTACAGATACAAAGCGTCAGGGAGCAAGGAAATTTTCTTTTTCTTTTGTATAGTCTGTGTGAATGACAGGTCAAGGGTAGTGAATACCTTTCTTTTTAATTTTAGCAGCAGGTAACACAAATACTTGAATTTGTAGGTTGGGGGATTGGGGGCGTGGAGGTGGGGTGGGGGAGGGGGCAGAGAGGGTTCAGGATTCCAGTATCTTTGAAGAGGTCATTATAGAGCTGTGGTGTCGCCCAAAGAACAAGTTGGCACGCCAAGACTAGTATGTCTCGATGAAATCACAAAGAAGTATAGCCACTTCAGGACGCACTGAGGAATGAACTGAGTTGGCATAGACACGCCCAGAAGAGATTCAATGCGCCACCGCACCAGCACACTCACTCACGTCTGGGTGGAATGACTCGCAGCCCGGTCTGCAGTCATTGCCAAATATGATAGCATTGTCTCTCTACCATGCCAGCACTACGACAGTTGTATTAGACACCACTCTACATAAAAATTTATAGTCAACTGCACTCTGTGAAAAGAGAACAGTATCTTTTTTTGTATCAAATAATACATGAAAGTTCAGTGACAGTAATAAATGCTCATGGTATTCCTGTGGTCATGTATTCTTACAAAGTTAAGTATTTTGTCTTTTTCAAGTCATAATAAAGTGATCTAATGTTTTATATGAATCAGCTGGCCCCCTCAAGGAGTAAAGCTATGAACCCACCACTGTGTCTTCAGATACAACAATAACATTTCTCACTTTTGGTAAATGAATAGATGGTCCAAAATGCAAGAGTGGCAGAATAAGCTCAAATGCAGAAGCAATCTTGTACTTCGAGCTTTTCACTCTCTCTCTCTCTCTCTCTCTCTCTCTCTCTCTCCCTCTCTCAAAAACACGCCAGATATGCTACAGAAATGGAATTCTTTTTATCGTGGCTTATGATTTGAAAGCCTCAGACAAACTTTCACCAAATTGGCAAACATATAGTAAGAAAGAAAAGGCAGTCAGAAAACATTGTTTCGTGTGCCTTGCAGATTATCATATGAAATTAAAAGATAAATAAGTTAATAAGTGTTGTTGTAGTGACCTTCAGTCCAAATACTGGTTTGATGCAGCTTTCCATGCTACTCCATACTGTGCAAGCCTCCTCATCTCTGAGTAACTACTGCAGCCTACATCCTTCTGAATCTGCTTACTGTACTCATCTTTTAGTCTCCCTCTACAATTTTTACCCCTCAGCCCCCCCCCCCCCCCCCACCTGCCAGTAATAAATTGGTGATCCCTTGATGCCTCAGAATGTATCCTACCGACTGATCCCTTTTGTACCACAAATTTCTGTTCTCATCAATTCTTTTCAGTACCTCCTCAATAGTTATGTGATCTACCTATCTTATCTTCAGCATTCTTTGGTAGCACCATGTTTCAAAAGCTTATATTCTCTTCTTGTCTAATCTGTTTATCATCCATGTTTCACTTCCATACATGGCTACACTCCATACAGATACTTTCGGAAAGGACTTCTTGACACTTAAATCTATACTCAATGTTAAAAAATTTCTTGCCATTGCCAGTCTACATTTTATATCCTCCCTACTTCGACCATTGTCAGTTATTTTGCTTCTCAAATAGCAAAACTCATTTACTACTTTACGTTTCTCATTTCCTAATCTAATTCCCTCAGCATCACCGGATCTAATTTGACTACATCCCATTATCCTCATTTTGCTTTTGTTGATGTTTATCTTATATCCTCCTTTCAAGGCACTGTGCATTGCATTCAAGTGCTCTTCCAAGTAGTTTGCTGTCACTGACAGAATTTCAATGTCATCGGCAAACCTAAAGTTTTTATTTATTCTACCTGGACTTTAATTACTACTCCATTATTTTCTGTCCTTTCCTTTACTACTAGCTCAATATACAGATTGAATAACATCGGGGATAGGCTATCATCCTGCCTCACTCCTTCTCAACCACTGCTTCTCTTCCACGTCCCTCCACTCTTATAACTGCCATTTATCATTTTAAATTTTAGAGACCATAGATGTTTGGATGTTAGATGTTGTCCATGATGAGGATATTATGGTGACCACTGGTAGTTTTAAGATCAGTTCAGTTTTAAGATCAGTTTGGTTCTCAGACTCTGGGTACAGTCTGATAACACACTCAGTAGGGGTTCCTACCCCTGTACCCCCTCTCTGCCTGTGCTTCACGGTTGGCCCATACACAATTCATGTCAGCCTGACTGTCTCACCAGTCTGTGGACCTTGCCAGCCCTTCGCTTCCCCGGCCTGCCAGGTTGCAAATTGAGGCTAATCGCTGGGGCACCCTGTTGCCTCTGCAGCATTATATTCTGCATCCATCTGTCAACTCCTGTATTTAACCACCTCTACTGTTATTTCAATTAACTGATCAGCAGAAGTCAGCAGCCGTTTCAGCCAATGTTCGAAAGTGCATGCTCTAGTGCAGCAATATTCCATCTGGAGTACATGCACCTTCACAGGTATGCGAAAACTTCTTAGGGATAACTATAGTATCACTTCATAACGTATAATGCAAACTGTGACATAAATCTAAATACTAAATGCTGCGATGGCTCAAAAGACATTTTCCAATAATAATATTCTGTTTACTTACCCGTAAAATAATGTAAAAGTGTCTATTTGGAAGAGCAAGACTATGTTTTAATTGTTTTGTGGACCATTATGAAGCAGAAGCAAAGGAAAAACTCTAAGTTATAAATAATCTGAATTATCGCTTTCACCTGCAAGAGTGCAGCATTGTAAATAACATCGTTGGCTTGTTAACATTCCATGATTTTTAACAAACCTGTGTATTCCGTGACTTTACTAATGATTTTTTTTTCTGATAGTAGACTTGACATATTTTCAAAGGAGATGTACTTTTATTGTTAAAAAAGGAAACTACAGTTGCCATTGCTGCAAGATATCAGAAAATATTAATTTTTGTCAATATACGCTCTTGTAAGAAGCTGAGTATATACTGTAATAGTTGAGCACAGAGAAGAATGTTTTTATTAAATAATAATTGTTATCTTAAAAGGAAAATTTTTTCTCATTTCTGAAGTGAATATTATGCTCATCTTTCCTCTCCTAGTAATTATGATACAAAGTCCAAGCAAGCAAAAGACTTAGGATTTTGAATGCTAGGTAGTACTGTGTGATCCCTGTTTAATAACATGGTCTTCTGGAATGGACAGATACTCTTTTGTGAAAAGTGAAAATTTGTGGAACTTGCCCTACCGACACAGACTATTATAGTTGCTCAGAATCGTATCCGTCTGACTTGCTCTTCAATAACAACATCAAGAATTTTTCAGAGCTACATTACGACACAGATCTTGAATTGCTGTTTCTTACGCTGGCTGCTAAGAAGAACTTTAATCTTGGGTGCACCCAATTGCACTCTGGACATGCCACGCATTATTGTAAAATTAATAATTTACTCTTTTTCAGCCACGAAGACAGTAATTAAGATCCACAGCACAAAATATTTTATTTTTTATGAAAAAGTCCGTTTCAATTTTCATATTCGAAAGTAAACCAAATGACAGATTTATTTAAATCATTTAATACTAGGAAGGAAAGAGAACCTGGTAAGAGTCGGGAATAGTAGTTACAATCAATTTTGCAGCAGAAAGTTTCAAGACTGCATGTCTGTCTGTTCTTCTTGCTCTTATGATGATTACTTAATAATTTTTCTAGTGGCCAATGAAGGGTCATTAAAATACACAAAACTTAAAACACCCTGCAGTCATTATGTGTTTCGTGTTTGATAACAAATAATGACGAATAGTAAAATTTAAAACACACTTACAGTCATTATACTATGTTTCCTGAATAATCACAAATAATGAAAAATATTTTACCTAGAGAGATTTGAGTTGTCCTCTATCCAAGAAAGCATTTTTCTTACTCTCCTAGTCCACCCAACAATGGTATCTTAAACAACTGCACTCAGTAAACATTTGTATTGTTTCTTTGAAATGCCGACAACAATAGCAGTGTCTGTAAATGTACAATACCAACATTTCAGTAATCAGTACCTCATTCTTTATATTTGTAAATCAATCTTCAGATTATCACCATTTAATTTCTTTTTATTATTGTAGCAGTGGCCTACATATTTTAACTTTTTTTGTCAGCTGGATAAATTCGTTCTAAGAGGAAAACATAAAACCAATGGAACAAGTGATAGTGGTGATAGTGTTGAATGACCACCAGCGAAAAGTGTGTTAATGCCTGTTCCACCATGGGTATTGGTGAAAAATGTTGAAAGAACTTGAGAAATGTGAAATACCAATACTACACAGAATCTTACAATAAATATAGATTTATATCAAATACTTGTACTCCATCTCTGATCCTCTGCATTGTTTGCAACTGAACTCTGTTGAATAATTCTAAGCTAGCATCGCTAGTTGCAAAAAATGAACTGAAGTTGAATCTCTTATTATTCCTGATTCCTCAATTATAGCAGATAAAACATCACGCAACAATTGTGCTAAAGTAATCAACATAATTCCAAATTCTGACTCGTGTGTAGGGTGCGGAATTCATGATATGCCACAATATATTGTTGACCAAATAGTAGAAAATATTAAAATGAAGAAAAGACTTGGGATTCAAATTGATGAATTGGTGTGTGTGTCTGATGATGCCGGCTACTTATATATGTTCAGTATTTTGATGTTAAAAAAGGTGCTATTGCTGATGAAATTCTAAGTTGTAGACAATTACCAGAACATAGAAGACAGGATATTTTTAAAATTCTTGATTTTTATAAGATTAAAATTAAATTTGTCATGGGAATGGTGAGTAGTTTGTCCACAAATGGTGCTGCTTCACTGACAGATGTAAAAAAAAAAAAAAAAGTCATATTGCTTGTATTCACTAAATTAACCCCAAAATAGTTTGGCAACATTGCATTATAAGCTGAGAAAAATTTTTGAGGAAAAAAATAACTCCTGATTTACATGAAATATTGAACATTGCTATAAAAGTATTCAATTTAATAGATGGGAACTACACACACTAAATTGTGTTTACCCACCAATGTGCATTGACTTTCACGAGGATGCATATAGACTCATCTGTTTGAACTGAAAAATGAGGTAAAATGTTTCCTTAAAAAATTGAAATTTGATCTGATGAAGCGGTTTATTTGACAGACACATTCAACAAATTTAATGAGCTGAATCTTCAACTACAAGATTTTGACAGAAATGTTTTTAAAGCTCTTGAGAAAATAAAGGGTTTATTTTGAAATTTTGGATTGATTGCATTAATGAGGGGAATATTGCAGTTTTTCCAACTGTGTTGGAACATAGTGGACAAAATGAAGTTATATTGCTGATGGATTTTTGAAAATAAATAACACCTACAAAATGCAAGTTACAGTTTTTAGAATATGGTACTTTCCAGAAATTGAGAAAGATGATAATACACAAGACAGGATTACCAACCCATTCTGCACTGCCACCATACATTCGTCTGATCTTCCCACAAAATTAAGTGAAAGTCTTTTGGAAATGCTTGTTGACAGTTCACTGAAAATAATAATAAAAACATGCCAGTGTGCGATTTCTGGTGTTATACCTGCAAAGAGTACAGTAGACTTACGTGACACTGCTATTCCACACCTTCTTCCATTCTGCTCCACTTATTTGCATGACCAGGTTTTCTCTGCATTGACAGCAATCAAAATAAATCACTTGAATACAGAACCACCATTCATACTCATACTAACAATGATTCAGCCATGAATAGAAGACCTGGCATCCAGAAAAAAATCTACGACACCTCATTAACAAGTCAGAAACAAACACAAATTCATATACACCATCAAAACTGACATTGGACTGTTGATGACTGGAAACATGTTGCCTGGTCGGACGAGTCCCGTTTCAAATTGTATCGAGCGGATGAATGTGTACAGGTATGGAGACAATCTCATGAATTCATGAGCTCTGCATGTCAACAGGGGACCGTTCAACCTGGTGGAGGCTCTGTAATGGTGTGGGCATGTGCAGTTGGAGTGATATGGGATCCAGTTTTTGACATGTGACACAGGCATCCTGCCTGATCACCTGCATCCATTCATGTCCATTGTGCATTCCAACAGACTTGGGCAATTCCAGTAGGACAATGTGACGCACCACAGATCTAGAATTGTTACAGATTCGCTCCAGGAACATACCTCTGAGTCCAAACACTTCTGCTGGCCACCAAACTCTCCAGACATGAACATTATTGAGCATATCTGGGGTGCCTTGCAACATGCTGTTCAGACGAAGTCTCCACCCCCTCGTACTCTTACGGATTTATGGACAGCCCTGCAGGGTTCATGGTGTCAATTCCCTCCAGCTGTACTTCAGACATTAGTCGAGTTCACGCCACGTCATGCTGTGGCACATCTGCGTGCTTGCGGGTGCCCTTTACGATATTAGGCATGTGTACCAGTTTCTCTGGCTCTTCAGTGTAGAGAGAGAGAGAGAGAGAGAGAGAGAGAGAGAGAGAGAGAGAGAGAGAGAGAGAGAGAGAGAGAGTGTGTGTGTACATTAGGGCGCATGTGCAAGAGCTATCAGTAATGTAGTTCATGAATTTATTTGCTTATGTCATAATCCTGTTTCTGCAGTATTCAATAAGTCATAAATTTCATAATTTATTTCAGTATTACGTATAATTAGAATTCATTACTACTATTGCAGGATCCCTTGCTGCTTATTACTTCCACTCGTGGATTCGTATATGTTAATAGAATGAAATGCAATGCTATTCTAAACGCGTTTCTGTCGATGATCTTGCACTGAAGTCTGGAACAACAGGTACACAGTGTATTAATTATGATGTAATAAAAACAGTCATTTAATGTAGTTATCTTTAAATATGAGGTCCGTTCAAAAAATTCCCAAACACCCATAACTTCGCACCACTCGTGTGTTGGAGTGAAATGCGGTTGGCATCCCTGCACACGCCTGTGTTTAATGTGTAGCTGCCGGAAGTTTCATTGTTGTATGTCAGTTATTTATTGTTCAGTGCTGTATTGAGTAGAACCTTGTGTTGCACAGTTTGCGAATTTCGAGATGGCAGAGTTAGAGATGCATTAAATTTTGCGTGAAACACAAGAAAATCTTTAGAGAGAAACAACGAATAAGGATGCCTATGGTGATGAATGCTTAAGCACTACTCTGTGTTACAGACGGTTCACATGGTTTAAAAATGGCTGGATGGAAGTCAAGAATGACCCTCATTCAGCACGCTCTTCTGCGTCTACCGGTGACACTCATGTCAGGAATGTCAATGAAAATGTGCTTGCCAATTGAAGACTGACTGAAAGAGACTGTAGAAGAATGCAAAATTTCAGTTGGATCATGTCATGAAATCCTGACACAGCATCTTGAAATGCCTCGTGTTGTCACCAAGTTCGTCCCACGGCTCACGAGTCAAGACCAGAAAGATCTTCACTCGCAATCTGTAAAGAGCTTTTGGATTCACCTCGCAATCTGTGAACAGCTTTTGGATTGTGCTAATGAGAATGAGATGATCCTTAAGAGAATCATAACTGGTGATGAGACATGGGTCTACTGTTATGATATTGAAAACAAGGTGCAATCTTCACAATGGGTCGGGAAAGGTATTCCAAGGCCAAAAAAAGCTCATCAGGTCAGGTCAAATGTCAAAGCCATGCTGATAGTTTTCTTTGGCTTTGAAGGATCAGTTCATCATGAATTTGTGCCACAGGAAGAAACTGTTTATCAATGGTACTATCAGGACATGTTGTGATGCCTATGAGAAAATGTGAGAAGGAAAGGGCCTGAAATGTGGCAAGACAATTCATGGCTCGGGTGCATCATCACGATAATGCACCTGCACATTCATCCCTGTTGGTGCATGACTACTGCACAGAAAACGAAACCACTGTGCTGGCGTATCCTCCATACTCTCCACATTTGGCCCCGTAGACATCTTTATATTTCCAAAGTTGAAAACATCATTGAAAGGATGAAGATTTGCAACAGTAGACGAGATAGAAAAATCGCAGACAGTGCTTCGTGCAATCCAGCAAGAGGTGTGCCAAGACTGCTTCCAGAAGTGGAAACGGCATTTGGAATGGTGTATCAGTTGTGGAGGAGAATATTTCGGAGACCATGCACAATAAGTAAAAGGTAAGTGTAGAATAATTTTGTGGACAAAGTTCCTAAGTTTTTTGAACAGACCTCGTATTTTACATGTAACCTTGACCTATACCACTATGAAAAATATAGCACATCAAGTAATGTGCAGAGTTACTTAAAGAGCCCTTAGCTCTATTCAGAGTCATACTGTAGCATATCACCCACCATAATCTTGTCTGGTGTGGTTTTACGTCATGAAATTTAATTCTCCGATTGTTCAGTGACAGTAGTTTGAACCCGCGCCTCATAAATGAATTCAATAGCCAAGATTACTTTTATTGTTATAGAAATTCAGTTTTACAACTTGATAGTGTCGCTGTTGCATGTATCCTAATACCTATTTGCTTTCTGTTTCATGGTGTTAATAATCACGAAAGGTTCAAGAACCCACAGAGTGTTACAGAGGATTTCACACAAGTACATTTATACTTTTTCGGAAGAGCTTCTTGTACCAAGCAATGGGCTGTAACTATTCTACAGCGTAGGTTGGTAATTTTGTACAGCTATTTACAGATAGTTCAAGTAAACTTTTCTCAGGGCATAATGCAACAATTACTCAGGCACTATGGAATTGATTGTACATCAAAGACATTGTGATATTATTATTAAGTGATACGATCATTTGTATTTTCATCAGTATTATTAGTAGCTGTTCAATGACATAGAAACAGAGTTTAGGGATTTTAACGTAATTTGGTGATGGTAGGAACCCACTTTTGAAGGCTAACTTACACTCTAGCATGGAGCAACTGGCTGAGGCAACTTCTGTGTCAGAGGTAAACATAATGCTGGCTAGTACAACACAAGATCTTTTAAATGTTTTGTTACAATAATTCAGTTTAATGGCTACAGAATTAACTCAGATTTATGAAATAACTAAAAACCAACATAACATGCATCCGAAATTACTGATCTCACGGATAAACAGGATACAATGCCTCAAAAGCAACATGCCATTGCATCCAAATTTACTGAGCTCATGAATAGGCAGGATGTGATTGTGAAAGAATTGACAGCTACTTGACCAAGCAGTCGCAACTCCACTGTCTGGAAAGTCTGCAAAACAGCTTGGAGAGCAGTGTGCTGACCACATGCCCGCCCATACTGCATACGCATGATGCCGCAACGCAGACGATGACATGCCTGCCAGTAAACATCCCTTGGGCCTTCTTGGCCTGGCGAAGAGCTCATATATACTGACCTACCACAATGTTTACAGAAACTTTACATGGAGGTTGTGATGTCCAGCAAAACTAAAACAAATTTTTAGAAACAGTTCAACAGTTGTTACTGAAAGTTGAACAGCTCAATAATGAGCAGGAAAACACTATTATAGCAAAAGAAATTCACTCTCAGCATAAATTACTAGTAGACCAGCAGTGAAGGATGAGCAAATTGTGCAATTAGATGACACGAAAACACAAGAAGCAATAGGTCAAATCTCTGCTGAAGTTGCTGAGATGAAGAGGTGAAAACTAGGTCAGGCACACTGGGGAAAGTGTTGTGCAGACGACGGATAACAATAAGCTGAATTGGGATGTCTCACTTTTGCTGTATTTCCATGTGTAGAATGATGTTGGAAGAAAATTTTATCAGGCATCATCAGTTTCAGGTTTTTATTCCAGAGAAGCACAAAAAATCGCTTTTGTGACTGGCTTTATACAAGGTGATGGAGCCTTGTGTGTAAGAATGTTATTGAAGATTGGAAAAAATATGATGAATTTGAGTGGGCATTTTTAGCCAAATATTGGTCAGTAGTTGTTCAGGAAAGGTTAGGTAATGAAGTCTTTCCCCATTCAGATTACAGAAGAACTGATCGATGTACCCACAGCTAATATTGAGGAATTTATGTAAATATTTGGTTTGACTGATTTGATCAATGACAATGTGAATGCATATTGTCAGAATGATAAAATACAGTAATAATAATCCACATGGTAACAACAAATGGCAAACCATGCAGAAAACAACAACAGTCAACCGAATGTTGATGGAGTGCACAGTAATGGTAATAATGGCAATGGAAATAACAATAACAACCACTCAGATCAACAAAAGCAGAGAAAATGGGGTTACAGATTCAATCCTGAAGATTCAAACCAAAGTAATGGTCTTCAGTGGCAACATCAGCCAGCTAATTATCATACGAATGCTAACTGGCAGAGCATTAATTCAAGTACAAATGATATAGCATAACCAACCGCCTGTTCCGAACTCAGAAAACTAAATTTGAGCCTGTATAGCGCCCAAATGGTTGACTGGAGAACAGAGGAGGAGCAAACATAAGGATATCAGGTCAATAAGCTATAACAATGGCAGGGACATTTGGGAAGACGGTGTGCTAATATCATAAATCGTCAGGATCCGCCTCAAATTATATCGCAGTCAGCTTTATATGCTCTGGTATGAAACATTAACTTTAGACAACGAAGTGCTTCACATCGCCAGTTAGCTATTGGTAATCAGTCTCAAAATGTAAAATGGCAGTCCTACATTCTGCTGACCACAGGAAGTGTAGCAATCACAAGCACACTTCTTGTAGTCACTGCACTAATTGCTGACAGCATAACTGGTATTGATTTCTTATGGAGAATAAGCCATGGGAAAATTCACTCTCTTAATAGATGGATTTCAGGGGTAACTGATCTCTTAAATACACACCTGGGCCATAGCAAAAATTGACAAGGAATAGATGTTGAATTTCTGTGTAAGGAGAATACAAATCTGTACCAGCAGCATTCTGAACTAATTATTGAACTCAATACAAAAGAGCAGATTGAAATAATATTATCTGAATCCCAATATTTAACCGAAAATCAACGAGCAGACTTAGTTGACATTCTACTGCGATATGTTAAGGTTTTTGAACATAAACCAGGTGTCATTAAAGGATAATGTTGGCGTCTGAATGTCATACCACACAAACCATTCTTCCCTTCCCCCCCACCCCCCACCCATTCCTTTGTCAAAACAAGCAGCCATTTTACTGGTGATCTAAAAAATGTTAAACTGGGAAACAGCTGAAACATCTTCAAGCCATTACTGCAATCATTTGTTGGCTGCGGCTAAAGCTGGGGGCAATATTAGATCAGTAATTGACACAGATGCAATAAGAAATAGCAAATGTGGTATTTAAGCCCATATATGATCAGTGACGTACCGCACAAAAATGCCTATTTACTATCATTTAGGTACACAAAGAACAAACCAATAGTATGCACATAAGGACTTAATGAAACATTTTGATAAAAAGCTTCAAAGGAAGTGAAAATTTGTTCTATACGTCTGTAAAAGCATTAGTAATAAAACACCATTGACTACTGTTATCTTGCACAGGTTGGCAGCTGTTCCAATGCCAAAAAGAGCAAGGCAAGCGTCACAGAAAATTTCAAACTTGGACTAAGAAATATAGGCTGATTAATAAAGTGGCATGTGTTTTATGTTCCAGGGGAGTGGTAGGTAGAACATCATCTCTAAAACAGCACTATAAAACAAATTACAAATGTCTTTGTCAAAAAGGTGAACCAGAACAAGAGGAATTCATTGTATGTGCTATTAAAGACAGGAATAGACAACTGACATCTAAAATTAAGTATGTTAACAAGGATTGTCATTCCAGTGCTGCAAGTTTCTTGGCTGCAAATATCACTGCTTGGCAAGGTAAACCATTTGGTGACAGGGAATTTTTGAAGGAAGTCTGGTTAGCATCTGACCCATCACTTTTTGAAGATTTATCTAGAAACACAATAAAAGACAGAATCCTAAAACTGATGGAAATATGAAAGAACAAGAACAAAAATTACATCAAGTATTCTTCATATATTTCGTTATATTTTGCTGTGTCTTAATGGAAGTAGTGATGAAATTAAATCTGCCTGTTTAGCTGTGTTTGCTCAATATTGTGTTGTAAATGACATCCGATTGTGGCCAGCAACACCAGGGCACACAGAATTACATTGCTGTTAAAAATTCACTTGCTGACAAAGAAATACGTTTTAGCTTGTTTTGATAATCGCTGATAGCATTCCCAAAACGGAGGGCACAAAAATCATTTTCTTCGTTTATTTCAAGCAGATACTAAATTTCCAACTCATCAACAAAACTAAATCAGTTACACCTGAATTTGATATTTTTAATATAACACCCTAAATCTCACCCATATCTCAATTTAAGATGAACAGTATATTCGCCCCTCAATGCAATTCGTATCAAGTGACAATGCAGACATCTCCAAACATGAGCTCATAGTAACACAATACGCTACTCTGTACTTAAACATAATTTCTGACTGTATGAGGATCAGCTCTGAATAAAAGTGCACTGGTAACTTTTCAAATATTTATTTATAAAGGATGACTAATTTACAGCCTTGAATATTCCAAAGCGGTACACACAATATTCTCACAAAATATGAATTTGTAACAGCACAATTACTTTGATACTACAGTGTGTGTGTGTGTGTGTGTGTGTGTGTGTGTGTGTGTGCGTGTGTGTGTGTGTGTGTGTGTGTGTGGTCAACTGACCTCATAAATATGAACAATTCTTTCATTTACAACTGCAATGATATAAAAGCAACAACATGTTTCAAAATAATTTTTATTTAAGTATTACATCTTGATGTAAAAATCAGTTCATATCTAACAGAAAATAAACTGTACACGAATTACAACAGGCATTAAAATATTAAAAATTTCACATACTGAAGACTAAAACAACAATCATAATAACGTCTGCTACCAAAAAGTATGCACTGCACACTAATAAGGTGGTTATAATATATAAAAGCTAATTAGGTCATTTACAGTTCCTGTAACACAATGACAAAGAACACATACGGTGCAAATAAACTGTTTATGTATCTCGCGCAGGTGTCTACCGCAAAATAAGAATGTGGAACTACAACAAGTAGGAAATGGGCTTTGAAGATTCATACAAATCAACTGATTAGCAAACAGAATGCAGATGCAGCCTGAGCATATTGTACACCAACGATTGAAGACTAAATCATAAACTTAACTTCCATTCAGCCCCATCATTCACAGCACAAACACAGCTTCATAAATAACATAAATTTACTAAATTAATTTGTCATCACTGCAAGGCAATTTGTAAAATAGCACCAGTTTAAATAAATAATAGGATTTGAAGTTCTGTAGCAAATATAAAATTAGGGACAACCTACAAATGCATATGTACATAAAGAAATATAATTTCTTAAGAAAAGAAGACACCTGCAGGGAATTATCCTAGGAATGATTAACAATTATGCTGTGTACATAAAGCACACATTAGTCTGTTAACATTGATCTTCTTTTTGTGGTTTTTCTTATAAAAATAATTGTCCAGACTGTCAATTCTTCCATAAGGAAGTCCCTAATCTTTCAGACAGATATATTTTACACATCTAAGCATAATATTACTAACAGGCAAGTTGATACACCTTTCATTGAACGAAAGGCTCGAGAAAAAAATTTCCCAAAGGGAAAAAGCTTATTATTCTGAACAAGTATAAAATAACTAGTCCAAAATGTTATAACATAAATAAGTGTTTCTTGTGTGTGATGTCAGTAAATAAGAATCTCTTTTTCCCTGTTTCTTTTCCTTATCCTCAGAAATGTAATTGTTAAACACAAAACAAAATGTGTTTCCTCCTCCTAAATTGTAGTTCTCTGAAAATTTATAGTTGAAGATATTCAACTCCCACATCATCAGATAAATTAACTTCAGTCCTTTAAGCATTTACACAAATCCACAAGACAAACGCCATTAGCACTGGCAAATTACATTTTATCAGATCAACTTCTGTTCATATCTTTCTCTTTTTTTGTATAACTAAATCACACACGCTGTTTCAAAATTATATGAGAGCACTGTGAATTATGTTGATGCCTGAAAATTATATTTCAATTTCACTGCCCCATTAAACAAAACAATGATTAACAGAGGGTGTAACACACTGAAATAACTATAACATGTTTCTTAGGTGGATAGCAGTACCACAATTCCAACTAAATTGATTCCACTCACTTTGCAAATACAAGTTTATGCCTTGACATGAGTGTTGCAGTATTTCTCAATTGCAGTTCATGCTGCTCGCATCAGGAAATGACACAATCCTCCTGATATAAAAGTTTCATTAGAAACTTTTTGCTATCCATGAATCCTTGGCTCAATAGAATACATTCATATTCTGACTTGCAACACACAAATATTACATTAAACATCCTGAATACCAAGGGTAAATTAACATTAAAACAATAACTATGGAATATCAGCTCAATTTTAAGACAACACCAAAATTATATACAGAATCGAGTTTCAGGGTACACTGAGTTACAGAAGCACAAAAATACTATGAAGAAGAATAACAATTTAGAGATTTCATTAGTCTCTCTCTCTCTCTCTCTCTCTCTCTCTCTCTCTCTCTCTCTCTCTCTCTCTCTCATAAACACTGTTAATATGTTACATAAACAGTAAAATTGATATATACAATAGAAACAATACGGTAATTACATACTGTATGTAGAATCAATCAGAGAAATAAACTTCATTAGCCATAAAACTGAGAATGATAACGAAGCTTCCTTGTATATCCGTAGGAGGTATCTTACAGCCATGTTCTTTAATACTGTGACAAGCACTGCGACTGTTCAAACTGAAAATAATAAAGAAATGTGAACATGAAATTAGTACTCTAAAAGACTTAATTATTTCTTTGAAGTGAATATAACACATTTATGTTTTTTACACATTTTAAAGACAATAAATTTTTTAAACATTGTGTGAAACTTGCTTGTACAAAAGAGACACAACCATAAGCTTACAAGAGCACAGAATTACCACAAAAGTTGCCACATTGAATATCAACAAAATACACTGATTGTTCAAATTGCATCCAAGTGATTTTGTATGAGAGTGTTTGAAAATTTCCAAAATTTAATGACTTTTTAGAAAACAGTTTTTCTTATTTTTGTACCTATACTTGTAACAAAACATATCATTCATATACAGCAAATTAAACTCACTGGACAATACATACTAATTTACTTAAATTTCTGACTGACTACTGGGATAATTGAAAGACAATGGGGGCGGACTGAGGTAGGATGAGGAAAATATTAGTTTCATGTGCCCATTTTTTCGTTTTTTAGGTGTAGCATACCAAATTTATTGTGAAAGCCTATCAGTAGGCTCATTTTCTGTATAATTGTGAAGGAACAGGTATCTCGGTTGGACTAGCACTCATTATGAATGGGGTAGGGCAGATTCAAAAAAGTTTGGTCATATCTCTGTTTGTGAAGAAATTATCTACATACACAACAGGAGTGACACTGATGACATTGACAGGAGTGGAGATGGAATACACACAGGACAAGCACTTTTAACGTGCCACAGCGAGTAACCATTTATATGAGAAACAATAATTCCAGTTGTTAAAATATGGAATAATTGTCCTAGCATTTTGTGACAGCCATAACTCAATTGATTGAATCAATGTTCCATAAAGATTTAAAGAACATTTCTAAATGTCATTGCAAAAATGACTGGATTATCATGTACAAATTAAAATATTACCCTGGATAACTAAGATAACTATATTAGTGTCAAGGAACTTCATAATCACCATACAAAAAAACAATAACTGTCAATGAAAACTGCATATCTTGAGGTATCCTAACCAACACTTGGTTTAATATGAAAGAGCAGTTCTCAAGTCGTACAGTATACAGAAACTACTGCTATTTCTAGTCACATTTGCAAACAAAGACTGTAGAAGAAATGACCTGATATACTGACATCATCAGCAGGCACTGTATCATTTAATAACAAGTTAACACGCCAAATTCATGCACCCAGCTTAAAAAAAATACTGACTAGGATATGTTCGTTGTGACAAGAGTCATGTATTGCATGATACGACTGCAATAGCAACAAATATCAGAAGTACAAGCAATTAAAACATATTCACAAAAATGCTGAAATATTTTGTACTGTTTGGAAATTCAGTTTTACTGTTTATTCTTCCTAGCTGGTTCTGAAAACTCATTGTCAGTACTGACGTGAGATGAATATAAATTATCAGTTACCATTCACTGGCCAAAAGTAATAGTAACAGTGGTGATGTTGGTGGTTATTATTGAATAACCATGAATGTTAAGAAAAGAAAATGCACCTGTTTAAATTAGAAATACTGGCTTACAGCCATGGCTTCTGTTCCCTCCTACATCTAACCTTGTGCTTCACCACAATGTATACTGGTAGGTGACAGCCATCAACTGCTAAATTTATGAATCTACTTATCTGTTCTTGAAAGTTAAAGGTATGTTAATAAATTTCTGACCTCATGAGACACTCTTCACTGTAAAGATATTTCTACCACATATTATCAGGTGAATCAACAAGATCTTGGATTTTCATCCATCTCTGTAACTTGCTATTTTATCCACCTCTGTAACTCAGTGGTCAGTGTGTATGCCTGCTACGCAAAGGACCCGGATGCAATTCCTGGTACGATCAGATATTTTTCCTTGGTGGGTGGACTGGACCATGGTGCACTCAGTCTCAGGATGGAGCTACTTGAGTGAGAAGTAGTGACACCATTGGCAGTGGATGACACAGAGGTCTGCCAGTCATGATGCGTCCCTCAGGATCAGCACACGGAACTTTGTTCCCCTGATTTGTTTGCTTTTTGCCTTTTCAGCTGCAATGATGTATCTCTACTACAACAGGCAGACTATAATATATTTTCATTTTTGACACAAAACTGACATCAAGCTACTGAGTTCGAACAACTTTCACTTTTTTTTTTTTTTTTTTTTTTTTTTTTTACACCACTATCGCTAAATAACTTGACTAAGACCTATATTATAATCGGTGCTCTTGCACAAAAAATTCTACAACTTCAGGAAATTATATGTTTGTAGATACCGAGACACATGCTGACTATATTCCATTATTCAGTCACAGACCTGCAACCCTATCATATAATCTTGAGATGGTAATGGGATCTACAATTTACACTGCATCACATTTAACATCTAAATCACGTTTCACAATTCAGAATACATATGAACAGGCAACACATCAGCTTTATGAGACTGATATTAAGCTGAAACTATAAGTAAACTACATTCTAAGTATGCTAACAAACTGTACATTATAAATGTGCAGCTCAACATCTGAGATCTTATAATTAATTTTTTTTTTTTTTTTTTGCCTAATGCAGTACAACAAAAATGGAATAAGGAAATATATCATAATACAATACAATTCCCGTATCATTTCCCTGCCCTGAACAACTGGTTTCTCATTTTCCTAAGAATAAATAACATATAATATTTTTGAACAATAGATGTTAGTATTTACCTTGATCAAAGCAGCTAGGATTTATGTAACTTATCAAGTCACTCTCTGACATCTGTGTCAGTTCTTGAGGAACCATTCCCTCCTCACACTTTTTCTGCACTGTTGAACTGGTTGCCAACACCTTGGTTGGTGTTGATGCAGAAGAAATCTCTGCAACAGGTACAGGCAGCGACGGTGCTGCTGTCACTTTATGCTGTTGGTCTACGGTCTTTGCTGTTTCCACAGGATCTGCAATTTGTGTGAAATTACTGGGTGCAGACTCTTGGTCTTTTTTAGTCTCTGAGCAGTTGTTTTCACAGCAAACTTTGCGATCTGAAACTGGGTATTCTCCAACACTTGTTTGACCTCCAACAGTATCCAGTCTTTCTTTTACATCTGATGTTAGGCCAATAATACTGTTGACAGTTTTAGACGCAAGCATATTATCTTCAGGCAATGCTGAGTTTTGTGGAATTTCTGTACTTGAATGGGGCAAGTTGTTTAAGGACTCAATCTGTGGCACTCTCACTTGGCAGCTTTCTACAGAATTCATTCCAACAACCATACCAGACCCAGCACTGAAATTCACATTTTGAGAATCAGAAGCAGCTGCATACATAGAATTCAGCAGTGATGTATGTGACACCATGACAGATTCTGAAGTGTCACTAGTAGCAGTTCTTGCTTGTCCACAGGGGTTTGTTCCAACTTCATTATGATTTTGAATCTCTTGCGATTGTGTCTCATCATTGGGTAGAGTAGTTTCAGTCTCCAAACAATCAGAAGAAACATTAGGTGCTTTTGTAATAATGAGTGGAGATTTTTGGATTTGAGAACTACTGCTCACTAGTGTGGAAGCATTAGTAGAATTGAGCAGTGAGCATAACGAATGTGGGTGGACTGCTGCAGATGCCGCTGATGACAAACAAGAACTAGGTTCCAAAATCTCTGTTTTATTGTTTTTTGCACTTAATGTGAGTGTAGGTGCCACAACAGCACTTGTATTTTCAATATTCCTAGAATGGGAATTAATAATGTTCTTCACTGCAATGGCTGGAGAACAATCAGAAACTTGCATACGGATATCATTTTCTGCAGATAGAGCAGATGCAACAGCTGAGTTTGAGAGGCAGGCTTGAGACTCTAAAGGAGAAGAGTTCAGATCCATATGTTTGACAGCTATGGGGGAAGAATTTTTTGGACTTGTGATCAAAACAGGGCTGTCAACTGATACAGTAACAGATGTGTCCAGAATCATACTTTTCACAGCAATTGGCGATATATGAGGATTTTTTAAAAGTACACTGTTTGAAGTAGATGGAGTGTCAATAGGTAGTCCAGAACTCGTAGTAGGCAATGATGTATTTATTAGCGTACACTGACCTGACACAATAGTTTCCTTCTGCCCTGCATCCTGCCTACGGAGATGCTCGTCAATAGCTGCTGATACAGCATTATTGAGGATAATAGTTTCTTGAGAAATTTGTGCTGATTGTTGCCCTGGCTGCACTGAATTCAAGTGAAAAGGATTCAGGTCACTTACAGAAGAAAGAGAAGGCTGTAACCTAATACTTTCTACAAGAACTGAAGATTGCTGAGCATCTCCTCTGCTATCTCGGTCACGAAGTCCAACTGAAACTTGAGAATTTAGAATTTCATTCACTCGAGCTACACTAGCACTTTGATTTGCCATATGGCTGTCAGCAGCTGAATTAACAATTGCATCCAACTTCTCTGTTGCAGAAACCATGTGACTATCCATAGCTGATGATACAAGAGCTTCCAATCCAGAACTGGAGATGAGACTTTGTTGCTCCTGGTTTAACAGTACTGGTGTGGAAGAAGGGGGTGATGTAGCTGGAATGTTCAGTCCTCCACTTCCAGATGGCCCGACTGGTGAACTATGACCACTGCCAGTTGTGTGAGATCCATTACTCAGAGGACGTGCTTCAAGATTGCTGCTCATGCTCTCCATCATTTGGTCATCTGACTTTGTGTCCATAGAAACAGTGTCTCTGGCAACTGATTCCTGTGTGTTTCTGAAAAGAAGAGGAGTGGGTGTTTGTATTACCACTCCCTGTTCAGGTAGAGTGCTCATCATTTGAGATATGTTCAACGGGTTCTCACTGGTCACTTGTGGCTCTCGGACTTCTGAAATCTGACTTCTGCATGTCAAAGCATTTTCTGTCACACTTGTTTGTTGGTTGCAGAGATTTGAGAGTGGTGGAGAGGAAAGATTACTTAGTGCCATTAGCTGATTCTGTGTAATTGTCTCCTGAAGTGTCTGGGAATGTGTAATTGCATTCTGCAGAGACTGTGATCCAGTAATGGCCTGTTGCACAGACTGAGACTGTGCTTCTTGTAAAGACTGTGAATTTGTAATAGCCTGCTGTAAAGACTGCTGTTGTGTGACAGTCTCCTGCAACGACTGTGGCTGTGTCATTGCATCCCTTAATGAATGAGGCTGACTGATCACCTCCTGCGCAGACTGAGATTGAGCTATTGCCTCCTGTAATGACTGGGACTGTGCCATTGCCTCCTGCAGTGAGTGAGATTGAGCCATTGCCCCCTGCAAAGCCTGTGGCTGTGAAAATGCCTCCTGCATGCCCTGGGACTGAGTGAACGCTTCTTGCAACGTCCGAGACTGACTAAATGCTTCCTGCAGTGTCTGAGGCTGTACAAGTGCCGTCTGCAGTCGCTGAGGTTGTGGAACAGACTCTTGCAATGTCTGCGACTGTCCAATAGCTTCCTGTCTGGGAGGAGACTTCTTAGGACTTTCTGCCTTGTCTGACCTCTCCTGTGAGTCATACAGAGAAGCCAGCTGGATGTCTCCGACAAACCCAATTTTTTGTGAGGGTTGTTGCTGAAGAACGTGCCTAGGAGTCAACAAAGTCTGCTGCTGGGATGTCTCAAATAGTACCGACTGAGAACTAAATGGCGCAATAGGTTTCTCAACAGGCAAACCCTGAGACGTAACTACAGCAGTAGTGCTTGAACCACTGGAACTACTGTTTTCAGCTATTTTATATGTAGATGCTTGTTGACTAGCATCCTTAGAATTATCTTCTAAGTGGGAGAGGAACTTTTCAACACTCTGCCCTGTTTGAGACGGTAAAGGTAAGTACGTATCTCCAGACACGAACCGACGAAATGTAGCCATGGAAGGGGACTGCGTGCTGGACAAATCAGCAGCAGTGGCCAGTTGGCCCACAGTGGTGACAGGCTTCATTCGGAGATCTATACCTTTCAGGTCTTCTGGAGACAGCTGATTAGATGAACTTTGGCTTGATTCATCTGCCAGTTCTGTCTTCAGTTCAGGTGCATGCATGTCAGGAATAATAAGCTGCACATCTGGTGTCCTCCGTGGTAATGGTAAAAGTGGAGGTAATGGCAACATTTTAACTCCTACAGTTGAACTTTGCTCATTCTGTTTTTTCTCCTCTTTTGCTACAGCACCAGCAGGTGTCTGCCACATCATTAGTGGGCGCACATCTTTCTCTGCAGCACCTGTCAATGAAAAAATAGCATGATATAGTCACAATAATGTAGTATACACTGTGTTACTATTACTTACTTTACAAGAAAAACCTACTGGACAAAACATTAGTCACCTTATACTAACTGTGTGTAATGCTCTATGAGACACAGTAACAGATGTCATTTGCTGTAGCACAGACAGGGCAATGTTCTGACATAACAACAGGAATATTCAACTATTTGTGATGTGATTACTGATGCAAGTTGATAGTATTGCTTGGATGTCATTTCTCATTTTTGGAATGGTGTTACACATTGTCAAGAGATGTTCTTGAGTGTTCAAATTCAATGCCAATTTGTTCATCAGAGAATTGGCAGCAGTGATAAAAGGCATGAAGAGAAACTGTAGCACATGAGCTTTCTTTTAATTTTACATTTTACACAGTCCACAGAAAGTCACTAAGCCAACTTCTAATAAGCTTGTAACGTCAATTGAAGATGTCATTTTTTCACATCTATGTTTCTCTCATTGAGCTTAAAAGAACACTGACGGGGTGGAGCATATGAAGTGTGGCGAGTCTATAGAGCGCAACTCATAAGAAAAGCATTGAACAATAACAGCAATGGTGACAAAGTTTGTCATTAAGCATATGTCCACATCTATGGTTTTACCGCTTACCTGCCGTGATATTTTATATTTTTCCTTGCTACTTTATTTCAGCTATAAACAGCACATAAAATAAAGATTTCTGTATCTCCTAATTTATTTTACTTCATCATGTCTACCAATTTTCACTTTTTTCTCGGTGAGCACAAAGGAAAGATCTCTCAAAAACATGTGTTTTGATTTATAATTTGTGGTCGCGGCGTTTTGGAAAATAGCTGGAGTACCTTGCACAAAAGAAAAATTTGGAGTAGGTATTAAAATCCAGGGAGAAGAAATAAAAACTTTGAGGTTCGCAGATGACATTGTAATTCTGTCAGAGACAGCAAAGGACTTGGAAGAGCAGTTGAATGGAATGGACAGTGTCTTGAAAGGAGGATATAAGATGAACATCAACAAAAGCAAAACAAGGATAATGGAATGTAGTCAAATTAAGTCGGGTGATGCTGAGGGAATTAGATTAGGAAATGAGACACTTAAGGTAGTAAAGGAGTTTTGCTATTTGGGGAGCAAAATAACTGATAATGGTCGAAGTAGAGAGGATATAAAATGTAGACTGGCAATGGCAAGGAAAGCGTTCCTGAAGAAGAGAAATTTGTTAACATTGAGTATAGATTTAAGTGTCAGGAAGTCGTTTCTGAAAGTATTTGTATGGAGTGCAGCCATGTATGGAAGTGAAACATGGGTAATAAATAGTTTGGACAAGAAGAGAATAGAAGCTTTCGAAATGTGGTGCTACAGAAGAATGCTGAAGATTAGATGGGTAGATCACGTAACTAATGAGGAGGTATTGAATAGGATTGGGGAGAAGAAAAGTTTGTGGCACAACTTGACTAGAAGAAGGGATCGGTTGGTAGGACATGTCCTGAGGCATCAAGGGATCACAAATTTAGCATTGGAGGGCAGCGTGGAGGGTAAAAATCGTAGAGGGAGACCAAGAGATGAATACACTAAGCAGATTCAGAAGGATGTAGGTTGCAGTAGGTACTGGGAGATGAAGGAGCTTGCACAGGATAGATTAGCATGGAGAGCTGCATCAAACCAGTCTCAGGACTGAAGACCGTAACAACAACAACCTTGTACCCAGTTACCAATTTCAATTTTTTGATGAGTTTTTACTTGCTGTTACATATCTGTGATTTATTAAGAACTGATGAAATTCATTACCACAAATTGTTGCGTAAACATTGGACTGTATATTTTATTTCCTTCTCGTATACAGATTTCATACAATGTACTGGAGAGGATTACAATTTTTAATAATACATGCCAACTGCTTATGTTTTGCTCATATTTTGGGGTTTTTAACATCTTTCTCAATTCTGCATTTTCCTGAATCTTGCGTTTCTTTAATTCTGGACTGCATGAAAACAGAAAATTGGGTCACTGTAACTGTCTTTGGGTACTTACTCAGAAATTTTCATGAGAGCATACCATTATATACTTAGGAATCCATACTTAATGGTGAAAATCAAACAATGGAAAATTTAGAATGGAATGTTAACAATATTATGAAAAGGAAAGTTGCCACTCACCATGTAGCGGAGATGCTGAGTCGCAGATAGGCACAACAAAAAGACCATCACAAATAAAGCTTTCGGCCAGTAAGGTCTTCGTCAACAATAGACGGCACACACACACACTTGCACAACTCGGTCTCAGGCAACTGAAATGACACTGTCAGTGTCCACACTACAAACATAGCTGGTGAAACAGCCTCCATTTTGGATGACAAAGATCCTGTGTGTGTGTGTGTGTGTGTGTGTGTGTGTGTGTGTGTGTGTGTGTGTGCGCGCGCGCGCGCGCGCGCGCGCGCGCGCGCGCGCGCGCGCGCGCCATGTAATGTTGATGAAGACTTTATTGGCGGAAAGCTTTATTTGTGACACACTTTTTGTTGTGCCTATCTGCCACTCATCATCTCCACTACATGGTGAGTAGCAACTTTCCTTTTCATAATATTGGTACTTAATGGTGAAGCAGTTTTTAGCTCAAAGTTGGACCACAAACTAGCGGCTGGAGAGTATTATGATAAACTTTCAGCCACAATTCCCACATGAATTACTTGCTGACTGGAGTATCTGCCAATGCTAATAAACCCACAGGACTATAGACAGCACACATCTACACACTACTGTCCTCTTCACGAGATGATCTTTGGTGCACCCCAAGGCAATAACACCTCTTTTCTTTCACATAAATATTGCCTGTTGTTTTCCACCTAATGAATAAGATGAGCACTGTACTGTATCAACTTCACAGACACACAGAATGAATTCCAAGATAATCCTCCTCCTACACCATCTACTGACATCTTAAAACTTTTATCACACCAGATGACTAATTTTGGTCCAGTCAGCTTATATTCAAACATGTGGTATCATATTATTAAACAATATTTACAAGTCACTCCAACACACTGAGAAAAATGTAAAAATAAATAAATACCCCTATTTTACAAAATACATGTCTTCAAATATAACAATATTACATCAACTTTAATATTAATCTTGGAAAAGAAGATTCTGACAAGAGCTCCACATTAAAGGTCAGAATAGTCTATCCTAGAAAGAAAAATGTATTTTAGAAGATCAACTTTTGCTAGTAAACCTACAAAATACTTCTGCTCATCTGTAGCACCCAACTGACCCAAGAGCACTATCTTTACTATCTTTCAGAATTGGGCAATCATCCATCTGCACAGACATAAAAACTTACACACCAAAGTAATTCACACAGAAAACAGGCCAAAGTGAAACTCTCATTTCTATATCACTCTGCCCTAATATGTGCTTTGACACTGAGTTCTGGGCATTGTTAAGTCTAATAGCCGAATAGTGAGAGGTGTTTCCTCTTACTCCTTCCTTTATTTAGTCGATGATGGAACTCCTGATTTTGAAAGTTAGCATTTGTACACATACAGTTTTTTTGTTTTATTTTTTGTTTTAGTTTTTTATTTTAATTCAGTTGTAGTTTCCAGAGATATGATTTTCATTACAAGTGATAATGTTAAATAATAATGATCTTCAACACTTCCACAAAGCACTGGAGTACTGTCCACACTACAAACATAGATGGTGAATTTGCCTCCATTTTGGATAAAAAAGATCCATCAAACACAATTTTAAATTATGAAGTGTACAGCCAGAATCTCACTCTGTTGTTAGAGAAACTAACAGCAGCTTCAGAAACACAATACAGTAAGGAATCAACAAAATGGAGACTTCCTGGAATGTTGGTTCTCCAACAGTAAATGCAAATATCATTGAAACAGATGGCTATGTTTTAATACTTTTAGGTTCTCTTAACAAATCATATTTTTTCTCCACGTGACAGTAAAAGTTTTGCTGCAGTGGCCAACTTAATACTGCAACAGGTCAATATAGAAAATAGGTACTTTGAATTCCCTGTCAAGAATGAAAGCGCTGCAAAACTTAAACAGAAATTATTTTTGAACAACTCTGCAAAACATATAGAAAATAATGTGCCAAAAGAAGATTTTATAGAGGGTGTACAAATCTTATGATACACACTACTTGAGGCCCCCAATGCTTTTCATATAAGTGACAGTAGCTGCCGCTACTACTAAAGCTTTTAATCCTTGACCAAGACTTTTAAGCCTTTAAGCCTCAGTATACTCAAGGCAAAATTTGTTTCTCTAATAGGAGCCCCCCCCCCCCCTCCCCTCAGCCGTGGACCTTACTAAGATGGAATGGCTTGCATACCTCAACAATACAGATAGCCAACAACAATAGAGAGACAGCAGCCTTTTCAGTAACTGTATGGGCAACAGTCTAGATGATTGATTTGATCTTGTGACATTAGCTAACAAGGCTTTGCCGTGCTGGTATTGTGAACAGTTGAAAGCAAGGGGAAACTACAGCCATGATTCCCCCCCCCCCCCCCCCCCCCCCCCCCCCCCCGGAGGGCATGCAACTCTGCTGTATCGTTAAATGGTGATGGCATCCTCATGTGTAAAATATTCCAGAGGTAAAATACTCCCCCATTAGAATCTACAGGTGCAGACCACTCAGGTGGATGTCATCATCAGGAAATTACTGGCATTGTGTGTGTTAGGGCACAGACTGTCTGATCCCTTAATGGGTAGATTTTAAAAAGGGAAATGGACAGCTTGAAGTCAGATATAGGGGGAATTATACCAGGACCATTGAAACGTTTTACTTCAAGGTCACTCCACAAGTGTCTTAAAGTTGGTAGTATGACTAACAAGCAAACGAGGAACATGAAATGCAGCGCCTTCTGAACCAATTACAGCACAGCGACAAAAGCTGGTTCTGGCGCCTACACTACCACATTGCCGGCTTATGGGTTAACACTGTGCTAATGTGCGACAGTCCGCTACTATACAGTAGTTGTGTTACAACCTCAACTACAGTTTCTGTTTATTAAATAATGTCACCAAAATGACATCATACATCAAGTGAAAATCCATTATGTCTTGGAGTGCCATTAAATAGTCAGGCTCTGGAATTCCTATGAAGGATGCACTAGTTTAATGAGCATAAAAAGAATCTGTTTATATTCATTGGCAGACTCGGTCAAAGAACTGTAACACTGAATGGGCACTACATTAAGACTTGGAAGATACTTAAGCACACTGTGTAGAACAAAATCCCTGTGGAGAAAACAGTGTCCATACTGCTGTGAGGGGTGAGGGGGAAGTCTTGTCCATGTCCGTGTGTGTGTGTGTGTGTGTGTGTGTGTGTGTGTGTGTGTGTGTGTGCTGTCTATTTTTGGAAAGGCCTTGTTGGTCAGAAGCTCACTTTCCAACAGTCTTTTCATTATGCTTTTCATAATATTGTAGGAAATAATATATATTCAATTATATGGTTAGGTGAAACCTCGGTCAACAATGGAAAGCAGTTGATGAATGCTGGGTACTTCGAATAGCAGCAGTCATCGGCCAATGGAAAGAGGAGCCAGATTAACTGTGGCCCACGCAGGTACTTCAAACGGTTTTGTGTCTGAAGGACTTTTAGTTTTCTGATTGCAAAAAACCAGTGACTACCATGAGGTTATGGACCACCCACAATTTCTGCAGTGGTTTAAAAATGTATTATTCCACTTCAGTATTCCAATAGTGTTTCTAATGGATAATGCACTTTACCATTCTGTGGTGTTAGACAGAACTCCGACAACCAATGATCACAAAGAAACTATGGTGCAGTGAATGCAGGTGAGAGACATTGCTGTGGACATGCGGATGACAAGCTCCTGGTATGTTCACTTGTAAAACAAAACAGGCCTGTGACATACACATATGTTGGAGATGAAGTTGCAAGGGAACAGGGACATAAGATAATTACGTTACTGCCATTATCACTGCCATTTTAATCCAACTGAATTGGTTTGGAGTGACATCAAGGGTTACATTCAAAATAATAACTACTCTTTTACAATAACGGAAGTGGAAAGGTTGCTACTTGAAGGTCTCACTACTGTAAACGCCACCTCATGGAGGAAAAAAGTAGACCATGCTAGTGAGCTTTTAGAGATGAACAGTTATTGATTTCCCTTGATGGTGATGTTGATGGCCTTTGTGGCAATTCGAATGATAGTGAAGGAGAACTGGATGGAATTGCGCCATTGACATCATGAATTGTTAAGTATAAATTTATCCAGAATTAATTCTCTCTTTCTCTGCAACCAACTTGCCTTTGCATCTTTTCTTTAATTCATTTTATGAGTGTGGATAGCATGTTCTTTCTTACACTTAAGTTTGGATTATTATACAAAATTTTATATGTAATTATTGGGTAACAATTCAGAATGACTTCTCCTAGACAATGAATGTCATTAACTTCAGTTATCGTTTATTTCCCAATTTCAGATACTACCAAACATTCTCTCTTCATAGTTGTTCTCTCCACAGTTAGAAAAATGTCCCTTACTGTACTTGTGTATACATTACTGTGCAATGGCTTATATATACGGTGACTGTAGCCTACATTTATGAAACATACTTTGGAGCTGTGGCAGCTAGGGCAACCTCCCAATCGCAGTAGAGCCAACTATACACAAGCTGTCAAGTGACATGTTTCAGCAGCCTGGTTGTTGTAAAGTGTTATGGACTTCTGGTTGAGTCAGTACAGGGTTATCAACACAAAATCAGACAGGAGTCATGCAGCACCAGGCCTAATAATGAATACGACGAAAACAGTGGAAACACCAGGTAGGAATACTGACAATGTAGGAAAAGATAGATTGCTACTTACCATAAAGGTGATACGTTAAGTTTCCAAAAGGCACAACTGTGTCTTAACTGTGCCCATCTGCAGCTTAATGTGTCATCTTTATGATAAGTAGCAATTCATCTTTTCCTACATTGATAATGAACAAAACTAATTATTTTAATAAAAATTAATTTTTAATATATCACATTTTTCTATTTCTTGCAGCCCCATACAAATTCCTAACACCATAACAGCTGAGCCTGAAATTCTGTGATTGTGAATTTTTAATAGCTATGAAAATACTTATAAAATTTAAAATGAAAAACATGGGGTGGATGAAATAGATAATAGTAAAGAGGTGAACCATTCAAGCATCATTATTATGAATTGAATATGACTGCAAAGTTGCCCTCGCTGCCACCGCACGTGCCCACAGCTGATACCTCCAAAGTATATTTTGTAAATGTAGGCTACAGTAATCGTGTGTATAATTTGTCGCATAGTAATGTATACATAAGTACAACAAAGGACATTCTTCTAACAGCGGAGAGAAATCTCACAAGTATTTACATAGCTATTAAAAATTCACAACCACAAATTTTCTGGGTTATCTGTAAGAGATTATATACATTTTAGTCATATTTAATAATGTGGTAGATTAAAATATCATTTTTATTTAAATAATTATTTTCTGCTTTTTAGTCTTGAGCATGTGAAATTTTTCAGCAGATTTCAAATATTTTGATGAGATTACAATTGAGACAAGGTAAATTTCAGATTTATTTCAGTTTCTCTTCACTTGACCCAACCAATATACTGCTTTCTTCCATCTCATGACAAGGCTGTGAAGGAAAAAATTAGAGATATCTGAACTCAAAAGAAAGCTCATCAGCAATTGTTCTTCCCGTGAACCATTAACGACTGGAACAAGAAAATGGGTGAAATGGCAGTGCCACAAACTACTCTCCCACCACATGAGACAAGACAGTGAGTTAATATTGCACTGTCATCCAGTTCTGAGCTATGTTTAAAACTTCAAGTTTCTAGCTCATCAGGAAGTCAGTTTCAAATAAATAGCAAAATTCGTATTGAAAAGCTAGACAGACAAGATAGTGACCTAATTCAAACATGTTAAAATAGGAATGTGGGTATACTACTATGAACAATATAGAGGATCTCTTCCCTATGGATCAATTGAAATGAAAATTAGATCTAATCTAGAGAATTCATTATTGTCGGCAAGGTAGAGATGAAAGCTAACACCTACCACAGTAGTACAAATTTACATGCAAACTAGTTGCACAGATGAAGAAGACTGAAAGAGAGTATGATGAGATAAAGAAAATTATTCACATACTTAAAGGAAATATATATTTATTTATGATCGCTGACTGGAATCTGTTAGTAGGAAAAGAAAGAGAAGGAAAAATTGTGGAACACTGACTGGGTGAAAGGAAGGAAAGGGGAAGCTGCCTGGTACAATTTTGGGTAGAGCATTATTTAAGCACTGCTAACACTTGCTTTAAGAATTGTGTAAAAAGGTTGTATGAATGGAACGGACCTGGAGACATTGGAAGCTTTTGGGTTGAAAATATAATGGAGAGACAGAGATTTTGAAAGTAGGTTTTGAACTGTAAGATGTTTCCAGGGGCAGATGTGGACTCCAATCACAATTTATTAGTTATGAACAACAGGTTAAAAACGAATAATTGCACAAATGTGGGAATTTAAGAAGATGGGACCCGCAAAATTGGAGGAACTAGAGGTTGTTGAGAGTTTCAGGGGGTGCCTTAGGCAAGCCTGAACAAATAGAGGAAAGGAACACAACAGGAGATGAATGGGTAGCTTTGAGAGATGAGATAGTGAAGGTAGCAAAGGATCAAATAGATACACAGACAAGGCCTATGAGAAATCCTTAGAAAATACAGTGAGACACTAAATTTAATTGATGGAAGAAGCAAATATAGAAATGCAGCAAATGAAGCAAGCGAAAGGGAATACGGATGTTTAAGAAATGAGACAGACAGAGTGTGCAAAACAGCTAAGCAGAAATGGCTAGAGGCCAAATGAAACACATTAGACACATGCATAACCAGGGGAAAAATGGATGCCTCCTATAGGAAAATTAAAGAGACCTTTGGATGAAAGAGAAGCAACTACATGAATATCAAGAACTCAGACAGCAAGCCAGTACTAAGCAACACAGAGAAAGCTGAAAGGAGGAGGATGAAAGGGATATACTGGGGGTCTATAAAGGACAAATAAAATGGATAATACTGTAGAAAGAGAGCAGGAAGTAAGTCAAGATGAGATAAGAGACATGATACTGCGAGAAGAATTTGACAGAGCACTGAAAGATCTAAGTGGAAACAGGACCCCTCGAGTAGATGACATTCCCTAAGAATTATTGAGGTCCCTGGGAGAGCCAGCCGTGAAACAATTATTTCACCTAATGCGCAAGATATATGAGTCAGACAAAATACCCTCGGGCTTTAGGAAGAATGTAATAATTCCAATTCCAAAGAAGGCAGGTACTGAGTGTATAAATACTACCAAACCAACAGTTTAATAAGACATGATAGCAAAATACTGATCTCAATATAATGGAAGGAAACATTCCACGTGGGAAAAATTATATATAAAAACAAAGATGAGGTGACTTACCGAACAAAAGCGCTGGCAGGTCGATAGACACACAAACAAACAAACACAAACATACACACAAAATTCAAGCTTTCGCAACAAACTGTTGCCTCATCAGGAAAGAGGGAAGGAGAGGGGAAGACGAAAGGAAGTGGGTTTTAAGGGAGAGGGTAAGGAGTCATTCCAATCCCGGGAGCGGAAAGACTTACTTTAGGGGGAAAAAAGGACAGGTATACACTCGCACACACGCACATATCCATCCACACATACAGACACAAGCAGACATATTTAAAGACCATGTCTGCTTGTGTCTGTATGTGTGGATGGATATGTGCGTGTGTGCGAGTGTTTACCTGTCCTTTTTTCCCCCTAAGGTAAGTCTTTCCACTCCCGGGATTGGAATGACTCCTTACCCTCTCCCTTAAAACCCACTTCCTTTCGTCTTCCCCTCTCCTTCCCTCTTTCCTGATGAGGCAACAGTTTGTTGCGAAAGCTTGAATTTTGTGTGTATGTTTGTGTTTGTTTGTGTGTCTATCGACCTGCCAGCGCTTTTGTTCGGTAAGTCACCTCATCTTTGTTTTTATACAAAATACTGATCTGATATACTTGTAGAAGAACATAAAGATTAGCAGATGCTGACCACCGGGAAGATCAGTTTTGAGTTCCGGAGAAATGTAGGAACATGCAAGTCAATACTTACGCTAAGACTTCTCTTATAAGACAATTTGATGCAAAAGGGGAGGGGGACGGGGGGCAATGAAGGTCAATGGCTGAAAGCTTTAACTGTGAGAGTCTTTTTGTTGTGCCTATCTCAGCTATATGGTGAGCAGCAACTTTCCTTCTCATAGAACGCAGGTTAAATAGATATAGGTTTCAGGTTTCAGTAGTTATTCGGAGATTAAGAGGCTTGCACAGGAGAGATTAGCATGGAGAGCTGCATCAAACCAATCTTTGGACTGAAGAGTATCACAATAACAGCAGCAGCAGCAGCAGCAAGATACTTAAACTTGGGAGGTTTCAGCTGACTGGTCCAACAAATCCACAAATTCTCTTCAAACTGCAAGGGAATGGTCCCTGTGTGGGGGGCAGACCATTACCATGCCAACATAAATCATGTTAACCTTCCAAAACGTTTCACATAACCTGGATGACTTAAGATCCAAACTGTTGCCACAGTATTGAAGCATTTTGACATACAGTTACATTAATTTTAATGTTAACCAAAACGAAACATCATCAAACAAGGAAAACAGCTCACGGGTTCTGTGAATTCACAATTGCAAGAACTAACAGGACTACATACAATTTGCAAAGCATCCACTAGACCCATGTGCTTTCATCCACACGCTGCATCGAATTGCAACTTGTCACACCTTACTATACCAATTCTTTCACTGTTTGCAGACCTATGACAATGTTGACTGTACAACTTTGAGTAGAAACATGCATTTATTTTCACAATCGATAGGTATTTGGCAGCAATTTAACAACAAAAACCACGTTCTGTTGCCTCAGGAAGGAACGAAGACTAAAGTTTAACATCCCATTGACAACAAGATCATTCCACGCAGCAGAGCACAAGGCTTAGAGTAGGGAAGGACGGAGAAGGAAATTGGCCCATTCAAAGGACCCATACCGGGCAAGGCTTCAAATTGTCATTCCCACGAATGAGAGTCCGGCGTGCTGACCACTGCGCCACTTCATTCAGTCTTCTTACCTCCCACTGGCTCATTCTGTCACTGGCCTTCTCACTACAGATGCAATGCAAGTCCTACAGCTCAAAAGTCCCAATCAGTTCATTTCTTAGGTCACATAGAAAGGTTATTGGCCTTATCGGTTCAGTCACATTTTCAATTTACAAACACGTCCCTAAAAGTCACGAGGCCCAACGCATCGTATCACTTCGGGAATGCACCAATTTTTGAAGGTGTATAGTCGTGCCTAATTTGAACTCACTCACTTCCTCGCTACCTCTCACATTTACAGAACAGCCACATCGTGCCGGCACATGTGTACCGGTGAGTGCTCTCGGTGGGTCGTCTCTCGACTTTTAGCCACAGAGTTTTAATATCGTACTCAGAAGATGTACAACTGATGTAGCTTTCACATTATGGTACTAATAGTGGGTCACAAACACCATAAACCTGTGCATAAGAACAAACAAATCGAAAAAAGGATTATAAGCACACAGCCACTTCGCTTCAAGTCTATATTCATTAGGAGCCAGGTGAGTCGTTACTCAATGCGCAAACTATAATGTGGGTTTCTAACTTTAGTCCAGTGACTCTATATTGGTTTATAAATGGTTCCCACACCAGTCCATCTTTGACGCATTCTCTGTTAATCCGTACAAAGTTGATTATAATTGCGTCGTTTATATTATCTCTTACTGATATGCCTGGAATTTCACAGTAAGTAACCTTTAAATCAATTGTCTTAGCAGTCAAAGGAAGAAGTAGACATGAATTTACAATCTCAAATAATACAGACTACTTTATTTACCCGAATGGAAGTCAATCTTTTTTTTTCCAATTTTCATGGTCCGACAATGCACCTGTCACTTAGATTCGGGGGCAAAGCATAAGTAATTTCCGGAAAATTCCACTAGAAGCTGCCATAAGTATGTATTTTGCCATGGCAGCCTCTGTGTTAAGTATTTTGAGAGTTGAATGTTAATAATTTTTCATCGTGGAGAAAATTCAAATTTAATAATGCTCACCTTTAAATTTAGCAATTTTTCAAATACTCATGGCTATAAAAATACACACCATAAAAATGGACGTCTCTAAGAAACTTTCTCAAGTTGGCTAGCACGGTTTTACATTTCGACAACTCCAGCAAAAGAGAGCAGTGCTCACAAATACATCTGTGGATGTTACATTCAAATTTCATCCTTTGCTTCAGTCTACTTTTGAACTTCCATAAGGTGCCAGATTGTAATATATCATGATGAAACATGTTAACTCTACTGTGAATGTGAAAAGATAAGTGATTTCTCTTACAGAGGCAACAACAAATTGCGCTGCAGGTAAGTGATACAGGCCTGACGAGGGTAATGTGAGGCAATGGACACAGCAACAGGAACTTTTAGTTTGTTCCAGCAATAGGAAAACATTTTCTGGGGTAAAATGTGGCTGCCACTGTGTGTTAGAAGTCATGCTGAACAATTTTGTTTGGAAGCAGCAACAAAAGTGCTTACCCATGAGTGCAGAAATTACTCACGTCAAAGCACATGACATTGCTTGACAGCAGAAAATCAAAGATTTCAAAGAAGCCATAGTTTGGTTGCCCATGTCATGGAACATTGGGGATTTTTTCTTCATAGGCACACTTCAGTTGCACAGAAACTGCCAGAAAAGTGCAAGGAAAAACTCATTGAATTTCTGCACTTCATAATCCGACTGCACAACGAAAATAGTAATCGTCTTAGTCAGATAAGTAGACTAATGTGAACCACACTCCAGTTTATTCCAATATGCCAACAAATTAAACAGTGGAGGCAAAAGGGAAGAAAGACATTAAAATAATGTCCACGAGTAGTGAAAAACAGTGCATGTCTGCACACTTGCTTTTATAGCCCATGGCCATAAACTGCCATTTTTACATGGAAGATTTACCCAACCCCCCCGGGTATTTCCAAAGGACATTATTGTAAGTGATAATGAAATTGACTGGTTCACAGAGGACATAATAGACTAGATTAGATTTATAGGGCAATGTCATCCTGGTACCTTGCTAGGTTTGTCAAACATGTTCATATTAGATTCGTATGCAGTTCATATTACTATAGCTGTAAAGAAAAAATTTGTAGACGGTGGGGCAGGCTTGGTTGTAATTCCATGAGGGACAAAGTCAATTCTACAGCCATTAGATATTTACAAACCATTTAAGGACAAGCTTAAAAATATGCACTCCCAATGGCTAACTAAAGAAGATAGGCAATTGACGCCTACAAGATACGTTAAGTGTGCAAGCTTGTCTCGAGTGTGTGAGGGGATGGAACAATCACGGAAATGTATCCCAACTAAAGCTGTCCATCACCCATTTAAAAAATACTGTGTTTCTAATGCACCTGATGGCACACAACACGATGTTCTCTACAAGACAAGGAATAAAGTGATGATGACTCAAAATCACGTGAGTAATGGTTAAAACCAGTACACGTAGGTTTATGATTATTTAATAAAATTTCTGTTTGTACTTTTGCTTTTCATTTCTAGGTCATTTTCTTTGTCGATACATGATGGTATCCAGCCAGGTGAGTGTATGCTACAATAAATGAGCAGACATGGTGCGTGTTTCTTATGTATGTGTTTATGTGATTTTTTTATGTATCTTTGACCTATTATGTGTTGTAAATTATTATTCTTGTTTGACACATTATTGGGGGTTTCTCCATACCAGCAAAAACACAAGATGGTAAGAAAGGTTGAAATCCACAGGCGGCTTTATATTAGCATTTCACCACCATATAAGACGACGAAAAATCCCGTCTGTGTTCCTGTATGAAGTGCTGTGAGGTCGCTTGTGACATTGCAGCTCAACTGCATGCAGATCCAGAATATTATGATAGATATCGTGAATTCTCACTGCTGTCAGTGTTTAAGATGTATAATAATTTTAAGTGTCCTGCAAATCCCTGAAAGGTGGGGCCCACATTATTCTTTAACCATCATATGATTAGCTATATTTGATTTCATTTTTAAGTACAGGTGGAACAGGAAACATCCTAATCTTTGAAAGGAAGAAGACAATGATTGTCCTCATCCAGTGTTTCTAAGGAGAGCACTTAGGTAATTCCAAGAAATGCTAAACATAATTTCTACACTTTTCCTCACTTATGTGCTTAATGTCAAATAATTAACACATTAACTCTTTTCAAGTAATCAGATGTTTGGGGCTGTTTTACACACGAGATTTCAATACATAAACCTAAAACTATTTCTGACTGATCCGTACTCACCTCTTGAAGACCCAAAAGGATGGAACTGATTTTTTACATTAGGCAAATCTGATTTCAGGTGCTGGCCAGTCAGTCGCATGGTGGGTGTTGAGGCTGTGACTGGAGATTTCCCATAAACACGGCTTAACTCCATAGCTGTAAATAAATCAAACGCATTTCAGTTTAATCCATCATTATCACACAACAGATCTACAAGCACAATAAAAATGTTCTCAGTTAATAAAGGAGAGTACTGGATTCATATTAGTTACAATACACTCTTTAATTTAAGCACAGTTTACACTGGTACAATCAATCAATGGGTTCTCTTTCATATTCTCACAGGAATACTGCGCCAGGCATGGCAAATGTGTAGCTCGAGAAACTAGTGAAATCCACTTTTGCAGAGCACATCATTCTGAACAGATTCAAAATTAATTCTGAAGAAACTAAAACCTAACGCCAGCATATCTGCTTTATTACAATGTCATTCGTATAAACTAGTGAACCTGTTTAAAAACATCAAATGTTTCTGGGATTAGAACATTGCTATTACTAGTGACAACATTTCTATTCTGAAATTATGTCTATCTTCTGCCAGAAGTTCAAAATTGATTTAAAATGAGACCTGTATGCAACGGCAGATCACAAATCTTATATCATGGTAACAACTCTACCTCATCTTAAACTTTTCTTTTTAAAAAGCTTGCTAGCTGTAAAATAATAACTGAGGACATGTTAGTGCACTTTCACAAAGTGTGAAGTTTGTGGAACACTGTCCCTACTCTGTTTTCAAATATTTTGTCGCTTACTGTCAAATGCGATTGCTTGCCAACTAATAAGCAGATACAGCACCAAAATTACAACGTTTATATGTAGATTTGCCTTAGCCTTCTCATCAATCTTAAGAGACCCATCAATAAACACGGTCTCAACTATGATTTACACAATTTGTACTCACATTTAAGCCTAGGCTAGTAATGACTTCCTGTTAAATACCACAACTAAATATTATTAAGTATTTTAAGTATGAATTATAATTATAATTATTATTTTGTGTTACTCAATAGCTGCTCTACACTAATTTATCTATAATCACAAGCGCTTGTGCCTCCAAGGCAGTGTATAACACAGAGTGCATATGACCAAATGCTCAAATTAATTGCAGACAACTTTTTTCTTCCTCCTTTATACACTTGAGCATGATGTAATGCTTTAAATGGTTGATTCAGACTATAGGCTACTACAGTGAAACCCAATTTCTACACTTTTCAAGGGACTTCAAAAAATGGTGTAATATCACAAAAACACATACATAAATACTGCCCTCAACAACAAGAATAAATTCTCGAAACAAGTTTTGCTCAGCATTTAAAAAATATGAAATTGGTGCTGTGTTTAAACTAAAAACATTTGAGAAACGCAAAGTGAATGACGGTGTCATTTAGCACTACAAGTGGCCAAACACCGAAACATGCTAAATTTGGTTCCACAGAAGTGTCAATGGTGATCACAACAATCACGAAACTGCATTTGCACAGTGGAGACAGTTTGGAAATGGTTGTGATTGGTCACAATATCTTTATTCGAACAAACCTAGTTACTCCTATCAGCCACCACGCTAAGTTGAGCTTGGCAGCGGAAGGAATTATAGCATGAATTGTTCCAACTTTTACATATTTACCGGTTCAAATCTGCTGAGTAGAGTGCCCTGGAGTCAAAAAACTTAACCACATAATATTTTTAAACACTACTGGATGGCCAGCGTCATTTTCTTCTCCAAGAACATTTTTTCGTAATGCGTAAATTGCGGGAAAATTATAAATATGTTGACACAAAATCGGGTGCAAATTAACTTTGTGGACATTGGAAATATGATGGGAATGATAAAAAACTTTGTAAACAGTGGGAAAATGTTAATTCTGGGAATGTAAAAGCGGGTTTATACTGTATGTGGTGCAAATACTGACAAACAAAAACAAACAAACACTTTCATTTGAGTACTGGTGCCACCAAGTTAATGAACAGTACACTAATGAAAGTGTCTCCTATACACAATGTAAGTAATTCTCACTAAATGGGATTCATCACATGGTTTTTTATTGCCAATTTATGCACCACAGCCTATACATTCTACACTGAGTTTAATTTCAATCCCTTAGCAGCTCAACTGACATTATGTTTACTAAACAATTGAAACTCCAGGTTGGAATATCAACAATGTAAGAAAAAGACAGATTGCTACTTATCATAAAGATGACACATTAACTTGCACACAGATGCAATTAAAGCACACTTACACACTAGATTTTAGCCACAGCCTTCATCAGAAAAAGAAAGAAGTGCGTGCACGCACCCGCGCGCACACGCACACACACACACACACTGATTGATTCATACAAGCAAGCAGTCATGTGTACATGTGGTGTGCTTGTCTGTGTGAATGAACGTGTGTGTGCTTCTCTTTCTTTCTCTGACGAAGGCTGTGGATGAAAGCTAACGTGTAGGTGTCTTAATTGTGCCTGGCTGTCATCTTTACAGTAAGCAGTGATCTATCTTTTCCTTACATCGTTGATTTTCTGTTTACTAACATAGATAGTGAGCAGTCCCTCTGGTAACACCAGATTACATGAATTAATTGGCACTGTCAGTACCATCAACATAAAGAGAAAACAGGAACATGACTACCTGACATGATATGCATCACACTCAAAATGAGCATTTTGTGCTTTTCTTTACAAGATAAACCTCTGATTGAAAACTGTTATTGGCTTTAAAAAACTATCTTTCAGAGTTGGTTTAAAAAACAGGTATTCTGGTTGGCAGTCACTGAGCTATCAAACTCTTGCTATATAGCACCACAAAAAATCATCCTGTTGTACACTCGTGTCTTGTAATGAATTACTTACTGGCCAGGACATTTGTTACATACATTTATCATACTTTTTTTTTTTAGTCATTCATCAACTGGATGAAGTTCACTGTACTGAAACTTACACAACCTTTTAGGGTCAAATAAATTGCACACTGTAAGTCAAGTTCAAGGTACATACAATATATTATATATTACCATACCATAATGCTACAAATCTGAAGATGTAAATTTTGGTGCATTTGCATAGTGACTATTCTTATTATAAGAGAAGAAATTTTTGAAGCATTAAATGGTCTTTAAACTAGTCATAAAAAGAAAAGCTAAAATATTTAAGTCACTTACATGGAGGAGCTGTTGGCTGTGCTACAGGCAGGCATGAAGATCCCAGATGTGTTGCTCCAACTGCTGGCATGAAAAAATCAAATTTGAATCATACTGCTTAGTATGTAGACACAGTGATATGCTGGAATCCCCTGAAAGAAAAGTGGGGGTCGATGAAACAGCCTATGAGCCAGAACCAGCTTTGTTTCAGTATGAAACTCCACTTTAGAAAAAGGAATATAGTAATCAAATTACGTTCATTAATGACTTTGGCAATCAATCAAACATTACAATCTCTTTACTGGAAATTATCTGGCTCATGGCTTCTGATCCACAGTGCCTGATCCACTCAGTATCTTTACAAATCAGTTTCAATGTCACCCACACCATCACATATCGTCATTTACATAACTTTTCCCCCCCTATACACTGCACTCTGATTTTTGTGCACTCTCATACCTGCAGACACACACACACACAAGTACTATACTATACTATGCCAGTAGCATCATAAGGCCAGAACCAACATGATATTAAAGTGATACTTAAAAACCCATTAATATTAACACAGATACAGAAATCTCAGATGTGGGATTCCCCTGCAATGGTTTGTATGAGCTCCTGAACACAACATATGTCTCGTACATCAATTCGCTCCCCTTAAAACATGCAATAGTGCAGTTCAGTGAAAGTAAAATGTGTACTATTTGTGCAACATTTAATGATGAAACAGGAAACAAGCTTCCTGTTACTTTTGTATCCATTACTGGCCCCAATTTCATTCCTGACAGCAGAAAACTGTTAGAGAAAAAACTAAATTTTAATGTTTGAGTCACAAAAATGCAGTATCTACTTTGCTATATTTAAATCCAAGTTACTGAATTAGTGACTGTACAATGGTGCCTCAATCCATAAAAAAATTATGGAACCATCATGCATCCAAGCTGTTTTACATCAGTGTGTCCTATTACTTTTTATTTGCCCTAAAGTCACATTAGAAGATGCACAATCCCACTTCACTAGTAAATCAAACAGTTTCCCACTTTTAGTGGGAAATTATATTGCTGCTGATTTTAAAATCATATGCAAACATACGTCTATAATTTTTATTTGCATAGCAGAAGTACATACAGGGGGGAAAAAATGTAGAGTGAACATATTATTCCTAATGTGCTTCCTCTGTTATGTCATTTAACAGTTCTGGTGTTCCAGTCTCTACCACCGCTTTCCTGCAAAGGTAGGTGAATTCACAAACTGCTGTTTAACAAGTGACAATCAAGCATTATGTGGAAAAAACTGTGTCTTGGTTGTTAAGTATCGAGCTAAATATCAAAAGGGTTAAGGTTCAACATCTCCTCTGCTCTCACAGCATATATTTTTGGACAGTTAATTTGACTTTCACCTCAATGCTTTTTATATGTGAAAAATGCCCAGTTTACTGACAGTTCAGATTCTATATTAAACTATAGGTACCCCAAACAATCCAACAAGTCATGCTGTAGAAAGGCTAGGAAAACACAACCATGCCAACTACAGTATGGTGGTGATCAAACCAACTTGCACAAAGGAACACCAAAGTTTAATACATGTTAATAGTTTCTACACAAATTACATATACAATGCTCCAAACGATTATGGTATCACAAGATGTTGCACACTAGTAAAAACAATACTGGAATACTGTGCTGTAAGTGTCTGTTATAATTCCTGTCTATGACTCACAAAATGAGTGAATAATTTTTTGCAAAAGTGGAATGAGCCAGAAAAAGGGAGAATGAGCCAAAATCACTGTATTAAGTGTCGCATTTAGTTTCATAGCATTCTGGAAACAAAAAGTGTTTGCAAAAATCTCTCTCTCTCTCTCTCTCTCTCTCTCTCTCTCTCTCTCTCACACACACACACACACACACACACACACACACACACACACACGACTAGATAGTATAGGGGATTGAAAAGAAACTGAGTCTCTCTCACATTCTGAATCTTGAAGAAATGTATGCACAATGAGGAGGGGAAGGAGTGGGAAAAAACAGTTATGAAGCATAAAGAGCACACACAGCGCAGTAAATCACACTGTATTTGGTAATAACAGTTAATAAGTGATTTCGATACAGGTCACATGTATTTGAGAAAGACAGATGTATTAAATACTACAATAAATTCAAAAGAAAGTAATGAAAGTGCTTTGTTTGTATTAATTAACTAAACACTGAACTGTCCTTCAGTTTTGAATAAAGTGTTTCAATGTTCACATAAGAATCAAAATTAGTTTCTCAGTTCAATAACATAGCTATTTGTCAGTCAAATCCATTTTTGGACAAGAATGGAAATAATTTCTGAAAATGGAGGAACCTTTGTTACCAACTGATAACAATAACATAGTTGAAAATTTTCGTCAGTTACATGTAATAGGTGAGGACTGGTTTTGGCAATGACTGGAAGTAATCTACTAGGAAACACATTAAGTACAAAGTGCATCTACGTAATTATTTGTACTGGGAAGATGGACTACTATATAACAGAAGGGAAACCTGTCGAGACAACAGCTAGCCAAGTTGACTACAAAACCACTCACTCAGACCACATTGATGTTTTCACGCACTATGAAAAGGATTTTACATACATTAATTACCTACAGGTAAGGAAGAAGTCTTAAAGAAACATCCTGGGATGTTTATCGAGTGAAATTTAACTGATTTGTATCACATTTAAATTATTCATTGTTCCTAACATTTCATAGCTCTACAACATATGGGTGTTTTTAACAATTGCAAAAGTTTAAAATTTTTAAAATTCACTGTGAAAATTATCATCTGTTTCAACAAAATAAAAAGCTTTCTGAAGCTCTGTCTGTATAACTTCTTTTAAAAAGAAAATTACATGTGACTTTTTTGTTTCACTATTTCATTGAATGAATATACTGTAGTTAATAAGCTCTTCAGTTTCTCGAAAGTTCAACACAGCTTAATCCAGAGTCAAAACATTGTTTTCTACAGTTTAGAAGTGAATGAGTGAAACATTCATTGAGAAAAAATGGGGAAATTGGTGTTTACAAAAAGCTTAGCAAAGCTGAATAAAGTGAATTATTCATCTGCCTTCATAATGACAATCTAACTCCACTTATTTAAATGTAAACTTGATTTAATATCGATCAAAGATAGAGCACATACTGGGCATCCAACTGAGGTCTGGAAACAACTGATGGTATGGTTATGGAAGTTTGTCAACCAAATGTGAGTCAGCCAGCCAACACTTCAGGCATCTCATTAGATGCAGCACACAATACCTCACAGGAAAAACAGAGCATATGAGAAAGCTCTGTGGACTAGCGACAGCACTGCATTCAACCACAACCAGATACATGGATTGAATCCATTGAAAATGCAGCCAAGACAATATCCTTGTTGATTCACTGGAAAAATGTCCAGTGATAACCCGTCTCTTAATGAGCTCACTTGCAACTGGACATTAAACCCTAATCTTTCTTCAAGCAATTATAGGTATCTATTTTCTAACACTGGTCATCCAGCAAAACAAAAAGTAATAACTGAAATGTCCATGGCTGTCAAACCAAAAGGTAAATTGTTCTTTGAAATTTTAATTGTTAGAATGACCACACTGCATAACTAGCTATTGTCCCATCCGCTCCACAATCTTTTACTCATTTATTATCACAATAACTGGAAAAAAACAAAGGCTGACATCTCTATGGGAAAAAAAAGCATTACTTTTTTTGCAACAAATATCTACTTTAGACCATGTTCATCACTAAATTCTCGTATGTTTACACCAAAACTAAGGAAAACGAAAAGGTTTTTTTTCTTGTTCTATACAACATAACACCTGCAGCAAGAATATTTAACTGCTCCCATTTCCCACTTGTTTCACCTTTTGACACAGCCGTATCATGGGTAATTTCAATCAACATCTACATCTACATGGCTACTCTGCAATTCACGTTTAAGTGCCTGGCAGAGGGTTCATCGAACCGTTTTCATACTACTTCTCTACCATTCCACTCTCGAATGGCGTGTGAGAAAAAGGAACACCTAAATCTTTCTGTTCGAGCTCTGATTTCTCTTATTTTATTATGATGATCATTTCTACCTATGTAGGTAGGCATCAACAAAATATTCATGCATTCAGAAGAGAAAGCTGGTGATTTAAATTTCGTAAATAGATCTCACCGCAAAGAAAACCGTCTTTGTTTCAGTGACTGCCACCCGAACTCGCGTGTCATATCAGTGTCACTCTCACCCCTATTGCACGATAACACGAAATGAGCTGCCTTTCTTTGCACTTTTTCGATGTCCTCCGTCGATCCTACCTGGTAAGGATCCCATGCCACGCAGCAGCAATATTCCAGCAGAGGACGGACAAGTATAATGTAAGCTGTCTCTTTAGTGGGTTTGACGCATCTTCTAAGTGTTCTGCCAACAAAGTGCAGTCTTTGTTTCGCCTTCCCCACAATATTATCTACATGGTCTTTCCAATTTAAGTTGCTCATAATTCTAATTCCTAGGTATTTATTTGAATTGACAGCCCTTAGATTTGTGCGATTTACCATATACCCAAAATTTATCAGATTTCTTTTAGTACCAATGTGGATGACCGCGCACTTTTCTTTGTTTAGTGCTAATTGACACTTTTCGCACCATACAGAAATTCTCTCTAGATCATTTTGTAATTGGAATTGATCGTCTGATGATTTTACTAGATGGTAAATTACAGCGTCATCTGCAAACAATCTAAGTGGACTGCTCAGATTATCGCCCAGATCATTTGTATAAATCAGGAACAGTAGAGGGCCTATGGACTCAATCTGAGATCCCCCACCGACAGCACTCATTACTTCATGGGAATAAAGAGCTAGCTGTGTTGCACACGAACAATAATTTCTGAATCAGTGTTGGTTATGTATCAATAAGTCATTTTCTTCAAGGTGATTTATAATGTTCGAGTGCAGTATACGCTCCAAAATCCTACTGCAAATTGAGGTCAGTGATATGGGAAAACTATTTAGTAATTCTGCTTTAGTGGCACCATCATCGGTAACATTTCCATTGCTATCGCGCAATAACGGTGCTGACTGTTTTTTTGCCACTGGTGTACTTTACATACGACCAGAATCTCTTTGGGCTTCCTACCATATTTTGAGACAATAATTCACTGTGGAAATTATTAGAAGCATCTCGCATTGACGTCCACACTAAATGTCGAGCTTCCGTGAATCTTAGCCAGTCTTGGGAATTTTGTGTTCTGCATTTGGCATGCATTTTTCATTGCTTCTGCAACAGTGTTCTGACGTGTTTTGTGTATCATGGTGGATCAGTCCCATCTCTTATTAACCTATGCGGTATGAATCTATCTATTGCTGTCGATAATGTATCTCTGAATTTGAGCCATATTTGGTCTACACTTACATAATTAGCTTAGAAGGAATGGAGACACACTCTTAGGAAGGCATCAAGCGAATTTTTATCTGCTGTTTTAAATAGATATATTTTGTGTTTATTTTTAGTGCTTTTGGTTGATACGGTTTTGAGCCTCTCTACAATGACCTTGGGTTTACTAATCCCTGTATCCGTCATGACGCTCTCTATTAGGTCAGAATTATTTGTGGCTCAGAGGTCAAGTGTGTTTTCGCAACCATTTACAAATCATGTGGGCTCATGACCTAATTGTTAAAAGTAATTCTCAGGGAAAGTATTTAGTGCAATTTCCGAAGACGTTTTCTGCCTACCACCGGCTTTGAACATGTATTTTTGCCAACAAATCGAGGGTAGATTGAAGTCTCCACCAATTATAACTGTATGAGTGGGGTACTTATTTGTAATGAGATTCAAGTTTCCTTTGAAGCATTCAGCTATTATATCATCATCTGAGTTTGGAGGGTCGGGGGGGGGGGGGGGAGGGGGGGGGGGGGAGGGGGGTGTCGGTAGAAGGAGCCAATTATTATTTTGGTACGGCTGTTGAGTATAACATCTACCCATAGTAATTTGCAGGAACTATCTATTTCAACTTCACTACAATATAAACTACTACCAACAGACACAAACACACCACCACTTACTTTATTTAATCTATACTTTCTGAACACAGTTTGTGCCTCTAAAAATTTCGGCAGAATTTTATCTCCGACTTTAGCCAGTTTTCCGTTCCTATAACAATTTCAGCTTCAGTGCTTTCTATCAGCACTTGAAGCTCTAGTACTTTTCCAACACAGCTACGACAATTTACAACTACAATACAGACTATTGCTTGGTCAATTCTCGTCGTTCCTTTCCCCTTTCATGAAGACAAAGCTGGGAAATGTATCAAGTTCCGACATTTCAATAATGCACATCTTACCTAAGAAGAGGACATGGGAATGATATTTAATAAATTTAAGAACCACAAAAACCTAATTCTGAAAATATGTCTACAGAGGTCGATACTCTAGCTAATCCTTAATTGTCACCACCACGCTTTTCCATTCGTAACAATAAATAAACCCTCATGCTAATAGCAACCTACTTGCGTATTTTGAATTTTGGATACTGCATATGAGATTAAATGTAATAACTAAACTGAAAAAGGAAGGGAAAAAAATTAAATTGCAAGAAGTACACACGGTTTTTATGGAAGAGAACATTGTGATATTTATATGACCTCAGATGTGACACCTATATGGCATATACTTCGTCTATCCAGAGACCCTTCAGGAGGTCAATGAGGCCAATCAGACCTAGCTTACACAGCTGAATAGAAACCGCCTACATGGGCAAAATATAATACCAGGTCAGTCAAGTTGGCATTGTCCACTAGCAGCAGAGGTAGTGTGTCAACAAGCTTAAGGTGCCACCACAAAACAGCCAAATTAGGGTACTCTAGGTGTAAGTGGGTCACTGTCAGGCAGGCTCCGCATTGGCAGTGAGGGGGGTCATCCCATCTGAGAATGTGGTAATGTGTCAGCCAAGTGTGGCCAATGTGGAGTCTATAAAGGATGTTGGATTCCCTGCAAGAAGCAAGCAGGGAAGACTGTCATGTGGTCGTGGTATCCCTAATTGTCCTCAGTTTATCTGTGTAGATCACAGCAGACCAATCTGCGTTCTAGACTTCCAGCAATCGATGGTGTACGAACAGCCAAAGGTCTGGTTCTGGGACCCCCATTTCCAGAATCGGCATCCTGCAAAATCACAACATGACTGGGGGTCCAAACGAAAACAACATGCCACCCAGCTTGATGGAGGTCACAGAGTCAGAGACACAATTCTCAACAGCCGTAACCAGTGCACGAGGAGAATAGCACTGGTTTATAGCCCCAAGGCTGCTGGAGGAGTCATTATAGATTAGGGTACTCTTGATAGTGCAAGAACAAACATGGATAAGGGATCATTTAATGGCCTTCAATTGAGCAGTGAAGACACTGCAGTGGTCTGGCAGAAGCTGGAGTTCACTGCTGCATGTGTGTATGCAAAGCCTATTCATCCTTTGACTGTTAAGCCATAAGTGACTACCACTTCTGAACCCAGATACTTCTCAAGGACAGCCACGAAGAGGCAGCGAAAAATCGTGATCTCAACAGACCCTTTTGAACCAAAGGGGACTTTGAGACACATCCGAGGTTGGAGCACATGCCATGGGGGGCAGATACAATGTATCCCTGACCAGAGGCGACAGTGGAGGAAGTTGCAGTTCTAAACAGAGACACTGGGGCATGCAGCAATTGTAAACCCAGTTCTGGGTCTCTGTTTTGGGAGTTGGAGCCACCTTCCAGGGAAAAGAACACGGTAGTTGGGGTGCTCAGGCAGCACAATCCAGCAGCTTTGTTGGCACCTGATAGGTAACGGAGGGACTCCAGCCTCGACTAGTAGCCCGTTCACAGGGCTAGATTGGAAGGCTTCTGTCATAATTCAGACCCCACAATGATGAATGGGGTCCAGTATCTGCAATGATGAGGGGTGATGCTGAACCATATGCAAGATTCCCATTGAATGAAGTTTTTGTAGAGCTGCAAACGTGTAGAGCGATCTGCGCCCACAGCTTGTGCTACTGAGGCAGCAAAGTGTATTGAGGTACTACCAGTACTTTCGCTTAAGCTCTGCGTGTGTGTGTGTGTGGGGGGGGGGGGGGGGGGCAGTACTATGGGGGCAGAAGTGCATGACGTGAGTCATGGCGGTGGACAACCAAAAGCCATGGGGAAAATCCCATGACTGCATCTTTCATAGGCACACTGTAGGCTACGCTCAGCACAACCATACTAGAGCAGTAATACCAAAGCGAAAATCGTCAGCACATAAGGAGGGTGATACCGATGACCCCACAGCCGCCACTAGGTCATTGACAACTGCCAGAATGAGGTGAATGGTCAGTACAGAGCCCTGTGGGGCCCTATTCCCTTAGAGAGGGGGGTACTGAGTGAAGCGTCCACTTGAACCTGGAACGTTTGGTGTAGTTCTGGACAAAAATTGGAAGACCCACTCATGTAACGTAGTAAAGATGTGGTGACACCATGTCATGTCATAAGCCTTCTGTAGGTCAAAAAAGACAGCAATGAGGTGCTGACGACATGCAAAGGCTGTCTGGGTGGTGGACTCCAGGTAAACCAAATTATCAGCAGAGGAGCAGCCTTCGCAAAAACTGCCCTGAGATGCAGCCAAAAGGCCCCAAGACTCAAGGAGACAACACAGTCACTTGCTCACTATGCATTCGAGCAACTTGGAACACCAGTAATCCTGATTGGGCAATAACTGTCCATCTCGAGAGGGGTTGTTATCCGGTTTCAGTAGCGAGACTACCGTGCTTTCTTGCCACTGAGATGCAAACTCAACTTCATTGCAGATCCAATTAAAGGGGACAAGGCTGTGTGGCCTGGCCCTGGGGCTGTATCAAGGCAATGGGCTACGGCACTGGAGAATTCCCATTCACTGGATGGAGCGTTATACGGCTCCAGGCGATGGGTAGTGAAAGGTAAGCACATTCACTCCACCTGCTGTTTTATGGGTCAAAAGGTGGGCTGATAATACTCAGACACAGATGTATGAGCGTAATACTCAGCAAAATGTTCAGTGACAGCATCTGGACCAGTATAAATGGCACCATCTAAGGAAATACTTGGTACACCTGCAGGGGACTCTAAGTTGTAGAGTTGTCTGATCTTTGCCCATATCTGAAATGGAGAGGTACTTCATCCAATGATGGAAACATACCATTCCTGGGATTTTTGCTTTTATTGTTTTATGAGGTAGCGGACAAGGGTACAAAGCTGTTTAAAGGCAATGAGGTGCTTCAGTGCAGGGTACTGCTTATGGTGTTGGAGAGCATGCCTCGGATCTCTAATGACCGCAGCTGTCCCTGGTATCCACCAGGGTACTGTGTTCCAAAGATGGGGTCTCAAGGAAGAGGGGAAGGTTTGGTTGGTTTCCAAAAGAATGGATGCCAGTGTATGCAGAACAGCCGCAGTGATACTTCCTTGCAATGAGAAGCTAAGGACGACAGCAGAGGTGAACACATCCCAGCCATAATTACACAGGCAGGAGTTTAGGGGAGCGAAGCTGTGAGAGGGACAGAAGATCAGGAAGTAGTCACTACCACACAGGTCATCGCGGACCCTCCAGTGGATAGACGGTAGAAGACCAGGACAGGTAAAGGAGAGATCAATGGCCAAATTAGTTCCACGTCACACAGAAGTGTGTGGAGGCACCACTGTTCAAGAGGCAAAGATTGAAATATGCCAGTAAAATTTCGATGTCTTTACCATTGCCAGCGATCACTGCTCACCCCACAGAGGGCTACGGGTGTTGAAGTCATCCAAGACAAGGAAAGGTGGGAAAGGTGAGAGAATAATGCAGACAGTACATCACTGGAAGGGAAATAAACATTACAGATGGTAAAATCCTGATTTGCCCATTCCCCAACAGCCAAAGCCACCAATGGTGTATCAAGAGGCACAACGTCATTGTATATAGAGTTCAGCACATACGTAAGAACTCCACCCGATACCCTCTCTTAGTCAGTATGATTCTTAAAATAACCTCGGTAGCCATGAATGCCAGAGGTCCAAGTTGCTAGAAGCCATGTTTCCTGGATAGCAATAGTAGTAGTGAAAAAATCCGTAACTATTCCACTGGAGGATCAAACAGTCGCAACCGATGGGGAGCAGGTTATGACTCAGGGTCATGTGCTGTCCCCGGTTGAGACGTCAGGGGATCCACTGACATAGGTTCTGTGGCGCATTGCCTGGGGAGATCTCATGCCTCAGGAGCCACTGGGATCTCCACCTTGGGCACAGGAGTACATTCAGAGTTCGGTGGCATGGTGGCCACCAGCATTTCCTCCATTGTAGAAGACTTTTTTTAATCCTTCTTGTCCTCCTCCTCCTCCTCAAAAGATGAGGACCGAGAATGTTTTGCTGAAATTGTTTCAAGGACAGGGGAAGATCGAAAAGTCCAATGGCCAGCACCCTGTGGTTCCTTCAGGCACCAGCTGACATCTTGTTGTGGAGCAGTAGGAACTGAGAAAGAAAGAGTCCCAGGAGACCTCTTCCTAGCTAGAGAAGGCAGAAGAGGTTGAGATGCCTACAGCTGGGAATGGGGACCGCTGTCCCCGGCAGGTAACGAGTCAATGCTCCTGAAGCGAGTGTGGAGAAAGCACCAGGGGGCCCGAACCACTTGCGGGGCAGATATCAGCAGGCATCTCTAAGAGGCACAACAGAGAAAGGCACCATCAACAGAGAGGGCAGCGACATTGCGGCTGCAGTGTAAGATTGTGTCATTTGTATGAAATTAACACAATCATACTTTTTTTTTGACCTCTTGATATGTTAGCTTGTCCAGCATCTTATACTCCTGAATTTTCTTCTCACACTTAAAAATGGAGCAATCTGTTCTGGAAGGAGAGGGGGAACTCACCGCAGTTTACAAAGATGAGGGGAGGGGCACAAGAAACATTTGCATGCAGAGGATGTCCACAATCCCTGCAGTCAGGAGTGGTGGTGCAATGGAAAGACATGTCTTAACTTCTTACACGAGAAGCATCTCATTGGAGGAGGAACACAGAGTTCCACGTCTCACTGGTAGACCATCACCTTGAACTTCTCGGATGAACTGCACACCCCGTCACTCTAAGTTGACCCGCAACTCATCATCAGTTGCAAAAGAGGATCATGGTGAAAGATGATGCCCTGGACAATATTGAGACACTTATGGGGAGTGACAGTCATGGACATGTCACCCAACTTTTCACAAGAGAGCAGCAACTGTGACTGGACAGGAGATGACATTTTAATCAGATGGGAACTGCTCTTCATCTCAGACTCAGACATGGCTGCGACTTCCCTGTGTTTGTCATCAATGTATTTAAAAAAAACTTGGTGGCCAGAAAGGCTCTCATCGGTCCTGGTACAGACCAGGTATTGAGGAGGAGGATTTTGCTCCTTGTTGTCCAGTCTTGCATTCCTTCCGTGACGTGGCCAGGAAAGGGAATGCGTTGGGCTGATACTTAGTTGCATCATACGAGACTGTCCATTGCAAAGAGACTGCTGAGACCATGTGACTGCCAGTGGGAGAAGAGTTTGTCATTTCATGTGTGGACTATCTGCCGTGGTGCCATACACTCCAAACAGGGGCTCTCCCCATGGATGTCAACCAGTCACAGCAATGGCTACCTGCCCAACAAGCCATTCCTGGGAGTCCCCATGCCTCAGTCATGATGGACACATATTCCATGGCATACATGAGGGTTATGCAGCACAAGCACAAACAGTGCAGTCTCTTTGTAGTCAGGGGGTTACCACTGTACAGGCACTTGACTACCTGCCCCTCAATGAGATGGCTATCATGCTTGGTTTTGGATGTACAACAACAGGAAGGAAGGGTGCCAGGGTGGAAGTGTGCAGAGATGGAGAATACACCACAGTGGGTGACCTTCCCTGCACAACACGCACTTCCATAAAATTTGAAAAAGATGGCAGGTTTAGGCCAATAATTGGGACCACGTAATCATTAACAGGAGGTGAAGACGGTGCCAGGAGTGAAACTAGAAAAACGGACCAAAATTGTGAACCAAGTCCTGGCAGCGTCTGCACCAAAAGGATCATCCATTGGAAAGTCAGAGGAGGTAAGAGACAGTGTAGGTTTGCAGCATAGAAAGAGGAAGTAAGGTTGCAAATGGCTGAGGTCCCATGGTAGCCAAGCACTTACTCACCGAAGAGCAGTGACCCCCCTGGGGGACGATGTTACTATGAACCATACTGTTAGAAAGGGGAGGTAATAGAAAATAACCGTGCAATAATTTGAGCTGATTGCAATATATTAGCTGGAAAAATAAAAGAAAAATCAAAAGCTGAAACCAATTATAAATGTCATGTAACAAAACTTCCATCCTCATATTCTTCAGATTTATTTTCACTGTATGCCTATTTCTTTCAGAATCACTAAGAAGTTGTAGCCACTCTCACAATAACCTACTGAATTCATTCTCCAGTAGATACTGAAATGACAACTTTCCCATTATTATTCAAGTGCTACAGATTCTACTGCATGTAAATTCACGAGAACGTAAGGATACCATATTTCTACTATCTTTAGAGTCTATGCAGAAAAATTTTTATATCACCTAATTAAACTGCTGGAAACGACATGCACTTTTATAGTAGTACATGTTTGATTTCTTAGAAACACATACATTCATCACACTGATCCACTTGAGTCTGCAAACTACAAAAGGATATGACAACTCTCAATTAAATATTCTAATTACTTCATGAAAATTAATCAAAACCAAACAAACAGAACAGAATAATTTATGACGACGTGGAAAGGTGTTGTTGAGTCATAGACAGGCACAATGAAAAAGAATGCTAGAAATATTCAGCTTTTGGACTATGTCCTTCATCAGAAGTAGAAAACATGTATGCATGAAAGTGTCATCTCTGGGCACTAAGACCCAACTGAAACTGCATCTGAGGTAAGCAGCAATCTAGCTGCACCAAGAGGATAATTTAGTCAGTGACAACAAAGAAATTGGAGTTCTCTTAACATGTCTCTTTTTCAGGAGAACTCTTCAGAGGAGCTGAGCTGCCTCAGAAGTTGTATGATAATCTCAGTAGCATTACTGAGGTCACACAAATATTGTACTTTTTTTTATGTCCCACAAGACATGCAGAGCAAATTTGAGTAAACTCACATCGCACTGTTAACAAGCAGAACAAAGGAAACAAAAGCATAGTAATTATGTAAAGCCCAGAACGAATACCAACAGATGCACCCAAAGCACAATGCAATATACTGACTGCACAGCTAATAAAGAATTTTTTTAAAACAGTGATTCAGTTTAGTAAGCACTTGTACGAAAAATCTGTATCAAGAAAGATATAACATTGGAATACATACATATATATATATATATATCGCTCTCTCTCTTTCTACTTAAAACACACACTCTCTCTCTGTCCTTAAAACTCTCTCTCTCTCTCTCTCTCTCTCTCTCTCTCTCTCTCTCTCTCTATCTCTCTCTCTCTCTATCTCTCTATCTCTCTCTCTCTGACAGACAGACAGACAGGCAGGCACACACACACACACACACACACACACACACACACACACACACACACACACACAGAGCTTTGACTCAATAGACACTGTGGACCTGCAGATGGATGTTTAGTGAATCTGGAACTGCAGCCAGCAACCTGGAAACAAATAATATATCCGCACCACCCAGAACGCCTTCCATCCACTGGTGTTCTGTGAAATAAGCAGACACTCACATATTTATCGAAAACATATAACAAAAAATTAATTTGAATTTTGTATCTCTTTCTCTATTTTATTTACTATAAGCTTCCTGTTGAATACTTAATCCACAGAAAGTTTTCTCCTACTCTCATATGAATATTTAAATGCTCTGCTTTTTATCATCATCATTATTATTATTATTATTATTATTACTGTTATCATTGTTGCTGTTATTATTTGCAAAGGAGTACTTCTTTCCACTCTAATCAGTCATTTACTCCCATAACTTTGTAAATTGTAACTACATTTTACTTCAGTGCTCCCAAATTAATATTTATACATAAATAAACTTTTATCTAATATGCTTCATTCTTTATCTTATTGAAAGTGTATAAAGAAATATAAAAAGAAGGGAAAAAACACACATCGACAAATGGAACTTTAGGTTAGTACATGCCCTACACGAAGTTTGGAAACTGCCGCAAAATGTGTGAAACTTCAGTTAAATAACTTCTAAAAACAGATCTACCCAGTATGCCTAGTCATAACAACTTGGATCCCAAATGGAACTTCTTCAAACATTTTACTTTAGAAACTATTTATGGAAAAAACATGGCAAACAATGGGAATGGTCATGTAACAATGTCCTCTGAGTAGGCATACTGGCGGACAATTTGGGAGTGATAAAAGCAAAATGAAGATCAAGTAATGCTCTTCATTTTCAGGAATATCTAATGCTTATAATGGATTCTTTACAATGGTCTGGTAACATACTACCTCACTGAAGACAGGATAATGTCCACACGAGAAAGCCAATAAATCAATCTCGCATAGTTTCTATAACAAAGTTAAAAGACCATCAGCAGATACAAAGTTCAAACAGAAAAACCTTTATGTGTGTACACAAATGAAATGTTCCAACATCAGTTAGTAGCAATGTATTCATTAATATAAAATTTAATGTTACAAATGTAGAAACTTGTGAAAAATTGCAAAGTGTGCTCACAAATGGTAACCAAATATTGTTAATTGTTTTAATAAAAATGGTTTTGTGTGGTGATTATGATAGGTGATAATCAAAAAAAAAAAATATCTACATACATACAAACACACACGTAAGAGCAACAGTTCTTCCCCCCTCCTCAAAATATCAATATCAAATATTCTCAATAACGAAATGAATTTATTTAAATAACAGAATATATGAACAAATGAGCATATCAGCCAAAGAAACTCTACAAAATGTTGCGAATGCTAACAAATACAAAAGACGTAATATGATAAGACTTGTCCTTTTTTTGCCCCAGAAACGAGTAACATTATTCAAGGTATACCACATCAACCATGAACAATGCTAAAAGTGAGGACAATTCCAAAAGATGCCAATGTGTGCGACCAAATACCGAATAAATGAGAACAGAGCACAATGGGTGAGTGTAGTGTAGTGTAGTGTAATGTAATGAGGTGTAGTATAGTAGTCACCGTGATGACAGAACCTGAATTATTAGCGAGCGCAGCCCGGGCGTACCCCCTGGCGCTCGACTGACAAGATGCGCCTTCTCCAAACTGCTTTGACCTGAAATTCTGCTGTGAGGGGAACAAGCAAATGCATAGAAAAATCACGTTAGATAAGATATATTGAAACCCTTTCAACGGACTGGCGTAAGATCTTCAATGTGATACTGGACCGAAATAATTTTAATTTTACTTTAATATCTGTATTCTTTGTAAGTAACTGAACATCATATTTATTGTGACCAATCTACATATGAAAGCAACTAGTACGTTACGAAAATCTTAAGCTCTACTGTACAGAGCTTTCGAAAATTTTCTTTCCAAATTCATTTAATAAAGAAATCAGTTTTTAAAGCAAAGCATAAAAATCAAGAAATGTTGCAAATTATTTGGATCTTACGCCAATCAAAATTATAAGCAAGAACAATGTTCCCAAACATGCATAATAACTAGGCTGTTCAGACGAAAACTGTTTGTTTTATTTATTATGCAATACACAGTAAAGCTTTTTCTGTGAAACTTAACGCAATAAAATGAATTGTTCAGTGAGTGATTCAAGACTGTCCAAGCAGAGGGAACTTTGCTCAAGTAATATTACATAATTTAAAGCAAATGGCACATGTACACTCACTCACACATCAAACTTATATATGCAGAATACACGCACAGGCACCAGTTGCTCATTTCACAGCCACACACATACATACATAAATAAATATCACAAAACAAAAGAGCCATGTGCATTTGCTTTCTCTTTCAAATAAAAAGTGCAAAAGCAACAACAGTATTAACCTTATGGCTCAGTTTATTATTTAAAAAAAATAAGTAAACTGGGTCACAAGATTCGCAACTGAAGCCACTTTTTCACTTAAATAAATGTGACACCCAGTGCTAGCTTCAATTAAGTTATAAAAACTGTAATAATAACTACACTTTTGCAAAAATAGCATTTGACTCTGATCAGAATCAAGTAATTTGCATGAACATAGTGAAAAACTATTTTCCTCCATATGTGACTGAATTCCATTAAAAACAAAATTAATATAAGCTAGCAATAAGTTTCACATCTGTATCATTGTGTGCATGCTAAAGTAAGCATGCTTATAGACCAACATACGTTTTGAGAACAGTCAGTTTATGGTTATTCATGGGTGAAAATGTGTGTATATTTAACAACTGAAAAAACTTTCCATAAAATGGATGCATGGTGTCTTGTTTACACCAAATACAAGGCTTACAGAAACAAAAAATTAAGGTACAAGAAAGTAACAGAAGTAACAGAAGTTAAATTTCCTTAGTATTATCCACATCTTCAGTAAGCATTTGTGTTCCGAACCATGATTAACCATATGAAATGGCAGAAAAGTTATGAGCATTGTGAATTGAAACAGATGACTCTTAATTCTTGGATTTCCAATTATTGGAACAATAATCCACATTTTAATAATTAAGACTTTCTTAAAATTTACAAACAGCTTTCACAAGACTTCTTTTCCCACCAATGGGCAAGAGGCATAAAAATCTCTCTTGTTTCTCTTAAGGAATCAATTCTTGCAGTTCTTAGTATAATATGAGGATGATGAGCACAATTAATGAAACTTTCAACATGTGATACCTCTCATCTAGAGGTGAAAGGTAAAATGGCATTAAATTTTTGACTTGCAAATAACTTCTCTTGCCTGATAATGTTAAACTGACTGTTCATAAAATGGCCACATGGCTTAAGCTCAGTGCACTTTCTGTTTACCTGGGGCTTGGAGAGCTGCAGCTACTACAGGATTTGTAGTAGGCAGGTAAGTGAATGTGTGAGGTTCACTTGTCTTACCACTTGACATAACAAGCAGCTTCACTGTCACTGGTTCACTGATGTCTATCCGTCTATATGGGGGGACTGTGCACACAAGATGAGTCTGAAAACAAAAAAGAAAAACATTGTCTTGAAAAAGTACTGAAAAAATACATTTTCTACCAAAAGATATTCTTCAATCAGTCAATTAAGCACTTAATAATTTGAATCAATGCTGTTGCAATGGCCAAAATTACTCTGTGAATAACAAGAAAATACTTTAATAAGTGTCACTCTGAGTGAGGATACTGTAATCAATCTTCTTTTCAACCATGTCATTATGTTTTATTTACGAAGAAAACTCTCATCCAGTTGTCTGGACATTGACACTAGCTTTCTACACTTGAAAGGATATTGACAAGTATGTCTGTTTAAGCCATATAGAGTCACTGATATGTTTATGTTTCTGAAATATGAAGTGATGAGAGGAATTAAAAATAACTGAAGATAAACACGTATAGAAATGTGTGATTCATCAGTTCATTTGCATTTATTGCTATACAGGTATTTCTAAAGTATGTGCAAAAACTGCCATCATATTTCAGATTATGAGAGGTGTCCCAAACAGGGGGGACAGTGGGTGGACAGAGATGGATCAGAGAATGGCATGAACACAAAAAAAAAGATACACATCATACAGATTGTGGATGGCACATTTTGTAAGAGGTGCAAAACAACACGAAAACTCTGTGCTTTATTGAAAAAAAAATGATCCACAAGAAAATATGGAATACAGAAATAGATACCACAGCCATTGTTACCAGCCCACTCTAGTCAGTATGGTACTCTGTAGAAAAAAAGAAAACAGTGAAGGTATTACTATATTGCACTATATTGGAAAAAAGAAGATTTGTATTGGCAGTCATACACTGTGGACCAGAATAGCCAACACCCTGAAAGCAAAAATAATTATTCACTAGCATACAACACATTGCACACAATAAGCAAGAATCTGCTTCTGCACAAATACATTAATAAAAATGGAATAATCACTTTAAAAAGTGGCTTTTATTGTTGAAGAGAAATTGGGAGATCTCTGTGCACCAAACTGAAGGAATACCTTTGATGCCGAAAATTTTAGAAAACAGACTCCACTTTCGAATGGAATTGTTTAGAAACTGAACACACATTTCCCAGACTGCCTCCAAACCCCAATGATTAGTTTTGTTGCATTTGGTGCGGAAGGACCCAGGTTTGATTCTCTGCACCCAGGTTTGATTCTCTGCACCTCCTCATGTTTTTTCTGAGGCAGCGAAGTCTGGAATGGGCTCTACTCAGCCCCATTATGGCAAATGAGGAACTGTTTGTGTAAACAAGCTGCAGCTCCATCAGGATTCATCTACTGGCAATGACAGCTGGAGAGATTAGCAAAATGCTTATCGCATATCCCATTATCACAGATCACTCCTCATACTGCTTTATAGGCAGCAGCTGGCCAGCTGTAACAGGTCTAAGGCCTAATCTGTGAGCGGTGTTTAGCTTTTAGTTTGTAAATACTTCCCACAGATCTTTAAGTATTACACTGGTAATGAGAAGACAGATACTTTCAGGGCTTAAAAAACATTGGACTGGCCACCCAGAACTGCAGCTGAATTACCAAATGAATTTTGCTTTGTCATTACTGCAGAACACTACCAGAATAGTTAAAGGAGAACTCTGGTTTCTCTTTTCCCTCCTCTTATCCACCTTGTGATGGTTAGTTACACAAGTTGTATCACAAACTCAGTCATTAAACACTGTGAAAACTGCTAAAACCACTTTGAGATCATTTTATGTAGTAAACAGTACCTCACTGTCAAATGGTGTAGTAAGAAAATATATATGTCCTTGAATGTAAGTCAAAGCTTACACAGCTGTTGTCACCACCAGTAAAATTCTTCAGGGTATGTAACCTTATTGTCAATATGTAAAATTCTCCAAAGTATCAGCCACTGTCACAAACGGCCCAAATTGAGAATTTTACATACTGACAATACAGTCACTCAGCTGAATAGCCTGAGGAAGGCCATTTATAACACTGGCCGAAACACTGGAGAACTTAACATATTGACAATGCAGTCACATACACAGAAGAATTTTATTGACAGTAGTTTTCAACTTGTAACCTATACTGTATATTTCACCTTGAATGAGCATTAGATAATTCATTGTTGTACACTTTAAGACAGTAATGCATTTTCAATTACCACTTAATTTGTTTGTTAGTTATGGACTCCGATTCACAGTAAGTAGACGTGTTACTTCTCTTCCAATGTTGTTTGCAAACATTGTAACTCCTTTGGTGATAATACTCAGTAAATGTCTGAAGATGGCCTTGTAAGCCGAAAACCGGGTTAACAATAAAAGTAATATTGTAGAACAAAAGCAAACTGGTGCTTTTCAGTTACTATAATGTTGTTCTACCAAGAACCGACGGAAGATTCTGTTAACAATCAGTAATAACTTTGACATGTAAACAATATTTGTATTTCAAAACTCAAGAAAGTGAATGAGTACTGCTTTCAATTAATTTTACAGAACAGTACCCAAGTTACACACTATAACAATATAAGTTTCAGTTATACTGTTTGAAGGACACATTCATAAGCCATGAGCACCCCTGCTACTGTTTATAATCAGAGAAATGAGAACTCGGACTATGGTAATTTTTTCAGTGCAAACTATTGCAAAGGTAGGCGTTCATGAACACTGTTGCACAGAGCTTCTTAATAATTGTGTATATAAAAGACACTTTATCAAAGAGAAATTTCTGTGTAACAAGTGAAACAGGCTGCCAGGTAGCAATAATCTCTCTCCCCCCCCCCCCCTCCCCCTTCTAACTCCTTCAACAAGGAAGCCATAAAACAGTTAACTACCAACACTGTTTTCTGAAAGAAGTAGGAAGCTTAGTGTTTAACATCCCACTAACAACAAGGTCATTAGACACCAAGCACATGCCTGACTTGCGGAAGTATGGAGAAGGCCTTAAAAAAAAAAACACACACACACACACACAAATCTGGGTGATCAGATTGAGAGCTGAAATGCTATCCTCCTGATACAAGTCTTACTGCTGTGGCCACCTCCCTCAGACCGTTTCCCGAAACCAATTGACCTCCACAAATTACTGAAACCCAGGACTGTTGCAAACATCTGCACCATTTTAAAACCTGCTTTTACTGTGTGAACAAAGAACAGGACCCCAGATGCCAAGGGGCTTCAATTGAAGCCAAGCAGCCCAGTCCAGACTGTAAACTATACAGGACACAAATGGTATAAGATACCAACAATGATCACTGTACAATAAAATATACGACACCTGCGAACAGACAGTAAAACACATGGCATGGCTTTTTTAAAAGCCCTGATGAAATTTAACAAACCATGGAGGCATAAAAATGTTTCTGATAAAATGGAAGGACGTAAGAAGTTTAATGGGCAGTAACATATTTCATAATGGGAAGAATAACATATTATTTCTGACCAATGTCACAAAAATGGAAGAAATTTCTACCCTATAAGGTAGAGAATGTACAGAATAGGGAAACCAAAAAAATGAAAGGGGTTGCACATACAAGAAATGGGCATATTGTCTACTTGGTGCCACTTATCACTGATCTGTGGATCCTACTTTCACCCAGTCACACAAGATGCCAACCTTCATGTTTGCCTACTGTGGTCCTCATTGGCATTTCAAGACTCCAAGCAACCAGTGACCCAACCAAAAATATTTACAATCTTAGCAAGATAGACAATGCGATCTCCCTCACCATGTGGATGGCCAACCACCTTTGGATCAGCAGAAATCTGGTTTTTCACTGGTATTGCATCTCAGTTGCTTTGTGAACATTTGTAATGCATTAATGCAACTGCATCCAAAGGCATGCACAATCTTTTTATTAGATGTTTCATAATGTTCAGTGCCTTGAGGGACATTGTCTTTACACCCTTAGGTGTGGTTACCAAGGCTGCCTTTTTTTTCCCCTCTCTCCCCCAAACAGGCCTTATGATTGGTTAGATGTACAGCCCATCTCTCCTGTGCCACACTCTTATGTGCCATTTTTAATTTCAGAGGAACACTTATTCAATTATTTGCTGGATATATTCCGATCTCTGTCTCCCCCTAAAGTTTTTGTCCCGACGAGTCATTCAAGGTGTCCCCCCCCCCCCCCCCCAACATCTTAACACATGTCCAATCATATTGTCTGTTCTTCTAATCAGTTTTTTCAAGATATTCCTTTCTCACCAATTCTGCACATAATGTCCTCATGTCCTATCACTTCTTTTAATTTTCAGATTTATTCTGCAACATCACATCTCGGAACATTCTGATTCTCTCTCTTCCAGTTCTCCTACAGTCCATGATTCACTCCAACAAAATACTTAACGACAATCTTCCATCCACACCAAGTGACTAATATGAGTCAGGCCATTAGTCTTGTTTCATGGAGAATACAAATTAATAACGTATGTAGTTCTCTATTGGTCACATTGGTGTCTGAAGTTCCATGCAGCTTTTGAGGATGATGCTGTAGTATACAGAGAAGTTGCAGCATTAGAAAATTGTAGCGAAATGCAGGAAGATCTGCAGCGGATAGGCACTTGGTGCAGGGAGTGGCAACTGACCCTCAGCATAGACAAATGTAATGTATTGCGAATACATAGAAAGAAGGATCCTTTATTGTATGATTATATGGTCGCGTAACAAACACTCGTAGCAGTTACTTCTGTAAAATATCTGGGAGTATGCATGCAGAACGATTTGAAGTGGAATGATCATATAAAATTAATTGTTGGTAAGGCGGGTACCAGGTTGAGATTCATTGGGAGAGTCCTTAGAAAATGTAGTCCGTCAACAAAGGAGGTGGCTTACAAAACACTCGTTAGACCTATACTTGAGTATTGCTCATCAGTGTGGGATCCGTACTAGATCGAGTTGACGGAGGAGATAGAAAACATCCAAAGAAGAGGGGCGTGTTTCATCACAGGGTTATTTGGTAAGCGTGATAGCGTTACGGAAATGTTTAGCAAACTCAAGTGGCAGACTCTGCAAGAGAGGCGCTCTGCATCGCGGTGTAGCTTGCTGTCCAGGTTTCGAGAGAGTGCGTTTCTGGATGAGGTATTGAATATATTGCTTCCCTCTACTTATATCTCCCGAGGAGATCACGAATGTAAAATTAGAGAGATTCGAGTGTGCAAGGAGGCTTTCCGGCAGTGGTTCTTCCCGTGAACCATACGCGACTGGAACAGGAAAGGGAGATAATGACAGTGGCACGTAAAGTGCCCTCTGCCACACACCTTTGGGTGCCTTCCGGAGCATAAATGTAGATGTAGATTTCCTTATGGTAAACCATTACCAGCTCTCTAAATCTGATCGAGGTTGGCTTACCTCCGATAAAAATTAAGTTGGTTGCTTGACCATTTTTAAATATTTTTTTATATGTGATTACCCTATAATTGAGAAGTTCAAAAAAGTTATAAAAAATTTTATCTTGCACCATTACTGAATGATGGCCATTTTTATTTGTAATGCAAGATAGTTTTTCAATATGGAGACATTAGCATTAATTTGAATATCTTTGCACTGGATTAAGTTACAACATTGCAGTTGGCATGATTGTTTTTAGAAAAGTTGTTTACTATCTAAAATACCCTAAATTCAAAAATAATCAGTCAAAATGATTACCAAAGCTTAGTACTGAAAATTTAGAAAATTCAATTTTTAGACCCAATAATAACATCCAAGGAGTGATTTATCAGAGTGTACTTTTTTCCTGCAGTTAGATATCAAACTACTAGCCTTGCACAGAACAAGAACGCTGACAAACGATTCCTTACTTTTTTATAAATTTTTGAAATTTGAAAATCTTTTATTTTTTCTCAAGTTTGGGGATAGTTACACTGGTGGGACTGAATATAAAAATCTGATTTTTGCACATTTTGCACGCCTATATGATAGCAAAATACTGTAAAACCTTCAACACTGATATTCAACTGTGAACAAAGACATGAATTTTTGAAAATGAGAAAATATTTCAAATTGTACAACACTTGATCTTATGGCTGTTGCCTAGTTCATGTGTGATAGTGGTTAGATGTACTCAATTATTATTGAAGTTAAGGTGCTGAATTGTACGCAAAAACTCAAAAAATTACTGAACTAAACATTTATATTATCTTGACAATTTCAAAAATAAATATTTTAAATCAACATACTTTCAAGGTGCGGCGCTTTCTACTCCTAGTGGTGATTATTAAGAACTCTTATATCCTCAGACAGCTTTTGTGATATAGAATATGACCTCCCACCCAGTTGCTGTGGTAAGTTTAGCTTCCTTAATACATTTTTCCTTTGGTATCCAAACTTAATCATCAGTAAACTTCTTGAATGACGTTCTTGGGCCAGAAAGGTGGTAAAAATGCACAAAAACATCATTGTTTTCCAAACTTATTCTTTCAACCTGTGCAAGCCATCATTGTCCACCATACACACATGCCACTACATCATTTAATGTTAAAGACAGAGATGTAATTTTATTGACACAATGATCCTCAGAAATTTCAATTTCTGATAGTGTTGAACTAAGTTTTCTGCAATGCCAAGGAATTTGTGGAATTGAAGTGTTCTTTTTATTGCAATACAGTTTTCAAGTCTGGTCTGAACTGTAGTTTTGATATGAAGAACTACCTCTTCTTTAGCATATGTTTTTGAGTGGGGTCTGCCTTTAGCAAACATTATTTTGTTTTTGTCCCAGACATGTTTCACAGCAGTTGCAGCATCATCAGTGTTTTTTTTATTATTGTTATGGGTGTTAAGCATAAGGAATGTTCTTTACTGTTTAAATACATACAAATATTAGTTTCTAAATCGTAATTACAGGTTTTTGAGGAGCACATAAAATTGTGTATTCATACCTTTTTACCACATAGTGTGGTTTTCCTGCTGTATTACATTTTTACAGTGTCTGTTTTTCTTTACAGTTTATCATCTGCAACTATATACAACTTTACGTAGGGAAAACATTAACGCAAAAATTACAATTTCTAAACTGCTTGTGTCTGTGTATGTGCGGATGGATATGTGTGTGTGTGTGTGCGCGCGAGTGTATACCCGTCCTTTTTTCCCCCCTAAGGTAAGTCTTTCCGCTCCCGGGACTGGAATGACTCCTTACCGTCTTCCTTAAAACCCACATCCTTTCGTCTTTCCCTCTCGTTCCCTCTTTCCTGATGAAGCAACCGTTGGTTGCGAAAGCTTGAATTTTGTGTGTATGTTTGTGTTTGTTTGTGTGTCTATCGACCTGCCAGCAATTTTGTTTGGTAAGTCACATCATCTTTGTTTATAGATATATTTTTCCCACGTGGAATGTTTCCCAGAGAGAGAGAGAGAGAGAGAGAGAGAGAGAGAGAGAGAGAGAGAGAGAGAGAGAGAGAGTGAGAGAGTAAGAAAAGGAGGGAGACAAAAGGAGCTTCAACATCAAGGTGATTACCTCTTCTTTCCTGATGAGAAAGAGGGTGATGCCTTTAATATTATCCTTGCAAAAGACATACATGTCCTCTATTGTAAGAATTTGGTCTGTGGTCATTCTTTGTAGGCTTGCTTCACTCACTTCACATTCTATTGTACCACCTCCTCCATTGCATGCATTTTTACTATGGCAAGAGGCAAAAATAGTGCCATTCGGCCTCCAACCCAAAACCTACTTTGTGGTTGCAAAGATTTGTAAAATTCTTTTTGTTCCTGTATTGACAACCACTTTCATCTGAAACAATATTATGTAAAGGATAGTTGCTACTCACCATATAGCGGAGATGCTGAGTCACAGATAGGCACGACAAAAAGACTGTCAAATGCACAACTAACATGCACATGACCACGGTCTGTGGCAGTTAAAGCCAGTGTGGCTAGCTTCTTACATATTTTTGAAACAGATGGACAACTGAAGTGTTGTGCTCCAAGTAGTTGCTCAGAATATAAATTGAGTAACTGCAAACTTCACCTTTCTCGTTCTTGAAGTGCAGAACAAATGGATGCACAACTACCTGTTCACTGACCCAGTGATACCCTTGTATTTCACCCTGAACCACAAATGTAAAGGTTTCTGCAAAATCAGCTAGACTATGAATGCAGTTTCATAAAATTGCACGTTTTTGTCCTTCAAAAAGTTGCTGCAGATTTTAGAAACATAGTGGTGACATCGGAGATTATCTAAGTTATCAATTAAAGATTCGATGTAACCTTCCTGAGATTTAACCACCGTTATTTCAGCTTTGTCAGTTGTGACCCACCATTTGAAGGTAAAATTGAGAGGCATTTTCTCTTCAGATTTGTTAAACAATTCAAGACCAGTTTCTGTACCAAGAAATTTATCACACAAACTCATCATCCAGTCATAATTGTTGGTGCCACGAACTATTAAATCTAGTAAGTCTTTGTAGTTAACATCATTGAGCTTTGCACCCACAGTTTGACATTCTGATGACATAAAGAAACACATATCAAGCGTGTTCCTGAGGAACTGGCAAAAGTACATCACTCAGGATGAATGTCACAAAATTTTGAGCTCCCAGTTTCCCATTCAGTATGAACATTTTTGAAAGCTACATAAAGTTCGTTTAGATTTCATACCACTACTCATTTCTAGTTTGTAGTTTTAACTCCATTTATAACAACTCTTTTGCTATCTTTGCTACCCAAGTACATTCTACAGTTTATCATCATCTTCAAAAAAACTGCAGGATCTTTTCAATTGTTTCTTCACTTATATCTGCTCCTTTCTTCTTTTCTAAAACTGGTAGAATGCTTTGCTCTTTCATTGATTTGGTTAGTCTAACCAAACAATCAGAAATGTTTAAATTGTTAACTATTTTTTCTCTCAACTATGAGCAAACCTATAAATTTTAACTTTTTTCATTTTAACTGTAACTGAACACTTACTTTTTAATTTCTCGATTAACCTCAAATATTCAGTGTTGGGTGATTCTGGAGGTAGGTTTTCTTCTTTCTTAGAAATGCTATTGATAAAAAAAAAGAGTGATTCTGTGTCTTTTCTAATTTTGTCTGAAATTCGATGTTCCTTGCTTTCAATAACTGCTTTTCTTTTTCCACTGCTCGGTTTTCTTATTTTCGAAGCAGTAAACACCTCTAAATTAGAACAAGCAAAATCCAATTGGCTAATAGCTTCCTCAGGAATATAAATGCCATTAACAAGGTTACACAATTCTGGTTCTGAATCCAGGATGAATATTCCCGAATAACAATTTCAGCACAAGGAATTTCCACAAATCACATTAACTTTCACTCAAGAAGCTGTTTTACTCACAATTAACAAGGACAAATGTTAAAGTTTTATTTACCTCGAACCTTTAGTGACTGGCCTTTTTTTTATGAAATTTGGGTGAATCAGAGCATTTTTTTTTCCCCAAAAATATGACTGTACTTCAGAATACATTTCTCCTCGTGATACTCGCAAACAGATGACACAGAAGAACTGACTTATAATTTAAACAAAGTCATTAATATTTTTTTAAGTTTCTTGAAACTGAACCATAAACCGTTTTGTGACACACTTCACTTACTATCTGCCCAATAGAGCACAATTCATCCATTTTCTTACTTTCCAATTAGTCTTACAAATTTAGTTATTTTTAAATTTTAAAATTATTTTAGTTAGTTAGAAATAACACTCACAGCAAAAGCACACAAAATATTCTACACTTTCAATGTAGTATGTACATCCTATCTAACATAGGTTTCGGAAGAGACTGACTACAGCAATACCACACCCAGTAAGTGTCGTGGGGATACACAGTTCATGTACAGACTTGTCACTGACTACTGGGCTCCTGTGCAGACTTGTATATCTGTTCGCTGAACTCCTTTACACATTTGTCTTGAGGACTAAACTCATGCACAAAACTGTAGCCTTCTCAACAATAGAGATATTTCACATGTTTATTACTTTTATCATTTCGAACTCTTAATGATGTGCTACTTAATTGAGAATAAACGTAGATGTAAAAGGGGCATTTTTTTAACATAGAATTGTTTAATATTTTGTTGTTAAAATAAATAATACTAACTACATACAGGGTGATAGTGCTAACAACAACCATAAGATTGGCTGTTGCATAATGTTAATTATTTCCTCACTTTCAAAAATTCATATCTTTTATCACAGTCAAATATAAGTGTACAAAATGTGCGAAAATCAAATTTGTATATTCAGTCCCACCAGAGAAAACTTTGGTGGTCATGTTGAATGGTTACTTTTGAATTTAGGGTATTTTGGCTAGTAAACAATGTGTAGAGGAAACTTTTCTAAAAATAATCATGTCAACTGCAATGTTGTAACGTAACCCAGTGCAAAGATATTCAAATTAATTCTAATGTCTCCATATTGGAAACTGTCGTGCATTACAAATAAAAATGGTCATCTTTCAATAATGGTGCAAGATACTGTTTTGAATTTCTCAATTATAGGGTAAGCAGATATAAAAAATCAAAAATTTAAAAATTGGTCAAACAACTTCACTGAATCACTTCATATGGATTGAGCCTTCAGCATTTGACAACAATAATTAAAAGAGTTGATAGGACAGAGGATCGCCGTGTAATTTGTTTTCCAGCATGGGGCAAGCAAAGTATAACCACGACACAAAATATGAGACTCTGAAAGAACAGCTATGAATATTTACCGTGTCTTACAACATGTGTTTCTGCAGGACAATGATAGCTGAAATGAGAAACCACTTCACACTAAATTTTCAAATACAAGAATTAAGGAAAAATGATTTGGTAATGTTAAGTGACACATCATGATTGTATGAGAAGCCTCTCGTATTTCCTAGAACTCTTAAATACTGATAGGGACGTGAAGAGGTAACTGATACAAAACTGCACAGAAAGAATGATAAGGATTGCTCCTACAACCTGAACAGGGTCCTGTTTTGCCACTGATATGTAAGTCATGGAGATTTACAGTATTTAAAGAAACAGAAAGGAAAATTAAGTTCCGAAGTTGAACTGAGAATGCTTAGTTGTATGCATTCTTGGACAATTGCATGATACTGAAAAATGTCACTGAAAGTAGCTAACTATCCTGACTTATTAAAACTATGTAACCATAAACTGAACCAGAACATTTGCCTGTAGTAGGCAAACAACTACATATCAACAAGAGGTCCTCATGCATGCTCATTCTATACAATCTGCAATTTACCTGTTGAAGAAATTCCTTATCAGGTTGGACAGATTCTTCCCAGCACGGGTCTGTGTCACTGTGCTGGAATAAAACCCTGGAGTCTTTCAAAAAGTTCTTTCCAAGAATAAAAATTTCCATTCCACCTGTACACGGACATGATGATATTGACTTCTTGCAAATTTCAGGAACTCCAGGAGGTTGTGCTGAAATAGATGTAAGTGTACTGTTAGCAATATCATTTTAACGGTTATATCATTATTCAGCTTCATTAAAGTATCACTTACTGCACACAATGGGCTGTGAAGCAGTCTGTAGAATTTCTGTAGAACCATCATCATGAGTAATAGTGGTCCTAAAAACCATACGGCATCGAGTAGATTTCTTCTTATTTCGTGTACCAGACTGTTCAGGAAATCTGTGCTCTACATCAACATTCCGTTCTTTCAAAATCCCAACACAGTCACAGCTATAAGTCAAATTACTTATTAGACAAATTCCACACTGAAGTTCTTTAGTTTTACAGGTATTTAATAATAATGTATATACAAAATCGCAAATATAGAATACTTACGTTATAACCATGTCTTTAGTGGGATCAAAATCTACTTCAATAACAATTGTTCCATCAATTTTTTTTTCCACACACGGTGTAGAATTCTTCCCACTTACTCTGCAAGCTTGATAAAACATATGTGGTGCAACACGGCCCATGTCAGTGCCAATGAAAACTTGCATTACTGCTGGTTTGTTGTACCCAACAAGCTACGACAAAAAATATGAGAGGACTTTTAACTAACCACAATGACATTTTCTTCACATCAGTAAAAAGAAAATAATCAGAGTTATAAAAATTATATCCTACAATGTTAATGAAATTATTAGAATTAATTTATATTTTAACAATAATCTGTCTTGCAATGTGACATTCATGATAAAATCAACCAGATGTCATTAATTCAACACAAAAATACCATCTTTATCTCTTTGGTAATTATGTTCTTGAAACAGTTTTTGCCACTGAGTCACTGCCATATTGTACTGTACATTTTGTGCCCACTATGACAAATTTTGGAAATGTCGTTGACATTTTTGTACTAATATAATTAACTTCAATTGTAATCATTCATTTCCATTTACACAATTTCTTTAGTGTTTCTTTGTTGAATCATTGAGAGATTTCCATCACAAAACAGTATGATGAACACCTTATTACCAGGAAAAAAAAGAGCTTTCATGTACATGAGAAGAAGCAGCTTTACAACATTGAACATAATCAAAAACTTCCAAAAACATCAAAAAGTTGGGAACCTACAGTCAACATTTGTTGCAGTAAACACTGTCAACAGCATGCTGAGCTCCAACACCATCGAACAGTTAGTTGTGATAAGTGTCCCACCTTGAAATACGAGGGGGACCCAAAAATAACCGGAATCGTAATGCTGCACATCGTGTACTTGCAGTAGCAGGTCGCGCCATCAGAGGGTTGTAGTAGGAGCTCTGCTGAGTCATTCTGCCACGCAGCATCACCCAACAGTGAGAAGTGTGGTTTCTTTAGCAGTTCTTTGAGTGTGCGTACAGTGCAGACATGACACGAGGAAATGGCTAGTTATGGCTAGTTCTTACGAACAACGTGCGGCAGTGAAGTTCTGTTTCTTGCTCGGAAAGAACGCTGCAGAAACTGTTGTGATAATTCAGACAGTCTACAAAGACCATGCTCTTAGTAAAATGCAAGTGTATGAATGGTTTTTCGGTTTAAAAAGGGAGAAATGGTGGTTGAAGATCAGCCCCGTTCCGGGCGACCTTCAACTGCTCGAAGCGAAGACAACGTCGACAAAATCCGTGATCTCATCAGTGAAGATTGACGCAGGACAATCGACCAACTCGAGAACTTGTCTGGGTTGTCCTGAAGCTCAATTCAGCACATCTTGACAATCAATTTGGGGATGCAAAGAGTGGCAGCAAAATTCGTGCCGAAGCTTCTTACCGGAGATCAAAGGGATCGTCACATTCAAGCCTGTCTTGAAATGAAGGACGTGTTCAAAGATGATCCACATTTTTCAACAAAATCATTGCAGGTGATGAGTCGTGGTGCTATGGGTATGATCCAGAAAGTACATAACAGTCATCACAATGGATGTCACCTGGCTCAACTCGACCAAAAATAGCTCGACAAGTGAAATCGAATGTGAAAACGATGTTGATCTGTTTTTTTGACATCAAAGGGATCATACACTCTGAGTTTGTCCCTGAACACCAGTCAGTAAACCAACAATTTTATTTGGAGGTTATGAAACAGCTTCGCAGAAGTTTGTCGCGAAAACGTCCGGCTTTGTGGGATTCTGGCGTGTGGTTCCTGCATCACGACAACGCTCCCACGCACACGGCTCTCAGCGTTCGTCAGTTTTTGGCCTCAAAAAAGATGACTACCTTGACCCACATGCCCTATTCGCCGAATTTAGCACCCTCGGACTTCTTCCTATTCCCAAGGATGAAAAGAGACCTGAGAGGGAAGTGTTTTGCGGATGTGGAAGACATAAAACGCAATGTCATGAAAGTGCTAGCAGGTATCAAAGAGGACGAATTTAAAAGGTTCTTCGACCACTGGAATAAACGTTTGGACAAGTGTATTAATGCTAATAGAGAATACTTTGAAGGAGATTAAGGTTGTATTTGAAAACAATGAAGTATATGCTTTCTAGAAAAAAATTCCGGTTATTTTTGGGTCCCCCCTCGTACAGGCAGTGGTGACAGACTGATAGGTAGTGTCTCCCAAAGTCCACATTAGGTTGGGAGATGATGGTTTTCTTGTGAGACGGTGAAGCCAAGAAACATGAATTCAATATAAAGGATGTGGTGACAAACTGATTTTACTAATAATAACTAAACTGGCAGGTAAATTCATAAAAGACTTTTTTCCTTTTTTTTTTTTTTTTTGCATATCAGATGCTCCTAACATATGCCACTATAGCAGCACTCCACTCTGACGTAGCTGGTTTGAAGTTTCATGATTAGAGAGACTTTTCATTGTTACTACTTTGCAAGGCAGGCGACATGTGATGCTGGTGGTATAAGTGGTTGCAGTGGTGTTTTAAAGTTCCTAACCATCAGGCTTCGTGCCAATTTACAGCGTTAAATTTCAAATCTGTCCGAGTGTCTCATGGAGTAAGGACATGTGGCAATGTTGCTGGTGATATGTTTGACACATGAGGACGTTAAGCTCAGCAATCTGCTTGGTGCTATTTCAGAGGCATAGTCAATGGCAATGTGCTGACACTAGGACCACATACGGCTGGTGCCTGATGACCAGGCACACACGCCTTACAGTACTGCCCTGCAGGTTGCCATCAAGCCAGACACCTGAAGCTGATGCTGCTCGACTTCACTGCACCGGCTGCTGTAGTAAAGAGGGTGCCATGATCACCGGACACAGCCAGCACTATTTCACATCCATGAGACCATGCAACACCAGCCACATCCTGGCATCCACATGCTGGGCGGCTTTTGTAGGACCACCACCTGCAGCTCTTCAGCAGTCGATTCAGATTCTCAGTAAACAACAAGTCTGTGATGCAGTGCTACTGGAGAAAGAACACCAGTGCACCACTAATTGTGACTGTGAGTGATTTTGACCTTGCAGAGTAATCTATGGTGACAGGCTGTGCACTTTCTCTCGCACCTTTGTACAACTGTTTTCAATAAGTGACAATTACTTTTATTAGATTGGGACGATCTCTAATGTTCTTTCATAGAGAATCAGTAGTCTGTTGTTAGTGTCTTTTATTGCTCTCGTGTAGAAATAACGACACTGCACACAAGAATTTGAAAACAGTCATTTTGTTAGAAGATGTGATCATTCTGTGTGGTCTATTTGAAATTGTCCCATGGGGTTACTGGGTGATGTCCACATCACCTGACATTCTGGTAGACAGACACTTAAATGCAGTTGACTTCAATGGAGTCTCACAAGTCCCAGTCTTCAATCCTGCTGGAGCTCTTACGTGCCGAAAGTCTTGCTTATATTATGTATGTATTGTAATTCTCTCCCCAGCTGGACATGAAAGAACTGGGTGTAGCTTTGGGACCTTGACTATTATGTGCTCTAATTCTTCCCAAGATGAAATAAGCAACAATTAAGTAACTTTTTTAAAAACCAAATATTCAGCAAAGAGATTTCCCTCTCTGAGTGACAGACTTTCTAATGATGACATGTTGTTACAGATGTTCAATTAGATAAAGCAGCAATCATCCAAATTAATCCAAATTTTAAGAAACAGTAAATAAAAATATATGGATAATTTTAAGCTTCAGTTTGAGTCCCATTTTGTTAACATTCTACCCATGATTACCTACAAATGTGCCCAACAAGAACAGAATAAATGTAAAGAGAATATCATAAGCCATTATCTAGTTGAGCATATCATAAGCCATTATCTGGTTGCTCCATGGCGCTACAAAATCAACTAAGGAAATGAAACAAAATAAAAGTCAAGATTCTCCCTGCAATAAATCTCTACTTTCAAGAATTTGTTTATTGCACATAGTGCACTTCATGCATAAGAAAAGAAATAAGTATTTCCTACAAAACTGAATTCTATACTTTCAAGAGTAAATAATTAAGAAGAGCACCTTCAGAAATTCATTTGGCAGAAAAGGGTGCAAGACTCTGAAAATAAGAAATAACACCACTGAGTAAAGCTCCTATGGTGAAGCAAGATACTTAGAACAGAACTTCGGGAACGGGGAAGGATGTATCAGATTGCAGTATGTATTGTGGCAAGTTTGTATCTACATGTATACCCTCAAGCCATATGATGATATGTGGCAGAGGGTAATTCTAGTAACACTATCTGATCCCTCCTCTTCTATGTTCCAGTTGCAAATGGCACATGGGAAGAACGACTGGATGAATTTCTATATTAGCTCTAATTTCCTGAATTCCCTCGTGATTATTTCCCCAGTGTAAGTGGGAGGAAGTAATATGCTGTTTCACTGTTCCTGGGACATACTCTTTCGGAATTTTAATAGTAAACCTCTCAGTGATGTGGAACACATCTGTCGTAGCATCTGCCACTGTGGTTTGTCGAGCAGCTCTGTAGTGTTCTCATGTTGACTAAACAATCCCGTGACGGAAAGTGCCGCACTTTGTCGGATCTTGTCTATCTCTTCTATTAATTCGACATGGTGAAGCTCCCAGACTGATCAGCAATACTCAAAGGGTCTCAACCTGGCATCTGTTATTCCTACTATTTGTTTTATGTGGTCATTCCACTTAAGGTTGCCCTGGATGGTCACTCCTGGGCATTTTACAGTAGTTACAGTTTCCACCAATTTGTCACGAATAATTTTCAGTGTAACTGCGGAGTAGTGGATCTCTTCTCCTACATGTGCACTATATGTTACGTGTATTTATGTTCAGGGTTGACTGCCAGTTCCTGCACATTTCATCAGTCCTCTGCAGGTCTTTCAACAGTTCACCACAGTCCCCTGACATTGCTACCACCTAACAGACAACCATATCATCAGCAAGCAAACATCCTTGTGCACCTTCCGATGTTATCCACAGAATGAGAATTAATGACAATATGCATTCACAGCTAAGCATTCATTCACAGCTGAGCATTCATACAGAGTATTAGTACAGTATGAAAATAGATACCAAATGCACCAACACAGTAAACTCATCATTCACTCATATTCATATGTAATTACAACCAAGAGTAAAAATGAAACATCAAATTGCACACTAACTTTCACTATCGGGAAGCCGTTGCCACTTCGGTCTTTGACAGCACCGCGGCTGCCCTCCGTCTGGTAGCGAGCGCGGTGCTGCTGCTCAGGCTGGCACAATATCTGTAGGTGACTCCTGCCATCTCGGCTGATGTTCGACAGCTGAGTGGACAGTGAGACGGGACCCGTGTTGTGGCAGCCGGAAAGGGCCAGCGGCCTCGCTGGCGGTGGACCCTGCGCAGTCCGTGGGATGCCACCGGTACTGTGGGAAACCGACGACACGCCTCTACCTGCCTCTCCCGTAGCTGATGTAAGAAGGCTACACGAAAAACATAAGAGAAGCACATAAAAATCATTATCATTGTTCTCTCTCTCTCTCTCTCTCTCTCTCTCTCTCTCACACACACACACACACACACACACACACACACACACACACACATACACAAAGAGGCAAACTACATGTACACGTGATCACTATCACTGGCCACTTTCGCTAGACTGTAATTGTTACATTGAATAAAAGCACCAATCAGGAGTGAGAAGGGAGAGGGATAGCAGAGTTTGGTTTGGAGGGGAGGGGGGAAGAGAAGAGTTTGGTCTGGCAAAGCATGCAAGGACTACTGTAGAAGGTGGCAGGACAATACTCGGGCTGTGTCACGAGGCTGTGATGAAGGGAGGGGGAGTGCAGAAAAGGTGGTGAGTAGAGAGGTGTAAAAATAGGTGCATACGTCGGCAGAGAGTGAGCACAATGAGGGAGATTGGATGTGAATTGGGAAGACATTATAGGACAGAGGAGGCAGAAAGTGTTGGATTGAGGATGTGGGGACAGTAGGTTATCGTAGGATAAGGTCAGAATAATTTTGGGAGTGGATAATGTGTAGTAAGGATTACACCCATTTGCACAGTTCAGAAAAGCTGGTGGTGGCAGGGGAAAAGCAGATGGCCTGGGTTGTGAAGCAGCCACTAAAATCAAGCATGTTACGTACAGCTGCATGTTGTGCCACAGGGGATGATCCACTTTGCTTCTGGTCAGTTTGACAGTGGCCATTCATCCACTTAGACACTTGGTTGGTAGTCACAGTAATATAAAAAGTTAAGCAATTATTATATCAGAACTGGTATGTGACACGGCTGCTGTCACAGGAGACCCAACCTCTGTCTGGTAGGGCAAGCCTGTGACAGGACTGGAATAGTAAGTGCTTGGTGGTTACATTAGACAGGTCTTGCACCTGGGTCTTCCACAGGGATATGATGGCTATGGCAAGGGGCTGGGAGAGGCATAAGGATGGATTAAGATGATGTGGGGGTTGGATGGACAATGGCACACAAGTTTAGGTGGCGTGGGAAGGACCTTCTGAAGAATGTCCCTCAATCCCCGGCATGATTATAGATAATCAAGACCATGACAAAGGACACGGTTTAATTGTTCAAATCGAGGTGTCAATGGGAGCACTTGTTTGTAGCTGGTTCTTGGTAGTGGTGGAAGGACTCTGTGTGTGTGTGTGTGTGTGTGTGTGTGTGTGTGTGTGTGTGTGTGTGTGTGTGTGTGTGTATATATATATATATATATATATATATATATATATACATATATAAAAAAAAACAAAGATGAGGTGACTTACCGAACAAAAGCAGGTCGATAGACCTGCCAGCGCTTTTGTTCGGTAAGTCACCTCATCTTTGTTTTTTTATATATAATTTTTCCCACGTGGAATGTTTCCTTCCATTATATATATATATATATATATATATATATATATATATATATGGCATGCGAAACCTGTTTGCAGACTAGGTCTTGGGCACAGTGTCTGTCTGCGAAGGCATTTGCGATACCTTCAGTATACTGGGCAAAGGAATTCTTGTCACTGCAGCTATGCCACCCTCATGTGGCCAGGCTATATGGGAGGAATTTTATGGTGTGGAAGGGATGGCAGCTGTTGAAATGCAAATACTTTTTGTGGTTGGTAGGTTCAAAGCAGAAAGAGGTGTGGATGGAGCCATCAGAGAAGCAGATGGGAGAGACTGTGTTGAGGCTGTGACTGAATGAGGACAGGGTTTCTTGGCCCTGAGTCCAGATCATGAAGATATCGATGGAGCTGGGCCAGACCAAGGGTCTGGGGTTTTGGGAGGCTAGGGAGGTTTCCTCTAGATGCCCCCCCCCCCCCATAAAAAGGTCGGCATAGAAGGGTGATATACGGGTGCCCATGGCTTAGCTGTGGATTTGTTTGTATACCTTCCCTCCAAAGAAGAAGTAGTTGTGTGTTAGTATTAAGTTAGTAAGGTATATGTGGAATGAGGTAGTGGGTTTTGAGTCTGAAGGACACTGGGAGAGGTAGTGGGAGTTATCATTACAACACATTTTCCACTCCTGAAATTACCCCAGCCTCAACCTGCAATAACCTACTGTCCCCACATCCTGCACTCAACAGTTTCTGCCCCTGTGTCCTACAACCTCCTCCAAATTTACGTCCCCTCACCATCATTGCGCTTGCTCTATGCCAACACGCCCCTCTCTGCTTCCCTCCTTTTCTGCCGCCCCTCCCCCACAGCCTCTCGACACTGCCCAAACCTTGTCCTACTGTCTTCTACAGAAGTCCCTGCAAACTCCACCAGACCGTGCTCTTGTCTCCATCCACCTGTACTCTGCTGCCCTTCCCATTTCCCAGCCCCACTCCTGACTGCTAATTTTGTTCAACGAAACAGTTCCAGTCCTCCTAAACTGGCTGGGGATAGCTGTAGTGTGTGTTTGTGTGAGTGAGAGAGAGAAGTGCATGTGCTGGTGTGAATGTGTGTATAATTTTCTTTGGCTGAAAGCTTAGTGTGCAACAGTCTTTTCATTGTGCCTGTCTGCAATTCAAAATGTCATCTTTAAGGAGAGTATCAAAAAATCACTTTCATAATTGTTGATATTCCAATGTATTTATGTAAATATTAGCAAAAACCTTGAATTTCTTGTCTGACTGAGTTAAGTTTTTACTGACACTCTAATATTCTTTTGGTTGGGTATAGGCTATACACATGATGACCTTCAGAACATGATGACCAAATTGTAGAGGAAACGTACAATGTAATAGAGAGAATAATGGACGAAAATAAAAAATGCTGCAAAATAGTAATGGGAGACTGGAACGCCATTGTGGGAGAAGGGAAAGAGGGAAACATAGTAGGCAGTCATGGTCTTGGAAAGAGAAATGACAGAGGTGAATGGTTAATTGACTTCTGCAGGGAAAGGCAGCTGATAGTGGCAAACACATGGTTCAAGAACTATAAGAGGAGGCTCTACACTTGGAAATCACCAGGGGATAAATATAGAAACCAAATCGATTTTATACTGGTAGAAGAAAGATACAGGAATGGAATCAAGAAGGTGCACACATTACCAGGTGCAGATATTAATAGTGACCACAACTTACTTATGGCAGAAATAGAAATAAGAATGAAAAAACTGAAAAAGGCGACAATGGTGAAGAAATGGGATCTAGAGAAGATAAGGTCCAACAAAGAACAAATTACAGAAATGCTGTCTCGGGACTTTCTAAACACATTACGAGACAAAGAAGCACCTGATAATGCCAACGAGTACTGGAATATGTTGAAAGAAGGAATCATTAAAGCAGGACAGCAAAATATAGGATATGTAAAAGGGAAAAGGTAAAAAAAACCATGGGTCACACAAGAAATGATTTCCAAGATGGAGGAGAGAAGAAAATTGAAAAACAAGAACACTCAAGATGCAAGAAAGATATACCGAAGGTTAAATAACGAACTGCGAAGAGAAACAGAGCAGGCTAGGAAAAAATGGCTAAAAGAGGAATGTGATGAAATTGAAGAACTGGACAGGAAAGGAAGATACGACTTACTATACAACAGAGTAAAGACTATGACATGGGAACAAAACAGAGCAGGAAGTGCTACTATGGAAATTTTGAGTAAAGACGAAGAGGTAGTGTATAAAGATCGTGACGATGTCCTCCAGAGATGGGAAGAATATATAAAAGAGCTATATGACACAAATAGCAAACCAGAAACTCTGGAACTTGAATCACACAACAGTGTAAGTGATGAAGAGAAAGGACCGACCATCATATTGGAAGAAGTAAAGTCTGCTATTGCTGCAATGAAAAATGGCAAAGCAGTAGGTACAGATACAATACCGGGAGAAATACTAAAATGCTTGAACCACAATGGAATAAGAGAAATATTGAGGTTATGTAATAAAATATATGACAGTGGTGAATGGCCTGAGGACTTTTTGACAACAGTAATGATTCCATTGCCGAAAAAACAAGGAACCAAGAAATGCAGCGAGCACAGGACAATCAGCCTCATTTCACATGCAGCCAAAGTGATGTTAAGAATAATTAATAAAAGACTTGAAAAAGTAATAGAGGAGAATCTCGGCGAGGAGCAGTTTGGCTATAGACGGAATACGGGCACCAGAGATGCAATAGGGCTCCTACGAATCTTAGGAGAAAGGTTTATTGAAAAAGGAAGAGACCTATATATGTGCTTCATCGATTTAGAAAAGGCATTTGACAATGTGGTTTGGGACAAGCTGGCGACTATTATGAGGGAAAAGAGAGTGGACTGGAAAACCAGAAGACTTATAAACTCATTGTACCTTAATCAAAAAGTTTCAGTTAAAGTGAGAGGAGAAAGTACGAACTGGATCAGACTAGGGAAAGGAGTAAGACAAGGATGCTGTTTATCACCTACTCTTTTCAACCTGTACTTGGAGAATATGATTGACCAATGCTCATTAGATGACAAAGGAGTAGAAATTGGAGGAAGAAGAGTAGGGTGCTTGAGATTTGCTGATGACATGGTCCTTCTAGCCACAGGGGAAAAAGAATTACAGGATTTGGTGGACACCATTGCAACTAACGGAAAAAAATATGGAATGAAAATTAACACAAATAAAACAAAAGTATTGGCAATAGGAGGAAATAAGGAACTAAAAATTGTGCTGAATGGAGAAAAACTAGAACAGGTGCAAAATTTTAAGTATCTTGGAAGCAGGATAGACACCGACTGGAAGTGCACCACAGAAATTAAAACAAGGATAGCAATGGCAAAAGAGGCGTTTTATAAGAAAAGGAGAATCTTCTGCAGCGGTATGGACAGAGAACTCAGAAAGAGACTCATAAAATGTCTTGTATGGAGTGTTCTTCTATATGGCGCTGAAACATGGACTATGAGGAAAAAAGACAGAGAAAGGCTGGAGGCTTTTGAGATCTGGACATGGCGGAAGATGGAAGGAATAAGTTGGATGGACAGAGTAAAAAATGAAGAGGTACTGAGAAGAGTGGAAGAGAAACGGCAGTTACTAGATGTAATAAAGAGAAGAAAAAGAAATTGGATTGGGCATATATTAAGAAAGAATGACGGACTGATAAAAACAGTTTTAGAAGGTTATGTAGAAGGGAAAAGAAAGCGAGGAAGGAAGAGATTCCAGATACTGGATGACATGATGGACGGTACAACATACAGCAGCCTTAAGAAGGAAGCAATGGATCGCAGAAAATGGAGAGGCAAAGGACCTGCTAATATAGCAGATAACTGATGATGATGAGGCTATATATCCATCCTATCCCCAACCAAAAGAATATTAGAGTGTCAGTAAAAACTTAACTCAGTCAGACAAGAAATTCAAGGTTTTTGCTAATATATTTTCCTCTTTTAGTATTAGATACATATTTACATAACTTATATATTAAAACCTCCCCCCATGAACCATGGACCTTGCCGTTGGTGGGGAGGCTTGCGTGCCTCAGCGATACAGATAGACGTACCGTAGGTGCAACCACAACGGAGGGGTATCTGTTGAGAGGCCAGACAAACGTGTGGTTCCTGAAGAGGGGCAGCAGCCTTTTCAGTAGTTGCAAGGGCAACAGTCTGGATGATTGACTGATCTGGCCTTGTAACAATAACCAAAACGGCCTTGCTGTGCTGGTACTGCGAACGGCTGAAAGCAAGGGGAAACTACAGCCGTAATTTTTCCCGAGGGCATGCAGCTTTACTGTATGATTACATGATGATGGCGTCCTCTTGGGTAAAATATTCCGGAGGTAAAATAGTCCCCCATTCGGATCTCCGGGCGGGGACTACTCAAGAGGATGTCGTTATCAGGAGAAAGAAAACTGGCGTTCTACGGATCGGAGCGTGGAATGTCAGATCCCTTAATCGGGCAGGTAGGTTAGAAAATTTAAAAAGGGAAATGTATAGGTTGAAGTTAGATATAGTGGGAATTAGTGAAGTTCGGTGGCAGGAGGAACAAGACTTCTGGTCAGGTGACTACAGGGTTATAAACACAAAATCAAATAGGGGTAATGCAGGAGTAGGTTTAATTATGAATAGGAAAATAGGAATGCGGGTAAGCTACTACAAACAGCATAGTGAACGCATTATTGTGGCCAAGATAGATACGAAGTTCACACCTACTACAGTAGTACAAGTTTATATGCCAACTAGCTCTGCAGATGACGAAGAAATTGAAGAAATGTATGATGAAATAAAAGAAATTATTCAGATTGTGAAGGGAGACGAAAATTTAATAGTCATGGGTGACTGGAATTCGAGTGTAGGAAAAGGGAGAGAAGGAAACATAGTAGGTGAATATGGATTGGGGGACAGAAATGAAAGAGGAAGCCGCCTGGTAGAATTTTGCACAGAGCACAACATAATCATAACTAACACTTGGTTTAAGAATCATGAAAGAAGGTTGTATACATGGAAGAACCCTGGAGATACTAAAAGGTATCAGATAGATTATATAATGGTAAGACAGAGATTTAGGAACCAGGTTTTAAATTGTAAGACATTTCCAGGGGCAGATGTGGACTCTGACCACAATCTATTGGTTTATGACCTGTAGATTAAAACTGAAGAAACTGCAAAAAGGTGGGAATTTAAGGAGGTGGGACCTGGATAAACTGAAAGAACCAGAGGTTGTACAGAGATTCAGGGAGAGCATAAGGGAGCAATTGACAGGAATGGGGGAAATAAATACAGTAGAAGAAGAATGGGTAGCTTTGAGGGATGAAGTAGTGAAGGCAGCAGAAGATCAAGTAGGTAAAAAGACGAGGGCTAGTAGAAATCCTTGGGTAACAGAAGAAATATTGAATTTAATTGATGAAAGGAGAAAATATAAAAATGCAGTAAGTGAAACAGGCAAAAAGGAATACAAACGTCTCAAAAATGAGATAGACAGGAAGCGCAAAATGGCTAAGCAGGGATGCCTAGAGGACAAATGTAAGGATGTAGAGGCCTATCTCACTAGGGGTAAGGTAGATACCGCCTACAGGAAAATTAAAGAGACCTTTGGAGATAAGAGAACCACTTGCATGAATATCAAGAGCTCAGATGGCAACCCAGTTCTAAGCAAAGAAGGGAAAGCAGAAAGGTGGAAGGAGTATATAGAGGGTCTATACAAGGGCGATGTACTTGAGGACAATATTATGGAAATGGAAGAGGATGTAGATGAAGATGAAATGGGAGATACGATACTGCGTGAAGAGTTTGACAGAGCATTGAAAGACCTGAGTCGAAACAAGGCCCCCGGAGTAGACAATATTCCATTTGAACTACTGACGGCCGTGGGAGAGCCAGTCCTGACAAAACTCTACCATCTGGTGAGCAAGATGTATGAAACAGGCGAAATACCCTCAGACTTCAAGAAGAATATAATAATTCCAATCCCAAAGAAAGCAGGTGTTGACAGATGTGAAAATTACCGAACTATCAGCTTAATAAGTCACAGCTGCAAAATACTAACACGAATTCTTTACAGACGAATGGAAAAACTAGTAGAAGCCAACCTCGGGGAAGATCAGTTTGCATTCCGTAGAAACACTGGAACACGTGAGGCAATACTGACCTTACGACTTATCTTAGAAGAAAGATTAAGGAAAGGCAAACCTACGTTTCTAGCATTTGTAGACTTAGAGAAAGCTTTTGACAATGTTGACTGGAATACTCTCTTTCAAATTCTAAAGGTGGCAGGGGTAAAATACAGGGAGCGAAAGGCTATTTACAATTTGTACAGAAACCAGATGGCAGTTATAAGAGTCGAGGGACATGAAAGGGAAGCAGTGGTTGGGAAGGGAGTAAGACACGGTTGTAGCCTCTCCCCGATGTTGTTCAATCTGTATATTGAGCAAGCAGTAAAGGAAACAAAAGAAAAATTCGGGGTAGGTATTAAAATTCATGGAGAAGAAATAAAAACTTTGAGGTTCGCCGATGACATTGTAATTCTGTCAGAGACAGCAAAGGACTTGGAAGAGCAGTTGAATGGAATGGACAGTGTCTTGAAAGGAGGATATAAGATGATCATCAACAAAAGCAAAACAAGGATAATGGAATGTAGTCTAATTAAATCGGGTGATGCTGAGGGAATTAGATTAGGAAATGAGGCACTTAAAGTAGTAAAGGAGTTTTGCTATTTGGGGAGCAAAATAACTGATGATGGTCGAAGTAGAGAGGATATAAAATGTAGGCTGGCAATGGCAAGGAAAGCGTTTCTGAAGAAGAGAAATTTGTTAACATCCAGTATTGATTTAAGTGTCAGGAAGTCATTTCTGAAAGTATTTGTATGGAGTGTAGCCATGTATGGAAGTGAAACATGGACGATAAATAGTTTGGACAAGAAGAGAATAGAAGCTTTCGAAATGTGGTGCTACAGAAGAATGCTGAAGATTAGATGGGTAGATCACATAACTAATGAGGAAGAATTGAATAGGATTGGGGAGAAGAGAAGTTTGTGGCACAACTTGACCAGAAGAAGGGATCGGTTGGTAGGACATGTTCTGAGGCATCAAGGGATCACCAATTTAGTGTTGGAGGGCAGCGTGGAGGGTAAAAATCGTAGAGGGAGACCAAGAGATGAATACACTAAGCAGATTCAGAAGGATGTAGGTTGCAGTAGGTACTGGGAGATGAAAAAGCTTGCACAGGATAGAGTGGCATGGCGAGCTGCATCAAACCAGTCTCAGGACTGAAGACCACAACAACAACAACATATATTAAAAGAACATGTAGCCTTTGTCTGACAGAGTATTTATTAGAGCATTGTGTAAAGGTTTGAAGTAAATTAGTAAAAAACTTTTCATGGTGATGTAAAGCTACAACTTGTCTTTATATAGTAGTATTAGACTTTCTTGGAGATGTTATTTGTCTACGCAACTAAAAAAAAGGTAGTTTGTTTTTATTCTACATACATTTCACTTTCTCCTATTTATGAAGCATCATCAGTGGTGTGTAATACATGAGATTTCACAAATACTAAGAAGCAAAATGCATGTAGCATAAACACGAAGTCTAATTCGGTTCCATAGACAGACCACATCTGAAAGAATGTAATAATGATAACACTTGTGCTATTACATTTATTACATACTTTTGTGTATCTGCATTTTTCTGCAAAAATTCAGTTTCATCGCACTAAGTTAAAAGTAGTTGTGTCAAAATTGAATACTTATTTCTCCTGCAACTGAGACTAAAACAACACTGTTATTGTTTATTCAAATCAGCTGTTCTGCCATTCTAGCTTTCCCTGGTCACTATTAGCAGGCATTCACAACTTCCACTTCAGTTTAGAGACACTGACAGTCCTTTGTAAAATGTACCCCAAAAATCTAATTACAGTTACATACTCTAAAATTTCAATTTCTTCTAAACTATACAACAAAAGTGGACAAAGTACTGAGCATCTACTATACCTTCCAGGAATTTGCAGGTCCTTCCTCCCTCTGCTCATCGTTTCAGAAAAACCAAAATTGTCATTGGCATCATCTGACTCCAACTTTATATCCAATTTCTTGCGTTTTGTTTCAGGATGATCATTTGACCATAACACCTAAAAATAAGTATATCATAACAAAAAAACACACATATTTACCTGATAATTGGCATAAACCGAATTACAGAAAATCTCAACTTGTGAAGTAATGATTACATCGTCGGCATGAATATCAAAGAAATGCTGTGGTTATTACCTCCTGATCGACCACTTTCAATCCTGGTCTCGCAGCCAACTGGTAATCAAGGTGATGGTCAAAACCTAGTCCAGAATCATTAGAATTTTCACAAGGATCAGCACCAAAGCCACGAATGTCTCTTCCCCCTGCCACTGTAGCATGTTACAGAAACAAAGCTAACTTCAATAAAGGAAATATTGTACGTAAAACTATAATAGGCACATAAGACTAATAACACTCTAGTGGAAAGATATGTCATCACTCATATACCAGCTGTGACAGCAGATTACAAACAGTTTAATAAAGCCACTGTTAAGAAGTTGAAGTCTCAGATGAATGATGACTTATCCTTCCCTTTCTAATCATAGTGTGTCATTTGTGTGTCCCACTGATGTACCAAACAAATATACAAGTCACATTTAAAGTACAGATGTAAGTTGAAAGATGAGCTCTTTAAGCAGGCATAGTCCCACTTGCTCTGTACTAACTTTTGGGACCTCCATATTTAGCATACACAATTTTTTCTCTCTTACGTACAAAAAGTAAGATGTCACAGAGAGAGGCTTCTAGACCAAATGGGATGCAAACGTTTCAGAGAACTGTACTTCATCTTGTATACATATGATCCCATTCTAAAAATCAGCACTTCTAGTGACCAATTCAGTGATACTAACATTATGGACAGTAGCAAACAGTATATGGAGACCAGTATGTATCAATTCACTTTGCAGAAGCATGTTCGCTGTTTTTAAACTTGCTGATAGTTTAAAACTAAGCACTAGAATGAGACACAAACCAGAGCCCTTGCCTTTTACGGGCAGTGGTGCTCCCCCAGGAGTGCCAGTCTGTCAAGCAATGAGGAGTTTGGAAGATGGAAGAGCGCTTTTGGCAGAACTGAACTGTGAAGGTATGTGACACCCTCCTGACTCACGTCAGAACACTAGCCATGGCGGTGGCAAGCATTTGGGTTCAAGTCCAAAAGAACTTTCAAAGCTTAGACAGTTCCAATATAACATTAAAAATTATCTAACAACACAATTTCATTTCTGAAGTCTCACTTATGTAATAATTTACCAAAGTGGTACATGAACTGAAGACATCTACAATGCACATAAACAAAACATGTTTTCCAAATGGTAGGAGATGGAAACATTTAGAAATATATAATAAGACTGTGGGAACCAAATGTTTCTTTTTCTGGTACTGGAGAGTTACCAAATAGTTTGACAGGGAGAAAAATATGTTTGATTCAGCCTGAGAAAGGTAGCTAGCAATTTTAAGTCTTCCTGTATGTTTCTACTGTTGCCATGTGGTGCAGAGATTTTATCTATCCACATTATAATTGTGTTTCACTTTGCACTGCCCATTTTGAGTGCTACTGTTCTAATTGCATAAAGCAATAGCACATTATATGATAATTTCTCTGGACTGTGTGTTTCTGCATTTGTGTTAACTATCTCTGACCTCAATCCTCTTTCAAAGAACCTGTAATGTTACAATTTTCCTGATTTGGCATGTGTATTGCATGGGCAATTCCAAAATTAAAACGATAACGAAACTGATAGAGGAGTTGGTAATATTTTATGGGTCAACTGAACCTACCAACAACTGACATTGGAATTTCCGATGTGGCATGTGACATTATATCTGTGCAAACAGAACACTAACATTATTTCTTTTGCTCTTGTTTTATTGTTTGCAATGTAGGTTGTGGTGATAGACTGACCTGTTCATATCCAATTGTGTAGGTTACTTTGGAAGACATTGGTAACTTCCCAATGTAATTAACTACAATTTATACACAGCTACATTGCAACCACTTATAAACACACAGTGTGCATAATGCAGTGTAAAAATGTACATATATGAAAAGAAAAGAAACAAACAACAGATAATGTGGCCAAAGCAAACAGAACTGCACACTACATCACACATATTTTTAAAATAATATACCAGAAATGTGAAAAAAAACACTTCTAGAAAATAATTTTAGAGAATCTTTAGTGTCAGGTTGACAGCTTTCACCTTCATTACCAGATTAGATACAAGGAATTTACATTGGAAAAGAAAAAGAAGTTAATAAAAGTATTTTTCTTTCTTCAAAGTATACATAATCAGATCCATCATTCCCAAAATTAAAAAAGTGCATTGTTTACAAGAATCATAGAAACTGAACAGAAGTGATTTAATGGTTTTCAGAACACGAATTCCCACCTATGTAGGCGATTCAGATTTTGGCAGTGGCACAAATTTTCATTGATAGTATATGGTCAGCCAGAGAGGGAAGAACAACCCATTGGAATCAACCCAGTCAACAATGCTACATTAATTTACTTTTTAGTATTGATACACAAAAGTGACCACGAGGGGCAAGTTCCCAAGTTTGCAAATATGACACATGCAGTAGAAAAATTAAAATAGGAGTAGGTGAATTATTCAACCATTGGAGACAAACAGGAGTCACAAATTTTTGTCTCCTACCATGTATTCATTCCTCTACTTCTTTTACTTAATACACGAGGTTACAACAGTGGAGGTCTGGGATCACCTCCTGCATTAAAACCTGAACTGAAGTCTTTCACAAAATTTCCCATCCGCCAAAATACAGAGATGCCAATGTACAGGCATCAGGCTCTCCAAAACTGTATTTTCTTAGCTTCAAGTAAGGCACTGCACCAAAAATATTTGTGAATAAATGTTGTTGTTATTAGCTTCAAATTATTCACTGCACCTCAAACAACAACAACAAATAACATTAAATTAAGTTGTGAGGTAAATTCCATCATATTCTTCAAGAAACACAACAGTATTTTGCTACATCTATCCTTTCCCACACAACTGGAGACAAAATTAATGAGAGCCCCTAAAGAAATAACCATTAAGACAGAAATGAAGAAGAATAAATTGCGAAAGTGAAGTACTTCGGCACATCTTACCTGATGCCCGAGTCTGCGTTAAAGCTGGTCGCTTAGCACCCAAACCTTTGACAGATCTTCGATGTGGCCGAGGCGGCAACGGTGTACTGACAATGAGCTTCATTGTGCCTGCAGCAGAACACACAACCGTACAGATTTAATACAGTACTTGAAAGATGACTGGCTGGCAGATATAATGTTGTAGGCTTAACTTAAAAACAGCTGAAAGCACCAGCTGATACAAATAGCATGGAACAGTTATGACCTGTTAAAGCAAACACTGCAATCAAATTTTTAGTTGTTCCTATACCAAAAACAACACCAAGCAGTAATTACTTACAAATGTGTAGTAGTTAATTACAAATGTAATGTTTAGAAGGAACAGAATGGTAAACACACATTCCTGCTGAGGCTTCACTGTAACACTATGTTGGTGATAGTACTTGGAGGATCTGGTAAGTACTGGTACTCGATTAAAGCCTATGATTCTGGGCCCTTAACATACTGCCTAAAACTAAGCAATCTAGTGAAGGCAAGAGCCACAGACATTAATCAGATCCTTTAAAGCTGTGCCCTGCTATTAACTAGCAATCATAAGGCAACACTGCAGAAATAATGCACAGAGGATCATCCTCGGTATGGGGAATATCAAACATTTCTGGCGAATTAGGACAAATATTTTTTTGCAGTCCACGTTGCAAAAATAGTAACTATTTTCTCAACCATATGTGGAAAGTAGACATTCAGTTTAAAAAAGTACGTGAAGCAAGTACGAGCCGTGGTACATGCTGTCTTAACTGGCGTCATCATCTTGTCGGTACGTTTAAGAGATTGGTATGGGAATACATATTGTTTTTGTCACACAAGAAGCATGTTGTTATTGATCGTTTCGATCCAGCCGGGATCGATTACCACCACAAATTGGTGAAATGTCCTAGTGTCCACCTGATATATGGATGAACTATTTCTACACCTATCGAGTGTTCGGACGCAGCTTCAACTTGCGCCGTGGCTTCGCACTTCTTTCCCGACAGATTCCAGAAATGCGCATTATGCCAGCGGTCGCGGCTGGAGTGACCGAAACGCAGCGCGCCACTGTAGGATGTGCGCGTTCGTCACGTTTCGGAGCACTGGCCAGAATGCAAGCGGTCCCGCAAATGAAAATATCTGCGCTATTTTCATAAACATGCACGTTGTCACTAGCTCCGGTTCTCCAAATTCACTTTCACACTTTTCCACGAACGTCGAGCAGTGAGTAAATGACGCCGACAGTCGCTGTAAATGACAGGAGGCACACGAAACGCTAGTGTCAGGTGGCGCGCCGCGCAGCCAAAGTGTTCGCAAACCTCTGTGTAGTCATCCCCCGCCGGCAGCATCCGTCTTCTGCCGTGACTGAGAAGCGACTACCGCAGTTTATCAACAGCAGCACAAGCCGGCGCAAAGACTGTGTCTCCTAATGAGTCACCGCGCACCGCACACACGCACGCACGTCACTTCGCACCAACCCGCACGCACCGGGGCAGCAACACAACTGTGAGCAGCCGCAGTCACAAACAAGTGCCGGCGCAGGCGCAGGCGCGGTGCCCTCAATAAGCGCCGTGTTCCAGCCGATTGGCCGGCGTCCCGGCTCACGTGGCCCTCCATGTGACCCGCCGTCGCCGCTACCACGGCAGTCGCGGCGCAGTTTGCTGCTCAACAGGTTTGGAAGCACCTCAATCACCGGGAGCCACTCCGCGCTCTCTACAATGTTTTCTGATACTTGTATAAAACCAGGCAGCACCATTCTACGTAAATCCGTTCTCCCTGCGTGCGATTTAGGCCTTAAATTACGGAACATCACTGTCCGACGATACTGGTTAGCTTTTGCGATCAAAGCATAGATTTTTTTATGCTTCGCTCCTCAATTTAAAGTTTGGCTTGCACGAACAGTAAAACGTTGCATAATGACTACATGGCAATTCAGAGAGACTGCTTGAAAACAAGATTGCCGCACAATCGCTGCAAACAAGTCATATCCGTTACATCTATACAGGAGTGTGCGAACAGAGCGATTTAAAGTGGAACGATCACGTAAAATTAGTCGAAAGAGAGATGGCGCCAGACTGAGATCCAAAAGAAGAATCATCACGACGTTGTAGTCTGTGCACGAGACGGGTAGCTAACAAAACTGGTTCAACCGATATGTGAATATTGCTTGTCAGTCTGGGATCCTTATCAGATAGGACTGATCGAGGAAATAGAGGAGGTCCAAAGAAGAGCAGCGCGTTTCGCCAAGGATTCGTTTACAAGCCCGAAAGCGAGATGTAGGTGACGCGGCTGGCCCTAAGGCGTTGTGCAAGCGGTATGCTTCACTGAGAAATTCAGAGACACCTGGAAGAGTCAACCAACATATTACATCTACATCTATACTCCACAAGCAACCCTATGGTGTGTGGCGGAGGGTTCTTAGTGTACCTATGACCCTTCCCTTCTCTCCTGTTCCAGTCGCGAATAGTGTCCGGAGATGAACAACTGTCGATAAGCCTCCGTGTGGGCTCGTATATCTAATTTCACGTTCATGATCATTTAGCGAGATATACGTATGAAGAAACAACGTTCCCTACGCACGAGGAAACATTTCCGTTGACTCACTCCCGAAATTTTAACAGCAAAATAACCGGTAATGCACAACGCCTCTCTTGTAGTTTCTGCCACTGGAGTTGCACGAGCATCTTTCAGTGAAGCTTTGGCGGTTATTAAATTAGCCTGCGAGGAAATCTTATGTTCTTATTTGGATCTTCTATACTTCCTCTATCAATCTTATCTCGAAGGGGTCCCAAACTGCGATATTCAAGCATTTCCGGCAGTGTCCGTTGTGCGTTTACACAGAGACAGGTTTACTAATGAAGAATTGGCCTATACGCACCTGATTTGTGGGTACGCTGAATGCAATGGAACAGCATCTCAACGGTCCTATGCGATGGCAACCACATCACAGTACTTTTGTACTGCCTGATGGTTATTACATTACTCCGTGTTGTGGTTCGTGCGTTTTACGTTCTGCTTATTGCATATTACACACTTCTCCACTGTTGTGACGGTATTTTCACAGAAACAGTGGTCATTGCGGTAACAAACCGAATACATCACAATACATTATTACTCTGTACGAGCCGCCAACACTGTAGATGCCTTATACAAAGTGACCGACCAGGCGTCCGGATTTCGTCGGAACAGTTCCTGTTTTTGGAGTCCAGTCCTCTTGTCCCCATCGGGTTCTGCCGTTACCCCTAAATGTCCTGGTTTTTAGAAACAAAAACAAATTCTCGGTCTTGCGAGGGTTCAACATAATATAACTTTTTGTATTTCTGGCATTGTAAAAGTATTTGCACTTTATTTCTATATCGTAATCGTAATCGAACATACCATGACTCGCCGTATTACGAAATGCGTTCACGTGGCCTACTTGGTGATGCAATGGAGATCTTCAATAATACTTGCGCTGAAGTTGGTATTACTGACATGGGTTTGCTAAGCGGTAAACCTAATGATTTCATGTGTATTCGTTGACGTTAGTATTGCAGGCGGTACAGCACAGATAGGTTCTCTATTCACTGTGTATGGACTTCACCACCTCCGCAATACCCAAACGGCACTGAATTTTCAATCAGGAGAGGTAAGTAACGTATTCATAATCCAATGTCATAAACAATGTGATACAAGTCTGTTTTTAATTAAATCAAATTTAAGCACTCAAGCTATCACCCATCATTTATTTACTTCTAAAACAATTATCCATTCATAATAAAGAAGGATTAAAAAGTTGGTCCCAACATCGACTCCCAGAAATATGGTCACCTTACCTTATACCAAAATACACAGAAGGTATCCCTGAAAAACCTTTGAGTTTGTCGGCGGAGTTCTGATTCATACTGTATACCGTAAAAAGTTACGGTCTTATAATGAGAAACAGCTGAAACCACTAAAACAGGACAAAGCTAGAAGGGCCCAGTGCAATTTCTATCATATTCTCTACTGAGTTTGCACCTGAGATGCCCCTCTTTTAACTATGATGTATTGTAGATCCCTCGAAGAAAAGACCGTGTCCAGCATCTGGAAGAAAGCACAGGTCACGCCATCTAAAGAAGGGCACTAGAAGTGACCCACAAAGCTGACTTCCAATATCCCTGACATCGATTTGTTGTAGAATCTCAGAACATATTCTGGGCTCAAACATAATGAGATATCTCGAACAGAATGACCTTCTCCGTAGCAACAAATACGGATTCAATCACGTGAAACCCAAGTCGCACTTTTCTCACATGACACACATGCCTTAGATCGAGAGTCTGGTAGATGCAGTATTTCTCGATTTCAGAAAAGCATAGAACACAGTACCATCAAAATTACGATCGTATGGCATGATGATGGGGTCCGGTCCTAGGGGAGGTGGTTACCGTTGCCTTCCTCCGACCGTAATGGGGATGAATGATGATGATGAAGACGACACAACAACACCCAGTCATCTAGAGGCAGGTAAAATCCCTGAACCCGCCGGGAATCGAACCCGGGAAGCGAGAAAGCTACCGCAAGACCACGAGTTGTGTATGGCACATCAAGCGATATTTGTGACTCGATCTTTTGGTACAGAGAAAGCAGCAAGTTATCTTGGATGAAGAGAAATCGACAGATATGGAAGCAATTTCGGGTGTGCCCCGAGAAAGTGAACTGAGACCTTTCCTGTACATGTTGTATATTAATGACCTTGATGACAACAATAATAGTAGACCTCAGAGTTCTCGAAGATAAATATTCAGTCAGAACTTGATAAGATTTTTAAGTGGTACAAAGAACGGCAGCTTGCCTTAAATGTTCAGAAATGTAAAATTGTGCACTTCAAAAACCGAAGGAAGGTATTATCCTATGACGATAATATCAATGAGTCACGGCAGGAATCGGTGAACTCATTATAAATACTTCGGTGTGACGTTTTGTAGGGATTTGAAATGGAACGATCACGCAGGCTCAGTCATGGATAAGGCAGGTGGCATACTTTGGTTTGCCGGGCGTTGTGGCCGAGCGGTTCTAGGCGCTTCAGTCTGGAACCACGCGACCGCAACGGTCGCAGGTTCGAATCCTGCCTCGGGCATGGATGTGTGTGACATCCTTAGGTTAGTTAGGTTTACGTAGTTCTAAGTTCTAGGGGACTGGTGACCTCAGATGTTAAGTCCCATAGTGCTCAGAGCCATTTGAACCATACTTTGGTTTATTGATAGAATACTGGAAAAAATGCAGTAAGTCTACAAAGGAAACTGCTTACAAATCACTCGTGCGACCCATCCTAGAACACTGCGTCAGTGTGTGAGCCCGCATCAAATATGACTAACAGGGGATATTGAACGTATGTAGAGAAGGGCAGCACGAATGACCCACTGGTTTCTTTGAACCGCGAAAGATGGTAGCATAAAAGAACTGAACTGCCCGACTCTTCAAGATAGACGTGAACTATCCCGAAAAAGCTTACTGACAAAGTATCAGTTACCGGCTTCAGAATGTAACGCTCCCGTACGCATCCTGAGGACAAGATTAGATTAATTACAGCAAGCACGGAGGCATTTAAGCAGTAGTTCTTCCCGCGCTCCGTATGTGAATCGAAAGGGTGGGAGGGGGGGGGGGGTAGCACTGATAACTGGTGCAATGGGACGTACCCTCTGTTACACACTTCACAAGGGTTTGTAGAGTCTCTGTGTCACACACTGTAAAACTACTTGCTAAGAACAGATATAGATGTACGAAGTGTGTTCGGAAATGATTAACAATAATAATTCTCTATGTACTCTCCACCGATGCCAATACACCATTGCCACCTTCTGGTAATGTCATTATTTCGTCACGGAAGCATCGTGGTTGCCCTGTCACCCTAGCTGAAAGTTGCGCGCGCGTTTGTGTGTGTGTGTGTGTGTGTGTGTGTGTGTGTGTGTGTGTGTCACAGTACATCCTGCTGTTGACAACTGTTCTTTGTGGAAGCAAGTTTTACACCTACTTATCCATTCCGTGGACCGGACTTTCTTCCCATGTGTATGATAGTGACACTATGGTTCGTCGCGAGTCACCAGTTTGTCCAGGATAGTCGCCTTCTATTTTGTCCACAGCTTTTCCTACTTAACAACAAACAAGCGTTGTCCTTTCAGTACATATTTAGTTCACAACTGTTGTCCAGTGTCTGCGAGGTATGCTGGAATCAGTTCATCGTCCTACTAGAGGACGTGTCCGTAGTTTGAGCGGTATGCGTACAACAACGCAATTGTAAATAATTTCCGAACGCCTCTCGCAGACATAGATCTACATCTTAAGTAGTGCATTATGATCCTTTCATTTATTGTTTCCTGCCATTTGTTAGACATAAATTCTTGTCTGTAGTACTGCAGTGACTGGAGAAGCAGACATACGAAAATTAACAGCTTCCCTAATTTTCTAATTTTTATTTGCGGGAAAAGCTGTAATTTACGTTTGTGTACTTTTCCACCAGTCTCAGGAAGAGTGAATAATAATATTGCAGACCACTTTTATATAGAATTGATGTGGTGCAGAATGAGATGAACGAAATACATGCCCTGATGCTGAAGATATCACTCTGGAATGCAAAAGAATTCAGCAGCGGCTGGATACACTGTTTTCTTTATGTTTCAATGTTATAAACCAGCACTAAGAATCGAGTGCAGATGTATTTAATAAATGTTGCTGTACGGGTCATTATCCCGTTTGACGGACATTGTAGGACACATTTGAAAACTAACACGATTTGCTAAGAACTGTAAATGCTTCTACTAAGGTCCCATATTCCCAATGGTAGCCTATGTCGGTACGCCACAACTAAAACGGACCTTCGGTTTAGACCAGTTCGCCACTACTGTCCCAAAGAAAGGGAACATCCTCGTCGCTATCCGTTGTTTCAGGAGAAAGAGTTTTACCGGGCCCGCATTCATAGCTTCCTGGTCACTGCTTTTTTTAAAGACAGAAGTGAAACCCGACATCATATTACGCTATTACGGCTAATGGTCTCTAATGGTCTTTCGTTCTGGAAATTTCCGCCGCGCGTCTCTACCTGACAACTCGGTTCTTTACGTATGATTATTGGGCACAAATTTCGCTTCCCCCTCGGCTGTTGTTCCGGGCGGAAGAGAAGGGCAGATTCTGAAGTCTTTTGCATGCCATAACGGGCGCATTTCCATGTGGGAGAAGTCGTCGTGACACCGATGACATTCTTGCACTAAATCACAAGAAGTTAATATCCGACAGAATTCAATCTGGCGTCACAGTGCAACTGAGAAATTTCAGGGCAATTAACGACGACACTCGTAGAGTAAGAGTGGGGAAAAAATAATCTTGGTTTCAGTTTATGAGGTGTGTTCAAAAAATAATGGGAATTTTGTAATTTCGCATGTTGCAACATTCGTCCGATTCCCATGGTTTCTTCCTTGTGTTGGTATACATGTCTGAAAAGTATTTATACAGTGTTAGCCATATCAAACATTTAGTTTGTCGTCAGCTATCACAGAGTTACATGTTTTGTAGTAGTATCGGCAGTTATTTACTTTGTGTAAAATGTATTTGAGGATTTGTATTAATTTGTGCTTCAGGAACGGAAGAAGGTAGAGCAGAGTTTTAGAAATGTTAAATATTAGTTATGTTGAGTCTGTCATGAGTACAGCAAGGCTTTACGAGTGGCATAACAATTTTGAGGAAGATCGTGAAGCCGCTAAACATAATGACCGCCCTGACGCCCAGCACATCATCCACTAACGAAATGGTGCAAAAGTGAAGCAAATGATTATGAACGATCGCCGAATCACAGTCAGAGAAGTCGCTCATCATGGCATATCAACTCACTTGCGCCATAAATTTGTTCTGGATGTTGTGTGTATGAAAAGTATGATGGCGAAATTTGCTCCAAAATTGTTTATTTTGAACAAAAGCAGTGGTGAATGAAAACTGCTCAGGGGTCACTAGACGAAGTCAACATCGATGCAGAACTACTGAAACGTGTCACAAAAGGTAATGAAACATGGGTTTACGTATGTGACGGATGCGGAAACATGGGTTTACGGATGTGACGGATGCGAAGGCTCAGTCGTTCTAGCGGAAGCAATCTGTTTCGCCAATACTGAAAAAAGTTCGATAAGTGTGGTTAAACGCTCACTGTGTTCTTCATTTTAACAGCGTGTTTCATCATGAGAAGTTACCGCAAGGTCAATCTATCAATAAGGAGTACTCCTTTCAAGAACAATGCCGTTTGCGTGCAACAACCCAAAAAAAAAAAAAAATCCGGATTTGTTTCGAAACAATGCACGACTTTAGCAGCACGCTAATGCACCTGATCACATTTCGTTGCTCTTTCGTGAATATTTGGCCAAAGAAGATATTGTAATTACACCCCAGCTTCCATATTCGCCAAACAAGACACATGTGCCTTGTTTTCTGTTCGCGTAACTAAAGACTACCGTACCTTAAAGGGCTGTCATTTTACAAGCATAAATGAGGTTGACAACGTGTCGCTGAGAGAGCTAAAAGCTGTTTCAGACATTCAGAACTGTTTCAGAATTGGGAAAAGCGCTGGTCTATTTGTATAATATCAAATAGGGGCTCTTTCGAAGGGGAGAACATTGATGTAGACGAACATATCAAACTCTTTCCAAAAAACAAAAATCTTCCTCATTTTTAGAACACACGTCGTATGTGTGATTCCTACAGCGCTACAGCTATCGCAGCTTTTTACACCACATACACATCGCAACATTTTATATATATTTAATGAAATGCCAAGCTGTTATTAAAATTCTCTCGTGATCAAGCGTAGAGGAGCCCACAAGTTTCATCACGACAAAATTAAGTGCCACGCTTTAAATACCGATTCGGTCATCTAGTCTTTCCTCGAATTGCCCTATGTATGAGACTGTTGGACTGTTTCACTTGTTACGGCTACAGGAAGCTCACATCACAGCTTCCCCGAGCCACATCAGGCGAATGCTGAAATGACTCCTGACACTAGAGCATGGCAGTTTTCCTCCTCTACGCTGGAACACCTCGGCTAGCTCTCCGTCTCTAACGAACACGATGTTGACGGCGGATTCCGCAGAGATGATACTGAAACTGTGGCGACAACGTTGGGGCTACAACGACAACTGTTGCACTCAGAAAATCAAATTACATCGAGGCATCGCTGTCAACACAACATATACAAAATTTACAAACATAGCTATAATTAAAAATCGCGATAACACGGCAATAAGCAGCTAGAATTACAAGCTTTGTTCGCTTGATTACATGATAACTGGCACTTGATAAAGACAAAGTGGGCAATAATACACGGGCGTCTAAAATTAAAGCAACGCACCGTGATTTCCCCGTCCTGTCTCTAAGTCAAGGTATACTCGTACCAACTGACAACAGATATTCGTATGCTCGTGTTCTGCACGGAAGATGGCATTCCAGTCCACAGACAACCACATCAGGGCACCTACGAAAAGGAGTAGTATTTGCCGAGTAGTGCCACACTTATTTTCAGAAGCTTAGACCTTCATTCGAACTCACCTCGCCCTCATACTGTCGAAAAGCAGGCCTGTGGTGTTGGCACATTCTGCCGCTACTGTATAACATCATGGGTACTGTGTGGTGTGCCGCAGAAAGCGTCCGGGCACTAGTGGTCTCATAGTCTACAAGTGAACAGAAGTGACAGTAGTTCATACTGTTGCTCGTTATGGTATTCAGATGAAACGCGGTAATTCCTATTCTACGCGCTACCACTCGTCTATTTTGTGATGAGTGATTTTTTTTTCTTTTTTTTTTTTTTTTTTGTTTTGACCATGTACAGAGACATGTCTCTTTTTTGATGGCGCGCAGGTAGATTCCGAGTCAACTGGGTTTGCTCAGAGAACACTGGGACTGCTCTCTCCCAAAAGACAGACATCCTTCCTGCAGAGCCACACTGCACATGACGGGCCTCCTCTTCTGCTTACTACGCCTCGAGACGTTGCCGAGAGATTATTTGCTACCTGGGTCTGCTGCAGCCCCTCACGTAGCTTTCAACAACATTTGTAACATAGAAAGCCACGATGTCGTGAAAATGCCAAATAGACAATTCGGCAGGTAGACTGTCGTGAAAACAGATTCAGACAAACGGGATAATTCGGAGCTGAGAATGTTTTCACTATACTGACTGGGCGCAAATATAATCTAGGAATAACAGCTGGGGTGATCCATAGTGTGACGAGATTGACGTCTCGCAATCAGCCCGAAACAAATAAAACAGAAGGAGACAGTGAGAGAGAAGAGCACAGGAGGAGTTAGGAAGGGGGAGGAGTGAGTGAAGGTCAAAAATAGGAGAGGCGCGGATAAAGACGATGCGCTGCCGAGGATCAATGTGCGCTGTCTTGGTAGTTTAAAAGACACGAGCATTTCAAAGTTAACAATGAGTAACTTTTTTTTATTTTTTTTGGTAGTTCCTCCAAAATGTAAGACATCTGAACAGTAGCAGCGCTTCAGAATTTATAATGATTTTTCCACATTAAAGCAGAGATTGGTCTCCGAATGTCACACAAGCCAAACTCCGATTCGGCTACCAGCAATTGATAGAGGAAGACCAGCTACCTTGTCAGACGGCTCGGCTGTAGCTTTTTGCCCTTATGTCTTCTTCCTGTGCTGCACGGCGAAACGGAGCCGTGGTGGGAGATACTAGATTTCTAACCAGACAAGCTTGAAGCGGGTTAAACTGTCAACGGTCCTTCGACGCGGATCGTTGCAAGCAGGCTCCACTGTCCGAAGGAGCTGTGGCTCATGATCGGCGGCCTTCCGGAGGTACTGGTATCTCCACGCAGAATCTTCTCCATATGATCACTGTGATTTTTTCTTTATAAAAGTCGCTGTAGTCCCTCCGTTTCTTGAACGGTGGCGACTTGCAAGAAGAGACGCGTTCTGTTACGAAGGTCACTGTGCGGAGACAGCTGCGGCGGCAAAGCTGCATCCGTAGGCTCTGCATACAAACTTTTACTCTAGAAGACATCTTACCGCACATGGTGCACGGGAAGAAGAATTACACGTCTACTGCAGAAAGTGTACATTGCTGTTTACTTTGCTGTCGTGATGTGTCATCTCAAATAGCAATGCAATGTTCTTTAATTCCCCTTTGACGAACTGTTCTCAGATTTCTACGAAGAGTTTTAGTGGTACGCAATGCTATCGTGAATCGTTTATCCCTAGCCTTCACGGAATATTTCTACACCGTCCACAAGCTACTGCATGGCACAGGATAGTTCTTACCGTAAACATCCAATCTCTTTTCAGGCCACTTACGCACCGACAGAGTTGACGCCCTTATGTATGCCTCCGGATATTCGAAAACTTTTTTAACTTTGTTCTTATTATCCTTAGTAAACATTCGTCGGATCAAAAGAAAGATTTTTTTTTCGCGGAATACCTGAGATACTGGTTCAGTATTTTACCCAACAACGTCTTACTACCGGCACATGGCGATTCTTTCAATGACTGTCACGTATGCGTCTAAGCACTCTTTCTCCAAGACATAATTAACCGTTTAGTCTCAGCAATATGTGTCTGAATTCCTTCAAATTCTTCCTACATAGTAGGGATTACAAATACCCGGGCGATACGTGGTAATTCACTGATAAGCCAAAACGTTATGACCACTGTCCACCGCGGCGTTGGATGCCGCCTGATGTTGCGGGCACGAGACGCGGTAACGAAAGTATGTAAGCAAAGCAAACACTGACGGGGGATCACCGCAGCGATGATATGGGCTGCAAATGGGGAAATCCACTGAGATAATCGACTTTGACAAAGGGCAGATTATTATTGCGGAGAGCCTGTGAACGAGTACCTCGAAAACGGCGAAGCTGGTCGAAGGTTCACGTGCTACCGTTGCCGACAGCAGCACCGTGTTCTGCCTGTTTACATATCTCTGTATTTGAATACGCATGCTTATACCAGTTTCTTTGGCGCTTCAGCGTATGAATCCTATTGTTGTTTTCGGATTGCAATTGATTTTTGGGGTCAAACTTCATAAGACCGGTATTACACTATCAAATTTCTTTGTCCAATATCTTTGTCAAAGATATTTGATGGTGTAATAGGGACTTTGTCAAATGTCGTCCAATATTTGATCAAATCTAGGACCTCGCTGTAGATTTGATCAAAGAAATCGCCTGTCTTCTGTTCACTGCAATGTGACATGTTTACCACATGGAGCGCTAGCATCGCTGCATTCTGTCGTCTGTAGTGTTTTTATAAACATTGCCGGTAAATACAATTGGTGTGTGCCGACAACTACAAAATTAATAGAGATGTATGAAGCTGATGAGGCGCTTTACGTGAGGCACCCTGAATACAAAAATAGATTAAGAAGACTGGAGACCTGACCTGACCTGACCTGACCTAACCTAACCTAACATAACCCTCTTCTGTAGCAAGGAATCGGAGTGTTACAGTGAGCCTGTCTTCTGAAGATGTAGCAGTTCTTAAGTGAATATTGTGCTTTTTGATATGAGGATACACCTCACAGAGCACATACAGAAATGTATGCTCATCCATTCTTAAGTAATTGACGTACAACTTGACGTCTTCCACTGTAAGCCCACCTAACAAGTTTTGTTGAATGCTTTTATCGTGCCGTCGTAAAACCCACGGCTTCACCCAGATTAGATTAGTTTTTCGTTCCATAGATCCGTGCTGAGGAGATCCTCGTGGATGTGGAACATGTCAATTTTTTTTAAAGCTGAAATAACAATACTAATAGTATGAATAAATACATCATTTGTTTCTATTAAAAATTTCGTCAATGGAGTAGAAGGAGTTGGCCACTAGTAAGTCTTTCAGGTTTCTTTTAAACTGATCTTTATTTGTAACTAAAATTTTTATGTTTGCTGGCAAATTAAAAAAAATGAGTGTTCCTGAGTACTGGACCCTTTTTTGAACTAAAGTAAGTGCTTTGAAGTCCTTGTGCAGATCATTTTTGTTCCTGGTATTGTATGTATGAACTGAGTTGTTTGTTGGAAAAAGAGATATATTATTTAGGACAAATTTCATTAAGGAGTAAATATACTGAGAGGCAGTAGTTAGTATACTCAGTTCTTTGAAGAGGTTTCTGCAGGACGTCCGTGAATTTACTCCACAAATAATACGTATTACACGCTTTTGGACTCTGAAAACTTTTATTTGACTTTAAGATTTACCCCAAAATATTATACCATATGACATTATGGAATGAAAGTAGGCAAAGTATGCAAGCTTTTTCATTTTTATGTTGCCTATGTCTGCTAACACTCGAATTACAAATACAGATTTGTTAAGGCGTTTCTGCAGTACTGTGGTGTGCTCCTCCCAACTGAATTTGTTATCAAGTTGTAATCCCAGGAATTTAAGACTGTCAACCTTATATGTATGGTTCCTTTTTTCCCCACTTCTTTTCCGCATGTGCACACGATGCAATTGCGGTACGTCCAACTGCTGCGGTTAATAACAAGTTGTTGTCAGCCATCTTGAACTTTGACGAAAAATTTGATGAGTGTAATACCCCTTCTAGCGCTACGTCAAAGATCTTTGTCAAATATATTTGACGGAATATTTGATCACATCTTTGATCAAATCTTTGACAAAGAAATTTGATAGTGTAATACCGGCCTAAGGCAGTAAATTATAGTGTGAGGCTTTGTCAGTACGCCTCAGTGTTAAAACAGTCCTGCAACAGACACAACATAATTTCCTTATCATGAGATTCCGTGCAACGTTCGTCCCCAGTGAAAAGTTGTTCCCAGAATACAATGCCGGAGACATCAGCGAGCGGAAATAAGAAAAGTTAATCAAATTTTCGTTTTTTTTATCTGTAAATGTGCTATTATCCTCAATAACAATGCAGAACTTAAACGTTTAAGATGATTTGTACCATACGATTTCGAGTATTGTGCCAATACAACCACCCAATAATTTAAAATATTGCTTTCCATTTATTGATTTTCCGTCGTTCGTTATATCTAGTTATGTAGCTGTACCTTGTGCAGTACAGAATTTCATTCATTGGTTTTCTCTAAGTTCGGCGACAGTCCATTCAAAGAGCACAGGTTATTGATTTAAGAAAAATTATCGTGGCTTGATTATAATGATAAACCATCAGCGAAGACTTTTCTTCCGTAGGGCCAACAGCGTAATGTATGTGAGATAATGACATGATTATTAGAAAAATGCACCAGAATAGCTGCTTATAATAACAAATCTCTATTCACGACAGACTGTTTCGGTATTTATCGCCATTGTCATGTACCTGCGAATTCAATTTAGATGACAACGTGTATAAATGTGAATGTAATTTATATTTAAGTGGCTATATTACTGGTGTCAGGAACGATGTGACGTCGATATTACGTTGTTGGTGAACTATATTCAACCGTCAGTGTTTTGATTAAATGGGAAGTGACGTAAATACACTGAAAATAATACGTTAATTATGGTTTGAGAGTAGCTTGACAGTTCTACCCATACGATGTTATATCTTTACAGAGATTAAACAGAGGAACAGCGCTGTTATTTTACTGACTAAATTTTGTCACGATTATCTTTGGTTTCTGCATAAGTTATTTACGATTTATCCATTCTCGTATTGTAAAATTTCAATAAAGTATTTGAGGCAGTTTTGTGACTGATCCTGTATGCTCGTTTAATATTTTTTGTGGATTTTTTTCTCGTGTGTGTAAGTTACATACTTAACAGTTCTTCAAGAATGTACAGTGCAAAAACTTTTGTTATACTGTGCGGGATTCGAAGCGTAATTTCCATTGTAGCAGCAGTGTGGTTTTGGTTTTTCAAACGTAAAAAGAAGCTCGACTGATTATTCTCGCTGATTCTAATGTGTTCATTATGTCTAACTTTAAAATTTCTTCCTGTATGGCCAATATTTATTCAAGAGGTGAGAAATAATTGTTATGAAAAAAAATCGATTAGTTGTGCCGTTTCTGAGTTATTTAGCATTGAAATTTACCAATCAGGTCGCCGCGCGCGCAAATTCAAGCATCCTGCCGAAGGCGGTGTCGCCAAACGTGTTCTTCGTTTGGTTTCTTCAAACGGAAAGAACGTAGCTTTGGCAAACCTAGCTTGAATTTATCGCTTCCGAGACCGTCAGCTCTCTGGGCGTTACCGTATTTTACCGCGTGCGAGTGTCTGAATTTGCGCGAGCAACAACCTGATTGGCGAACTTCATTGCTAAATAACTCGGGAAGGTGCGACGTATCGAATTTTTGTTATCAATCTCAGCACAAACTCCCTTGCAACACTCCTACAAGCTCTTCAGACTGTTTCGGACCACCCTTACAATGAGAATGGAAGCCGACTCAATATCGAGTCCTGAGATTTGACTGTGGCGATCATTCTCGGCTCCAATATGCGGTTTTGTCGTGAACACTCCCTGGGTTTCTTAATTTGACTCCCTGAAAGTTTACTTACATGGCGTGAAAACCAGAAAATGTTGTCACTGGCTGACTATACTGTTTTCAAGTACCTATGTGCAGCAGTTGGTCTGGGGATGAGAGAAATTGTAACGGCAGCACTCGGTATGTATTATTTCCGAATCCTAAGGTAAGGGACACCGAGTGCTACACAATGGGCAAAACAGCGAGATACGGCGCTGGAGGCTGATGGAAAAGGCTCAATATGGCCGCCGCTGCTGCTGCACAAACAACTTAGAAAAGCAATTAGAGGATGGTCAGCAGTGGACTACGAAATGGGAACTTAATGAGTCCCGGCGTATCTAAGTAATTTACAGTAATCGCTATGGAGTCATAATTATGAGCGCTCGATAGCAGCGCCTGCGTCTCCTTCCTAACGCGGCGCACCTTGCCCTGCCTGCGGCCACACTTTCGGCTACAGGCCCGTCCCAGGCAGTGTCGTACGTCGCGACGGAACTCTTCTGTTCCGAGTACACTTGGAACTGCGCGATTGCTTTCTGTATGAAGTGGAGTGCAGGAGAAAACTGAGGGGAACTACGGCCGCAGTTGGAAAATTGGTGCTCACGAGGTGACGAATTTGGGTCTTACACAGAAACCGAGCTTCCGTGACTATCGATCCTAGACAGCTGCTACGTGGTGGAACTCCATCCGTACTGGAAGTATCTGATTTTAATCCCGAGAGCATCCCTTGCCAGAATGTACAGTACAAATATAGGGCGTTTGAAAGTGATGTTTTAAAAATTTGGGACTGGTTCCTTATACCAAAATACATACCTTAAGAGCTATGAGCATGAGATGTGTTTCACTGTAGCGAAGATGAACAAGTGCTCGTAAGTCTTAAGGTATGCATGTTAGAGCCCATGTTTACTCTAGACTTTTTTCTGTTTTGGTGTAAGGAACCTGCCTACAAATATTTTAAAACGTCATTCTGAAAGACCCTGCAGAGCTACCGCCCCTCAATCCTCGCCAAACAGTTACAGGATCAAAAAAAAAAAAGCTGCTTGCTAGTTAAAGTGACACGTGTATGTTTGTAAGGAGGAGTACGAAAAGTATTGATTGTATCGTGAGCAACTGGAAGATTTAAACACGTTACGATAGTGCCAGGAAAATGCAGCTCATCTGCAAAGAAAGCCACGTAAAATACTCTAGTGTGTTGTATACTGACGAGCCAAAACATTATGACCATCTGCTTAATAGCTTGTTTGTCCGTCTTTAGAACGAAATAAATCACTGATTCTGCGTATCAGGGATCCGACAGTTTGTTGTTAGGTTTTGGAGGTATGTGGCATTATATGTCTACGCACAAGTCATGTAATTCGGGGCCGCGCGGGGTAGCCGTGCGGTTTGAGGCACCTTGCCACGGCCAGTGCGGGTCCCCCCCGTCGGAGGTTCGAGTCCTCCCTGGGCATGGGTGTGTGTGTGTGTGTGTGTGTGTGTGTGTGTGTGTGTGTGTGTGTGTGTGTGCGTGTTGTCCTTAGCGTAAGTAAGTAGTGCGTAAACCTAGGGATCGATGGATTGGATTGGATTGATTTGGGGGAAGAGACCAAACAGTGAAGTCATCAATCACATTGGACTAGGAAAGGATGGGGAAGGAAGTCGGCCATGCCCTGTCAAAGGAACCATCCCCGCATTTGAAGTGAAATAATATCGGACTTAACTGCTAAGATCACCAGTCCCTAAGCTTACACACTACTTAACCTAAATTATCCTAGGGACAAACACACACACCCATGCCTGAGGGAGTACTCGAACCTCCGCCGGGACCAGCCGCACAGTCCATGACTGCAGCGCCCTAAACCGCTCGGCTAATCCCGCGCGGCATCCCGGCATTTGCCTGGAGCAATTTAGGGAAATCACGGAAAACCTACATCAGGATGGCCGGACGCGGGATTGAACCGTCGTCCTCCCGACGCGAGTCCAGTGGGCTAACCACTGCGCCACCTCGCTCGGTAGGGATCGATGATCTCAGCGGTTTGGTCCCATCTGAATTTCCGAATTTTCATGTAATTCGGGTAAACAATGGGCCGCTGATTAGCGTACGCGGTGTTGGCGACCCAGAAAATGGGATCTATAAGATTTACATCAGACGAATTTGGTTGCCGAGACGTCAACGTGAGTTCACTATAATGCTCCTCAAACGACTGTAGCACAGTTATGACTCCGAAACACGGACAATTATACTGATGAAAGATGATATCACAGTCGTGGAAGGCATCAAGCATGAAGGGATGCATGTGGTTCGCAGCTGTCAGTGTGTCTTCGATTACTATCATGGGTTCGATGCAAGCGCAGTAGAATGTCTGCCACAGCATAATACTGCTCTCACCAGCCTACATCTGCGGCGCGCTGCACGTTTCGAGCCGCCCATCACCTGAAAGACGGCGTTTATGGGGATGACCAGCGAGCTACTGTAGCAAAAACGTGATTTACGCGAAGAGCCGACACGTTTCCATTGATCGACGGTCGAATACCGATGGCTCCGTGCTCACTGCCATCGTAATTGACGATGTAATTAGCTCAACATGTAAACACGTGTAGAGGTAGTCTGTTGCGGAGCTCCATGTTCAACAATGTACGGTGAACGGTGTGATCCGGAACACTTGTGTGTGCACCAGCATTGTGCTCTTCCCGCAGAGATGCCACAGATCACCATCTATCTTACTTTACAGGGCAGAGAAGACTCCGAACACCACATTTTGTGAACAGTCGTGGACGTGCAACCATTTAGCGCCTAGTGGTAGTTTTACTGTTCTCCTGCCTCTTACCGTAGATGTTCACGACGGTAGCACGTGAACATTCGACCAGCTTCGCCGTTCACAGGCTCTGCGCAATAATAATCTGCCCTTTGTCAAAGTCGATTATCTCAGTGGATTTCCCCATTTGCAGCCCATATCATCGCTACGGTGATCCCCCGTCACTGTTTGCTTTGCTTACATACTTTCGTTACCGCGTCTCGTGCCCGCAACATCAGGCGGCATCCAACGCCGCGGTGGCTTATCAGTGTATTACCACGTATCGCCCGGGTATTTGTAATCCCTACTATGTAGGAAGTATTTGAAGGAATTCAGACACATATTGCTGAGACTAAACGGTTGATTATGTCTTGGAGAAAGAGTACTTAGACGCATACGTGACAGTAATTGAAAGAAACGCCATGTGCCGGTAGTAAGACGTTGGGTAAAATACTGAATCAGTATCTCCGGTATTCCGTGAAAAAATTCTTTCTTTTGATCCGACGAATGTTTACTAAGGACAATAAGAACAAAATTAAAGTCATACAATACCCGGAGGCATACATAAGCCAGGAAACGGCGCTGCTGTCGGCAACGCCTACATAAGACAACAAGTATCTGGTGCAGTTGTTAGATCCGTAACTGCTGGTGCAATCGAATGTTATCAAGATTTAAGTGAGTCTAAACGTGGTGTCATGGAGTACGAGCTATGGGACAGAACATCTCCGAGGTAGCGATGAAGTAGGGATTCTCCCGTGCAACCATTTCACGAGTGTATTGTGAATATCAGGAATCCGATAAAACATCAAATATGCGACATCGCTGCGGCTGGAAAGAGATCCTGCAAGAACGAGACCAATGACGACTGAAAAGAATCTTCAACGAGACAGAAAAGCAACCCTTCCGCAAATTGTTGCGGATTTCAATGCAGGGCCATCAACGAGTGTTAGCGTGCGAACCATTCAACAAAACGTCATCGATATGGGCTTTCGGAGCCGAAGGCCCACTCGTGGACCCTTGATGACTGCACGACACAAAGCTTTACGCCTCGCCTGGGCCCGTCAACACCGATATTGGCCTTGCAGATGACTGGATACATGTTGCCTGGTCGCACGAGTCTCGTTTCAAACTGTATCGAACGGATGGACGAGTACGGGTATGTGTAATGGCGCATGCTGTTCAGAAGGGATCTCCTCTCTCTCGTACTCTTACGGATTCATGGACAGCCCTGCAGGATTCGAGTACATGCCTCGTCCTGTTGCGCACTTCTGCGTGCTAGCGAAGCTCCTACACGACATTAGGCTGATGTAGTAGTTTCTTTGGCTCTTCAGTGTATGTACAGGGAGTAACGGGTGTAAATGCAGATATTTCTACTGGTCACTGAGGACGGTGTACTGAACAACTGAACAACATTACATCAGTATTTACGTTATTTGCAGACCAATAATTATAGCTATCACATGTCGTATGTTTTTTAGGTTGGGTGGGTAGTACCTCCACGTATGCTTGGCAAAAGGTGGCGATTAATGCTTATTTTCCGCTGGACAGATGGTAAGGCGTTGAAGTGTGGACGTGTGGAAGCACTTACAAGGGAGCTATCACAAATTGCGATCGCAACTGCAGTTGAGTGTAGTTTGTATGACTATGGTTGAAGTGATGATTACAAAAATGTATTAACTGTCTTCGCCGTTGCATTATAAGCAAGGAAGATGTGACATTCCGCTCACAGTGGATCATACCTAACATGATGTCGTGACTTTAGTGACTGTAGTTATCGTAAACAGTCTTCCCCTAGCTAATGTAGTTATCTGCAACGTTTACTACGGTCGACACACGCCGCGCCGTACCGAAGGTCACCTGATGAAGTGTCCGACGCAACGTCTAGGGGATCCAGATAAAACATTACGCGCAAGAGCGAGAAAACCAGTGTAACAATGACCGCCGTTTGTGATGCATAAACCTCGGCAGTGAAGCTGTCGGTTTGTGGTGTTACCGATTTCGAAGCGCATCACGTTACTCTCACTGTCAACGTAATCGTGTGATAATGAATCTTAAAACATAGTGACCACGACTATTAGCCATTACAAACAAAAAAGAAAATCTACATAAATTACTGTAATGGACAGAAACACAGCTGAAGTTCATAATCAATGTGATAGATGAAACAGTGGCAACCTATGGTAATAATGTACATCACGAAAATACAATTTACTATACTGAAGAACATGAATACGAAGAAGAAGAGGACTTGTTTGATTGTGAAATCAAATGCTTCAAATAGCTCTAAGCACTATGAGACTTAACATCTGAGGTCATCACCCCCTTAGAATTAAAACTACTTAAACCTAACTAAGCTAAGGACATCACACACGTGCATGCGCGAGGCAAGATTCCAACATGCGACCGTAGCAGCAGCGCGGTTCCGGACTGAAGCGCCTAGAACCATTTGATTATTAGAAACTTATGGATTATCCAGAACCCGATACTGACGAAGAGTTGTTACGAAGTAATGGAACCCCAGTCGTCTGCTTATCTGCCAAGTCCACCGAAGAGGAAGAAGTGGGGTGATATATCTTCTTAAAAAGGCAATGGAGATAATTGCACTCCACGACTCGGGGAAACTAAAGATTATGGTTTAATACAGCACAGAAACGACATCGTATGGTAAAAGACATACATCATCTACGATATTTACGTCACTTGGTGGTGAAGGGGAGGAAGGCCAGCGCTCTAAACTTCACGTGCTTCACGATTATGTAGCTGAAAAATTAAGGCTGGCAAGAACTGTTCTAGGCGCTAAAGTTCGCGAGAGTCATATTAGTACTTGGGGTTTGGAAGAGGCCCGAGAAACAGGACTGACTCGATTCAGTGGATCTATCCGGGTTGCGAGGTTTAAACGGAGTCAGCACTTTGGCCCACGAACAAAAACAAGCTGTTTAGCCACCAGGGCCTGGGACACAGATGGTGACTTGAATGAAAGATTTGACGAGTCTCACAAGGAGGTAGTGTCCTTAATGAACACCACGGAACGTACACAGATTTATAATACCCATCAAAATGGTATACGGAAAGAACTTCACCCTTCGCGAACCCTGCATTTCAAGGGAGAGAAGCCGGCAAATAGTTCGCGGTGTTGGGTGATCACGCAACAATTCATTCTTACACCATCCAGCCTGTCATGTCGGCAGCTCGATACGTGTTTCCAAAGATGCTAGTAATTTACCAGGAACTTAGAGGTCAGTTTGGTTCAAAAAATGGCTCTGAGCACTATGGGACTTAACATCTATGGTCATCAGTCCCCTAGAACTTAGAACTACTTAAACCTAACTAACCTAAGGACATCACACAACACCCAGCCATCACGAGGCAGAGAAAATCCCTGACCCCGCCGGGAATCGAACCCGGGAACCCGGGCGTGGGAAGCGAGAACGCTACCGCACGACCACGAGATGCGGGCAACAGGTCAGTTTGGAATGCAAGTAATGCAACACATGCTGAAACCACATAATCTGATTCAAGTTCCGTCGAAGTCCGGCCTAATCACGAAACAAATCCAGACGCAATTCTTTCGAGATATCTACTTCCCATATGCAGCAAAGAAGTCCCTTCTTCTGGTTGATTCGCTCGGAATATATCGTGACAGGGACTCATATCGATGCTATCCGATGGCAAAATATGGTCTATGCAGTCAAGACCATTCCTCATGGGTGCACACCATACATTCAAACCATCTGATGTGCTATTCTTGCGACAGTTCAAGGCGGTGCTGAAGCGAACTGAAGATCACAGTACCCTTAACGACTATCACTTCACACCATCGTTGAGGGATTCAATTTCGTTGCTGACGTGTATTCTAAACAATTAGTTCTGTTCTCCTGTCTTCGCAGACATTTTTCGATACTCCTGGACTGTAGCTGGATATGACGACTCCAGACCAGAGACGTTTCAAACACCGCCCAAAGGTATTTTTTATGTCCAAACGCAGTGTGACTTGGACGACTTCTTCATGCAAGCATTCATGAAGTAGCGGGTGGTTATAATTACACTTTCCTTAATTACCGTACGAGGTCCAAACTTGGTAGAGTTAATTTCAAGGACATAGGAAAGGGAAATAATGCAGAATCAGTTCAATTGAAAAACTTTTAATGTGCTGTTATGGTACATCACACCATTACATACCGGTACCATTACTGATACAAAAGGGACTCAACATGGCGCCCATCAGGGACCAGAAGGGTCTGAAAGCGCAGGATTGCATTTTGCGCACCAAAACGAAGCATGTCCATAGGAATGCTGGCTACCTATCTTGATATGCTGCGCTTCAGATCAGCACATTTGTGAATGTTTCCCTGGTAAACTCCATCCTTCAGGTAGCACCATAACTGAAAATCACGTGGAGTGAGATAAGGTGATCAAGCCGGCCGAGCATTTGGAAACGATAGGGTGATAATTCGATCGTTTCCAAATGTGTTTCGGAGAAGCAGGTGAATTTCACGAGCGATATGCGGTGGTGCCCCATACCGCATGAAAACTGTTGAGTTCAATGTGTCTCTCTCCTGTAGGGCGGATATAACATGCTGGCAGTAGCGCCGACCAGTCACACTGCACGCCTTTGGTCCATGAGGGCCAACCTGTTCGAAAGAGAATGGGCCAATGATGGACGTAGCCGTGAAGCCACACCATACGGTGACACGTTCACGGTACAGAGGAGCTTCATGCACAGTGACTGGAGGTGAAGATCCCCACACTCGGCAATTCTGTGTGTTCACCTCACCCGTCAGAGAAAAATGAGCTTCGTCTGTCCATAGGGAGGTCCAGGGCTAGCCCTCGTCAACGTCAATCCTTGCGATAAAGTGGAGAGCGAAGTCAGCACGTCATTGTACGTCCTGTGTGCAAGCTGCTGTACGATACGGATCTTGTACGAATACCACTTGAGAACGGTTCCATACAGTGGACCACGGGATGTTCAACTGTCGTGGCACAGCACGCGCACAGCCTGACGATCGGGAATTGAGCATAGCGTTGTGTGCCATAGTAACAGCGATTTGATCAACCAACTTGGTCTAATCGGTCGTCGGCCTCTTCTCGGATAGAAGCCCAGTTCTCCAGTTGATTCGAACTTCATTATGCTCCGCACACCAGGTGGAGAAAGAGGACTCTTCCGCAATCCTTCCATCCGTCGATATTCTCGAATTGCAGCTCCAGCATTACTGTTGTTTTGATGACAGGTCTTCAGCAATAATGCCCTGCTACTTTTGTCCAAGCTCGTGTTGACGCTTCAAAAAGTGCACTGCGACTGGTCAGGTTTGTGAGATTATGAATCACAATGACCGATCCCGGCACCTGGTGGCCATAGCTTGAACCAGACGGCGGTGCTGCGCCGCATGAAATCATGTACCGCATACTCTAAACATTAATGCTACCAAGTTTGGAACTCGTGCGGTAATTAGTGTCCGTGTTATAACGTTTTAAATTGAGAAAGTTTAAATTAACCACCCCGTACTCCTATTGTGATCACCAAATCTGTTCCCGGCCCCTTATACTCTGTGGTCATGTTCATCCTTGTAATCTTTTGCCAAGAGCTACTAATAACCCTGTTTTTGACCTCGGTGACTAAACATGGGCACGATTGTCTAGTGCAAAAATGAAATGCTCGTATGGCATTGTTGGCCGGGAGGCCCCATGCGGGGAAGTTCGGCCGCCGTATTGCAAGTCCTCTTTAGTTGACGCCACTTCGGCGACTTGCGAGTCAATGATGATGAAGAACACACAACACCCAGTCATCACGAGGCAGAGAAAATCCCTGACCCCGCCGGGAATCGAACCCGGGATCTGCCAAGTGCAAAGTAATTGTCGACGGCAAACACTGCGCGCATAATTGTAATTTGCGTGTAAAACTATTACATGCAAACCAAAATTTTGTTGCGACTGCGATGGAAACTTGCGCTAACTTCCTTGTCAGAGATGTAGTTATGACCGTGCAGAAAACATCAGGTCATAAAGTTTGTTAAGTGTTTGTGGGAAAATTGTTCGACGCGGAGAAAAAATAACCGACACATTGTTGTGTGTACATAATAAGGTATACCGGTTACACTGCGTATAACTCTAGAAGGAGAAATAACTTACACTATCTGTCAGTCAGTCTTAGTTTGGCACAGAAAGTAATGACTTAAGTCAGTCACAAAAATCTCTGATCGCTTAAGAAGTGGCGTAAATAATTTAATACATTATAAAATTAACTTTAGAACAGAAATATTTCCATATTTTTGCTGGTAAAGTATAGTATAACATAAATTATATCTGCTTGACGACTTTCATTATATTCTACAAAGTAATTCCTGAAATGTCCAATGTCATCATGTGTGTATGTGGAGGGAGAGGAGGGGGGAGGGAGGGAGAGAGAGAGAGAGAGAGAGAGAGAGAGAGAGAGAGAGAGAGAGGGAGAGAGGGGGGGGGGGGGGAGGAAGCGCACAGATTCGAGTATAAATACACAAATGTAAAAACTATAGAGAAAAGCAGAATGAAGACCTGCAGAGTTTCGTCGATTGGTGCAAGGAGCTGCAAATGACCCTCAGCATAAATAAACGTAACGTACTGCTAATATGTAGGCGGAAAGACCCATTACTGTACAATTTCATGATCGCAGAACAATCAGTGGAAGCAATAACTTCCATAATATTACTGAGCGATTTGAACTACATAAAATTAATTGCAAGTGAAGCGCATGCCAGACTGAGATTCCTTGGGAGAATCCTTGGGAAATGAAGTCCATCAACAAAGAAAGTTAACTTACGAAACACTACACTCATTCGGCCAGTGCTTGAGTACTGCTCGTCAGTTGGGATCCGTGCGAGGTAGGACTGACAGAAGAATTAAAGAATATCCAAAGAAGAGCAGCAACTTTCGTTATAGCTTCATTTTGCTCGTGGGAAAGCGTCACGGAGACGCTCAGTCAACTCCAGTGGCAAACGCTCCAAGAGAGTCGCGAAAAGACCATGAAGACAAAACTAGAGAGATTCCAGGATACAAGGAAATTTACCTGCAATCGTTCTTCCAACGAACGATTCGCGACTGGAACAGGAGAAGGGGGGGGGGGGGGGGGGGAGACGTTGGCACCCATAGTACCCTCCGCCACATACCGCAAGGTAGTTTTTGGAATATAGATGTAGATGCAAATAATATAACTGTAGCTTAACATAAATGCAACCGTGTGAATGTCACATTGCATCAGTAAACTAAGTGACCAGTTACATCACACAAAGAGATCGCAATTACAGTTCATGGAGAACACCAACAATTAAATAACTTTCGGCCTCGTGCTAAAACTGAGAGTTGGGACCAAATCTAAATAAAATGTACAGATAGGCATTTTTCTGAACACGTTAACCTAGGGACAAAGAAACGGTACTTTAGTTGGCGTAAATCACTTTGGTCACATACACAAGCTTAACAACGCCCGCAGATGCGAAATGGTAAAATGGAGATTCAGAAAAATCGGTAATGTTTATACTAAGTGCCAGGTTTGAAATCAAGAAACTCTGCGAGACCTGCCACTGACTTCACGTGTTCTTTCCGCTTCGTCGTACTGCCCGTAGGGGTCAGACGATGCAACAAGCTGCATTAAGTTTACCACTACTGCTGTTATCTGATCCTTCTGAGTTCTCTCTCTTAATTATAGACCTAGTCAGTCACTGATCCAAGTGCTAGACAAGTCCGACAGCGCCGAACTTCGATGTTCTGACGGAAACCGGTATTACCACTGCGGCAAGGCCATTGGCGGTCCAATTACATAATTCTTGTTTGTTCCCAACGTAAATATTCAATTCAAATGTAAATGTAGGATTATGTACGTCAAACTGCAACTGAATGATGCAAGAAGGACGGCAAGTGGGAGAAAATATTTTATTTGTAATAATACTGGAAAAAATATTTGAAGTTCGTGGTAAGAACGTCCGAGCCACCATTCAATTTCGCGTTCCGGGGAGTGCAGTATCTGGGAGACATGCGGAAGCGGTGGAGCACGAAAGAATTTGTGAAAGAGGTGCCGCCGCCACGATTGGCGGTTGTTTGCAAAACGCAAAGCAAACTGGACATTGCAATAGTCAGTCGTTGTATTCGTACTTGATACTGGAGTGGCACCAGGGCTACCGCCGTTATCACTGATATTTTTCGAACACAGTTAGGCAGTTATTTCTACGAGTCACAGTGTCTGGAACATATCTGAAGAATATATGGTGTTTTTAATTCAGAAATTAATGGTTTAATTTGCAGAGTTAATCTATATGAAAGTGTAGCCAGTTAGTTCTGATAGTTTTAATGAGAGTTATGTTTTTAAATCACGTCGTGAAACCGACACAACAAATATTTACTTCTCGTTTTTACATTTTGTGTTCAATTATTGTTTTGTGAGTGCCTCCCTTAGCGGCGGAAATTTTTTAACACAGACATATGCTAAATCTAGGGCAACGGCCTTGCCGCAGTGGATACACCGGTTCCCGTCAGATCACCGAATTTAAGCGCTGTCGGGCGTGGCTGGCACTTGGATGGGTGACCCTCCGGGCCGCCATGCGCTGTTGCCATTTTTTCGGGGTACACTCACCCTCGCGATGCCAATTGAGGAGCTACCCGACCGAATAGTAGCCGGGAGTGCGGTGTAATGACCACACGCCCCTCCTATCCGCATCCTCAGTGAGGATGACACGGCGGTCGGACGGTCCCGAAGGGCCGCTTGTGGGCTGAAGACGGAGAGCATATACTAAATCTAGCGCCCCAGTTGCGATTTTTATACTGGTACATTAAAATCTGCAGGGTATTTTTATTTGAGGCCCCCTATTTCGGTGGTTGACCCGAGACAGACTTTAAAATGTAAGTGGTTACCGATCTTTAGCGCTCGGCATTGAGTAACATTTAATCTAATTAAATCCTCATCACAAGAAAGGGAGCGGCCACAGCTGTTGCCCCTACAATTACTGAAAAAGCAGATGCCCCTCTTCAGCAAGCACATGTGGATACGGCTTCTCCGCAGGCTTGCGGGTGGTAGCTCATACGTCACAGCTACCCGCATTTTTGAGGCACGTAAGCCGCCCCACCGCGGCAAGTTCCATGGGTTCGTGGTGGGTCCTGTGTTTACAAGCCCCGAATATATTACATGTTGACGATGAGGTCATTTAGCGATCTGTGTGCAATAGAAATTTCACAGTACGGTTCCCCGCGATGCAGTCTTTGGGCGTTTAGCGACATTTGATTGACCTCACACTGAGTAAAGAAACGGAAATCTTAAGTTAAAACTTCGGGTTGAGAGGCCGTGCTCGATGTACAATACCATTCCGCGAGGCTTCGTCTGCGACTCCGGAGAACCCGAATTTACACATGTGTACACAGGGTGCTCTATACATGAGGGCCCCTCCAGCCGTTGATGCAGTCGACGTTTTGCCTCCGACGATATCTTCTGTCGACGGAGGCAAAACGTCAGGGAATGGTTTTATTAAGGGTGGTTATAATTAAACTTTCGCTACCTGAGACAGTGGACATGGAAAACGATTTACCGTATTGGTATCCAGTTGTATAGGAATGATACTGAGACTGCACGTTGCAGGATTTGCGCTGTTAGGAGTGTTAGCGTCATGACTTGCCTCTGGGCACCGGTACTGGTACGACGATGTGGGCCCGAACCACAAGCACCAGCGTGCGTTGCCGTTGCAGACAATCAACATGTCTGTTGACAAAGTGAGCAGGGCTTTAATCGTAACGCTGTTTTATCAACAGCAATATTACTGCTGCTCTTCGCCAGTTCTATCGCTTGCGCCTTGTCCTGCGGTTACGCAGAGTGGCCATGGTTAACCGGATTTGGCATGTTAATTGTAAGGGGTGGCCGGATGCCCTTCCTGCCGCCACCCTGTACCCCCCAGGACGGAATCAGTGTACCCCAGCTGACTGCGTCTAGTGTAAATCTGAAATAGTGTGAATGTGTTTCAAATGTCTGTGAGTCGCGTAACTGAGACGGGACGTGGGGACCAGCCCGGTATTCACCTAGAAGGATGTGGGAAAACCGCCTATAAACCACATCCAGGCTGGCCGGCACACCGGCCGTCGTCGTTAATCCGCCGGGCGGATTCGATCCGGGGCCGGCGCGCCTACCCGAATCCAGGAAGCAGCGCGTTAGCGCTCTCGGCTATCCTGGCGGGTCTACTGCTGCTCTTCGCCAGTATTGACGCATTAATGTAATACGGAGAGGGCCTTTTTCCGCACCGGGGTTGAAGAACGTGATTCGGAAGTTCGAATCAACCGGAGATTTGAGAATTAGTCCTGAGTCAGGCCGACGGCCAACTGCGGCACAAATTGTTGAACAAGTTAAAGTCGTCGTGGCTGAGAATTCTGGACCCAATGTGCAGTCTACAAGCTGTGCACGAGCTGTGCCACGACAGCTGAACATTCCAATGGTCCACCGTTGTTTCCAGCAGCAGTAGAGCAATCCTCAGTACGGTTTTAAGCTGTCGCGGATGCAGATGGTTGTTACATCGCTAACGTTTGTAACCTGAAACGTAAACGTGGTACGCAATTAACACATGTTGTCCTCCCATGTGCAATGTTTTTCTTCCAATAGTTTATACGTTATTGCTCTTCCGCATGTCCTTACAAAAGCGTTTCCACAAAGTTTCAATGTCCTACCACGAATCGTTTTTATGGGAGCCCTCTCACGTAGTGAAAGTTTAATTATAACCAGTCCTGAAGTAAACAGCGATCGAGAAAGCCCACACTGTACGATTAAACCCGCAGATGTTACTTAAAACACCAAGTGACTAGCCAGTAAGCCTTTCCCATTAATCGGCCTGCGTTGGGGTTGCGAGCAAATTAATAATTACATCAGAGACCGAACAAAAGGAAGTCTGTTCCCAGTGATGCTTCTATGCTACAAGACGCCAAGCCCGGGAGCGCCGCTACGGCCCGCGGCGGCACGGCGGGGTAGCATTCATTTCACACTAGGTGAGGAGAGCCCTACGTCAACGTGACGTAGGCACGCGTCATCATGGGTTTCACGAGTTGTCCTATCGACTGTTGTGTGCATTCTGTATACATCGACTGTTGTGTGCGTCTTGAATCTGCACTGTTCATTGTTCTTAGTTGATTTACAACGTGACGGCAAAATTAAATGGAACTAGACGGTTTAATATTTCCAGCAACATTCGGAATTACTTCGAACTTCAGTTTCTCAAAAATGGTTCAAATGGCTCTGAGCACTATGGGACTTAACTTCTGAGGTCATCAGTCCCCTAGAACTTAGAACTACTTAAACCTAACTAACCTAAGGACATCACACACATCCATGCCCGAGGCAGGATTCGAACCTGCGACCGTAGCGGTCGCGCGGTTCCGGACTGTAGAGCCTAGAACCGCTTGGCCACTCCGGCCGGCTTTCAGTTTCTCAGTTTAACGTTTCTGTCCACATGAATTATGTACAATTCATTGGCTTTTATAAAAATACGAAACACTTTAATTTTTCCCTATTTCACGTTTTTATCCACATGATTTACGCACGATTAATCGGACTAAAAAAATGCCTAGACACTTTCGTTATAGTTATGATTCCTTCATTCAGATATTCGTTATGTTCATGAAACACACAATAACATCCCACATTCTTTGGATTGCAGCTTAATAATTAATTATTTCATGTTTCTATCCACAGGATTTAGACACGATTCATCGGATTTTTTTTTTAATGGGGTAGCATTCATTTCAGGCTAGAAAAATAACAAAACACTTTCGTTATGGTTATGATTCCTTCATTCAGATATTCGTTATGTTCATGAAAGACACAGTAACATCTAACATACATTTGGCTTTGACGTTATCGGTACAACCGCGAAGATCGATATACGCACTCTTGTAGTCGATTTAGGTTATTTACGTCACGACGACGTAGTGTTACGTCACTATGACGTAGGGTTCTCCTCACCTAGAGTGAGATGAATGCTACCCGGCACGGCGAGGCGCTGGGTTTGTTTACAAACGCGGCAGCGGGGCCCAGGGTGGCAGCGCGCGGCGCGGCATGCCCTGGATGCCCGGCCGAGGACGGCGCGTTACGAAACACGGCCGGCAGCAGGAAGAGAGTGAGCGGGGCGCGCGCCAGAGGGCATCTGGGGCCGCGCAGTGTCAACAGCCGGCCGGCCTCCTGCTGCACAGTACACTGGCAAGCGTGCCGCGGCGCAACTGCCGCCGGTGACACAGTCGCCTTAAAAATGGTTCCAATGGCTCTGAGCACTATGGGACTGTACTGCTGAGGTCATCAGTCCCCTAGACCTTAGAACTACTTAAACGTAACTAACATAAGGACGTCGCACACATCCATGCCCGAGGCAGGATTCGAACCTGCGACCGTAGCGGTCGCGCGGTTCCAGACTGAAGAGCCTAGAACCGCTCGGCCACGCCGGCCAGCCAGTCGCCTTAACCCGACCACTACGGACGGACGAGTGCTTTATGCCCACCTATCGTAAATACTGTAATCTAGTCGTGTACTTTCAACTTCTGAAAAAAATTCACTGTCTCACAGGTTTTGTGACTGTTTTAGCCGGCCGGTGTGGCCGAGCAGTTCTACGCGCTTCAGTCTGGAACCGCGCGACCGCTACGGTCGCAAATTCGAGGAGGAGATGGAGAGAGTTGTATGGGCGCACGACAGCAATGTCTTCAGCGCCCGCTCAGTAACAGATTGGGACGGGTGTCAAGAAAATACTCAGAACAGTAAGATAAAACAGAACGTAAAACACAGGTAACAAGCTTGAAAAAATATGTACTTATCCACACCGAAGCGTGGGACGAAGCATGCCCTCAGCAGTAAAACATGCACAACACAGGAAGGAAGTGGTAGATGGAGCTAAAACAATATAGCACATGGAAGTGGCTGGCTGACCGCAAGGAAAAAACGGGAGGAGCCAGCCACTTTGCAATACACTAAAACCTCCAGCCTAACAGTTTAAACCCTAGACACACACGTCTCGTCATTAGCTAAAACATAGGGCAGATCCCCATCAACTTGTGCTTCTGCCCTTGCATCACGGTATAAAATGCAGTCTGTTAAAATGTGGCGCACAGAGATGTGTACACCACAAGCATCACAAAACGGGGGATCCTCCCGCCGTAATAGAAAGCTATGTGTGAGAGGACAGTGCCCAATCCGAAGACGCGTGAGGGTCACTTCTTCCCGCCTGAACAACCGGCAGGAGCAACGCCACGGCCGAGTTGTTGACTTCACCAACCGCAGTTTATTGGCCGTCACCGCCAGCCATGCTTCCTCCCACAACTCCATGCACTTCTTGTGGAGTGCAGAAATGACAGACTGCAAGGGAATAGGACACTGGACCACATCCTGCTCTCTGTAGGCCTCCTTGGCAGCCCGATCGGCCTGTTCATTGTCCCATATTTCGACATGACCAGGCACCCAGCAGAAGGACACCTCTTTACCCCGCCGTTGGAGCAAGTACAGTTGGTCATATATCAGCTGGACCATCTCCTCAGGTTCGAATCCTACCTCGGGCATGGATGTGTGTGATGTCCTTAGGTTAGTTAGGTTTAACTAGTTCTAAGTTCTAGGGGACTGATGACCTCAGCAGTTAAGTCCCATATTGCTCAGAGCCATTTGAACCGTCTCCTCAGTTGCGTACATATTGGGTACAGATTCTGAAATGATTGTAAGGCACTAAGAGAATCGGAGCAGAGGAGATGTCAATTGCCCCCTCAGAGTTCAAATCCGGATTACGTGCAGGCCAGGGCAAAACGTCAATGTCTTTACCTGCAAACCATTTTTTGGTTGTACCAGAAAGATGTACAAAAACAGTATGTTGTCGAAACATTAAGAGTGTCGTCCCGTATGCCCTCACATATTCTAATCAATTCTGTCTCTAGCATCTCAGTGTAAATGTTACGAGTTCATTCTAGTGTTCACCCAAGCAATGCGTAATTTACCTTTAGTGCAGCAGGCTGCCAAAATCATAACAGTTCCACCACCAAAATTCTTACCTCCTGCTCTGTATTCTGATCGTGCCAATCATATTGAAATCTATCCGGGCCATCTAAATTAAACTTCTTCTCATCACTGAATATCGCTTTGTCCTATTCTGAAGCCATGACATATGTTTTTCAGAAAAACTCCAGTCAAGTCTGTTTATGTTTGGGTTTAGAGTCGTTTTCTGTAGTCGTTTCTTGAATGCAAGATGTCTGTCATGTAACAAAAAAAAAATTGTCGTACACGTCTAGCAGTTACTGGTAACTGTACATTAGTAACAAATTGTGAAGAATGATTGTTTATGGCCCTTGCTTTGCGCAAAAGTACTATTTCGATGCTTCAGGTAATTTTCTACTTTGCTCAAATTTACTGTTCTGTCCATATCGTGAGCCCAATCTAACGATATTATGAATCACTGCACTTAAAAGTTCATCTTAGCTGCAATTTCACGATTAAAAAGTCCCATTTCCTTATACGCGCCGATTTTTCCTTTTTCATCACAGGATAACTATTTTCCGCAGGCCATTATCGCAATCGTGGTTTATGTACGAGTGAACAGCCTTTATCTGAGTTCCACCACCTGCCACCTAAATCGTTGATGTCTTGTTATATATCGCGCTACTGACATCAAATGCGATAACATTTGAGTGCATTTATGGGTATACTAGATCTTATACTATCGCATATACATTGCGCACAACTATTCCAACCGAAAATGTTAATTGTCATATAATACATATTCATGCTTTTATAGTGATTTCCTGTGCTGTATCATGTAAGGGATATCCCTCTGCCGGCCGCGGTGGTCTAGCGGTTCTAGGCGCGCAGTCCGGAACCGCGCGACTGCTACGGTCGCAGGTTCGAATCCTGCCTCGGGCATGGATGTGTGTGATGTCCTTAGGTTAGTTAGGTTTAAGTAGTTCTAAGTTCTAGGGGACTGATGACCACAGTAGTTAAGTCCCATAGTGCTCAGAGCCATTTGATTTGATATCCCTCTTCGTACGTCTATCTTCAGTCTTTGTAACTACTGCAGGGATAGGGGGACTTCCTGAAGGATACCCATTCTGGGAAATCTATCACAGGATAAAAGAATAAAACTTTGCAACGATTCAAGCACACATTCCTAAAAGAATCTGATAGTCTAGATTAAGTATCAATAATAAGAAAGTGAAATGGACGTGAGTGTTACCCTACACACCCCTACAGAATAAAAGTTTTTACCACTCTAGTGGCGAAGATCACCCCTCAAGATCTAGCAGATCTAACCCATCTACAGTTCGACTGTTCCGCTCTCCCAAACTCTACAGGATTTACCTACAGATAAGCGTCACTGACCGTGCCGGACAACCAAAAGCCTATGTCCACACATCGCAAGAAATTTTCAAGAGACGAACATTCATCTCTAAATTCCAAGTCACGGCAACCGCATTGCTCGATGCGGGGACCAACCATCTTATGCCTGGATTCGCTTTCCTGCATCTACATGTGCATACATATTGTGCAAGCCACAATACGCTGAATGGTGAAGGGCACCTTGTACCATTGTTAGTCATTCACTTTCCTCTTCCACTCGTAAATGTAGTGAAGGAAAGCCGATACCTTATATGTCTCCGTACGAGACCTCATTCCTCGTATCTTATCTTCATAGTCCTTGCGCGAGATATATGTTGGTATGTAGAACCGTTCTCCAGTCTGTAGCGAATGTCGCTTCTCTGAAATTTCACATTAGTGTTTCCGGAAAAGAGCGTCTTGTCCCTTCCAGGGTTTCCAATTTTAGTTCACGACTTATTTCCGTGATGCGTGTTAGTCGAACCTAGTGGTAACAATTCTAGCGGCACGCCTCTGGATTGCTTCGGCGTCTTCCTTCGATCTGACATGTTGGTGATCCCTAACATTGGAGCAGTAATCAAGAACAGGTCCCCAAGTGTTCTGTACGCGGTTATTTGTGTATGTCGTCAATCGCTAGCCTTCTAACGAAGGGATTGCATCTACTCGTCATTACCGATTTCGTCCAAATTTATGGTATTGGCCAGAAACGAAAACGACAGGAATGGGAGCCCCAGATGGCCAAGCGTTTAGAAAAAGAAATACCATTTTTGGCGCGAGTCGGGTGAGGCATGAGCCCCGTATGTCAGCATAGTTTCCAGGCAGGGGATGGCGCAACTGAAGGCGTATAGAATGGTAATTTGGCGGTCATGGGGTCGATTACCTATATCGAAAGTTACTTTTTTTACGTTCAGTTTTCAGGTTATGATTATCCTACTTCAAGACACCGACCGCGACTGGGACTGGTGAGCCACCGCGCCCGCCCTATACCCCTTACATCACGATCGCGCGGCCAGAAATTAATTAGCCAATCATTTTATTGACTTCAGCAGTATTTGTGGATCGACTCTGAGTCAGGCACTTGCCTTGGAAGGAGTTCCCGCATGCGCCGTTGTGCCGCAGGAGAATGCTTGGCGGTTTCCCATGTTACACATATCACAAGGCTGCCGTCACCTGAAGCTTTTGTGCGGGTGACTAGTACGAGGCGGCTGGGTGTGCTGCAGCCGACATGACAGCGGCCGCGGGATCCCGTGTGGGCATGGTGCGGTCTGTTGGATACCGGATCATGGTGCGACCCGGCGGGCGGCGCGGTTCAAGATTTTTAACTGTGTAACGAGTGTTTCATGACAGTTTGCCCTGCGCTTCTCAAAAACCCACGTAATTCGTCAAGCTTCTAGGCAACTTGATGTACCTCAATCAACATTGCATCGTGTAGTTCACCAGTGTCTTTGTATGTTGGGTTGGGTTGTTTGGCGGAAGAGACCAAACAGTGAGGTCATCGGTCTCATCGGATTAGGGAAGGATGAGGAAGGAAGTCGGCTGTGCCCTTTCAAAGAACCATCCCGGCATTTGCCTGGACCGAAATCACGGAAAACCTAAATCAGGGTGGCCGGACGCGGGATTCTTCGTTTGTGTCCTTACAAAGTGCAAATTCTGCAACATCTGACGCCGAACGGCAAACCATGCCGACAACAATTTGCTGCGGATATGCTACAGCGTATTGATATGGATGCCATCTTCCTGGAAAGATGTTTATTCTCAGATGAGTCAACCTTTCATCTATTAGGAAGGGTTAATAGGTATAATGTTCAGATATGGGTCGGCAAAATCCGCACATTGGCATTAAACATGTTCGTGATAGCCCTAAACTTAACATCTGTCGCTACAAATGGATCACATGTAGAAGTTTATTGATGATAAAGAAATTCTTTGATATGCTCTATTGTGGTGCATTTTTCATTGACGTATCTAGTGTGTTTTTTTTTCCCTGGGTCTTTGACATCAGGGAGGTCTGAGTGGGACACCCTGTTCTCTCTACTATGTAAATGAATTTCCTGTCGAGACATCCTCCCTCTCCAGCTCAAAGCCGCCAATTTCCAGGTGGGATGGGAGGCCTGGGGGATTTCCCAGGAGGAGGAAGAATTAATTAATTACTTGATCAAACTGATAGAGTGGGAGTGTACTCGTATCAGCGAGGGAAAGGGGGGGGGGGAGTGTTGGAGGTTTCCAGAGGGGTTGCAGAGGAGGAGGGGGAGGAGTGAGGGAAGTTTCTCAGGAGGACAGATTATGCCCAAAAGGTTGTAAATCAAACCCAGGGGGGGTCATAAATCACTTAGCCGAACAACAGGTAAAGGATCTGTCAGTAAAAAGAGAACAATAGGTTTGCCCCTGCTCCTGAATGTATTCCTGCCCCTGGTGTAGGCAACCCGCACTAACAAAATGCCCTCGCACCCCAGTACCATACTACTTGCGCTGTGTCGTGTCTCATGTAGTAGTTGTGGTCTTCAGTCCAAAGACTGACTCGATCCAGCTCTCCACGATCATCTACCCTATGCCCTATGGATGCGTTTCCTCTCCGAATAACTACTGCAACCTACAACCTCTTGGAACTGCTTTCTGTATTCATGTCTATCTCCATCTCTACAATTTTCACTTCCATAGCTTCTTCCATTAACAAACTGATTATTCTTTGATGCCTCAGGATGTGTCCTATCAACTGTATCCTTCTTTTAATCACTTTGTGCCGTGGCGACCAACAGTAAGTAACTGAAAAACTGCATTTTTAACTATCAGCTGTTTATTTTCAAATGTAAACGTTTATCGCTTTTGGTTATGGACCATCTTCACCTTTCAGCTTACGTCCCGTGAAGATGGTCCATGACTGAAACTGGTAGACATACACATTTTAAAATATACAGCTGATGGCTAAAAATGAATTTTTTCAACTTCTATTCTCTTCCTGTCTGAACTGCTTACTGTCTGCATTTCACTTCTATATGAGGCTACATTCCTCAAAAAAACCTTCAGAGAAGTCTTCCTAGCAGTTACACTTATATTCAACGTTAACGAATTCCTATTTTTCAGAAGTGCTTTTCTAGTTATTATCAATTTCCATTTCATATATTCTCTACTTCGACCATCACCGGTTATTTTGCTGCCCAAACAGCGAAACTCATTTACTGCTTTTAGTGTCTTATTTCCTAATCTAATTCCCTAAGAACTGCCTTATTCAGTTCGGCTACTTTCCACTGTCCTTGTTACTCGTATACTTCTATTGATATTCATCTTTCACCAGTTTCCAATCCGTTCAACTGCCTTTAAAAGCCTGTGCCGTCTCTCACAGAATTACGATGTCATCGGCAAACTTCAATGCTTTTATTTCTTCTCTCTGAACTTGAAGTGTTATGAGTGGAACACGGAATTGTATCTATGCTTTATAGATCTAGAAAAGGCATATGACCGGGTTCCTAGGAGGAAGTTATTGTCTGTTCTACGAGATTATGGAATAGGAGGCAAACTTTTGCAAGCAATTAAAGGTCTTTACATGGATAGTCAGGCAGCAGATAGAGTTGACGGTAAATTGAGTTCATGGTTCAGAGTAGTTTCAGGGGTAAGACAAGGCTGCAACCTGTCTCCACTGTTGTTCATATTATTTATGGATCATATGTTGAAAACAATAGACTGGTTGGGTGAGATTAAGATATGTGAACACAAAATAAGCAGTCTTGCATATACGGATGACTTAGTTGTGATGGCAGATTCGATTGAAAGTTTGCAAAGTAATATTTCAGAGCTAGATCAGAAATGTAAGGACTATGGTATGAAGATTAGCATCTCCAAAACGAAAGTAATGTCAGTGGGAAAGAGATATAAACGGATTGAGTGCCAAATAGGAGGAACAAAGTTAGAACAGGTGGACGGTTTCAAGTACCTAGGATGCATATTCTCACAGGATGGCAACATAGTGAAAGAAATGGAAGCGAGGTGTAGCAAAGCTAATGCAGTGAGCGCTCAGCTACGATCTACTCTCTTCTGCAAGAAGGAAGTCAGTACCAAGACTAGGTTATCTGTGCACCGTTCAATCTTTCGACCAACTTTGTTGTATGGGAGCGAAAGTTGGGTGGATTCAGGTTACTTTATCAACAAGGTTGAGGTTACGGATATGAAAGTAGCTAGGATGATTGCAGGTACAAGTAGATGGGAACAATGACAGGAGGGTGTCCACAACGAGGAAATCAAAGAAAAACTGGGAATGAACTCTATAGATGTAGCAGTAAGGGCGACAGGCTTAGATGGTGGGGTCATGTTACACGCATGGGAGAAGCAAGGTTACCCAAGAGACTCATGGGTTCAGCAGTAGAGGGTAGGAGGAGTCGGGGCAGACCAAGGAGAAGGTACCTGGATTCGGTTAAGAATGATTTTGAAGTAATTAGCTTAACATCAGACGAGGCACCAATGTTAGCACTGAATAGGGGATCATGGAGGAATTTTATAAGGGGGACTATGCTCTAGACTGAACGCTGAAAGGCATAATCAGTCTTAAATGATGATGATGATGATGATGATGATGATGATGATCTGAACTTTAATTCCCTATCCAAATTTCTCCTTCGTTTCCATTACTGATTACTCCATGTGCAGACTGAACAACACTGGGAATACGCTACAACCCTGATTCACTCCCTTCTCAACCATTGCTTCCCTTCCAAGCCTTTCGATCGTTATAACTGCAGGACAGGGAAAATACAACTGTACACTGGAAATGCGAACAGTATTTTTCGGTACCTTGGCAGTGGGCGGTAACAACCGACTTCTATCAATAGTATAGTGAGCAAATATTGTTGTGGATCAGCATACAAGTATTGGTGCGCCAAGTTTGTTTATTTACTATTATACAGAAATACTTATCATATGACTGAAAATGTATATGGTTTTTTGTTTATGTTTTTATACCCCGACTTTTAGTTCTCTGTCCCACCGAATTTTTAAATCACCAATCACTAAGTCTCGATTTTCTGCAAATTGGATCTGACAACGCTAACCACAAGGTCGCGACTGAGATGTTTGTATTTGACACTTCGACTACTTCGGAAAATTGCGTCCGTAAACACCGAAACATGTTTTGTCATGAGGCCTGGCCAATATACGAGGTAGGAGCTGACGAAACGTTTCGGTCGTCGCTGCGTTATGTGCACTCAAAACCACTGAACACCTGTCCTCACAGCCTTCAGACGCTATAACGGCGACAACGCGAGCGTCGTAGACTGTCTCTCAGAGATTTCGCAATACGTGATTCCACAGCCTTTGGCTGTTGGGGGAATTTATTTTATGCTTCGTTCTCGTACTTGAAAATTGTCAGAAATGTTCTGTCCTCCGCTGGTACTTCTCTGCCCGCAATCATGCAGCTGCTAGATCTCATTTACTTAACTTCACACACTGACATATTCCACTGCGATGCCTCTTAACGTGCAATTATCGAACATCTGCGAGTGGTAAAGTTCAAATGGCTCTGAGCACTATGGGACTTAACTTCTGAGGTCATCAGTCCACTAGAACTTAGAAGCACTTAAACCTAACTAGCCTAAGGACATCACACACATCCTTGCCCGAGGCAGGATTCGAACCTGCGACCGTAGCGGTCGCGCGGTTCCAGACTGCAGCGCCTAGAACCGCTCGGCCACCCGAGAACCGGCAGTGGTTAAGTATGGATGCCTATGAACCGGGATTTGAGTAGTTAAGTGATGGGCACAGTGTATGTAGTGAACAAAGCGTGTTCGGTAGAAAAAGAGAGCGAACACGAGGAGATCGAGAAGTCAGTTATCAGAATCACCGAGACACTGGTATGCGTTGAAATCTTATGACTAAGTAGGACGAAATTCGATCAGCTATACGGATGTTTTGACTCTCTGGAAGATCTGAACCGTCACCAGGAAAAAAGCGACTGTTAAACAGTGACGCAAAAAATGGGAAAGTGAACAGAAAGAAAGTGTGTTGTAAGTACGATTTTGTAAGTAAGTTATCAGTATGTGGAGAGGGACGCGTAAGTCATGCAGTGGGCTTTCAGTCATGGCACGTAGCAAGTATTGTAAACGTACGAAATAGTAGTTACCAGTAAAAACAGACGTGTTTGGTTTATCCGTGTTTTTCGGTTATTCGAGAAGTCTCGGGTAAACATTAACCCGGATATTTTCACACACGATGAAATGTTTCAACAAAATAGCGCCAGTCGCATTAATTCTCTAGCGTGTGTCTACGCCTAGATACATACACCACCCGATCAGAGGTGGCCGGACGCGCACTAGTGGGCATTAATATCGGTTGCGTCCACCCCTGTGCGTTTATGACAGCTTGAACACTGCTCGGGACATTTTCAGTGAGGCGTCGTCTGAATGATTGTACACGAATGGCAGCCCATTCTTTCTCAAGAGCTGAAACCAGAGAAGGTATTTATGTTGGACGTTGGAGTCTGGAGCGAAATCCATGTTCTAACACATCCCGAAGATGTGCTGCTCCGGCATAACATCAAGCGCCGGCACGTCGATCCGGAACGTTACAGCACAGAGGGTTGTGAGACGACCTCAAGCAATAGTGAGCTGACCAGGACGACCACGACTGGAGCGGCGTCCATGCGAAGAGAAGTAGAAGATGAGCTATCATACCTACGATACAGCAGTGACTTAGGAACTGGATTGTCTTGCTTGCACTGAAGGACACTGATTATTTGCATTTCGTCATTTGCTTGCGACACGCCTTTGTGAATACGCAAATTTAAGTATTGTCAACTTAACTTACTATGATAAACTCAATTAATATGATTTCCTTGAATTGTTGTCTAGCGATCCGAGAAACAGCTTCCTAGGCACCCTATATTAGACGAGTGGGTAGGGTACTGCATGTGCTACTGGGCTCAGATCGGATCTCTGAGTATGTCAGTCAATCAGTTTCAGGGATATTATTGTCCACCAACTAATGCCTCACAATGCTGACTTATAAGAGTGCGTTCTCATACTGATACGATCAATCACTGTTTCCGCACTGTACAATGTCTTCACATTCGTCGGAATTTACGAATTTCCTCAAGCGCATTTTTTTCACAGCCATTAACATTACTCTGAATGCTTCAAATCTTATTTATCTTACGCACATGCGCGAAGTTTCGAACAATTCCGACAGATGGCAGAGCCGTAGTGCACCATCAAAATGGCGTCTGCGGAAAAGGGAACAGTAACATCCATGAACGCTTGTGGGCAATGTGTGGTAAGGATGCAGTTGATAGGAGTTCTATTGAGCTATGACAAAGTTAGTTGTAGAGTCAGGAAGTGCAGAAACTGAGCTCCATGCTTGGTCACGTTCGGGCCGTCCTGTCAAAACCACTGCTCCCCACATGGTGAATACCGCGGACGGCATTATTCACGCAGCAGGCGCATCACAACTTGGCAATTGGCTGCGCAGGTATCGATGAGCATTAGAAGTGTGTGTGTGTGTGTGTGTGTGTGCGTGTGTGTGTGTGTGTGTGTGTGTGCAATGATTGGAGCTCTCAGATATTTAAGGGTATGCTCCTGATAGGTTCTACGAATGCTCATAACTGAGCAAAAGATTCAAAGAAAAATAAATGTCATGTGAATTGTTGGAGCAGTTTCAGGCAAATGGAAAGGCCTTTTTGTTGCGGGTGGTTTACAAGTGGCGAAACTCCGTGTATCACTTTGAACCGGAAGCAAAAGGGTAGTCACTGGATTGCCGCAATCACCGAAAAAGAAGAAATGCAAGGCAGTTTCCTTCGATGGCAAATTCATGGTGACAATCTTTTAGGGTGGTGTCATTCTCGCGAATGTATTGCCACAAGGATAAACCATTAATTCAGAAGCCTACATGAAGACTAAAAGAACTAAAAACCTCGCAACCTAGGACTCGCAACCGTTTGGGCCACTTAAGGATTTGCTACTTGGGACACACTTTGAAGATGAGTAGAGCGTAATTCATACAGTGAAAGCATGGGTACGAGCAGAGGAGAACAGCATTTACCAAAAAGGACAAATGCTCTTTCACGCCGGCCGTGGTGGCCGCGCGGTTCTAGGCGCTTCAGTCCGAAACCGAGCGACTGCTACGGTCGCAGGTTCGAATCCTGCCACGGGCATGGATGCGTGTGACGTCCTTAGATTAGTTAGGTTTAAGTAGTTATAAGTTCTAGGGGACTGATGACCTCAGATGTTAAGTCTCATAGAGCTCAGAGCCATTTGAACCATTTTTGCTCTTCCACAACTCTGACGTAAGGCCATAGAACGCGATGCAGATTATGTAGAAAAATAGTAATGTTGATTGATATTGTCACCTAATTCTAACTCTTACGAATAAATATGTTATGAGAAAAAAATTGTGAAGCGTTGTTTACTGAAGAACTCTCGCACTTCTCTTTCAACTCAGCACCGCACTGTGTTTTCGTCATCTGTCAACTTCTGTTTCATCTACAACTAGTACTTTTTTATAGTAGTGCCATGAGTGAGAACTGGCATCTGTTGCGGGCGAATTCGTGACAACAGCGCTAGATAAGGGTGGGACTCACAATAATACTTGCAAGCTTTGAATTGCTGGAACGGACCCCGCTCTACCAAATCTCTGCTGCCCCTGACTTCACAGACGTGCCGAAAGTCCTTCTAGCAGAGTGCGCCGGCCTGTGGCGCGCACTTCCGCAGAACTGCTCGCTATCAGTTCGCTCCTTCCCAGGAACGACTCAGCGGCAGAGGCGGTCCTTGAGTATCTGTCAAAGAGTTCTGCCGTCCGCCACGGTACAGCGAACTTCAACTGAGTGAAAGACTGCTTCTCAAAGCTAGAAACTGCAGGACAGCAGCCTGTTCTAAGCAATTGCCTTAACTAGACGTGCAAGCAGAAAACGGACCGAGTGGGCGAAATAAAGGTACTGCTTCTCTACAGAACAAAGGAGCAGTCCGTCGCGCGCTGTCCCCGGTGAAAGACAGAACGAACGCTTTGTATCAAAGTGACACCTTATCAGTCTCCCTGTACTCCTTGTTGACCAATATTAAGTCTCTATCTTCTTACGCAGCTCTTATTTGTCAGACACTTAGAAACTGGTCCAAACTAGTTGCCTCTGATGTCCGCTTTCCATCAGGCAGTACAAATGTACAACACAGGAAGGGAATCTGGTTTCGAATATGTCGATATACTACTACGTCTTATGTAAAACGATTACGCCGAACACGGTCGTGTACGTTCGAATCTCGACGCAGATATCTACGCTCGAGCCCCCCCCCCCCTTTCTCTCTCTCTCTCTCTCTCTCTCTCTCTGTGTGTGTGTGTGTGTGTGTGTGTGTGTGTGCGCTCGCGCAGGGTGGCCGAATAGGTAGTTTTTCTTTCTACTCACTTTTTTTCTTTCACGAAGGTTTATGTAAAGGGTGTCATTTTGTTCCATTCTTGAGTTGTAAGTAAAATAATTAATCAAAATATTTTGAAAACTATGAGGCTTCGTTTCAGAGAATTAGACGTATTCTTAACGGGGATGTAATTAGAAGAGACGAGAATATAGTTCAAGCAAACTGCAATATAGACGCTACTATCGCAAGCGTATCAGCAGGCAATGACTGCAAGCCAAACGAGCAGCTGCAGAAGTAATGCAAAGTGATGAAGCTCCGAGACAAGTTCCATAAGGAGGAAAACTGTCACTAGATACTGCTGTGGCAGCATACTTAATGCAGATCATGTGATGAAACGGGTAGGTTGATATTAATAGGGTGGGAGGGGAAGAGGTTTCAGGATATTTAGCTACACATCTGGAGTCAATGTGCTACTTGGCAGCCCATCGGCTGATGTACTATTCGCCTGGTTGACTTCTTCCTATACATCTTCCACTCAACCCATTTCTCGATCAAGAGTTTTACAGTACTACATAAAATGATGGTTAAGACTGAATTTTGCCCTGCTTCAAACATAGTAACGTATTTTTCCACCGAAGAGGCATAATGAACGCCAGCGCCACGATTTACACTCGCTAGTAACGATACACAACATTTTTCCTGTCAGGAAGGTCACAGTTCCTAGTATTTAACGGAAAGTTATCGAGTAAAACAGAAGTAATTTTTGGCGTTCCACCTGCTGTTCCTGATCTACATAAACGACACAGGAGACAGTCTGAGCAGCCGTCGCCGATTGTTTGCAGATGGTGCTGTCATTTATCGTTTTGTAAAGTCATCAGATGAACAAAACCAATTGCTGGTCATCATAATAAAGTAAGAGAATTCAGAGCTGGCGCGGAAAACAAGCTCATTTTTCCCGCGCGCCGTTCAATAGTGGAACGGTAGGGAAATGGCTTGGAAGTGGTTCGCTGAACCCTCTGCCAGACACTTAATTGTGAATTGCAGAGTAATGAGCTAGATATAGATGTAATGCTTTCCTGCAGCACTTAATTAAGAGATTCCTATAAATCAGAAAAGCTATAAAATAACACCAACTCAAAAAGTTATGCGTGGCACGAAATAAAGCCGCTTGTAGACCAAAAACACAACGTAAATAAAATGCGAGGTCGCATCTCCATGCAAATAACTTTTTTTCGAAATGTGTAATTGTTTTAAATTTTCGAAAACAGCATAGTCACGGATATAAACATGAAAACGTCGTTGTTTGAACGATGTCTGTTCTCACAAATGAAATTGCTGCGACGATTCCAAAGGAACACAAGTCAGAAGACTCCTTCAGTAATGAGTGATTCGTGTGTAACGTACTAAAATCCTCCAGTCGTTTGGACTTAATGGCACTCTAGCTGTTACAGTGATGGCTGAATACTTAAACAGAAAACAGGGTCCCAGTCGTCCACTCAAATCTCATTGACTTCTCCTCCCCAACGTTTTAGATAGGAGGCATGACATTTCACAAAATTTTAAAATCCGAGTTACATATTTGCCGTTGTCGGCTTGAATGATGGACAGGCTTCCAAGCAGAGCGATGCCCTCCTCCTGGTCTTATCTCATGTCTCCACATGATTGGCTTGCTAGTCTAGATTTGGCAATGTCTGTGGTAGAGGGTAGACTGATTTCTTCCTGTCGCCATCTCCCCCCCCCCCCCTCCCTCCCCTCCCCCCATACCAGGACGGAATGCGTGCATCCCATCTGTCTGTGTCTAGTGTCATCCCTTATGAAAGTGTGCGAGCGTCTTCTAAATGTTTACAGATCATGTAATTGACGCGGGTCATGGGTGCCAGCAAAATATTCACCTATTCGGATGTGGAAAACCGCCTAAAAAACCACATATATGCTGATCAGGACAGCGACCCTCGTCGTTCATCCGCCTGGCGGATTCGATCACGGGCCAGCGCGTCTCCCCGAATCCTGGAAGCGGAGTGCGAACGCTCGCGGCTATCTGGGCGAGTCCCCTATGTCAACACATACAGTCAAAATACATTGCGTCAAAAGTGGTACGCGTCACTTTAGCACAGCACAAGCTTCGTCAACGCAGACTGGTAGTACCCCGAGCAGCTTACTCAGCATGTAAAGCGAAGCGTGATACAGCTAACGATCGTGTCCGTGACTTTCAAAGGAAATAAATACTTCTCCTGTTTCGACGCGAAAATGACCAAGGGATGAGGACTTGCCTCCTGAAAATAGCTCAGACAAGAGAAACTCCACGCGTTGGATTGTTTACTATCGGAGATGTTCGTTCATGCGAAGAACCCTGCTATTTGAGCGCTGCCGTATTGTAGAACAAATGCATCACTCTGCGATATCTCCGAGACGAGACATTTTCGGCATACGTAGGAAAAGAAATCCACTGTCATACAAAAAATGGTTCAAATGGCTCTGAGCACTATGAGACAACTTCTGAGGTCATCAGTCCCCTATAACTTACTAGTTAAACCTCACTAACCTCAGGACATCACACATATCCATGCCCGAGGCAGGATTCGAACCTGCGACCGTAGCGCTCGCGCGGTTCCAGACTGTAGCGCCTAGAACTGCTCGGCCACCCCCGGCCGGCCCACTGCCATACAAGCACAATATTCATGACAAAATGCTGGCAACAATAACTACCGTATAATATCCACGAGTGTCTACCCGAAGCGACCGTAAGTGGAATAACCGCAGAAAAGAAAATGTACGAAAATCAGATGCTAGATTTACTAGGCAGGACTGATAGAAGACACACAGAAAATTCGACGAAGAGAGGGGCATTTCCTCACTGGATCGTTTGGTCGGAGCGAGAACGTTATAGAGATGCACAATACACTCCAGTGGCATACAATACCAGGGAGGCGTTCCGCATCACGGAGAGTTTTTCTACAGAAATTCCGAAAGAGTGCGGTACGTTCCACGGAGGGAAGAGTAACACATTACTTCCTCCCACATATGTCCCGCGAAATGACCACGACGAATAAATTCAAGAAATTAGAGCTTTTAAGGGGCTTACCAGGCAACATTCTTCGACCTACAGGCTAGGTAATGTACCCTCACACTCCCCTGTTGCTCCTCGTTGCAAGCATTTTTCTCTCGTCCGTCTCGGCTTTATTTGGACTTCACTGATTAAATTTCTGTAGCGCTTATTTTAATTAACGCTTTACAACGTGAACTCGATACTGAACACTAGTGCACTCTTTCCCCCTGATTTCACTTTTTAACATCCGTTTTCTGTTTGCCATGCAATTCTGAATGCAGTATATTTGGCAAGTGTGGAGTCGACTTTGAGCTCTTAGCATTGTTATGATTGTGGTACAGCCCCCCCGTTCACCTACATCCCTATAATGTTCGAAGTGACTGCTGGATTCACACCTGCAAGTAGGATCGAGCCAGATGCTTCCAAGGCCACGCACTACGTCATCACTTTAATTGGGTTCAATTTGTGAGCAGAAGCAGTGGTCAGCCGAGGTGTGACACCACAACCCGTTGCAAGTGCATAAGGAAAGAAGACACGCAGTCACTGTTCCATGGACACAGATAAGAGCTCTACGTAGTCATCAAAATATACAGCACACAAGTCACTGTCGCAGCTGCAGATACATATTTTACGAATGTCTGTGTAGTGGATGATAACAGGCTAAGCATTCAGGCGAAAAAGAAACTCGTCTGCTATCACTTTTCAAGGCAGGCGAGGCATCACCCGCGAAGACGTCTGATATGCCACTGGCGCTTCCTTGTATTACGCGCGCTGGCTGCTCGCTTCGCGCGAGACCGCATGCGGGACCTTTTCGGATGACTTTGTGATACTCTCAGAAAGCGCAAAAGAAACGACCATCCAGATCGACTTCCCATAAAGGATCGCAAGCAGAACGAAGCTGTGAGGACGTAGATAGAGAAGACCAAATCCATGAATAATGATACATATGTACCGAAATTCCTTAAAACGGAGATAGGCCAGATTACGAGGCTAAAGTAATTCAAGTACCTCAGTGAGACCATACAACAAAAAGGGCTATAAATGCTGCGACAGGTGATCGGATCTCAAAAATGGAGAGAGTATACGACCTGAATAAAAACTTTTACAACATATGGTGCATCTCCTGGAATGCCAAACTCAGACACTATAACACTACGCTCAAAACAAGACTGCCTGGACTCCAGTGCCTCTCGATGAACCACAAGTTCCTGGAAAGAACAATCCTACGAGTAGTCATGAGTGCAATCCAGACAAAAGCCGGCTGGAAACTTCCGAGAAACAAAGAAATCTACCAGAATGTGGAGAGAATCTCGAATACTACGAGAAAATGAGGCCGATATTTCTCGGGCACCTGTACAAAATGGACAAAAATAGGCCATCCAAACAAATATTTGATTACTTCTGGAATAATAAGATCACAAAGACGTGGATTAAACAAACTCGGAGACAGATCCAACACACCGAAAGCCCTCGCGTTAGATCGACACGTTTCCGAATGACCGGAAGAACATGGACAGAAGGAAAAAATAACAGAAAAGCGGCCGTATGAAGCAGTACTGGAAACAGAGTAAACTACGGACAACAGGGCAAATTGGTGTTGTAGCGTTATCCTAAGTGGTCAATTCCACAATCAAAAAAGTGAAACAATCACTAAACGAGACGCTTAAAGTAACAGACGGACGATGGACGAAATAGAGGGGATATAAAATACAGACTACCAACAAAACAGTTTCTGAAGAAGAGAAATTTGCTAACATCGAATTTTTCTTTAACTGCTAGGTACTATTTTCTGAAGATAGCTGCATGAAGTGTAGCCTTGTATGGATGTGAAACGTGCACAATAGAGTTCAGACAAGAATAGAACAGAAGCTTTTGAAATGTGATATAGGAGAATGCTGAAGATTAGATAGGTAAATCAAATAAGTAACGACGAGCTATGAATCGAATTGGAGCAGAAAGTGACACTGATGACATTATTATATGAGCAAATGAAGAAATCGGTGGATAGGGCACGTCCTGAGACATTGTCAATATAGTAACCTACATCTAAGGTGTTGAGTCTGGGAACAAGTCGCAAATGCCAGAATACCGTGTATCGTTTTATATTTCTCGCCTATACGTATCTACAAGGTGACAGCACCTGTCGCGTGGAAGGCAGCAGATACACAGAATTCCGCGGCCAGTGGTTAATGGTCCGCAGTCTGACCAAAATGGCAAGTGTACAATAAGAGTGTACTCGACGACAACACGAAGGACTACCCGCAGAGCACATTCATAGCGAAATTCGTCCCGCATATGGTTAGAACTGTACGTGCCAACTAGGAATTTTGTTTAAGTTATCTTATAGTCTCCCACAATCACGCAACGATGACACATTCCCGTACACCACAGCGTCATCAGCAGCCAGCCGCAAATTGCTGCTCACCCTGCCCATCAGGTCATCTATGTATATAGAGAATAAAAGGATCCTATGACACCTCCATGGGGCACTCCTGACGAACCCCTTGTCTCAGAGAGAGAGAGAGAGAGAGAGAGAGAGAGAGAGAGAGAGAGTGGAGGGGGGTGGGAGGAATGGCGTAAAAGTCGTGGAATTGACTGCAGCAGACAGGTTCACACTGACGTAGGTTACAGTAGTTATGCCGATGTGAAAAAGCCTGAAAAAGATAGATTAGTGGGGAGGTGCATCAAACCAGTCTTCGGACTGAAAGCCACAACAACAATACTCTTAGAACAATTCCAGCTAAGAAGTTGACAGATGAATTTGTTTACAGTTATCTTTTAAAGAAAGAATGCTATAAAAAAAATTGAAATTTCACGTGAAAGTTTTCATTGCAGTTTTTAATTTTTTGGCGATGTTAGTAATAACAGTGCCTCGAACCGCTTCGTTCAAGTTTTGATAATCAATCACCTTCAAAGAGAGTGGTCTGTACAATTGTGCCACGGTAGTACTTTCGTCGGCGACGAATTTCGTAAAAGTGGACTAACGACGTCGATGCTCGGCGCAAATGGTTCAAGAGGATAAGCACACGACTTACCACGATGTAAAGGAATCTTTAGTACATCGAAGTGTGCAGTACACACGATTTTGGATGAACATTCAGCCATGAAAACGACCTGTTCCCGATGAATTACGGTACAATCTGACCCAAGTTCAAAAACTGGCTCGTCTCAATTGACACAGGGAAATGCTCATATAATTCGTCCGAGAATAAACGTCGAAAAAAGTAAAATGCGTCCCACCTGCAAGAAAAGTCATGGCGATCGTTTTGTGGTATCCTTTTGGTTTCTCTCACAGACCATCTCCAAACAGCTACCATGGGCGAGCGATACAGTTCGCTTTCGTACTTAGCAAACTGAACGAAGCCATTCTGACTAAAAGTTCGCTCCCTGCAGACAAAGAACATCTCTTCCCATCACAGTTTCGTGTCATTACACACCCGTCTTGCACCGGTACTGCCGAAGCGCATGGCCGTTGGAAGAGCTTGGATGTCCACCGTATTCGTCGAATTTGGTTTTCAGCGATTATATTTCGTCTCTGAAGAACGACTGGATGTAGATCTCTTCTCTTCATGAGCCTGAAACTGCACGATTCATCTTCTGCATAAACAGAAGAGATATTATTTCACCGAGTGTACTAAAATGACGGAAAAGACGTTCGACTGTAATTGTTTATGATGTCACAATGTTGACAAATAAAACTTCACCTCTTCAGCTCTTGCCCTTTTCTTGTCAGGTTAAGAGATTTGGAAGATCACTGACCACGATTAGCTGGCTAAGGACTACAGAGACCCGCCTTTCGCCATTTGATCAGCGTGGCAACCATGAGGTCACTGGCGGGGTACCCAATAGGTGACGTAAAGTACAGTGGTATCACTTGCCCGCTAGACTGCTCGTACTAGTGGCGCGCTGTTGATCCGGCTGCTAATGGAACTACCGCACTGGCCTTGAACGTAACACGCGAAGGAACGATGATGTCTTGTACAAACACAAGCGCCATTTTGTCGCGCTTTTGCAGGGCCGCACACACACACACACACACACACACATACCGCTTGGGTTGGCTTAATTAATGACGCAATACCAGCGGCTTCCTTCATCATCAGCCGCTGCCTTGCCCAGAGCAATACACACTGCAGACTATCATGCCGCCGCGCGACGTATCAATGGTCATCGGGTTAACTTTATCGAATACTGTAATTTTAACTCGAGACTTCACGACGGACGTACTGTACTCCTCGAGACGTAACGTAAGCGTCTAAAGATGAGCTTACAAAAGTGAAAACAGATTTGTAAACACTTCATCAATAGGTCAACTACCCCAAACGATACACAAGTGACGCGTGCGTCGTACCGGCTGCATTCCAAGTCAGAGACTGAAAAGCGCACAAGTAATTTCTCCCACTTCGCTTTAACTTACGATATTCTCAAATCACCTAAAATCCGACCTCGGGAGTCAAGCTCTCATACGTACAATGGAAATATGACTAAATTTCTATTTTGTAGTTGCGCTTTATTAACACGTAAGTGTGCATTTGGAAAGATGAATCGTGGTGCCAATTTTTTTCACACAATGTTTAAAAAAGATCGGTATTGTATAGAACAGTAACAGTTATCTAAGCAGAGATTAAAATTACTAACAAGGAATTTCGCCGAAATTGGATGTTTGCATCCTTTCTGGAGGCAGCTATGATTTTCTGACAAAAATAACTTAAGATTACTTAATCAATAAACGTTCTTTATTCTCAGGAATACTTCATAGATTATTCTTTCTACCATTACTACGCCAAGTCCTTCCCACCTGTTAACCCTGAGACAAAACACCTTCTGTTTTTATCAGGCAAGTTATTTCACTGGTTACAAAAATGTGTTCTCGATATCTTGATGTTAAATGCAAAGATCGCGCTCCGAAAGTACATATACATGTAGGGACGGGGTGGGGTCGGTCCGTCGTCGTTCTTTGGTTTCCTTACTCTCTCTCAGTCATTTCCATCAAACAGTTCACCTACCTCTATATTTCTTCCTTCCGACATCCCTTCACTCTGTAGTATTAGATACAATCTAGGCAGTGTAAAAAAGCGTTGATGAAAACACTACCTAATACCTACGACACAGAGGCCGCGAAATTCAGTTGCAGTCATGAACTGTGCGGCTGGTCCCGGCGGAGGTTCGAGGCCTCCCTCGGGCATGGGTGTGTGCGTTTGTCCTGAGGATAATTTAGGTTAAGTAGTGTGTAAGCTTAGGGACTGATGACCTTAGCAGTTAAGTCCCGTAAGATTTCACACACATTTGAACATTTTTAACTCAGTTGCAAATCAGTTCCTGTAAGTTCATTTTCACAAATTTCGGGTGGTAGAAGAATGCAGTTTAATTGCAGTAAGCATCTGAAAATTCTTTTAACGTCTTTTTTATTCATAAGGAAGCACATGAAATGGCTATCAAGTCCGTATTTAACAATGGAAATGCTCTATCATTTCAAGTTCACTGTTTATCCAACATATTTCACACGTAGAAGCAGCCAGAACTCCTGCAAGTTCGACCCGATTGGTTTTGCGATCTGACAGTCACTGACCCATCACTATTAGCGAGTTGAACATTCGGTCGTTTCAGTGGTCTTCTATGTCAGAAGTGTTCGCCAAAGTATTTCGTCAAGAACATGGCATATGTCACGCGGAACTGTCTCTACGACCAAAAGATCACACGCTTATAAAACTTCAACTAATTAGTTCAGAAATATCACACTTTCATCAAAATGTTCGTAACTTACGCCTTTTTAGTCACAACACGTTCTAAACACAATGAACTCCCTAGTTCTTCATTTTACACACTATTTTCACGGAGACATCTAGCATGGTGTTACTCGGAAACACGTTAGCGAACCACTCTCTCGATGCTCCTCTCCCCTCTGCCTATCTAACTACCTGCACGCGGGAACCGCTTAATTCTGACTGGCTATTGATCTGAATGACCAATCAGAATGATCCTTCCAGATCATTCTCGCAGCAAAACTTGCCTTAGCCAACCACTAATCTGGTAGTCATTTACGTCATTACAATTTTAACTTTTAATATATTGTTTAATAAAATAGAGCGAAATGAAAAATATTCTTTAAATTAATATTGAAACTTATTTCGCCTCAGACTTTTATTCTGGCTGCTCTCCTACCGCGCGGGATTAGCCGAGCGGTCTTAGGCGCTGTGCGAGTGATCCCGGCGGAGGTTCGAGCATGGGTGTGTGTGTGTTTGTCCTTAGGATAATTTAGGTTAAGTAGTCTGTAAGCTTAGGGACTGATGACCTTAGCAGTTTTAAAGTATGTCCCGCATACACTCTCTCATTCATTCCCATGTATTCACACAACAAAATAATAAGCAAATAATAAATTTGAATGATTTTCATACTACATAACGTTGAATAATTAAAGTTTTGAAAAGAAAATTCTAATGAAGTGATTTTATACACTGATAACTTTGTAATGACTTCAGATGCTAATAAAAGACAATCTGTTTTTGTTCCTAACTGAGTTTTAAAATATAAGTGTCGGTTTTAGGACACTTAGGTACTTTTCTCAATCTCCGTAATTATAATAGATAAAAATCTGAAATTTTAACAGGATCCTTTCCTTAATAACAAAAGATTGTGTACCAAGTCTGAACAAAATCGGATGATAATAACTATAGTTTATTTAGATTCGTTGTTGTTGTTGTTGTGGTGGTGGTGGTGGTCTACAGTCCTGAGACTGGTTTGATGCAGCTCTACATGCTACCCTATCCTGTGCAAGCTTCTTCATCTCCCAGTACCTACTGCAACATACATCCTTCTGAATCTGCTTAGTGTATTCATCTCTTGGGCTCCCTCTACGATTTTTACCCTCCACGCTGCCCTCCAACGCTAAATTTGTAATCCCTTGATGCCTCAGAACATGTCCTACCAACCGGTCCCTTCTTCTTGTCAAGTTGTGCCACTAACTACTCCCCAATTCTATTCGATACCTCCTCATTAGTTATGTGATCTACCCATCTAATCTTCAGCATTCTTCTGTAGCACCACATTTCGAAAGCTTCTATTCTCTTCTTGTGCAAACTATTTATCGTCCATGTTTCACTTCCATACATGGCTACACTCCACACAAATGCTTTCAGAAACGACTTCCTGACACTTAAATCTAAACTCGATGTTAACAAATTTCTCTTCTTAGAGGGGGTAAATTTGCGTACCGACTGAATGTTACTTGAGACCGTTCATACGGCCGGTAGCGTCAGCTGCGCTGTAAGTCAGACCGAAGAAAAAATGTAGCCGTCCCCAAGCCACCGTGGTACACGCCTGCGTGCCTTACTGCATCGAATGTTATTTCGTACTAACTTCCTACGTTACAGTGTGTACTGTGCAAACCACCTCATGGTATGTGGTGGAAAGTACTTCTGGTAACACAATCTTCCCCTCCCCCTTTTCCTCTTCCATTCGCGGATAGTACGTGGGAGGAACGACAGTCGATAAACCACCCTATGAGCCTTAATCTTTCTCATTTTGTCTCTGTGGTCGTTGCACGAGACGTATGAGGGAGTAATCTTTCTCATTTTGTCTCTGTGGTCGTTGCACGAGACGTATGAGGGAGGGAGTAATATGTTCCCCGACTCTTCACGGGACTTACACTCTAGAAAGTTCAAGAGCAAACCTCTTAGTGATGGACAATGCTCTTGCAGCGTCTGCCAGTGTAGTTTGTTAAGCATCTCCGTAAAGTCATCGCGCCGACTAAGGCTGCTGTAACGAAACGTGCTGCTCTGTAACAGCCGTGGGCCTGATTCTCGAACAGTATTTACGCTAGCGGGCCGACTTATCACGTGACACGACAGCAGCACTCCTAGCGCACTATGTTCAAACTGTAGCGTCCGTGGCTTTAATGTTTATGAGGTAACGCACCGATATGAATGGCACAACTTTTCTGCCATGCCATGGCAACAAATTACGACTCAAAATACGCGATACATTTTACGTTGACCCCATCTTCTGATGTTTACATTTTTTAAGCGCCATGATCATTGTTTTTTACTTACGACGTTTCAGAACAGCTGTCTTCAGAACTTACGTTGCAAAATTCTGCAACAGTGTTCACGACACGTAAATAAATGTAAACTTCTGAAGATGGGCTGCGAGGCATCTTCACATGTCACGACGACAAAACACACTCCTGTAAAAGCAACTAGTTGCAGGTAATTAATTACAAATTACCTTCAATTTAAATAACTACTGTGTTCTAATACGTTTTCGATGGACAAAAATTATTTACTAATGTTAATTTGAGAAAGAATAGAAGTAGAAAATACGGCAACGAAATAAGCAACCCAAGTCGACAAATAATACCAGCAGCTTTGTAAATTTCTTCCGAGGGCCGAGTTGAAACCAACCGTGCGTCAGATGCGGACCCGTGTTCTATATCTATTATATTAATCCAAGTTTGTCAGGCTCCCAGAATGATGAATAATACTCAAGAATAGATACTTCTTTCGTGTACGTTCCATACGATCCTCCCGATCAATCTCAAACAGGCATCTGCTTTTCCTACTATGTAGTCATTCCACTTTCGACCGTTCCAAATGGACATCAAGGCATTACACGTTAGTTTTTTTTCTGTAATTTCGTCGCCAATAGTGTAGCGGAACTGTAGTGGATTCCTTCGTTTACTTATGAGCAGTTTATGATCAGAGACAACCGTCTGTCCCTCCATCAATCCTCGGATCCTCGGCAGGCCTCCCTGCATTTCGCAACAGTTCTCCGTCGGTGCAGCCTGCAGCCTTCCTACGGACCACGGTATACCCTGCAAATAGCCTTGCGGACTGCCAACACAGTCCACTAGATCATTAATAGCTAGTCTATAAATTGTAAACAGTGACGTCCTTATAATACTCTCTAGGTGTAATTTACTCATGAAATTACCTTCGCATCTGTCGACTGTATTCCGTTAAGAACAACGGACTAAACTCTATGTGAGTTCTGCCTAGGATTTAACATAACCAAAGATCAACAGGGACCTGCCTCCCTGGAGTGGCAGCATGTTACCACGATTACAGCAGTTTGTCACCAATAACTTATTTTACCAGAGCGTAGAACTGGTTTTACAACGACCTGCTTCCACGTCGTTTTACAGTCTAACTTGTACAGTTTGAAGCAGCACTCAAAAGTAAAACATACAATATTCCTATATTCGGCCATTTACACTTTATCCAGAATTATCAAAACTACGTCTGCCATCCATTCGGTCCCCTTACACTTTACTCGCTTCTCTGTCCTACATCATGTCACTTTGCAACGTTGTCCCTAGTGGTTTTTCACTATTGCTACAATGTAACACTATTACGTATTTTTCCACTCACGATAGCGCTTCACCTTTGAATCTGTCCGCCTGTAAGGAGAACTACCGCCCCACATAGGCCTATCATTTGGGCCTTCGCTTTAAGTAAAGGATGGTAGTCCCTTACAAACAACTATATTCTCAATAAAAGACGTGGACTTACATATTTTCTTTCATTTAAAACTGATTCAACATGAGTTACGCACTAATTATACTACCTTATTGTGTTACTACCTACATTGGTATTATCCATACTATGACTAAACTTCTGAGACACTAAACTCAGTATTTCAGGAGCCACATATGACAAACAGTACTTACGATGTTGTCATAATAACCAATAGTATGGGGCGAAATTTAAAAGAAATTAATGCACGCTGTTATCAGTCATTTCGGAGATACTTTTCAGAGCACGTATTTATATTCATAAAGGACAACCTTCGATTTACAAAATTCCATTACATCTGTTCATCGCGCTTCAACTTCTCTGTGGAATTTCTTCTTATACCGACTTGTGATCAAAACAAACACGCAAACGGATTTCACTTCACGCGACGAACTGCAGCAGAACTCTAAAAATTATCACTCAGGAACCTCAACTGCAACAAATTCCTTTCGTAATGATGTTGGCAGTGCCGTCTAGTATTGGCCACATCATATTTCGGCAGTTGGAACTAAATCAGTTAGCATATTAAGATATGGCAGGTTACAGTCACAATAGAATGTACTACAACACACCACAACCGTTAACATAGAAAAAAATTTCCTCAAAAACGTTTTCCATCGGTCAGAGAAGAAATAACGAATATTCAATCATTACTTTTCATCTAACACAATGTTGATCCATAAAACCCTGTCAAAGAATACTCGTATTCAATTTACGACAAGAATGACATGCATATCTGGGTAACCAAAACATTTCGCGTCTTGGAGAAGGCTGATAATAGAAACGATAAATAAGCGAATTTCTTCATATACTCATAATTTTTACTGAGAGAGGTGGCACAGTGGTTATCACACTGGACTCGCATCAGGAGGACGACGGTTTAAACCCGCGTCCGGCCATCCTGATTTAGGATTTCCGTGATTTTCCTAAATCGCTTCGGTAAACGCCGGGGTGGTTCACGTGAAAGGGTACGGCCGGCTTCTTTCACAATCCTTCCCTAATCCGAGGGACCGATGACCTCGCTTTTTGGTCCCCTTCCCCGAATCAACCAACCAACAGATAATTTTCCTAAAACATGGCGTCGGGAGATACGGAAAATTTCTACAATCCCGGCCATTAAAATTGCTACACCACGAAGATGACGTGCTGCACACGCGAAATTTAACCGACAGGAAAAAGATGCTGTGATATGCAAATGATTAGCTTTTCAGAGCATTCACATAAGGTTGGTGCCGGTGGCGACACCTACAACGTGCTGACATAAGGAAAGTTTCCAACCGATTTGTTATACACAAACACCAGTTGCCTGGTGAAACGTTGTTGTGATGCCTCGTGTAAGGAGGAGAAATGGGTACCATCACGTTTCCGACTTTGATAAAGGTCGGATTGTAGCCTATCGCGATTGCGGTGTATCGTATCGCGACATTGCTGCTCGCGTTGGTCTAGACCCAATGAGTGTTAGCAGAATATGGAATCGGTGGGTTCAGGAGGGTAATACGGAACGCCGTGCTGGATCCCAACGGCCTCGTATCACTAGCAGTCGAGATGACAGGCATCATATCCGCATGGCTGTAACGGATCATGCAGCCACGTCTCAATCCCTGAGTCAACAGATGACGTTTGCAAGACAACAACCATCTGCAGCATGGGCTATCAGCTCGGAGACCATGGCTGCGGTTACCCTTGACGCTGCATCACAGACAGGAGCGCCTGCGATGGTGTACTCAACGACGAACCTGGGTGCGCGAATGGCAAAACGTCATTTTTTCGGATGAATCCAGGTTCTGTTTACAGCATCATGATGGTCGCATCCGTGTTTGGCGACATCGCGGTGAACGCACATTGGAAGCGTGTATTCGTCATCGCCCGACGTGATGGTATGGGGTGTCAACGGTTACACGTTTCAGTCACCTCTTGCTCGCACTGACGGCACTTTGAACAGTGGACGTTACGTTTCAAATGTGTTACGACCCGTGGCTCTACCCTTCATTCGATCCCTGCGAAACCCTTTATTTCAGCAGGATAATGCACCACCGCATGTTGCAGGTCCACCACGGGCCTTTCTTGATACATAAAATGTTCGACTGCTGCCCCGGCCAGCACATTCTCCAGATCTCTCACCAAATGAAAACGTCTGGTCTATGGTGGGCGAGCAACTGGCTCGTCACAATACGTCATTCACTACTCTTGATGAACTGTGGTATCGTGTTGAAGCTGCATGGGCAGCTGTACCTGTACACGCCATCCAAGCTCTGTTTGACTCAATGCCCAGGCGTATCAAGGCCGTTATTACGGCCAGAGGTAGTTTTTCTGGGTTCTGATTTCTTAGGATCTATGCACCCAAATTGCGTGCAAATGTAATCACATGTCAGTCCTAGTATAATATATTTGTACAATGAATACCCGTTCATCATCTGCATTTCTTCTTGGTGTAGCAATTTTAATGGCCAGTAGTGTAATACGAAGCAACAGACAAACTCTCTATTTCCTTTGTATGCCTTTCAATTATATTAACTATACGACAACTGACAATGCAACTGGTTGTTATCAACGTCACAATTCGTTACCACGCTAGTTCTTATTCGTGATTGTGCGTTTCCATATTTCTTCAACCGCCGTATTCGCTAGCCAACTGCCCTGTGCCCTGTTACGGGAAGACTGCGCGCGCAGAGAGAGAGACTGGGGTGTGGAGAGGGGGGACGGGGGGGGGGGGGTTACTTCCACAGTTCACACTCGTCCTCGGGTATAAGTGATGGTTTCTGTTTTTAATGCACTGCACAGCGAAAACGACCTCCTGAGACTCGTGGTGACACGATACTACGTAACAGCTTCATTGACCAAGTGAATGAGTATGTGGTGCAGATAGCGCCCGGTGTTATCGCGTGGTCGCCCGCGACGCGCGCTGTCAAACACGCGCTAATGTAGCTCGCTTATATTTAGCGTGTTGTGTCTAGAAGATCCGTGTTTCGTTGTAGACGCCTATAACTTCCACACTCTAAACCGACAAAGCAAGCAGCGCGGAGACGATGAGGAGGAGGAGCAAAACGTCTTCAGCGAGATAAGAAACCTGTAATTCGGTGTTACATAAGGATGCGCATTGCTGTCTGTTCTCGCGTGGTAAATGTTCGCCGAAAGTAGCGAGGCTCGACGAAACCCTCTCAACACTTACGCCTCCCATTACGCCTTATTATGTGTCTTTTTTTCCAATCCTCACAGTGGCTTCCCACTCAACAACGCAGTCTTTGGCGATTAGACATTGGAAGTCAGTATCGTTTGGACAAATCCCATAACTCCATAGTTAAAACTTAATTCCATGTAAGATGTATTACAGTTTGAAATGGGTGCTTCAAATTCAAGAGAAAGGATCCAACAATATAGGTGGCTATAAGATGTTTGCAATTCTACAAGGAAAAGGCAGCGAAGTAAAGAGGTCTAAGAATAATCTATATAATATCTACAGAAACCAAATGAGAAGTACCGAGTGACGTGGCGCAGTGGTTAAACACTGGGCTCGCATTCGGGAGGACGACGGTTCAATCCCGCGTCCGGCCATCCTAGGTTTTCCGTTATTTCCCTAAATCGCTCCAGGCAAATGCCGGGATGGTTCCTTTCAAAGGGCACGGCCGACTTCCTTCCCCGTCCTTCCCTAATCCGATGAGACCGATGACCTCGCTGTCTGGTCTCCTTCCCCAAAACAACCCAACCCAAATGAGAATAATAAAAATGAACACCACTAAAGACAAGCACGTATGAAGAAGACATAACGCAGCACAATAGTAAATAGCCAGTCTGTGTGGTATGACTTGCTTGTCAGCGAAGCAAAAAGAACCAGCAAAGACAAATTTCAAAATAGGAATGAAATTGCAAAGAAAAATATGCATGTCTACGATTCGCAGGTGACATACTTCTTTTCCAAAGAAAGTGGACATTAGAAGAACGGAGATAGCAGTGTACATGTGTACTGAACTTAGCTTAAGAACAAACAAAGAAAATATACAAGTCATGCAGAACGGTTTGCTAAAAATAAAAAAAGATAAAGATACAATGGAATAAAGAAAATTCAACTAACTAGGTACATTCAAAATATATGAAGCACGAGAGCGATGAGAAATACAACGACACATTAAAAGGAAGTTTCCTCAACAACAGATTTCTGCTGGTATCTAATAGAAATAGTCAACTGTTGAAATTCATTCTGAAACAGTGCGTCTCAGCGTGACGCCTGGGAAACCCGAAAAAGAATGTGAGAGCATTTAAAATCTGGTGTTACAGCACGATGTAATCCGAAAAAGGAACGAGACAAAGTAAAAAGATGGAAGAATAATATACAAAATATGTATAAAAACCACAGTAAATAGACAGTCTCTAGATAAAGTGAAGCTGTGCTAGAAAGAATAGGTTAGGAAAGAAGTCAGTGGAATACCCACACCATACGTTCCATAAGAGGAGAAACGTTGGAGGGCAAACCACTTAAACATCCAGGAAGAGTGGGCCACGCACTGGAAGAAGCAGTAGGATGGACAGCAGGAGAAGGTAGGACCAGTTCTGCATCACCAGGAACCGTCTTGTTGGTATAACGAATCGCGCCGCCCAGGCCTCCCCTCACACCTCATTGCCTCGCAACCCACCCTCCATAAAACTCGAGGGAAGAACGGCGCAAAGCTGTCTCCAGTATTAATTTCGTGTGGCTCAACGGCCTGGTGCAAGTCTTTCAAATGGTTGCCACTTCGGCAACTTGCGTGTCCGTAAGCTACAGCAGTTATTCAGCCAGTGGAAGGAGACCCTGGGTGTTGTGTGTTGTCCTTAGGTTAGTTAGGTTTAAGTAGTTCTAAGTTCTAGGGGACTGATGACCATAGCTGTTAAGTCCCATAGTGCTCAGAGCCATTTGAATCATTTGAAGGAGACCTAAAGCTTAACGTGGAATTCGCCTGGAGATTCTTCATGTCGTTGAGAGATGAAGGCTAGATTAAAAGGCAGAATGAAAATTTGTGTCGTCCGACTGGGATTCGATCCCGCGACCTCTCGGTCTCCAGGCACGCCCTTTACCTTTTTTTTCTCTCTTTTCATTGCCTTCTTCCTTTTAATCGGTTTCATCATCTTTTTCGCCAGTGATTCTTTGCATCACTCTTCACTTTTCGCAGATAACATTTGGAAAACTGCAACCACATATGGGACTCACTGCTATGAAGCTGTAAATGCAGCGAAATTTGAGGCGGGTGAAATGCGATGGAATGCTGTGTTCGCAAAACACTCGTTCGGTTGATCCCTCTCGTATTTCCGAGATGCCTCTTAGTGACATTCGCACTGTATGTTGCTGCTGCTGAAATATTAGTCTCATTTCTTCAGTTGCTTTCCTATTCTCCACACTTCCAGCTTTTGGAACTTTTTTTATAATATTTACGACGGCTTGACTCGATCAGGATACTCTTCCGCGTACAACCTCACCGCTGTTCTAATAGTTTGTCGACATTTACCATAAATGATATTCGCTTTTTGGACTGTCGTATACATTGTGAGTCATTCAGTAGGTTTACGAGCAAGTTAGCTGATTGCTACCGCATCAGAACACGGGCTGATGGACTTCAAGCGCACTGGTAAACACGAGAACCATATCTGAGTTACGTCTTTCCTTACATTCGGTATAATAAGGCAACGTTTGTTGAACCTCTTCTCTTGACGTCGGGACAGTGCATTGTGGCGCTCTTATTTTGATCAAGTTTCATACGTGTAATGTCGTTAGAGTCCTCTTAGAAGCTCCTTTAAAATGCCGCCGAAAAAAGTATAGGTACAGTTCCATTGCGAAAAAAAAAGAAACAAAGTTAGTGTCGTAATTGGGCGACTGTCAATGATAAAAATTACTTGCGAACATCAGGAATTTCGCCATATTGTCCGTTATAACATGGCGAAGATTGCACCTCGACATATTTATTCATTCTGGATATAGATGGGGTGAGCTATGTAAGAATTAACAAGGTTCAATTCGGCGCCAGTCTTATAAATATTTTCGGAGCCTGTTTCATTTTGCCCACCCCCGTACTTGTAAAGTTACGCAGAATTTCCCTCGTGTCGAGAACGCTCGGTTGTCAGTAGAGTACGCTGCCCCCGTTGTTGACGTACACTGCTAGTTACTGCAGAACATGAAAGGACAGCGTACGGTACATTCTGCATTCCTCCGCCAGATTTGATAAGACGCGGAAGTGTCATCCAACCTTTCTATGATATAATCATTATGCGACTATACGACACAGTGTAGCTAGAAGATGCTATGGGATTATAAAATAGTGTCCAGAACATATCCACTGATATATTACCCTCTGATCAAGATCGTGTATTGTATCAGTATGCGGTATATGAAACCTCTGCTAGAATGTTCGTGTTTCAATTTACAGTCTTGTACGTCCTGGTAACTCAATCTGATCGTCGCAGGGCATATTCGATAAGTAAGGAACGTGTTTCTGATTTATGTGCGCTCTGCAGCTGACCACTCCTGAAATCCCACAAGTTTCAATCTCAACGCATACTGCACTATCGATTTATAAAAAGGTCCCATGTGACCATCAGTTGCACTATCTCAATATACGTCCGAAAAATCTAAGCCTGAAGGCAGGCCATGGAGTAGGTGATAGCCTCTCAGAACTGTTGAGATACTGACTAAACTATTCCATCTGATATGTAAAATATATGAGGGAGGCGAAATCTCCCTCAGACTTCAAGATGAATGAAACAACTCCAGTTCCAAAGGAGAGGGATGCTGACAGGTGTGAATACTATCGATAATTCATGGCTGGAAAACACTGACACGAACATTTAAAGAAGAACGGAACAACTGGTAGGAGCCGACCTTAGGGAAGACCGGTTTGAGTTCCGGAGAAGTTTACGAACACGTGAGCTAATACTGACGCTGCGACTTATCTTACAACGTCGAGTGAAGAAAGGCAAACCTACGTATATGGATGGCATTTGTAGATTTAGAGACAGATTTTGACAATGCTGAAATTCTGAAGGCAAGATAAATACATGGAGTGAAAGGTTACCTACAACTTGTACAGAAACAAGACAGCAGTTGTAAGAGTCGAAAGCATGAAAGGAAAGCAACAGCTGAGAAGGCAGCGAGACGGGATTGAAGCCTATTTCCGACGTTATTCAAGCTATACACTGAATAAGCAGCAACAGAAACCAACGAGAAACGTGGAAAGCGAATTTATAGTTCATGGAGAAGACATAAAAGCTTTGAGGTTTGCCGATGGCATTGTAATTCTGTCAGAGACAGCTAATGACTTGGAAGAACAGCAGAATGGAATGGATGGTGTGTTGAAAAGAGGATGTAAGACCAACATTAGTCCACAGCTCGTGGTCGTGCGGTAGGATTCTCGCTTCCCACGCCCGGGTTCCCGGGTTCGATTCCCGACGGGGTCAGGGATCTTCTCTGCCTCGTGATGACTGGGTGTTGTGTGATGTCCTTAGGTTAGTTAGGTTTAAGTAGTTCTAAGTTCTAGGGGACTGATGACCATAGATGTTAAGTCCCATAGTGCTCAGAGCCCCCGTACAAGTCCAACATCAACAAAGGCAAAACAGCGATAATGGAGTGTTGTTCAATTAAATGAGGTGATGCTTGGTAGAATTTGATTAGGAAATTACACAGTAAATGTAGTAGATGAGTTTTGTTATCTGGGCAGTAAAATAACTGACGATGGACGAAGTAGAGATGATATCTACATCTGTACCCTGGAAAACACTACGTAGTGCATGACGGAGAGTACGTCCCATTGTACCAGTTATTAGGGCGTTTTCTCGTTCCATTCAAGAATGTAGAGCGGGAAGAATTATCGCTTAAATACCTCGGCGCTGTTTGTAAGCATCCTAATCTTTTCAAACGAAATCATGCCGCTTTAGGTTGTGGATCCAGTCATCGACAAACTTCTGGATTCATTGCCCAGCGAGGTAATGGGTATATGCTAACGTGTTAACGTATACGAGAAATTGCGATCGCGTAAATACTGTGCGATCGCGTAAATACTGTTGTAATAGACTAAGCGGAATGATTTCATTTTAAAATTTCATGGAGGCCATGGATGCAGTCATCATCAAACTTCTAGTATAATCTGCTGCAATACATTTCTACGTTCACGATTAAAAGTTGGTTCTAGAAACTTTCTAAGCACGTTTTCACGCGATAGTTTGCATCGATTTTCAAGCGTCTGCCAGATTAACGACAGCAAATAAAAAAAACTTTTCTGAAAAAGATAAATATGTAGGAATCAAATAATAGTTTAAATGTTAGGAAGTGTTTTGTCTGGAGCGTAGCCTTGCACGGAAGTGTAACGTGGACGTTTAAGGGGACTGGTCTGTGAATAAAATAAAAAAAAAAAAATCGTCAGTTTTCTAAACAGTATAAGTCAAAGAATAAGATTTGTAAGCCCATATAATTCTTACCGTCTTTTAAGACATCTTTTGAGAACATTTTTATGTATGAACCACAGCTTTAGCTCTCACACTTTTTTAATTGCATGTTTTATTGCAAGTGAAATAAACCATGCTAATTATTTATGTATATCACAGGTACACGTTACTCAAAATACAAACAAACTAGAAGGTTTATTTTTTCCTGTAAGTTCTTTACACTTATCTTTAAAGCGGGCTTCAAAAATGGTTCAAATGGCTCTGAGCACTATGGGACTTAACTTCGGAGGTCATCAGTCCCCTAGAACTTAGGACTACTTAAACCTATCTAACCTAAGGACACCACACACACATACATGCCCGAGGCCTGGGACCGTAGCGGTCGCGCGCTTCCAGACTGTAGCGCCTAGAACCGCTCGGCCATACCGGCTGGCTAAAGCGGACTGTTGAAAAGATGGTACTATCATAAATTGTGGTACAAAAAAAATTTTGGAAATGAATTCAGCGTTTTTTTTCTTTTTTTTAAAAAAAATTAGTTCCAAAGTTAAGTCACAAGAGTAGTCTACTTTTTAGTTAAGCGTGTTTTAAGTGTTGTTCTTCCTCTCTTTTCTTTTTTACACTTCATCTTCTTATTCTTGCTTCTTTGGTGGCTTCCAACACTGATTTTCCAGCTTCGGAGAGTCTGCATCGGTCAATGGCTATTAGGGCTCTGGTTCAAATGGCTCTGAGCACTATGGGACTCAACTGCTGTGGTCATCAGTCCCCTAGAACTTAGAACTACTTAAACCTAACTAACCTAAGGACATAACATACACCCATGCCCGAAGCAGGATTCGAACCTGCGACCGTAGCAGCAGCGCGGCTCCGGACTGGAGCGCCTAGAACCGCACAGCCACCGCGGCCGGCTATTAGGGCTCTATTCATATTTAGTTCACCAGGCACTGTCATCAGTTCCATAACATTAAGCCTTGATACTGCACCGTCATTGAAACACAGAACAGCACTAGCACACCTATTTTCAAAGTATTTAGTCCTACTAGGGCAGTTTCTGGTATCCGTTCCCATATACAATTGCTGAAACTTTCATTTGGATTTTGAATCCTACACTGTAAACATTTCTCTAATAATCTTGTCTCACTAAGTTAGCCAACTTCACGGATTAAAAAGTCATAAAAATGAAACAAATGAGAGCAAAAATTTATTTTTAACGGAGCTGACTGTGTGCCAAGGGAACATCGTGTTGCGAGCAGCCACTTTTAAATTTCTCTAATTTTGGTACTTTCTATGGTCCATTTTCTTGGTAGTAAACTTTTTCTCGTTCAGGAAATTACAGAGAATTTTTTACGACAAAAATTAAAAAATCGATTTTTTGACAGTTATTCATGTACAAGTCCCCTTAACAACTCAAGAACGGGAACACAAGCTTTTGAAATGTGATGCCACTGAAGTATGCTAATGATCAGCTGGGTAGATCGAGTAACTAACGAGATGGTACTGAATCGGACGGCGGAAAAAAGAATTTTGTGGAATAACTTGACCAAAAGAAGGTACATGTTGGTCGGACAATTCTTAAGGTAGCAAGCAATCATCTATCTGGAAATGGAAGGAAGCGTCAGCGGTAGAAGGGTTGAGTACAGTAAACGGATACAAATCGATGTAGGTTGCAGATGGTTCAGATGGCTCCGACAACTATGGGACTTAACATCTGAGGTCATTAGTCCCCTAGAACTTAGAAGGACATGAGACACATCCATGCCCGAGGGAGGATTCGAACCTGCGACCGTAGCGGTCGCTCGGTTCCAGACTGAAGCGCCTAGAACCGCTCGGCCACACAGGCCGGCTAGGTTGCAGTAGTTACGCAGCGATAAAGACGATTGTACAGAATATACTAGCGTGGAGAGCCGCAGCAAACCAGCCTTTGGACTGAAGACCACAACACGAACAGCAACCTGTTTCAGAACATGGTGACGATCCGACAGGTAATTATTGTTTGTGGGATTCTGGGAAAATTAAGTAATGGCCCGGAATGTTATACTATCGCAGGAGGCGCCAAAAAAGTTCACTTCCTAGTGTGAGCTTTGCTTTCTCTGCTGCTAGAAATTAGAAAGCTCAGACACTAAGGCCAACAGGTTCCGATTTCTCCGTACGGTCAACGGCGGCGTCGTCCTTCACAGCAAAAGCAACAACTCGCATCGCTGCTCGCCAAGAGAACATAACTCGGTGCGACCGGACCGTACTGTTACCGCGGCAGCGCAGGTACGCACAGAGCACAGTATTACGGTCCGAACTTCCGTCTGGAGGTGGAGTAGAGATGCCGCGAGAGGTCACCAGCGACGTTCCGGTTCGCGCGTCGCCCGATCAATGCCCCACATTCCTGCCGGCCCTCTTTCCTTTATTTTCGTCGCCGCAGATAAACAAGTTTTTGTGCGCCGTGTCACCGCTCCGATCTAGGTCCGCCCGCAGATAAACGCCGGCCACTGTTCCTAACACGGCTGTACAATGTAAGAACGCACCAATGCTGCTCCCGCCGGCCCGCTGATAGCGGTCAATAAATAAAGACCCCAGAACAACAGGATAAAGTCCTCTCGGCCGGCGGAATAAACAGCGGCACGGCACGCACGCGCGCCCGCTCCGCGTCCTATCCTGGTGGTGTGCGGCCCTCGCCAGCAAAAGGAACACAGAAATGCAAATCAGAGAACGGGAAATGAGCAGCGACGAGCTCTGACGCAGAGCGGGAAAGCCGCGGTGGGTGCTGTCTTCGGAAAATCTTTAGAAGCAGTTGTTTACCGGCGCGTTTAGTTAATCGTACGTGTGATCGCCGGACCGCTCTTTTTGTGTTCACTTGTCTTGAAAGGAGGATATAAGATGAACATCAACAAAAGCAAAACAAGGATAGTGGAATGTAGTCGTCGTCGAATTAAATCGGGTGATGCTGAGGAAATTAGATTAGGAAATGAGACACGTAAAGTAGTAAAGGAGTTTTGCTATTTGGGGAGCAAAATAACTGATGATGGTCGAAGTAGAGAGGATATAAAATGTAGACTGGTAATGGCAAGGAAAGAGTTTCTGAAGAAGAGAGATTTGTTCAAAAAATGGTTCAAATGGCTCTGAGCACTATGGGACTCAACATCTGAGGTCATTAGTCCCCTAGAACTTAGAACTACTTAAACCTAACTAACCTAAGGACATCACACACATCCATGCCCGAGGCAGGATTCGAACCTGCTACAGCGTCTTACACCGCTCGGCTAAAATGTGGTGTTACAGAAGAATGCTGAAGGTTAGATGGGTAGATCACGTAACTAATGAGGAGGTATTGAATAGAATTGGGGAGAAGAGGACTTTGTGGCACAACTTGACAAGAAGAAGGGACCGGTTGGTAGGACATGTTCTGGGGCATCAAAGGATCACCAGTTTAGTATTGGAGGGCAGTGCGGAGGGTAAAAATCGTAGAGGGAGACCAAGAGATGAATACACTAAACAGATTCAGAAGGATGTAGGTTTCAGTAGGTACTGGGAGATGAAGAAGCTTGCACAGGATAGAGTAGCATGGAGAGCTGCATCAAACCAGTCTCAGGACTGAAGACCATAACAACAAACAAACAACAATCTTTTTAATGTTGTCTTTGTTTCAGTAGAAGGCTATGCCTCCAGCACATCGGCCACAGATGTAATCTCGCAAAATAAGATGGACTAAAATTACGATTTATTTTTTTTTTTTTTCTATCAACAGTTGGGATGATGAATTTCCTTGCTAACTGTAAGCTCTATCTGTCATGTTTATGCATGTGTTGCTCGTGAATCAGTGCCTTATGACGAAACATTTGCGTGTCCTCTGAGAGAATGTAAGCAGTGTTCAGCAAACATACAAGATAAATAACCGGTAGTAGAAGAAAGAAAGAAATGGACTGAACTTAACCCCCACACCCGGAAGTATTCCGGCGTAATGACAAGCGCCAGCACGTCGGCAAGGAACGTTACAGCAGAGGGGGCTGTGAGACGACGACAGCCAATAGTACGCTGACGGACCACTCTCTAGTACGACACCGAGACAGGGGCGGCCTCTACACGAAGAGAATATAGGCGCTGCGCAGCCTAGCTGGAGTGGAAGACGAGCCATCATACAAAAGCTACAGCAGTGACTTATGAACTGTTTTGTTTTGTTTGCATTGAAATTGTATATAACGAAGGACATTGATTATTTCCCTGTCGCCATTCGTTTGCGACACACCTTCGTGAGTACGTAGAGTATTGTCAATTTAACTTACTGTAATAAACTCCATTAATACAAGTTGCTTGAATTGTTGTCTAGCGATCCGAGAAAACAGCTTCCTAGTCACCGTAAATTACGCTAGTGGGCAGGATACTACAGGAACTATGTTTAGGAAAGCTGTCGATGGGTCTCTAACGTATGGAAATTAAGTAAAACTAAGGACCGAGATCAGTATGGCCCTTGAGAAGGTAGAGCCAGAAGAGATGGTATGATATGACTCCCAGTATAATTGAAGAAAGCTTTAGTCGAAGACAAAAGTTTACCTAGCTTTCGTAGATCCCAGGAAAGCTTTCGAACTGTCAACTGCAACAAACTACTGCAAATTCTAAAATCGGCTTGAACTGTACTACGGAGACACGAATACTTAAAGAAGTATACAAAGAACAAACGGCGATAGTAAAGATAAGAAATACACAAAAATAAGCTAGAATTCTTAGATAAAGATGAAATCTGTTTCCAGATGAATTCAACATATACGCAAAACATGATACAAATGAGAGCAAAGAATACTGTACAGGTATCAAAATGAATGGAGGAAGAATACAGATGCTTAGATCTGCGGACGACATAGCTGTGATACATTCACATAAAATAAATCTTCAAAGAACGTTAGAATCTACCGATACAGTACTAAAGGATGAATACTAAACCGAAATTTACTTACAAAAAGACAGAAATACTCGCGTGATCCCCAAACCCAGAAGAAAAAACATCGAAATTAGAGGACATAAAATAAAACAAATTAAATCATACAAATATTTAGAAAGTAGAATAACTGAAGGCGGAAGCAGTTGAGAAGATATACAACAAAGAATTAGAGAAGCAAAAGCAATGCTCACCAATAAAAGAAAAATGCTTTGTTCAAACAGCTTGAATATTAAGGTGCGGGGGAAGGTGGTTCAGAGCGTACGTAGCACTGTATGGTTGCGTAACATGAACAATCGCCGGCCGCGGTGGTCTAGCGGTTCTAGGCGTGCAGTCCGGAACCGCGCGGCTGCTACGGTCGCAGGTTCGAATCCTGCCTCGGGCATGGATGTGTGTGATGTCCTTAGGTTAGTCAGGTTTAAGTAGTTCTAAGTTCTAGAGGACTGATGACCACAGATGTTAAATCCCATAGTGCTCAGAGCCATTTGAACATGAACAATCAGCAAAAATGAAATGAAATCTCTTGAAACATTTGATGTATGGTGCTGGAGACACCTGTTAAGATAAAGCGGGCCAAGTACGAAGTCCTACAGAGAACTTGCGAAGAGAGATCATTCAGAACAATTGAGCGAAAAACACCCGAGTGGATTGGTCACATACTATGACATAACCAGTTCCTTGCACATGTCCTCGAGGGAACATTACAAGGAAAGGCAGTTCGACGAAGACGACGAATGGTGTTTCTAAAGCAAGTTATACACACTGCAAAAGTCGTCAATTACGCAGGAATGAAGAAATTAGCTGATACTAGATCCAGGTGGAGAGCTGCCAACCGATTTAAAGACTGATGACGAAGAAGAGAAAGACATCAGCTGGAGCTTGTATGCTGTGTGTCAGACACTGTCAGCCAGTACACAGCCACGAATGTTGGTACCGTTGTGTTGGCCAGTAGCCAGAGGTAGCCAGAAGTCGACTGGATCCGATTGTCAGCACGATGTCGGGCCAAGTTGGTAAATTTCTATTCATAATGCAATGGGCGAGTGCTGGGAATGCAGCCGTTGTGTTGTTCTATCGCTTTGTTTTATCGTAAATTTGAATTGTTAATGGCTTATTGGTTTAAGTAATACAGTACACAGAATGTAATACCAGTGAGTCGGGGTAGGTGACGTCCATAGAAGGTTCGAAAACCTGAAAGAGAGAGAGAGAGAGAGAGAGAGAGAGAGAGTGTGTGTGTGTGCGAAAACCTGAAAGAGTGTGTGTGTGTGTGTGTGTGTGTGTGTGTGTGTAGTGAACCCACGAGCTGCATTCCGCCTGTGCTAACATTTCCTACAGATGCGGCACGGCTTGGCTAACCTAGCACAGCTTCCTACACGCCAATCTCTACTATGTTGCGTTTAAAGGCAAAATTGCGCCACCGCTACTCACGAGACGACTCGGCACAGCTGGGGAGCGAGTAATAAGAAACACGAACGACAGCATTCTTGGCACGATGATAAAGAAACTCGTTGGTGAGCAGGCAGGTTTGAAACGATAACCACTGTAGGCCACTGCGGCTGGCGCCTGGTCTTCTTCAATGCCAGAAGGTAATGAGGGCCCAAACAACCGCGAACCTTTTTCACAAGCGTTAGCGCTAAACGCGTACAAATTATGGAGGGCATCCACTGACGCGTCTAGAGTATCAACAACTACATGCCTTACCTACTTTACGAAAAGCTTTTTTAATCATGTCCGTCTACTGTCTGTTCAGATAATTTTTAGTACTGAATACCTGCCGTAATTACCATCTATATATACGCATTAACCTAATTTTTATGGCTGAATTTGCTGCATGTACACTGGGTGCTTTGCTGCGCTCCCAAAGCAAGTCAAATCACTCCTGTTTACAAAACTAAAACAGATATTATCTCCCCGTCGAGGCGACCAGTGGGACACATGCAATACAAGGATTTCTTGTCATCTTTTTTCAGTAGTCAACTCTCATTTCTCGATATAGTCCCGTATTTGGCCAGAAGTTACCGTCTTTGCCGGCGTTTGGTTGTGCCGCAGAGCGCAGGTGGTGGTTTCGAATTCTTCGCAGACCGTAGATGTTTCGACACGACATGGTGATACTGTATATGCATAATAATAAATCATCTACAACTGTAGACTGTGGTAACTTACAAGGTTGATGAAGCGAAACGAAAACAATAAAATGCGTCGCCTGGTTACCAATATGGAGCTGCTGACATCGAAATGGCCGGCCGGGTGGCCGAGCGGTTCTAGGCGTTTCAGTAAGGTTCGAATCCTGCCTCGGGCATGGATGTGTGTAATGTCCTTAGGTTAGTTAGGTTTAAGTAGTTCTAAGTTCTAGGGGACTGATGACCTCATTTGAACCATTTTTTTGACATCGAAATGAACACGTTGACGTGCTGAAGACGAACGCTTGTACCACATCACCTGTATAGTCTTGTAACCAGGCGACATCTTCTTACCGTTTTTTGATTGAGTGTCCGACTTAGTAGCACACGTTTCATCCCACCAGTTTCACCACTGGTGACAAATCACTGGGAACAGTAACTACCGTCCGATACCTAGGAGTAAAAGTGGAGCGCCATGAAGTGGGATGACGACATAATCTGTAAGAAAAGCAAATCTTACAAACAATTTGGACGAACGATTCTTGAATAATGCTCATCAGTATGGGACCCTTACCAGGTAGTGTTAATAGAGGTAAAAAAAATTTCCAGAGAAGAGTGGCGTGTTTCGTCACGGAATCGTTTAGCGCGCTCGCGCCGTCTACAGAGATGCTCCAAAAATTCAATTTGCAAACGATACAAGACAGGCGATGTGCACCACGGAGATGTTTACTATCGAAACTCCAAGATAGCACGGTACGTTCCAGGAGAAATGGGGAACATATAACTTCCTCATACATACGTATCGCGAAATGATCATAACGAGAAAATCCGAGAAATTTGGGCTAATACAGAGGTTTACCGAGAATTGTTCCCAGGACCTATTCGCGAATGGAAAAGGGAATGGGGAATCAAATAGTATTACCAAAGTATCCTCCGCGATACTTCGTAAGGCGGCTTGTTCGTAAGATGGCTTGTGGAATATGGAAGCAGGTAAACCATCAATCGGTAAACGCTGATCATCACCCCGCATTTCCCCTGTGATACATTCGATACAGCCTTTGCTATATCCGTGACCGTTACAGATATTCATCATAAGATAAGCTGCGGTGGTGGTTGTTGTTTAGAATTCAATCGCGACACCAGAATCATTAACATCGTTTGTAAATAAACAAAAAGGAACTTCTCGCAGTTTATTACAGGGTAGACAAAGATTTAATTATCACTACAAAAAAGTTAAATAAAATTATGTGATCAATGTTTAGTTTTTTTCCAGGTACACGTGTGCAGTTCCCACGCCGCTAGAGGAGCTACAACAAATCGAAGCAGAGGAGTATCGTGCCGTAATTCGTTTTCTTCATCAGAAGGGAAACAACGTTGCAACAATCCATGCTGAGTTGGGAAAGTGCACTGCAACAACGCGCCATGATAGGACACAACGAAGAGGTGGTTCGAACAATTCGAAATGACGAAGAAAAAAGTGCTGTATCATCTGTCCTGGCAGAACAGGAAATTGCAAGACAGGGAGGCTCAAAAGGCGGCTTATCACAATTGACGCGATAGTGGAAAAAGGGAAAACTCAGTCACAGATCAGCCTTCAACACCCTGCGCGACATTTTGAACGTAACGTAGGTCGCAGTTCGCTGGTCTCTGAGTCTGCTCATCCATTCGAACATTCTACCGAACCGAATCAGCAGCAGCGGAAATGTGCCAGCTGTGTCAAGCCAGTCCAGATTTTTTTTTTCTTTTAACCGCCTAATCAGCATGATGGACGAGTGCTGGGTGTACCACTATGACTCCGACACAAACGAGCATGGGAGGCTGTGGAAACATGAATTCGTCACCACCGAAGAACGCGAAGACACAACCATCATCGGGCGAAACTCCCGCCTTATGTAACGCACCGATTTGTAGTTTTGTTTTCACCCAGACATCTTTCAGCACTTTTTTGTGCTATCTTCAGTGGGTTTATTTATTTATTTTCTTTCCGGAAAATTGTTGTTACATGTTAACCTCTAAATAAACTATTGGTACAAAATATTTACATTTGTAAAATGAGAGATTATTGACAAATACTTTACACTGGCTTGTATCAGTACAGACTTCAGGCATTTATCAATGAGTTGAGGCATACTATGTCGTCCGTTTATTATATGTCTAAAGGTTCTAGCTGTATAGAAACTTTGGAAATAAAACATACGTATACATTTCTTCACATACCTCACATGAAGCTATTGGTTGTTTATGCTGGTCGCTTTAGATCTACTATACGATTTATAGCTTGTCATCTACAAGCAGCAAAACGTTTTTTTGTTTTTCTGTTTATAATCCATTTCCGACTGAGAATCGCTATATTTATCGGATTATGTATCGTGTTACTAAACATTTTTTGATGTGGCGTCTTTTCCTTTGTATGAGTCGAGGCAACACCTTTATTTTTTCACTACACGCCATTTCTCAATTTCCTACGATTTTTTTTGCCAAGCACAGTTTCGCCGCCGTTACCTGCTTTCATGGCTGTGTTGTGTTCACTTGTTTCGTAGCGAGTTTGTTTGGGGCGTGGCTGCGTCTGAAGTGTTGTTGACATTTGTGATGTGATGTTTAGTTTCTCTCTCTCTCTCTCTCTCTCTCTCTCTCTTTCTCTTTGTGTGTGTGTGTGTATGAGAGAGAGAGAGAGAGAAAGAGGTAATCATACCTAGTTGGAAGAGGGGGTGGGGGGAGGCGAGTTATTTAGATGGTTCTTCTATTGTGGCAAAGACGCTTTTACTGCACAGTGATGTCTATTTGTTTAGTACTTACCAACCTTGTGCTACTGTGTTTTCAATGTGATAGTTCTCTTCCAAGGTTAATTTTCGGTATAGTCTGTTGTTAGTTTTTTGGTGGGTGGTGAGTGTGTGCTATTAGTGATATGCAAATGCTGAGTGTGAGCTGTTACTTTTCAGTCCTTTAAGATTTTATGTACACCTACTTCTAAAATTCGTGCATGTTTGGCCCACATATACAGACTGACAGCAGTTGCAGGATAGTTAATATGAACTGTCGTGGCAAAAGCTGACTGGCGTGTGCACAGATGGCGCCCCGCCAACACTTGGGTCTCGCCCAGGATTCTTGCAGATGGTCAGAGAAAAGAATCCAAAAGTAATTTCAATTCACTGTGTTATACATCGTAAAGCCTTGGCAGTTAAGACGCGTCCAAACAAACTCAACGACGTCTTAAAATTACGCATCAAGATTGTGAATCATGTTAAAAAGAGTGCGTTAAATACACACACACACACACACCAAAAAAAGTTTTGCATCACCCCGATTCCCAGAACTCCTGAAGATAGTCACTGGCTATGGAAATTGTATCACAGACACAGTCCCTTTGACTGCTCACAGATGTCACTAAACCCGCCCAATGATGTAAACAACCATGCATGAGCAGCGCCTATTAGACGGAGGGGGTCCGACAGCCGATCAGTCGGTCATTCTGGCAGGAACGAGGTGCACGGCTCGTGTTGTCTGTAATTCATCAATGCCTTGAAGGTCAATACCGAGGTTCGATCGCGTCCGCATTGTTACTTTGCGCCAGGAAGGGCTCTCAACAAGGGAAATGTCCAGGCGTCTCGGAGTGAACCAAAGCGATGTTCGAACATGGATGAGATACAGACATGAACTGTCGATGACATCCCTCGCTCAGGCCGCCCAAGGGCTACTTCTGCAGTGGATGACAGCTACCTACAGATTATGGCTCGGACGAACGAACCCTGACAGAAAGCCACCATGTCGAATAATGCGTTCCGTGCAGCCACAGGACGTCGTGTTACGACTCAAACTGCGTGCAATAGGCTATATGAAGCGCAACTTCACTCCCGACGTCCATGGCGAGGTCCATCTTTGCAACCACGGCACCATGCAGGGCGGTACAGATGGGCCCAACAACATGCCGAATGGACGGCTCCGGATCGGTATCAAGTTCTCTTCACCGATGAGTGTCGCATATGGCTTCAACCAGGCAATCGTCGGAGACGTGTTTGGAGACAACCCAGTCAGGCTGAATGCCTTCTCTGTCCAGCGATTGGAGCAAGGCGGAGGTTCCCCTGCTGTTTTGGGGTGGCATTATGTGGGGCCGACGTACGCCGCTGGTGGTCAGGGAAGGCGCCGTAACGGCTGTATGATACGTGAATGCCATCTTTCGACCGATAGTGCAATCATACCGGCAGCATATTGGCGAGACATTCGTCTTCATGGACGACAATTCGCGCCCCCATAGTGCATATCTTGTGAATGACTTCCTTCAGGATAACGACATCGCTCGATTAGAGTTGCAAGCACGTTCTCCCGACATGAACCCTATTCAACAAGCCTGGGATAGATTGAAAAGGGCTGTTTATGGACGACATGACCCACCAATCACTCTGAGGGATATACGCCGAATCGCCGTTGAGGGGTGGGACAATCTGGACCAACGGTGTCTTGATGAACTTGTGGATAGTATGGCACGATGAATACAGGCATGCATCAAGGCAAGAGGACGTGCTACTGGGTATTAGAGGTACAGGCGTGTACAGCAATCTGGACCACCACCTCTGAAGGTCTAGCTGTATGGTGGTACATCATGCAATGTGTGGTTTTCATGAGCAATAAAAAGGGCGGAAACGATGTTGATCTCTATTCCAATTTTCTGTACAGGTTAGGGAACTCTCCGAACGGAGGTGATGCAAAACTTTATATATATACACTCCTGGAAATTGAAATAAGAACACCGTGAATTCATTGTCCCAGGAAGGGGAAACTTTATTGACACATTCCTGGGGTCAGATACATCACATGATCACACTGACAGAACCACAGGCACATAGACACAGGCAACAGAGCATGCACAATGTCGGCACTAGTACAGTGTATATCCACCTTTCGCAGCAATGCAGGCTGCTATTCTCCCATGGAGACGATCGTAGAGATGCTGGATGTAGTCCTCTGGAACGGCTTGCCATGCCATTTCCACCTGGCGCCTCAGTTGGACCAGCGTTCGTGCTGGACGTGCAGACCGCGTGAGACGACGCTTCATCCAGTCCCAAACATGCTCAATGGGGGACAGATCCGGAGATCTTGCTGGCCAGGGTAGTTGACTTCACCTTCTAGAGCACGTTGGGTGGCACGGGATACATGCGGACGTGCATTGTCCTGTTGGAACAGCAAGTTCCCTTGCCGGTCTAGGAATGGTAGAACGATGGGTTCGATGACGGTTTGGATGTACCGTGCACTATTCAGTGTCCCCTCGACGATCACCAGTGGTGTACGGCCAGTGTAGGAGATCGCTCCCCACACCATGATGCCGGGTGTTGGCCCTGTGTGCCTCGGTCGTATGCAGTCCTGATTGTGGCGCTCACCTGCACGGCGCCAAACACGCATACGACCATCATTGGCACCAAGGCAGAAGCGACTCTCATCGCTGAAGACGACACGTCTCCATTCGCCCCTCCATTCACGCCTGTCGCGACACCACTGGAGGCGGGCTGCACGATGTTGGGGCGTGAGCGGAAGACGGCCTAACGGTGTGCGGGACCGTAGCCCAGCTTCATGGAGACGGTTGCGAATGGTCCTCGCCGATACCCCAGGAGCAACAGTGTCCCTAATTTGCTGGGAAGTGGCGGTGCGGTCCCCTACGGCACTGCGCAGGATCCTACGGTCTTGGCGTGCATCCGTGCGTCGCTGCGGTCCGGTCCCAGGTCGACGGGCACGTGCACCTTCCGCCGACCACTGGCGACAACATCGATGTACTGTGGAGACCTCACGCCCCACGTGTTGAGCAATTCGGCGGTACGTCCACCCGGCCTCCCGCATGCCCACTATACGCCCTCGCTCAAAGTCCGTCAACTGCACATACGGTTCACGTCCACGCTGTCGCGGCATGCTACCAGTGTTAAAGACTGCGATGGAGCTCCGTATGCCACGGCAAACTGGCTGACACTGACGGCGGCGGTGCACAAATGCTGCGCAGCTAGCGCCATTCGACGGCCAACACCGCGGTTCCTGGTGTGTCCGCTGTGCCGTGCGTGTGATCATTGCTTGTACAGCCCTCTCGCAGTGTCCGGAGCACGTATGGTGGGTCTGACACACCGGTGTCAATGTGTTCTTTTTTCCATATATATATATATATATATATATATATATATATATATATATATATACTAATCACGGCTCTTTGTGAAGATTTGGGAACAGAACATAAAAAAATAGCTATTTCATAAGGAAGTACGCTGCCTCTCAAAAGGAAATACGTTAGGTAGATTACCTGATCTTAGGGATGAAATGATTCAGTTTTTGAAATATCAAAACCAAACTGAATTGTGAGCGGAACTGCAAGAGCCGAGAGTTCAAGTTGCGTTGGGTTATCTGCCAGATACTTTCGATTCATTGAACTCACTGAACTTGAAACTGCAAGGCTGAGATTCGTAAATAATTTATCATTGGGATGCCATCACAGCGTATACTGATAATTTGCAACTTCGGAAACTTAAACGCCTGCAATTATTTCTGTTTTCTGAAATTATTTGGAATCCTGGAAGAAGCACTCTTTATAGAGGTCTTTGAACAAACTGATACTAACAATAAAATATCATATCATACGCAGTATCTAACTACCAAGTTGTACCATCTTGCAACGGTAGCATGCTGCGCACGACTTTTGGTAAAGTTCACCTTGTCATCCCTTTGCTGAATCGACTCTACGATACACCAAGATGTTTCTAGTGGAGAACACTGTGCTCTTCCCAGTGGTGCTTCTGAAGGACCCTTTTGCGGTGCTCGCACCTGAACTTGGCTCACTTTCTGCAGTCTTATATTTGGCAAGATGTGTCTGATTGAGTAGATCCACAATAAGTACTTAGGCAGGGAGATGTATTGACAGAGACTGCGCCATATGTCAAGTTAAAATTCTTTTGCGTTTTCTCTTCCTGAGATATCCGACTTCAAACAAGGCCAAAAAATTACAATATTTTTCTCTGCAGGTTTTTTGGGGTACTCTGATGCACTATACTGGCTCACAAAGTGTGTTTCTGATTCGGAGCCAAAAAGTTGTATGGTGTTTCCATGTATTAAGAAAGTTTCAAGCGATGGGGTTTGCTCGCTTTCACCGAACTCTTGTCGTGGAACTCCTCAAATACAGATCCACGGTTTGTAACACATTGGGTATTATGAGCTCAAATTTTGCATGAGTTCATTGTATGGTGTTATGTACCTACGATAAATGTAAACAAACTCAGAAATGGAAGATCACCCTTATCTACAATACATGGTAATTTGGTTGAACTAATAATAATTTCAGACTGAAAAATTCTGGAAATTCTTCAAGAGCTTTGTTTCATAGAATTATGTGTAAAATACACTGAAGCGCCATAGAAACTGGTATAGGCATGCGTATTCAAATACAGATATTTAGATAGGCAGAAGACGGCGCCGCGTTCGTCAACGCCTATATAAGACAAGTGTCTGGCGCAGTTGTTAGATCGCTTACTGCTGCCACAATGGCAGGTTATCAAGATTATAATGAGTCTGAACGTGATATTATAATCAGCGTACGAGCGATCGGACACAGTGCCTCCGAGGTAGCGATGATGTGGGAATTTTCCTGTACGATCGTTTCACGAGTGTACCGTGAATATCACAAATCCGGAAAAACATCAAGCCTCCGACATCGCTGCGGCCGGAAAAAGATCCTGCAAGAAAGGGACCAACGACGACTGAACGTTTTTGAAATGTTGTTTTTCTCTACTAATTGCTTAATGCTACAACACCTTTAAACGGTTTAATTTTCCTTGATTCCTGTGCGTAACGCATTTGAAGATGAGCGTCCATCTGTATAATGTACAATCTCGAATCTATGTTTCTTCCGTATCAAATTTATATCGTTGAAGCATTTCGGTCCGATGCGCGAGAACACGTCGGTTGGCAGCTGTTGAATTGGAGACAGGCATACATTCCCCCTCCCACGTCACACCTTAGTGCAGCGACAATGTTACTCTCTTCGTCTTGTCCACCTGCACGCCCTGAGGTAAAATACGAACTTCAAATGTTCGCACTTAAACAAATATTATACCGCTCATAATCCAATGAAAGCATGAATTGCAGAACAAATTTATGCAGAAATCAGAAGTGGATTTATCGCCCTTAGCACAACTGTAAAATGAGACCTTGTCTGAAATCAAATGAAGAAACAATTTTTAAGAACGGACATTGTTGCTGTGGTTGTTTTACGCGCAATTTTAGTTAGCGGTTTATCTCAAAGGTGTGCGTGATGCAGAGGAAGTGTTATTTATCCGGCGTGTTCATGAGAGAGGAATGTTGGCTTGGCTCCACATCGGTGCTGCCACCCCACAAATGCGTGCACTTCGTACGAAACGGAACTAGTGCCTCTCGGCATTTGTCCAAGTGAAGTAAATGTAAACAGAAAACCGGAACTGAATTCTGATACAGCGTATTTTTATTGTTTACTGCTTCACTGAGCAACACTGGTCTTGTGGCAGTTCATGAATGCACGCATGTTTAAGATATGATAATGCGTGGAAAATGGGGTTCTAATAATGAGTCTTCACGAACCATTTCACTTCCGTGCGGTACTTGCGCCGTAGCGGTTGATTGGTACAGGGCATACGCACCACCTTTATGTTGGCAGAGCCGGGAGAGAAATTAATACGTACGCGTATCCTATTTCATAACCGCATCTGCTCACCAAGCACTTACTACTTTCCGTTTTACACCCCCCGCCCCCAAAAAAGCATTGAGCTAATCGGTGGCATTTCCAGAAGCTTTCTGTAGGTAATACAGTATTATTACTGTGAAGGGGGAGAGAAGTTTCCATTTTTGGCAGTAGAGGGGCGCGACAAACGAACGTTTGGCAACCCATGTGCTAGGCTGACAAAAAAACCAATATACGAGTTGCGTAGGGTAGTCATTCCGCAGCCATCTTATTAGCCTGATCTTGGCCCTCAAATTAGTACCTTTTCCGCTCTCTGTCGATGCTCCTTTCCGATGAAAATGCGTTCCGAACAAGTCTCGACGAGCTCTAACCTCAAAATCACGTGATTTCTGCAGTGGCGGTGTTTAAAAGTTACCCCAGCCTTGACAGACTGTTGTAAATAGGATAATATATTATTGACGACTAAAGTCTCTGTTATGTGTATCTATTATGTTTATTAAGCTTGTGGAAAAATGCTATGAACTTACGCACCAACATAATATTTGAAAAAGTGTGGCCCGCATCACGTGGTCGTGCGATAGCGTTCTCGCTTCCCACGCCCGGGTTCCCGGGTTCGATTCCCGTCGGGGTCAGGGATTTTCTCTGCCTCGTGATGGCTGGGTGTTGTGTGCTGTCCTTAGGTTAGTTAGGTTTAAGTAGTTCTAAGTTCTAGGGGACTGATGACCATAGATGTTAAGTCCCATAGTGCTCAGAGCCATTTTTTTTTTAAAAAAGTGTGTTGTGTTTACAATACTATTTGCGTGTCATTAGTCAAACAAAAGCTTTTTACAATACTAATCAACGTATTCTCCCCACATCTGTAGGAAGTGCCTACGTGACCTAACCCATAAAACATTTTTTTGATTCTTATTGTTTTGATAAAGTTACAGGCAATCTAACAAAACGCTATATACCTCAAAAGTACACTTCTGAGTGATACCCTATTCCGCTAAGCCATTCAGTTCAAACTTGAATTTCATAACTTCACCCAAAATCTGTGAAATCCGATGTGTGCTCGTTCTTCTCTTGCCAGACTATATACAATGGCATTTACTGTGTTTTACGGCCTTTTCTTGTTTCTGGCGTAAACGGCGGCACACGGTTAAGTTCGACCGGCACTTAATTGTAGATGCGGTGTCGACAAGTTAAGACGTCTAAACCGGAACTGTTCAACGACTGCAACGATTTTCCTGTGTTGTTATGTTGCTCTGTAACGACTTGTGCGCCTGCAGAGCTACTGGTGTAGCCAATCATTTCCACTGAACGTGTCGGTGATAAGAGACGGCTGTTTTAATCGGCGGACGCTGCGCGCCACGGGAACGCAGCACTGTGCGTACGAGCCCTGTCTGACTTCCAGTGCGGGCCGAACCGGCTCATTATGTGAGCGGCTGGCTTTACGGCCGTTCTTTGTTCTTTCGTGGCTGCTGATAAACCTGGCGCCGATCCCACACTCTACAATAGCCTTCGACTAGCGTCACAAAGACGTCACCCACAACGTCCTTTTGTCCTGCTCTCGCCGTTCAATTACAAACTCTCTACAATTTACACTGTTATTAAACATTTGTCGTGTATTTTCGCTTTCTGAAACACTGTCGGATGGAAGCTTCGCAACAAACGCGGGGTAGAATCAGTTGTCGGAGAGAATGGCGTGTATGAACTTTTCTAGTAACCCCATTCTATAATAGAGATAAGTATCAATTAACGACGCTTGTGAGCAGACTGTGGGTTAACATCATCTCTGAATAAATCTTACGTATGAGCCACAGAGAACTATCTTTCTTTCAATTGTTCCTTCGTTCTTTCTTTCAAATTTGTTTCATCATTTCTCGATATTTCTCCTTTCTTTTGTCTGTGTGGAAATTCTGCACAATTTCTTTCCCGATGACAGTCGTTCCTCAATATCTTGAGGGGCAATTCGGAGTTCGTCCACGTCCTTTCCATGCGCTTGCACCATGTGTTATCCATTTTTAATTTACACAAATAAGTTAACAGTCTTTTGTCAATCTGCTGGAATTCATCCCTTCGACGTGGCCATAGAAAGACATTTTTGTCTTCCAGATTATGATTGTAACTGAGGCGTTCTGTGGAACAACGATTTATTTGAAATCCGTTGAGCCGGCCTGAGTGGCCGAGCGGTTCTAGGCGCTACAGTCTGGAACCGCCTACGGTCGCAGGTTCGAATCCTGCCTCGGGAATGGATGTGTATGATGTCCTTAGGTTACTTGGGTTTAAGTAGTTCTAAGTTCTATGGGACTGATGACCTCAGAAGTTAAGTCCCATAGTGCTCAGAGCCATTTTTGAAATCCGTTGAGATTGTGATAGAGAGCGCGAAATGTTTTAAACAGTTTTTGCTGTTTTCAAACTCTCGTACAACGATTACATATTAGTCAAACATAAGCGAAGTATTGTGGTTTCATAATACATGACGTGACAGTGTAATATGTAAGAATCACTGAATGGTTTGGGTTTTAATTAAGTCGTTGTTCAGTTTTTTTCTACGAGGGTCGTTCAATAACTAATGCCCCACATTTTTTTCCTCAGAACGTATTTATTGTTAAGAGTCAGAATATGGTGACAATATACATCAACATGTCTTGACCACGTCCTATTTTTCTACTTAGTCTCCATCACGTTCTATGACCGTACGCCAACTTTGTGGAAGAGCACGTATTCCCTGCTGGTAACAGCTCTTCTCCTGTAGGCGCAGCCATGTTTTCACTGCATGACTGACACTCTACTCATCTTCAAGGTGTATACCCCGTAGAGAATCTTTATGCGGCCCAGAGGTGGAAGTCCGAGGGTGCCAGGTCTGGACTGTAGGGTGGATGAGGCAATGATATTCAACCCAATTTGGCGATATGCTCCTGGGTTCTCATACTTGTGTGTGGGGTGCATTATTGTGTTGGAGCAAGATTTCTGCTGGGTTCTTGTCCTATCGAACACGTCGGAAACGGTTCTTGAGTTTATTCAGAGTCTTCACGTATGCCTCTGAATAGATGGCTGACCCTCTTGGCATCACATCCACGAGAATGACGCAATCACAATCCCAGAAGTCTGTCCCCATGACTTTTCCGGTGAGTTGAATTTCTTCTTTTGTGGTGAATGAGCATAATGCCACTCCATGGACTGCCGTTTTGTTTCCGGCGCAAAGTGGTGCACCAAACTTTCGTCCTGCGTAACGATCCGTGACACAAAGGCCTCCACGTCGGTCTCAAAACGCTCCAACAATTCAGATTAAATGGCATTTCTTTGAATCCTGTGGTCCGCTGTGAGCATTCGTGGAACTCATCTTGAGCACCTCTTTGAATAACCGAGAGTCTCGATCATTGCAGACGCACTTCCAATACTGACCGCCAACGGTAGAGCCAATTGTCGTGATGCGCCGGCCGACACGAATAATGGCATCCGCACGATTCAGCATGTCTGGAGCTGCGGCTGTGACAGGACGTCCCGAGTGTGACTGATCATGGAACTCTTTCTGCATTTCCTGAGGCTGTGACAGGACGTCCCGAGTGTGACTGATCATGGAACTCTTTCTGCATTTCCTGAGGCTGCAACTTTCTTTACCCACCGCCCAACTGTACTCCTATCAAGTACAGCTTCGCCATACACTGCACACAAACGTTTATGGATGTTCACCAAGATTTCTTTTTCTGCACACATGAATTCAATCACAGCACGCTGTTTGTAACGTGAGTCGTATGTAGGAGCCATTTTGACGTTGTACTACGGCTCTGCCATCTCCCAGAGTGGTTCCAAACTTCACTGGCGACAGATAAACATCAAATGTGAAGCACCAACAAGGACGTTTTTCTATGTACATTAATGGCTTTTTTTAAAAAGTAGGGCATTACTTATTGAACGATCCTCGTATATGTATATTTCACTATTATGATGCCTTCTGTATTGTGTTTGCTCTTGAACGGTTGTCAAAATTTTCCATAGTATTTTTCTTGCTATGATCATGTGTCACCCTGTTTTCGACTTACTAACTCTTGCTTTAAGGGCTTCTTTCTTCAAAACGTCTTGTTCAGTTACCTTTCCTAGATAATTGAATTTGTTAGCCTCTCAATTTTTCCCACATTTAGTTTCCATTACCTTGGGGGCTGCGTTAATGTTCGCCAAAATTAGGTTTTCTCAAAGGATATTCATAGGCCTCTTCTTACAGCAATTCTATGATAATGAAATGCCTTTCTGTAACACATCGAGCAATGCAAGCTTGACTGGCTGCGAGACAGCGCAATTAGCATGCAATGCAGAAATTTTACTAGTTATTGTCGCCCCTCAGCGAGGCCTCTACCATAAATTGAGTGAGATTTGAAAAACAAACATACTTGTCCTCCTCTGCGAAAGAAAACGTCAACAGCATTAATGTATCGTTCCGAGCGTTCAGCTGAGTGTCTTTCAATTTTTCGTGAAAATTCAACAACCATGAGTATATCATTAATCAGCACTTCAAGTAAAGTAAGACTCTGAAATCACTAGAATGCACTTATATATAATGACGATGAGTATTTTCGTAAATAATAACTCTGACACAGGATTTAAATTTAAAAAGTATTTTTATCTTATTTGTTATTATGTAGACCTGCCTCATTTCTCTGTGCTTATAGCAACTCCTTGCTTTATAGCACCTAAGTTGTCAGTTGAGAGCCTCAGTTTTTAGCGACTTTCTACTATAGAAGTCACTACAAAACAAATAGAGAGACAGATTAGCTTTGTAATATATGGGTGGCACCATCGATATAGAAACGCGCCTACCAACCCTCTCATACTTGCTTCTAAGTAAAAGAGCTGTATTTCAGAATAAATATCTGATTTTACTTTCTACATTACGCGACCTAATATGGTAGTTTCAAATGGCTCTGAGCACTATGGGATTTAACATCTGAGGTCATCAGTCCCCTGGAACTTAGAACTACTTAAACATAACTAACCTAAGGACATCACACACATCCATGCCCGAGGCAGGATTCGAACCTGCGACCGTAGTGGTCGCGCGGTTCCAGACTGAAGCGCCTAGAACCGCTCGGCCACAGAGGCCAGCATACGGTAGTTTCAAATGCTAAGTCTCTAGCGCCTCGCCGAACCACAAACGAAACTAAGGTTAATCGAGAGAGGAACTTCAACGAATCGTTTAATAGTGTGTGAAGGTTATACAGCGAACGCCCTCGAGTAAAAATAATAAAGACATGTCTTCGGATTGTTTGTGCACATCTCGAACGTGATACTTCCGTGGAACTTCCAGAACGTTAACCAGGAGTCTACGATTAAGAAATATCTGAAAAGAAAAACAAGTAACGAGCCAGTTGGGTGACGTAATAGGCTTCTAAAGAAAATATCTCTCGTTCCAGACTGTTGGTTCACTGTCAACAGCTTCCCAGAACTTTGCAAAGACAGAACAGAGATACACCAGACACAAACTGATTGTCCCAACCTCAAATATACAACACTGTGATGGGCTAGATAGCTTTACTTGTGACACCGACCCCATTCTTCAATTTCCCCGCCAGCCGTGGTTGAAGTAGTGCACTGAAATGCATCGCTAAATCTTCCAGTGCAGGAGATTGCTGTCCGTGATCTAATAATTACTGTAATGTTGTCTATATGTGTATACATTTCAATATTATGAAGTCTTCTGTATTGTGTTTGCTCCTTAACGATTCCCAGAATTTTCCTCTATTATCTACGAGAAGTTCCTATTTTCCTGAAGGAAAGCTAATCATTTCGTCTGTTTGCGGATTACCTGTTCAAATAGCAAATTTTTCCTTGTCTTATTTAATTTTTTAGTTCTTGCCAGAGTTAACGCCTGAGTAAGTCAAAATACACTCAAAGACAAATAACGCACCACGAAGGAGTTATGCAGACTGGTCACAAACTAATATTCATACAGGTACCGAGGGAAAACGCAAAATTGTAAACTTTGGCGGCCGAGGGGTGAATGCGTGACGCTGCAGCGCAATTTCATCGCGAAGCTGGCAAGGATAGTACACAGGGGACATATCGATACCAGGGCATAACGTCACTGCGAATTTATTTCGTGTAATCAATTGGACAGTAACAATCCCTTGCAGACAGGTTCAGAACAACATACGCAGATGCCCAGCATATGAGAGAGGACGTTAGCTGGGCTCAAAGAAGCTGGTTAGGGTAGTCGGCGAATCGCTCGAAATCTGAACAGGAGCGATGCGACTATTCGACGACGTCGGCAGGAATGGTAGAACCATGGCTGAACACAGCGCCAACAAAGAAGTGGTCGACATAGAGAGATGACAGAACACGAGAACCGAACAATCGTCAGAGAGGCACTCAGAGCCCCGGATTCATCATTGTCGTCGGCTGACGTGCAACTGGCACTTCACAACAATAGCAACATCCTTCATCCCCTACCCCAAAAAAAAGTAACATTAATAGGTGGTTCACAGAAAGGGGGCTGAGCTCATGGCGCCGACTACCATGGACCCCCGTACACCAACCCGTTTGCAGTGGTGTCGGGAACATTTGGCGCGGAATCTCATTGTCTAGAGTACGAGGGGAGGTCAAAAAGTTTCTGGCTCGAGATAGATACCATAATGTCTCGGACAAACAACACCACCTAATTTTATGGGGACCCTCTGTGGGAATGCAAGTCAAATTTTGCGGCTCCAGCTTCGTTAGTTTTTCCGCTAGTATGCGTTGTATACCACAGCGCAAACAAAATGGTGAATATCGAGAGAATAAAGAACCGTGCTTCATATAAAGGGAATGACGCCCAATTTGCGGAGGACATGCGGAATACACTTAAGGGCAGTTCTCCGTCTTATGCAACAGCGAAAAACTGGGTGTCCGACTTCAAACGTTGAAGAAAGTGCGGAAGATGAGCCAAAGAGCGGAAGGCTTGTCGCAGTTGCCACTGATGAAACAGTGACTGCAGTTCACTACACGATTTTGCAGGATCGTCGAACAACGTTGCAGCACATTTAAACCTCATTTGGAATCTGCCATGGGCGTGCTCATGACATTGTTGGGATATTTTGGGAATGTGGAAAGTTTCATCTTTCTTTTTTTTATCTCATTTTGCTCTATATTGGTCGATGAATTTGTTCGTGGCGGACGTCCGATGACAGCCGTTCAGGTTCTTTGTTGATCCGTTCGTTCAGTTTTTTTTTTATTAGAGAGGGCAGCTAACCTTCTGACCGAGCACGCTGAGCTACCGTGCCGGCACTCTCGGTGGGTCCCGAAAGACTTGAATGCAGATCAGAGACGGTAGCGTGTGCAGTGTTGTGAAGAAATCGTCCGCCAATCTGAAGTGGATGAAGACGGCTTTTTTGCAAGGTATGTGACAATGGAAGAAACGTGGTTCAGCAAACGTGGTTCACCACTGACACAAAACGCAACAATAGCAACATCCTTCATCCCCTACCCCAAAAAAATCCCGGGTGCAAAAATCAGCCGGGGGGTGATGGGATCAGTCTTCTGGGATGCACAATGGATCATTAGGGTGGTGGATTGCTTGCAAAAGGGCGTAACTATCAGTGCAGCATACTACTGCACCCTCCTGCGCTGTTTTAGAGAAGAAATAAAAAAAGGCTCCAGATTTGGCTGCAATCACACCTTTTTTCTTTCCCCAAAGCTAAAAAGAGACTTCAAAAAATGACTATTTGATAATGATGATGCAGCGATTGATGCTGTGAACGCTTGGTTGGACTCGAAATCGGTATTATATTGAAAAATAAATTGGTATTATTAAATTCCTGTCCTTCTATATTTGTTAGGCTAGGAACTTTTCGCCCTCCCCCCTCCCGCCCTCGTAGAATTGTCTTCAGTGATGAGTGCCGCTTCGAAATGAGCTCCGATGACAGACGACGACGTGTTTGGAGACGCCCCGGAATGCGTTGGTATTCCAACCTGACCGTCGTCCTCCACACGCCCCGACACCCAGAGTGATGGTCTGGAGTGCCATTTCTTTTCATAGCAGGACCCATTTGGTCGTCATCCGCGGCACCCTTACTTCGTAGCGGTTCGCAGACGTTATTCTAAACCCCGTTTTGTTGCCCTGCAAGACAAGCCACCCTGGCCTTACATTTCAGCAACAAAATGTCCCTCAGCACAACACGGAGAGACCTTCTACTGCTTGTCTTCGTGCTTGCCAAACCCTACCTTGGCCAGCAAAGTCACCGGATACCGGATCTCTTCCCCCGTCGAGGACACTTTGAGCATTATGGGCAGAGTTGTCCAACCAGCTCGGGATTTTGAGGGTCTAATGTGCCAATTGGGCAGAATTTGCCACGATATACCTCAAGAGGGCAGCAAAAAATCTATCAATCAATGGAAAGCCAAATAACTGCTTGCATACGACCAGACGTGGACAGACGCGTTACGAACTTGCTCAATTTGTGAAGCTCTTTCTCTTGATTAAATCATCCATCTTTTCTAAAACTGTGATCATTTGTTTCTCTGCACATGTACGTCACATCTACCGATTTCCGTACTATTCGGATGATTCCTTCGTGGTGCGTCTCTTTTCTTCGTAGAGTGTGTTAACTTGAAAATCATCGGGGATAGGCTTTCCACTGCTTCATTTCCATGTCCTCCGACTCTTACTGGTTTCCGTACTAGTTGTACATAGCTTTTAGCTCCCCGAATTTTATCCCTAGCACAAAAGAATATGGTGAGGAGGGGGAGGGGGGGGGGGAGGAGAGAGAGAGAGAGAGAAGAGAGAGTGTATTCTAGTCAACACTGTCAAACGCTTTCTCTACATATGTTAACTTTGCGTTTCTTCTAAACTCTTGCATTTGTGTTGTCCACGCCACCACATGTCAAAGACAAAATCAGGGAGCTGTCACCTTGGTATGCAGAACAGGGTATAGAATGGATAGTGGCTTCGCTTCTACAAACAAGCAATGCAAGAGCCGAACAAATACGTGACGCAGTTTCTATAATGCGATGCAGCGTCTGACGATCGCTAAGCGGTCATCAGGCTAAACCTTCGGGGGTCGGTTTTCCCCACTGACAACTACGTTTTGTAATAACAAGGCGAGACGAAACCGTGATGAGTCGTAAGCGAACGGCTGCTTTTGTAGGACTAATATTGAGAACACGCTTCCATATTATGCCGCCCCGTCACAGCCTGTGCATCAACATACTTTTCATGCTGTCGCGTGGGGGATACTGCTGATCTTACTCAAGTGGCGGCACAAAATGTCGAATCAGTGAGCGGATTAAAGCTGCTAAAGCCCATAACGAACCTGCAGCGCAGTGTCGTATCATACAATCGCGCGCGAGGGGAAGAAGCCTTAGAAACCGTAAGAACTGTTCGTGGCTTCATATTAAGACAGTAATCTTAGATTGCCAATCTTATAAGTGTTCTCTATGCAATGCTGTGTCGTTAAATGCAGGCTATAGTACACAGCTTTACACATGCTTAAAGACGAACGCACTTCACGGGGAAGAAAAAGCACGTGACCGAAATCAATCTGGTGCCTTCTTCTGGAAATAATATATTAATTCACTACCAGAGAAACGTTGCTGCTAAGATTCTTGAACAGTTGTTATGACTTTTACACGTAAAACAATGCGGATTAGCTATGATGCTTCTTCGTTTCTTTTGCACTCCTTTGGATGATCAGTGAAGGTAAGATACATCACTATACAAGTGGAAAACACTCTCAACGATACAATACAGCTGACGGAATTCCACTGTATTTGGCAGAGTCAAAACTGAGCTCAGCGAGTTACGTTATTGTGCGAGCAGCGAAACCGCTGCTCCCTTGACATAAGAACTTCATTTATTATCTACACCGAGGAATTTTGAAGGTGGGAGCATTCTGGGTGTTTCTACAAATGGCGAGTGTCCACGTATCGTCTGCGCTCTAATGACTATATTTTGAGGAGGAGGAGGAGATTAGTGTTTAACGTCCCGTCGACAACGAGGTCATTAGAGACGGAGCGCAAGCTCGGGTGAGGGAAGGATGGGGAAGGAAATCGGCCGTGCCCTTTCAAAGGAACCATCCCGGCATTTGCCTGAAGCGATTTAGGGAAATCACGGAAAACCTAAATCAGGATGGCCGGAGACGGGATTGAACCGTCGTCCTCCCGAATGCGAGTCCAGTGTGCTAACCACTGCGCCACCTCGCTCGGTCCTACTATATTTTGACTCCCAAGTCGGTAGCATGATGCTATCAGCTCGGTGCTCTTCTATTACAGGTCGTCAGTTTTCGCCTGTCTGCCGCTCTATATGTTTACAAGGTCTTGACGGGACGGTACGACAAACATACTGCAATGACGTAAATGGACAAAAAAGGCAATGTAACTGGGAAAAAAATTCTGTTTGGGTACGTCACAATTAAACAGCTGTAAGCCACCCTAACTGGAAAAATTGTTTAGATTTACAGCGATTGCAGGTGTAAACTGAAATGGAGTACAGCATCTTCTGGGTAACGATGTGATAGAGATGACGCTCAGGCTAAGAGGGACAAAGAGTGACTGGGATCGCGCTTGACGTGTCACCGTTCTTAGAAGTGGTTTAAAAAAAAAAACAATGGAAAAACTAAATGATAATTGCCGCATCCCTCTACTTCAGAGTAGTAACCATGGTGGCGCCTCAGTCGCTCTGTCTTGCTGGATGGGAACATTTCACCACGTCGAAGTCATGAGTTGCAGGAAGGAGATTTCCTGACAGGAAATGAATTAGTAGCGAAAAGAACACACAAAGACGTACCAAATGACACTTTTTTTCACCGCTTTTCCATGAACGAATCAAACAAAAGTTGTGCAATTAGCAACATTCGGAACGAAATATATATGCTGTTTTCACTTTCGATGTGTTGAGCATAGATTAAGGGCAACAGGCAGATTCCATATTCCTAGATTCCCAAATTGCTCAACACGGTACCATGCTGCAGACTGTTAACAAAAGTAGGAGAATACAGAGTAGTTTCCCTGATATGAGAGTGGCTCGGAGACTTTTTAAATAATAGAACCCAGAACACTGTCCTGGACAGCGAGCGTTCGTCAGAGAGAAGGCTACGTCAGGAGTTACTCAGCAAAATATTCATAAATCATCAGACTGATGGGTGATCAGCAATCTGCAACTGTTTGCTGATTACACTGTAGTGTACGGGAAGTTTTGCCGTTGAATGGCTTTGACAGAATTTCTATTTGGTTTTACGAATCGCAACTCGCTGTAAATGCGGAAGAATGTAAGTTACTACAGAAGAGTAGCAAAAACAAATCTTGTAATGCTCGAATGCAGTATTAGTGGCGTGCTGCTTGACACAATCACGTCGATTAAATACCTGGGTGTAAAGTTGCAAAGCGGCATGAAATGGAACGAGGATGTGAGTCGATAGTAGGGAAGGCTAACGGTCGGCTTCAACTTACTGGGAGAATTGTAGGAATGTGTATGTTATCTATAACGGACGCGGCATATAGAACACCAGTGCGACCCGTTCTTGAGTAATGTTCGAGATTTTGGGAACCTCGCCGTAATGGATTATAGGAAAACATCGTAATAATTCAGAGGCGTGCTGTTAGATTTGTTATCCGTAGCTCCGATCAACAACAGAGTATTAAGGAAATTCTTCGTAAACTCAAATTGGAATCCCTCGAGATACGACGATGAAAACGCTAAATGCAGACGGGTGTGAAGACATTTTACAGCAATGTGTCATGGGTATAGTAGAGGAACACTTCGGGCACAATGACAATGCACTCTGTCATAAAACAAACTCTCTAAGGCAATGTTCTGTGGACAATAACATTCCTGGAATGGAGTGGCTGAGAAGAGTCCCAATCTGTACCCAATGGAATACCTTTGGGATAAGTTAGAAGGCCACCATCGTTCCAAACCCCACCGTTCAACATCACTACCTTCTCTGGTTTCGACTCTTGAGGAAGAATGGTCTGACATCCCTCCACAGACGTTCAGATATCTCACTGGAAGTATCCCCAGCAAGTTCAAGATTTCATGAAGGCGAATGGTGGACACACCCCACATTAATGTTCACTAACAGATGTCCCCGGTTATTTTGGATCACACAGAGTACGACAGGGCAACTGGAAAAAAAAAATATATATATATATATATATATATATATATATATATATATATATATATGTGTGTGTGTGTGTGTGTGTGTGTGGTAGGTAAGCAGCACTGAAACCAGAGAAGAAAGTCGAAAGCCAGTCGAGTAGTGGGTTCTGCAAATGACATCGACGAAAAAGAAACAATTTATTATCTAGAATGAGATTTTCACTCTGCAGCGGAGTGTGCGCTGATATGAAACTTCCTGGCAGATTAAAACTGTGTGCCCGGCCGAGACTCGAACTCGGGACCTTTGCCTTTCGCGGGCAAGTGCTCTACCAACTGAGCTACCGAAGCACGACTCACGCTCGGTACTCACAGCTTTACTTCTGCCAGTACCTCGTCTCCTACCTTCCAAACTTACTTATTATCTATTTGCTGAACGACGCTGCAAAATTGTCATACTCTACAGAGGAATCAGTATCATCAGGGATGTGTGGTACTACCCATGATGTTTGGAACACATTCCCGGCACGTAACGTCTATTTTCCTTATATTTCCGCCACAAACTTAGATTATAGAAATGAGTTATGTAGATACGCACAGAGAATATGAAGTGAAAGATAACCTATGATAATGCTACATAACTGGCCCCAAGGGAGAAGAAATGTTGCAAGACAAAATTGTAGATGGCTTCAAATTTTCAAAATAAAAGCCGAAGATAACGATGAAAGAAGAACATGAAAAAGAAAAATAGTTGTCTGCCCTGCCGCAAATGAAACGTGTTTATTTATAGTTAACAGCTATATTTCCCGGATTTCCTGAAAATTTGCCTACATTCAGGTATGTATCCTGCCTAAACTTCTGTTTGCTTTCACAATATTACAGTCATCTTTAAAATCAGCGACGAGTAGTTTTTGAGATACTGACGAGGTACTCACCGGCCTACTTGCATACATTACTGTTGTTCCACCCCAGTTAATATTAGACATGTAAACGTATTCTTCATCCCAACTAGCGAGTTTCTGCTCCTGTATAAGACAGTTCCTCATAATTAGACTAGGCTCATACATAACGTCTAGTCTACACTAGCTGTAACTGGATCTGACATGTACGTCGTGCAGTCTCCTGTGACCCGTTCATTAAGTCCTGCATTTACGTATAAGGGATCGACGAGCAGCATTGTCTTGCTTTTTGCTGCTTTGTATTTAGTTCTTGCACCGTCTCCAATACACTGAAACATATTCCTTCTCTTGTAAATTCTACTATGTTCCGAAATCTGGCGCGTCAACAGCTGATTTATCACCGGTTGCGTTCAAAACTTCCATTTTCTTTCGCTTAATATTTTCATTATTACCGCTTTCCTTCTGCGATGACGACAAACCAACTTTTTGAGCATTCACCAGCGTAGCGAGATGGATATCAGAAAAGGTGGGTAGCAACTAGTGAAAACCGAGGGAAAGAAATGAAACTGGAAAAATTAATAACGAAACCCGCCTACTGTCTTTGTAGCATGTATACTACTTCAATGTACGTTTCCTAGCCGCAGCTTCATCGTCAGGCCCTTCTGTTGTTACGTAATGACCTTCATTGCGGCGTTAACATATCACAAACACGTATTTGTGGGAGTTACAGCGCATTCTTAATTGCAACTTGTGGAATGCACAAGAGAAATCGACCAAATTCAAAGGTACACATACGTTCTAGTAAACTCTACATGTATCTCGGATTTTGCTGATGGCATCGTTGTTCTTGAAGAAAGACCACAAAGACCACGAAGCCGGATGGAATAGCCAGTTTCGTAGAGTGTGAAACAAAAACAATGTGCTTAAAATTTGGAACATATCTGCTCAAATTATAGCGTAACAGAAGGTATTACAAGATGTTAACTGATTTCCATATCTCGGCAGCCTTATCTGTAATAATGGGGACGTAGATGTACAAGCCACCAGCAGAACTGTGGAAGCTTCTATAATTGTGTCCATAAAGTCTCGACTGTACTCCTGTTTCGTCCTTACGACAGCCATATACGCATGTGAGACCTGGGAAATGTCAGTAAAATCAGCACACGAGCTCATTGTTTTTCACCAACGGCGTTTCAGGTGAACGCTAAACATCAGGTATGGCGACCACGCTTCAAATTATGAAATGTTGAGAAGAAGTGGTCTCCGCAGCCTGTAAACAACTGGTGATGAAAGAAGACCGAAGCTTGGAGGCATGTTCTACGCATGAAAGGTGAAAGAATCCTCAAATCAGCACTGTTGTGGAAACCAATGGATGGAAACAGCAGTACAGGAGACCTCTTAACACCTGAAAACGAACTTTTGCAAAGGTACTTCAGGGCATGGATGTGACGTGGGAGGAAGCTGAAAACCTGGCAGCCGAGTTCGCAGGAGGAAACTGGTTGCCCGATATGCTACCCAGCAGTGGAGGAACTACGTTTAGTGTTCTTCTTTAACGCTGTATATATTCCACCACAATTTCGTAAATCAGAATAAAGTATGATCGTTTCTAGCGTATTGTAATGAACGTCCTTACATAACAACACAAAACACTGATGACGATCCCGTGACTTCAAAGAACAACGGGTGTTATTACGAGGGTCGTTCATTAAGTAATGACCCAGATTTTTTTTCTCAGAACATATTTATTGTTAAGAGTAAGAATTTGGTGACAATATACACCAACATGTCGTGTCCACGTGCAATCTTTCTATGTAGTCTCCATCACATTCTATGACCGTACGCCAACATTGTGGAAGAGCATGTATTCCCTGCTGATAAAAAGCTCTTGGCCTGTAGGCGTAGCCATGTTTTCACTGCATGACTGACACTCTCGTCATGTTCAAAGTGTAGAGCCAACTGTCGAGTTGTGATGCGCCGACCGACACGAATAATGGCATCCGCACGATTTAGCATGTCAGGAGCAGTGGCTGTGACAGGACTTCCCGAGCTTGGCTGATCATGGGGCTCTCTTTCTGCATTTCCTGAGGCTGTAACTTTCTTTACCCATCGCCCAACTGTACTCCTCTCAAGTGCAGCAGCGCCATACACTGCACAGACGTTTATGGATGTTCACCCCGGTTTCTGTTTCTGCACACAAGAATTCAATAACAGCACTCTGCTTGTAACGTGAGTCGTCTGTAGACGCCATTTTGACGTTGTACTACGGCTCTGTCGTCGGTCATAACGGTTCAAAACTTCACCGGCGCACAGAACAAAATGGTTCAAATGGCTCTGAGCACTATGGGACTCAACATCTGAGGTCATTAGTCCGCTAGAACTTAGAACTACTTAAACCTAACTAACCTAAGGACATCACACATATCCATGCCCGAGGCAGGACGCACAGAACAAACATCAAATGTGAAGCACCAACAAGGACGTTTGTCTATGTATATTAATGACTTGTTAAAAAAATGTGGGACATTACTTATTGAACGAGCCGCCGTACCAACGGGCTGCAGATTGGCTCATCTAACATTTCTGTACCATGGTTGGTGGCGAACGTTTTTGTCACGATCTTCAAGCAAAGCCTGATGAAGATACAAATACGTGTCGATGGACAGTCTTTGATTCCGTTCTGCGGTGTTTAGAGGCTCTGAGCTTTCAGATTCACACTACGTTCTGAGTCGGAGATCATGTACAGTTCTGCATTCCTCATCATTTGAGTACTGTCCTGTACCTAATCTGCAGTGTCAAGTTCATTTAAATTAAATTTATACTTCTATGATTTGTATGTATACTTTTACGAGTTTCAATTTCAAAAACTGTTTACGGATATAAATATTAATAATTTATATGTTATCACTCATCTTGTGCTACCCTGGTAATTAACAGAAGGATCTGAGAAACACACTACAAGTAAATGTAGCAGGAAAGCTCTTGTAGAATGTATAAATAGGAGTAAAGAAGACCACACACCGAAAAGCAGAAGCATTGAGTTGTCTATAGCAACACACAAAAGAAAGAAAACTGCTGTCACCATGTAGGGGGATAGGCGTGTGTGTGCGTATGCTTATGCGCGCGCATTTGTGTGTGTGTGTGTGTGTGTGTGTGTGTCTTGTTTTCGTTTTTTTTTTTTTTTTTTTTTTTTTCCATCTAGCTCCTCAAAGGGTAACTCCGGAAGGTGGGAAGTCCTCTTTCTTCTGTGTGCGCCTGCCGCCAATTCAACACTTGTGCTTTTCGGTAAGTTGTCTTCTTTAATATTAAAGTATTTACACTGCAAGTAAAATGTGGCAAGACAGTGAGAACTGCACGTAGCACAGGGTGACTTGCAGTACCTGTGTTGCTCACTAGGCCACCAGCGCACCACCTCATACTGTACTGTAGCGCTTTCAGTGCTGCAACGCAGCCCTCGGTAAGGCGTGCGCCACAAGTGGCGCTGAAGCGAAACTAATTCAGCCAGTTGCTTCGCCTGTCACTTCTTATAAAGTACGAAATCAGCGTCATTGGCAGGGCCACAGGGCACACGTCATGGGCTGGAAACAGGGTACGCATGTAGTTGTTCTACTGAGCGATGCCGGGAGGCAACTGTCAAAAAATTTCCACCGACGAGTCCGAGGAGCGCGCCAACTTAGGTACATTACTAATTATCAAGACACTTGCTTTTTGCCGTCTCCGAAACACGTTTCAGGACGGCAGCGCCATCACAAATGTAGGCGTTATTTTATTTTGGTCTGAAAAACACAGAAATTTGTATTGCACCCATTATTGTGGGAGTAAATTACATTTTGCTCACCTCCTTGTTGCCAATCCAACAAGGATGCTTTGACGTTCGTATCGGCAGTTGTCACCTACATACTGTTCCAAAAACGCATATATTACGAAACCAGTTCACGTTTCCTGCAACACTCGTTTTTCTATGGATAAATTAGGTATTCAGTCTAATAAAACCGTTAGCTGCGTGACACAACCGGAAGATTACTTACCAGAATAAAGATTGAAATGCAACACGAGGTACTATTTTTCTATTGAAAGTGCACTTGATTTTCGCCATATTTTTGGGACGTTACTAGAAGCTGAGCTACCAACGCAGGAATATGTTAGACTGGTCCATTACAAAATCCTTTGTTTTTCCAAGATGGCGAATAGCCATCGACTAGCATTCCTGTCAGCACGAGAATAGGATCTACATATTCGTGACGATTAGTACACGAATTACAGAAAATCCCTCATATTTTAAGCAATGAATATAACAATCAGTAGCATGTTCACTGGACCCTTCGATTTTCCGTTCAATATTATACTCCTGTGTTTCAAAAAATGTTCTAGTTAAGTGACTTCATGGTAGCGAACGTATAACAGAACTGAAAAAGATAAGACCTGCATGTCCGCAGAATGGAGTTTCCACGTTGGCTGAACGTCATACTTTCTGAGACTAGGAGAGAACCGTTGATATTAGAAAAGCACTGAAAGCGAATTACTTAAGAAATGGAAATTAATAGCGAGAGGTGGTGTGGATATCTACAGAGACTGTCCGAGTACAGGTACTTCTAACAGGCGTAAACATTCATACGTCGCGTTGATGACAGTATCTATATTTTTATTTGTTTCAGGTATGAGTAAATGTAACAGACTAAAACGCGGCTAACTGAAAACATTCTCGGTTTCCTTGTCGCGTCAAATCTAACAAGGAGAGGCCCCCAGCGATGTGGTCACTTTTTGAATCTGTCTATACCGTGACGTAGGTTAAGATCCTAGGTATCACACTCTGCAGCCATTCATCCTCGTTTGCTAGTAATTGTCAAAAACAATATTCGGAATTTTGTGTAATAGTCAATAGCGTTAAAAAAGATTCATTGCATAATCTGGTTGCGTGGTATAATGGATAGGATAACAGCTACACATGCAGCAGGTCGAGGGTTCAAAATTCGCCAGGTGCACAATTTTTTTAACTTCTAAAGCTTTATCAAAATTATTTTGATCATTATTTTTATTCAGTTAACTAGTATAAATGTATTTTTTATTTCTATTTCTTTGTAACATCATTTTAATCACCGTAGGAGCTTACCCATTAGCTTCATTTTTTCTTTGTATCAGTCTTTTTCCAATGGGAATTTTTGTGAATATGAATTTCGTTATATTTATGTATTACAATATTCAATTATTTGAAAATTCCGATCTACCCGTTAAAAAACAAAAGACGAAATAATCTATTTGTATTTGTGCAATGGTGTGAAAAATGTATGTTTGTTACCAGATCTCCATTTCTTTTTTTTTTTTTTTTTGCACGGTAACTGTCATACAAATATTTAAAACATAACCCCTAAGTACTGGTTCAAACGGCTCTGATCACTATGGGACTTAACATCTGAGGTCATCAGTCCCCTTGACTTAGAACTACTTAAACCTAACTAACCTAAGGACATCACACACATCCATACCCGAGGCAGGATTCGAACCTGCGACCGTAGCAGCAGCGCAGTTCCGGACTGAAGCGTCTAGAACCGCTCAGCCACAACGTCCGTGCCCTAAGTCTGCACTATGGGCAAAATAACGCAAATTAAAATAAACGAAAGAAAGGTTTATAAGTAAAACGAAACTGAAGCAAAATGAGAAATAGATATAATAACAAAAAAACAGGGTGATAAAACAAAAGAAATTAAATTGAAATTAATACACAAAACTAATCAAAAACACATGAACAAAGATTTCAAATGGAGAAAAATTGATAGCGTGAAGTTCCCTTCTCTCTTTGCTCCGTTTCTTTCCTCTTCTTTCTTCCTTCTTCGTACCGCGGCTATATCTCATGGTTTTCAATGCAGAAATATAATGAAAAGGGGGCACATGTGTGTGGTGGTTCACGATATCGTACTGCTGTGGGGGTGTCACTCGTGCCTCTGGTTTGAGAAGACTGATGACTGAAGTACCAACATTTCTCAAAAGAAAAACAAGTATGTGCTCTCTTTTCTTTTAAAACTATAAATAGTAGCGCAGTAGTTCTACTAAACTGAATGAGCGCGACACCACTGATGAAGTTTCAACCTCGAAAGAAGTTTATTAATACCAATTAGCTCAAATTTAAAAAAGCTCATCCAATCCAGAAGTCACTAACAGTTAGAGTGGGTGTAGTGGTCATTGATACTCAAAAGATCGTTTCAGTAATTCTATCACTGTCCGTTTATGAGTTGCTAAGCTGATTATGCAATGATTAATATTCATCGTATCCCGACAGTAAATCTCATCTCGCTTGCTTTAAGCATCAGGACGATTACTATGCCGCTCATATAAGTCTTTAATACTTATTATCAAGCTGATGTCCGTAAATTGCGGTTAATGTTACTGAATCCAACACGCAACGATAACGCCCGATATCCAGCCGCGTAATCTTAAACTCTGAGCCGCCGGCCGAAGTGGCCGTGCGGTTAAAGGCGCTGCAGTCTGGAACCGCAAGACCGCTACGGTCGCAGGTTCGAATCCTGCCTCGGGCATGGATGTTTGTGATGTCCTTAGGTTAGTTAGGTTTAACTAGTTCTAAGTTCTAGGGGACTAATGACCTCAGCAGTTGAGTCCCATAGTGCTCAGAGCCATTTAAACTCTGAGCCTCTATTTGAGAATTCGCGCGCGATTTGATTGCACCAAAGTCGGGCTGTGGTTCCCTAGAATAATTTTTAAATCAAATCCGGGTTGTAAATTAACAATTCTATGACCATTCATGAAAGTTACTGAAGATCCGCACTCGAGCAACACGGAAGTTTTTTTTTTTTTCTTACCAAGATAAAACATATCATACCTAATGCAACAAGGTGATTTGCTTTGTCAAAACATAGTTATATCTATCTCATTAAAATTCATTACCTATTAAATATTGCACATAATTAGATCTTTACTCTGCAAATAATCAATAAAATTTAGAAATGAATTACATGTATTTAAAAAAATCTCAAGTTGACATGACGTCAACCAGTTTCGACTCCCCAACACTCACTCACGTGACGCAAAGTAGATCCGACTATATTGGACATACTCATGTAATGCTAGAATAGGAAGAAAAGTGACAGCGAATGAACAAACTGATATAATGATTAAAATTTTGCGACAAAGGAATGGAATTAAAAAAATTTAATCAATTAACTGAATAAAAATGATGATCGAAGTCAATTCGATAAAGATTTAAAAATGAGAAACATGTTTTGTGCACTAGCAGAGATCTGAATCCACAACCTCCACCATGTGAACATGTCGTCCTATCCGTTATACCACACCACATAACGAACCGGTTTTTTTTTTTTTTTTTAACTATTGAGCGTCGCACGACATTCCGAGCTTTTTTTCGACAATTACTGGCGAACGAGGGGCCATCAGGGTGTGATACATGGAATCGTAACCTACATCACAGTATAGATAGTTTCAAAAAGTCGATCGCACCGTTGGCGACCTCTTCTTGTGAGCAAAACATTGAAATTTCGACGTTGATCCTCATCCCTTCGTTAGGAGCGGCTGTTGTGGTTGCCATTTATAGTCCAGAGCCGACTTGTAATTCTCGGTCTACGTCATTATTACGTCAAGCTGCCAGGGACTGTGCCGATGTCTGCACTGGTGGCGCCACCGCTCTGGTGCGAACGTAAACAATTCAGCGAATTTCTCCGTATCTTCTCTGCTCAACGCCGAGAGATCGCTTCCGCGCACAAGTAAGATTGGAGCCGCTGCCTCGCTTGTAGTTGTCATTGCCAATATAATCACTGCTGCGTCTTTAATAACAGAATGCCTATATGTAGGAGCGTGGCATGAAATTTTACTTTTCTGAAACATTATTCTGTCTTTAGTTGTGAGACTGTGTTCAGTCAACGGCAGAGGCAGACAGACAGACAGACCAATGAATTTGCTTCCGCATTCGTAAGGAATAAACTTCAGGGACCTTGAGTCCGACACTGCCCTTAACCCCGCGCAGAATCTCCTTATCTGGTCGGAAAATAAGTTTTATCCCTCTTCTTCTCCAGACCCCAATCTATTTTACTAGTTTAACACTGCAGAAAGGAAGAAGCATAACAGCTAGATCGTTCCTTGATTGTTCCATCACTTTTGTGTTCTCCTTTCATCCTGAACGATTACATCTAGCGCCTCCATTCTTAGCTACATCTGAAACATAATTAAAACTTTAAAAATTGTTTTAAAAAGATGTTTAAAATTTTTCTGGTAGTCGCATTAGCTGCTAGCAGTTCCTTTACTATACGATCACATGCAACCGGTTTCACGATGCTTTAATCGCATCCTTAGGTGTATACTTCTATCAAAAAATATAAAACGAATTAGAATATATGTTTCTATCCAAATACGGGTTTATTCCGTATAGTTTTCCTCCGGGGCCTTATTTAAACTCCTTTTTTAGGTCCATACCCGCACTCACAGTCCTCATGTACACCATCTACGCCTGTTATCCATAGAAATTTTTCAAGTTTCATCTTGCAGCCATCCAGAAAAGGCGGTTCTGGCAATTCGAACGCCATCTGAGACCGTGTATTTTAATGGATCAATGTTAAATTAGTTATGTGAGTATTTGTTCCCCTGTCTTTTCGGTTAGATTGTATTATTTTTACCATTATTAAAGCTTCAATTTCGTATTATATTTTTTTCACAGACGTATACAAGTGACGGTACGATTGCGTCATCGAGAAACCAGATGTATGATCCTGTAATATAGGAACTGCAAACAGCTAATGCGGCTACCGAAAAGTTTTTTAGAAGATCTTAATAATTTTAAAAAATTAAATGTTTTATCATGTATCCGAGCTGTGGATCCTATAATATAATTGACACTGTTTTGATATTCCGACGAAGACACTGTTCGCGCCCACTCAAACGAACATAATCGGCATTTGCCCGTAGATGGGAAACCAACCGTCAGTCTATAGTTACGTAGCATTTACGATCATCAGAAAGGAAATGGCACTCGTTTGGTTTGCACTGTGCCTGCCTGGGCAACTTCTTCCTAATAATCTGTGTCACAGGGCTTCAAATTGATACTACGCAAAATGCGGGAATACTTACTATGTCAGAAGGCAACGCTGGAAGCTGTCTGAATAACAGCTGACAGAAATTAAATTCTAACAGTGGCTGTTGCGGTCTAACGAGGATTTCTTCGCTGAAATTTGAGTTGTTACAGTACAAAAATATTACAAACTTCCACACACGCAAACTCCAGCGTTTGATGTATACCATGTGACGTACATTAGTTTTAAGCAGCAAAGTTGTGACTTGAAGGCGTCGTCGGCATTAGTCAAGGCAGAGACGTCGGCGTTCTCGGTGTTCTGGCCAAACCTTGCATCATTACGATCCCTAGAGGTCGTTACACAACAATTATCTCATTAGCGCGTGCCAGCGCATCCTCTTCGAGGTGGCAATCACTGCCAGTTATACCTGCCTAGTAAACACGTACGGAAGACATTAACTAATCTGTCTCTTTTTAACTAGACTCGCTTGATACAAGCGCACTGTAAAAACAGTCTCGTGTATAACTTCAAGCCCAGCAACAATAACCAATTTAACCAGTTTCAAGTATAAATGATTTTTGGCTACCTGTATGGAAGACTTTAAGATAGGCGGAATGGCGGTATGTATATGTCAGCACGTGGCACCCTACTGTACGTGTCTTCTGCTGGGCGGCAGGATTAGAAGATGAATGGTTTCAGTTTGCGGTTCTGAACAGTAAGGTCACCAGTACACGTTACCCAAAACGATTGAGGAAACTGCTTGGGCGATTCCTTTGAAAATGTCATGTTTGATGTCATTCCTCAGTATGAGATTGTGATGCGTCTTTAACTACACTACTGGCCATTAAAATTGCTACACCAAGAAGAAATGCAAATGATAAACGGGTATTCATTGGACAAATATATTATACTAGAACTGACATGTAATTACATTTTCACGTAATTTGGGTGCATAGGTCCTGAGAAAACAGTACCCAGAACAATCACCTCTGACCGTAATAACGGCCTTGATACGCCTGGGCATTGAGTCAAACAGAGCTTGGATGGCGTGTAAAGGTACAGCTGCCCATGCAGCTTCAATACGATACCACAGTTCATCAGGAGTAGTGACTGGGGTATTGTGACGAGCCAGTTGCTCGGCCACCATAGACCAGACGTTTTCAATTGGTGAGAGATCTGGAGAATGTGCAGGCCAGGGCAGCAGTCGGACATTTTCTGTACCCAGATAGGCCCATACAGGACCTGCAACATGCGGTCGTGTATTATCCTGCTGAAATGTAGGGTTTCGCAGGGATCGAATGGAGGGTAGAGCCACGGGTCGTAACACATCTGAAATGTAACGTCCACTGTTCAACGTGCCGTCAATGCGAACAAGAGGTGACCGAGACGTGTAACCAATGGCACCCCATACCATCACGCCGGGTGATATGCCAGTATGGCGATGACGATACACGCTTCCAATGTGCGTTCACCGCGATGTCGCCAACACGGATGCGACCATTATGATGCTGTAAACAGAACCTGGATTCATCCGAAAAAATGACGTTTTGCCATTCGTGCACCCAGGTTCGTCGTTGAGTACACCATCGCAGGCGCTCCTGTCTGTGATGCAGCGTCAAGGGTAACCGCAGCCATGGTCTCCGAGCTGATAGTCCATACTGCTGCAAACGTCGTCGAACTGTTCGTGCAGATGGTTGTTGTCTTGCAAACGTCCCCATCTGTTGACTGAATGATCGACACGTGGCTGCACGATCCGTTACAGCCTTGCGGATAAGATGTCTGTCATCTCGACTGCTAGTGGTACGAGGCCGGTGGGATCCAGCACGGCGTTCCGTATTACCCTCCTCAACCCACCGATTCCATATTCTGCTAACAGTCATTGGATCTCGACCAACGCGAGCAGCAATGTCGCGATACGCTAAACCGCAATCGCGAGAGGCTACAATCCGACCTTTATCAAAGTCGGAAACGTGATGGTACGCATTTCTCCTCCTTACACGAGGCATCACAACAACGTTTCAGCTGGCAACGCCGGTCAACTGCTGTTTGTGTATGAGAAATCGATTGGAAACTTTCCTCATGTCAGCACATTGTAGGTGTCACCACCGGCGCCAACCTTGTGTGAATGCTCTGAATAGCTAATCATTTGCATATCACAGCACCTTCTTCCTGGCGATTAAATTTCTCGTGGTGTAGCAATTTTAATGGCCAGTAGTGTAGATCGCTATTTACACGACGTTAAAACGTAATCTTTCTTTATTTACGACATCCTAACGTTCAGGGTTCGATCCAAAGTAGATTACATGATTTTTTTCAGTCGGATATCGCTTCTTCCACATCTCGCAATAATCTGTTAATGAGAAAAACGTTGAGTTGCACCGTGGTTCGGATTCCAAGTTATTAGATGGGTCAGAAGTTCAAAAGTTCGATGAAGAGAAAGGCGTGCCACCTCTAATGGAACCATCCAAAGTAACCAAGCAAAGAAAACGAAGAGTCACACTGCACCATTGGCTGGGAGACTTGAGGGTAGTTCAACCGTCTAACTGGAAAGGGTTAGCCCCATACGTGCAAAATGATCCCATTCAGTGCTGTGTACGGTAGCTGAGCCCTAAGTCTAGGTGACATTAAAGGCCGTGTGTGTCGTATGGTGCTGTATGATGAGAGAAGGCAGAGGGTGCTGGTACACATGCTTACTCCTATCCAAAGCAACGAGGGGGCGTTGGGACGTTGTCCACGACACACTGCAGAGAGGTCAGGAATTTAATCCACAACATTTGCGCAAGAACATGGGATACTTTATGCTACCATCTCTCCTCCAGTGTCAGCAAACTCCTTGTGCTGAAACTCACTTCCACCACCAGGATTCGAACTGGCTACCTCCCAGTCGAGCGCCACAGCATAGGCATGTGTTAGGGACCTCGCATTACGGAAGCGACTTTACCTCCATCTTTACTCCGCAAGCCACCTTATGGCGCGTAGCGGAGTGTACTTTGTCTCCACCGTCACTTCCTCCCTTTTCTGTTTCATCTTCGTTGAGCCATTATGGACTGTGGGACAACGACTGGTATGTATTTCTTGATGCAATAATTTACCAACAGCCGTATGTATTGCAGAAATTTACTTTATGAATTTCTTATGTGCTACCAGTTTCGGCATTACATTGATGCTATCTATAGGCCCCACACGTCATAGTCGTAAAATCGCTATACAAGGAAGGAGCCATATAACTGGATCCGTGAATCAAATCGTTGTGCAACAGCTCTTGGTGGCCAGGCGACACAGACTGTTTCAGTCGTGAATGGTGCACGAGAAGAACCATTGTTGGTAAATCTCTACATGAGCTCCAATTGTACTTCATTCTCTTTCCGCAAGATATACGAAGGAAGACTTGCCTGGAAAGCAGGTTCCCGAAATTTTAACAATAAACCAGACCGTTATGCACAACATCTCTCTTGTAGCATAGAGAGGCTTTCGCTCTGTGACGAAATGCGGTGCTCTTCTTTTGCCTATCTCCTGCTCCTCCATGAATTTCATCTGGTACGGATTCCAAACCGACAGGGAATACTCAAGTATCAGTCGAACGAGATTTTTATAAGCAACCTCCTTCGTGAGTGGACCACATTTGCTGGAGTCTTTTAGTCGATCCCTGTCTGTTATGTGCTTTTCCTGCGATTAGTTTTCTGTGATCGTTACACTTTGAATGACTCTGTAAGCATTATTCATGTCGTGGCCTTCAGCCCGAATACTGATTACAGATGTCTCTACACGCTAGTCTATCCTGTGGACGCTTCTTCATCTCTGCGTAACTACCGAAACATACATCCATTTGAAACTGTTTATTTTACCTGTCTCCGTCGACAATTTTTAGCCCCCACACATCCCCCCATTACCAAATTGGTAATTTGTTGATGATTAAGGATATGTCAAAAAATCTGTTCTTTTACTCAAGGTATTCCATAAATATCTTTTCTCCTCAATTCTATTCAGTACCACCTCATTACTTATCCGATCAACCCATCCAATCTTCCGTAGTAGCACATTTCAAAAGCTTGTATCCTCTTCTTGTCTCAACTGTTATCGTCACGCCCGTACAAGTTTTCATAAAAGACTTCGTAAAAATTCAATGTTAACACACTTCTCTTTTTCAGAAATGCTTTTCTTGCTGTTATCAGTCTACATTCTCTTTATTTCGGCAGTCATCACTTATTTTTCTGTTCAAATAGCAAAATTATTCGACTAGTTTTAGTGTCTCACTTCGTAATCAAATTCCTTCAGTACCGCATTATTTAATTCGACTACATTCCGTTACCCTTGTTTTATTTCTGCTGATTTTCATGTTACAGCCTCTTTTCAAGCACTATCCATTCCGTTCAACTGCTCTTCCGTACGCATTGTCCCAGATATTTAATGGACGTAACCATTTCCCGTGATTTCTCTGCAATCGCGGTTTTCAAATCGACCTCTATTGACTACAGCTTTACGCTTGACAGATCTCGATATTTCTCTCGCGCTCGCAGATACCCATTCGAATCCCCGTGAGCCCGGAGCTGTCTATGCCTGGTAAGATTTACACTCCCTGGCTACTCCACCGGCCGGTACACACTAACGCAGTAGATTAGCGAGCCTTACAAGGCAAACTCCATATTGCACCTCCTTCAACCCCTCCGATTTAGTGGTAAGAGGACCCAGGAGATAGCCCGTCAAAAACTGAACTCAGGTCAAGCTTGTAAACAGGAAGGTGTCCTGGACTGTGAAAGAAAAAAAGTAAAATAGGAGCAGTGAACGGTCCAAAGACAAGAAGTGCAATGTAAAGCAATTTGCCAGAGTAAAGGCGTCGTAGTCAAGCGGCCATTGTGTTGGACTGTCAAGCAAGTCGTGTTCAAATCTTCTTCGTGCTAACTTTCTTTTAATTTCGCTGTATTCAAATTTGTATCTGTGTCGTGGTGTAACGTCCATTTCTAACAGTGAGGTGTAAGGAGAGCTACAATGATATTTGATTCTGCTCGCCTATTCTATTAGCATCCAAAAGAAGTGGCTTTGGAATGGGAACCTCAAACGTTTGATGACAAGGCGAGAAGTCAACCGAATCCTCCACCGGAAAACACAGCTGGTGTGTCACATACAGCATTAGTGACAGTACTTGCGTTAGATGATACGGATCTCTTACCGACGCACCTAATTTGACTGCTAAGCGAGTGAGACATGCCTTCTTGCCCGATATACGTGTTCGTGTGAATGTGAATGTGATCACTCCCAAGGAAATGATGTAAACACGTAACATTTTGTCACATAAACTGCAACAAATGAACGCTACAGTTTCAACATCTCACTCCCTGTGCTCTATCAAAACATATGTTTTTAACGTTTTTGAAGTTGCGTTCCGTTTTAGAAATCATGACTCTTGGATTCTTTGGTGTAACATAGTTCACAACTTCACTTGTGGTTCTCATTTCTGTTTCTTATTCGGCTGGTTGATTTGGTGGAGGGGAGCAAACGGCGAGGTCGTCAGCCGCACCGGATTACGGAAGGATAGAGAAGGACAGCGGCTATGCCCTTTCAAAGGAAACATCCCGGAATTTGCCTGAAATGATTTACAGAAATCACAGAAAACCTAAATCAGAATGGCCGCACGCGGGTGTGAACCGTCATCCACTCGAATGCGAGTCCAGTGTGCTAACCACTGCGCCACGTTGCTCATTCATTTCCGTAAGACATCTACGTGGTACCTCGACTGCTCTCACTATTCACCACATTTACTTGCGATGGTAAGGTATTATTACCAGATGACTCATATTCTATAAGCAATATATAGTATGACAACTGCCAAGACAACAGAAAGAGAACAGACATTTCAATGACTGGACGGACAGTTCATGTTGTTGCTATGGTGGTGGTGGTGGTGGTCTTCAGTCCTGAGACTGGTTTGATGCAGCTCTCCATGCTACTCTATCCTGTGCAAGCTGCTTCATCTCCCAGTACCTACTACAACCTACATCCTTCTGAATCTGTTTAGTATATTCATCTCTTGGTCTCCCTCTACGGTTTTTACCCTCCACGCTGACCTCCAATATTAAATTGGTGATCCCTTGATGCCTCAGAACATGTCCTACCAACCGAGCCCTTCTTCTAGTCACGTTGCGCCACAAACTCCTCTTCTCCCCAATTCTATTCAATACCTCCTCATTAGTTATGTGGTCTACCCATCTAATCTTCAGTATTCTTTTGTAGCACCACATTTCGAAAGCTTCTATTCTCTTCTTGTCCAAACTATTTATCGTCCATGTTTCACTTCCATACATGCCTACACTCCATACAAATACTTTCAGAAACGACTTCCTAACACTTACATCTATACCATCTATAAATATTAACAAATTTTTCTTCTTCAGAAACGCTTTCCTTGCCATTGCCAGTCTACATTTTATATCCTCTCTACTTCGACCATCATCTGTTTATTTTGCTCCCCAAATAGCAAGACTCCTTTATTACTTTAAGTGTCTCATTTCCTAATCTAATGCCCTCAGCATCACCCGACTTAATTCGACTACATTCCATGATCCTCGTTTTGCTTTTGTTGATGTTCATCTTATATCCTCCTTTCAAGACACTGTCCATTCCGTTCAACTGCTCTTCCAAGTCCTTTGCTGTCTCTGACAGAATTACAATGTCATCGGCGAACCTCAAAGTTTTTATTTCTTCTCCATGGATTTTAATACCTGCTCCGAACTTTTCTTTTGTTTCCTTTACTGCTTGCAAAATATACAGATTGAATAACATCGGGGAGAGGCTTCAACCCTGTCTCACTCCCTTCCCAACCACTGCTTCCCTTTCATGTCCCTCGACTCTTATAACTGCCATCTGGTTTCTGTACAAATTGTAAATAGCCTTTCGCTCCCTGTATTTTACCCCTGCCACCTTCAGAATTTCAAAGAGAGTATTCCAGTCAACATTGTCAAAAGCTTTCTCTAAGTCTACAAATGCTAGAAATGTAGGTTTGCCTTTCCTTAATTTATCTTTTAAGATAACTCGTAGGGTCAGTATTGCCTCACGTGTTCCAATATTTCTACGGAATCCAAACTCATCTTCCCCGAGTTCATAATAGTGTGGAAAAAAAAATGAATAGCACGAAGAAGTTTTGAACAGCGCCCGCCCGCTTGGCAGTCCAACGCCATAACCAGTTACCCACGACGCCGTTGCTATTTCGGGCTGGTCTTTTTGCACTTTCTCGTTCTTCGACCGTTCACTGTTTTTATTTTGCTTTTTTTTTCACAGTTCAGTACAGCTTCCTCCCGTTTTCATGCTTGATTTGTGTTCAGTTTTTGACGGACTATCCAGTGGGCCATCTTATCACTAAATCTGAGAGGGGTGCGATGCAGAATTTCCTCTGTTAGCGGCAGCGCACAGTAGTGCCCTGTAACGGACGAGCGGCCAGCCTCTGCGAGTCCGTGTGTACAAGTCGGGCGCGCGTCTGGACGCTATCACCGAACTGGAAGCAACCGGAGCGCGCGCGCCCGCGCAAACAAACCTCTGGCCGCGGCGGCTGCGGGCGCAGCATCGGCGGCGGCGTCGACGGCTCCCATATTTTATTTGACATTTAACGTTCCTTCCCGCTCTGCTCGCGCCATCTTCTCAAGTGGCCAAACAAACCGGCGAGTAAACAACCGAACGGGAAGGCGAACGGCAACACTCGCCTATCAGGGCCACCACAAAAACAGCCCCGAGAATAAGTCGCGTTTTCTCATTTCTGTTTTATGCGTTATGTAATCGCCGGTTGGAAACACTGTTATCGTTGTTATTACAGCTTTCAACGCGCCCGGGTGCCTTCTACCGAGGAAAATTCTTTAACTTCTTTGGTAATTACTTGTTTTCAGAATAGATTTTAGGACTCACAGAATATTACGCTACTCTACGTCACTGCTGTGTCCCACAAAGTTACCAGGAAGTAGACACGACACTCACTTCCCTCCAGTTACAAACCGAGCGAGGTGGTGGAGTGGTAAGACACTGCGGCTCATAACCGGGACGACAGATGTTCTAATCCCCGTCTATCCATCCACATTATCGATATCTACATCTGCAACCCATGGCATACGGTACCTTATACCCATGCTGTTCATTCCTTCTCCTGTACTACTCGCAAATGGAGCAAGGGAAGAGCGACTGTCTATATGCCTCCGAATGAGTCCTAATTTCTCTTGTCATTGCGGTTCTTACGCGAAATGTACGTTGACACCAGAGACTTTTTCCGTGATCGGTCGCAAATTTGGTCAATAGTCTTTCGAGAAAACAATGTCATCTTGAAACTTCCTGGCAGATTAAAACTGTGTGCCGGACCGAGACTCGAACTTGGGACCTTTGTCTTTCGCGGGCAAGTGCTCTACCATCTGAGCTAACCAAGCACGACTCACGCCCGGTGCTCACAGTAGTAGTAGTAGTAGAGGGCCGGTGCTCACAGCTTTACATCAGCCAGTACCTCGTCTCCTACCTTCCAAACTTCACAGAAGCTCTCCTGCGAACCGAGGACGGGGCGTGAGTCGTGCTTGGTTAGCTCAGATGGTAGAGCACTTGCCCGCGAAAGACAAAGGTCCCGAGGTCGAGTCTCGGTCCAGCACACAGTTTTAATCTGCCAGGAAGTTTCATATCAGTGCACACTCGGCTGCAGAGTGAAAATCTCATTCTGGAAACGTCATCTTCTCTGCAGGGAATCCTATATGCGTTCACGGACCATTTCTGCAATACTTAATTGTTGACCTCACCTACCTGTAACTGATCTAGCAGTGCGCCTCTACATTGTATCGACCTTGTGGGGATCCGAAACACTCGAGCGTTCGCACTTGTGTTCTACAAGCGGTTTTCTTTACAGATGAGCTACACTTTCCTAGAATTCCCCAAGTAAACTTTGCCTGATGCCGACCTTACATGATAGTTTCATTTCATATCGCTTTGCACCGTTAAGCCCAGCAACCTAATTATTATGTTTTGCGTGATTTCTCTAAATCTCTTAGGCCGAAAATCGGCATAGTTTCTTGAAAAATGCACGTTCGGTTTCCTTCCAGACCCTTCCATAACCATAGCTTGTACTCCGTCTCTAAACACTTCGTCGTCGACGGGATGTTAAGCCCTAACCTTCCTTTCACTGCCAAAAGCGAAATACTACACCTACACTTGGTAGTTCTTGAACATAAGAAAATCTCCGATAGGCGTGTGTATGCCACGTTTTCTGAGCACAATGACATAAAAAAACAAATTACTGACGTACTGTACAAACTGCGGTAGTTGTGCTCTGTCTTTTCAGTTGGGTAACACGAAACGTTCTCGTGAATCTTTTAATAGGAAAGATAAATGCACTATGTTTTACTAGCACAATGGTGGTAACGTGACACTTGTTCTAGAAATAAGTCACTTTTTTGTTTTAACGATGCTTTTGGATCCCGATGCTTTGCAGTCATGACATCTATTCACCTCAGATTTTGTGTATTTCCTCGTTTCCCACTTCATATTTTACATTTACTGAAGACACACGTACCAAAAGCTTAGGTAAAACTCATGTCCAAATCGGAGACTGGGTGTGAACCTCTCACTCCGCTTTAGATGACAACGACTTTAGCCTGAAACAACGTTACACGGTGGAGCACCTGTCTTATCCTCCAAAATTTCTATTGTCTTTAATATTTCTCCGAAGTTGCAATAACTAAAGCTATTAGGGAAATTACTCTGAAAAGAGTTCTAAAGATGCTTTACCGCTTCAAAGTGAGACACTACCTCAAATATTTACGATGGCGACTCTACGAAGAAGAGAAATACTTACGGATACACCATACAAGCGAGGCGATGTGAAAATTACCAGGCGTTGGGGCGCATTCAGCACTTGTTTATCTGCTCAGTGTTCACCGATGTGACAAGAGGTCATATTATAGAGCTGCCCTCCCCCCCCCCCCCCCTCTCCCTTCTCCAACGTACACCTTACGTCTTTGTTTACTGCGAATACAAGTAGCAGCTGAAATGTGTTTCAAAAAGAGGAAAATCTTCCGCGGTCTCGACAGTAATGATATCGCCGGGTGGCGCCCCACACTGTAATTAAGCTACAACAGCAGCTCTTTAGGTTTACGAAAATAAGCTTTCTCTGCTTGTGAGCGCAAGTCCTAGAGAAGAATGAAGCAAAAAACTTTCATTTTTTTGTAAATCTGCACACCAGTCAACGTGATAATCTGAAAGGTTCGCCTGTAGACATCGACAAAACAAGCTGAAACCAAAGGCTAAGTGAAACGTAAACCTGGAAAGACATAAACGTCCTCGTTTATGTAGTTATCTTCAGCAGCTACTTTCTGTAATCTCAGTGTCGAAGAGATGCTGTCTGCTTTTGTGTGCTTGCACCAGTTGCGTCTCTCTCTCTCTCTCTCTCTCTCTCTCTCTCTCTCTCCACGACGTATAATGTAACGTTCCACTGCAAAATTTCTTTTTTCACGTTAAGTTACTGTGCACTGGAAGACACAGTAATTTATGGGCACATGTCAAAGGACAAAGCCGACCGCCGTTCCGGACAGAGTTCTGAGCACCACCACCTCAAACTGCTGAAAGGCCGTGCCTTACGAGGACACATTGGGACCGATCAACTATTTCCACCATCATTTGACTACGCGTTAACTATGCCCTTTTTCCTGAACATATACAAAGGATCAATGTTTACAGTTCTCTTGTATGTTGGTGTGATTCTGAGTTTGAAGCTAATATAAACCACATCTTGTTTTCGTGCCCCGTATTTGACTGTGAAAGATCGGAATTTTTGATGAAATTGATGAGCATTGGACACCACCTCCCTCAATCACAGCTTCTTCTGTTTGTTTACTAACGACATTCGCCTTTAGAACGTGTCTGTCAACTTCCTTTAAAAATTAGGGAAAAATTTGTACGTTTTAATAGAATGCATTCATATTTTCATTTTTCTGTATTTTCAATTTAAGAAACAGTTTAAACCGATAACATAAAAACGTCCCGTTTGGTTCCAACGCTATTTCTTAAATTGTGACAAATTGAATTTCATATTTGTAAATATGCATTTATGTATTACCTTCGTACAATTAATTACACTGTGTGGCCGAGTGGTTTTCGGCGCTACAGTCTGGAATCGCGCGACCGCTACGGTTGCAGTTTCGAATCTTGCCTCGGGCATGGATGTGTGTGATGTCCTTAGGTTAGTTAGGTTTAAGTAGCAAGTGCTAGGGGACTGATGACCTCAGAAGTTAAGTCCCATAGTGCTCAGAGCCATTTGAACCATTTTTGAATTAATTATACAATGTAAACTGGTGTTTTAGACGGGTAAACAGTGAACAACCTCTGAAGCGCGGGAGTGAAATATTGGTGCACTATTCTGTCCTACAGTGCTATGACGTATGCATGCACACATCGTCCCAGGAAGGACAGCAGAAAAAAAAGAAAAGACAACTTTGAACCAAACGCAAAATTATTCCGGCGATTCATTACTACAATGAGGAGAAAAAACACTTAGTGAAAATTTCACTGAAACAATCACCCTTTTTCACTGCTGTGGCAGACGTTTATTATATACCATGCACCATAACTTACGCCAAATGTTTAACCCGTACATCAAGCGAGACTTGTGCACCGTAAGCGTTCATTGTATTTCTCCACGCAGCGTGACAGGAGGGTACAAATTAAACAAACATTCGATATTTACCTACATTCCTTTCGAAAAACTTCGCCACTGCCAAAATGAGAGCTGAATAATCCATAACGCTTTTCCGGAGTTCATCGACACTATCAACAGTGCCGGAACACTCCAAAGATGTTTAAAAGAACCCTCAGAAAAAAGTCCCCAGGGACAAGTCGGCGTACCAGGAAGACCATGATGTTAGTGAGCCATGACCGATCCGCTTATTGGCGATGATTCATGCTACATATTCTCTAACAGTCACATGAAAGCGTGCCGGTACATCATCATGCTTGTACCACATAAGCATTTTTCCACCGTACGGAACATCATCCAAACAGTCGATTAGCATATCTAGCAAGAAATGAAAATACACACGACCAGTAAGCCGGCCAGATAGGAAATGTGGTCGTATCTACCGATCGCCAACGACAACCTCCCCAAACGTTAACGAAAAATCTCCGCTGATGTGCCGCCTCAATGGTAGCATGTAAAAGTGTGTGTTGTGTGGATGCTCATAATACTGTCTCGGGTAAAGCATGCTCCGTCTGTAAATAACATGTGCACGAGGAACTGTGGATCGTTCCCACATTCTGTAAGGACCCATTGGCAGAAGGTACCCTGCGCTGGAGAGTCGCGCGCGGCCAGGGCCTGCATTCTATGTACATGGTATGGGTACAACTGCCCCTCATGTACTATCCACCATATGGTGCTGAAGTAGTACTCTTGATACTTGTGCCCAGCATTGCGTGCACTTTCTGTAATACACGCTCCTTCATTCGTGATGTCGAAACTGTTCTTGACCTACCTGCATGTTGCACGTCGGGTTTACATGAACCGGTCTCGGGCAGGCGCTGGTGGGACCTAGTGGACACACTTGTTGCCCTAAAGCCATTCACACAAAAAACGACTACATCCATGTCTTATTAACTGACATAAATTCCGGTGATGATAAAGGTACAATCCTACCATACGTTCAGTGGCAAGTGCAATAAGGTAAAAGTATTTAGCTACAGCAAGATCTAGTTTCCCTGAACGCCAACTGAAGTAAAATTACGGTTAGGAAACCTAAACTTCTAGCGAAAAACATTTCCCAGGATTTGACTGATCAAACAGCACTGGCTGACAGATACAAGTAGAGAAAGGACGTAGCAAGTTGGGGCTCAACGTACCGTCGACGTCGACGGCAATATCCACTGAAGAGCCGAAGAAACTAGTACACTTGCCTAACATCGTCTAGCCCCCTCCCCTCCCATCCCCCCCCCCCCCACCTCCACCCACCGAGCTTGCAGAAGTGCCGCAACACGACGTGACATGGACTCAACTAGTTTGAAGTAGTGCTGGAAGGAAATGACACCAAGAATCCTGCAGGGCTGTCCATAAATCCGTAACAGTACGATGGAGTGGCGATCTCCTCTGAACAGCACGTCGCAAGGCATCCGAGATATGTTTAATAATGTTCATGTCTGAGGAGTTTGGTAACCAGCGGAAGTGTTTAAACTCAGAAGAGTGTTCTTGGAGCCACTCCGTAAGAATTCTGGACGTCTGAGATATCGCACTGTCCTGCTGGAATTGGCAAAGCCCGTCGGAATGCACAATGGACGTGAATGGATGCACGTGATCAGACAGAATTCTTACGTACGCGTCACGTTTCAGAGTCGTATCTAGACGTATCAGGGGTCCCATATCATACCAACTGTACACACCACGCACCATTACAGAGCCTCCATTAGCTTGGACAGTCCCCTACTGAGATGCAGGGTCCATGTATTCATGAGGGTGTCGCCATACGCGTACACGTCCATCCGCTCGATACAGTTTGAAACGAGATTCGTCCGACCAGGCAACATGTTTACAGCTGTCAACAGTCCAATGTCGGTGTTGACGGTCCCAGGTGAGGCGTAAAGCTTTGTGTCGAGCAGTCATCATGGGTGAACGTTTGGCTCTGAAAGTCCATATCCATTATGTTTCGTTGAATGGTTCGCACGCCGACACTTGTTGATGGCTTAGCATTGAAATGTACAGCAATTTGCGGAAGGGTTGCACTTCCGTCACGTTGAACAATTCTCTTCAGACGTCGTTGGTCCCGTTCTTGCACGATGTTTCTCCGGCCGCAGTGATGCCGCAGATTTGATGTTTTACCGGATTCCTGATATTCACGGTACACTCGTGAATGGTCGTACAGGACAATTCCAACTTCATCGGTACCTCGGAGATGCTGTGTCCCACTGCTCGTGCACCGACTATAACAGCACGTTCAAACTCACTTAAATCTTGATAACCTGCCATTGTAGCAGTAGTAACCGATCCAACAGCTTTTCGTCTTATATAGGTGTTGCCGACCGCAACGCCGAATCTGCCTGTTTATATATATATCTGTATTTGGATAGGCATGCCTGTACCAGTTTCTTTGGCTGGAGAACGACACAGAGTTCTGATTGCGCAAGGACAGGGAAGTTATCGGCCTATTCAATGGAATCATACCGGCGTTTGAAGTAATTCGGTGAAACCACGAAAAATCTTAATCAAGATCGACTGCAATCTTGCTCCTCTCTAACACCAAAATACTGTCTTATATGGTGCGTCCCTCACTCTGTTAGAGGTATTTAATTGCTAGAGACAACGTCCGCCCAGTGCAGCGACTTCCGGCGTTTGATAGTCCCGGGCAGCCACCGGTTTCGTGGTATTAACGACTGCAGCCAAGTGCGGAGTGGGCGGGCGCAGCTTTCCGTTTTCGTGCTCCTCAGCAGCGATCCCGCACCTCAGCGCGACCGGCTTCGCGGTCGCCGATAGCAGCTTCCTGTTGCTGACAAAGCCACCACACATTCCCATTTATCTCGCTTCAAGGCTAGCTTCTGCGTGGACAACCGGCGCCTATGGTGCGTGACAACAACTTACGCCGTCAGCGAATTCATTAGAGAAAGTACTGGTGACTGCGTCAAAATCCAAGCAGTATCCTCGTCAGAAACGCCTATGCGCAAACGTTGTCATGCAACAGCTGGGAGAGTTCCTCCAACATTTAAATTTCATACAACTCACGATGGAAATTGAAATTATGGGCAACTACCTTTCTCGATGTGTTCGTTGAGGGGAGGACGGCCGGATCCCTGACACACACGTTTATATAAGAAACCTACGCCCACTGACATCTACTTTCACGTCTCGAACCATTACTATCCGGCATAAATAAATTCGGTGCTAAAGACTATGGTCCCCAGAGCTCAAAAACTTTTAGACAAGGAGAACCACGCCGAAGAACTAAAACACTCACGAGTACTATTCCGGAGGAAAGGATACTCAGATCATCAGTTGGAACCGGCGATGCATTCAAAATCAAGAACGCGGAAAAAGAGGTTGGGACTGAGATCGAGGAAGAGAATCCAAATATCGCTTATCTACCTTATACTGGACCAACAACCTGAAAGATCGGTAGACTCCTGCGGAAACATCCAGTGAATTTTCCTCCCTTATACTAGATAAAAAGTCTTTGTTTCTAATGTTAAAGACGATCTAGGTCCCCGGAAGCCGGGTGTGTGCCCCATTCCAAACGTACGTGACATGTTCTAGATGGGGCAGACTGTCACAACAGTTGAGTGGAGATACACGGAACATCAGTGACAAACGCGACTTAAAACAACCAATCAAATCAAATGTCGCCGAACACTCGCTCGAACATAATCATTACATACAATGAAAACTACAACTCGACAGAGTACCTGGACGCACGCCATTAATACCCCTTGAAATACGAGCAGTTTCTGATTATTAACATGACGCTGTAATTACCGCAATGCTCGACTCTGTAAATTACTTGACTTTCTCAGCATGTTGAATTAATATAAAGCTCTCGGGCTTCCAGCCGCATGAGTTCGTCGAAGTGGCTCGGTGTTTCGTCAAGTTTCACATCAATCATCTTCTGCCCAGAAGATAATGAGAGTGTCGCTCCTTCAAACATCGCAGCGGTTTGACGAACAGCGACGATGTTCCGACACTTCAGCGGGTCATGCAGAATGTCGCTATTCGTCTGCGTCACATCATCACCAATGATGAATGGCATATCGAACATGTCATAACCTAAATCCGAATACCTGTAGTAACGTTTACATGTTGAATAAAGTGTGTGCACGCCGTAGTTTGTAACTAATTTACGTTTTTTTCCCATACAGTTCAATAACTGTGACCCTGTAAGTTCTGTGCTATACATCAAGAGAACATACCGAGAGAAACACCTAAAGGAAGGGGTGCAAACGACACGAGAAAACTGCTGCAAACCAGAGTGCTTCATATTAATTACTACCCGAAATTTATTGTGTCGGAAACTGCATATAAATGTTAAAATAACATACGCAGAACGTACGTAATAAGAGGCATCCAGCACCATAATCCTTAACGATTTTATTGTAGGTTACAACAAAATACATTTAAAATCTGAAACACGATGTTGAGCTCTAATGAAATACTGTGCTACAGTAATAAACTAAAGTAATAAGCAGTTACGGCATATTCCCAACAGGGTTCCACAGCGATCCGGGATATATAAGTTTTATTATAAATCCAGGCACGGACCAGAAAAGTTTATTAATCAGGTATCTAATTTCGGTCGACGATGACTATCTTCAATCCCAAAAATAATAAACATTTAGAGGTAACCTGACGTAAAAATTCAAATTACATAAAATACAGAACCAAAAATGATTAATAGCTAATATGAGAACATTTGCGTAAATTCAATATACTGCTCAATTCGTGTCACTGCGTACATAGATGGGAAAGTCACATTAATCAGCCATTCAAGTTTCGTCACGAAATCATAAATGTTGAGTGCAATGGGCATCATTACGCAATACATACTGGGACTTTAAGGAACCTAAGCATACTGCCGTACAGCGGTGGGTGACGTGTTAGCATTCTGGCACGCTAGATATCGCTGCTGCACATCAGTTCATGTAACTTCAGAGCGGTATTTTCTTTAATTAATTCTACAAAATCTTTGTCACGGAACTGAGCTCACATATAAACCAAAACGCAGATAACCGTGCTTATAAATTATGTAATAAAATGTAACGAGAAAAGAGGCTTTATTAAAAATAATGCATACTGTGTTACAAATTACATAACATCTTTGTACAATGCAATCAATCATTACAACAAACCCTGCAGCTGCCTCTATATGTTTATTATTTTCAGGTCTGCAGATGGTCATCGTCGACCGAAATTAATTACTTGATCAGTAAACTTTTGTGGTCCGTGAGTGGATTTATGATAAAATGAACTTAAGTATGTAACACTAGAAACAGGAATACAGTATGTGATACCGGAAAACATCTCAACCAGGATCGTTTTGTGGATTTGCCTGTAGTGCAGCTTAACAATGAAGGAAGACAGCTGAAGGCAACCAAAGGATGAACAACAGAAGAAATAATCACAAGAGTTAAAACAGACCTCGAGTGTTTCTAGTGAACTAAACAGCATTTCAAACTATTCTTCCCGTGTCGCTGCAAACCTAGGTTTACAATCAGTGTACCATCTGTTTTGACTTATTAGGAGTAAGGCGTGGTGTTTTAACGCGGAAACGATCGAAAAGACTAAGGATTGATCAGCAAGCAGTAGGGATATGAACATTGAAAATTACTGGCAGAGACAGGAAAACAAACTAAAGCATCAGAAGATACGAATACACTAGCAGACGAAATTACCACTGTAATTAAAATGAAATGGTGTTGGACGGGACATGTAGCTGGCCCAATGGAGAAGGTACATCGTCTACGTACAGGACGACAATAATTGAAGTATATAAAATAAAACTGTCTTAATTTCTGAATGGCTCGGGTTGGGACGTTCAAACTGTACGGTTGGTCGTGGGGCACGATGGGAATTTAGTATGCGCTGTATGGTTTGCTTTAGCGGCGAAGCACACTCTCATTTGGATGGATCCGTCAATTAGCAAAATTGGCGCATTCGGGGGACTGACAACCCGCATTTCGCGATCGAGAAGTCTCTTCATCGTCAACGGGTGACTGTGTGGTGTGCAAGTCAGAATAATTGGTGCGATTTTCTTGGTGGCACGGTGACTACCGAACAGGATGTGAATGTTTTGGAAGGTAATTTCATCCCCATTACCCAAAGTGACCCTGTGTTCATGCAAGACGGAGCTCGACCTCATCGAAACAGGAATGTGTTTGATGTCCTCCAGGAGCCCTTTGGGGACCGCATTCTGACTCTGGGGTACCCACAGGCCACTGGCATGGGCCTCGATTTGCCGCCACTGCTTACTGTTATCACTGTACTACACATAAAAAATAAGTAAATTCATAAAACGCTTCTAATGTGTCTGACGCTGCTGATAATGCATCCCCAGTTTCGAAATAAAGTTGAATGTCGCGTGTCCTTCTAACAATTGGTTGGTTCAGATGGCTCTGAGCACTATGGGACTTAACATCTGAGGTCATCAGTCCCCTAGAACTTAGAACTACTTAAACCTAACTAACCTAAGGACATCACACACATCCATGCCCGAGGCAGGATTCGAACCTGCGACGTAGCGGTCGCGCGGTTCCAGACTGAAGCGCCTAGAACCGGTCGGCCACTGCGGCCGGCTTCAAACAATTAAGTCAAATATTGGAAGTTATACATTTTTAAATTTTTTTTTCTGTCTGAAGTGTACTACTGCTTGTAAAACTATTTCATCACATAGGTTTCGCTTTTACTGACGAATCATTCTCGGTTGTTACGCTGTTAATAACGAGAATATATAATTCTTCTTCTTTCTTATTGCAGATATGCTAAATAATGGCTATTTTAGATATTTGTCCCTTCTTTCACTTCTTACGACAAATGAAGCCTGACCTGCAGTGAGTTTGTTACGCTATCAAAGACACCGAGTAGTACAACGCTATTCAACAATGTTGCGTCTCAGTACGCTACCGCACACATATCTCTTTAACGACTTCATGACTTGAAACTCGGGCGACAAAATCCAGGAAAAAACAGGAACATGGTACAGACAGATATAGCGCCTAAGTCCTAAAATGCAAAGTGCGGTAAATAGAGAAACAAAATATACAAATGTGCTATGGCCTAGCGAGATACGGAACTCAGCCGTACATAGAAGCGCGCCGAGCTGCCTAGTACTCAGGTGCAAGTGGGTTAAGACTGCCCTTCAACAGAGGGCGCTTAAAGCAAGGACTATTTTATGTATCCGCTATATTATCACTCAACTACTTCCCATGTAGACATCCGTCCGCCGAACGCAGATATAAGCGGGCACAAGGCTCCTCTCAAGACAGTATCAACAGCTCCTCAAAACAGTAACAGGACCCGTGTCTACAGCCGCCACCAAGAAGAGTCGAACTGGATGTTATACAAGTGATTGTAGTCATCGTTCACTGGAGTAGACCAGAGTTAAAGACTGATCAGAGTAAGTGAACACTGAACTAGCACCTCGCAGCACTTTCATACTACAGTTAGGTTCAAATGGTTCAAATGGCTCTGAGCACTATGGGACTTAACTTCTTAGGTCATCAGTCCCCTATAACCTAGAACTACTTAAACCTAACTAACCTAAGGACATCACACACACCCATGGCCGAGGCAGGATTCGAACCTGCGACCGTAGCGGCTGCGCGGTTCCAGACTGTAGCGCCTGGAACCGCTCGGCCACTCCGGCCGGTACAGTTAGGTATTTATAAAGTTTCTATTCATAAATTGTTGTTACTCTTTGTTGCCGCATATCTTTACCAAAGATGTTCCCTGACGCTATTGGGCCCAACGACGACGCTGTGAAGCCATCTCACGTCAGCAACTACTTTTGACGATAGGAGGTTCTCTCCCTGCTACATATTTATGATTGACGCCACGTACATTCGGTGAATACAACAGACTGTGGTAGTGAAGTACTGCAGAAGCGTCGGACAGTAAGATAAACATTACTCTTACGTAGGTTCTCTGACGTCACGGTGCCCACGGCGACAAAGCAATAAGCGACAGCGCCGCAAGCAGACCGCTCATTATAATTCCGACGGCTGGCTGTAAGTATTGGGACTTTCAGCCTTGCGTGGTCTTGTCAAGCGACAGCTGTACCTAGCTTCTACAGATGGCCGCACATGATGTGAAGTATCTTCTATCGCGGCAAGTCCACTGCCCCCTGCTTCCACACGGCGCTTCGGCCTTGTCTGCGTGATGCGTCGTAAATACTCGATCTACGACGGCCACGGCAATGCAAACTGCTTGTCATTCCGCACACTGTACTGTAAGCATGATAGCCGCACTTCCCCGTTTCCAAGAGAGAATTAAACAGCGCCAGCGTCCGTGTAATCACCGAGGCAAAGACTAACGCATGAACCTATTAAAAGCCGACCTCAGTGTGTTCTAAAAAGCGATTTAAAAAAATCGCGATTGCACAAGCACAATGGAAACGGAGAACTTTTAAATTTCTCATAAAATGTTTTAGCAACGCTCCCTATAAATCACAGAATGGATTTTTGTCCGAATTTTCATAGGCAAACGACGAATGGGAAATGGACAAATTGGGTAGCAAACTGACCGACATAAGGTACAGTTTTGCAAAGAAACATTTAATTGCTTGAAAGTAATATAGGTTTTTACTAAAAATGAGGGAAAATTGAAATATTTCACGAACAGCTGCTGCTATGTGAACGAAGTGTCAAAATGATCATCCCTTTAAGCCCTAGCTATTCTGCGACTTAAAGCTACAATGGCGTCGAAATAACAGAATTTTTCCTGTCATGTAGAAAGAATAAAATAAACATCAAAGTACAGCATGAATTGAAACTTCTCTGCTTTCCCTTGACTTATATACTCTCATTAAAAAACAGATATTTAAATACGTTGCATTTCATGCTTTCTGAACAAAACTTCAAAATAAAATAAACACTGAAAAAATAACGGTCAACTGTTTTGAGAAATTTTTCTAAAAGTAAGAAATAAAATAGATTAAAGAAACGTTTGACGCGCCTCATTTGCTCTACATGATTACGAGCATCATTCAAAGCCGCATCAAATGTTTCTCTAATCGACTTTTTCCTCTTTCTAGACAGGGCATTTAACAAAAAAACGCTTGACTTTTTCTCTCAATTTTTCTTATTTGATACTCGCATGATACGATCGGATTTATCGAGATAAAAAAAGCTTTCCTAGGGTCGGTGATAAAATGGTTATGTGGTCAAGTGTCCGATATCTCAAGCTTATAAGCTAATACGATTGTATTCACATACGTACTTAGAAGTAAATAATACCTATGTCTGCACATCCAGGACTATACAAACACGCAAATCGGTAGCAAACAGACTACACAGCAGAGTCTTGCGTAAATCTGTTAAGAAATACATAAAAAACAACAATTTCATACAACACTAATACCTCGCATACCATCATATTTGATTCTTATTTCTGTGACGTGAAGTACCCCCTACCGTGAGCAGTACTCTTACGATCGTCGAACCCCTAAGAATTCATTGGTATCCCGCCATATAATCTGTAAGATTCATTCGTTCCGCAGTTCAAACGACAATATTCTACAGCAGGATCATACACTATTTATTTCAGCTGTCCATCTGGCAATATTTAGCAAACAACGTCATCGCCTGAAGATGGCGCCCAAATGGACCGTTGAAACACTGTGTCAATATGCTTTTATGATCCGAGTGAAGAGCCGACAAGAAAATTATCACTTAATGCGCCAGGGAAGCTTACATAGTCACATCAATACAAAAGTATTAAGGACTTGTCTGCAATTATCATGTTCGCTGATTTATATTAAATTAATGGCTGGTTCAAATGGCTCTGAGCACTATGGGACTCAACTGCTGAGGTCATTAGTCCCCTAGAACTTAGAACTAGTTAAACCTAACTAACCTAAGGACATCACAAACATCCATGCCCGAGGCAGGATTCGAACCTGCGACCGTAGCGGTCTTGCGGTTCCAGACTGCAGCGCCTTTAACCGCATGGCCACTTCGGCCGGCTATTAAATTAATCTGTGTCGTTAAAGCTATTTGTTCGAAATTAGATTACCACTACTAGCGTGGAATGCCTACCGAGTTCCAGGTTAGACTAGGCTGTCATTACTTTCATTGGCTTCACTGCAGCTCTTCATCGAGGTTTGCTTGTCGTGTTATCGCGGCTTTCCGTCTATCTTTAGTAGGTCAGTTAAAACTCGTCCTCAAGTCTAGAGGGGGTCTTTATCCAGAAATAGATGACAAATCGTTGTCGTTGCTGATTACGATGCAGAAGATTCTTCCTGTGCGCTGCAATCACTTTCTTTACGTTATCAGTACTGATAGGTTTTTCGGTGTCAAATGAAACACGATCAGATGCCGAGAAGTGGCAACGCAGGTTTGTTGTATCATAATTAATCTCTGTAAACGTTAAAGGCAAGTTACGACCTTGGATGGAACATCGTCACACAGCATGCTGGGATCCCTGCAAAAATTCTCGCAGGTGTTTTCTCCGTGCGCCAAAAATGTAGAAGACATGTAAAGAAAATGCCTTCTTGATGCGGGGCGGGGTGTTTCAGGATGAACAGATAATGTTTGGTAGTGTAGACCAATTCGAATAAAACATTCCATACAACATGTGTCCTATTTTTAAAGGCTATAGAGATACAGACATAAGTTGTCATTTCCCGTGTAGGCTCTACTGTTGCTATTGGTTTACTTATCAATAGTCATTTTTGTATTGAAGTTACATTTGCGAAGTTGTAGTTGAGTTTAAGTAGTTGAATTATTCAATTTGTGAATTTTTCAATTGTGATTGTAATTTGTTGATCATTTCTACTGTATCACGTACGCATGCCTAAGTGTTTACGAATGCTGAGTCTGCCGGTATGGTGCCGCACGTGTTCACAAATGCTTAGTGTGCCATTATGGTATTTGTCTTCGGATTTTTGTAATGGAAACGCTACTCGTGCTTCGAAAAGGAAATGAAGACAGACGATCAGAATTTAATCATTGGCTAATCACACTTTCACTCGCGACGGTATCAAAAAATGGCTCTAAGCACTATGGGACTTAACATCTGAGGTCATCAGTCTCCTATACTTAGAACTACTTAAACCCAATGACATCAAAACACATCCATGTCCGAGACAGGATTCGAACCTGCGTCCACAGTAGCAGCGCGGTTCCGGACGGATGAGCCTAGAACCGATCGGCCACAGCAGCCGGCGCGACGGTATCGGTAAGATTCTTTAACCCTCATCGGTGTACCGAAGAATGCTCACACGCCTCTGTGAAGAAACATTTTCAAGAACGCCTCTCTGTGAATGCGTGGGGTGGTATGAATTGACTAGGCCTGTTGCGTTGCCGCATCGTCTTACAGAACACACTTATCTACCCTTTCTCGAAAATGAACTTCCAGCATTATTGGAAGAGGTTCCTTTGGCTATAAGGCTATATTCTTCCAGTGTGACGGAGCTCCAGCACATTCCAGTAGTCAGGTGATAGATCGTCGAAACCTAACATTGCCCGGAAGACGGATCGGCAGAAACGGTCACGTTTTTTGCCTCCAAGGCCCCCAGACCTTACCACTTAAATTTTTACCTATGGGTAAGGCTGAAATGCGAAGTTTGCAAAGAAAAAGATGATCTACAGATGCTGTTGCAAAAAAAATTAGGAATGCCACAGTATGAATGTAGATGCCCTTACTTAACCTTCATAAGTCTTTGTTTCGGTTGTATTTCAACAGCCGTATCTCTGTAACCATTAAAAACTGGACAGATGGTATTTGTAAAGTTTTATTGAAATTAGTCTATTCTATCATTCCAGCACAGTGTTCCGCAGTGAGCGCCTGAATCTCCGGAGCTTTACTACTCCGCTTGTACGACAGTTGATGGGGCTCTCACTGAGTTAAAATATTTTATATTTGCAGATGGTCTTTCATCAGGATATGCCTGAAATCAGGACTCACATTCATTAGAACGTCTATTTTCCCCAGTACCAACATCCGTCTATACATGAAGACATCAGTGGCTGACATCACGTGCATTGCGACACGCGCCTTACTTGCGCCACTCCACACACGAGACTGCAACAGACATTGTCCCACGTACACCACACATACCCGGTGATGAATTCCTCGTTCTCCAACATGCTCAAAAGCCAAAGCGAGAAACGCATCCCAACTGTGCAATATTCGATTAACGACCGCGTGTGTCAGAGTTATAATGAACTGACTGTATACACTTGTGCTCCCGTTTGACTTCTAGCTGTGCAAGTATACTTCATTTAAACTGACAACACATTCCGATTCCCAATCTGACTGAACACAATAACGCGCATGCAGTTGCTCTTAGTTTGAGGAGGAATACAAGAACCAGCCCGTCTTTGAATTGCGATTCGTCGTGAAAATTTTATTCGCAGTTTGATGTTCTTCATACACAGAAACTGCGACTGCTGTAAAAAATTTAGAACCACTTCAATATTCAACTATTCCATATACCCCGCCGCGTACTTTTCGACAAGATTTCGGTATCCGCTTTATTGGTATGAGAACAGCTGCCAACATGAGTAACGTAGAAGTAAATATCCTCGGAGTAGTGAATCAACTTAAATCACTTAATAAAAGCAAGTCTTCTGCTCCCGACTGTATACCAATTAGGTTCCTTTCGGAGTATGCTGATGCAGTAGCCCCATACTTAACCATCATATGCAACCTCTCGCTCGCCGAAAGATCCGTACCCAAAGACTGGAAAGTTGCACAGGTCACATCAATATTCAAGAAAGGTAGTAGGAGTAATCCACTAAATTACAGGCCCATATCGTTAACGTCGATATGCATCAGAATTCTAGAACATACATTGTGTTCGAACATTATGAATTACCTCGAAGAAAACTGTCTATTGACACACAGTCAACATGGATTTAGAAAGCGTCGTTCCTGTGAAACACAACTAGCTCTTTATTCACGTGAAGTGTTGAGTGCTATTGACAAGGGATTTCAGATCGATTCCGTATTTCTGGATTTCCGGAAGGCTTTTGACACTAACACACAACCGGCTCGTAGTGAAATTGCGTGTTATGGAATATCGTCTGAGTTATGTGACTGGATTTGTGATTTCCTGACAGAGAGCTTACAGTTCGTAGCAATTGATGGAAAGTCATCGAGCAAAACGGAAGTAATTTCTGGCGTTCCCCAAAGTAGTGTTCTAGGCCCTTTGCTGTTCCTTATCTATATAAACGATTTTGGAGACAATCTGAGCAGCCGTCTTCGGTTGTTTGCAGATGACGCTGTCGTTTATCGACTAATAAAATCAACAGAAGATCAAAACAAACTGCAAAACGATTTAGAAAAGAAAGTGGCAATTGACCCTAAATAACGAAAAGCGTGACGTCATCCACATGAGTGCTAAAAGGAATTCGTTAAACTTCGGCCGTAAATTCAACTAAATACTTAGGAATTACAATTACGAAGAACGTAAATTGGAAGGCACACACAGAAAATTTTGTGGGGAAGGCTAACCAAAGACTGCGTTTTATTGGCAGGACACTTAGAAAATGTAACAGACCTACTAAGGAGACTGCCTACACTACGCTTCTCCTGCGCGGTGTGGGATCCTTACCAGGTAGGACTGACGGAGTACATCGAAATAGTTCAAAGAAAGGCAACACGTTTTTTACTATCGCGAAATATGGGAGAGAGTGTCACAGACATGATACAGGATTTGGGCTGGAAATCATTAAAAGAAAGGCGTTTTTCGTTGCGACGGAATCTTCTCACGAAATTCCAATCACCAACCTTCTCCTCCGAATGCGAAAATATTTTGTTGACACCGACCTACGTAGGGAGGAATGATCCCTACGATAAAATTAGGGAAATCAGAGCTCTTACAGAAAGATATAGGTGTTCACTCTATCCACGCGCTAGACGAGATTGGAATAATAGAGAATTGTGAAGGTGGTTCGATGAACCCTATGCCAGGCACCTGAATGTGATTTGCAAAGTATCCATGTATATGTAAATGTAGATGTGTAAACATGACAAATATCCACACGAAATACGTCAGTTATGTGGCGCGATGAACTGAAACTTGAATTCGCTACCCACATCGCTGTAATAGTATTTAAAAACGGACACTTTTCTCTTCCAATATTTTTGTTCTCGTAACTATTTGTACTGGATACAATACGATACGATACGGTATTGGAGTGTTATTCTGCAATGTTCCTTCGGACATGCATGCCACAGCGACAACTACAGCCGTTACGAAATACATGAAATGTATTCGCAGTTGCGAATATAGATAAAAATTAACTGTATAATGTACAGGTTGTAAACACATGGTCGGCGACGTAAGGAACTTTGGGTCTGGCCGTGAGTCGTGGTCAGATAGATAGGCAACCGGGTTCGAGTTCCGGTCCGCCGTGCGGTTAAAGGCGCTGCAGTCTGGAACCGCAAGACCGCTACGGTCGCAGGTTCGAATCCTGCCTCGGGCATGGATGTTTGTGATGTCCTTAGGTTAGTTAGGTTTAACTAGTTCTAAGTTCTAGGGGACTAATGACCTCAGCAGTTGAGTCCCATAGTGCTCAGAGCCATTTGAACCATTTTGAGTTCCGGTCCGGCACAAATTTTCATTGTCGCCATTCTATTATACAACTGATGATTATCCATATTCGAAACTGCGGGGACATATCTTGTATTTCTACTGGAACATGTGCAGACGCACTCTACAACTGCAGAAAATCTTCGTCACCATCCCGTAACTGTGATCAGGAACGGCAGGCTGTTGCTCATGTATCAACGTGTCCCACACCTTCAGACAAGGGTCCTTTCGAAAATTTTCTCACAACGACGAGTGATGTTATAAAATACAGAGGGGTCCAAAAAAATGTATCCTCTGTTTAAAAGTCACTAATTGACGGACTTGTCTCATCTTTGGTAGTGTAATAGTTTGTAGTTCCGGCAATCGCCACACAAGCGTTGTACTGCGTTGTTTTGTTTTGTCAGATGACAGTCGCCAGATAGTCGGTGTTTTGTTCTTAGTTGCACCTAGTTACTCGAGTAAACATGGCTGGCGCAAGGCTTACATCCGATGAAAGGAAGTCAGTTTTGAAGTGGTATTTTACGTAAGAAAACATTAATGGGGTTCAACGGCAATGGCGAAATGAGTATCAAACAGAGCCACCGACACGTTCAACGATTCGTCGCATTCGAGACAAATTTGAAGCCGAAGGCTGTGTTAAAGATGTACACAAACAACGATCTGGACGACCTGTAACATTAACAAGTCCAGCTAACTCATGTCGTGTGTTACATTTCACTCGCTCACCACAGAAGTCTGTGAGACAGTGTGCCCGTGAAACTGTAGTGAGGCGCTCAAGTGTTCGACGAATTTTGAAGACGGCAAAATGGAAGTGCTACATCCCACGATTGCCGTGGATAGGCCGGAGAGGTGCTGTGAAGTATCCACCACGTTCCCCAGACCTAACTCCTCTGGACTTTTACATGTGGGGAACACTAAAGGACGTCGTTTATCGACAAAAGCCACGCAGATTGGATGAACTTCGAGAATCCATGGTACATTGATGTGCAAATATCCAACTGAACACGATGCTGCAGTTCGGCGGCATCGTTTGTGTGTGGATGTTAATGGTGACCATTTCGAACACCTACAGTGACATCTTCAAGTTGGACTTTAAGCTACACTTTCACCAAAAATGAGACAACTCCGTCAACGAGTTTGCACGTTATGGACTTAACAGTGGATACATTTTTTGGACCCCTCTGTACATAAAAGGCCTTGATATCCACATCTAGGTGCTGTTATTTGCTTTATTTTATGCCGGGTAGCTGTGCGTAAATACTGACGTGTAGTAGTTTCGTAATCTTCGTATATGTATTGCAATACGATAAATAAACTAATGCACTCTTGTGGCTGTTTTGCTCGTCAGAAAGAATTGCAACTCTTATTATTTACATGGCCGCCGACGGTGTGTACATGTATGATATTACACTGGCATCCGACTATGTCTTCTGAACGCTTCACTTTCTTGTGGGACAATGAATTTTTCAGATTACAGTAGAGCGTCGATTATCCTAAGTATCCGACATGGGTGTTCGGAAAACTGGTTTGTTCGGATAATCGAACAGTACATGTTTATTTGCCAAAAAGAAGTATTGTACAGTAAATTTATTCATAAAAACAGGCATCTCTTTTAGTATTACAAAGTAGCATACAAAGGCTACTTCAGTAGGAATATATAGTATGTGGCACAGTTTATTAAACAAAAATATATACAAAACTTCCTGGCAGATTAAAACTGTGTGCCCGACCGAGACTCGAACTCGGGACCTTTGCCTTTCGCGGGCAAGTGTTCTACCATCTGAGCTACCGAAACACGACTCTCGCCCGGTCCTCACAGCTTTACTTCAGCCAGTATCTCGTCTCCTACCTTCCAAACTTTACAGAAGCTCTCCTGCGAACCTTGCTGAACAGCACTCATGAAAGAAAGGATACTGCGGAGACATGGCTTAGCCATAGCCTGGGGGATGTTTCCAGAATGAGATTTTCACTCTGCAGCGGAGTGTGCGCTGATATGAAACTTCCTGGCAGATTAAAACTGTGGGCCCGACCGAGACTCGAACTCGGGACCTTTGTTTTTCGCGAGCAAGTGCTCTACCATCACGTGCCCGCGAAAGGCCAAGGTCCCGAATTCGAGTCTCGGTCGGGCCCACAGTTTTAATCTGCCAGGAAGTTTCATATCAGCGCACACTCCGCCGCAGAGTTAAAATCTCATTCTAAAAATATATACATATTACATACGCATTTTGCATGAACAATACACACAGTATACAAAATTAACGTTTAAAAATCCTTTATTTTGGTCTGTCTATACAAGCCTACACGCTTACGAGCAGCTAAGTCATGTACTTAATACGTCCCTTAGTTTGACTTTGAAAGAATCAGCCGACAGTTTTTCTCCCTGTATTGCAAGCTCACGAATGCCGCGTCTTGACTTGAAGCGTTTTAACCAGCCCGTGCTCGCTTTAAAGTTCGAAGGCCCTCCAAGTTTTTCGTTGAACTGGCTGGCTCTGAGCACTATGGGACTTAACATCTTAGGTCACCAGTCCCCTAGAACTTAGAACTACTTAAACCTAACTAACCTAAGAACATCACACACATCCATGCCCGAGGCAGGATTCGAACCTGCGATCGTAGCAGTCGCGCGGTTCCGGACTGAGCGCCTAGAACCGCGAGACCACTGCGGCCGGCTTTCGTTGAACTGCATTGCCTTCTCACACAGAATGGGATCTGAGATAGGTTCTCCTTCCGATCTCTTTTGTGTAAACCACTTGTAAACAGCATCATCTAGATCTGTGTTAGTGGCGAGCTTCATAGTTTTACGGCTTGTTGATCCATCAGTAGAATCAAGCATAGCTATAAAATTTGCTATGCTCGTCTTTTGTTTTTTTTATATCCGTAATTGTCGACTTCCCCACCTTGTACTCATTGGGTAAAGTGGTTGCAGATTCACCTTCTTCTAACCTTTCAATAATCTCGTACTTGTCCCTCATAGAAAGGACAACACGTTTACGTTTAAGCATTTTGTATCGTCAAGTTCACTTCTTCACGCAGCAGCACACAAGTGGTCGTAACAGAGAACAGAAGGTGACTGTTTGCACCGTGAGAAGCTCTTCTTGGGGGCGCGCAATCCTTCAAATCGCGTGGAGCGGCACGCCTCAACTCTAAGCTGGCGCAGCTGTTGCTGTGAACAGCTTCGATACTGCCGCTACTTCTACTGCCAGTGCCAAGCCGACAGAAGTGTGCTGATTGTTGAAACACAGCGACTGGCGGCTTGGCCTATCAGCAGCGCCTTGTGAAGGCCGCATTAGAAGCAATGTTCCGCCAGCGGTGGCCCAGTGCGGCGACTACTGTGGGAAACTTGGTTTGGGAGTGAGGGGGATGATGGGCGGTAGGGTGGGGGAGTAAAAGTTGCGAGCGAGTACACAGTTCGGTTAAGCGGTCGTTCGGTTGACCGACGTTCGGATAATCGACGCCCTACTGTACCTTTATTTTGTGCACATTGCGTCGCCGCCCATTATACATGGCGCGGCAAGATTGGAAAAACGCGAACGGAGAAAGAGCGGCAAAGAAATCTTGCTTCTCGCGCACAGAACAGTAACGGGAGAGCGGGATGATTCTGATGCAATCTGTGCAGGAGGAGAGCCGTAGACGAGAGTCTGACTTGGCCGCTCAGAGAGCGCCGGCTGGTGCGTCCACGGGCTGGCGCCGCGCCAGCTGTTCCGGTAATAGCACGCGCCATGAATCCTGCAACCGCGGCGCCGCCGACATTCCTGATCGATCTGCCGTGTTTAATCCGGCGCCGGCAGGCGACACTGTCAACTGTACGACGCTCCGTGAGGTACAGCCATCCTTACGGTGCTATACTTTACGGCAATATGTAGTCGTAATAGTATTGACGTCAACATTGCTACAATAGACCGCAATGTTGCGGGATTCACGGGCATTATTGTTGATTGCTTGGACCGTTAAACAGGTGTAGTAGCGCTCAAAAGTATTTCGTAGTTGAGGTGTTATGTTGTGAGTACCATTTGCATGCTGTGACATTGGCAACGCATATAATAACTGTCACTCCAACAAGAGCTTCACGCCGCTAGGGTTACATAACTAGTAAGCAAGCAAGACCGTACAATGACAGTGTATGTATGTATTCCATTAATTCAGAAGTAGTTTGTAATTTGCTTTGGTGGTACGGTATTTACTCATTACTGTCAAATGGTTCAAATGGCTCTGAGCACTATGGGACTCAACATCTGAGGTCATCAGTCCCCTAGAACTTAGAACTACTTAAACCTAACTAACCTAAGGACATCACACACATCCATGCCCGAGGCAGGATTCGAACCTGCGACCGTAGCGGTCGTGCGGTTCCAGACTGTAGCGCCTACAACCGCTCCGCCACCCCGGCCGGCTCATTACTGTCACTTAGGCATTCAGACAGTGTTTGTTTATTTGTAGAGACGACCAGAATCATGCCAAAACACAAAGAATACTCGGTTGATGTGAGACAACGTGTTTTGAATGTTTTGAAGGAGTAAAAATGGCTCTGAGTACTATGCGACTTAACTTCTGAGGTCGTCAGTCGCCAAGAACTTAGAACTAATTAAACCTAACTAACACATCACACAAATCCATGCCCGAGGCGGGATTCGAACCTGCGACCGTAGCGGTCGCTCGGCTCCAGACTGTAGCGCCTAGAACCGCACGTCCACTCCGGCCGGCGAAGGAGTAAAAGTGGCATTATAGTTTTGATAGTGACTATGGCATATCACTAATAACAAGCGTGTGGAGTCAACGGGGAAAACGGGAAGGAACAGTAGTGAATAAGACAAGATCAGGTCGTCCTCGAAAAACAACAAGGAGTGAGGACAGAATAATTTGTAAGCAGTCGGCTGAGTATTGAAGAAAATCGGTTCGACAAATCAGGGACGATATCGAGCAGCATCAGGGACTGAACTTACATGTCGCCACTGTATAACGTCGCCTACCTAGTAGCAGGTGATTTAAATGGTGAACGACCATAACGTAAAACACTAATGTTCAAGGAACAGGAGAGCCAGGATAGAGTTTGCAAAGAAATTGCAAAGGAACATAAAACTTGGAATCTTACATATTGCTCTAAGGTTTTCCTTCCGCTGTTGTCGGCCAGAAAACCAAGAAGCAAAAAAAGTACCAGGTACTGATCATTAAGCACGGTGGTGGCAGCGTCAGGGTGTGGGGATGTTTACCTAGACGTAGCGGTGGTCTTCTAGTCCAAATACAAAGCAAAATGGATCATATCCTGTACAGTGACATTTTAGAAATGAATATGGTTCCTCATGGGAGAAAGAGTATGCCAGGTAATTGGGTATTTCAGCAGGACAATGATTCAAAACACACCTCCGGTGATTTAAAAAATTCATTTCAGCTAAAAAGATCATACTTTTGTAGCGCCGAAGCCAAAACTCGGATCTAAATCCAACTGAACACATCTGGGACGCATCGGATCGACGTGTCCATCGTAGAAGCTACTCAAACAAGGATCAATTTGCTACTTCCTTAATGGACAAATGGTCAAAACTCCTACTTGACTTACTACAAGGGCTTGTGGATTCAATGCTAAACAGATGTACAGCTGTGATTGAAGTCCATGGGTATGCAACGAAATACTGATTTATCTTCACACTAACAAACAATTTTGTTTTATTGTTAGACATAATTACTTGTTAGCCAGAAGAATTGTTATTTCTCTTTTCATGTAACATACTTCGTTTAAACTAAATGTAATTCTGTACTTTTCAATTACCCAATGGTAATTTTTCTGTTAGACACTTATCTATATTTAATTGTAACTAATGCTGGGTACAAAATACTTTTGAGAGCTACCGTAGTTGCCGATGTATTGCCAAGGTGTTGTTAGTGCTGCCCAGCAAGACTGAATATTTCGTTTACCCGACCCTATCTTTCACTGTCCTTGTTATAAACGCTCGCTTCCCGCTCACAGTCAATCTCGTTCCTGTTTCACACGACGGCCGCTCAAGTCACGTCAAACAGTATTTTTTGAATTTTTTTGTAAACACTGTCCGTGGAAAAACAGCGATCGATAAAAGCGTAATAAAATTATTTCAGTAAAAGAAGCCTTGATCGCATGTAATTTATTTATTTCATTCGGTGACCGGTTTCGATCTCTTATAGGATCATCATCACACCATTTTACTACTTGGCTGCATGATCCTATACAACGAATGGAAACCGCTCATCGAATGAAATAAATAACTTATATGCGATGAAGATTGCTTTTACTGATACAATTTTAATATTAATTCCCTTGAGTTCGTATGTTTGCGCGCGTACGTACAAACATTCGATTTGTTTTTTGTCTACAGAAATGTACAGGAGGACAAACGAGGCAATCCTGAACTTCGTAATGTGATACGTTCATCTTCAACAATAGCTGTGGAACACAGAAATTAATATGTACAAAGATCGAAATCTGAAAAAGGTCATTCCCGCTACTATCTTCTTGTTGTTAACAGAACATTTGCGGTAGTGAACCATATTCTACACATCCACGAAGCCCGATTTCTCTTCTTTGCAAACCCCTTTTTTTGTGTGTGGAATGCAAATGCAGGAAAGCCGCACACACTTCATAGCTCGGTGGACTTCGCGGCCATAATATGACTCCTGTAAACGCTTCTGACCCGGATATGCATTGCCTTGCCGGACAACAGTCGCCGGCAACGTTATCGTACACGTGGCTGCAACTCGTGTGGTCGTAGTGTTGTCGGACAACATTGTCGGACTTACATTACCAGCAAACACAAATTTTATGCCCCGTATAAACATAAGTTTCGAGTTTTGACGTACCAATGCTGTAGAAAAATTCAATACTGCGTGAATATTTAGCTGCCGAAAACACCAGTTTCTGGTGGATTCCGGAATAATTTGACCGAAGCCCTGCAAAAAGTCTTGTGCCGATCGATGTAAGAAAGCTGTGTAAGACAATTCTATCTTCCACCTTGTCTTTTTAACAAATTAGTGGCTATGACACCCGACGTGCAAAAACTTAAGTGTTAACGATATGGTGAAAAACATCGACTGAGGAAATGCAACATCCGTATCACAGGAGAAAACAGGAAAGTTGTACAAGGAGGTTTCAGAAAGTAAGTTGCACAATATCACGACTGGACAAGAAAGTTTTTTTAAGTATTTATTTACAGTTCAAACTGACACACATACATGACACTATTTCTCAACGTAGCCACCACTTCTGCGTAAAAAACGGAAATGATTACATTGAAAGTCAACAGAGAAATAGGACTCTTAGGAGAGTTAGTGGACAGTAAATGATCCCTTAAATTGCACAAGAAACTATTTGGCCGCTGACTGAGTCCTGATAGCTTCTGGTCGTTAAGATCTTTTTAATCCAACCGCAGAGCGTTTTGATATTCACGATGTGCAGACTCAAGTTCAGCAGGTACATTTCGACGCAGCGCCTCATGCCAGTAGCAAAATTCCTTCAGCGAGCCAACGGTGAAACCAGAGAAAACTGCCTTATGTCCAAAACGTAAACAATGCCGGTATCTGTGCGGTAATCGTGATAAGGTGAGGTGAACGCAGATAATGCTGCGGTGCGGCCGCTACCGGATGTGCCATAGCGCTAACGCCCGTAGGCCCCGCTCCGCCCCCCCCCCCCCCCCTCGAGGCAGGTACTTTGATCTCGGCTGCTGGCAGGCGGGACGCCTTATCAGCCCACAGTGAGTCAATGCGGACAGATAAGGCAGTCGCGCGCTCCTCGGAGTCCGCATTCACGACACAGCTCCTACACATCAGCTGCCGTCTTTCCAGTTGTATCCCACGACGTAAATTAGAGCTTCCCATGTCGCGGGCGTCCCACGGATGTGTGATGGGACTGCTCCTGCTCGCCTTGTACCCTAGCGATCTGCTTCTTCATTTACATCTACCATCTGTACTCCGTAAGTCATCTTACGGTGTGTGACGGTGGGACCTCTATCTTTTCTATGTTCTATTCGCGAATGCCGCGTGGAAAGAATAATTGCCTGCAAACCTCCGTATCAGCTCTAATTTTCATTTCGCGAGAAGTATGTGCGAGGAAATACTCTCTATCATTCCAACAGCAAAGCCTCCGTCACGCCAAATGCCTCTTGTAGTGTCTGCCACTGTAGATTACTGAGCCCCTCCGTAACGCTCTTGCGTCGACTAAACAATCTCGTCACGAAAAGCGCTACTCTTCGCTGGATGTTCTCTGTCTCGTCTATTGATTCAACCTGAGAATGTCTCAATAAATCCATCTTTATATAGATGGTTGCTGGATATAGGCTATTCGATATAAAATGTCGAATCAAAACACCCTCCGCCCTCTAAATGGTTCAAATGGCTCTGAGCACTATGGGACTTAACATCTGAGGTCATCAGTCCCCTAGAACTTAGAACTACTTAAACCTAACTAACCTAAGGACATCACACACATCCATGCCCGAGGCAGGATTCGAACCTGCGACCGCAGCGGTCGCGCGGTTCCAGACTGTAGTGCCTAGAAATGCTCTCCCACACCGGCCGGCAGCAATATCTGTAGACAAGGTTCATATATTCTAGCACACAGCAGAAATAAAAAATAATGAACACACGGCTACGCTGATAAAGCTCCACGCCAGTATTAACAAATGACCAGAAGCATCTGGAAAATTTTACGACACAAATACCTTTTACTTGCAGAGCAAGAAGCAGCGATTTGCTTTGCTCAAGTACTTTTCCGTACAAACGCAGACAAAAAAGGTCCTAAACAGTCCGAGAGTCGTGTTCTAAAAAGAGTCTGTCTTTATAGCGGGACATCCCAAACGCAGCCGGCTGACAAACCGCAAAGCCACTGAAATCACGCTGAGGCCGTTCCTTTCTTTTTTTAACTGCGAGAGACTTGTGCGTTACAGACACGCTTAGCAGGAACAAACATTCAACAGGTAGCTCAAATGTAACGTTTTACTCCTTCGATGTAACAGCACGACTCGAAAAAGATTATGGAGAAAACACAGTTAGTATCGCAGCTACTGTACTGAAACATTAACGATTCAATAATCGCAGTCGGCTACCAGTTCCGACAGTCTTCATTTTGATACTGAACTCCTCTGCAAGAGTTAATCTATGACAATAATACAAATTTTCATCGCGTTAGTGTTTCAAAAATTGTGGCTCGATGCACATTTTGTAAGATTGTAAAATCCAAGAGCGTCCCACTACCTTTATAAGCATAACTGGATAAGCGTGGAATGACTTCTATGCTACATATGGTCACGTTTAACAGACTCTATGCGAAAGTTATCAAAATCCCACCGCATCCAACTTTGTTTTACGCGCATAACAGTGCTCTGCCTCCCACAGGGATTTGTTCTGGGAACACAGGGTAATTCAAAATAAACATACGACCACAACTATTTAACCCCTTCGCGGGCCATAGCGGATATACAGGGGATAGGCAAAATAATGTGTACAGTGGTGGTAATAGGATGGTAGTGTTTGACAATCAACAACGCAGGTAAGGCACATGTCGCGCTGGACTGTGCGTGCTCAGTACGGACTAGGCATCAGCGCAGATTGTTTACGAGGAGCGAACACTTCGTATTTGCATTCAGAGGCCGGAGTCGATGTGCAATAAAAGACCCAACAGAGTTCCAAAGAGAGGGCAGATTGTGGGGGCCTCTACTAGTTGCAGCACCAGTAACCAAGACAGCCAACTTACTGTATGTGTCAAGAGCAACTGTTTCAACAATTATGGAGTGGCTCTGAGCACTATGGGACTTAATATCTGAGGTCATCAGTCCTCTAGAACTTAGAACTACTTAATCCTAACTAACCTAAGGACATCACACCCATCCATGCCCGAGGCAGGATTCGAACCTGCGACCGTAGCGGTCGCTTGGTTACAGACTGAAGCTCCTAGAACCGCTCGGCCACTGGCCGGCTTCAACAGTTATGACAGCCTACAAAAAACATGGAAAGACATCATCGTGTAAACGTATTAGTGGACGCAAATCAAAACTAAATGACAGATATCGTCGTACGCTAACACGAATTGTGTCAAAACAACACAAAGCTCTATAGGCATCTCTGAGGACTCCATAAGGCGAATGTTCTTGGACGAGATGCTATACCGAAACCATTAGTGACGACAACCAACCCAAAGAAGCGTAAAACATGGTGTCAGGAGAATACATCCCGGACGGCTGATCACTGGAAACACATCATACGGTCCGACGAGTCGAAGTTTTCGTTATTTCCAATATCGGGCAGCGTTTACATCTGGACAACGCCGAAAGATGCCTACAATCCTGATTGCTTTATTTTAACAGGTAAGCATGGAGGTGGAAGTGTGATGCTGTAGGCAGACAGATCATGGTATTCTGGTGGTCCCATCATTAGTCTCGAAGGCCGCGTTACAGCCAACTCTTATGTGAACATTTTAGGTGATCAGGTGCACCCCATGATTCAAATGTTGTTCCCCAACAATAATGCCATATTTCAGGACGATAATGCACCCATTCACACAGGCAGGACAGTACAATCGTGGTATGAGGAGCATGCAGCTGAACTGCAGCGTCTTGCCTGGCCAGCACAGTCCCCGGACTTGAACGTTATAGAATCCTTGTGAGCGGTATTGGAGTGCACATTTCCGCTTCTCCCGTCACGACAGGAGTTAGAAGAGATTCTGATCGAAGAGTGGCGTAACATTCCACTCGAAACTATACAATCATTATGTGCCAGTATTTCAGGAAGAATCGCAGCTGTAGTGGCAGTCCGCTGTACCAGCTGTAGCTTCTGTTTGTTGTGAAACATAGCCTTCAGGACTGTGGGAAGTATATGTCCCACCAAACAAGGTGTTTTAATGGTGTATGATTACCACCAATATAGCTTTTGGAAAGGGCTTGGGAAGTATCCTTATCACAAAATTAATCTGTCATTTGTCGTCCTTCGGAAGCATACTTACCAGCAACTTAAGGGTATCCCAAAGCTTTTGGGAATATGTTTTACCACCTCTGTCTACACCTGACGTGATAGTACACTACTACACCTGGTGTATGAAAACAGGTACAACAATCAGTTTGTGACCACCATAGTTAAACCACAAAAATAAAATTATCAAAAAATAAATATAGCCAGTTGATCACATCTAATAGGATAGCAACAAAATATCTTCGCTAAGTTACTACAAAGAATGTGCCCGCTAATGGGTTGATGCATAGCAATACATCGATAAAAATTATATAGAATGTAAGGGAGAAAGTTATAGTTTGTTCGCAACATCATGAACTTCAGGAGTGGCTGAAACCGGTAGGAGTCGTCGACTTCGGGCCGTGAGTGTTTTGCGTCCGGCCGCTGCCAACACTGGCGATCTTACAGTACATAGTTTCTGTGTAACGTAACCGCCACGAAGAGATTGTCGTGTCGCGCCGTGACAAACCAGTACAGCGGTACTGTACGCGGACGTGAACAAACTATACAGAGACTGTGAAAGAAAGATAAAAATTTCGATTACTGCGTAAGGGCAGTGAATCGAATGTCTTCGAAGGCGGTGATCTACATTTACATGACTGCTCTGCAATTCACACTTAGCGCTTGGCAGTGTGTTCATCGAACGAGCTTCAGACTATTTCTCGGACACGTGAGTCTTTCTGTGCAAGCATTGGTTTCTGTTAGTTTACTACGACGATTCTTTCCCTATATAGATGAGCGGCAACAAACTATTTTCACGTTCGGAATAGAAAATTCGTTGCTGAAATTTTGTGAAAAGATATCGCCGCAACGACAAACCCCAACTCCCGTATCATATACGTGACACTCTCTCCCTCATTTCGCCGTAATGCAAAACGAGCTGCTTTGAAGTTTTTCGATCTACTCCGTCAGCCCTACCTAGTAAGGATCTCATACCACGAAGCACTACTCCAGACCAGGACAGACAAGCGTAGTGTATGCTGTCTCTGTAGTAGCTACGTTGCATCTTCTTAACTTTCCGCAATAAAACTTAAGTCTTTTGTTGGACTTTCCCAAAATATTTACTATCTGATTGTTTCGACACACGCAGCTCTTAACTGTGATCCCTAGGTATTTAGTTGAATTGACAGCCTTTAGATTTGTTTGATTTATTATGTAAGCGAACTGTAACTGATTCCTTTTAAAACTCGTGTAGATGAGCTCAAGGTTTGTATTGTTTAGAGTTAACTGCCAGTTTTCGAAATTGACTTTCTCTTCTGATGACTTCCCTAGACGGCGAACGACAGCATCATCTGAAAACTATCTAAGAGGGTTGCTCAGATCGTGTCTTAAATTGTTTATATAGACGAGCAATAGCAGGGGCCCTGTAACACTTCCTTGGGGAAAGCCAGATAAAACTTCTGTTTTACTCGATGACTTTCTACCAATTATTGCGAACTGTGCCCTTTGTCATAGTAAATCACGAATCCAGTCACACAACTGGGACGATACTCCATAGGTAAGCAACCTGATCAGAAGCCATTTGTGAAGACCGGTGTCAAAAGCGTTCTGTAAAACTAGATGCCTTTGTGAAACGTTCCGTATCGTAAGTGAAAACGGTAGATCCCGCACAAAAGGCATTCTGCACCCTACAATGTAACGCATGTGGCAGATGCCACGGCTTTATAAGGATTCCATGGGTTACATCTTGCAGTGAGATAGAGCAACCCGATACTGACGTGTTCGACCCCGAGCATGGTTTTGAATGTATGGCGTGAAATAGATTATCAGTTAGGTGTGGTCTGCGGGAGCAACAGGAGTCCCGTACAAATAAATTTAAAAAATCTTTCTTTTACGAGGGTAATCCCAAAAGTAAGGTCCCATTTTTTTTATAAGTACATAGACCTGTTTATTTCTACAATGGTTTACATCAGTTTATAGCTTGAACATTTAGCTATTTTTCGACATAATCACCATTTCTGTCGATGCATTTTTGTAGACGCTATGGCAGTTTTTGTATGCCCATGTCATGCCAGCTCGCCGCCATGCTGTTCAGAAAGTTATGAACCTCTTCTTTCACCTCGTCGTCGGAGCTGAATCGCTTTCCGGCCAAATGTTCTTTTAAGCTAGGAAACATGGCGCCAAGTCAGGACTATAGGGTGAGTGGGTGTTCCATTGAAACTGTTGCAGGAGAGCAACATTTTACCGAGCGATGTGTGGGCGAGCGTTGTCATAGAGAATGTGTACGCCCTTGCTCAACATTCCTCTTCTCCGGTTCTGAATTGCTCGTTCGAGTTTTATCAGTCTCACAGTACCTGTCAGCCTTAATTGTGGTCCCAGCGATTCCGCTCCGACGACGAGGTGAAAGAAGAGGTTTATAACTTTTTGAACAGCATGGCGGCGAGCTGGTATGACATGGGCATACAAAAACTGCCATAGCGTCTACGAAAATAAACAGGTCTATGTACTTATAAAAAAATAGGAGACCTTACTTTTGGGATTACCCTCGTATATTCCCTGTAAATTTTGTCGATGTATCACTGTGCATTACATTGTTACAGGCTTTTGTAATCGTTACATTAATTACGGAATTCTTTCTACAGTCATCAGAATAGTTTTCTAAGTATATTTACGCCTTGTAGAGGGGCCTTACAACAGCTGAAGGCACCATATCGAATCTATTCCATTAGTAGCATACTTCTCGCTCTTGCGGCCACATCTAACTTCGAGGTAAAACGACAACTCAATGGTAGGTCTTTTTAGAAAACTTGAAACGTTCTCTTGTACTACAATGTGGTTTCAGTATATGCGCCACTCACGATGAAATAAAGGAATGCATATAGCGGTCAAATTTGAAAGGGGGTCGTCTTATAAACTATGGAACAGTATGTTGGATGAGGGGCACCTATGGGGGGACTCGAAAAAGTGCGGTACACATTATTAGGGCAGGCCAAGTAACTTCCGTTGGAAGCTGCACTACACTTGATAGTGACACAGGTACACGGCATTATTTTCCAATATATTCACCAAATGTCTGTAGACAACTGTCGGGACGTTCTGCCACTCGTTCAAGTCCTCGACGACAGATACTCGCCCCTCGATTGCACCGTTATGTGAAGATCCTAGTTGTTGGAAAATCTCTTTCCACCTCAGACGTTCTTTCAGCCTGGTGAAAAGATGGTAGTCGCAGGGTGTCACCAACGTTTGTGCAGCTTTGGTACAGCTGTTGGCGTCATTTCACTACGGCTCGACAAGACAGTGCATTTGCTCCCTATACCGCCAGAATTTCACGGTGAATCTGTGGGAAATTCACACGTTTTGCCCACAAGAATCGTACTCTACCGCCTACTAAACATCGGAGTACGCTTTCAGTTGCCGCACCGTTCCAATCGCATACTGTGATGCACCCGTTGCCCATACCGCAGCAGAACCCGGCACATGTACTCTCTTGTGACAACGTGCCACTCTGGCTGCGCAATCCTATTAGCGCGGGGCAACATGTGTGTGTCCGAAGTACCCTCACATTGCGAGATCTTCGTCCCATCAACGGGGTTTTCAACTTTACAAAAAAAAAAAAGTTCGCAAGGGGCAGGTCTGGAGAATACCGAGGATGAGACAGCACAGTGATTTCGTTTTTTGTGCTCTACACAGGTTGCGAGGCGAAGGTCTTTATGGTCTTTGCTCATAAGCCGTGGGGCGAACCTGGCGGCAACACGATGCATTCCAAGATGCTGTGTCACGACTTCATGACATGATCCAACTGAAACGTTACGTTCTTCTGCAATCGCTCGGACACTCAGTCTTCGACTGGCACGCACAATTTCATTGACGTTCCTGACATAAGAGTCGTCGGTAGACGTGGAAGAGCGTCCTGAACGAGGGTCATCTTTAACTTCCGTCAGGTCAATTTTAAACCGTATTAACCATTCGCAACACAGAGTACGGCTTAATCATTCATCACCGTAGGCTTCCTGCAACATTTGGTGTGTCTCTGTAAAGGTTTTCTTGACTTTCACGCAAAAGTTAACGCAGATGCATTGCTCCTCTAACTCTGCCATCTCAAACTTCGCAAACTGTGCGACAAACGGTCTACTCAATGCTGCACTGAACAATGACTAACAGACATACACCAACGAAACTTCCGGCAGTGACACATTAAACACAGGCGTGTGCAGGAATGCCAACTGCATTTCGCTCCAACACATCATTGGCGCGAAATTGCAAGTAGTCCGGAATTTTTTGAACAAATCTCGTACAAGAGAGAGCATATTGGCCCGTACTAAAGTATTCTTTAAAATACCGTCATATAAAATGCTACCGCACCACTGCATTGGTTAACACACCGTAGACGTTGGGTGATCTTTTAGACTTGAATCCTGCCGAACACTACTGAGAACCTTCGGAGCGGTGCTCACCACAGACTGTGCCATGGGAAGGCTCAACAACAAGTGTTTGTAGACTACTGCAGGAACAGGCTGAGCAGAGGTCTATTACTGTACCAGAAAGAAAACTCTTGTGTTTACTACTGCAGTTTATGTTCAACCCTCCTTGGAAAAATACTCCCCAAGTACGAAAACCAGTTGGTAGCGATCACCAGCTGGAGTGCCGAGACGACAACCTGTATCAGAAACGTGTTCTAAAATTCCGGCCGAAACGCGAAGGTCCCTCGCCTTGAAACGCGTCTTGCTGGAACTGGAACGGCGCGCTGCAGACACTTACGTCACAGGGAATTCCAGGATCGTCACGAGGTGGTGAAACAGTGAGCTCCCAGTAAAACGATGACTGTGGGCAGCACTGTCAATGAACCTTCATTCTATAGGTCGGCTGCTCTTAAAAGTGCATTCTTACATAGAGATTTCCGTACGCGAAGGCGCGCAGGGTCCCAGTTGAGAATGCAAAGAAATCTCAAATGAAGACGTCTTGAGTAACAATTTGAATCCGTTTAAGGAAAGGTATTAAACAAATACAAAGCTAACTTCAGTGACGGCTGTACAAGGAGCTGGAAGTATAAGCAATGAAACAATACTCCTTTGCAACTGTTTCCGCACCGTGATCCTTCCCTTACTCATAGTCCTGCCCGGTGCAACGTTGCTACAGTAACGGAAACGCTCGAAATAAAATATTTTCTTGGAGGAAAAATATTGGACAACTCGAATCTCTACTCCGAAAATATGTTTCAGACCAAGACCACAGGCATCCGCAAGAGAGGCCACTTGCCCTCTTCTGGAATCAGAAATCACAATTCTCGCTAACCTCTATCAATGACTGTCTACGACTCTACTAAAAAGCACATTTAACACAGCCGATCATGGCTAGAAATACTGTGACTTCAGTGCTGTTCATGGAAAATTACGATTCCTTGGTAAGATAGTGGTTTCGGCGGTGTTCTGCTGTCAAGATGGATGCGAACCTTTACAGAACAGAGTCGAAATAGTGCACTCAGTCTTTCCACCGGCACTTTCCCTTAACGCTCTTATCGAACTGTAGAAACGGACCTATTCGACACAGCGATGCGCAGATTTCCAGCACGATGTAAACACGACAGCAGTGTACGTGTCCATCATTAAGTCTTCCAGTTCCCTTAAAATAATGCTATAAATCCAGTAACTTCATCAAGTGTGAAGTTTCCGAAGCAAAAAATGTGTTGTGGATGGCATATAAAATGGATAAATCCTTTTTCAATTTTATCCCCTGTTTCTACAATTCGAAGGGTGTCTTTTCATGGTCATTTTTATTATTTTCGTAGATATTCAACAGGATTTTCTCAGTCGTTTTGGTATTTTTCTATTTCAGATTTTCAACTTTCAGCTTCAACCTAACTTATGGGAATACGATCAATATTTACTGTGAATATTTTCTACGATTATTTCATAACTCGTTAGATACTATGCGTTTAATAAGGTGATGTATCGTTGAATCAAAAAGATGACATCCATATTCACGTAAATAATATAAACAGATGTACTTTGTATATACTGTTGAGTACTGTTACTGTTTACGTACCAAGTAATCTACCTTAAAATATTACATGGATATCAGAAGTTTGAGGTACAATAAGTTTTTCGTATTTCTTATCAAACTTATTTCTTGTGGCAAGACATGTTTTCAGACACATCGAACCAATAGTTCAAATCTGGCAATTTTAGACTCTTGTCCCGTATTGGCAAAATTTCAGCGGACGCGCAAGATTTAGGTAGCAGAAAATTACATTTGCGTCATTTCTCCATTTGCTCAAGGAGTGATTTTCGCAAATATTACAGTTTTTCGTCAACCACGAGGTATTCGCTCTTCTACAACGCAGATACAGGAGTGCCTATAAGTAGTCTCACCGAAGTCAGCTGTCTTCGTGAGACATACCAAAGATAACGCTCTACAGTTCTCTATCGGGCACTGGCTCCAAACTAATAAACCAAACGTTGGCATGCCGAACCAGCTGTAGGAAATTATTCAAGTGTAATGTGTGGTTTCATAGAAATGCGCGTTTTCCCCTCTGTGCTCCCCTATTATGGCAGAAAATGATGATCTGAATTCAGAGTCGCGTGACCCAAATATGTCAGTTCGCTTTCTTCTATTCGTTCTATGCTGGATTTCAATCGTTCAGATAATATACTATATTGCTAAGACTGAGTATTTCGCTAAAATTGAAGAGATGACACATGGTTTTTTTATTACAAGCTATTTCCTTACGCCCTTGCTGTCCCTCCACAATAAGGAACGCCCTGCCATTTGTCTTAAAAATAAATAGTATAATTACATTTTAAATTCCTATGCTCCCATAGTCATTCAATGGAAGTAAGAAATTGCAGACTTTTCTTTAATGGTGCCCAACTGACTGGTATACCTGTTTAACCAAAAATCAGTGTAACTGTGTCTGGCCAAATATCTGTAACAGACTCTCTGTCTCTGAGCTTACCAGCACTGTGATTGAGGATATTTAACGGCAATAAACCGTCCTCAAGACACCATTCTATGCTAATTGTTTCTACGATGTTCAATGCGTTCCCGTGCTCTATTCAGTTTTCTGCAACTAAAATTCCTATATTTAGCTTCAGGTTTCAACAACCTTTCTGTCAACATCCGCAACTGCGCCTATAGTTTCCGCTGATTCAGGTGACAATCATTCACAGAGAGAAACTGTAAAGCTGAAGCAGACGCAAGCTGAAAATCTGATTGTGAGATATAGTTGTTGGAAACTGAGTTAAAGTCTGAAACACGCTGAAAACGGCAAAAGCAATAATGGTATTCTAAATGGAGACAGTTTACTACTATTAAATGCCATACCCTAAATCCAATCAATTCACATACTATATTCGTGCATTAAGTTCGTAGCGTTTTTCCGTAAGTTTAATAACCACAACAGATACACATAACAGGCACTTAAGTCATCAATAATATATTCTCCTCTACTATTTACAACGCGCTGCCAACGCTGGGGCAGCTTTTCGATTCCGCGACTGTAGATATCACGTATTTTGCGGCGAACAGCTCGTCGAACCATGTCTAGAGCACATTATCATCTGCAAAAGGAAGTTCCTTGGAGGTTGTTCGATGGAGAGCAGCAAAGTTGAAAATCTGTGAGCGCAAGATCAGGTGAATAAGGTGGGTGCGGAATGACTTCCCAACCTAACTCCTATATGGTGTCTAGCACAGTGGAGCCAAAACTTTTTTAGACCATTATCCCTGAGTGCGTCCGCAGCTCGTGGTCTTGTGGTAGTGTTGTCGCTACCGGCGCACGGCGTCCCGGGTTCGATCCCGGACGGGGTCAGGGATTTTCCCTGCCTCGAGATGACTGGGTGTTGTGTTGTCTTCATCATCATCATCATTCATCCCCATTACGGTCGGAGGAAGGCAATGGCAAATCACCTGCACTCTAGGACCTTGCCTAGTCGGCGGTGCGGGTCTCCCGCATCGTCCCCTAGGCTCCTCGGAGTATGGGACATCATCATCATCATCATCATCATCATCATCATCATCACCACCACCACCCCCGCCGGCCATCTGTTGCCCTCGCCACCTCACCCACATTATTACCAACATTGGCATCTAACTAAACTATAGAATGAAAGACTTTTCTTGGAACACGTATTTTTAAAATGATGAATGATATTTAGTTTGCATGCCTGTTTGTGTGTGTGTGTGGGGGGGGGGGGGGGGGGGGGTTGGAGTGAATGACGAAGGCATTCGTGGTGCATCCCAAGTGCTGCCCACAACTCCTTCCCAGATAAGAAAGCTAACTATCCATAGTGAGCGTGGACACTTGTTACAAAACACAATTCCCCTGCTTTACTCCACTCCACTGCGGCACTTGTTTGACCTGCATACTGCAACCCCACTTAAAATCGAACAGGTTCATGTGCACTATACTTACAGCGAGAAACTGCGTCATAGACCAGGTGGGGGAAAGTCTTGCACACCGCAAATACACGGTTACCTTGAGCCGCGACATACCACAACAGTGACATTATTGTCTCGGCAATACTGTACAATTCCTATGCCGTATTGTAGTTGTTCGTTTCTGTCGGCATTGTTATTAAAATAGTCCTTATCGCTTTTCCGTTTTCTAAAATAACGCAATATTTCGAAACAATGCAAATTTTACAAATGAAAATTACTCCTTTTTTTAAAAAAGTTTATTCAAAAACTGCTGCTGTGGCTAATTGTTAAGCGAGACTAAACCGAAAAATACCGGTTATTCAGAACTAAAATACCGTTAACGGTTTTAACTGGTCGGATTTTGTCCACCCCTAGCATAAAGACACCATTTGTCGTCACCAGTAACAGTACAGTATAGGAATGCTCGGTGTCATTCACCGGGCAGTTGATGACGAGCAAAAGAGAATGCACGTATGACCACCAGATGATTTTCGTGAATTTGGCTTAGATGATGCGGTAGCCATACACCCGACTTTTGAAACTTCCTCATTACTTGCAAATATCGCACGATGGTGAAATGATCACAGTTCATGACATCTACTAGTTATCGAGTACACTGTCGTGGATCAGTGTGGATCAATGGGTTTAAACTATCTTCATCAAACCCCGAATGTCCTCCTGAACGTGGAGAGTCACTAATATCAAACGGATCCTCCTTAAAACAAGGAAACCATTTTCTTCCCGTGCTCTGTCCAATGGCATTATCCCCGTACACGGCGTAAATTTTTCTGTCTGCCTTCACTGCTGTGGCCCTCTAATGAACCTAAACAGAAGAAAATATCGAAAATGTTCCGATTTCTCCACTTGGCACTCCATTTTCTACCGTCCACAGCTCCACTCAATGTCTTCAAATGACAAAATGACAATACGAAAACACAAGCAGCAATAGTTAACTACAAATAAAAATGAAAGTTGATAAATAAACCCATAGCAACCGAAATAACAACAAGCAAAGCAAAAACGCTACGACGTAGCAATCATGTAACAATTCCACTGTCATTATCGTAGTTTGTAAAAGCCATATTGTAAACTCAAGTTTTAAATGTCATTTTCGTAATTTGTAATAGCTTTCAAACTTTCATGTATATAACATATTGTACTTCCTAGATCTAAGTTCTCTGATAAGAGTGTGGCTCAAAACGGTTTTGTCATTTTCGTAATTTGTAATAGCTTCCAGTAATTTCATATGTATAAAATCATTGTACTTCCTAGACCTAAGTTCTCTGACGAAAATGTGGATCACAAATTTCATACTGTGGATCAAAAATTTCGCAATTTATAACAGCTTTTTAAGTTTTTATCCGTGCAACATCTTTGCACTTCCTAAGTGTAAGTCCTTTGATCATAACCTACACGTTTCTGTACGAGCAACTTCTTTGCACCTCCTATGTCTAAGTTCTTTGACCGTAACCTATATTTGCATGTAAACATTGTATATCAAGAGTTCACGACATAGTAGTGAAATATGCAACTAAATTTTAAAAAACTAAAACATGGACATGAAAATGGTACCAAATGTGCAACTGAGTGGAAAAACTGTCACCACGGCATAATTATAGTAAGGATAAGAAGAAATAAAAACTTTGAGGTTCGCCAATGACATTGTAATTCTGTCAGAGACGGCAAAGGACTTGGAAGTGCAGTTGAAGGGAATGGACAGTGTCATGAAAGGAGGGTATAAAATGAACATCAACAAAAGCAAAACGAGGATAATGGAATGTAATCGAATTAAGTCGGGTGATGCTGAGGGAATTAGATTAGGAAATGAGACACTTAAAGTAGTAAAGGAGTTTTGCTATTTGGGGAGCAAAATAACTGATGATGGTCGAAGTAGAGAGGATATAAAATGTAGACTGGCAATGGCAAGGAAAGCGTTTCTGAAGAAGAGAAATTTGTTAACATAGAGTATAGATTTAAGTGTCATGAAGTCGTTTCTGAAAGTATTTGTATGGAGTGTAGCCATGTATGGAAGTGAAACATGGACAATAAATAGTTCGGACAAGAAGAGAATAGAAGCTTTCGAAATGTGGTGCTACAGAAGAATGCTGAAGATTACATGGGTAGATCACGTAACTAATGAGGAGGTATTGAATAGAATTGGGGAGAAGAGGACTTTGTGGCACAACTTGACAAGACGGAAGGGACCGGTTGGTAGGACATGTTCTGAGGCATCAAGGGATCACACATTTAGTATTGGAGGGCAGCGTGGAGGGTAAAAATCGTAGAGGGAGACCAAGAGATGAATACACTAAACAGACTCAGAAGGATGTAGGTTGCAGTAGGTACTGGGAGATGAAGACGCTTGCACAGGATAGAGTAGCATGGAGAGCTGCATCCAACCAGTCTCAGGACTGAAGACCACAACAACAACAGCTTCATCTTTATGTACATACAGATATATCTTCGACAAATGGTGCCTTGGCACTTACAATTGTTCCTCTTTTATCTGTTTAGTCACCAGTAAATAATTTCCTTTGTATTGAAACAATGATCTCCAGCAATATAAACATGTACATGAATGTACAAACACGCGAGGATGGGCACAAGTCATAAACCGGTCGTTTGATGAATAAATAATCTTTTATTGTGACGGTTGTTGTGGTCTTCAGTCCTGAGACTGGTTTGATGCAGCTTCACCTCCCAGTACCTACTGCAGCCTACATCCTTCGTATCTGCTTAGTGTATTCATCTCTTGGTCTCCCTCTACGATTTTTACCCTCCACGTTGCCCTCCAATACTAAATTGGTGATCCCTTCATGCCTCAGAACATGTCCTGCCAACTGATCCCTTCTTCTGGTCAAGTTGTGCCACAAACTCCTCTTCTCCCCAATTCTATTCAATACCTCCTCATTTGTTAGGTGATTTACACATCTCATCTTCAGTATTCTTCTGTAGCGCCACATTTCGAAAGATTCTATTCTCTTCTTGTACAAACTATTTATCGCCCGTGTTTCACTTCCATACATGCCTACACTCCATACAAATACTTTCAGAAACGACTTCATGACACTTAAATCTATACTCGATGTTAACAAATTTCTCTTCTTCAGAAACGCTTTCCTTGCCATTGCCGGTCTACATTTTATATCTTCTCTACCTCGACCATCATCAGTTATTTTGCTCCCCAAATAGCAAAACTCCTTTACTACTTTAAGTGTCTCATTTCCTACTCTAATTCCGTCAGTATCACCCGACTTAATTCGACTACATTCCATTATCCTCGTTGTGGTTTTGTTGATGTTCATCTTATATCCTCCTCTCAAGACACTTTCCATTCCATTCAACTGCTCTTCCAAGTCCTTTGCTGTCTCTGATAGAATTACAATGTCATCGGCGTACCTCAAAGTTTTTATTTCTTCTCCATGGTTTTTAATACCTATTCCGAATTTTTCTTTTGTTCCTTTACTGCTTGCTCAATATACAGATTGAATAACATCGGGGAGAGGCTACAACCCTGTCTCACTCCCTTCCCTACCACTGCTACCCTTTCATGCCCCTCGACTCTTATAACTGCCATCTGGTTTCTGTACAAGTTGTAAATACCCTTTCGCTCCCTGTATTTTACCCCTGCCACCCTCAGAATTTGAAAGAGAGTATTCCAGTCAACATTGTCAAAAGCTTTCTCTAAGTCTACAAATGCTAGAAACGTAGGTTTGCCTTTCCTTAATCTAGCTTATAAGATAAGTCGTAGGGTCAGTATTGCCTCACGTGCTCCAATATTTCTATGGAATCCAAACTGATCTTCCCCGAGGTCGGTTTCTACTAGTTTTTCCATTCCTCTGTAAAGAATTCGCGTTAGTATTTTGCAGCTGTGGCTTATTAAACTGATTGTTCGGTAATTTTGACATCTGTCAATACCTGCTTTCTTTGGGATTGGAATTATTATATTCTTCTTGAAGTCTGAGAGTATTTCGCCTGTCTCATACATCTTGCTCACCAGATGGTAGAGTTTTGTCAGGACTGGCTCTCCCAAGGCTGTCAGTAGTTCTATTGGAATGTTGTCTACTCCCGGGGCCTTGTTTCGACTTAGGTCTTTCAGTGTTAGTGACTAGTAGCGGAAATTATTCTACAACCTAAAAACGCTACGGACTTATGCGCCAACATAATATTTCTGTGTTGGAGGTGGCGACTCGTTATAGTTCTTCTACACAACTAACAAACCGAAGCGACAATATAATTCAGATTGTTAACTGTCTGTCTTCTGACTGCAATTCCTTCTTTCGCAATACAAAGTTTTTTCTAATGATTACAGACGAGTATTCCACGGAGACGTACAGGAGTAGGGAACTTTTGTGACTAAATATGCTATTCGCAAAACTCTTCCTACGCGCCCCTCATTTTTTTTATATGCACATTAATTTGAGGATCATTGTCAACAACATCTCCAGAGTTGTTGCGCCACTGAATTCCGAGTTCTTTCATATTGTATACAGGTCTGGAGGAGGTGCCGATAATCGTCCTTGCTGCACAACGTCCCCGAATGCAATAAAAGAGGGGTACACCGTACACCTTGAATCACACCGTGGCTTGTGGAGTAAACGAGGTGATTAAGATGTAGATTGTTGGCATCGCACCCCACTTCTCAGCACCGTTCAACTCGAGCGCCAACGCTGCTGAAGTATTATGACGTTTAAACTGTTTGACTATTGCCGTATCTTCGAGCGTCCTGTATATGGCTTTTAGTTATTGCATTCAAGATAATTTAAACATCTGCCTGCCAGAGTACAGTAATCTTCACACAGCCGGGTTTCCTAGAAGTGGTATGCAAATCTGATTTTCACTGAACATGCGTACCACTGCTGCTTCCCAAAGTTCCTCCACGATACACCTTCAGTGTTATTCTAAAAATTTCGGTTTAGTGATTGGCTTTCGGCATGCTGTTTTGTCGATCTGATATTTTCATTAATTTTTCTAGGAAATGTAGAATATTTCCTCTCGTAATAACATGTGAATTTTCTTCATTTTCCCCACTACACCTACGTATCATCTCTTACTTAACGTCCCTTTCTGCGGAGTTACGTTGGCTTCTGTAAATTACTCCATTGCTGGTTTGATTTTTTCCTCACATACGCAAACACAGCAAGGTCTAAACTATCAAATGTCACAATTTCCTCGTTTTATGGCAGTTTATTTTTTCCACAGTGCAATACTCTAGCGTCTATTACCACCGATCCCTGCTCGCTAATGAGTTTTTTCATCAGAGCTGCACCTAACGTAAGGTTATGACCTGACTTCATAGCGTTTTAAATCTCTACAGCTGTAAGTTTTTTTTAAATATTATAATTAATCTAGTTGTGCACAATCATGGTTATCACCTCAGGATCAACTTCGTGGCGAAGGGACGCACCCGTTGAAGACAGTTAATTTTCTCCGCACAGAAAGACCCTAACACAGCTGTCTTTATCCCGTGCTTCTGTCCAGTACTCCACCCTAACGTAGCATCTTAGAAATACATAGCATGATGAGCAGCATCTCTTTAAAGCTACAACAGAATTGTTGTTATTGGATCTCAAAATAGCGAGTAGGTGAAGTATTTAGATATGAGTTGGCGATGATGATGATGATAATAATAATAACCACAGCGACTGCATAGAAGCGATGGAAAAAACAGATGCCTATAAATATCTAGGATACAGACAAAAAATAGGAATAGATGATAGAAATATTAAGGAAGAGCTAAAAGAAAAATATAGACAAAGACTAACAAAAATACTGAAAACAGAATTGACAGCAAGAAACAAGACAAAAGCTATAAATACCTATGCTATACCAATATTGACCTACTCATTTGGAGTAGTGAAATGGAGTAACACAGACCTAGAAGCACTCAATACACTTACACGATCACAATGCCACAAATATAGAATACATCACATACATTCAGCAACTGAAAGATTCACATTAAGCAGAAAGGAACGAGGAAGGGGATTTATCGACATAAAAAACCTACATTATGGACAGGTAGACAATTTAAGAAAATTCTTTCTAGAACGAGCAGAAACTAGCAAAATACACAAAGCAATCACCCACCTAAATACATCGGCTACACCACTACAATTTCATAACCACCTCTACAACCCTTTAGATCACATAACATCAACAGATACAAAGAAAGTAAATTGGAAAAAGAAAACACTACATGGCAAGCACCCGTATCATCTAACACAGCCACACATCGATCAAGACGCATCCAACACATGGCTAAGAAGAGGCAATATATACAGTGAGACAGAAGGATTCATGATTGCAATACAGGATCAAACAATAAACACCAGATATTACAGCAAGCATTTTATTAAAGATCCCAATACCACAACGGATAAATGCAGACTTTGTAAACAACAAATAGAAACAGTAGATCACATCACAAGCGGATGTACAATACTAGCGAATACAGAATACCCCAGAAGACATGACAACGTCGCAAAAACAATACATCAACAGCTTGCCTTACAACATAAACTTTTAAAACAACACGTTCCTACATACAAGTACACACCACAAAATGTACTGGAGAATGATGAATACAAATTATACTGGAACAGAACCATTATAACAGATAAAACAACGCCACATAACAAACCTGACATCATACTCACCAATAAAAGGAAGAAATTAACACAACTAATTGAAATATCCATATCCAATACAGCAAATATACAGAAGAAAACAGGAGAACAAATTGAAAAATACATCCAACTGGCTGAGGAAGTCAAGGACATGTGGCATCAGGATAAAGTTGACATTATACCAATTATACTTTCAACTACAGGAGTCATACCACGCAATATCCACCAGTACATCAATGCAATACAGCTACATCCAAACTTATATATACAACTTCAGAAATCCGTAATTATTGATACATGTTCAATTACCCGAAAGTTCCTAAACGCAATGTAACATATACCGTACAGTTAAAAGGAAGTGACGCTTGATCAAGGTCCGCGTCACTTTCATTCCGAACCAGACCTAAGGTCTGAGAAAGGAAAGATAATAATAATAGTAATAATAGTAATAGTAATCATATCCGCATCTCGTGGTCTAGTGGTTATCGCATCGCTGGCCTATAATTCGACAGATCCAGGCTAAAATGGCTCTGAGCACTACGGGACTTAACATCGATGGTCATCAGTCCCCTAGAACTTAGAACTACTTAAACCTAACTAACCTAAGGACAGCACACAACACCCAGCCATCACGAGGCAGAGAAAATCCCTGACCCCGCCGGAAATCGAACCCGGGAACCCGGGCGTGGGAAGCGAGAACGCTACCGCACGACCACGAGATGCGGGCGACAGATCCAGGGCTCGATTCCTGGCAGCGTCGGAGTTTTTCTTCGCTAGGGGATTGGGTATTTGTGTTGTCCTAATCATTTCATTTCATCCCATCTTCAGAACAAAGGCGCAAGTCGCCGAAGTGACGTCAAACAGAAAGACTTGTACCAGGAGGCCGACCTATCCCAGACGTCATTTCCGATCGATAGTCCTTACCATCAACTTTTCTTTTTTTTCCATTTCATTTATTAAGGCTTTCAATTTACATGATCTGTTCCCTGGTTGCCTCCAACTAGACATAAATCCACGTCATAATTGTGTTATATAAGTATACATAGTATTATGTTCACTACTACTACCACCACCAGCACCGATACTAACATTATTATTATTATTTCTTTCCATTCTCAGACGTTATGTCTGGTTAAAAATGGAAAGTGACGTGGACCTTGATCAAGCGTGACTTCCTTTTAACTGTACGGTATATGTTACATTGCATTTAGGAACTTTCGGGTGATTGAACATGTATCAATCATTACAGATTTCTGTAGTTGTATATATACGTTTGGATGTAGCTGTATTGCGTTGATGTACTGGTGGATACTGTGTGGTATGACTCCTGTAGTTGATACTACAATTGGTATAATGTCAACTTTATCCTGATGCCATATGTCCTTGACTTCCTCAGCCAGTTGGATGTATTTTTTAATTTTTTCTCCTGTTTTCTTTTGTATATTTGTTGTATTGGGTATGGATATTTCGATTAGTTGTGTTAATTTCTTCTTTTTATTGGTGAGTATGATGTCAGGTTTGTTATGTGGTGTTGTTTTATCTGTTATAATGGTTCTGTTCCAGTATGATTTGTATTCATCATTCTCCAGTACATTTTGCGGTGCATACTTGTATGTGGGAACGTGTTGTTTTATTAGTTTCTGTTGTATGGCAAGTTGTTGATGTATTATTTTTGCTACGTTGTCGCCGGCCGAGGCGGCCGAGCGGTTCTAGGCGCTACAGTCTGGAACCGCGCGACCGCTACGTCGCAGCTTCGAATCCTGCCTCGGGCATGGATGTGTGTGATGTCCTTAGGTTAGTTAGGTGTAAGTAGTTCTAAGTTCTAGGGGACTGATGATCTCAGAAGTTAAGTCCCATAGTGCTCAGAGCCATTTTGCTACGTTGTCATGTCTTCTGGTGTGTTCTGTATTATTATTATTATTATTATTATTATTATTAATGATAATAATAATAAGGTTGATGACTGAAAAAAACATAATACCCTAAACAGAAATACATTCCTTCACCAACTTACGAAATTAATTCTAACAAAAACTCTATTGTACCCTGGAACGTGGTGGTCTCGGTAAAACTCGAGTGCCTGTCAACAATTTCTATTATTGGATAGAGTCATATGATTTTGTGAACTCGGCAGAAATAGATTCGCCTCGACTGATGTAGATTGCCGAATGTTTGAATGTATGGTCTAGACTAGAACATGATGCACACATGACATATGAGTACAGTCTGTCTACAGCCAGACTACAGAAAATATCTATTCTAATTACAAACCGTAATACATGACATAAAACTACTGTTCAAAACATATGGTCAACGTCTTAGACAATTTATTTGCTCTTACTGTTATTTGTAAACGTGAATACAGTAACTTTTTGTTGTGCTTCATGCTTCAGCTATTTACATTCCCTTGTGCCCTGAACCTCGTAAGTTCCCTGTGAGATTTTCGGTTAGCAATGTGATTTCTAGCTACCCAGGATTCAGGGTTTCTTAATCCATACAGAAGGTCCATATCACCACTATCATCAAGAATGGCAGCAGCAGCAGCAACAACAGTGGCAGCAGCAATTTGACAACCACTGTGTCTAAAGCCCTTCTCTCGACTTTTCCATCAATCAACAACGTAAGCTACACACGCCCGCGTAGCCCCGTGATTTTTTATATCAGCCACCCACATTCTTCACTCCAGCCTGTTCCCAGATCCAGTGGTCTGTTCCGCAGTACCCCTCAAGTATGCCAAGTAGCCCTCAATTTTTTGAGTAACTTTAATATTAGAAATCCAAACCTCTCGAGTAGAAGCGAACTGGTAACGCACACAGATTGTGGGCTTCCTTTTTCACACACAAGAAGCTTAGCTTGGCAAACGCTGTTTAATTTAACTAGACTGACCAACATTTGTTTTATTCTTCCTTTCACCTTAAAATTGGGCCGTCCACTCAGTTGAAACTGCCCTAAATACAAACATCCATCAACTGGTCTTATTGACTTCACTGACTTTGTAATAATGGTAGCCAAGTTTCAGAACCCAACCTGGACGTCAGTGGAAATGTTTCCATGGGGGACGGTAAGGAGAAGGTATGAGGGGGTGCAAGACACTAACTTGCCGTTTCAGATATAAGTGATTTCGTCAGTTTCGAGAAGTGTCATACCATAAGAATAAAATTTTATAAGTGACACAAAAACTTATTATATCCAGGAGAATTTATTGCTATCCACTAACTTCTGGACGCGTATGAGCATCCTGCAATAATCCAGTAGAGGGGGTGGGGGGTGGAGGGGTGGGAGTGGGGATGGGAGAGAGGGGCAAGGCCACAGCAGCTCTTCAAGGAACCGCCTCCAGTATCAAAATTAGTACTCTGTTATACGATTATTCGTCTTCTAGAAATCTGAGTAACATTCGCTAGAAGCCTGTGTGAAAACATACATCGTCTATGAGCATAATTTTGCACAAAAAAATTGCGGTTACGGAACTTTCAAAAGCAAATCCGAAAACAAAGACAATGAAACCGCTGCAAAGAGCACAAGGCTGGTACTGTTCTCTCTGACGTCGTTCTACTACGTCACTTACGCACAAAGCAACCTTTTGGCATGGCGTCAGTACTGCCTTTCTTAGTCAGTCTTCCGTCAGAGTGCGAGCGCGACTTGTGTCTAACTCTGCTACGGTACAGTGTTCGAAACACTTTTTACTCGGACTAGGATTCCGCGTGTGCCTCTCTCTCTCTCTCTCTCTCTCTCTCTCAGAGAGAGAGAGAGAGAGAGAGAGAGAGAGAGGATAAAATTTGGAAAACTGTTGCAACATATCTGTGCACCACGAACTGCACGTAGAAATATTTATCTGCAAAACTGATAATGGGACATATAGCACGTCACCACTGGTATACATTGCACGCATGTAAAATGTTCTCTCTTTATGATGTTAAAATTGATAAACTGTGAGGGGTCCCCCGTCGTTTTATATAAACATATACACTGAAGAACCAATGCCTAGTATCATATACGGCCCCAGCGAGCATGCAGAAGTGCCGCAACACGACGTGGCATGGACTCGACTAGTGTCTGAAGTAGTGCTGGAGGGAACTGACACCATGAATCCTGAAGGGCTGTCCATACATTCGTAAGAGTACGAGGGGGTGCAGATCTCTGATGATGTTTCGTTGAATGGTTCGCAAGCTGCCACTTGCTGATGGCCCAGCACTGCAATTTGCAGCAATTTGCGGAAGGGTTGCACTTCTGTCACGTTGAACGATTCTCTTCAGTCGTCGTTGGTCCCGTTCTTGCAGGATCTTTTTGCGGCCGCAGCGATGTCTGAGATTTGATGTTTTACCGAATTCCTGACATTCACGGTACACTCGTGAAATGGCTGTATAGGAAATATGTCCCATCGCACGAGCGCAGACTATAACATTACGTTCAAACTCACTCATAAATTGATAACATGCCATTGTAGCAGCAGTAACCGATCTAACAACTGCGCCAGACACTTGTATCATATACGCGTTGCCGACCGCAGCGTCGTATTCTGCCTGTTTACACATCTTTGTATTTGGATAGGCATGCCTGTACCAGTTTCTTTGGCGCTACAGTGTATACTACATGCCACTGATGATAGGTTGTAAGTCCCAATATTGGTCTGGCAATTAAATGATTTTACTTTCAGCTCGTGGTGCACAGCAAGATGTCTTTTAACAAAAACAAGCTGCGGAACACCAAGCATACAAGATTTTCAAATGTGCAATATTTTTTGAGAAAATCATTGTAGTGAGTCCGGTATTCGGTTGCAATCACTACGAAACGACTAAACATAAGTGAGCGCTACTAAAAGAAACTGGTTAAAATAACGACGAACTTAAGCTTGTCTCCTTAATGTGTTGCACTGCGCAGCATTGGAACTGCTTTTCACTTCTTGCCCTTATGGTCTGAGGGGTGCCGCACTTTACAAATTGTCTTAGATAAGGGCCTTTTTTCTCCATGTGCCCACATTGCTATGTACTTGAGATAGGTATGTATAAGATTCCAAAACGAGCTATTTCACTCTACAGTGGATTGTGCGCTGTTTGAAAGCGGAACTCGACGTAGCGGTACTCGAACCGGTAATCTTTCCTTTCTTACGAAATTGTTTTATCGGTTGAGCTATCTGATCATGAGTCACGACCCAACATCACACCATGAAGTCTGCCAGTAGCTCTCTGTTACGTTCCAGCCTTCTCAGAGGCTCTGCTGCATACCTTGGTGTACTCGCATTCCTGGTAGAAAACAGATTCCCTCTCCGAAGGAGCACTAGTGCGGCGAGGTACGCGGGGGAACTTCTGTGAAGTTTGGAAAGTAGTAGAGAGAGGTACTGCCAGAAGTACAGCTGTGAGAACTGGTCCCGGGGCGATAGCTCAGCCAGTAAGAGAAATATCCGTTACAGGCAAGATTCCGTATTGAAATCCCGGTCCGGCACTCAAGAATGCAAGTTTCTAACGATAAAACCTTTTTTGTGAATTAGTAAGCACTTTCATATTTTGATATTACGGGAGAACCGCGTGAAATGTCTATAAAAATGTGTGCTGCCCTCTGAATAAGTCGAAGTAAAGATTGTTGAAATCGGATTCTAACTTCCTGAGACGGTTTATGACCGTGCCTCTTTGCTCGCACCAAACGATGTGGCACAGCCGTCTGGACACTGGACGCACATTAGGACGGATGGGGGTTCGAATCCCAGTCCGGCCACGATAACTTAGGTTTTCCCTAAATCTCTTCAGGTAAATTCCAAAATGGTTTCTATGAGGAGGACCCGGCTTATTTCCTCTCCCATCTGCCACCAATCCGAACTTGTGTTTTGCCTCCAATGACATCGTCGTCAACACAACGTTAAGCCCTAATCTTCCTACTTTCTTCGCTTGCAAGCCCTGCACGTTCGTCGTGGCAATCGCTCGGCTTCGGAACGGTCGTTCAGAAGCACTCAATCCTCGAAGCGCAGTTTCTGAGAATTACCACAAGGTCGTCGGCATCTTCGAGTGTATCGATTACGCCGAGAAGCTAGCGCCAAGACGAGCGATCTGCCATCGCGTGAGTGTGCTAAAGAACGACACTTCGCAATGCGGAATACATACACCAGCACACCTTGGATGTCGCGCTTGCACTACGTAACGTAGTTTCAGAATGATATTGGGCTGATTTCTGGAATTCTGTACGCAACTAAACAAAAATACTACAGAATAAAACCTTCGCTCTGCACTAGAATATGGACTGAAATATAGCTTTCTGGGAGATTAGAACTGTGTCGGACTTGATTCTCGAATCCAGAACTTTGATGGTTGGTACAGCGCTACTGTCATGAAGCGAAGATACCAGCCACGTCGCATACTACCATACTAACGTGTGTTACGCCAGTTCCATAAAAACACACACACACAGTAATGCCTATGAACCGCACACACTGCCCGCGCGCACGGCTTTTGCTTCGTTTAGGTCACGGTGGCGTAAATTCCGAAACTCACAGCGTCGTCAACAAAAAACACCGTAGTGAACTGTGGCTATGTTTAATTTACGTATAAGTCGCTTGCAGAAATCAGTATGCACCAATACCATCCTTGCCATTTATGCATGTCGCATTCGCAAACCGCACCAGACGCAGCCAACGTATTAACGTGTCAGGTGTTTACGTATCATTGCAGAAAAGGAACCAATCACTTTAATGTTAGCAATCCCTGTACCAGAATCAACACCACCTGAGATTGAGTCATACACTCGTTCTCCTTGGCGACCGTCAGCGTTAACACGACCACAATGCAACAAACGTAGCCACAGACATCCAAAGAGTTTGAGCTTACGGGAGTAAATGAATGGCATACTCAGCGATAGTTTACCATATTTTTATCCAATGATCTTACCTCTGGAAAGTATGAAAATGCACTGGAATAATTCGTGCCAGACTTTAACAAATGACAGACCGAAAATAGATCTACAGTCTACACCGCTGGGAAAAAATATCTTCCCGAACGAACAAATTTTTTTGTTTCGGTTCACCTTGGAACAGCCAGACAGTTCACTGGTTAAAATTAAGCTCATGCATTACGAATATTTTAGACCTCATGACTGTCAATTGAATGTAAATACATGAAATTCAACCAGTCACTTTTTTGAATAGTTATTATTCCATGAACCGGTTTTCGAACCTTTTCACACTCATTTTCAGATGGTTTTCAGAAAGTTAGAAGTCTATTTCAAGCATTTCAAGCAGTCTCTGCGCCAAGAACTGGAAAAAACTTCAATATATCGCCATGACTATTGTTTATCTGTCGATATTGTTGCAAGATTTTAGTTTTGTACTTACTGCCACAGTGTGGGCGGTTTTTTTCTGTTAGTGTCCATCTGTCTGCTTCCATTGTGATGGCCAGTTGTGACATACTTCACACATTTTTTCACAATATGTATGCATTTACACTGTGATGGCGAAACCTTTGCCAGCATGTGCTATACAACCGTTGCTTGTCACAAAGATCATGGTATGACATACGTCTACTTTGCTCATAGATGTTAATTGTTTTTGTTTGCTTGTATTAAAGTCGATGTATGGGCAAATAACTTTTATACATGTTGCCTCTAGCTAAAATAAACGGACTCAATCCCTAATATTCCACGTCATGTTAACGTAAGAACAGAAATAAGTCACTAGTTTGTGTGAAGTTTTGTTATTGTTTTAAATTTAAACTCATGATCATACAAAGAGCTGCATTTAATTGCAAATACAATAACTCTGCATTATTTTATTCCTGGACATTCATGTTAATGCCAATCTTGATTAAATATATCTGCTCATAACTTGATTGTACTACAAGTTAGTATACGAATAGAAATAAGACATCAGATCACTTGAAGTTTATTCTTATAGTTATTTATTTATTTTGAGCACTCGTGTTAAAGCCAGTTCTGATTAAAGTATTTGTCTATATTTAATATATGTAAACAAATACAAATAACATATCTGAGCAAAGTAGGCGTATGTCATACATTTGTGTCAATACCTTTCTAACAAGCAAGAGTTATATACACTCCTGGAAATGGAAAAAAGAACACATTGACACCGGTGTGTCAGACCCATCATACTTGCTCCGGACACTGCGAGAGGGCTGTACAAGCAATGATCACACGCACGGCACAGCGGACACACCAGGAACCGCGGTGTTGGCCGTCGAATGGCGCTAGCAGCGCAGCATTTGTGCACCGCCGCCGTCAGTGTCAGCCAGTTTGCCGTGGCATACGGAGCTCCATCGCAGTCTTTAACACTGGTAGCATGCCGCGACAGCGTGGACTGAACCGTATGTGCAGTTGACGGACTTTGAGCGAGGGCGTATAGTGGGCATGCGGGAGGCCGGATGGACGTACCGCCGAATTGCTCAACACGTGGGGCGTGAGGTCTCCACAGTACATCGATGTTGTCGCCAGTGGTCGGCGGAAGGTGCACGGGCCCGTCGACCTGGGACCGGACCGCAGAGACGCACGGATGCACGCCAAGACCGTAGGATCCTACGCAGTGCCGTAGGGGACCGCACCGCCACTTCCCAGCAAATTAGGGACACTGTTGCTCCTGGGGTATCGGCGAGGACCATTCGCAACCGTCTCCATGAAGCTGGGCTACGGTCCCGCACACCGTTAGGCCGTCTTCCGCTCACGCCCCAACATCGTGCAGCCTGCCTCCAGTGGTGTCGCGACAGGCGTGAATGGAGGGACGAATGGAGACGTGTCGTCTTCAGCGATGAGAGTCGCTTCTGCCTTGGTGCCAATGATGGTCGTATGCGTGTTTGGCGCCGTGCAGGTGAGCGCCACAATCAGGACTGCATACGACCGAGGCACACAGGGCCAACACCCGGCATCATGGTGTGGGGAGCGATCTCCTACACTGGCCGTACACCACTGGTGATCGTCGAGGGGACACTGAATAGTGCACGGTACATCCAAACCGTCAACGAACCCATCGTTCTACGATTCCTAGACCGGCAAGGGAACTTGCTGTTCCAACAGGACAATGCACGTCCGCATGTATCCCGTGCCACCCAACGTGCTCTAGAAGGTGTAAGTCAACTACCCTGGCCAGCAAGATCTCCGGATCTGTCCCCCATTGAGCATGTTTGGGACTGGATGAAGCGTCGTCTCACGCGGTCTGCACGTCCAGCACGAACGCTGGTCCAACTGAGGCGCCAGGTGGAAATGGCATGGCAAGCCGTTCCACAGGACTACATCCAGCATCTCTACGATCGTCTCCATGGGAGAATAGCAGCCTGCATTGCTGCGAAAGGTGGATATACACTGTACTAGTGCCGACATTGTGCATGCTCTGTTGCCTGTGTCTATGTGCCTGTGGTTCTGTCAGTGTGATCATGTGATGTATCTGACCCCAGGAATGTGTCAATAAAGTTTCCCCTTCCTGGGACAATGAATTCACGGTGTTCTTATTTCAATTTCCAGGAGTGTAGCACATGCTGGATGCTGGCAAAGTTTCGCTATCACAGTGTAAGTACCATACATATTGTGTAAAAGTGTGTGAAATGTTGTACCAACTGGCCATCAGAATGGAAGCACACAGATGGACACTAACAGAAAAAAGTCGCCCATACTATCACAGTAAGTACAAAACTAAAATTTTGCATCCATATCGACAGATAATACTCATGGCCGTGTATTAAAGCATGTTCCATCTTCTTGTCAGGGGCCAGCACCCAGCATTATGCTAGAAATAGATATGTAGCTAGCCATGTGAAGATTAACATGAAAAGGTTCTAAAACCGGTTCCTGGAACAATAAACAACTATTCAAGTATTTACAGTTGACTGCTGCTGGCGCTCGGTTCGTGGGAGTATATTCCCGTTTCGTACCCTGTTACGTATTTTGTATTTCCTCAGACGAATTTTTTGAGCGCATCTCTTTCACAGTTGACATGGAGCATGTTAAAACTGTGTGCAGGGCCATTCGGGAACAAATCTTTTCATCAATTAAATTTTGTTGAAAAAGAACATCTGCATCTAATGGTAAGACGCACAGCGGTCTTCTTCAATGAAGCTGAGCTCAGCATGGCTCTCTTTGGAACAAAAACCGAGTTTGGTTGATATGCATGAAATTGCTCTATGACGAAAGCAAAAACGACGAAATTCTGTCACACAATTGTGAATACTCTTTTCTGAAGATGTATGACTACCAAAAGTTGAACGAAACAATTCCGACGCGCTGCTGTTGAGTTTGGCCTTTACGAAAATCGTGAAAAAAATATCCGACGAGAAATTTCATGTGAAAAGTACACTTTTTCACAAGACTGCGTATTCCAACGCTCACTGAACACCCCCCCCCCCCCCCCCGCAACACACACACACACACACACACACACGAGCTGCCATTGTTTTAACAACAACAAATGATAACTTTTGAAACAACAGAAACGTCGCATCTTAATAGCGCCATTTAGTGGTCGCTTGGGAAAACTGTTCTTTGAAACTCACGAAGCAAACAAAGTTGTCCTCTTTATATTTCCCTGCAAAGAAACGTAAGACAATCGAGCTGCTACATGCCTTTCACTACGACCGTAGTTCCGCGAATCACTTTCGTGGTCTCTCGATAACTGACGCCCGCTTGAAGTCGTTGACTCATTGGTGGGTAAAATTTTCGCCAATAAAGCAGATGTAATGGTGTTCAAACTTCGTTGGTTTGCAAGGGCCAATTAATGTCCAAGTGTGTGTACAGGCGCCTCGGCAGTAAGTAGCACACTTTGAATGATCACGTGCCTCTCATGCCAACTGGTTCTCCATCATTTCGAACCTGCACAGTACAAGACACCATCGCGGTTGTAGTTCCAAGTAAAACTGTAGCTCAGTGGTTCCCAGCATTTCTGCAGCAATTACCCCTGGGTCCGATCCGATATTACCTATTAACTCCAATGCCCACCCCACCCCACACCATCACCAACATTAGCGCTAACTGAACCCGGGGAAGAAAAAGAATTTTCTTCGAAATTGTTATTTTTAAAACTGACGAAACAAAAATTGGATTTGGTTTTTCAAGGTGTTTTAATAAACAATGAACTAATGGGACAACTGGTACTGCTTATTCTATCTTCCTTTTTGAATAGGCTGATGAAGTAACTGCCCATACATCATGAGTGCTCGCTACAAATGTTTTTCAGAAAAAAGCTAACTATCTATGTTAAGGGTAGACAGTTCTAACAAAACATGCTTCTTCTGCGCTAGCCTTCTCCGTGACACTTGCTACACTCACACCCCGCACCCCCTTTTAAAATAATCTAAGTTAAAATGCCTGCACTACACTTACTGTTTGTATATCACTGATTGCTGGGCTACTTACTTCTCAACTGGCATAAACTGGAAAACCTCTGGCTGTCACTGCTTTGTGCACTAATAAAACTACTAATATATAATAATAGCAATACACTATGCAGGTCCTACATCGTTTTAATTTTAGTAACTCTCCACATTCAGGACAACCTTCGAGGTTTGATGAAGACCGTTTAAACGCATTAGTCCGCAACGATTCACGTCAGTATACCACGGGACTGGCAAACGTGGTGAACTGTGATCATTCCATTAACGTGCGACGTCTGCATGCAATGGAGAAGATTCAAAAATCAATACAGTTGGGTACCGCATGCTCCAAACCTAAACCATAAAAATCAGCGGGTGGCCCTGTGGGCATCTCTGCTTGTTCGTCAATCAACTGGCTCGTGAACAACTCCGACCATTCCTATCATGCATCGTTACTGATGAGAAATGGTGTCTGTATGCTAATACAAGGAAAAGAAAGGAATGTTTGAGCCCAAAACAAAGCAGCAACTTCCCGTAAAGACATGGACGCATCCACAAATGATAATGTTATGCATCTGGTGGAACAGCAGCGGTGTGGTATACTACGAATTGCTTCACCCGAGGTGTAACCATCACTGCTGACATTTATTGTCAACAACTGAGACGTGTGCAGATGCAATCCGAGAACAAGATCAGGAAGACTGCTACTCCACGATGACGCCCGCCCGCATTCTCCTAGACTGACAAAAAACACTATACAGGAATTTGGTTGGGAGGTCATTCCGCACCCACTATTCACCTGATCTTGCACCCTCAGATTTTCACCTTCTCCGCCCTCTGTCGAACAGCCTCCAAGGAACTTCCTAGCCGGATGAAAGTCCACTCCCAACATGGCTCGATGAGTTCTTTGCCTCAAAACCTAGTGCTTTCTACAGTTGCGGTATCGAAAAGTTACTGTTGCAAATATGAAGGGAGAATAAATATATTATTTATGACTGAAGTGTCTGTTACGTGTATCTGTTGTGTTTATTAAACTTGTGGAAAAACGATACGAACTCACGCCCCAACCCAATATCTGCAACAAAAAAGTAATTATTCATGGCTTACCGTGCGGTTAAAGGCGCTGCAGTCTGGAACCGCAAGACCGCTACTGTCGCAGGTTCGAATCCTGCCTCGGGCATGGATGTTTGTGATGTCCTTAGGTTAGTTAGGTTTAACTAGTTCTAAGTTCTAGGGGACTAATGACCTCAGCAGTTGAGTCCCATAGTGCTCAGAGCCATTTGAACTATTTATTCATGGCTTATGTAATCAATATCAAGTCTTACGAAATAGTGATAATAGTAACGATATTTTAAAAATACTTTAGTCTGATGACGGGAACACAATCAGACCCTTTCGGTTTTAGCCCTCAGGAAATTTCATTTTACCCCTTACGGGGCAATTACCCCGTTGTTGGTAATCACTGCTGGGCATCCTTCAGTAACTGTCTACACGGGTTGATACGCATGTTGCAAGAAGAGGACGACAGACCAACTCCAATACGACCAAACACAGCGAAGCAAACCTGCGCATTAATTTTCCGAATGATGAACATAAATCGACAAGAGTGTGTAAAGGTGAAAGGTTACGGTTTAGCGCCCAGTCGACGTCGAGGTCGTTAGAGACTCAGCACAAGCCTGGATTTGGGAAGGAAATCGGCCGTGTTCTTTGTAAAGAAACCATCCTGACAGCCGCCTTAAACGATTGATAGAAACTGCGGGAAACTTTGATCTGTATGGCCGGGCGGGGATTTCAACCTCTGCCCTCCCGAATACGGGTCCAGTGTCTCACTACAGCATCCATTACGTAGCTCTATTACTAATGCAAACTAAACCGGTATCACAAAATGCCCCTGTGGACTCGATAGCAAAAGAGATCGTGCTGAAGAGTATCGTAGCGGAACAGCTAATTTTACGACCTTTGTGGACCTCCAGCAGGTTTCCCGTGTCATTTGCTTACTGCTCTTGAACAGCTTAATGAAACGACGCAAACAAGTTGTATATCCTGGTCAAATCCGATCCGTGGAAGTGGTTCATCTCATTACCCTCGCCCTGAACGGAATTTCAACACCCCGAGAAGAAGAAAAAATCATTCCACTGCAAAACATATAGCGCAGAAATCGATTAAAGGTAAACCTTTAATGTTATTTTAAGAAATACACGTACCAGCCACTTCTTATATACCTTTACTTGAGCTAAGATGCGTTTCATTTGACTTAATAAATTTATATATTCATGAATAAAACGTTTTTCGACTTCATAATTAAATTTTCCCCGGGACATTTAAGTCTCATCTTTACGATAATACTGTAAGCTGAGGAAATGAATTAAAATCTAAATTTAGATTAATTAAAATCTTAATTTTAATTCATTCCTTCAGCTTCCAGCATTATCGTAGATAAAGATGAGACTTAAATGTCTCGGGGAAAATTTAATTATAAAGATCTATACGATCACCTGTGGTACAGGACTTTCCCATTACGTCCAACGCTAGGTTGCTATTCCAATGCCGGAGAGCCCTGGCAATAGTTACAACTCAGGGGAAAAATAAGCTGAAGATATGAATTGAAATTTGTGTTGGGAAGGGCATTCGACTTGTGTAGTTCATGCAGCAATCATGCTGTGGTGGTGTAATGGCCAGCATTTCTGCCTCCTAAGCAAGGAAACCCTAGTTCGAGTCCCAACCATGTGTAAGTAGGCTGTTTAGGTTTTTTATTGGTAACGCCACCTCTGTATGAAAATCACTGGCTGTGCTGTGTGCAGTCTGTGGCTGCTTTGCATTGTTGTAATACTCGCCATTGTAGTGTTAGGCAGCTGGCTGTGAACAGCGCGTAGCGTTGCGCAGTTGGAGGTGAGCCGCCAGCAGTGGTGGATGTGGGGAGAGAGATGGCGGAGTTTTGAAATTTGTCATGAACTGCTATATTTATATATGATGATATCAAGGTAAATACATTGTTTGTTCTCTATTAATATCTTTCATTTGCTAACTATCCCTATCAGTAGTTAGTACCTTCCATAGTTTGAATCTTTTATTTAGCTGGCAGTAGTGGCGCTCGCTGTATTGCAGTAGCTTGAGCAGCGAAGATTTTTGTGAGGTAAGTGATTTGTGAAAGGTATAGTTTAATGTTAGTCAGGGCCATTCTTTTGTAGGGAATTTTGAAAGTCAGATTGCGTTGCGCTAACAAAATATTGTGTGTCAGTTTAAGCACAGTCATGTATAATTGTTCAAAGGGGACGTTTCACATGGCACAAATTTTCAATTCATTTTTTCAGCTTCCAGCATTTTTCGACTTCGTTTTGAACGCTGCAGCTGTCTTATGCAAAATAATAACTCCTTCAGTTACTGAGCGAGGTGGAGCAGTGGTTGGCATACTGAACTCACATTCGGGAGAACGACGGTTCAAATACCTGACGTATCACCCGGATTTAGGTTTCCCGTCATTTCCCTAAATCGTTCCTGGCAAATACCGGGATGCTCCCTACGAAACGGGCACGGCCGTTTTTCTCCCCCATCCTTTCGTAATCCGAGCTTGTGTTCCGTCTCTAATGACCGCGCTGTAACCGGGACGTTAAATTCTAATCTTCCTTCCCCTCTTTTTCCTTTAGGTACCCCGTGTCCCGAACTGTATTAGCTTCGATTAAAAGTTAAGACGCACTTACTCTGTAAGTTGCAGCACAATGTATTGCGTTTTCATGCATAGTACACAGACTTTTAGCTCCACTGACGCACCATGTGGCCGGCTTCCGTCTCTGTTTCTGTCGGATGGGTTACAATTTTCAGTTTTCTACTGTGCCAATCTCGGGCCGAGGCACCTCAGAACTACGAGCGGACTGCAAAAAGCAAGTTACATATTATCATGGCAGTCCAGGTAAGTTTTGTTGCTCCGTCACATTTCAAAGTGACGCCGATACATTATTTTCCATTATAGTCGCCAACGATCTGTAAAATAGTAGTTGGAACGTTCTACCAATTACTCAATTTGCCGAGCCATTCGAAAACCGCTGTGTGATGGTCCTCGTGGTTCTAAATTCTGCTTCGTCCCCGATGCTCTTTCAGCCTGTTGAAAAGAGTGAAACCGAATGGTGCAAGATCTGGACCTCCCTATCAGCAACACCCACCTCTTTGCGGCCTTGGTCGTGTTGTTGGCACCATTTCACTACGGCTGGACAAGACACAGCATTTGCTCCATATAACGCCAGAACCTCACGGTGAATCTATGTGCAATTTAGAGGTTTTGCCCACAAGATCTGTACTGCCCCGCGTACTTCAACTGTGCGGTACATTTTCAGTAGCCGCGCCATTTCACTCGCACACTGTACCGTGCCTGTCATCCACTCATCTCATAACTTTGTCTGCAGCACTCCAGGAACACGTACTCTCTGCTGACAATGCGCCACTCTTGTTGCGCGATGGTCCTAGCGTGGGACGCCATATGTGAGTTACTTTCTGTAGTGCCTACGTACCTCCGAACACCGGGAGAAGTACTTCAAGCGGGCACTCTTAGCGGTATTATGGTGTGTGAAGTGAACGATTTTCGATACTACGAGGGTTCGTAGCCCAATGTGTTTCTTTTTCCTTCTCTTTGTTTTACACAGAGAAGCGCCGTATGGACTGACATAGCACCTCCGAGGTAGCAATGAAATGGGGCTTTTCCCGTTCGACCATTTCACAAGTGTACCGTGAATATCAGCAATCCGGTAAAACATCAGATCTCCGACATCGCTGCGGCCGGAAAAATATCCTGCAAGAACGGAACCAATGACGACTGACGGGAATCGTTCAACGTGACAGAAGTGCAACCCTTCCGCAAACTGCTGCAGATTTCAATTGGGCAATCTACAAGTGTCAGCTTGCTAACCATTCAACGAAACATAATCGATAGGGGCTCTCGGAGCCGAAGGCCCACTCGTGTACCCTTGATGACAGCACGACACAAAGCTTTACGCCTCGCCTGGCCCGTCAACACTGATATTCCGCTGTTGACTGGAAACATGCTGCCTGGTCGGAAGAGTCTCGTTTCAAATTGTATCGAGCGGATGGACGTGTACGCGTATGGAGACAACCTCATGAATCCAATGTGATATGGGACCCCTGATACGCCTAGATACGACTCTGACAGGTGACACGTGCGTGAGCATCCTGTGATCACCTGCATCCATTCAAGCCCATTGTGCATTTCGAAGGACTTGGGCAATTCTAGCAGGGCAATGAGACACCCAACACGGCCAGAACTGCTATATAGTGGCTCCAGGAACACTCTTCTGAGTTTAAACACTCCGCTGGGCGTATCACGCACTACATAAGTGAATAAAATCCTTTGGGTTTCCAAGCCGCGCCGCTTCCAGTAACACACTCGAGCTTAGGAGAGCTTTCTCCGCCAGAGACGGCAGTCGAAAGCTGCAGTGTTTTATTCGAAGCGATGCTGCTTCGACACCGAGAAGATTTTATTCGAGAATGTTGTCTTGAAACACTCCGAGGATATTATTAAAGTGGTTGACTGCAAATAATTATTAGTGGTAAAGTATAACAACCGCGACCACACAGAAGAAAGCCAGATAAGATTGAGTTCCGTGGACGTGGCTTGGACTTAATCACGGATAAATCAGGCTCGTGAGACAGGGAAGCGCGTTACTATTTTGCCCAAGTTGTTCTCCTCTGCCGGCTGCTGACGTCAAAGAGGTCCGGTACTCGGGATTCCCGTGGTCGCCCCTGCTGGTTTACCCACACGCCACGCCGGGCTGCCAAACGAGTCGCCGCCGAAACAAAAACTTGTCCAGGTGCGTTCCACTTGGCTTCCAGTCGCCGCCAGATCGAGCAAAACAGATATCGCAGACGCGCACGGGAGATATTTCCATGTCCTGCATCGCGAACCTCCATTACCATTTCTTGTTCTGAGTAAGAAGTTTGGGAGGTTGCGGCGACGAGAGAGGATATAAAAAGGACTCCCATAATAACTCTTTCAGTGGTGAACCGTAAATTCCTGTTCCGCAATTTCACTGCTTGTAAGAATCAGTCCAGAGAAGACACACAGTAACAACAAGTACGGTATAAGCCGCAAGTAATCTAAATGAATACATGTGCCTGGCAGTAGCCCGAACCACCTCGGTGAGGAGATTCGCCTTTTTTCTTTTTTTTTCTTTTCTTTTTTTGTATGATGCACGGAAGTTTATTAGGTGGCTGACATCTTGCGTCATCAATCAATACAACGCAAGAAGATCATATCTATAACATTGGCCCCCAGCCAACTGGATCCAGTCTTCCAAAACCTATCGGTCGCGAACACCCCAGAGTGGTGGGTATTCTCACTGGAGACTCTACATACGTTAAAATACAGTGCCCAGTAATATGACGCCAGTTCCTCTAGAGGTCGATATGCTGCACCGGATGCTGTCGGGAAATCGCTGTCTAAGTTGATTCGTAGCTCGAATATCACCCTCTGCCGCTGTGCGCACACCTCCACAAAGCTGACACTGGAGTAGTTTGGTAAAGGCGATGTAGAGAACACAATGGTCTGAACGATTCGCAGAGCGGCCAAAGTTGTCCTATTTTCTTAGAACTGATAGAGGTGACGCAGTCGTAACACGACGGACTCATATTCGGGGGAGGGGGGGGTTCTATTCCCCTCCGGCCATCGAGATGGTTTCGTTATATCGATTATAGAAAACTCTGAGATACATTTTGTAAAATAACACGGCCTATTTCCTTCCCCATCCTTTTCTCTCTTCTGTAGAATCGTTGAAGTAGGCAGGCATGCAGTTGCGGTTCTCGCATCCTATGCTGTCGGGTTTTCTTTTAAGTACAATAAGGAGTAAGCTCCTTCTCGTGCACGAAGTATTTGTAAAATAATTCTGAGGAGTTTTCGATGCAATCGGGCTACGCCTCCACAACTATTTCTTCCTCTATCTGTGTGCAGATCCGCACAGATATGGCACCCAACATACTAACTCCTTCTGACTTCCTTCGAGATGAGCCTACTTTGGATCCGCTGTCGAGATGACGTCAAGCTCTAATTTTCCTTCCTTCTTTCCTAGCTTTCGATCTACACTACGTGATCAAAAGTATCCGGGCACCCCCCAAAACATACGTTTTTCATATTAGGTGCATTGTGCTGCCACCTACTGCCAAGTACTCCATATCAGCGACCTCAGTAGTCATTAGACATCGCGAGAGAGCAGAATGGGGCGCTCCACGGAACTCACGCACTTCGAACGTGGTGATTGGGTGCCACTTGTGCCATACGTCTGTACGCGAGATTTCCACACTCCTAAACAGCCCTAGGTCCACTGTTTTCGGTGTGATAGTGAAGTGGAAACATGAAGGGACACGTACAGCACAAAAGCGACAGGCCGACTTTGTCTGTTGACTGACAGAGACGGCAAACAGCTGAAGACAGTGCCGGCCAGAGTGACCGAGCGGTTCTAGGCGCTACAGTCTGGAACCACGCGACGGCTGCGGTCGCAGGTTCGAATCCTGCCTCGGGCATGGATGTGTGTGATGTCCTTAGGTTAGTTAGGTTTAAGTAGTTCTAAGTTCCAGGGGGCTGATGACCACAGCAGTTAAGTCCCATAGTGCTCAGAGCCATTTGAACCATTTTGAAGACGGTCGTAATGTGTAATAGGCAGACATCTATCCAGACCATCACACAGCAATTCCAAACTGCATCAGGATCCACTGTAAGTACTATGACAGGCGGGAGATGAGAAAACTTGGATTTCATGGTCGAGCGGCTGCTCATAAGCCACATATCACGCCGGGAAATGCCAAACGACGCTTCGCTTGGTGTAAGGAGTGTAAACATTGGACGGCTGAACAGTGGAAAAACGTTCTGTGGAGTGACGAGTCACGGTACACAACGTGGGGATCCGATGGCAGGGTGTGGGTAAGGCGAATGCCCGATGAACGTCATCTGCCAGCGTGTGTAGTGCCAACAGTAAAATTCGGAGGCGGTGGTGTTATAGTGTGGTCGTGTTTTTCATGGAAGGGGCTAGCATCCCTTGTTGTTTTTATCACGGCACAGGCCTACACTGATGTTTTAAGCACCTTTTGCTTCCCACTGTTGAAGAGCAATTCGGGGATGGCGATTGCATCTATCAACACGATCGAGCACCTGTTCATAACGCACGGCCTGTGGCGGAGTGGTTACACGACAATAACATCCCTGTAATGGACTGTCCCGCACAGAGTCCTGACCTGAATCCTATAGAACACCGTTGGGATGTTTTGGAACGCCGACTTCGTGTCAGGCCTCACCGACCGACATAGATACCTCTCCTCACTGCAGCACTCCGTGGAGAATGGGCTGCCATTCCCCAAGACCCTTGCAGCACCAGATTGAACGTATGCCTGCGAGAGTGGAAGCTGTCATCAAGGCTAGGGGTGGGCCAACACCATACTGGATTGCAGCATTACCGATGGAGGGCGCCACGAACTTTTTAAGTCATTTTCAGCCAGGTGTCCGGATACTTTTGATCACATAGTGTATGTTTTACTCTGTAAATTAAGACTGTATGCTCAATTGCAATTAGCAAGCAGGTTGCGATCGTCACATCGTGTGAAATTTCTTTACATGCTTTACTCTAATCATTCAAAACACAATAGAGAGACGAAAACTCTCTTGTTATGGCAAAATTTTATATCTTGTTACACTGCTTGAATGAGCAAACCTTCGATACTCAGTCAAAATCGATTAAATGTCCTGTGTTAAACCTAAGAATCGATATGAAGTGGCACGAGTGTAATTAAATGTTTTCACGCCGAGAAATAAGATAAAAATAAAGCACACAAAGCTTTTGTTAGAGCTCTTCTTCAATTGAGCTTCACTGTTTGAATTCGAGAACAGGCTTTCTCCTTGAATGTTGCCACGCCAGTTATGTCCGTCCCGAAATATTCAACAATTTCTCTGTGAACGTCGATGGCAATGGCAACTAATAATGTGCCTTTCGCCTCGTGAAGCGATGCTGGATACATTCGGCGAAAAAAATATTTCACACAGACTGAGAACTAATAATCATTATGCTGCTCTACACGGAATACCTACCCCAAAGGCAAGAAGGACAAAACAGGAGAGATTCCTGTTTGCACAGACATACAGGGAGACAATTATTGAACTATATGACAAAAAAAAAAAATAATTAGTCACAAACTAAGGCATGCACACACATTATTCAGCATGTAAACTTCACTACAGATATTCAGATTTATGTTATGACATGTTCGATATGCCTGCCATCATTGGCGATGATTTAACGCAGACGGATAGCGAAATTCTGTACGACCGCTGAAGTGTCGGAACATCGATGCTGTCGATTACCTCCTCAGAAATGGTTTTGGGATTATTGCTGTACACCGTGTCTTGAATATAGCCCCGCAAAAAGGAGTAACATGTGTTCAGTTCCGGAGAATATGGCAGCCAATAGAGGGCCATGTCAGTGGCCTCTGTGTACCCCAGAGCCAGAATGCGATCCCCAAAGTGCTCCTCTAGGACTTCCAACACTCCCCTGCCTCGATGGAGCCGAGCTCCATCTTGCATGAACCACATCTTGTCTAAATCAGGGTCATTCTGCATAATGGGGATGAAATCATCATCCAAAAACTTCACGTTCCGTTCGGAAGTCCCGTGCCGTCAAGGAATATCGCACCGACATTGCGCAACAGAGTCACTCGTTGTGGATGAAGTGACTTCTCGATCGCGAAATACGGATTCTCAGTGCCCCAAATTCAGCAATTTTGCTTACTGACGAACCCATCCAAATGAAAGTGGCCTTCGTCGCTAAACCACACCGTGCACGCGCATACTAATTCCCATCACGCCCCGCAGCCTAACCGTGCAGTTTGACCGCCCAAACGCTAACGGTTCAGAAGTTAAGGACTATTTTATTTCATGTACTTCAATAATTGTCACCCTGTATGCATGAAACACTTAGCTGCCTCTCTCTAGAGGCTAATGTAACAACGAAGGGTGACATTTCGTCATGAAACACCCTTCGTCAGATGCACAGTGTACAAGTAGATGCAGGACTGGAAACAATGCCGTGAGTGGTGTACACATCGCAAAAGCGTGCAACAGTTTCATAGACGGCTGCGCCTAAGAAAATATTTTACTGCAACTTGGGTGGCGCTGGTCCGTGACAGCTCAAAGGCACACCACCCCCTTGCTAGGCAGAGGAGCTGCCTCCCGTGGACCGGACTTCGGGTACTTCCCATACCTCTGGCATTAAGTGACATTTTGTTAACGATACCGGATATTTCCTCACACTGGCGCTCGGGTTAAGCTGGTTAATGACGGCAATCTTTCCGAACAAAACAGCCATTAAATCCAGACACACCATTTCGAGTAGAAGCCAGACAAGTACGTGTGTGTAGAAAATTCACTTACAAGAATTTCGTGCAGTGCATATTTTCGATAGAAAATAGACGTCAGAAGCAGTTTGGCAACATGTTAATGACATCTTAATCTTCGCGTAGCACTGCGTAGCCGTGTTGCAAAGTTAGTGGGGGAACGGACAGAGTTTTGCTTCAGAACACTTGAGTTCGAGAGTTCGAGTCCTAGTCTATTTTTTATCTCATAACTTTAAACTGTTTGATACGTTACCTGACTTCTTAATCGTTATTCGGCAATTACACAAAATTCACTGAATCATTTAATACACAGACAGTAAAAGTGTAATCGTTTTTATCACTTCACTTTTAAAGTCGTATTTGACTTAAAGCATCTAAGATGTTCGCTCTCACGCACTACACGCCTCCATACTTTCCGGCCCACTAACATGCTGTTACTGATAGTGTATTGAAAATATAACAACTAGCCCATCTTACCGAATGTAGTATATACGTTGAACATATCCACGGTGTTAAGCTTTGCAGCTGCTGCCGTCCTATGACAGGTAATTTATTTTTAACTGATTATGACTCTTCATGAATATTTCTAACATGTCTCACCAACGATAATTCTCAGTGAAGCCTAACATGGACATGTGGGAGAGACGGCGGTCTTAATGCGGTTTATTAAATAAACAACTTTTAAAAGTAAAAACTTTTGCCTACATCGCAATTTTCCTATTAAAGTTCGACAACTAGATTCGGTTGATATCTGCAAAATTCGAGAACTGGTTTCGGTTGATATCTGCAACGACTTTCACACCGTTCAAAACATGAAAAGGCGGTAAATAAGCATTGGAAAGCATCGTTTGCTGTAGTCATGCAACGACATAATTATGCCATTTTCGCCCACGTTGACTACTTCGGTTAGCCAGTGGGAGCCCTTGCATAATTCGGTTCGTTTCGACGTGTCTTGTCAGACTGGTGGTGAGCAGCGTTCTCATATTATCCTCAAATGTGTACATATTTTATAAAAATCACTGCGTTGTACGCCACGCAGGATCATTGTGTATGCCAGGCTACGGAATAGCTGACAGTTTTTGGAACCGTTGCATATACTGCTCTCAGGATAATACCTGTTACACTACTGCAAGTAATGAGCTTTTGATCCAACTTCTAGTCATGCAACTGGAAAATTTCCTATATGACCGTCAACCTGCGAAATTACCGTATGTTATTCGTATTTTTAGCGCTACTCTGTACTTTCATATATGATCTCTCTCTTACATATGGCACATTGGCAGTTAGCTATATAAGGCAGCTTCCCTGTCTTGCAATTTTTAACTACATTCCCCTGTTCCTTTTATGGTTTTAAAATTATTTGGACTTAGGCACAAGCTTCTTATTTTATTTATGAAATAATGCCAATTACATGGGATCTGCTTCCTACAAACGGCATGTTTGTAATACAGATCTCTGCCTTGCAATCTTAGCTTTATGCCGTTATTATCTTTATATTTTGAAATCCATTTTGATGTACGGCAATGGTTCAAATGGGTCTGAGCACTATGGGACTTAACTTCTGAGGTCATCACTCCCCTAGAACTTAGAACTACTTAAACCTGACTAACCTAAGGACATCACACACATCCATGCCCGAGGCAGGATTCGAACATGCGCCCGTAGCGCCTAGAACCGCTCGGCCACTCCGACCGGCATACGGTAACCTTATTAGATTAATGGTCTAAATTCTTCCGACAGGTCTACAACATGACTATATACTGTTATTGTTTTGATGCGTACAGACACATGTTATTGCGTAACTACAGCTAACTATGTTTTCCAATGCTTTATTCACAGCCTTTTCATATTTTGAACGATCTGAAAATCGTTGCAGATAGCAACCGAAATCATTTATCGAGTTTTAATTGTGATAGGAAAATTGCTGCCTAGGCATTAAAAGTTTTTACCTTTAAAAAGGTAATATTTGATAAATGATTATTCTTTTCAACGTTAAAAACAAATAGTAGTTGTAATATATATATATATATATATATATATATATATATATATATATATATATATATATATATATTAGTTTAAGAAACAGTGCATACTGCAGCATTATTGGCAGATCAAAATAAGAAAATAAAAATAAAATAATTACACCTAGATTCGGAAGCGAACTCTCGAACTGGAGTATTTCAATGAAAACTGTGCCCACTGCACTAAATGCTCAACGTGTTGTCTTACTCTGACGTCTATTTTGTATCGAAAATATGAACGGGGAAAATTTTTCAAACAGTTTTGTACTGTTCGCGAATTTTGGTACACCCTTTATATACTCAAATCTCACTATCAAGTTTTCTTTTGGGTGAATTACATAATATTCCGTTCGAAAATGAGAGCACTCGAACATCGAGTACGAAAGGAGAAATGAGGGTTCTGACGTTTTCGACTGCCATGCTAATTTTAAATTTAAATGGTGTGTTCGGAGTAGATGAAATTCGGGCAAATAAGGCCTTCCCGGTCTCCCTTAGTAAGTAGCTCTCGTTGAGTAACACACAGAAATAAAAGAGTAGTAAACCTTCGATTCGCGTCGGCCTTGAGAATGTTAATACAACTTTCGATTATCGAAAGCGCAGATCACTTTTCGCAGCTTCCTTCTGTGCACTATATTGATGTAACTCGATGAGCATCAAGAGGCACTTAAACGTCGTTGTCTGCGGAAGATTGGCCAGTTTCCGCACGCAATTCTTTCAACACTGCAAACTTTTTTTTATTACGCAGACTAAAAACACAATTTGGCAAAAGAGATTCGAATAAGGAAGATGCGTAAAGGTGTATCCGAGACGAGACCGAAAATAACTAACCGCCCTAAACCTGCCACTCCGTAACGAACGCGAAAGGATCGGTTAAATTACTGGGCTTCCTTTTACGGTTTACAACAATATTGGCATCCATACGCGTGAACCGTCTCTGCTAACACTCACTTCCTGGAATATGTACCAATATATGTAAAAAAAAAGGATATATTTAGAGATGTCGTCTTCTCGTTATCTTGCTAAGATAAAACATATTTCGTAAAACCAGCACCTTGAGCATAAGACACTTTCAAGTTATCTTATTTCCAACTTATATGAACGAATCAGCTCATCACTTGCGTAGTATTGCACAAACTTTTGCACCAGCACAGTACGCACATGCGAAGACTTTCATTTAAAATAGCAACAAATTGTACTCGCAAAATATCGCGTAAATTTGTTATCTAGTTATAGTTTAAAACCGATAGCAAAAAAAAATGCGTTCTGATTTCCGACATCACGAAAATTGTGGTTTTTCAGACAAACAATTGCCGATCCATGAGATATAGCCTGGTGGGCCGCAACATTACGTCGATCATGAAGAGAAAACTCCAGGGTAAAACAATAAAACCAAACAGAGCCCAGAGCGTGTTCCATACTATTCCAATAACTTTTTCTTTTCATGTAACCAAACGACCATCATAGGTTTTACAAAAGAAAAAAATTCAGACGTAGCAGTCTTCTTATTCTTTAGAAGTCTATAGAAGCCACTGGTCCTGAGTGGCATTTAAAAAAGGCCACACTGCGCCAAAATTTCCGTTTGATGTAGGGAACAACTATCCTTCAACGCAGGTGACCGCGTACAGCACGCTGGCGTGACCTACATTTGAGTACTGTTCAAGTGTTTGGGTCCTTCATCAAGTTAACCAACGAGAGATGGAATGGACTATGAGACACGGGAGAAAGCCTGTAATTAGCCGATTGTTACAAGGGATGGACATGTGACTTACGCGACATTCGCTAGCAGAAATACGGTTTTACTTGACTTTCTTTTCCATTAGCAAAGGCTGCTAAGTACATTTTAGGTCCCGTATTCGAGATAAGTCTGCAAAACGTAACACGTGTCAACGTAATGGACTTCTATTTTCTTCACAATACATAATATGTAGCCAGAAACACATTTTTATAAGTGAACTAAAACTGTCATTTACTCTCTAAGTGCCCGTAGTTACGTTCTTCATAGTTGTAAATGAGGAATACGGTAAGTTTGTAGCATAAGGTCATGGGAAAAAACAGCTGTGTTTATGATGCATTTCGTGAGACGCAGACAGCGAGCAAGTTGTATTCTACTATCGGTGGCGTCAGAGACCTGAATGGAATATTTGATGGCAGATGACCACGCAGAAGCAATTACCTTGCTTTTGAAGGTCTTGGTCCGTGTAAACATAATCGAAATCGAAGCACGTGGCTCCTTTTAAAAACTTCAGAAATAGTAGAACAGCGCATGCCACACTTACCTTTATAATGGTATGCCTTTTCCCAACATTATCCTTGCCACTGACAATCGATGTCGTGGCAAACGCCCTATTGAACGTAGCCATTATAAGCACCACAATGTCATGTGCTTGGGACCCCCCCCCCCCCCCACTCAGTCTATCTAAAGCCAACCATTCGTCACCATTCTTTCGTAATCACAAGCGACGTGGCGCCAAGTTTAGCATATTGCATTCGCATTCGGGAGGACGACGTTCAAATCCCCGGCCGGCCATTTAGATGTAGCTTTTCCGTCGTGACCCTTACTGTATTTATTTATTTTTTTTTCCTCTTTTTTTTTTTTTTTTTTTTTTTTTTTTTTTTTTTTTTTTTTTTGCACGGAGACCCAAGTCTTTTAGGCCAAAACTGACCTACGTTCAACGCTTCCTTGCTTGTCACAATTAATCGAGGACACATTTACTGGGACAGTAGGGACAGGTCACGAGACGTTCCATATCCTAATATTCGCCACAAGCCCACCACTCCTCATATTCATCTACGAGGCCTCACTTATCACGTTTGCCTTCACTGGTGCTAAGCCCATTCTGATACGGCTCAGGCTTCTCCAAATGTTCCACTAAGTTCTCGCCACTGGACATCTGCTGTATTGGAAGGTAACGATCTAGAGGATCGGTGAGATCTTTTTTCAAGAATCTATTGCGGCACTTAAGTCTTCCAAATCCACAGGAAACTCCAAACAAGGAGAGGCGTCCATCGAAGTCATGCTTAAGCTTCTCAGCGTGTTCGTGACCGGCTCTTCGGGAGTTGTTACCTAAATCCGGCCACTTTGTATAATTTATCGAGCAGTGTGGGTTTCATGCAACCGGTTATTAGGTGGTTTGTTTCACTTAAGCTCTAGTTGCCCTTTTTGGCATATACAGTTTTGGACGACAACGAGTGGGCTTATTCTACCGTGTAACAGCACAGTACCTGCTCCTTTGGTCTGCACAGTACCTGCTCCTTTGGTCTCGCTACCACTTTGCTATTACCGTATTTTACAGACTATAAGACGTACTGTTGGCTTTGAAAACTTGCCTCCAAAATTCAGTTGCTTTTTAAACCCGCATGCACCGATGCGACGAACATGAGTTGCGGCGATTCACAAGCTTGCTAACACTGTCTTTCTCCAGCCCGGCCATCACAAACCCACAACACTATTTAACCTATGATGCGTCATTGTAATATACGGTGCCGGTGAACTCGAATTGAAAGTGACTTATGTTATCAGTAACAGTACAATATTTTTATTAGTAGCTAGGTCCGTAAGGGAAAAAAATAAAACGTATTCATATAATGCAGGCTATAAATTGAAAATAATAGCATATGCACAAGAACATGGAAACAGAGCAGCTGGGAGGCATTTCGGCCCACCACCAACAGAAAAAAGCGATTCGCTATTGGCGGGCTAGTAAAAAAGAACTGAAAAAATGAGGAAAACTTAATGTGCAAGTAGAGGACTCAATGCCCTAAACTAGAAGATGAAGTATTGAAATGGATTCCAGGACACCGTCAAAATGCTATTAGAATTAATACAAAAATGATTCAAATACACTTTCGTAAGCTAGCGCTTCAGTGGAGCTTGACAGACTTTAAGGATGGAATTGGTTGTTGCTACACATTTATGAAGCGTCATGGACTTAACATGCGAATCAAAACCAAAGTATCTCAGTAAATGCCACACGAGTATGAAGAGAAAATATTATCTTCCCAGCGGTTTATTATTTAACATCGAAAGAAAATCAGTGTGAAACTAAGCGAAATAGCGAATGTGGAAGGATCTCCTCTGATATTTGATGTGCCGAATAACAGAACTGTTGCCATGAAAGGTGCTAAAACTGTAACTATAAAAATAAGAGGACACGAAAAAATGCACTACACTTGTCCATTCACGTTGTGCTGACGGTACTAAACGTTATCCAATGGTCATTTTTAACCTCGAAACAATACCAAAACCTTCTGAAATACCGACAGGTGTTGTTGTTCACATACATGACAAGGTTTGGATGAACTAGGCTGGCATGAAATTATGGGTTAATAGAGTGTGGTAGTGAAGGAAAGGTGCTTTATTGAAGAAGAGTTGTTCTCTTGTGCTACATCAGTTTAGTAATCATTTGAAAAATTCTGTGAAAGAGAAACTGAGACAGGGAAACAAAGAGATTGCTGTTATTCCGGGAGGACTTACTTCACACTTGCAACCTCTTGATGTTTCGATAAAAGACTTTTTGAAGTGTATATGAGAAAGGAATAGAACAAACAGATGATGGATGAAACCCAACACCAATTCACGCCGAAGGGACTCTTAAATCGACTTACAATCTAACAAGTGTGTCGGTGGATAACAGTCGTGGTCTAGAGTGAGAGACGACAATATTGTTAAATCTATCAAGAAGTGCGACATAAACAACGCTCTCGATGGCAGTAAAGACCATCTTATATATGAAGAGGTCGACGACGACGACGACGGCAACAACGAAGAACAAGAAGTATAGTTCAGATGACGATTTTCAAGGAATAAGTTCAGTTCGGTTTTACAAACAGAATTTTTTAGTCTGACTTTGCAACCAAATAATAAAAATGATAAAAAAATCTTTTTTCAAAAATATTGCTTACAAATTAAGGTGCGTCTTGAACATATACTCAGTTCGAAGGTAATTCTTTTTGAGACCGAGAATCTCATGTCCACGAATCAGCATGGCTCATGCGAAACTCAGCTTGTCCTCACGCTGAATACTGTGAGCTATTGGTGAGGGACCACGAGAGACTCAATATTTTTAGATTTACGGAAAGCATTTGATACGGTGCCCCATTACAGGCTATTAAACGAGGTACCAGCATATGGGATAATTCCATAGACACGTGAGTGGCTCGAAGGTAACATCCGGAGTACCACAGGAAAGTATGATAGGACCGTTGCTGTTTACAATATATGTAAATGATCTAGTAGAAAGCGTCGGATGCTCTTTAAGGATATTCACAGATGATGCAGTTGTCTATACCTAAGTAGCGACGCCAGAAGATAGTAACGATTTGCAGAATGGCCTCCAGAGAATTGGTGAATGATGCAGGTTCTGGCAATTGAACCTGAACGGAAATAAATGTAGCATGTTGTGTATACATAGGAAAAGAAATCCACTACTGTAGACCTACACTGCTGATGACAAACAGCTGGAGACAGCGTCTGCAGTAAAATATCTACGCGTAACTGTCCAGAGCGACCTTAAGTGGAATGACCACAAAAAAAAAAAAAAACTGATAGTGGGAAAAGCAGACATCAGACTCAGATTCATCGGAAGAATCTTAAGGAAAGGTAACTCATTCACGAAAGAAGTGTTTATAAGGCGCTTCTTCACCCGATTCTTGAGTATTGTTCATCTATCTGGGATTCCTATCAGATAGGACTGATAGAGGAGACAGAGAAAATGCAACGAAGAGCGCCGGGTTTCGTCACAGGATCGTTTAAAAAATGGTTCAAATGGCTCTGAGCACTATGGGACTTAACTTCTGAGGTCATCAGTCCCCTAGAACTTAGAACTACTTAAACCTAACTAACCTAAGTACATCACACACATCCATGCCCGAGGCAGGATTCGAACCTGCGACCGTAGCAGACCCGCGGTTCCGGACTGAAGCGCCTAGAACCGCACGGCCACCGCGGCCGGCTACAGGAGAGTTTAGCTGGCGAGAGAGCGTTAGGGAGATGCTAACAGCTAAACAAACTCCACTGGCAGACGTTACAAAAGAGGTTTTGTGCATCACGGAGAGATTTACTACTGAAATTTCGGGCCAACACTTTTCAGAAAGAGTCGGACAATATTATTACTCCTCCCCCCCTCCCCCTTCCGACACACACATATAAATCTCACGTATTGACCACGAGGAGAAAATTCGAGAAATTAGAGCCAATACAGAGGCTTACCGTCAATTATTCTTCCCACGCACTATTCGCGAGTGGAACAGGGTTGGGGGAATCAGATACTGGTGCTGAAAGTACCCTCCGACACACACCATTAGGTGGCTTGCAGAGTATGATGTAGATGTAGAAGACTTCTTAAGTTACAGACCCCAATACATTGTCTTCGACGGTGCGTGTCCATCAGAGACAAGAGTGCCGTCAGGAGTGCTCCAGGGAAGTGTGACAGGACCGCTATTATTTTCTATACACACAAATGATTTGGCCGACAGGGCGGGCGGGCAGCTTTCTGCAGTTGTTTGCTGAAGAAGCTGTACTGAACGGTAAGGCGTCGAAGGTGAATGACTGTAGGAGGATACAAGATGACTTAGACAAAATTTCTAATTGGTGTGATGAATGGCAGCTAGCTCTGAATGTAGATAAATGTAAGTTAAATGCGGATGAGAACGGAAAACAAAACCGTAATGTTCGGATAAACAATCGTTTCTCCGTAATTCTGTTTTGCGAGTGGAACAGGAGAGGAAGTGACTAGTAGTGGTACAGGGTACCCTCCGCCACGCACCGTAAGGTGGATTGCGGAGTGCGATGTAGATATAAAACGCTAAGATAATTCTTTTGAAAGGGCACGGTCGATTTTCTTCCCAACCCGAGATTCTGTTCCGCCTACAATGACCTCCTGGCCGACAGGACGTTACAACTTAATCTCACTTCTTTCCTTTTGAGACTTATTAAAGTCCCGACGAGGTGTAAATTATCTAAAAAGTCGAGCGCGTGTCCACGGGGGAAAGTTTGAGCAATTTGGATCTACATCAACTCAGTAAGCTACTGCAGAGTGCACAACGAAAGGCTACAGACAATAATTCCTTTGCATATCATTGGTAATATTTTTAAAAGCTATATATTTTCAAATTGTCTACAAAACAACCTTATCCCCTTCGAAATACTTTCCATTACAACTAATAAATTTGTCCCACCTGTGCTTCGACTATTCAAAACATTTATTGTAGTCATCTTTAGAAATGGCTGACAGCTCCTACCTCATTTTTTTTCTTAACTTCTTGAATACTGTCAGATAGGTGTCCTTTTATGTCCCTTTTCTTGCGAGGAAATAAGAAAAAGTCGCACGGAGCCAGGTCAGGCGAGTAAAGTTCGTGGGACAGCGGAACCACGTCATTTTTAGCCAAAAACTATCTAACAGAGATTTTGTGGTGGTGGTGGTAGTAGTTAGTGTTTAACGTCCCTTCGACAACGAGGTCATTAGAGACGGAGCGCAAGCTCGGGTTAGGGAAGGATTGGGAAGGAAATCGGCCGTGCCCTTTCAAAGGAACCATCCCGGCATTTGCCTGAAGCGATTTAGGGAAATCACGGAAAACCTAAATCAGGATGGCCGGAAACGGGATTGAACCGTCGTCCTCCCGAATGCGAGTCCAGTGTGCTAACCACTGCGCCACCTCGCTCGGTCATCTAACAGAGATGGCCGTCTGTGTAGGTGGTGGGAGAACCACTCTCCTGCCTGCCACAAATTCGGTGAAACGAGCGCCAAGATAACCCACTAATCTCCGACAGTTGATCAATTGTCTGTCGACGTTCTGTGAGCACAAGCTCTCGAATTTTTTCAATATTTTCGTCCATTTTGGCAGCTCATGGACGTCCGGGACGAAGTTAGTCATCAATCAACACGATACCATTTTTAAATCGAGGGTACCACTCGTACACTTGAGTTTTTCCCGTAGCGTCACCTTGGTAAGCTGTTTTCAACACTAGAACAGTTTCAGCAGCATTTTTACCGAGCAGGAAACAAAATTTCAAAGCTGCACTTTGTTCACTTACACTTGCCACCATAAAACACCAAACAAGAAGAAAACAGCGCTAGCAAAAGGAAAAGCAATAGCAATCACTACAGATGAACAGAACAAGCCAGGTCGACAACACAGCCGGCACACACACGCCTAGAGGCAGAAAGGCGTACTACACAAGGTCCGAGCAGAAAACAAAATTTCACAGCTGCACGCTGTTCACTTGAACTTGCCATCACAAAAAAAGAAACAAGAACAAAACAGCGCTAGCAAAAACAATCACTGATATGAACAAGCCAGGATGATACCACACGCGAATGAGTTGCGCTATACACGCCCAGCGGCAGAAATGCGTACAAGACATAACCCCCAACGGCAACGTTATTACTGTTCTTTTTGGGTACCGTCTCTGATTGTGAGGGCACAATAATTCTGGTACCTTAAGTTCCCTTCACCACACACCGTACGGTCGTCGTGGAGTTCATTTCGAATGTAGATCGAGACAGTATTAAGACCACTCCCAACCGTGAGGTAGAGCGCCGCTTGGTGACGTTTCGGGCGCGTGACGCGGTAAGAAGATTATATAAGCGGAACGGAAACGAATGAGGAATCATTCTAGCGACGATACAGGTAGGCCGCAACTGGGTAAGTCCACTAGCATATGCTGATTACTATGGCCCATCACGCGGGAAAGAGGATCTGGGAAACGGCGAATCTGGTGATGAAATCATTTCGTGCTGCTGTCGAGAGCATCCATGGTATGGAAACTGGCTGAAGGGCAGTGAAACCGAAACTGGGAGAGACAAGGTGTTGGACGTCCACGTCTCACCACAGAACGTACAAGTCCAACACCTCCCTGCTCTTTAAATAGGGCAGGCAGAGACATCTACATCTACATCCATACTCCGCAAGCCACCTGACGGTGTGTGGCGGAGGGTACTTCGAGTACCTCTATCGGTTCTCCCTTCTATTCCAGTCTCGTATTGTTCGTGGAAAGAAAGATTGTCGGTATGCCTCTGTATGGGCTGTAATCTCCCAGATTTTATCCTCATGGTCTCTTCGCAAGATATACGTAGGAAGGAGCAACATCTTGACTCCTCGGTGAAGGTATGTTAGCGAAACTTCAACAAAAGCCCCTACCGAGCTACTGAGCGTCTTTCCTGCAGTCTTCGACTGGAGTTTATCTATCATCTCCGCAACGCTTTCGCGATTACTAAATGATCCTGTAACGAAGCGCGCTGCTCTCCGTTGGATCCTCTCTATCTCTTCCATCAACCCTATCTGCGCCGGCCGAAATGGCCGCGCAGTTCTGGCGCTGCAGTCTGGAACCGCGAGACCGCTACGGTCGCAGGTTCGAATCCTGCCTCGGGCATGGATGTGTATGATGTCCTTAGGTTAGTTAGGTTTAACTAGTTCTAAGTTCTAGGGGACTAATGACCTCAGCAGTTAAGGCCCATAGTGCTCAGAGCCAGCCAACCCTATCTGGTACGGATCCCACATTGGTGAGCAATATTCAAGCAGTGGGCGAACAAGTGTACTGTAACATACTTCCTTTGTTTTCCTTAAGATTCTTCCAATGAATCTCAGTCTGGCATCTGCTTTACCGACGATCAACTTTATATGATCATTCCATTTTAAACCACTCCTAATACCCACTCCCAGATAATTTATGGAATTAACTGCTTCCAGTTGCTGACCTGCTATATTGTGGCTAAATGATAAACGATCTTTCTTTCTATGTATTCGCAGCACATTACACTTGTCTACACTGTGATTCAATTGCCATTCCCTGCACCATGTGTCAATTCGTTGCAGATCTTGCTGCATTTCAGTGCAATTTTCCATTGTTACAACCTCTCGATATACCACAGCATCATCCGCAAAAAGCCTCAGTGAACTTCCGGGATTATCCACAAGGTCATTTATGTATATGCTGCGTTCTTCAATCCAATCACACAATTGGTCTGATAGTCCATATACTCTTATTTTGTTCATTAAACGACTTTGAAGAACTGTACCAAACGCCTTGCGGAAGTCAAGAAACACGGCATCTACCTGGGAACCCGTGTCTATGGCCCTCTGAGTCTCGTGCACGGGTTTCACACAATCGTCTTTTTTGAAACCCATGCAGCAGATATGACAAAAGAGTAGGTTGGTCGGTTGATTTGGCGGGAAGGGACCAAACAGCGAGGTCATCGGTCCTGTCGGAATAGGGACGGATGGGACAGAATGTCGGAAGTTTCCTTTCAATGGAGCCTTCCCATCATTTGTCTGAAGCGATTTAGGGAAATCCGGAAAACCTCAATCAGGACGGCCGGACGCAGGTTTGAACCGTCGGCCTCCGGACTGCGAGTCTAGTGTACAAACAACTGCACCACCTCACGACGAGAGACTACAATTCTGATTTAGGGAAAAGTATTTCGAACCACATCGTTCAAAGTATACTGTTGAACACAGGACTCCATAGCAGAGGACCCATAAAACTCCCATATTGATGCAACAATCTCGCTAGTTACGATTGCAGTGGACACGGCTTGTAGTGATTGGGCTGTAGATCAATGAACCACGTTTCTCTTACAAGTCGATGTTCGTGTATGGCGACAGACAGAAGGATGGTTTCTCGAAATACGCACCGCGCCACGGATGGAGTCCGGTGGGGACACTATTATACCGTGGGGGGATACTCATCTGGAGGACCTGTGGCAGTAATCAGAGTCTACGTAATGATTACTGCGGGCCACCCGCATCACTTCATGCTTCGTGTCTTCCCCGATCGCGGTGGTATCTTCCAGCAGGATAACTATCCGTGTCACAAGGCCAGACTCGTGCTGCAGTGGTTCGAGGAGCGTGATAGTGACGTCACGTTGATGTTTTCGCCACCAAATTCGCCTGATCTCGACCGATGGAATACACCTGGAATGCTATCGGGCGCCCACTTTGCGCCCACAAATCACTGGTCCATAATTCACAGGAATTACGTGACCTGTGCGTAGACATATTTGGTGGCGCATTCCGCCGGGAACATACCGAGGACTTGTGGAATCCACGCCACGCAAAATTTCTCCTGTATTGCCTTCCAAAGGTGGAGCACGACGGTATTAATCGTGTGGTCGTAATGTTTTGCCTCATTAGTGTGTAGTTCTGAATGTTTTGCACTCACCGCTTTGAGCATTGATGGCAAGGCGGGTGCCAGGTTGGGATTCATTGGGAGAGTCCTTAGAAAATGTAGTCCATCAACGAAGGAGATGGCTTACAAAACGCTCGTTCGACCTATACTTGAGTATTGCTCATTAGCCGGCCTGGGTGGCCGAGCAGTTCTAGGTGCTAAAGTCTGGAACCGCGCAACCGCTACGGTCGCAGGTTCGAATCCTGCCTCCAGCATGGATGTGTGTGATGTCGTTAGGTTAGTTAGGTTTAAGGTAGTTCTAAGTTCTATGGGACTGATGACCTCCGAAGTTATGTCCCATAGTGCTCACAGCCATTTGAACCATTGCTCATCAGTGTGGGATCCGTACCAGGTCGGGTTGACAGAGGAGACAGAGAAGATCCAAAGAAGAGCGGCGCGTTTCGTCACAGGGTTATTTGGTAAGCGTGATAGCGTTACGGAGATGTTTAGCAAACTCAAGTGGCATACTCTGCAAGAGAGGCGATCTGTATCGCGGTGTAGCTTGCTGTCCAGGTTTCGAGAGGGTGCGTTTCTGGATGAGGTATCGAATATATTGCTTCCCCCTACTTATACCTCCCGAGGAGATCACGAATGTAAAATTAGAGAGATTTGAGCCCGCACGGAGGCTTTCCGCCAGTCGTTCTTCCCGCGAACCATACGCGACTCGAACAGGAAAGGGAGCTAATGACAGTGTCACGTGAAGTGCCTTCCGGCACACACCGTTGGGTGGCTTGCGGAGTATAAATGTAGATGTAGATGAAGAGCAGCTGACTCTTGGACATTCCAGTACACAGTATTTTCTTCATAGCAAGGGGCACAAGGATGGACACGAAGTTCGCTCTACACATTTAATCAACAAGGAATTCGATAGCTAAGGCTCTGGACCTAACTATAGCTTCAGTGCAGGTGGCAAGGACAGCAGGTGTGCAAATGTACTTGGGATCACGAATTGAGCATCGGTAATTCATCCCAGGTGTGTTTTGTTTCATCTTTTAAGTCCAAACTGTCGCACGCTGTACATTATTATAGAATTTGTCTGTTCTGCTGAACGCTATTCATATGGGAGGCTTTTTTTTATTTGGTTTTTGGAACAAGACCATGCAATCTCAACAGTGGAAGATAGGAGTGTCCTTCGGCAATCCAGAACATTCACTAGGGCCAGCCCGTACCCTGACACGAAGTTACATATGGTCAGACCTGTCGATTGACGCCATGCAAGCGATTTCCGTGTCAGTTATGACGGTACGAAACTAAGGACAACACAACACGGCTCGCAGTCCCCCAGCAGAGAAAATATACGACCCGGTCGGGAATCGAACCCGGGCCCCTGCGTTTAGCAATCTGCCGCGCTGACCTCGCAGTTACCGAGGCGGCGTATATGTGAGAGTTTGTCGAACAAACTGTTTCCGTATGACTTGGTCCACAGTTACCACTGTGAAAAGCAGGCCATTCAGTGTTCACTATTCCGGCGGTCCGGACAGTTTTATCCATCAAGCGAGTATTATCAATGCTACCACTAGTACGCCAACGATCCCTCTGAATGATCGATCAAATGATATCTGGCGTTTTCGTCTATTTTCGCACATTTCATTATAGTTATTAACATTCTAGTTGACTGCCAGTCTCTGTACCAAAAGTATTCGTGGTACCATTTCGAAAGCAGTTGTTTGTAATTGTTTCTGACGGCAGCGACAACGCCTACAAGACAGTTTCAATCAAGTCCACCAGTGGCTTGATGGTCATAGTTCAAGTAAGTGTTATTCACCGACGATTTCCAAGCTAATCGCTCGTTCAGTCGGAATGGCACTGTAACGTCAACGTGTAATTAAAAGCTGGAGATAGTAGGAAGGGTAGCTCCGTCGCGGTCACATATCGATTTCGAAAGTAGCCTGTTTGCGACCAATTAGGATAATTACGATGATGAGAGGACGAGGAACGGGGGAAGCGAGCGATCAATAGGCACACATGGCGGACACGCGGGCTTGGTAACAGCCGGTAGGCCGCGCCGGGCCGCGCGGGGCTTGCGCCGGTATTGGGGTTAGAGCTGCATTGGTGATAGATTATTATGCAAATGGGCGTTGCGACAAGCTTCCACGCTCGAGTAAACAACAGATTAAAAGACTTCCACATGGGACATACACCGCTGGCGCCAACTTACCCAAGCGGCCATTACGGACTTTTTCAAAAGCTGTCCTGAAACGAGAACAGTCAAATAGTCACTAAGCAGTTACTTTAAATGTTGTTACATGTACCAACAAAAGTATTTCAGCACTGTAAAACACACATATGGAAGGAACAAGCTATAATGGAGTTTTCTTAAATCCGCAGTAATCTTAGCGACCATACGCCCGTTCCTGTACACTACAGTACTAAGATCATCAACTCAGGTTATTGCTCAATTCAGAGGTTACAGGCTTATATGTGAAATCAAAATTTTTAGTTAAAGCCTCTTAAAAATTGGAAACAGACATACAACGCAGATAGAACCACATCTAGAACTAAACACACAAGAAAAGGATTCGTTTTGGTCCACGAGTACTTCTTACTTCACTCTGTAGGCGCTGGTGCAATCCTATATACTGTTATTGGGCGCCACGGAATTTGGCTATCCCCGCACTGAAAAGAATTACAAGTTTTCCAGGGATGAAAGTTGTACGCCGAATTAGTTGGTTTAGCTTGCAAAAAGCACGTGAACGTTTCTGTGCCTCCAGTGAATTTGCAGAATTTAATAGAAGATCCGAATATGCAATGATCATCTAAATGGAACATAAATGCCGGCCGCTGCGGCCGAGCGGTTCTAGGCGCTTCAGTCCGTAATCGCGCTGCTGCTACGGTCGCAGGTTCGAATCCTGGCTCGGGCATGGATGTGTGTGATGTCCTTAGGTTAGTTAGTTTTAAGTAGTTCTAAGTCTAGGGTATTGATGACCTCAGATGTCAAGTCCCATAGTGCCATTTGTACCATTTCGACCATCATAAGTTATTTTGCTCCTAAATAGCAAAACTCGTCTGTTATTTTTATTGCCTCATTTACTAATCTAATTCTCTCTGCACCCCCTAATTTTATTTGACTACATTCCATTACCTTTGTTTGCCGGCCGGAGTGGCCGTGCGGTTCTAGGCGCTACAGTCTGGAACCGAGCGACCGCTACGGTCGCAGGTTCGAATCCTGCCTCGGGCATGGATGTGTGTGATGTCCTTAGGTTAGTTAGGTTTAATTAGTTCTAAGTTCTAGGCGACTGATGACCTCAGAAGTTAAGTCGCATAGTGCTCAGAGCCATTTGAACCATTTTTTTTTTTTTTTTTTTTTTTTTTTTTGAACCTTTACCTTTGTTTCACCACTCTTGATAATCATCTTATAATCAGTTTTCAAGCAGCTATCCCTTCCGCCCAACTGCTCTTCCAATTCGTTTTCTGTCTCCGACAGAATACCAATGTCAGTGGCAAAACTCTTATTTTTTCTATTTCATCGCAATGAACTTTAAATCTTTCTTGAAATTTTTCTTTGTTTTCCTTTAACTGTTTGCTCAGTGAATAACACCGAGGATAGGCTGCAGCCCGTCTCAGTCCGTTCTCAACCTCTGCTTTCCTTTCATGGCTTCTTTCGACTCTTACATCTGCAGTCTGGTTACAAATGGAGCTCTGTTCTACTAGTAAAACTGGATTAACATTCCTCTGCTGATGACTGACGCAACGAACGAATCATTTCCCCAACCGCATCATGCCATATGGCATAGGATGACACGGCGGACGGTAGATATCGCGTGGTCTTCATATTTTAGCTAGCAATTCGAAATTTACCACTGTTACGAACATAAACGCCCGGTTTCGTCAACGAATTTACCTTAACACTACCCAAACATAAAAGTATCCTCCGGCATACACTGTTAACGAGTGTTGCGAAGCACAAATGTCAATGGATTAACCAATTACTTGAAATCCAAGAATCAATTAACTGAACGTGCTTGAGCAGCATTAGTAAAACAAGAAATACACTCACGTGATTTACTGTATCGGCAGAAATTTCAGTGGAGGCGAGCGTGTATTAACTTGACACCGTGACTCCGGTCACATGCACTGCAGTGCGTCTGGGATTTTCTGTGCAGCTACGACTTTGCGTAGCGGCCAAGACTATCTCGTACACCCACTGCTAACTGTACACATCACAAAGGTCACTAGATGCCGTTCTTAACCTAGAACGAACGAATTGTCACTTTGAGCGCGTACAGAAAACCTGCTATTCTTTCAGGTTCTGTATTAACTGCATCGGCAAAAATTCTAGTTTTTCACAAGGTCGCTAAATGACAAAAAATACAATTAAGCATTAGTGCAGAATGTTTGTTGTCTCGTTCTATCTCATCCGTAACGCAGTGTCACGTTTTCGAACAACAAAACAAGCAGTTACGTGTCACAATCACATCTTCAATGAAGACTGGAGTTTAGCGTCCAGCTGCGACGTCATTAAAGTTTACGCACAAGCTCGAACTGTGGATGAGTATGGAGAAGGAAAACAGGGATATCTTTCTCAAATGAGTCACCAAAACATTCGCCTTAACCTATTCACAGAAACCACGCAAAATCCTAATCCTGATGACGGCACAGGTGTTTTAAAAACTTCTCCTTCCGAAATTAAGTCGGATATCTTTCATCACTGAGCCAAGTAACTAGGTCTCTTCAGCTCGATTTCTGCTGCTGCCCTCCTTCTCATCACTCCGCAAACAAGACCGAATGATAAGCTGTATCTAATGGGAAGTCAATGAAGTAAAGCAATGTTTGATGTGCAATGACAAACGCAGCCCAGTGCTGGATTTTCCAACACATATACGACTTCTCTACGAAAAACATTTCACGATCATCTTGGAAGCTGCCTGAATTTGAAGCCCGGACTCTTGTTTATCAGCAAAACCACTAAATCGATAAGGTCCTCGGAGAGACTGTGACACGCCTACTAAGAAGACAGCTGCAATAATTAATCTTACGACGGGCGGTGAACTGAAATTAGGAATGCGATGAGAGGAAAATAGAGGTATTGCCTTAGCGCATGGTCTTTCGTAGCCGAAAATAATTGAACGCAAATAGAGAATGCTGCACGAGAATGCTCGCATTGGATAAGGGCCCTAGTCAGTAAGCAACAATAAAGACAAACAGGCGAGTCGTGAAGTCTACAAAGTACCTAAATGCATGTGAAGCGTAGACAGTGGCAGAAGCGTGATGGACAATAATTCGACAGAAGCAATACCTAATAAGTGAGTAATGCTGTAACAACCATACTGTTGTTTTGGACATCGCAGTACTTTACTGCGCATGGTCCCACAGGAGGTGAAGCGTTGTTACCTTCTTCCGATCTTCCAACTGATTTAGCCAGGCAGATATACGACGACCTACAGATTAAAGTGCACTCCGAGCCACGGACAGCTTGTCATTTTTGCCTTCAAAAGACACTGCCAGAGGAAAAGTGTGTGCAGGAGACAGTGTGCAGTTTAGTTGGGCTACCACCGAACTGAACTATGCTGAACAAACATTAAATATACTCAGCAAGAATGAAAAGTTGCCATCACAGACTGTCCAATAACTCAAATAGCATCGCGTCGTTTATTTTGCGCTACAGCGCTGGGCACACGGAAAGGAAAACTACCGATAATGCGTCAGATATTCTGCTGCTGTTTCACATTGTACTCTTCAGGAAATTACACAAAACGAATGTAAAAAAGAGGAAGCTTCGCAGAACGGACTTAGCTTGTTTGTTTCATTGTAATTTATAATGCTCTGGTCGTTAAAAGCCCATTGCTATCAGTCGCACCCACGGAAAGTTTCCTAATTGCCTTACATAGGTCTTGTATAGCCGTCATATGAGCGTGAAATACAAAAGACGCCTGTTTCATACGTTCGTTTCCGAGTATGTCTTCAAACTCTGATGATTAAGGTAAAGGGCCCGAAATGTACAACAACATGTCAATCTACTTATACCTCACCCATGACATTATTAATAACATACATGTCTTCAAAAAGTATAAATAAGATTGCAGAGACTAGTCACATCCGGCCTACAACATTATATTATAAAGCTAATGGTTCAACAGCTGTAAACTCGTTTTTCTTCACCGTACAACTAAGGATTTGCATTCATCTACATGATGATATATCTACTGCAGTCATTATGTTGCAGTTTCCGTTGAAAGAACGACGCGAGAACGAACTTTAATGTTGTACCTCGTTCAATGCTGTTTTCGCAACTTTGCTAAGTTAAAACGCCATACCACTGTACATTCATGATAAGTAACTTTAGCTCTATTTCACACCACTCTCACCAGTCAAATTTTACCTATATCTGAGACGAGCGAAGTGGCTCCGTTCGCAAGACACTGCACTCTCAATTTGGTCAAGTGGTGATCAAATTCATATCCGGCCACATTAATTTGCGTTTACCGTAGCTTACCCAAACACTGAGGCAAATGCTGAAAAATGGCTTCTTTGAGAAAAAAAAAAAAAAAAAAAAAAAAAAAAAAAAAAAAAAAAAAAAAAAAAAAAAAAAAGCATTTTCTCCACAATCTAGCGTTATTAAAGAACTTGCTCCGTCTCATATCACTTTACTACCGTGACGGAAAGCTAAAAGTTAATCTACCTGCTTTATCCTTTTTGAATCGCGCGCGTATATATATATATACGAGGTGTGGCTAGAAAAAAAACCGGACTAGTACTGGTGAAACAATAAAACGAATGCAATAAGGCTGAAAGTCGCGTGGCCTGTCACGTGACTCTCGCTCCGCCTACTGCTCGAGTTTCATCTGCCTCCTGCACTCAGTCTGCCCGTGGCGTCTGTTTTAAGTAGTTGACGTTTTGTCTGTGCGTCGGAAAATGTTGAGTGTACAGAAAGAACAGCGTGTTAACATCAAATTTTGTTTCAAACTAGGAAAATCTGCAAGTGAAACGTTTGTAATGTTACAACAAGTGTACGGCGATGATTGTTTATCGCGAACACAAGTGTTTGAGTGGTTTAAACGATTTAAAGATGGCCGCGAAGACACCAGTGATGACACTCGCACTGGCAGACCATTGTCAGCAAAAACTGATGCAAACATTGAAAAAACGGTAAACTTGTTCGACGAGATCGCCGTTTAACAATCAGAGCAGCGTCTGAGTTAACAGGTGTTGACAAGGAAAGTGTTAGGCAGATTCTTCATGAAAGTTTCAACATGAACAAAGTGTGTTCAAAAATGGTTCCAAAGTGTCTCACAATTGAACAGAAGGAACGCCGAAGAATGATTTGTTCTGACATCCTGGAAAACATTGAAAGTGATCCCACCTTCTTACAAAATCGATGCATTGGAAAACTCCTGCTTCTCCACGACAAAAAAAAGCACGAATGTCAAAATCGAAATTCAAGGCAATGATGATTGTTTTTTTTTTTTTTACATCAAAGGGATTGTGCACATTGATTGGGTACCAGAGGGACAAACAGTGAATCAGCATTACTACATTAGCGTCCTGGCTACCCTACGTGAGCGAGTACGGAGAAAACGGAACGATTTGTGGAGAAAAAAGTCATGGATCCTTCACCAAGACAATGCCCCAGCTCACAGTGCGTTGTCAGTGAAGACGTTTTTGGCAAAACACAACATTCCCATCTTAGATCATCCACCCTACTCACCTGACTTGGCCCCCTGTGACTTTTTTCTTTTCCCTAAAGTCAAGTCAGCTTTGAAAGGAACTAGATTTGAGACTGTTGAAGCAGTAAAAGAAAAAGCGACGGAAGTAATGTATGGACTTACCGAAAACGATCTGCAGCATTGCTATGAACAGTGGAAAATTCGTATGGAGCGGTGTAGACACCGAGGAGGAGAGTACATTGCTGGAGATAACATGAAATTGTAAATAATTGTAAATAAATGTTTTTTCCAGCATCAGTCCGGTTTTTTTCTAGCCGCACCTCGTATATATATATATATATGTGTGTAAACACAAATAGAATCTGTCACACTGTGAAGATGTGTATTTCGTACTTTGTGTCAAAGTAATGAACCAAGGCACCCAACTGTTGCTTCAAGTGAAGTTAAATTCGTTTTACCGAAGGCTTGCAGTGAGTTTATTATTTACTGTAATACCGCCTTTCTCATAATAAGGGCAAATGACAATGAACACCACTCCAGAACGCAAGTATCACACTAAAGGAAAAAGTGTGGCGTGAGCGTCGGCCGCTTGAAAGCACTCGTAATGCAAGAAAGTATGCATTTGTGTGACCTTCACAGTCCAGAGTTCTGTCTTCTACCTAGAAAGCTCATAATATTCATCACGAAATCAATCAAATCCCTGTATCTTGTATATGAATTTTAATTTTATGCCATATGATAATGGAATTAGCTGGGGGGGGGGGGGGGGGAAAGGTGTATGGATCTGTTGTACTACGAAGTTTAAATACGATTTCACGGGGGTTTTTCAGAAGGAATGATGATTTAAATATTTAGCGCCTCGTCCACAACGAGGTCATTAGCGACAGAACACAAGTTCGGATTGGAACCGCAAGAAATTGCAAGGCAATCAAATGAAGTTTGTCTAGTGAGGCATCCCTTCACCTGAAGTGATTTCAGGAAATGAGGATAATCTACATCGGGATGAGTGGCCACAAATGTCAACGCTAATGTATCGGCGAGGATGCTGCTCATTGCGTCATGTCACATGGTCGGTCTTTTAAGATTAATTTACAAGAAAAAATTATGCTATGCAAATCTTTTCTGTGAGGTTGTGAGGTGTTCGGAAGGTCCGAGAACAAAAAAATCGCTTCATCAATCTACTCTAATGATCGAGAAGTATAAAGTTTTCCACTATAAATAATATAGTCTCCTTGAATGCGATTCAATGAAAGAGGTACTGCGGCAGGGCGAGGGGGGTGGGGGGAAAGAAGGCAAATAAGTTACGGTGATAAGAAATAATGACACACAGGTACGTTAGCGCAGTCTTTGAGCAAATGTTCGATATTCCCTTCGCTTTTTTGTATAGACGTACTATAATTGCCGGCCGGTGTGGCCGAGCGGTTCTAAGCGCTTCAGTCTGGAACCGCGCGACCGCTACGGTCGCAGGTTCGAATCCTGCCTCGGGCATGGATGTGTGTGTCGTCCTTAAGTTAGTTAGGTTTAAGTAGTTCTAAGTTCTAGGGGACTGGTGACCTCAGATGTTACGTCCCATAGTGTTCAGAGCCATTTGAACCATTTTACTATAATTGTATCGTTCGGAAGACTGTCACGTGGGACTGTCTTTCGTTGAGTGTTGTCTCTACTGCTCGGCCAAGTATGTAATTAAATGAAACAAAGTGAAACTTGATGATGGCATACAACTTACTCTTTCGACGGATCCTTCAGAACCGTGTTTCATGACCTCCCTTCGTAAATACTTAACGAAATTTGGAAATGCTACTCACGAGACCGCTAATCAGCAACTGGAGACAACTGCCTCTCTACATCTACATTATTTGTACTATCTTGTCACCGATAATTTCTGCTTTTGCCTACATCCTAACGGACTACATCCTAACGGACAAACCACGGATCAAGAGCGCTTGAGTTACGGCGATTCGTCTTTTCAGACGAGTTTCGCGTACTTTCAGAATCGTACTACGTCAATGTCCACATAATGAGCATAATCGGAAAATGGAATGAGAAAAGATACGCAGTCACTGTAGATGAACGCTCAGATTTTGCCAAAAGCTGGAATGGTGCTATTCACATCTCCGGCGATCGTCACGCGTCAGACAAATCCTGCACTCGCTGGTGATGGGAACCCCACACCGTTATTACAATTTCAATTCCCTTGCACAGGCAACCTTTCCCACGCTAGTTGCTTCCGAAAAGAAAAAGTCGATTTATACTACTTGTTCGCGGAGCGTGCCCTACCCATTATCTGTAGGAAGCTGTTCTCAGCTGGTGTTCATAGCGGGCTACCACTACTTCAGTGTTTTTGCGTCTCGCTGCGGCCGAATGTTACACTGAAGAGCCAAAGAAACTGGTACACCCGACTAATATCGTGTAGAGCCCCCGCGAGCACGCAGAAGTGCCGCAACACGACGTGGCTTGGACTCGACTAGTGTCTGAAGTAGTGCTGGAGGGAATTGACCCAGTGAATCCTGCAGGGTCGTCCATAAATCCGTTAAGATTGCGAGTGGTTGGAACAGCACGTTGCAAGGCATCCCACATATGCTCGATAATGTTCATGTCCGCGGAGTTTGGTGGCCAGCGGAAGTGTTTAAACTCAGAAGCGTGTTCCTCATGCTACTCTGTAGCAATTCTGGACGTGTGGGGTGTCGCATTGTCCTGCTGGAATTGCCCAAGGGCGTCGGAGTGCACAATGCACATGAATGGATGCAGGTGATCAGATAGGATGCTTACGTACGAGTCACCTGCACAGTCGTATCTGGACGTATCAGGAGTCCCATATAATTCCAACTGCACACGTCACACACCATTACAGAGTCTCCACCAGCTTGAACAGTCCCCTGCTGATATCCAAGTTGTCTCCATACCGTACTCGTTTCATCCGCTCAAACGAGACTCGTCCGACCAGGCAACATGTTTCCAGTCGTCAACAGTCCAGTGTCGGTGTCGATGGGCCCAGGTAGGCCCAGGCGAGGCGTAGAGCTTTGTGTCGTGCAGTCATCAAGGGTACACGAGTGGGCCTTCGGCTCCGAAAGCCCATTTCGATGATGTTTCGTTGAATGAATGGCGCGCTAACACTTGATGGCCAAGCATTGAATCTGCAGCAATTTGCGGAAGGGTTGCCCTTCTGTCGCGTTCAACGACTTTTTCAGACGTCGTTGATCCCGTTCTTGCAGGATCTTTTTCCGCCCTTAGCGATGTCGGAGATTTGATGTTTCACTGGATTCCTTATATTGACGGTACACGAAATGGTCGTACGGGAAAATCCCCACTTCATCGCTACCTCGGAGATGCTGTGTCCCATCGCTCTTACGCTGACTATAGCACCTCGTTCCAAGTCACTAAAATACAGATAATCTGCGACTGTAGCAGCAGTAATCGATCTAACAACTGCGCCAGACACTTGTTGTCTTATATGGGCGTTGCCGACCGCAGCTCCGTATTCTGCCTCTTTACTTATCTCTGTACTTGAATGCGCATGCCTGCACCAGTTTCTTTGGCGCTTCAGTGAAGAATGATGTGGACATTTTTCCTGTTCTAACAAGCCTTCTTATTGTGAAGTAATGATGCGCGCATGACCTAAGCTTGAAATCCAGGCATGCTGACAGACCGAACAGCGCACACCAACCACAGTATGACGTTTACGAGTGCAGACTCAGCGCACTTTGTTGACCCGAAATGACAGCGCACGTTTGTTTTTATCTCCATTACACGGGAGGCTGCACACAGTTATTTCCTGTGGTCAAAAGAGTGTTGAGAAGGAGGTCTTCGAATAAATACGAACTATTCATGTCATGAGGAACTTGCATAACGTTTTTTTGAGCACTTACTTTCTATACAAACAGTCCGTGGATAAAAATATGGAAATACCGCAAGACATATATGCTTGAACACAAATGCATATGCTAGCCAGGCCTGCAGGTTGCGCTATTGTATTTGACTACGAACAGCAGCTGTGCATAGTCCTCAACACGTTGCAAGTGTCAGCCGTGGTCACGTCCTGCCTAGTTGGGACTGCCTTATGTCAGAGCTACGTGAAATCCAACGAGAGCAAATTGTTGGTATTCGTATGGTGGATGTGTCCAAGGCCAATACAGTCAAAGCATCTGGTGTTTCAAAAAATCACCTGTTAAGTCACAACGGACCGTCGTTGAAGGGCATTGTGATGAAAATTAAAAGAATGGCAACTGCAAAAGTCACTGTAGAACTGAATGTCGCAATCCTGAACCCTGTCACCGGCAAAACAATACGAAGAGAGCTACATTAACTGCCAATTTCAGGGCGAGCTGCAATCTCAAAAGCAATTATCAGTGATGCAAACGTCCGTAACAGACCAATGTGGTGCCGAAGCCATAAAACCTGGACTATGGAACAATGGAAGAATGTCGTTTGGTCGGATGAGTCTTACTTTACACCGTTTCCAACTATTGACGGAGTTTACGTTCCACGAGTGAAACGTGGCGGGGATTCGGTGATGATTTCGGCAGCTATATTGTGGTTAACCATCGGCCCCATGGTCAGCCAGATGGCATTACTGCCATTGATTATGTCACCATTTTGGCTGATTAGGTCCATCCCATGGTACAAAGTTTGTTTCCCAATGGTGACACTGTGCTCCATGACGACAGGGCACCTGTTCACGCAGCTCGCATCGTCCGGGACTGGTTTTGTAAGCACGAGGATGAATTGTCACATCTCCCCTGGCCACTACAGGCAATAGATCTCAATATTATTGAGCTTTTGTAGCCTACGTTAGAGAGAGATGGGTGCGTGATCACTGTTACCTCCTCCAGCATCGTTACCTAAATTTGTCAGTACTTTGGAGCAAAGATGGCATAAGATTCAATTGAAAACTATACTGGAACTGTATTTATGCATCCCGAGACGACTGGAGGGCGTTTGGAATAACAACGGTTTCCCGTCATCATGTAACGTATGGTAATGTGTAGCGGTTTTGCTGTCTCCATGTTTTTGTCCACACCCTGTATTCTTTCACAGCCCGGCTATGATCGATACGAAAACTCATCTCCTCCGTATGAGAGTCGAAACAAGACCCATGGAGTAGACGACGTTCCCTCAGAACTACTGATATCCTCGAGAGAGTCAGAAATGACAAAATTATTCCACCTGGAGTGCACAATACAGATCACGGGCGAAATACCCTCAGACTTCAGTAAGAATGTAGTATTTCCAATTCCTGAAAGAAGACAGGTATTGACAGATCTGAATATTGCCTAACTATCAGTCTCATGAGACATGGTTGTAAAATAATGACTCGAATCATTTACAGAAGAATGGAAAAACACTGGCCGATCTCTGGAACGATCAGGTCGGGTTCCAACGAAATGTCGAAACGCTCGAGGCAATACTGACCCTACGATTTACCTTAGAAGACAGTTTTAAAAAAATGCAAGTCTATGTTTACCGAATTTGTAGATTCATAGTAAGCTTATGACAGTGCTGACTACGTTACACTCTTTGTAATTCTGGAATGAGCAGGGTTAAAAATAGAGGAAGCGACAGGTTAAGCAAGACTTGTACAGAAACCAGACTGCAGATGTAAGAGTCGAAAGACAGGAAAGGAAAGCAGAGGTTGAGAATGGACTGAGACAAGGCTGAGCAAACAGTTAAGGAAAGCAAAGAAAAATTTCAAGAAAGAATTAAAGTTCATTGCGATGAAATAAAAAAAAGAAGAGTTTTGCCACTGACATTGTTATTCTGTCGGAGACGGCAAACGAATTGGAAGAGCAGTTGGGCGGAAGGGATAGCTGCTTGAAAACTGATTATAAGATGACTATCAAGAGTGGTGAAACAAAGGTAATGGAATGTAGTCAAGTCCGCAGCTCGTGGTCGTGCGGTAGCGTTCTCGCTTCCCGCGCCCGGGTTTTCGGGTTCGATTCCCGGCGGGATTATGGATTTTCTCTGCCTCGTGATGACTGGGTGTTGTGTGATGTCCTTAGGTTAGTTAGGTTTAAGTAGTTCTAAGTTCTAGGGGACTGATGACCATAGCTGTTAAGTCCCATAGTGGTCAGAGCCACTTGAATCAATGTAGTCAGATTAAATCAGGGGGTGCAGAGAGAATTAGATTAGTAAATGAGGCAATAATAATAACAGATGAATTTTGGTATTTGGGAGCAAAGTAACTTATGATGGTCGAAATGGTTCTAATGGCACTATTGGACATAACATCTGAGGTCATCAATACCCTAGACTTAGAACTACTTAAACGTAACTAACCTAAGGACATCACACACATCCATGCCCGAGGCAGGATTCGAACCTGAGACCGTAGCAACCGCGTGGTTCCGGACTGAAGCGCCTAGAACCGCTCGACCACAGCGGCCGGCTATGATGGTCGAAGTAGTGTAGATATAAAATGCCGAAAGATTATAACACAATACGCATTTCTGAAAAAGAGGAATTTGTTAACACCTGATTTAAACGTACTTAACAGGAAATTTTTTCTGGAGGTGTTTGACAGGAGTGTAACCTTGCACGGAAATGAAAGTGGACGATAGGCACTTCACACAAGAAGAGAACAGATGCTTTTGAAATGTGATGCTACAGAAGAGTGCTGAAGATTTGATGGATAGAAGGGATAACTAATTCATAGGTACTGGTATCGGTCAATATGACACATTCGGAGGCATCAAGGAATTGCCCAGTTTTTATTGGAGGGTAAGCGTAGATGGCTAAAAACTGCACAGAAACGTCATGGGATGAATACAGGAAGCAAGTTAAAATTGATGTAGGGCGCAATAGTTGTTCGTAATTAAAGAGCCTATGCAGGACAGAGTGGCTCATCTTTTTTCCTGAAGTCTAGAAGAAAAGTCTATTTGTTGGAGTACAGATGCACTCCGTCTTCAGGCCACGAGTGGCCTACCGGGACCATCCAACCGCCGTGTCATCCTCGGCGGAGGATGCGGATAGGAGGGGGCGTGGGGTCAGCACACCGCTCTTCCGGTCGTAAGATGGTATTCTTGACCGAAGCCGCTACTATTTGGTCGAGTAGCTCCTCAATTGGCATCACGAGGCTGAGTGCACCCCGAAAAATTGCAACAGCGCATGGCGGCCTGGATGGTCACCCATCCAAGTGCCGACCACGCCCGACAGCGCTTAACATCGGTGATCTCACGGGAACCGGTGTATCCACTGCGGCAAGGCCGTTGCCTGAGTACAGATGACTGGCATAGATTTACATTTCTTCTCTACAGCATGCAACACCCTGCTTCATCTGTAAAGTAGACAATTATTGATATTCAACATCTATAAAGTTGTAGATCGGAACCCCAACCTTCTGTGAAGAAAACTGTTAAACTCAGTGGGCTATGAATCTATTAAGGTGACGCACCCAACAAGTACATTTTTGTGCGAGGCAATTATGTAGGTCTTTGGCGTACGGTTGCACTCCGAATGAAAGTGAAGCTGCTTTTCAACCAGCTTTACACTGACAGAAGATAATGAAGTCAAAATTCCAAGACGTCAAATATCTTTTTCCCTTCTTTATCAGAGAAGACAAAAATATTTTCAACAGTAACAGTAGTTGAGAAATAACATGAAAATTAATTGCGTCCATATGGAGTATCATTTCTGTTATGCGATTGCATCCACGATTTCCGGTCAGAAAGGTCACAGTTCGTAGTAATTGAGGGGAAGTTATCTAATAAAAAAAGAAGCGATGTCTGTGGTTCGGCGAAGAAGTGTTGCAATCCCTCGACTGTTCTTAATCTATATAAATGATGTAGCAGACAATCTGAGCAATCCTCTCAGATTGTTCGCAGGCGCTGCTGTCATTTATCATCTAGCAAAGTCATCTCAGAAGATCAACACGAATTTAACAAGATATTTGTAGAGTGCGAAAAGTGGCAACTGACCCTAAACAATAAAAAAGTGTGAGTTCCTCCATATGAGTACTAAAAGAAACCGTTACACTTCTGTTTGAAGACCAGCCACACAAATTTAAAGGTCGTCGATTCAGTTAAATACCTATGGATTACAATTACAAGCATCTTTTATTCTACCCATTATAGAAAAGACTGTGGGGGAAGGCGAACCAGAGACTGCGTTTTGCTGGCAGAATACTTAGGTGATGCGACGGATCTACATAAGAGACTACCTACACTACTTTTGTCTGTCCTCTTCCGGAGTACTGCTGTGCGGTGTGGATCCTTGACACATAGTGCTAACGGAGGACGACATCGAAATGTTGAAAGAGCAACCTGGTTTGTACTATCGCGAAATAGGAGGGAGACTGTCACGGAGTCTGGAGTTGGGGTGGCAATCATAACAATGAAGGCGTTTTTCGTTGCGGCGAGATCTTATCACGAAATTCCAATCACCAGCTTTCTGCTCGGAATATTGAAGGATTTTGTTTGACTTCGGCTCACACAGGTGGACATGATCATCGTAATAAAATTAGAGAACTCAGAGCTTGCCTGGAAAGATTTAGGTATTTATTTTTCGCAAGTGGTATTCATTCCAAAGTCGAACGCTCGAGAAATAGTCTGAGAGTGATTCTATGTACCCCTCTGCCATACACTTAAGTGTAAATTGGAGAGAGGTCACATAGATGTAGATGAAAGTCCATTTTCAGACTTGTCTGGATTACTTTCGTATTTTTATCTTTCTCTGGAAAATGTTAACATACACTAAAGCTACTAAAGTATAACTGGAGAAAGTACTGTGTAGTTGTTTCCTGGAGGTCTAAGGCGCTGCAGTCATGGACTGTGCGGCTGGTCCCGGCGGAGGTTCGAGTCCTCCCTCAGGCATGGGTGTGTGTTTGTTCTTAGGATAATTTAGATTAGGTAGTGTGTAAGCTTAGGGACTGATGACCTTAGCAGTTAAGTCCCATAAGATTTCACACGCATTCTTGTTTCCTGGTCGTATGCTAACTTCCTGATAAAAACGGACTTCCTCAGTTTGAATTTTATAAAAAAAAGTTTATGTCGTCAGGCTGCAATATACGTTATTGGGATATCCTCGCTCGATGGCTCAGTAAAATGTAAATATCGTATGTTGGCCCACGTGATAGGTTCAGCCGCCTGTGCGAAAGGTGGTTGTTCTTCTTCTGAGCAGTGTAAGGGTGCAAACGCACATGGTAGTCAATGGGTGTTGGTGATCTGCACCCTTACTGCTGATTTGAGATTGCGAGATCGTGTGTATTTGTGTTTATAAAAATATAAGGGTGAGAACTGAATTGTGAAAGACTAGGTTCAAGTAATGATAGATGTAGGCAAAAGGAAATCGGGTTCTGTTTGAGTTGCCGGCCGCGGTGGTCTAGCGGTTCTAGGCGCTCAGTCCGGAACCGCGCGACTGCTACGGTCGCAGGTTCGAATCCTGCCTCGGGCATGGATGTGTGTGATGTCCTTAGGTTAGTTAGGTTTAAGTAGTTCTAAGTTCTAGGGGACTGATGACCACAGATGTTAAGTCCCATAGTTCTCAGAGCCATTTGAACTTTGAATCTGTTTGAGTTATGGTATTTATGTTGGAGATATTTCCCGGCGAGCTAAACGGGTGCTCGTGGCGTCAGAGCAGGCAGGGCTTACGGAGCTCCATCCATGGTGAAGTTCTGTGAGCGTGGGGCTTGGCAACCAGGGAGATCTACAGATAATACAGAACCAAATTTGATTCAGAAACATCATAAGGGTCTGCTCTTGTTACTGGTTGTAAGAAGTTATTGTCGATCAGAAGTTAAACTAGTTTATAATAGGAATAATAAACTCTTGTTTGTCAACATACCTGCGCCTGTTACTACGTAATAGCTGTCATTTCAGAGGAGAAGTCTGATGAGAAGCAGGGTACCTCCAAAACCAGCTGGAAGATGGTATCCAGAAGGGGACAACCCTTGCAGCACACTGGTCCATTTCCTTGCGGATATGTGAGATGTATGATATGTGTATTTGTGGAGGTGTGTGTAATGGATGCATGTATAGTATAGTGTTGTGTCTGTGTTGTATAAAAATGATGATGGTGACAAGGGAGAGAGAGAAACCCTGTGCCGGCTCACAGCTTTCTCCTCTAAAATAACACCGAGGGGGCCATCGCGCTAAGCGTCTCTATTCGACGTACAGATCACCACCACCACCACAATCACCATCACATGCCCTTGCTTGATGAGATACTGCACATAAGTTAGTAATTTAATCCAGGGCATTGGTGCAAAGTCTGTTGATCAGCCACCATCTCTCCTCACCTTATCGGTCGACTACTGCCTGTGACAACTTCTTTCTCCACCAGGATTCGAACCGGCTCACCTCAAAGAGCCACCGCAGAAGCCTGCGTTAGCGACCTCATCTACGGAGTCGGGTGATGGCTCCGTTGAAAAGGTGTCGAACTACAAACCTGTCTTGGCTCGATTCCTTGTAGGTCACGCGATTTTTCTGTCACTTGTCGCATCAGGTTTAGGAAACTGATATTCGAGCACTGACCTTTAAGTCTGAAGAAAATCGAAGATGGCCTGTCCGCAAAGTTCTGCTTATAGTGTTCATCTAAGAATGTGGTGGTGCGGATATGTCCAATGGTAAGGGACAGTGTAGCACCTGAAACTCCGGACAATAGCGATATTCGCCGTCCCTACCTGTAACGTGCGCTTCTGGCTGCGCGTATCCGGCTGTTGTGACCGAGCGGTTCTAAGCGCTTCAGTCTGGAACCGCGCGACCGCTACGGTCGCAGGTTCGAATCCTGCCTCGGGCATGGATGTGTGTGATGTCCTTAGGTTCGTTAAGCTTTAATAGTTCTAAGTTCTAGGGGATTGATGACCTGAGATGTTAAGTCCCATCGTGCTCAGAGCCATTTGAGCTGCGCGTAGAGTATTTAACGGTGATTTCGATGTTAGATCAGGTATGGCCAGACTACTTGCCTGCTGCTGTGCTGCAGAAGCAAAAGCGATAGTTTACCGAGCCTATAAATTGTGCTAGGCAGAGTCATAACCTGAAACAATGGCCCAATATGACGCGCACCCCTGTGTTGCCATTTACCAGGGTAGTCAACTGTTGGAACGTGTGGTGGGACAGACACAGAGACCACACTGGCAACCAAGCAGAGTCTTCTGTAACCCTGTGCACGCAGAACACACCATGCAGCCGCCCTCGTACACCAGTATTGTACTGTAAAAGTCGTTGTCAAATATCTTTTGTAATAGCCGTTTTGCAGAATATTTGATTGTACCCTGAGGTATTTTCATTATTTCTTTTATAAAAAGTTAGATCGTGGTCCTAGCGTTTTTAAGGGGACCACACCGTGGTTCAGGTCGAAAAAAATCGATTTTCGGTTTTCATCATATTTCGATAGATTATGGTTTTTTTAAGTAGTCTGAAAAGGATTTTGCTGAAAAATTTTTTTTCGAGCATTTAAAGAGCATTTTCCTACCACGTGTGTTCATGTGCCACGCTCACTTTTCTGTCACCCACTTTTCTGCATATATTTTACATCTTTATATCCCCTAATTGCACGTTAGGGATTTTTTTTTTAAATTTCCGAGTGTGTTGGCTATCCTTGGAATGCAACTGTCCGCATCCTTTTGTTTCTGCTGTTTGTAAACAACGCACTTTCAAACACGCTGTTAGTTTTGTTCAAGTGTGATTGCGAGTAGTTGTTATACTTACGTTTGCAGTGCTTGTTTACAAATGTACTCACCTCTTTCACAGCTATTTATATAGAAGCTCCTGCAAGTTAAGCTTATACCTAACGTCCTCTACTGATGATAAGCCATGTCATGGATTGTGTCCATCAGGAGAAAATTCGTGGTGCAAATACAATAGGGGTTAGGCAACTGGAGAATCTTATTCTCACCAGCATTCTCTTGCTGCTGCTGTTACAACAGCAATTAAACCTATTTTCAGAGACTTGGCTCACCCTGACCTTCTAAGGAAATGTCTGCATGGGCAGACACGGAACCCAAATGAATGTATCAACAGCATAGTTTGGAATCGCCTTCCTAAAACTGTATGTGTAGGCATGCATACAATGAAACTAGGCGTTCATGATGCTCTTATTACATTCAATTGTGGTAATATTGGAAAGTGTTGGGTACTGAAAAAGCTGGGAATTAATCCTGGTGAAAATATGATCACTGAGCTGCAACATTGCGATAAAATGAGGATAGCCCATGCAGACAGGTCTGCATCTAATATGGCCAAGAAAGCAAGACAAACATCCAGGACGGTGAAAAAGAAGCTTGAAGACCTGCTAGTTGCCAAAGAAGGGCCATCATATGCAGCAGGACAGTTTTAATTAACTGTAAATAACATGTTTCAAAAGCTTTTTCTTTAAAGTCAATTTCCCGCAAACTAAAATTTTCAGCAGATATGCCCCATTATATCAGAAACTATCATAGATAAATGAATGAAATTTTCAGGGACTCTGCATAACGTAAAAAGCCACCACTGGTACTACATTCATTAATATTCCCCCACTAAGAACCTCATACAAAAATATTTTCTGTAGGAAAAAACTTAATATTTTTGTTAATAAATTTAAAAAGTATTTCTTAAAAACTATAAAATGGATAAAGTAGATTTTAGTGCAGTTGACTCTATTAGCATCATGTAACATACAAAATAATATTAAGGTCCTGCATCAGATAGTTTTTTCAGAAATGGGTCAAATACTTGCCTAGATTTACATGGGTTAGACAGGCCCCTTGAAAGATTTGTCAAATAACTCTGACAGTGTAATACGGGCCCCACTTGCACACATCTGTACCGCGGGTCAGTGTACCTTGAAGGGTAGTGTAACAGGAATCTGGACGTCGCTTCCGGAGCCTTCTTGGAACTGCGCGAGACCAACAGTGGCTTGCGAGGGCAAAGTGCATTCTGCCACGTCTTGCGGCGGCTGCACAGCGCTACGCCTGGGGGCCAGCTGAGGTACTGCCCGCTGGGGGCTCGCGCAAGGCGACGCAGCCAGCCACAGCCGCTGGTCGCTATCTGGCCGGACACTTTGCTTGCGTCTACGTAATGTTGCTCTCCCAAACGTCCAAGTAAGCCTACCACTTCAACTACAGTACATTTTTAAATACGTTCATTCATTTGCGATACGTTCCGAGCACACAGCGCTCAGTTTTTCGCATTATAACCGGTAGGGGTATCCGCGAAGTAATTTTTACACACTGACAAATCATGACAGTTATGTGATTCCGCGTAGTGTCCCGATGCGGCTCACATCAGTAACCCCTTTCCATTCATTTCTCCCCCTTCACCTTCAGTTCACATACAATGATGACAAGCCACGCAATGCGAGCGGCAAGTGTACGAGGATATTTCACTAAGTAATGCCCCACATTTTTATCTCAGAACATATTCATTGTTAACAGTGAGAATTTGCTGACAATATACATCAACATGTCTTGTCCATGTCCTATTTTTCTACGTAGTCTCCATCACGTTCTATGACCGTACGCCAACTTTGTGGAAGAGCATGTATTCCCTGCTGGTAACAGCTCTTCTCCTGTAGGCGCAGCCATGTTTTCACTGCATGACTGACACTCTACTCATCTTCAAAGTGTATACCCCGTAGAGAATCTTTAAGCGGCCCAGAGGTGGAAGTCCGAGGGTGCCAGGTCTGGACTGTAGGGTGGATGAGGCAATGATATTCAACCAAATTTGGCAATGTGTTCCCGGGTTCTCACACTAGTTTTTGGGCGAGCGTTACTGTGTTGGAGCAAGATTTCTGCTGGATTCTTGTCCGATCGAACGCGTCGGAAACGGTTCTTGAGTTTATTCAGAGTCTTCACGTTGTTGTTGTTGTGGTCTTCAGTCCTGAGACTGGTTTGATGCAGCTCTCCATGCTACCCTATCCTTTGCAAGCTTCTTCATCTCCCAGTAGTTACTGCAATCTACATCCTTCTGAATCTGCTTACTGTATTCATCTCTTGGTCTCCCTCTACGATTTTTACCCTCCACGCTGCCCTCCAGTACTAAATTGGTGATCCCTTGATGCCTCAGAACATGTCCTACCAACTGATCCCTCCTTCTAGTCAAGTTGTGCCACAAACTCCTCTTCTCCCCAATTCTATTCAATACTTCATCATTAGTTATGTGATCTACTCATCTAATCTTCAGCATTCTTCTGTAACACCACATTTCAAAAGCTTCTATTCTCTTCTTGTCCAAACTATTTATCGTCCATGTTTCACTTCCATACATGGCTACACTCCATACAAATGCTTTCAGAAATGACTTCCTGAAACTTAAATTATACTCGCTGTAAAGAAATTTCTCTTCTTCAGAAACGCTTTTCTTGCCATTGCCAGTCTACATTTTATATCTTCTCTACTTCGACCATCATCAGTTATTTTGCTCCCCAAATAGCAAAACTCCTTTATTACTTTAAGTGTCTCATTTCCTAATCTAATTCCCTCAGCATCACTCGACTTAATTCGACTACATTTCATTATCCTCGTTTTGCTTTTGTTGATGTTCATCTTATATCCTCCTTCCAAGACACTGTCCATTCCGTTCAACTGCTTTTCCAAGTCCTTTGCCGTCTCTGATAGAATTACAATTTCATCCGCGAACCTCAAAGTTTTCATTTCTTCTCCATGGGTTTTAATACCTACTCCGAATTTTTCTTTTGTTTCCTTTACTGCTTGCTCAATATACAGATTGAATAACATCGGGGAGAGGCTACAACCCTGTCTCACTCCCTTCCCAACCACTGCTTCCCTTTCATGTCCCTCGACTCTTATAACTGCCATCTGGTTTCTGTACAAGTTGTAAATACCCTTTCGCTCCCTGTATTTTACCCCTGCCACCCTCAGAATTTGAAAGAGAGTACTCCAGTCAACATTGTCAAAAGCTTTCTCTAAGTCTACAAATGCTAGAAACGTAGGTTTGCCTTTCCTTAATCTTTCTTCTAAGATAAGTCGTAAGGTCAGTATTGCCTCACGTGTTGCAATATTTCTACGGAATCCAAACTGATCTTCCCCGAGGTCGGCTTCTACCTGTTTTTCCATTCGTCTGTAAAGAATTCGTGTTAGTATTTTGCAGCTGTGACTTATTAAACTGATAGTTCGGTAATTTTCACATCTGTCAACACCTGCTTTCTTTGGGATTGGAATTATTATATTCTTCTTGAAGTCTGAGAGTATTTCGCCTGTCTCATACATCTTGCTCACCAGATGGTAGACTTTTGTCAGGACTGGCTCTCTCAAGGCCGTCAGTAGTTCTAATGGAATGTTGTCTGCTCCCGGGGCCTTGTTTCGACTTAGGTCTTTCAGTGCTCTGTCAAACTCTTCATGCAGTATCGTATCTCCCATTTCATCTTCATCTACATCCTCTTCCATTTCCATAATATTGTCTTCAAGTACATCGCCCTTGTATATACCCTCTATACTCCTTCCACCTTTCTGCTTTCCACCTTTCACGTATGCCTCTGAATTGATGGTTGATCCTCTTGGCATCACATCCACGAGAATGACGCAATCACAATCCTAGAAGACTGTCACCATGGCTTTTCCGGTACAGTTGAATTTCTTCTTTTGTGGTGAATGAGGACGATGCCATCCATGGACTGCTGTTTTGTTTCCGGCGCGATACACCAAGCTTTCGCCCCCCGGAACGATCCGTTACAGAAAGGCCTCCCCGCCGGTCTCAAAACGCTCTAACAATTCAGATTAAATGGCCTTTCTTTGAATCTTGTGGTCCGCTGTGAGGATTCGAGGAACTCATCGTGAGCACCTCTTTGAATATCCGAGAGTCTCGATCATTGCAGACGCACTTCCAATGCTGACCGACAACTGGAGAGCCAATTGTCGAGTTGTTATGCGCCGCCCGGCACGAATAATGGCATTCGCACGATTCAGCATGTCTGGAGCCGTGGCTGTGACGGGACGTCCCGAGAGTGTGGCTGATCATGGAGATCTCTTTCTGCATCTCCTGAGCCTGTAACTTTCTATACCCATCGCCCAACTGTACTCAACTATAGCATCGCCATACACTGCACACGAACGTTTATGGATGTTCGCTCAGGTTTCTTTTTCTGCACACAAGAATTCAATAACAGGACGCGGCTTGTAACGTGAGTCGTATGTAGACGCCATTTTGACGCTGTACTACGGCTCTGCCATCTGCCAGAGCGGTTCGAAGCTTCACCGGCGCATACAACAAACATTAAATGTGAGGCACCAACAAGGACGTTTGTCTATGTACATTAAGGGGCTCCGGAAAGGCTCAAAATCATGAAAAGTTCAATTTTTACTTTTTTGCGTTTTCTGAATCTGCAGACTATTACCTTTTAATAGATATATAATTTATTCAATTCCGAAGACTACAACTATTTTTAAATTTTTTTTGAAATGTGTTCTACATGGGCGTGACCCACTGTGGCGCTGCTAAACTGCTGTCAAATGGTGTTATTATTAACGTCCGTGTTCATCAGGTACATTTTAGTGATGTGAGATAAAGTATGTGTTGTGGCTAACCTGTGATGGTTCAATATATATCGCTGGTGTGATTGTCGATTGTTTCATGTTTATTTACCCTGTCGTTATCTCGAAAATATTCGTAATTAATTCTGTTTCTTGAGTCTCTGTTTTGTTGAAGTATAATAATGAGTAAAAGTAAAGTTATTAGAAATCCTCTGAAGGCTTTTAAGAAAAGGAGAAATGTTGGAAAGCCAAAGGTATGTGTTATTACTGTAAACAATAAAGACGATAACCAAGTGAGTGAACCTAACCTCTCAAGTACACCTGCCCATAGCAGTCAAAGTGGGAAAGAAAATACTTCACAGAAGAAGCTTGGTTCAATGAGTGAAAACTATGAATGTTTTATGGGCGAATCGGATGTGAATGAAATATTTGATATGTCGGTTCTCAAAGGAATTTTTTCAAACTGTGTAAGATGTATTCATTGTAGTGAAGTTGGTCCGGAACTCTCCATAATAAAGCACGTAGGACTTGCTAGTGAAATACAACTGAAATGTGATATGTGTTCATACATGACCACCTTTTGGAACAGTGTTGCAGTAACTGCAACTGAAGAAAATGGTAGCAAAATCTACGAACACAACAACAAGCGATGCTTGCTTTAGACAAGGAACGCCTTCGGGCTGCAGACAGGGTTGTAAAGAGTCTAGAAATACAAGCAAGAGTAAACAGGAGGAGGAACAAGAGGAAGCTGGAGGAGGAGTTTGCAGAGGATGAAGATAATCCATCCTATGGACCTGAAATGCACTAAAAAGTTAATCCAATCTTTGTCGCCCGATTCCCAAAACTTTTATTTTCTCATACTAATTACATGTTTTCTAAGGATCTTCCAAACATATTTATTTCAAACTTTCAGTAAATGTTACACAGTACCTTCTGCATAATTTAACACAGACTTTTTCCAAAAAACTATATTTTTGAATATATAAATAAAAAATTGCAAAAAAAATGTTGTGAATTTTCATTACAATTGAAAAAAAAAATCATCTTTAATAACTGAACTAAAATTTTGTAAAATCCCTGTGTTAAGTTGTAGCCCATATTCTAATAAATAATCTGTAAAAAGTTCAACTTCCTACTTCTAATACTTTGTGAGGAAAGATGTAATTTATAAGCGTTATTTTAACATTGCACGTATAGGGCGTTCCGGAGCCCCTTAATGGCTTTAAAAATGTGGGGCATTACTTATTGAACGACCCTCGTACACATGGGAGAGTTTTCAGGTGCAGTCGTAAGTAATAGCCTGCACTTCCGAGGCGCACGCAGGAGAAAGGAACAAAATAAAGAAGGAAATTTGGAATTTAGTCTCGTCGAGGACAAGGTCATTAGGGACTGAGTAGAAGATTGAATGAGGAAGGAAACATTATAAGACATTTCCAAAAGAACCAACCCAGTAAGCGACTCAAGGAAACCGCGGAAAACTTATATCTCGACGGAAATTTGAACCGCTGTCTTTCCGAATGCGAAGCCAATAGCTTATCACTGCAACACTTTTCTCAGTCACTCGCCAAAGAATCGTCCTGGAGGCTGAAAATGTCTCAGCGTCCTCTCCCTCTGATTTATAACAAAATGACTACTACCAACTAACGGTATCGTATAGTTAGTTACAAGAGTCAGTCAAATGAAAACGAGACGGATGGAAAAAAAGTAAGTACACTATTTATTACTTGAAAAGTAATTGCCGTAACTGTTAATACCACTGTGAGACAAGAGGGCCAACATCTTCATGAAAAAAAAAGAATGTTTGCGATTGCCTACGAACCATGATTGTATCCAGGTGTTCATCTCTTCATCCGATGCAAATGGACGACCACAAATGTCTTTCCTCAAGGCGTTAAAAATACAGAAATCGCAAGGGGAGAGATCGGGACTGTATGCAGGATGTGGAAGGGCTTCCCAGCGAAACAACTTTGGCAATATGTGGGCTGGCATTATCCTGCGACAGCATGGCGCCGTCCGCGTACATTCCCGGGCGTCTCGACTACACTTGACAACTTTCGGTTGGTAGCCCTTACACATCCTCCATACAGTCCCGACCTCTCCCCATGCCATTTCTATGTTTTTGGAGCCCTGAAGAAAGACATTCGTGGTCGTCGATTTGCTTCGAATGAAGAAGACCACACCTGTGTACAATCACGATTGTGTACCCAACCGCAAACATTTTTCCACGAAGGTACTGACCGTCTTGACTCAAACTGTGACGAATGTCTTAACAGTTATGACGATTGCTTCTGAAATAATAAATATTTTACTTACTTTTTACCATCTGTCTCGTTTTCACTTCACTGCCCCTTGTACAAATTTAAACGCTTTGGTGCACACACAGATAGGGGGAAACAAAATAAGACTGGTATGGCGTTGTTGGCGTGGTACCGTCCAAAGATTACGGCACCGCACCAAAGTCGGCAATACACATCGATATAGCTGACATTAGCGACATCTCGCTGCAACCAGCGGCGACGAAATAGAGACGCTGAAGAAGACACGTCCTGTCTGTCAGTACAGAAGCGCTCTCGCACTGAGGTCAATACAGAGCCGAGAAAGGACGCGCTCTGCCCAGTTCATGATGTCAGCTGAAGCTGTCAACATGATTGAGTAGAACTAAAGAGCAATTCAAGCAGCAGGTGGAAACGCACTTTTGTAAATGTTGAACAGTGTACTTGATGAGAAGAGTTCGTAACTGTATGCATCAAGGCGTGGTTTAATAGTCAATAACAGTTGTAAATATTCCAGTTCTCCTTTGGCAAAGGATTGTATCAAGTTAAGTAAACCATTTTATTCATTCATGTAATAATGCGAACTAGTATCTCCTATATTGTAGTTGCACTGAATCATCTCCCGTAGCAATCAAAGATCCCACAGTTACGCCCCGACGACTGCAGTTCCGCCTGGTCACAACAGTTGGCAGTGAGACAGTTTAGTGTAGGTTCAAACGGCTCTGAGCACTATGGGACTTAACTTCTAAGGTCATCAGTCCCCTAGAACTTGGAACTACTTAAACCTAACTAAAGGACAGCACACACATCCATGCCCGAGGCAGGATTCGAACCTGCGACCGTAGCGGTCGCGCGGTTCCATACAGTAGCGCCTAGAACCGCTCGGCCACCCCGGCCGGCTTTAGTGTAGGTTCAGCCCACTAGTCTAAAGGGTTTTCTTCCGCCGTGCACAATGGTCGCTTCCCTCGCGTTGTGTGAGACTTGTGTCTTAATGTATCTGTTGGGTGTACGCGACTATAATGGATGTGTGTCCAGTGTGGTGTTTCGGTTGCGTCGTACGATGGCGAGGGAAGGGAGGCGGTGAAACCCAGTACCTACTCTCAAGTAACAACAAAGGAACCCATCCGACGGATGAATCACTGTCAACAGTATCGCATGCCCTCAATCCATCAAGTGATTAGAATTTAATTCAGAACACTGGCACAAAGTCTAGTGATCAGTAACTTTACGGTTTAAAAATCATACCTCTTCTACCTGTAAAGTATACTTAAAAATAAATATAAAATAAAATAGGATCGATACCCGTGGTGCAGCGTATGCTACATGGAATGCAAATAAGGTCCACTGTCATACCAATTAAAAGGCCAAGTCTACGCACTTATATAGGTGGCATAACATGTACATTGCCTCTCCTCTCCACTCCTAGTGCGACATGCGCGCAACCTCTTAGCGTGACAATTTTCTTTATTATTGTAATTCTGTAGCCATTGCACACCACACAGTCAGCCATTAACGGTGAACAGACTTCTCGATCGTGATATGCGGATTCTCAGTCCCCCAAATGCGCCAATTTTGCTTATTGACGAACCCGTCCAAATGGAACTGGGCTACGTCACTAAACCAAACCAAACCATCGGCGTATTAATTCCCATCATGCCATGCGGCCAACCGTCCAGTTCGAACGTACTAAAGCAGACGGTTCGGAAGTTACGGCGATTTTATTTCATATAGTTTAATAACTGTCACCCTGTACTTACTTTTGAAGAATGGCATCGATTCCAACAGGCTGTTGTTTTAAAATAGTACTTTTTATGAACTAGGGATAGTTTCGAATTTCGCTCACCGTGAAGTGTATCTACAAACATAATAAGGCACCAGATTTAAATGGAAACCAAAACATAAAACGCTTTGCATCTGCTCTGGACTCATTGTTTCCTAAAAAACAATGTAATTGTTAATCATAATAGATACGGTAGCTATGGATACATCTCCGTCGGAAGTCACATGCCATGCACTATTCATCTACAACATGGGTGCCAAGGTACACGGCCTCCAATACAATAGTCTGAAGTACGTGTCGGAACAACTGTGACAACAGACAATGAAAGCACCACATTTTAAAACTTTTGAACATCAGCGTGATGGAAGCGTCATTTTTTTTCAATTTGTGGAGCTTATGGCGCCCACTCATAAGAAATCAATCGATATATACTAAGAATTTCACATGTAACATTTTGGACTACTTTGCAGAAGCACCATGTCAGAAAATGGTCGGAAAGCGCTGATATAACTGTACTACGTATTGCTCGCGAGGCTTTCAGTAAGCTACATTCCCAGCAATACTTACGTCCCTTCCCCGTCAATCTGCGTGCGCAATGACTTGACACATATAACAGCAACCTTCTACTCGGAGTGTTCTGGTAATCTTCTTTTTGTAAAATCGCTTTTTTGAGCACCATGCCGAGCTAGGTGACGCATGGGCACGCATTCGGGAAACGTGCAGTTCAAACCTCCGTCACACAAACAAGACTTAGGTTTTCTGTGGTTTCCCTTAAATCGCTAAAGGCGGAATGCCAGGAAAGGGCAAAGTCAATTTCATTCCCTAATCTTTCCGATTTCAAGTTTCAGCTATATCTCTGACGACCCTGTCGTGTAATCAACCTTCATCCCTTCTGAGGACAACATACGCAAGCTTTGTACGCGGAATCAGACACCGCCACTTCTGTAGTGAAAGTTGTCGTCCTCAACTGTTAGCAGCTGCGATCGATTGACCACTATGTGTGTGCTCCATCTACCTTGTCCGCAAGGAGGAAATCCCGATCACAATAAGCCAGTATATCATCAACCACAGCGGAAACAGACTGCTCAGCTATTTTAACACTCGTCAAGGCCGACCTACTCAGTCCTCAGCTTTCCACGCTTGCGTCGGCTGTAAAAGCAAAAGAACGACATGCATCTGTTACCGCAGGTGCAAGAAAGCCAGGTTAGGAACCAGAGTCAACCCATGTGCCACCTGTTTCTCGGAGCTGGTCTACTGCGGAAAATATAGAATACCTCTTGAACTTCCTGAAGCCACACCTTCAGTATGACCGTCGCTACGGTCGCAGGTTCGAATCCTGCCTCGGGCATGGATGTGTGTGATGTCCTTAGGTGTAAGTAGTTCTAAGTTCTAGGGGACTGATGACCTCAGATGTTTAGTTCCATAGTGCTCAGAACCATTTCAGTATGACCGTCATCTATTAAGGAACGTACACAATCGCAAGAAATAAATCCACTGTTCTATAAATAGCGTCTGTATTGGTGAAGTGGACAGTACTATTTAGACGAGTGAATTCATTTATTTTTGACTTGTTTTAGATCAGGCTTTTTCATTTCCTAACAACTGTCTTCTCAGGGTGCTCTGAAGCTCACCTATGCTGCAAAAGACCGCAGAATCCTTTCGTCCAAGCTTCTTTATCAGCGGACATGACGAAACTTCCTTCGCCGCCGATTTCTGCGTGCAGAGTTACTCTACAGGGGCTCATTCCAATCGGAGCCAACCGGAAAAGGAAAGAAACGCCAGAGTTAACGTTTCTGGACTTCGTGGTCACTAGAGAAGGGAGAACTGCTGTAGAGAAGGAAGATAACCTTGGTTTATTTATGGTATCATCCTCACACTCGTCTGCAGTCATTTAGAAAAACTACGAAATGTTAAAACAGAGGGCCCGATAGAGAACTGAAATCCGCTTATGACCGAGTAAGCCTTATTCGTCCGAGCCATTCTGCCTCAGGTGTAGTTACCTCATTAGGTAACTTTTTTTTCTTTAAATTCCGTACCAATTATGCATTTCTAAATAGAGCATAGAAAAGAAGGAATAGCGTTAAGATATGAAGCAATGACAGTCAAATCACAGTGCCAACCACGCGTATCGAAGACCTACAGCGATGTTTAATATTGTTGTTGTTGTGGTCTTCAGTCCTGAGACTGGTTTGATGCAGCTCTCCATGCTGCTCTATCTTGTGCAAGCCTCTTCGTCTCCCAGTACCTGCTGCAGCCTACATCCTTCTGAATCTGCTTAGTGTATTCATCTCTTGGTCTCCCTCTACGATTTTTACCCTCCATGCTGCCCTCCAATGCTAAATTTGTGATCCCTTGATGCCTCAGAACATGTTCTACCAACCGATCCCTTCTTCTAGTCAAGTTGTGCCACAAACTCCTCTTCTCCCCAATTCTATTCAATACCTCCTCATTAGTTATGTGATCTACCCATCTAATCTTCAGCATTCTTCTGTAGCACCACATTTCGAAAGCTTCTATTCTCTTCTTGTCTAAACTATTTATCGTCCATGTTTCACTTCCATACATGGCTACACTCCATACAAATACTTTCAAAAACGACTTCTTGAAACTTAAATCAATACTCGATGTTAACAAATTTCTCTTCTTCATATTATATCCTCTCTACACAATACTGTAATACTCCGTTGTAAGAAACTATTTCTTGAAACACTCTACGGAACGTAAAAGGTTGTCAAACAACGAACAACACCTAACAGTCCTAATTAAAATGGTTAATGTCATATTCCCGCTATCGAACGAGCGTGAATAACTGCAGAATTTCGATGTCTGAGGTCAACTATAGATTCAACGTAAATATTCTCTGTGCAAAAACAAAGGAAATCTAAATCACTGCTTGAGAGATGACAGAGGGATTTTGTACCTTGCTTGTTAGCATTAGTGACACCTTCCTTCGTATGCATTAAGTTTCATATTTCAAATCGCAAATGTTCCGTTTATAGTAACACTGACTTCATTAAAATTGAAAATAACATTTGTAAAGCGATATGTACAGATGCTAAATACTGAGGACTTTGTACTTCTTTCACGTTAGCTTTTCTGTTACACTTTTTATCATTTTGACAAATGAGATGTCTCACTGTACTACAACAATCCGCTTTTTATAAAAAAAAAAAAAAAAATTACAAAATCTCCTCCCCCCCCCCCCCCCCACACACACACACACAGAGTGAGAACAACAATACCTTCAACTTCTTCAGGCAGCAACACTATACACAATATCGTCAACACAACCCTCATTCTTTCCATGCGTCTATACCCCGCGAGCCACGTCACGGATTCTAGTACCACTACGATAGTCTTCCTGTCCCTGTTTTGTTCTTGAATCGTGGGTGGGAAGAATGATGCCATCAAATCTCCACATGAGCTGTAATTTCTCTGATAATTCAGTCTAAAAGCATTCCAGATATCTCGAGCGGCATTTCAATTAGCGTTACACGAATGACTTCTTGGCAGAGTCCTATGTGTTTTCCACATTCCGCTCATTCAGCGTAGCTTTACGCTAGATTCATTTACTCTTATAGTAACACGGATATGAATATTCCGTTTCATTTCATTTCGAACTGTCACTCATATTTGTACAGGCTGGCTTTCAAGTCTGTTAAGTCTGTGTCCCTTTAGTAAAATGTGCTGTTACATACCTCTCCACATTTTCTGGTCACTACATCGAATTGTAATCTTAGCTCCATCAAAGTTGAATATTTTGGAGATGCTGATCTTAGTACAAACGAGGGAAAAATACCGAAATACGTCCCATGAACAATATTAAGCGTTAGTGTGCTGTCTTGTTACTTAAATATGAGGAAACAAAAAGATAAGAAATTTTTCTAGCTCACGCAACGGATGTATGTATTTGAGCGTGAACTTGGACGCAAATACGTTTACGATAACGATATCCAACGCAAATAATCCTTTCTACACGTTGTCCTTGGCAGTCTACGTGTTAGGCTCGCGCTCGTTCTGAACCATCAGCAACACAAGGTAACTAATTTTAATTTTCTAACCTTCAGCAAGATGGCAGATAATCCACAGCCAAATAAGCACCTGCATAACGATCTACACACGTTTCGCGAAATGACACCGCAGATCTTCCTGATCGCCCCTTTCTTCGCTAAGAGTATTCTTGCTGAGTGCATCGAGTTGCCACATGATACAGTATAATACAATGAGGTGACAAAAGTGTCGGACCTCCTTTTGCTGACCGTAATGCATCAGCTCCGCGTGGCATAGAAAAGTCGTTGGTAGTCCCCTGCAGAAATATTGAGCCATGCTGCCTCTACAGCCGTCCATAATCGCGAAAGTGTTTCCGGTGCAGGATTTTGTGCACGAACTGACCTCTCGATTATGTCCCATAAATGTTCGATGGGGTTCATGTCATTACCTCGAGCTGCGCAGAATATAATTCAAACTAATTGTGAACAACTGTGGCCCAGTGAGTTGGCACATTGTCATCCGTGAAAAAATCCATCGTTGTTTGGGAACACGATGTCCATGAATGGCTGCAAATGCTCCCCAAGTAGCCGAACATAACCATTTCCAGTCAAATATCGGTTCATTCCATATTTAACATAGACCACAGCACTATGAAGTCACCGCCAGCTTGCACAATGCCTTCTCACAACTTGGTCCATGGCTTTGTGGAGTCTGCCACACACTCGAACGCTACCATTAGCTCTTACCATCTGAAATCGGGACTCATTTGATCACGCCACGATTTTCCAGTAGTCTAGTATCCAACCGATATGGTCACGAGCCCAGGAGAGGCACTGCAGCGATGGTCACGCTGTTAGCAAAGGCTCTCGAGTTGGTCATCTGCTGCCATAGCCCTTTAACGCCAAATTTCGCCACACTGTTCTAACGGATACGTTCGTCGTACGTCCCATATTGATTTCTGTGCTTGTTTCACGCATGCCTCGGGCATGGATGTGCGTGATGTCCTTAGGTTAGTTAGGTTTAAGTAGTTCTAAGTTCTAGGGGACTGATGACCTGAGAAGTTAAGTCCCATAGTGCTCAGAGCCATTTGAACAATTTGTTTCACGCAGTGTTGTTTATCTGTTAGCACCGACAACTCTACGCGAACGATGCTGCTCTCGGTCGTTACGTGAAGGCCGTCGGCCACTGCGATGTCCGTGGTGAGAGGTAACGCCTGAAATTTGGTATTCTCGGCACAGTCTTTACCTGCATATGTGCATATCGTTATCCCATGACTTTCGTCACCTCAGTGTAAGGTAATACACAAACGTACTGTATACCATACTAATTTTGTTGCAAGCTGCAGAAACCTCGATCACGGAGGAAAGGGAAAAAAGTAAACTGTGAACAAGTGAAATCTAGTTTTTGAAAAGCCACATGCTATTAACAGACGTGGAACAGATGAGGACTGGTAGTGTTAGCAAGATAACACATGAGGAACCAGCAAGATAACACATGAGGAACCCCAACATGGGATGATGAGGAAAAAAGATTAATGTGGTATGAGCATGTGAAGAGAATGGCCACCGCTGCAGCACAGGGATCAGCGTGCCTGTTGCTACGTCGAGGGCATGGGTTCTATTCCCGGTATTCCGAGGAATTTTTCCTAGGTAGGAGGACGGGAGCGTCGTGCAGTCAGCCTTCTGCTGCCAAGTGAGGAGCTGCTTGTGTCAGAAGTAGCGGCTCCAAGGTTTTGAGAGTGCGATGCGCTGACCCCACGCTCCTCCATACCGCATGCGAATGACGTCATTGGCAGAGGTTGACACCGCGACCGGGCGGGACTGCAGTGTGGGGATAGGGTTAACAGACTAAGCTTTACCTGTGTGAAGAGAAGGATAAGATGAAGACGCGAGAGATGGAGATGGGGGTGGGGCAAGAGGATAAGGGACATCTGGCTAAAAGGAGTGCAAGGAAGCATTCAGAAGAGCGAGAATTGCGACTCAGAGATGGTGGAAAACCAGAGAAAATGGAGACGCTTGCGTTCCAGGCAGGCCGTGCCAGAGGTGAGAAAGTATACACAAAGCCGATGATGATCTGTTTCTGAACTCTGCTGATAATTTCTATTAGAAAAGTAGCTCAAGACTGCAGTTTTTACAACAACATAGTAAAAAGTTATTATCTGTGTCGACGTTTTCTTAGCAACGAAATGAAAGTAGTAGTAGTAGTAGTTGTTGTTGTTGTTGTCTTCAATCCGAATACTGGTTTGATGCGGCTCTCCATGCTAGCCTATCCTGTGCAAGCCTCTTCGTCTCCGAATAACAACTGCAATCTAAATGAATCCGCTTGTGTACTAATGTGTTGGTCTCCCTCTATTATTTTTTCTCCCCACAGTTTTTTCCGTTAACAACTTCACGGCATCTTGATGCTTCAGGATGTGTTATATTAAACAATCTATTCTTTATTTTATTCAAGTTCTAAAAAAAAATCTCTTTTTCCCTATCTCTATTCAGTACGTTCTCATTACTTATTCAATCTACCCATCTATTCTCGAGTACTCTTCCGTAGCACCACATATCCAAAGCTTCTGTTCTCTTCTTGTATGGACTACTTACCGTCCTTGCATCACTTCCGTACAAGACTACACTTCAGAAAAATACCTTCAGAAAAGATTTCCTAACACTTGCACCTATATCAAATGTTAATAAATGCCTCTTTTTCAGAAAAGGTTTTTTGGTATTGTCTGTATGCATTTTATACACTCTCTACTTCACACAAATTCCGGTTATTTTGCTGCCTAAATGCCACAACTCATCTATCACTTTTAGTGCCTCATTTCATGATTATATTCTCTGAGCATCGCCTGAGTTGACTCTACAACAACATTGCGGTATCCTTGTTTTAGTTTTATTAATGTTCACTGTATACGAAGTTCTCCATTGCTTTCAACTGCTGCTCTTCCAAATCCTTTGCCGTCTCTGATTGAGGACTGCCGATGCAACTGCAATTCTAATTTTTTTTATTTCTTCACATGAAAGTAGAAAAAAAATCAGCTATTACAAATAGGAATACTGGTTTGACTACCGCAACGCTTTAATTGGCACGATCCTGTAAAGAGTTGGTATGTTGCTTTCTCCCACCTTTGACTGACTTGCCCAGCCTGTTATAGAGCGATGTGCACTGACGTGACAAAAGACCTGGCACAGCGATAAGCACATACACAGATGGCGGTAATATCGCGCACATAAGGTACAAAAGATCAATGCATTGGCGGAGCTATGATTTATACTCAGTTGATTCATGTGAAAAGGTTTCCGATGTGATTATGACCGCACGACGGCAATTAAGAGACTCTGAATGCGAAATGGTAGTTGAAGCTAGACGCATGGGACATTCCATTTCGGAAATCGTTAGTAAGTTCAGTATTTCGGGATCCACAGTTTCAAGAGTGTGCCGATAATACCAAATTTCAGCCAGTACCTCTCACGACGGACAACGCAGTGGCCGACGGTCGTCACTTGACAACCGAGGGCAGTGGCGTTTGCGTAGAGTTGTCAGTACTAACAGACAAGCAACAATGCATGAACTAACCGCAAAAATCAATGTGGGACGTACGAAGAAGGTATGCGTATGGACAGTGCATCAAAATCTGGCGTTAATGGGCTATGGCTGGAGATGACCGACACGAGCGCTTTTGTTAAAAGCGCAACGTTGCCCGTAGCGCCTCTCTTGGGCTCGTGACCATTTCTGTTGGCCCGTAGACGGCTGGAAAACCGTGGACCGGTCAGGTGAGTCCCGATTTGGTAAGAGCTGACCCCACGAAGCCTTCGACCCATGCTATCAACAAGGCACTCGTTAACGGCGTGGGATGTGTTTACATGGAATGAATTGGGTTCTCTGGTCCAACAGAACCGATCACTGACGGGAAATGGTCATGTTCGGCTGCTTGGAGGCCATTTGCAGCAATTCATGGACTTCATGTTCCCAAACAAGTAGGTAATTTTTATGGATGGCAATGAGCCATGTCACTGGCCAACAATTGTTTGACCATTATGAATTACCTCGAAGGAAACGGTCTATTTACACACAGTCAAAACGGGTTTAGAAAACATCGTTCCTGTGAAACACAACTAGATCTTTATTCACATGAAGTGCTGAGTGCTATTGACAAGGGATTTCAGATCGATTCCGTATTTCTGGATTTCCGGAAGGCTTTTGACACTGTACCACACAAGCGGCTCGTAGTGAAATTGCGTGCTTATGGAATATGGTCTCACTTATGTGACTGGATTTGCGATTTTCTGTCAGAGAGGTCACAGTTCGTAGTAATTGACGGAATATCATCGAGTAAAACAGAAGTGATTTCAGGCGTTCCCCAAGGTAGTGCTATAGGCCCTTTGCTGTTCCGTCTCTAGACAAACGATTTGGGAGACAATCTGAGCAGCCGTCTTCGGTTGTTTGCAGATGAAGCTGTCTTTTATTGACTAATGAAGTCATCAGAAGATCAAAACAAACTGCAAAACGATTCAGAAAAAAATATCTGAATGGTGCGAAAAGTGGCAGTTGACCTTAAATAACGAAAAAAATGGTTCAAATGGCTCTGAGCACTACGGGACTCAACATCTGAGGTCACTGAGGTCATCAGTCCCCTAGAACATAGAACTACTTTACTTAAACCTAACTAACCTAAGGACACCACACACATCCATGCCCGAGGCAGAATTCGAACCTGCGACCGTAGCGGTCGCGCGGTTCCAAACTGAAGCGCCTAGAACCGCTCGGCCAAACCGGCCGGCTAAATAACGAAAAGTGTGAGGTCATCCACATGAGTGCTAAAAGGAACTCGTTAAACTTCGGTTGCACGATAAATCAGTCTAATCTAAAAGCTGTAAATTCAACTAAATACCTAGGTATTACAATTACGATCAACTTAAATTGGAAAGAACACAGAAAATGTTGTGGGGAAGGCTAACCAAAGGCTGCGTTTTATTGGCAGGACACTTAGAAAACGTAACAGACCTACTAAGGAGACTGCCTACTCTACGCTTGTCCGTCCTCTTTTAGAATACTGCTGCGCGGTGTGGGATCCTTACCAGATAGGACTGACGGTGTACATCGAAAAAGTTCAAAGAAAGGCAGCACATTTTGTATTATCGCGAAATATGGGAGAGAATGTCACAGAAATGATACAGGATTTGGGCTGGAAATAATTAAAAGAAAGGCGAAGGAATCTTCTCACGAAATTCCAATCACCAACCTTCTCCTCCGAATGCGAAAATATTTTTTTGACACCGACCTACATAGGGAGGAACGACCACCACCGTGCGCTATACGAGAGAGGAATAATAGAGAATTGTGAAAGTTGTTCGATGAACCCTCTGCCAGGCACTTAAATGTGATTTGCAGAGTATCCATGTAGATGTAGATTGGCTTGAAGAACAATCTGGACAATTCGAGCGAATGGCTTGGCCACCCACATCGCCCGGCACGAATCCCATCGAACTGTTATGGGACATAATCGAGGGGTCAGATCGTGCACCGGCAACACTCCGGCAATAATGGACGGCTAGAGAGGCAGCGTGTGTCAGTATTACTGTAGGAACCTTTCTACGGCTTGCTGATATCCTCTGACTTTTGTCAAAAATGGTTCAAATGGCTCTGAGCACTATGGGACTCAACTACTGTGGTCATAAGTCCCCTAGAACTTAGAACTACCTAACTAACCTAAGGACAGCACACAACACCCAGCCATCACGAGGCAGAGAAAATCCCTGACCCCGCCGGGAAGCGAACCCGGGAACCCGGGCGTGGGAAGCGAGCACGCTACCGCACGACCACGAGATGCAGGCATCTGACTTTTGTCACCTCAATGAACAGTTTACCGTGGACTCCGAACTACGGTGCATTTTTCACACCTACAAACGTCGCCAGAGGTGAAAGAAGTAATAAGTGATAGATAAAAATGCAATGGCCGGCCCGAGGGTCGAACACGAAAATTTGGATTTGTAGTCTGGCACTTTACGAATGAGACACACCTAATGAAAGTAACACCCTGAATTGTGCTGGGGCGTTACGAAAGCCAGAGTAGGTCTACTGCGAAAGCAAAGAGAGCTTCACTGCAAATTTAAACGTAACCAAAACCTCTCAGACAAACAGAAGCTAAACGATGTCAAAGTTGGTGCAAGGAGGGCTATGCGTGAAGCGTTCAGTGAATTCGAAAGTAAAATTCTATGTACCGACTTGACAGAAAATCCTAGGAAGTTCTGGTCTTACGTTAAATCAGTAAGTGGCTCGAAACAGCATATCCAGACACTCCGGGATGATGATGGCATTGAAACAGAGGATGACACGCGTAACGCTGAAATACTAAACACCTTTTTCCAAAGCTGTTTCACAGAGGAAGACCGCACTGCAGTTCCTTCTCTAAATCCTCACACGAACGAAAAAATGGCTGACATCGAAATAAGTGTCCAAGGAATAGAAAAGCAACTGAAATCACTCAACAGAGGAAAGTCCACTGGACCTGACGGGATACCAATTCGATCCTACACCGAGTACGCGAAAGAACTTGTCTCCTTTCTAACAGCCGTGTACCGCAAGTCTCTAGAGGAACGGAAGGTAGTTCCAGTTTTCAAGAAGGGTCGTCGAGCAGATGCGTAAAACTATAGGCCTATATCTCTGATACCGATCTGTTGTAGAATTTTAGAACATGTTTTTTGCCCGCGTATCATGTCATTTCTAGAAACCCAGAATTTACTCTGTAGGAATCAACATGGGTTCCAGAAACAGCGGTCGTGTGAGACCCAAGTGGCTTTATTTGTTCACGAGACCCATTAGATATTAGATACAGGCTTCCAGGTAGATGCCATTTTCCTTGACTTCCGGAAGCCGTTCGATACAGTTCCGCACTGTCGCCTGATAAACAAAGTAAGAGCCTACGGAGTATCAGACCAGCTGTGTGGCAGGATTCAAGAAATAGTTCAAATGGCTCTGAGCACTATGGGACTTAACTTCTGAGGTCATCAGTCCCCTAGAACTTAGAACTACTTAAACCTAACTAACTTAAGGACGTCACACACAACCATGCCCGAGGCAGGATTCGAACCTGCGACCGTAACGGTCGCGCGGTTCCAGACTGTAGCGCCTAGGACCGCTCGGCCATTTCGGCCGGCGGGATTGAAGAGTTTTTAGCAAACAGAACACAGCATGTTGTTCTCAATGTAGAGACGTCTACAGACGTTCAAGTAACCTCTGGCGTGCCACAGGAGAGTGTTATGGGACCATTGCTTTTCACAATATATATATAAACTCCTGGAAATTGAAATAAGAACACCGAGAATTCATTGTCCCAGGAAGGGGAAACTTTATTGACACATTCCTGGGGTCAGATACATCACATGATCACACTGACAGAACCACAGGCACATAGACACAGGCAACAGAGCATGCACAATGTCGGCACTAGTACAGTGTATATCCACCTTTCGCAGCAATGCAGGCTGCTATTCTCCCATGGAGACGATCGTAGAGATGCTGGATGTAGTCCTGTGGAACGGCTTGCCATGCCATTTCCACCTGGTGCCTCAGTTGGACCAGCGTTCGTGCTGGACGTGCAGAACGCGTGAGACGACGCTTCATCCAGTCCCAAACATGCTCAATGGGGGACAGATCCGGAGATCTTGCTGGCCAGGGTAGTTGACTTACACCTTCTAGAGCACGTTGGGTGGCACGGGATACATGCGGACGTGCATTGTCCTGTTGGAACAGCAAGTTCCCTTGCCGGTCTAGGAATGGTAGAACGATGGGTTCGATGACGGTTTGGATGTACCGTGCACTATTCAGTGTCCCCTCGACGATCACCAGTGGTGTACGGCCAGTGTAGGAGATCGCTCCCCACACCATGATGCCGGGTGTTGGCCCTGTGTGCCTCGGTCGTATGCAGTCCTGATTGTGGCGCTCACCTGCACGGCGCCAAACACGCATACGACCATCATTGGCACCAAGGCAGAAGCGACTCTCATCGCTGAAGACGACACGTCTCCATTCGTCCCTCCATTCACGCCTGTCGCGACACCACTGGAGGCGGGCTGCACGATGTTGGGGCGTGAGCGGAAGACGGCCTAACGGTGTGCGGGACCGTAGCCCAGCTTCATGGAGACGGTTGCGAATGGTCCTCGCCGATAGCCCAGGAGCAACAGTGTCCCTAATTTGCTGGGAAGTGGCGGTGCGGTCCCCTACGGCACTGCGTAGGATCCTACGGTCTTGGCGTGCATCCGTGCGTCGCTGCGGTCCGGTCCCAGGTCGACGGGCACGTGCACCACCCGCCGACCACTGGCGACAACATCGATGTACTGTGGAGACCTCACGCCCCACGTGTTGAGCAATTCGGCGGTACGTCCACCCGGCCTCCCGCATGCCCACTATACGCCCTCGCTCAAAGTCCCTCAACTGCACATACGGTTCACGTCCACGCTGTCGCGGCATGCTACCAGTGTTAAAGACTGCGATGGAGCTCCGTATGCCACGGCAAACCGGCTGACACTGACGGCGGCGGTGCACAAATGCTGCGCAGCTAGCGCCATTCGACGGCCAACACCGCGGTTCCTGGTGTGTCCGCTGTGCCGTGCGTGTGATCATTGCTTGTACAGCCCTCTCGCAGTGTCCGGAGCAAGTATGGTGGGTCTGACACACCGGTGTCAATGTGTTCTGTTTTCCATTTCCAGGAGTGTATATGACCTAGTAGATAGTGTCGGAAGCTCCATGCGGCTTTTCGCGGATGATGCTGTAGTATACAGAGAATTTGCAGCATTAGAAAATTGTAGCGAAATGTAGGAAGATCTGCAGCGGATAGGCACTTGGCGCATGGAGTGGCAACTGACCCTCAACATAGACAAATATAATGTATTGCGAAAACATAGAAAGAAGGATCCTTTACTGTATGATTATATGATAGCGGAACAAACACTGGTAGCAGTTACTCCTGCAAAATATCTGGGAGTATGCGTGCGGAACGATTTGAAGTGGAATGATCATATAAAATTAATTGTTGGTAAGGTGGGTGCCAGGTTGAGATTCATTGGGAGAGTCCTTAGAAAATGTAGTCCATCATCAAAGGAGGTGGCTTACAAAACACTCGTTCGACCTATACTTGAGTACTGCTCATCAGTGTGGGATCTGTACCAGGTCGGGTTGACAGAGGAGATAGAGAAGATCCAAAGGAGAGCGGCGCGTTTCGTCACAGGGTTATTTGGTAAGCGTGATAGCGTTACGTTAGCAAACAAGTGGCAGACTCTGCAAGAGAGGCGCTCTGCATCGCGGTGTAGCTTGCTGTCCAGGTTTCGAGAGGGTGCGTTTCTGGATGAGGTATCGAATATATTGCTTCCCCCTACTTATACCTCCCGAGGAGATCACGAAAGGAAAATTAGAGAGATTCGAGCGCGCACGGAGGCTTTCCGGCAGTCGTTCTTCCCGCGAACCATACGCGACTGGAACAGGAAAGGGATGTAATGACAGTGGCACGTAAAGCGCCCTCCGCCACACACCATTGGGTGGCTTGCGGAGTATAAATGTAGATGTGATGCAGATGTAGTTGGTCTTACGGAACTCCAAATGTGACGGCTCTCGTAGCAGAGAGTAAAATATTTGTGCAATCGATATGGTCACCACCTGCAGCGAGGAAAGCGCGTAGAAGCGAAGGCGGTAAGGTCACAGGATTGGCACGAACTGGGCAGGCCGCGAGGACGCCGGCGCGACCAGAGCCTGCCTCACTGGAAACCGGACAGTCCGGTTGGCGGGCTATCGCCAATCTCTCTGCGGCCGTGCAACGAGACTGCTTTTGGAACATTTGGGGGTACCTCCTCGCATGAACGCCGGGGCGCACAGTGGCTGTGACCTCGCGCCTCCGCAGGCCGGGCACGGCTCGCCTACCACCAGGCGCCGGCCTGCCCGACGCCGAGGAACGCAAACAACCGGTTCTGCAGGTCGCCGCTGCCTCCACCTCGGGAAATCCGTCGCCCTAATGACGTCAATGCAGGCACTACTTCTTGCCCGAGGTGCCCATTTCAAAATAAACGTCATACCTCCCCGCACGGCAAATTGGTATGCCCAACGCCGTGTTCCTCATGTCGACGCCGGGAACGAAGAATTCCAGAACTCTGGAGAAGGTCATCGTAGCGGGCAAAGCAGTAAGCGACTATTCCAAGAGTCTCGGTGTCACACGCCGCTTACCTTTGTTTACTATCGTCATATTCCAATCTCGCCATCTCGTGATAACTTCTTTATCTACTCTACTGGGTCACATGCAGTTTGTGTGACTCCTCATACTTTCGGACACCACGTACATATAATTAAGGCATAACGCCTTTTCAGTACTAGCTGGGGCAGCAATCTGGATGGTTGGCTGATATGTCCTTGTGATATTAGCCAACATGGCCATGCTGTTTTGGTACCGTGAACCCTCATTTTTAACGAGGACGTGCATCTATTCTGTCAGGCATAATAATGATGGCATCCGCTTGGGTAAAATATTCCTGAGGTCAAATAGTCCTCCATTCGGATCGGGTGTCGACTACTCATCAGGATCCCGTGCTGCCGGCCGGAGTGGCCGTGCGGTTCTAGGCGCTACAGTCCGGAGCCGAGCGTCCGCTACGGTCACATGTTCGAATCCTGCCTCGGGCATGGATGTGTGTGATGTCCTTAGGTTAGTTAGGTTTAATTCGTTCTAAGTTCTAGGCGACTGATGACCTAAGAATTTAAGTCGCATAGTGCACAGAGCCATTTGAACCATTTGATCCCGTGCTCGGGAACAACAAAAATGACATTCTGCGGGTGGTAGCGAGAAATGTTAGATCCATTAATTTGGTAAGGAAATGCGAGAATTCAACAAGGAAAATAGATAGGTTGAAATGTATTGCGAGAATTAGTGAAATGAGGTAGTATGAGGCTTACGACTTCTGATACAGGAAGTACAGATTATAAATACGAAGTCAAACTGGGACAATGCAGGAGTATTGTATGGATAAGTTGAGAATTTGGGTCTGGAGGGAGGCGTGCTAGGGTAGTCCATGCAGTTGCGATGGCACAATGTATAGATGGCGCAGCGGTCAGTGCATCTGCAGGAGACTTGGGTTCGATGCCAGTCCGGCACAAATTTTCAACCTTCCCCACTGATTTAAAACAACGCTCGCAGCCAATATTTGTAATTTCTTTGCGTCTTCATCTATAGGTGGCACTTAAAAATTTTCCAGGCGACCACTTTATGGAGCTCTTGAGATGTGACACTGTTGTTGTTCTTGGTGTTATGTTCGGACATCGGTTTAAATACAGCTCTCCACCCTTGTCTGTCCTGCCGGTACGTCTTCTTCCCTCCACAACTAAATGAACTCAACATATCTCCACTTACGCTGTTATTTATTTAAACTTTTCATTCCTTACAGAACTACTTTCGGCTTTTTAAACCATTCTCCGGTATTTGGATACAAAACGGTGCCGTATGTATAAAAGCGGCAGCGAATTCGTTTTATGTACTTCCGTTCGTCTTGGTTTACCGATTTAGCTGTTATTAAAGGTTTGATAGTAAGCCAGTGCATAAAAGGAGGGAAATGAGCACCAACCAACCGTCAAAACAAAGCAACAGCTACGTTTGTAAACCAAAACGAATGGAAGCATATAACTTGAATAGCTGCCATTTTTATATGTATGCAACTTTTTCTACCCCAACACTGGAAAATGGCTTAGAAACCCAAAACTAGTTATGAAATGAGGAAAAAGTTCAAATAAATAAAAACCAAAGTGTAAATACGTCCCATACATTTAATAAATTTGTGGCTGTGGTACCTACAATGAAGGCCTCCAAAACTATCGCAATCTATATCCATTTGATCCATCTTCCCATTCCAATCTTGGTCTTCCACACTTTTCTACATTACTAGTTTCATAATTAAACTTGTGCTACCTTGGTTGGTATCGGCTTCGCGACTGTCTTGGTTTCAGAAATGCGTTCATCACGCTGTTTATTACAGATTAGCGGTGTCCCTATTTTATTATTCATCAAAACACTTACTTCTGCATTTTCCCTATTTGATTCTACACTCCTGGAAATGGAAAAAAGAACACATTGACACCGGTGTGTCAGACCCACCATACTTGCTCCGGACACTGCGAGAGGGCTGTACAAGCAATGATCACACGCACGGCACAGCGGACACACCAGGAACCGCGGTGTTGGCCGTCGAATGGCGCTAGCTGCGCAGCATTTGTGCACCGCCGCCGTCAGTGTCAGCCGGTTTGCCGTGGCATACGGAGCTCCATCGCAGTCTTTAACACTGGTAGCATGCCGCGACAGCGTGGACGTGAACCGTATGTGCAGTTGAGGGACTTTGAGCGAGGGCGTATAGTGGGCATGCGGGAGGCCGGGTGGACGTACCGCCGAATTGCTCAACACGTGGGGCGTGAGGTCTCCACAGTACATCGATGTTGTCGCCAGTGGTCGGCGGGTGGTGCACGTGCCCGTCGACCTGGGACCGGACCGCAGCGACGCACGGATGCACGCCAAGACCGTAGGATCCTACGCAGTGCCGTAGGGGACCGCACCGCCACTTCCCAGCAAATTAGGGACACTGTTGCTCCTGGGCTATCGGCGAGGACCATTCGCAACCGTTTCCATGAAGCTGGGCTACGGTCCCGCACACTGTTAGGCCGTCTTCCGCTCACGCCCCAACATCGTGCAGCCCGCCTCCAGTGGTGTCGCGACAGGCGTGAATGTTGGGACGAATGGAGACGTGTCGTCTTCAGCGATGAGAGTCGCTTCTGCCTTGGTGCCAATGATGGTCGTATGCGTGTTTGGCGCCGTGCAGGTGAGCGCCACAATCAGGACTGCATACGACCGAGGCACACAGGGCCAACACCCGGCATCATGGTGTGGGGAGCGATCTCCTACACTGGCCGTACACCACTGGTGATCGTCGAGGGGACACTGAATAGTGCACGGTACATCCAAACCGTCATCGAACCCATCGTTCTACCATTCCTAGACCGGCAAGGGAACTTGCTGTTCCAACAGGACAATGCACGTCCGCATGTATCCCGTGCCACCCAACGTGCTCTAGAAGGTGTAAGTCAACTACCCTGGCCAGCAAGATCTCCGGATCTGTCCCCCATTGAGCATGTTTGGGACTGGATGAAGCGTCGTCTCACGCGGTCTGCACGTCCAGCACGAACGCTGGTCCAACTGAGGCGCCAGGTGGAAATGGCATGGCAAGCCGTTCCACAGGACTACATCCAGCATCTCTACGATCGTCTCCATGGGAGAATAGCAGCCTGCATTGCTGCGAAAGGTGGATATACACTGTACTAGTGCCGACATTGTGCATGCTCTGTTGCCTGTGTCTATGTGCCTGTGGTTCTGTCAGTGTGATCATGTGATGTATCTGACCCCAGGAATGTGTCAATAAAGTTTCCCCTTCCTGGGACAATGAATTCACGGTGTTCTTATTTCAATTTCCAGGAGTGTATATCTATAATCCTTTACTTCCTTTACCAGATATCTTTGTCCTCCTGCCACCTCACTTCAATAATTATGGTTTAAATGGCTCTGAGCACTATGGGACTTATCTTCTGAGGTCATCAGTCCTGTAGAACTCAGAACTACTTCAACCTAACTAACCTAAGGACATCACAAAAAACCATGCCCGAGGCAGGATTCGAACCCGCGACCGTAGCGGTCGCGCGATTCCAGACTGTAGCGCCTTCAATAATTATCACAATATCTTACTTCAACCTGTCCATTTCCCTTTTTGAATTCCTTAATCTCCCAACCCGATTACGGGATATAACACTCCCCACTCCGACCTGCAGAATGCCAGTTTCGTTGTTCTCAGTCATAGACTGTGCGGCTGGTCCCGGCGGAGGTTCGAGTCCTCACTCGGGCATGGGTGTGTGTGTTTGTCCTTAGGATAATTTAGGTTAAGTAGTGTGTAAGCTTAGGGACTGATGACAGCAGTTAAGTCCCATAAGATTTCACACACATTTGAACAATTTTGTTGTTGTTCCCAATGATGAACGGAGGACTATTTCACTTCCGGAATATTTTGTTCAAGAGGATGCCATCAATATTATGGCATGCAGCAGAGCTGCATGTCCTCGGTATAAATAACACCTGTAGTTTCGCTTGCTTTCAACCTTTCACAGTATCAAAATAGCAAGGCCGTGTTGGTTAATGTTACAAGGACATTTCAGCCAATCCCCCGGACTGCTGCCCCTGCAGCTACTGCAAAGGCTCCTGCCGCTCTTCAGGAACCACACGTTTGTCTGGCGTCTCAACTGTTACTCCTCCGCCGTGGTCGCAACTACGGTACGGCTATCTCTATCGCCGAGACATACAACCCGCCTCACCTTCGCAAGATTTGAGGTTCAAGAGATTACGATTTTCGTAAAAGCCTAAATAAAAAACAGAGTCTCGAATCGCTTTATTTAACTTTTTTAATCAATCACCTTTAGAAACGACGTTTATAAATGGTTGGCAGAAGTTCGTCGTCTGACTGCTTTCGTCAGCGATAAATTTGGAAACGCTGGACGAAAATCGCTTCGCGTAACAACGACATCGACCCTGTAATCAACCTGACTGAAGAAGATCGGTATCTGACTTACTGCCACACAGAAACAATAAACTGTTCTACATTGGTCTATTCACGAACATTTTGATAATGAAGAACATCTGTTCCCCATACATTCCATGCAATTCGACTGAAGCTCAAAAACAGCTTCGTGTCAAGTGGCGTCTTCAGTCAATATTTACAAAAATTCTGTCACTGTGGTTCATCTTCTCGCAAGCTGCCGTCTATCCCAACAGCTATGCTACTACTGACTTTCATCTGGGTACTCCAACAGGTAAATTGTGTACTTTTTCTTCATGCAATCTTAACTGCTATAAGCTAATTCAGTATCTCGTCTGCCGTCTCTTAACTTCTATAAATGGACGTTTGTCAATCTTTACTGAACTTCTCGATACGACTACAGGCTTTAGCACGTTTTGCCACTTAATCTGTGTATTTGCTTGAATAACTTTCCTTCTTGCCAATTCTGCACTTCTCAACGCAGTCGTATGGTGGTTAGCTTCTAGCCACTGAATGGAGGCGCCAGGTTCACTTGCTGGTGCCTACATCTGGTTTTCCTGGGAAAGCGAGATCTGGAAGAGTGATCTGCCGGCCTCGCAGACCGAAATGAGTAATTATTTGAATGCACGATCCGCCGAAGTAAGACAACACTGGAATTTTTGTAACAGGTCTTTACAGTTTCGAAAATTCTGTAGTATACAGGGTGGTCCACTGATCGTGACCGGGCCAAATATCTCACGAAATAAGCGTCAAACGAAAAATTTCAAAGAACGAAACTTGTCTAGATTGAAGGGGGAAGCCAGATGGCGCTATGGTTGGCCCGCTAGATGGCGCTGCCATAGGTCAAACGGATATCAACTGCGTTTTTTTAAAATAGGAACCCCCATTTTTATTACACATTCGTGTAGTACGTAAAGAAATATGAATGTTTTAGTTGGATCACTTTTTTCGCTTTGTGACAGATGGCGCTGTAATGGTCACAAACATATGGCTCACAATTTTAGACGAACAGTTGGTAACAGGTAGGTTTTTCAAATTAAAATACGGAACGTAGGTACGTTTGAACATTTTATTTCGGTTGTTCCAATGTGATACATGTACCTTTGTGAACTTATCATTTCTGAGGACGCATGCTGTTACAGCGTGATTACCTGTAAATGCCACATTAATGCAATAAATGCTCAAAATGAAGTCCGTCAGCCTCAATGCATTTGGCAATACGTGTAACGACATTCCTCTCAACAGCGAGTTAGTTCGCCTTCCGTAATGTTCGCACATGCATTGACAATGCGCTGACGCATGTTGTCAGGCGTTGTCGGTGGATCACGATAGCAATGCAATTCCTGGTGCATAGAAATATGGTACGGGTGCAATCGATGTTGATGTAGCATTCTCAACACCGACGTTTTTGAGATTCCCGATTCTCGCGCAATTTGTCTGCTACTGATGTACGGATTAGCCGCGACAGCAGCTAAAACACCTACTTGGGCATCATCATTTGTTGCAGGTGGTTGACGTTTCACACGTGGCTGAACACTTCCTGTTTCCTTAAATAACGTAACTATTCGGCGAACGGTCCGGACACTTGGATGATGTCGTCCAGGATACCGAGCAGTATACATAGCACACGCCCGTTGGGCATTTTGATCACAACAGCCATACATCAACACGATATCGATCTTTTCCGCAATTGGTAAACAGTCCATTTTGACACGGGTAATGTATCACGAAGCAAATACCGTCCGCACTGGCGGAATGTTACGTGATACCACGTACTTATACGTTTGTGACCATCTATCACAAAGCGAAAAAAGTGGTCCAACTAAAACATTCATATTTCTTTACGTACTACACGAATATGTAATAAAAAATGGGGGTTCCTGTTTAAAAAAACGCAGTTGATATCCGTTTGATCTATGGCAGTGCCATCTAGCTGGCCAACCACAGCGCCATCCGTTTCCCCCTTAAAGCTAAGTAAGTTTCGTTTTTGCAGTTTTTTCGTTTGACGTTTATTTCGTGAGATATTTGGCTCGGTCACTATCAATGGACCACCCTGTATATAAGAATATCGTCACGTATTACACTGCCTTATAACAGATTTCCACGTAGTTGTGCCAATATCATGATACTGACATCACAAACGTGTATCAACACAGCTGTGGTTTTCTTACTAACATTAACAGCATAAAGTAGTTTAACGTGTTTTTACAGCAAACGGAAACCAATAGTAGCAACTTGACGACGATGAAAACATCGTATTAGTTATGATGTCGGCACGGATGACTCGTTACTGATCCACGAAACTTGAAGTAAAAGGTGACACAACACATTCCTTAATCATGGCGCTGATACGTCAACGACTTCCGTCGCTACTTGTAGTATAAGCTCCCGTACAGTCATTAACACTGCGCCTCTCACAAATAGAAGCTGATGAAAACACGTCCTTCGCAGTCAGGGACAGGCGACGGTACACTGGTACACAGTAGAGAGTTAACTGTTTACATACAGTACGACTATAACGCAGCCAGAAGCTGACAGCGGATACAATACATTACGCACTTATGACGAGCAATGCGAAAGCAAGCTAATTAGTGTGTTCTTTCCGGTCGCCAGAATTGCCTGGCAGCAAGGCGACGTCTAGAATGTAAATGCGTTGTCTTCGTTCTTTGACAACAGGTTCTATCTCCAAAAAATAATTAACATCAGTCTCCGGTGAGCACTGGATAGCACTAGTTTTATTTCAAAATTAGCCGTCAGTGAAACATCAGAAAGATTCCGGACGTGATCGTTTCGGCTCTTAACCTTCATGGATAGACTTCTCACTTACGCACGACTAGTCGAACACGCGGTGCTTACGCAACAGAATCGTTTTTTAAACGTCCGGGCAGCTTAAAATGCCACGGGTTGCTAAAACAGCGCACACACTGTCGCAGACGAAAGATACATTCTGGAAATACTCGTTTTTAACAATCTTCCAGCTTCTTCGTTATGCTGTATGAGACTTGGACTGCACATGTAAGACTCAAATAAAAGCCCACATTTTAGACTAGGTTCTGGTCATAACCATCTCCTATATGGGTGATTCTCTCTTACAAGCTGTTAACACAGTTCTAAGATACTAAAAGGTCATTCGGAACAGCAGGCATGAGCCCCAATTCTGAAAACAATCTCTGAGATTACACGCAGCTACCAAGTGCCTACACTTGCCTGCCACGCTGTGTGTCTGCTAAGTTCTTCGAATCCTTGAATGTCAATAAACTTCCCACATTTGCCACGCAACTACAAAATGATAAAACATAACGGTATCGCTGCGTGCGATACTAGAGTTACTTAACGAGCGGCGTCTAGTTTTGAGCCGAAAGTGCAGAACAGTGTGTGGGAAAATTCTTGCGACCTGTGCTGATGTAGTGTACGTATCTAGAATCCGAAACAGGAGCCGAGGGGGCAGTTATTTACACGGTGAGTGGCAGCAGGCTATTTCTGAAATTTCACGACTAATAATCCTAGGTAGCCTTTCTATTAGTCAGTATCCACTGCATCAGTGGTTCCCACCCTGGGGTAAATTACACATTCAGGGGGGGGGGGGGGGGAGGGGGAGGGGGTGTAAAGACAAAAATGTTCATTTGTGTTTCGGTCTCAAAATTAATTTTTTGAAAACTATAATTACCACAATAACTACTTCGAAAGACTTTAAAACTGATTACACATGTTACCAACAATTACATTTTATTTCAAATACTAGCATTAACGCATGGCACAATGTGGTGGAGGTTACAGTATGTGAAACGAATGTACCATCAACACTTCCTCCCATAATGCGGCCACTACACCTATACCTTGTACCATGCACCTATGATAAGTACAGTGGGAAACGGCGGAAGTTGATGGCAGGTGAAACAGATGAGTGCAGATACAAAATCAAGTAGGCGTAATATGCAGGAGTAGGTATAAAGACGAGTACGAAAATAGCAATGAGTGTAAGCTACTACGAACAGCATAGTGAACAATCGTAACCAAGATAGACACGAAGCCAACATACACCATATTAGCACGAGTCTCTATGCTAACTACTCAGCAGATGGTGAAGAGATTGAAAAGCGTATGATGAGATAAAAAAATTATTCAGATAGTTAAGGGAGATGAAAATTTAATTGCGATGGCGGACTGGAATTCGATAGTAAGAGAAGGAAGAAAAGGAAAAACAGTAGGTCAATATGGACTGGGGGAAAGGAGTGAAAGATGAAACTGCCTGGTAGAATTTTGCACATAGCCTTATTTCGTCGTCGCTAACGCTTGGTTTAAGAATCACGAAAGAATGTTGTACACGTGGAAGAGACCTGGAGACATCGGTTTCAGACTGATTATATAATGATAAGACAGAGATTTCAGAACCAGATTTTAAACTTCAAGACACTTACAGCACAGATGCGAACTTTGACCGCAATTTATTTGGTTTGAACTGTACATTAAAACTGAAAAAACTGCAAAAAGGTACGAAATTAAGAAGATGGCACCCGGATAACTTTAAAGCATTGGGCAACGATTGAGTACAACACGGGAAAGGTATTCAGTAGAAGACAAATGGGTAAATGAGAGACGAAAAGTGAAGACAGCAGAGGGTCAAACAGATAAAAAAGAGAAGGTCTTGTACAAATCCTCAGGTATATCAGATATTAAATATCACTAATTAATGAACAAAACATAAAAATGCAGCAACTGAAGCAGGCGAAAGGAAATACCAACTTCTAAAAAATGACACTGACAGGAAGTGTTAAACGACTAAGCGAGAATGACTACAAGACAACCATATGTCATTATTGCTAAGTTAGATGCTGCATACAGGATACTGAAAGAAGTCTTTGAAGAAGAGAGAAGCAGTTGTATGAGTATCAAGAGCGCAGATGGAAAACCAGTAGTAAGCAAAGAAAGGAAAGCTCAAAAGTGGAAACAGTATATATACAGGGACTATACAAGGGAGGTACATTTGAGGGCAATATTATAGAAACTGAAGAGGACGCACATGAAGAGGCCTCGGGAGTAGACAACATCCCATTAGAACTACTGATAGCCTTGGGAGAACCAGCCATGACAAGACTCTTCCATCTGGAAAGCGAGGTGTATGAGATAGGCGAAATGCCCTCAGATTTCAAGAGGGAATATAATAATTCAAATCCCAAAGAAAGCAGGCGCTGACAGGTACGAAAATTACCGAACTTTCAGTTTAAATGTCACGGTTGCAAAACACAAACACGAATCCTTTACAGACGAAAAGAAAAACTGGGAGAAGCCGACCTCGGGGAAGATCAGTTTGGATTCCGGAGAAATATTGGAACACACGAGGCAACTTCTAAGAGATGATAGATTAAGAAAAGGCGAACCTAAGTTTATAACCATTGTCGACTTGGGAAAAGCTTTCGACATCGTTGACTGGCATCCACGCTTTGAAATTCTGAAGGTACCTGGAGTAAAATACAAGGAGCGAAAGGCAGCCTATCCCCTATGTTATTCGATGTGTGCACTGAGCTAGCAGTACAGGAAAGCAAAGGAGAATTCGGAGAAGAAATTAAAGTTCAGAGAGAAGAAATAAAATCTTAGAGGATTGCAGATGTCACTGCAGTTATGTCAGACATAGCAAGAGGCTCGAAGAGCAGCTGAACGTAATGGACAGTATCTTAAAAGGAGGATTATAACGTGAACATCAATAAAAGCAAACCAAGGGTAGTCGGATGTAGTCGACCTAAGCCAGGCGATTCTGAGGGTAATGACACACTAAAAGTAGTTGACGAGTTGTAGTACTTGGGCAGCAAAATAATTGGTGATGGCCTACGGAGAGAGGTTAAGTGTTTCTGAATAAGAGAAATTTGTTAACATAGGATATAAAATTAAGTGTTAGGAAGTTTTTCTAGAGGTATTTATCTGCAGTGTAGCCTTGTGTAGGGGTCATAAGCACACTCGAGATTCAATGAAAACTGCTTCATCATTCAATAAAAAAAATAAAAATAAAAAATAAAAAAACGGTTGTTACAAATAAGCAGTACCAATTGTCGCGCCGGCCGAAGTGGCCGTGCGTTTAAAGGCGCTGCAGTCTGGAACCGCAAGACCGCTACGGTCGCAGGTTCGAATCCTGCCTCGGGCATGGGTGTTTGTGATGTCATTAGGTTAGTTAGGTTTAACTAGTTCTAAGTTCTAGGGGACTAATGACCTCAGCAGTTGAGTCCCATAGTGCTCAGAGCCATTTTTTTGAACCAATTGTCGCATCGACTCATGATTTTGTCGTCTAACAAAACATCTGGTCAAACTGTCATACGGCCATGTCTTACTGACATATAAGATATCGAATATAGGTGGATCACTCAAGAGATCGGTTTAGTCACGTAAAAATTGAAAGAAACGGATCATCAACGTGCGCCCAGAAATCCCTAGCGTTTGGGTTATGGGGCAGTTACTTGTGGTTGCTGTCTTATTTGATATGGAAGTATGAGACAGTGTATATATTTTTCAAAACCAATGCGTGAAGGGGCTTCCAAATACCTATGCAACGAAGCTTCACATCGACAGAGGTTATCCAATTTTGGTTGGCATTGTTGTTTGCTTATTGGAGAGTCGTGCTTTGTCAAGCAGGTATAGAGAGAGTTTGTTGCGCAACATAGGCTATTTCCTAATTACTTGGATAGCATAACAGCAGCAGTTCGTCCATCACTGTGAGGCTTGAACTTATCCCAACGTATCAAATATTCAAATAACCGTTATTTTCCAGGCTTTGAAATTATTACTGTGTTCAGTTGTCGGCATATCGGCAATTGTCGAGGACGTTATCTGGCTCCATACCCATATGTTATCTGAACAGTGCACTTCATAAAATATTACACGCACCAAAAAAAGTTTTGCATCACCTCCGTTCCGAGAGTTCTCGAACCTGTACGTAAAATTGGAAGAGAGATCAACATAAACATCATTTCCGCACTTTTTATGGCTCATGAAAACCACGCATTGCTTATTGTACCACCATACAGCGAGATCTTCAGAGGTGGTGGTCCAGATTGCTGTACACACCAGTACCTCTAATACCCAGTAACATGTCCTCTTGCACTGATACATGCCTGTATTCGTCGTGGCATACTATCCACAAGTTCATCACGGCACTGTTGGTCCAGATTGTCCCACTCATCAACGACGATTCGGTGTAGATCCCTCAGAATGATTATAGGCGCTTCAGCCTGGAACCGCGCGACCGCTACGGTCGCAGGTTCGAATCCTGCCGCGGGCATGGATGTGTGTGATGTCCTAAGGTTAGTTAGGTTTAAGTAGTTCTAAGTTCTAGGGGACTGATGACCTCAGATGTTAAGTCCCATAGTGCTCAGAGCCATTTGAACCATTTCAGAATGGTTGGTGGGTCACGTCGTCCATAAACAGCCCTTTACAATCTATCCCAGGCATGTTCGATAGGGTTCATGTCTTGAGTACATGCTGGCCACTCTAGTCGAGCGATGTCTTGAAGGAAGTAATTGGCAAGATGTGCACGATGGGTGCGCGCATTGTCGTCCATGAAGATGAATGCCTCGCCAATATGATGCCGATATGGTTGCACTATCGGTCGGAGGATGGCATTCACGTATCGTACAGCCGTTACGGCGCCTCGCTTCACCACCAGCGGCGTACGTCGGCCCAACATAATGCCACCCCAAAACAGCAGGAAACCTCCACCTTGCTGCACTCGCTGGACAGTGTGTCTAAGGCGTTCAGCCTGACCGGGTTGCCTCCAAACACGTCTCCGACGATTGTCTGGTTGAAGGCACATGCGACACTCATCGGTGAAGAGAACGTGATATCCAATCCTGACTGGTCCATTTGGCATGTTGTTGGGCCCATCAGTACCGCGCTGCATGGTGTCGTGGTTGCAAAGGTGGACCTCGCCAAGGATGTCGGGAGTGAAGTTGCTCATAATGCAACCTATTGCGCACAGTTTGAGTCTTAACACGACGACCTGTGGTTGCACGAAAAGCATTATTCAACATCGTTGCTATAAGGGTTCCTGCGAACCATAATCCGTAGGTAGCGGTCATCCACTGCAGTAGTAGCCCTTGGTCGGACTGAGCGAGGCATGTCATCGACAGTTCCTGTCTCTGTCTATCCCCTGCATGTCCAAACAACATCGCCTTGGTTCACTCCGAGACGCCTGGACACTTCCCTTGTTGAGAGCCCTTCCTGGCACAAAGAATCAATACGGACGCGATAGAACCGCATATTAACGGTCTAGGCATTGTTGAACTACAGACAACACGAGCCGTGTACCTCCTTCCTGGTGAAATGACTAGAAATGATCGGCTGTCGGATCCCCTCGGTCTAATAGTGCTGCTCATGCATGGTTGTTTACATCTTTGGGCGGTTTTAGTGACATCTGTGAACAGTCAAAGGGACTGTGTTTGTGACACAATACCCACAGTCAACGTCTATCTTCGGGAGTTCTGGGAACCGGGGTGACGCAAAACTTTTTTTGATGTGTGTATATCGTGGCGCTCCTGTCCATTTCTGAGTTTCCCTAATCAGTGGGCGGGTGAACCAATTCCTAGGCCTCAACGCTCACTTGATGCAAATTTATTGCTCTTGTTTCTGTGGGGGTTGCGCGTAATCGACAGTTCGCGCAACATTCCTCTCGTCTTGTGCAACCTACGTTGAAGCACGCGAGTCGTTACGCACAATACGAGGTGCAGTCAAGCATATCCGGGAACGCACCGCGACAGCTGGGTTGACGTACATTACATTCGTATGTTTGCAGCGAATGAACAAGTGCTTCAATCAACTTGCTATGTGATCGTCTCATAAGCGGAGGTTGTGCAGTTCCTAGCACCCCAACAGGCAGCCCACTTACCCACTTATTCAATGAATGTCTTAGACAAGAAAAATTCCCGAAGATCTGGAAAGTAGCCAATGCAGTAATTATTAAAAAAGGACCTGATAAAGACCCAGCTGAAGCTAAGTCTTACAGACCTATTTGCCTATTAGACATTTTTGGAAAATTACTTGAGAAATTGCTAGCTGACAGACTGACCGCACACCGAGTGCGGCCGGGGCGATCGGCAACTGATACAATCGCCCTGGCGGCTGAAGTCTGTGGCTCTACCCCGTAGAAGTACGTTGTTGCCATCATGGTTGACATCAGTGGCGCCTTTGACAACCTGTGGTGGCCTTCGCTCTTCTCCTGCTTGCGCTATATGGTTGCTTGAGGAGCTATTGTGAGGGTCGGGATGTCTGGCTATCATCCCCTAGCGGTAAAGTTGGAAAAACCTTAACAAAGGGATGTCCCCAGGGTTCCGTTTTAGGTCCCCTATTCTGGGATATCCATATGGAACCACTTCTAGACAACTTGCAACAGAGTGAAGAGGTGCTAGAGGTGACAGCCTACGGCGATGACCTCCTTCTGCTGGTTGTCGGCCGGAGCCGCGAAGACATAGAACCAAGAATAAAAAGGCCACGGCGAAATTGCAGCTATGGTGCAGTAATACTAAAATGTCTATTTCACCAACTAAATCAACATACCTATTGCTGAAATGGCAGCTAGTAAGAAATCCTACAGTGAGAATTGGGGGCTCACCAGTTCTCAGACGACATGGGACTCGCTGCTTGGGAGTTATCATCGATGAAAGGTGGAACTTCGGGAAGCACATTCAATCCGTAACCCAAAGAGCATTATAAGTACTCAATAACCTTATCTCCAAAGGACACAAAAGATTTCACCTCCCCCCCCCCCACCGAATAAAATTGTACCATGACAGTATACTAACTTCAATAGTGGGTTACGGCTCGGGAGTCTGGGCACACAGGCTCACAAGGGTGGTGGTGCCTGCCGTGACAGTGAGAAGAGTACAGAGGAACATGCTGTTAAGATCTGTGGGGGCTTGTAGGACATCTCCAGGTGGTGCCCTATTAGTGATAATGGGGCTCTGTCCTCTGGACATTAAAATTCGAGAGCAAGCAGCATGGTACTGGGCTAAGAAAGGGAACGATATGAAATAGGAAATATTCTAGGAGTTCAGGCTAGGGACAAGGGAGAGAGAAGGAAAAGGGGCGAGGATTTATGGCAGGAATCATGGGAAATGGACGAATCTGGCAGAAGAACCTTCAGACTCTTGCCAAATGTTAAATAAAGGTTAGGCATGAGGTATTTCGTGCCAATCCGGGGTCTAATTCATTTGCTCTCCGGTCATGGGCCCTATGCGACATATCTATGCTGGTTTGGGAAAAGAGGTACACTTGAGAGTGACTGTGGCGCATCGGAGGGTACTCCCGACCATGTGGTTTACGAGTGCCCCCTTTTCGATGATGTAGCGGTTACATTAAGACAACAACTACTAAACAACAATACATACGACCTACTGAGACATGAAGAGACTTTCGAAACTCTGAATAACCTCGCAAATGAGGTATCACGTAAAGTTCTGACTGCATACCTGAGGGGCATTCGCGATTAAAACCAACTACTGAACGTGTCCTGGTACCCTAATCCTGTACCACCTGTACGTGGACAGGTCGACTCGTTAGTTGGAATCCGCCACGTGCAGGGCTAGGGGGACTGGGATACACTAACTTCACGATTGCGACATCACCGGTTCAAATGGTTCAAATGGCTCTAAGCACTATGGGACTTAACATCTATGGTCATCAGTCCCCTAGAACTTAGAACTACTTAAACATAACTAACCTAAGGACATCACATACATCCATGCCCGAGGCAGGATTCGAACCTGCGACCGTAGCGGTCACGCGGTTCCAGACTGAAGCGCCTAGAACCGCACGGCCACACCGGCCGGCGTCACATCACCGCATTTGACGTAGGTTAGTTAGTAGGATTAGAAGTAGATACTAAAATAGGAACCTGCAGCGACTAGTAATTTTTGCCTGCCCAGTGTCAGGGGCACGCTCATCGGGATTAGCTCGATGAGCAAGGCCTTGTAGTAGGTTTATGTCCATACTGACACATCTGTAACGCTGCAGGTAGTTAGGATTACTAATAAGTACGTAGTGTGTATAGATTAACAAAAAAATAGTAAGTTTGCCCATTAACCTGTACTGATTACACTGTCTGTAGTTCACAAATTAACTGTAATAACTGTAATAGCTGCAAATAACATACAACACTGTATCACTTAGGATCCATAATTATTAAGGTGGTGGGTTATATTGTATTATTATTATGTATTGCAATAAAGATTTTTTTTAAAGCACAGAACTAAGAATTTTATGACCCTGTTGATAGAAACGGTAAGAGAATAGTTTTCCACAAACTTCACGACTTGTATAATTTGTGTGTGTGTGTGTGTGTGTGTGTGTGTGTGTGTGTGTGTGTGAAAAGAGAGAGAGAGAGAGAGAGAGAGAGAGAGAGCACTGTCTCTCCAATCGTGAATGGGACACTCCGGCTTGTGCACAGTGTTCTGATTGTGACGGTGTCTCGAAGAGCATCTCGAGCGTGGACCGTGCGCGCAATATTACTTCAGGGAAAAAAGGGCCATCGGCACAGGAAGCTGCCCGCCGTCACCACGTCATTTGAATATTCAGCCGCTATTGTGAGATAGGAAACATTCAACATCTCCCTCGTGGTGGTCTTCTAAGGTTAACCAAGGCACTTGACGGCCGATATCTATAAATTATGGCTCGTAGTTACGCTGGGAAAAATGAAAGAGAGCTGCTCGTTGCCTATTTGGGGTCAACTAGGACACTGTCGACACGATCAATTTGGCCTCTAGTCGCCCGTTAAAAACAACAGTTCAAACGGCCCAACGACGCTGTACGCGAATAAAGTGGGCAAAGGAAGACTTGGATTGAAACCTGGGTCGACGGAGTTGGGTTTTCTTCGTTGACAAGCACAGGATTTTTCTGATGCTTGATCTTCTTACTGTGTCCATCACAACCATTTGGATGGGATTTAAACGAAGTGTAGCACTTTAGCAAGATGGATTGCTCTTGTTGAGGCCAGATCCTCTTGTGTCATGATGCCTGAAGAGATGGTATCAATGGCAAAGGAAGGAAATGACTCATCGTCTGCTCAGTTGCGCACACACAGGAAACATCTCGGTTATCGCGGAGTCCCCATCTTAATAGAGCTGTTTTACTTTGCCCACTTCCCATAGGAGAACGGCTAAGCGATCTCCATGACGGCCGAAACAGCCTGTTTCTTTGGGGTAGATCCTGTTTCGGTGGTATCCAATAACGTTTCGCTGTGTCCTGCCACCGCTGAAGTCTCTCTTCTGCTTCTGACTTCACGAGGTGAGCGGTACTTGACATAAGCTTTTCCTGTTCCGAAGACTTTGAGCAACAGGTTCAAGCCAGTTGTGTGTTTGGCTGTCATCAGAATTGGCTACATTGCTTTTTGGCTGTTGCTATCCGTCTGATGTCGGGTGGTGCTATTCCGGCCAGACCTTGAATACTCTCGACTTGTGATAGTATCGACCATCCCGTCACCTGGAGACAAGTTTGTTGAAGAGCAATGTCAACCTGTTTCCAGTGTCAAGATTAGCACCATACAAGACAAGCATATTTTCCTCAGGAGTAACATAAGGCTGCAGCAGACAACCGGAGCACATGTGCTCTTGCTGCCCAACCTGTGCCTTTGAGTCTTCTTTGAAATACTATTACGCGCTGGGAGCTTCATTGTGACACTGCCACACTTCTACTTGAATGTTTGATCTCTATCAAGTATCGCCGTAAAATGGTGTGGATGCGGCCAGTTCCCAATGCACCTTTCAGCAATGCAGTCCTAAGTGTTCGACAGGGAGGTAGGTCCCTCATATTACATGCCGATATCGTGTAGGAGTGTCGGAAGCCCCTCCTCGTCACCGAGGCTCGCTTGAGAGCTGTGCCGTATCGGTATGCCATCCCGAAAGCTACTGTTCGGCCTTATAATCAATATTCCGATGAAGTGGTGGTGGTGGTGGTTAGTGTTTAACGTCCCGTCGACAACGAGGTCATTAGAGACGGAGCGCAAGCTCGGGTTAGGGAAGGATTCGGAAGGAAATCGGCCGTGCCCTTTCAAAGGAACCATCCCGGCATTTGCCTGAAACGATTTAGGGAAATCACGGAAAACCTAAATCAGGATGGCTGGAGACGGGATTGAACCGTCGTCCTCTCGAATGCGAGTCCAGTGTGCTAACCACTGCGCCACCTCGCTCGGTCTTCCGATGAATTGTCCACCTTTCAAAAGGGTAATGTTCGAACAAACTGCGCCCAAATCGTGAACACCTTTCTGAAGAGGCAGGAAACAATAGAATAGTGTGGCTTGCGGTATCTTCTGCGCTTGTCGTTTCGTGAGAAAGTAGTCAAAAATTTACAGGTGTGTACTATTTTACGTAGAATTACATAAACAATAAAATTATTGCACGAAGTAGTGCTTAACCCTTATTTTACACTAAAAAACACGTGTGTGTGTGTGTGTGTGTGTGTGTGTGTGTGTGTGTGTGTGTGTGTGTGTGTGTGCCGGCCGAAGTGGCCGAGCGGTTCTAGGCGCTACAGTCTGGAACCGCGCGACCGCAACGGTCGCAGGTTCGAATCCTGCCTCGGGCATGGATGTGTGTGATGTCCTTAGGTTAGTTAGGTTTAAGTAGTTCTAAGTTCTAGGGGACTGATGACCTCAGCAGTGAAGTCCCGTAGCGCTCAGAGCTAGAGAGAGAGAGAGAGAGAGAGGTGTAACTCCAGAAAATGGAGATAATATCACTCAAATGCTTTTTATTCCAGACTTTTATCACAATATCAATTCTTTGATTGATATTGTGATCAAAGACTGGAGTAAAAAACATTTGACAATATTGAATCACTGTTTGTATACGCGACTACGTCGCAGTTGCTGATAACATCACTCGTTCACAGGGAGATGTTCCAACTGTATTTGAGTCAAAAATGTATAATCCCATTTTGAATACTTTAACCAGTAAGGTCTTTTTATTTCATTTGGGGTTAACAACCAAGAGTATGAACAACCGTCAGGCAGAAGGATATAAATGTATCCTGTTAGACTGGGCCAACATGACCTGTATCCTCTATCCCACAGAAGAGTGATTTGTAGTTCGTAGTGCTAATTACTAAGAAGCAGACGGAAGGTGTTTGTTGCAGTTTTGACTGATGTTCGTTAACTAGTTGCCCAACAACCGCTCTACGCAGTATTTCATATTAAGTGAATAACTCTTAAAATCAGCATTCGTCATTTTATGATCTAACGGGAAAATTACACTTTACTCGAATTACGTGCAGGGAGAAGTGAGAGGGAGAGTCCGTAGTTGTTATTACTATTAACAACAACGTGCAACTAGTAAAACCTTCGTCAGGCATCTGTGTCGTTCAAGGCGGTGAGTTACTCATTTCATAACAGCTCGTGTGTGTGTTGCCTGCAAGATACTCAGAACATTCATTTAGCTGAAAGCGGTGGTGGATCACGGTGAATGGATTCGTTTCAGTGGCGTCCAAACACGGATTTGTTGATGGATGATATCGGGTACACTTGAAGCAGCGAGTGACCTTCACCGGGTACTACATTATTACGTCGTGCGTCAGAGGCGCGCGTCATTGCGGAGTTGTGAAGGTCAAAAGAAGAAAGAACCGGTGACCGCCTTCCTAGTTATGACCGAAGGTGAGAACGTGATTTCCTGATGCTCAGGTGCAGAATAACTTGCTCTACATCGCATTTCTTCTTCTTCTTCTTCTTAAAGCTATTTTTACGTTCATTGAATGGACGACATTGTGGTCTCTGTCACGCAGCACAGACGGGTTATTTCAAAAGAGGAACCTCGTCACGTGACCGGTGGGTATATTTTCGGCTTCCGGCTACCTACGTAATCAATCATTACAATCAGTAATTCCCTTTAATACCATGCTTTCACTCGGCATTGGGCGACCTAGGCAGTGGAGTACTGCAGATATCATTCAAAATGTCATGTTAATTATTTATGCTTTTGAGTCCCCTGTACCTCTTCCGATAATATTTTGCAGTCCCGCATACCGACGAATAAGGCACACTACCGAAGGAGTGGACGAGTAATTGTACTTTGATCTTGATTTAGGGACTAGAGAGGACGTCACTTTATTTTCTCGGACACAAAATAACGATTGGGCATTAGTTTTCTTCGTCCGCGTTGCGTTCTCGCCTTTTCTACGTCTGTGGAAACCAGGTCGATAACAACAGTGCTCGTCAGCTTTTTAATCGTATTTCCACCACTTACTACAAGCAGATGTACTTAAGCAGTTTGATTACCTCTTGTAAACGCGAGTGACAGCGGCTTTTATCTAAGGCATGTCTGCATAATGTTGCGCTGTGTGTGCTGCTTCCTTTAAGCGTATTAGCCCTATAAAGTTCACTGGAATTGTATGGACTAGTTTCTCATAAAACATTGACAAATACTTGCCACACAGGCATTATACTTAGATTAACTGAAACAACATTCGTCAGGGTCACAGTCTGCACCGAGCTGCTTCCAAAGCTACCATCCTAGCCAAAGCGCCGTTTATTTGAGAATTGTGTGTGGTGATTCGACGCCCATAGGCATGACAAAACCCGTTTGGAAACTGCGTTCAAGATGCAACTATTTATCATTACGCGTAATACTAACGAAAACAATAGCTAAAACAAAGGCACGCTGTTTGAAAGAGCACACTTATAAAATAAAAATGTGTTGCTGATTAACATTCAACACAGTTTTGCTCCACCCCGCGCATTGTAAAATTTTTGTATCCTCCACTGCGTTCTGTCCACAAGGTGGCCCCAGAAGACGAACGGCAGATTTCACCTCGTCCCAAACTTTCTCAATTGGGTTTATGTCGGGATGTCGTTCTTCAGTAAAAGACAACTACAAGAATACAAGCAGTTCAACATTAGTTCCTTTATTGTTGTTGTTTTTTGGGCGAGGAGACCAGACAGCAAGGTCATCGGTCTCATCAGATTTGGGAAGGACAGGGAAGGAAGTCGGCCGTGTCCTTTCAGAGGAACCATCCCGGCATTTGCCTAGAGAGATTTAGCGAAATCCGATGGCCGGACGCGGGATTGAACCGTCGTCCTCCCGAATGCGAGTCCAGTGTGCTAGCCACTGCGCCATCTCGCTCGGTGAGTTCCTTTATTTTTTAAAGATATTTATTTTGCCCTGTGTTTCGTGGAATTTGTAGTTTACATGCTTTGAAGCTGTATGGTGCTAAAGAGTATTGTGATGGTGGTCGCGCTCCTTGCCATCTTCCTGCGAATAGTTAAAGACTGAATAGAAATGTCACCTCACACGCATATTCCCTCAAAAGATAAAGAGTAGTACTTTACTTACAACGCTGATCTCTCGTTTACCTTGTATCAATAACTTGCTGTAATACCTGATGTGTTGCCCGTTTTTTTTCCCCCAGAACAGACTATGGTTACTGAACACCTTTACTCTTAATACACTCCTGGAAATGGAAAAAAGAATACATTGACACCAGTGTGTCAGACCCACCATACTTGCTCCGGACACTGCGAGAGGGCTGTACAAGCAATGATCACCCGCACGGCACAGCGGACACACCAGGAACCGCGGTGTTGGCCGTCGAACGGCGCTAGCTGGGCAGCATTTGTGCACCGCCGCCGTCAGTGTCAGCCAGTCTGCCGTGGCATACGGAGCTCCATCGCAGTCTTTAACACTGGTAGCATGCCGCGACAGCGTGGACGTGAACCGTATGTGCAGTTGACGGACTTTGAGCGAGGGCGTATAGTGGGCACGCGGGAGGCCGGGTGGACGTACCGCCGAATTGCTCAACACGTGGGGCGTGAGGTCTCCACAGTACATCGATGTTGTCGCCAGTGGTCGGCGGAAGGTGCACGTGCCCGTCGACCTGGGACCGGACCGCAGCGACGCACGGATGCACGCCAAGACCGTAGGATCCTACGCAGTGCCGTAGGGGACCGCACCGCCACTTCCCAGCAAATTAGGGACACTGTTGCTCCTGGGGTATCGGCGAGGACCATTCGCAACCGTCTCCATGAAGCTGGGCTACGGTCCCGCACACCGTTAGGCCGTCTTCCGCTCACGCCCCAACATCGTGCAGCCCGCCTCCAGTGGTGTCGCGACAGGCGTGAATGGAGGGACGAATGGAGACGTGTCGTCTTCAGCGATGAGAGTCGCTTCTGCCTTGGTGCCAATGATGGTCGTATGCGTGTTTGGCGCCGTGCAGGTGAGCGCCACAATCAGGACTGCATACGACCGAGGCACACAGGGCCAACACCCGGCATCATGGTGTGGGGAGCGATCTCCTACACTGGCCGTACACCACTGGTGATCGTCGAGGGGACACTGAATAGTGCACGGTACATCCAAACCGTCATCGAACCCATCGTTCTACCATTCCTAGACCGGCAAGGGAACTTGCTGTTCCAACAGGACAATGCACGTCCGCGTGTATCCCGTGCCACCCAACGTGCTCTAGAAGGTGTAAGTCAACTACCCTGGCCAGCAAGATCTCCGGATCTGTCCCCCATTGAGCATGTTTGGGACTGGATGAAGCGTCGTCTCACGCGGTCTGCACGTCCAGCACGAACGCTGGTCCAACTGAGGCGCCAGGTGGAAATGGCATGGCAAGCCGTTCCACAGGACTACATCCAGCATCTCTACGATCGTCTCCATGGGAGAATAGCAGCCTGCATTGCTGCGAAAGGTGGATATACACTGTACTAGTGCCGACATTGTGCATGCTCTGTTGCCCTTGTCTATGTGCCTGTGGTTCTGTCAGTGTGATCATGTGATGTATCTGACCCCAGGAATGTGTCAATAAAGTTTAACCTTCCTGGGACAATGAATTCACGGTGTTCTTATTTCAATTTCCAGGAGTGTAGTTTATATAAATATCGGTTATGGCCCTAATGGCTGTTTACCATCTATAGAATACCTTAACCTAAGGTTTCAATTGGGGATTTTGGACACGTACATACAAGGATAAGGTGGCCGTGTGTGGTCAAGCGAGTACAGCATTAGACTCCGGTCCCGGAGGTACCTGGATCTATCCCCGTTGGGGGTGAGAGGATTTTCCTCTTTCCTGCTTTCCCGCCAATCCATTCCTAATACCACGGCCGGTACCACATCTGCACTCTACCTGCGGCCACCCCGACAGTGCGTTCAAGCGCTGACGCCATCGACTTTACATACAGAACGGATATAATTAAATTGTGGCTGCTCTCGGAGGTCCAGTGTGGGCTATAGTTATCGTACGGCAGCGAAACTTGGTAAATATGCTTGTGCCTTAATGCGTAAGAGATTTACGCAGGAAAAAAAAAATCGCTCCAATTTTGACCACCAGGTGGACATGTGGCGTTGTAGATCACGCAGTTCTACGGATGCAGCATCTCGTCGACGTCTCCGGTGCTCATATTGAACAAATCGTGTAAGCGAAGGTTAATAATGAAATCAACATTATGCCTTTCTTGCTTCTTTCACCTTTTCAGCCCACGTCCTGTTCCTAATCCAGCAGAAACATTTCTATATGTATTTCTTGCATTCACAACACAAGGTCTGCACCTGGTGGCCAAAATTGGACCTAATTATTTTTTCCAATGTAAATCGATTGCGCGTTAACGCATTAGCATACCTACCAAGTTTCGGTGCCACACGATAATTACACCTCATACTGGACCTCTGTGAGTAGCTGCACTTTAATTATTACCACCTGGTACACCGATAAGCAACCAAATATCACCAAAAAATGAGTTATCGAATAAAGATATTTTGAAACTACACTACAGGCCATTAAAATTGCTACACCAAGAAGAAATGCAGATGATAAATGGGTATTCATTGGACAAATATATTACACTAGAACTGACATGTGATTACATTTTCACGCAATTTGGGTGCATAGATCCTGAGAAAACAGTACCCAGAACAATCACCTCTGACCGTAATAACGGCCTTGATACGCCTGGGCATTGAGTCAAACAGAGCTTGGATGGCATGTGAAGGTACAGCTGCCCATGCAGCTTCAACATGATACCACAGTTCATCAAGAGTAGTGACTGGCGTATTGTGACGAGCCAGTTGCTCGCCCACCTTTGACCAGACGTTTTCAATTGGTGAGAGATCTGGAGAATGTGCTGGCCAGGGCAGCAGTCGAACATTTTCTGTATTTAGAAAGGCCCGTACAGGACCTGCAACATGCGGCCGTGCATTATCCTGCTGAAACGTAGGGTTTCGCAGGGATCAAACGAAGGGTAGAGCTACGGGTCGTAACACATCTGAAACGTAACGTCCACTGTTCAAAGAGCTGTCAATGCGGACAAGAGGTGACCGAGACGTGTAACCAATGGCACCCCATACCATCACGCCGGGTGATACGCCAGTATGGCGATGATGAATACACGACCCCAATGTGCGTTCACCGCGATGTCGCCAAACACGGATGCGACCGTCATGACGCTGTAAACAGAACCTGGATTCATCCGAAAAAAACGACGTTTTGCCATTCGTGCACCCAGGTTCGTCGTTGAGTACACCATTGCAGGCGCTCCAGTCTGTGATGCAGCGTCTAGGGTAACCTCAGCCATGGACTCCGAGCTGTTAGTCCATGCTGCTGCAAACGTCGTCGAACTGTTCGTGCAGATGGTTGTTATCTTGCAAACGTCCCCATCTGTTGACTCAGGGATCGAGACGTGGCTGCACGATCCGTTACAGCCATGCGGATACGATGCCTGTCACCTCGACTGCTAGTGATACGAGGCCGTTGGGATCCAGCACGGCGTTCCGTATTACCCTCGTGAACCCACCGATTCCATATTCTGCTAACAGTCATTGGATCTCGACCGACGCGAACAGCAATGTCGCGATACGATAAACTGATATCGCGATAGGCTATAATCCGACCTTTGTCAAAGTGGGAAACGTGATGGCACGCATTTTTCCTCCTTACACAATGCACCACAACAACGTTTCACCACGCAACGCCGGTCAACTGCTGTTTTGTGTATGAGAAATCGGTTGGAAATTTTCCTCATGTCAGTACGTTGTAGGTGTCACCACCGGCGCCAACCTTGTGTGAATGCTCTGAAAAGCTAATCAATTGCATATCACAGCATCTTCTTCCTGTTGGTTAAATTTTGCGTCTGTAGCACGTCATCTTCGTGGTGTAGCAATTTTAATGGCCAGTAGTGAATAATAATAATAATAATAATAATAATTATTATTATTATTATTATTACATGTGACCAAATCATGATAACTTACTATTATTAAATACACTCTCTGTTTGGGTTCTTAACTCGTTGGCCGCCGACCTACACAGCTAAGCCTCATGCCTGACGCCGTGCGCCTTCTGGATTGGAGGGGGGATTTACATGCTCCTTTATGTTGAGTGCAGTTTACAGGATGGTCAGAAAAAGTCTGAAAAGCTTGTAAGGGTGTTGCAGGATAGGTTGTGCTGAGAAATAATTGTTGAGAAAAAAATTCGATACGTTGCGCCGTTTCCGATTCAAGTTAGCCAGTCGGGTCGTTGCGCACGGAGATTCAAGCGGTCTGCCTGAAACGGTGTGGCCTCGCCAAACGTGTTCTAACTTTTGCTTCCTAAAACTGAACAAGAGAACGGCAGAAAAACTGGACATGGAACAGTAGTAAGGGTCTAACCCGAGCCAAAGGCTGAGTAGTCTCGTGCGCTATCATCAACGCTACGAAACAACTGACACTAATTGTATCTGCCGGGTCGCTTGAATTTGCGGGAGCAGCGGCGTGATTGGCCAACTTCAATGCTAATTAATTTGGAAAAGACACATCGCATGAATTTTTTTCGAAACAATTTCTCAGCACAACCTACCCTACGACGCCCTTACAAGCTTTTTAGACTGTTTCTGACCACCCTGTATTGTTCAACACAGTACATGAATTATCAATTTGTATCTCTTGACTGACTTGACGCCGACGTATAGGAAAACAAGTACAATACCTTGTTCAATGTTTTGATTTTTTTTTACAGCTTTAGCTCCAATAGGGCTTTGATTAATAATTTTTCGAAATTTCAACGTCGCTATACTTCCATTATAAAATAACTGCTAATTTATATTTTGGCACCAGTGGTGAAATTTATTTTATCACATAACACGAGTTTAGTTCAAACTGATCCTGTACCGTCAACAAGTGGGTCGGCACGATATTGTAAGCGCCAAAAAACGACTGGCTTCGCTGACGAACAATCACTGATGATACTGGAGGAATCAGATTTTTATGTCGGTGATCCAGTATTACACGACTTTTCTGACGAAGAAAATGCGTCTGTGGAGACGACAGATAGCGGCAACAACGATAGCCGCAACAGTTGCGCTGGTAATGGTGATGGCAATGGACTTCAAGAAATCTACATCCAGTAGAACCGCAAGAAGCACCTACTGCGACCAAGGCTGGAGCGATGATACCTCGCCAACCCAAGATGGCATTTGCAGGCCACGTTCGTCCACTGTATGCTTCATCAACAAGCTGCATGTGACCGTGATTGTGTAACAAACACACCATCCAAACATGCACTGTACTAAACACAGCGGAGCGTAGAGCCGACACACAGAAATTGCCGGTTGGTCTGCTTGTCAAGGTGCAGTAGTGCCATTATTGGTAGAACATTACCCGCGATCCGTTAGCTCTGTAGTCTTTCTCACACGACTTTACACAAACTAATCATTAAAAAATTATTTTAAAGTTGATTATGGCTTTATATGTCAGCTTCATGATGAAGTGGCAAGAATTTAGATAACGATAATATGTAACGTGTTATTCGAATCTAAGAACGACGCTGCGCGGAATTAGAAAAAGTTTGCAATGGGAAATATGAGTCACTATGATTTCACGTCTGGTGCATATTACACCACATGTTGCTGTGAACGGAATTTAGCTAAGATACTGAATTTTTCTTTAGACTTGGCAGGAGATCCGTCTCTCTCTCTCAAATCTAGAGAAAATGGAATTTATGTAGCACTACCACTTCCGACCACGCGCATGGGAATGAAATTCTCATAACACACCTCATATCTCCTAAAAAGTTCGAGATTTCTAGGTTTCCAACAGGCTTTCGACACTGTACCACACAAACGGCTTATATTGAAATTGCGTGCTTATGGAATATCGTTTTAGTTATGTAACTGGATTCGTGTTTTGCTGTCAAGACAGGTCACAGTTCGTAGTAACTGACGGAAAAGCCCACCCGGTTAGCCGTGCGAGCTAACGCACTGCTTTCCGGTGAATTAGTGTCGAGGTCCGCTGTGCTGGCTAGTCTGTGAATGGTTTTTAGGCGGCTTTCCATCTGCCTCGGCAAATGCGGGCTGGTTCTCCTTATTCCGCCTCAGTTACACTATGTCGCCGATTGCTGCGCAAATACTTTCTCCACGTACGCGTATACCATAATTACTCTTCCACGCAAACAATGGAGTTAAACTCGTCTGGTGTGAGACGTTCCTTTGGGGGGGGGGGGGGGGGGGGGGGTGTCCACCAGGGGCCGAACCGCACAATAACCCTGGGTTCGGTGCGGGGCGGCGGAGGGGTGAAGTGGACTGCTGTAGCCTGTTGTGGGGTTTGTGTACCAATGCGGGCTGCGGCAGGGAAGAAACCTCTCTGTCGTTTCTAGGTCCACAGTTCCATACAGTACAACAGACGGAAAGTCATCGAGTAGAACAGAAGTTATTTCTGGCGTTCCACAAGGTATTGTTATAGGCCGTCCGCTGTTCCTTATCTACATAAAAGATTTAGGAGACAATCTGAGCAACCGTCTTAGGTTGTTTGCAGATGATGCTGTCGTTTAGAGTCTAGTAAAGTCATCAGAAGATCAAGCCAAATTGCAAAACGATTCAGAAAAGATATTTGTATGGTGCAAAAATTGGCAATTTACCCTAAATAATGAAAAGTATGGGTTATCCACATGAGTGCTAAAAGGAATCCGTTAAACTTCGATTACACGAGAAGTCAGCCAAATCTGAAGGCCGTACATTCGACTAAATACCAAGGAATTACAATTACGAACAACTTAATTTGGCAAGAACACGTAGAAAATGTTGTGGGGAAGGCAAACCAAAGACAGCGTTTTATTGGCAGAACACTTAGAACACGTAACACATATACTAAAGATACTGCCTAGACTTGGCGTATGCGTCCACTTGAAGTACTGCTGCGCAGTCTGGGATCCTTACGGATCCCAGGAGTGCACTGACAAAGTTCAAAGAGGAGCAGGAAGTTTTGTACTATCGCGAAACATGGGAGGCAGTGTCACTGACACGACAGAGGATTTGGGGTGGACGTCATTAAAACAAAGGCGATTTTCGTTGCGGCAGAATCTTCTCACGAAATTTAAATCATCAACTTTCTCCTCCTGAGCCGTGGTAAATTGCTATTTTGAAGAATGCGCCGCAGCGCGTAGTGTGAAGCAGTAGCCCTCCGTTTCTGGCGGTGGCGCCGCTGTGGCAATCGCAGCTTTGGTGTCTCCCTCTGGTGGGAAAGGGGACAGGTTCCCTTTTCACGTGCATTTAAGGGGCGCTATGAGCTCGGCAGTCTGATCAGTAGGTCAGCCGGGTCAGTATGGGGCAGTCAGTGTCGGTCTGTCTGTCTGTCTGTCGTCCGAGTGCTAATATGTGTTAGGCCGCCAGTCTGCTCGAGTTTGTTCAGGCAATGGTCATTGGCGGTTGGATCGATCAGTTGGTCGGTCGCGCACGGAGACACAAGAGGACTTGTCCGTGTTGAGCGTCGGCGCATGTGAGGTCGCCGCGTCAGTCCAGTGGGCGGCGCCGTATAGCGAGGCGTAGTGGCTTCGCGGCCGACACGAGAGCAACAGGAGTCAACCCACGACATCGGTCTGGCCGGGGGCGAGATGCGACGCCGTGAGACGGGAGATGGGCGCGCCTTCCTGCGTCCGTTGAAGCGGCTGGCAGCGGACGGTTCGGGAGAGCGATTTGGGGGTGCTGCGCCAGGTCTTCTCGAGAAGTCGCAGTTTATTAGAAGTTAAGTGATTCGTGATATGTTGCTTCATTTACTTGTTACATTCTACTTGTTTTCTTGGTCAGTCTCTCGTCGTCAGCTTGCTCGTCTGTCTCTCGTCCCCATTTGTTAGGCAGTTAGTGTCTGTCTGTCTGTCTGCCGTACCTTAATAGCTGCCTCTGTCATGTTTGTCGGATTCGGTGTTAACGTATTTATTGCTTAAGGTGTAAAGGCCGAATTCCTGATATATGTTTTTATCTTGCCTATCATCTTGAGAGGCGGTAATGTAGAGCATGTTTGTACATTTTATGTAAGACTGCATTTCATTGGTTTTTTATTTAAATGGTCATTTTAGTATATAAAGTAGCCACCCTTCCACCGTAAGAGGTTTTTTTTAAAATCAAGTTGCACCTTCGGTAGCAAGTTAATCTTTTAATGTTAGTGTTTTGTACAATTTCCATCCCTCCTACGGGGTGCATAGTTTATGTGTTTGTGTGAGTTGTTAAAATTTTTAGTTTAAAGCAATCTGTTCTGATGCAGATTTGTGCCAGTGCAGTCTTTCAGAGGTTGTTGTGAGCGGTTGTGCCTAAGGCCGTGTTAAAAGGGAGCGGCAAGGTTCTCAGCCCGAAAGCTCATACTGTCAAAAAAAATTTGTTATTTCTGCCTCTGAATAAACTGTAACTTGATATTTAGAGGGTGCTTTCTGATTATAATTTTTAAATCTGTTTTTTATTGAAGAAAGGGTTTTTAGAAACAAAATTTCCATTTGTTGAAAGAAATTTGTTTTCATCAGTTACCCACTGGCAACTACTTACACGCTCACATAGTGTGATTAAATGTAGTAAATATAGTAAATTCTTTAAGAAAATATTTTGAAAGTAAATCCACGGTTCACCTCCGAATGCGAAAATGTTTTGTTGACGCCGACCTACATAGAGAGAAATGATCACCATAATAAAATAAGGAAAATCAGAGTTGGCACGAAAAGACATACGTGTTCGTTTTCTCCATGCGCTGTTCGAGATTGGCGTAATAGGGAATTGGTGTGAAGGTGGTTCGATGCATCCTCTGCCAGGCACTTACATGTGGTTTGCAGAGTATCCATGTAGATGTAGATGAGGTAGTGAACTTCACAACAAGTTGTAAAGTGGTAAAAAGCGACTAGAACAACGATAAAAAGTCCTCCCGTCTTCTTGTTTTCCTAGCGGAGTACTACGCACTAAGAGGCCGCCTCGATAGGAGGTAACCTACACGAGCTCTGCAGCGCACGGCACGGTCAGAAAGGCAGTAAACAGCACTAACGGAAGCTCTCCGGATAACGTGCGCGCCTCACAATCGAGCGGGAGAGGCGTGGAGCGGGGCAACTGTAGCGTCATGCCGATCTGCCGACTTCCGAGCGCTGTCTGTGAGCAGACGGGAATGGCGCCGGTATCGCAGGCGGAAGTCGAAGCCATTTACCTTGTAGTGGAGCGAGGTGAGTGACGCAGTGCAGACGCTGGTTACATCACGAGTGCGATCCCAAGGACAGCCCAAGGCCGGCTCCGAAATAACAGCCCGCCGTAGCTGCTGGGGCTGGCCGCCTCAGACGTGGCGCGGGCGCCCGTTACGCAACGCGGCCACAGCGCGACCGCAGAGGCGCAGCTACATTCACGTGGGTCACAGCGTGCTGCCGGCCGGCGAGGCCAGGCGCTCGTCACCGCGTCCACCTGCCCAGCCTTCAGCTGCTCGCACGCCGTAGGCCTGCATACGCTTCTCCGAGTGACCATTTTCTGCACCAGCAGTCTACATCACACGTTAAGTGCCTGGCAGAGGGTTCATCGAAATACACTACTGGCCATTAAAATTGCTACACCAAGAAGAAATGCAGATGATAAACGGCTATTCATTGGACAAATATATTATACTAGAACTGACATGTGATTACATTTTCACGCACTTTGGCTGCATAGATCCTGAGAAATCAGTACCCAGAACAACCACCTCTGGCCTTAATAACGGCCTTGATACGCCTGGGCATTGAGTCAAACAGAGTTTGGATGGTGTCTACAGGTACAGCTGCCCAAGCAGCTTCAACACGAAACCACAGTTCATCAAGAGTAGCGACCGGCGTATTGTGACAAGCCAGTTGCTCGGCCACCATTGACCAGACGTTTTCAGTTGGTGAGAGACCTGCAGAATGTGCTGGCCAGGGCAGCAGTCGAACAGTTTCTGTATCCAGAGATGCCCGTAAAGGACCTGCAACATGCGGTCGTGCATTATCCTGCTGAAATGTAGGGTTTCGCAGGGATCGAATGAAGGGTAGAGCCACGGGTCATAACACATTTGAAATGTAACGTCCACTGTTCAAAGTTCCGTCAATGCGAACAACAGGTGACCGAGACATGTAACCAATGGCACCCCATACCATCACCCCGTGTGATACGCCAGTATGGCGTTGACGAACACACGCTTCCAATGTGCGTTCACCGCGATGTCGCCCAACACGGATGCGACCGTCATCATGTTGTAAACAGAACCTGGATTTATCCGAAAAAATGACGTTTTGCCATTCGTGCACCCAGGTTCGTCGTTGAGTACACCATCGCAGGCGCTCCTCTGTGATGCAGCCTCAAGGGTAACCGCAGCCATTGTCTCCGAGCCGATAGTCCATGCTGCTGCAACTGTTTGTATAGATGGTTGTTGTCTTGCAAACGTCCCCATCTGTTGATTCAGGGATCGAGACGTGGCTGCACGATCCGTTACAGCCATGCGGATAAGGTGCCTGTCATCTCGACTGCTAGTGATACGATGCCGTTGGGATTCAGTACTGCGTTCCGCATTACCCTCCTGAACCCACCGATTCCATATTCTGCTAACAGTCATTGGATCTCTACCAACGCGAGCAGCAATGTCACGATACGCTAAACCGCAATCGCGAGAGGCTACAATCCGACCTTTATCAAAGTCGGAAACGTGATGGTACGCATTTCTCCTCCTTACACGAGGCATCACAACAACGTTTCACCAGGCAACGCCGGTCAACTGCTGTTTTTGTATCAGAAATCGGTTGGAAACTTTCCTCATGTCAGCACGTTGTAGGTGTCGCTACTGGCGCCAACCTTGTGTGAGTGCTCTGAAAAGCTTATCAATTACGTATCACAGCATCTTCTTCCTGTCGGTTAAATTTCGCGTCTACAGCAACTCATCTTCGTGGTGTAGCAATTTTAATGGCCAGTAGTGTACCTTTACAATAATTCTCTATTATTCCAATCTCGTACTGCGCGCAGAAAGAACAAATACCTAAATCATCCGATGCGAGCTCTGGTTTCCCTTATTTAATTGTGTTGACTGTTTCTCCCTGTATAAGTCGGCGTCAAACACAATTTTCACATTCGCAGGAGAAAGTTGGTGATTTGAGATTTCGTGAAGAGACTCCGCCACATGAAAAACGCCTTTGTTTTAGTAATGTCCACCCCAAATCTTGTATCATTTCAGTGACAGTCTCTCCCCATTTCGGGATAATACAAAACGTGCTGCCCTTCTTTGAACTTTGTCGATGGACTCCGTCAGTCCTATCTGGTAAGGATCCCACACCGCGCAGCAGTATTCTAAAAAGAGGACGGACAAGAGGAGTGTAGGCCTCCTTAGCAGATCTGTCACATTTTCTAAGTGTCCTGCCAATAAAACGCAGTCCTTCCCCACAACATTTTCTATGTGTTCTTTCCAATTTAAGTTGTTCGTAATTGTAATTCCTTGGTATTTATTCGATTATATGCCCTTTAGATTTGACTGATTTATCGTGTAACCAAAGTTTAACGGATTCCTTTTAGCACTGACGTGGATGGCCTCACACTTTTCATTATTTAGGGCCAATTGCCAGTTGCCAGTTTTTGCACCATACAGATATCTTTTATAAATAGTTTTGCAATTTGTTTTAACTTGCATGACTTTAATAGACAATAAACGACGACATCATCTGTAAACAACCTAAGACGGCTGCTCAGATTGTCTCCTAAATCGCTTAGACTGATCAGGAACAGCAAAGAGCCTACAACACTACCTTGTGGAACGCCAGAAATCACTTCTGTTTTACTCGATGATTTTTCGTCAATTACTACGAACTGTGACCTCTCTGACAAGAAATCACGAATCCAGTCACATAACAGAGTCAATATTCAGTAAGTATGCAATTTCACTACAAGCCGCTTGTGTGATACAGTGTCAAAAGCCTTCTGGAAATATAGAAATACGGAATCAATTTCTTGTCAATAGCACTCAAGACTTCGCGTGGTCAAAGAGTTAGTTCTGTTTCACAAGAAGGCTGTTTTCTAAACTGGTGTTGACTGTGTGTCAATAGATCGTTCTCGTCGAGGTAATTCATAATTTTCGAACACAGTTCCAAAATGCTACGATCTATTAAAGAACTTTTACTGATTCATCGACACTTGCATCTGCATCATACTCTGCAAGTCTCCAAATGGTCTGTGGTGGAGTGTACTTTTTGTACCGCTTAAAAGGCGCTTCAGTCTGGAACCGCGTGACCGCTACGGTCGCAGGTTCGAATCCTGCCTCGGGCATGGATGTGTGTGATGTCCTTAGGTTAGTTAGGTTTAATTAGTTCTAAGTTCTAGGCGACTGATGACCTCAGAAGTTAAGTCGCATAGGGCTCAGAGCCATTTGAACCATTTGTACCACTTATGAAGCCTCCAAACCTGCCCTACCGGCATACAGCGCGTGGATGGAATGATTTTCGGTAAGCCTCTGTACTGGAACAAATTTCATGGTTATTCCGCGAGACGTATAAGGAGAGGGGGGGGAGGGGGGGGGGGCGGGGATGTAATATGTTGTCCCGCTCTTCCCGGAAAGTGCTCTCTCCAAATTTCAATAGTAAATCTTTCCCTGATCCACAATGTCTGCCAATGGCGTTTATTCAGCATCACCGTAACTCTCTCGTGCCAGCTAAACGAACCCGTGACGAAACGCGCCGCTCTTCGTTGGATCTTCTCTACTTCTTCTACCACTCCTACCTGGTAGGGATCCCAGATAGAAGAACATTACTCAAGAATCGGTCGAACAAACATCTTATAAGCCACTTCCTTCGTGGGTGAGTTGCATTTCCTAAGATTCTTCCTATGAATCTGAGTCTGGTATCTGCTTTTCCCACTAATTGTTTTATGTGATCATTCCACTGAAAGTCCCTCTGGATAGTTACTTCTAGATATTTTGCGTATATACTGTTTCCAGCGGTTTGTCATCAACACTGTAGCTGTACAGTAGTGGCGTTCTTTTCCTATGTATGCGCAATATGTTACATTTCTTTACGTTCAGGGTAAACTGCCAGAGCCTACACCATTCATAAAATCTCTGGAGGCCATTCCGCAAATCGTTACTATCTTCTGGCGTTGCTAGTTTATTACAGACAACAGCATCATGTGCGAACACTTTAATGAGCATCCGACGCTTTCTACTAGGTCATTTATATACGTGGTAAACAGTAACGGTCCTATCACACTTCCTTGGGGTACACCGGAAATTACCTTTACATCTGTCGATTTTGCTCCGTTCTGAGCGACGTGTTGACATCTATCTGCAAGGAAGACTTGAATCCAGTGGCAAATCTGTTCCGATACTAGATAAGCTCTTTCTTTCATTAAACGGCAACGCGGGAAGGTGTCAAATTCCTGACTGAAATCAAGGAACACGGCATCAACCTGAGAGCCGTTGTCCACTGCGCTGTGGATCTCGTGGAGGAAGAGAGCGAGATGAGTTTTGCAGGATCTCTGTTTGCGGAATCCATGTTGATTTTTATAGAGCAGATTTTCCTTCTCCAAAAACGTCTCGATATATGAGAATAAAACATGTTCCATAATTCTACGTCTATAATTGTGATCACCTGTCCTACGGCCTTCTTAAAAACGGGAATGACCCGTGCTTTCTTCCAGACGTTAGGTGTCCTTCGTTGCACAAGTGATCTACGATAAATTACTACTAGAAGGGGAGTAACATTTTTTTTGCATAATCTTTGTAGAATCTTACAGGTATTTCCTCTGGTCCTGTCGTCTTTCCACTACTTACTGATTGTAGGTGTTTTCCTACGGTCGGTTATCTCAATATCTGCCATTTTGACGTTCGCACGACGACTGAAAGGAGAGACCGTATTACGCCGCGGTGAAACAACTTCCGAAGACCGAATTAAGTATTTCGGCCTTTTCTGTTTTGGTGACAGTATGGTCACTGATTGAATGAACAGATGATATTGACCCACTTGTAGATTTTACAAACGTTCGAAACGTCTTGGGGTTTTTCCTCACATCGGCTGACAAAATTTTACTTTCGAAGTAATTAAACGCTTCTCTCGTTGCTCTCCTTACGCTCGTTTTCGCTTCGTTCAGCTTTTGTTTGTCAGCTAGGGTTTTACTTCTCTTGAATCTGAGATGAAATTCTCTTTGTTTACTTGGCAGTTTTCTAACACGGCTATTAACCCATGGTGGATCTTTTCCATCTCGTAAGACCTTACTCGGAACATACTTGTCTAGGGCATATTGCATGATGCCTTGAATTTATAATGCCTTTGAATTTCTTCCATTTGTTCTCCGTATCTTCGTCCTCATCACCGAATAATTGATGCTGACTGCGCAGATACTCTGAAATCTGTATCCTGTCTCTCTTGCTAATCAAAAATATCTTCCTACCTTTCTTAACATTCTTTGTAACACCTTTTGTCATTGATGCTATCACAGCCTAATGATCACTGAACCTTCCTCTACGTTAACTGATTCGTTTAGTTCAGGTCTGTTTGTTGCCAGGAGGTCTAAGACGTTACCCTCATGAGTTCTCAGGTAATTTTCGGACACGATATCCTGTCTCTGGTACCAGTTTGATAACCTGAAACTGCCAATCTATAGCTGGCATGTTCGAGTTACCCCCTATTGCAACGGCATGACCAGGAAAATTAATAGCGATATTCAGCATGTTCTGTCTGAAGCGCTCTACCACTAAAGCTCCTGACCCAGGCGGTCTATAAAAGCATCCGATTAGCATTTCTGACCAATGTTTGATATTTAACTTCATCCAGATCAAATCGCAATCGGCATCCGTGATAACATGGCTAGATTTGATCGAATTCTTTACTACGATAAACATGATGCTACCACTGGCGTACGATAAATATTCGTATCTGTACTTAGAATTTCGTTGTCATTAACTTACGGTTTCAACCAACTTCCTGTTCCTAATACTATCTGTGCATTATAACCTTCAGAAAACGATACTAATTCTAGGATATTTCCTTGGATGCTCCTTCAGTTAACTAAAATCATATTAACCTCTTCTATCTCTGATCTGCGACGATGGGCATTCTCTGAAGACACTGTGGCTAATTTATCACTAAGAAAGCACCATGCGCACGCCATACGTACTCCGCTACTCTAGTAGCCGCTTCCTGCAAGTCTGACCTATTAAGGGGAAACCGACAACTCTGCACCCGATAGCGGACATCGAGAAATTCGCATCCGATGACGTCACAGAGTCGTCTGAGCTTCTGGCTTAGACCTTCCACTCTGCTCTAAACCACAGGACCGCGATGCTACAAAAAGACAGCCTAGCCTAGCCTGCACTCCACGTGCGATGCTAGTTGCCTTCACCGAACAAGTCATCCGCCGAAAGGAGTCGAGGATGCCCTCAGAACCCAGTGGCAGGCCTCATTTGCGCCAACATGTGCCACTATAAGCAGGGGTTGCACCCTGTAAACATTTACGGTATGTTTAAAGGTTTTGGTTCTACACAAAAATTTGGAAATAATGCGGCTACATACGTCTACTTACATACTTCACGTGATACTATTAAATATGTATGCTGGAGCCCTAACTCTACAATTCATTCTACAGTCTGTCATCCGGAAACGACGAAACATTTTTCTGTTTATTGTTCATATCTGAATCGTTAGAAACAGTCTGAAAAGCTTGTAAGGGTGAGTCAGGGTAGATTGTGCTGAGAAATAACTGTTCAGAAAAAAATTTGATACGTTGCGCCGTTTCCGAGTTAATTAGCACTGAATGATGCTGTTGCGCGCCCAAATTCAAGGAGACCGCCAGATACAATTAGTGTCAGTTGTTCTCGTAGCGTAGATGATAGTGCAAGTGATTGCTCTGCCTTGGTCTCGGTTTAGAGCCCTTTTACCGCCTCATGTAGCTCTCTTGTCCGGTTTTAGGAAACCAACCGAACACAACGTCTCTGGCGGGCCGCTTGAATTTGCGAGCGCAAGGGCCTGATTGGCGAACTTCAGTGCTAATTAACTCGGAAACGGGGCAACGTACCGATTTTTGTTTCCCAACAATTATTTCTCACAACTTGCCCTGCAACACCCTTACAATACTTCAGACTATTATTGTCATGGTGTTAATTCCGTAGACAGACTGACGCAGCTCTCTCCACGCTTGTCTAATCTGTGCGAGCATTTTCATCTCTGCGTAGCTACTGCCAACCGACTTACATTTGAACCCGCTTACTGTATTCGCGCCTTGGTCTTCCTCTACAAAGTTTACCCCCCCCCCCCCCCCCCACGCTTCCTTTCATTACCAACCGACAATTCCTTGATGTTTCAGGATGTTTCCCAACAACTGATCCATTCTCTCAGTCAAGCTGCGCAACAATTTCTTTTCTCCTCTGTTCGATTCAGTATTTCCCATCTAATCTCCAGAATTCTTCTGTAGAACCGTTTTCGAATGTTTCTGTTGTCTTCTTGTGTGGACTGCTTTCCGTCCACGTTTCACTTAGCTGCAAGACTACCCTCCAAACAAATACTTCCAGAAAAAGACTTCCAAACGCTTGAATTTATATTCGATGTTAACAAATTCCTCTTTTCTCATTATTGCCAGTCTGCATTGTACTTCGGCGCAAGTAGCAAACCTCACAGACTACTTTTAGTGTCTCATTTTCTAAGCTAAATCTACCAGCATCACCTGATTTAATTCGAACAGATTTTATTAACCTTGTTTTTCACTTTTTTGATATTCATCTTAATTTCAAGTCACAATCCAGTCCGTTCAACTGCTCTTGCAAATCCTTTCCCGTCTCTGACACAGTAACAATGTGATCGGTAAACCTCAAAGTTTTTATTTCTTCTCTCTGGAATTTAATTCCCTTTCAAATTTCGAGGGTACGTTCCGTGTCTTAGTCTACCAAAACAAATGTCCAGATTTCAGTCCATAGTCGATGTTAGGTTTGTTTCTGGTTCGTACCGCTTCTTTCGCTCTTGGCAAGGTTTGTCTAAGTGAAGAATTCATAGTTGCACAGTGCTTACGAAACCACGTTAAAATGACCGTGTAACTCAGTTCGAAGGTCGGAAGCAGGCAAGGGGGTACGGCATTCAAGAGGAGCACGCCTAGCAAAGCACTTCCACGTTCAAATCAACCTCCTGGCAACGTGGACAATCAAGTGTCGAGAAACTAAACTTGCTCTTTCACGCAACCTGAAGTCGAAGCTGCAGCTTCCTCACATAAATTTCCGACGCTCACCATTCAGCCAAATAAGTCACCAACAAATGTTTTCCTATTCGGTAGGGAATGTCCATTAATTATGTGATGCGTTTTGTTTAAAATTTTGACATCCCCCCCCCCCCCCCATGGTGAGATTTGTTGAGATATAGAGGGACCTCCATCCCCCTCAAGTGAGGTTTACCCTGTTGTTAGGTAAAAATACGAAAAAAATGGTTTATATTTGTTTTAAACATTTACAACACTTTAACAAAACCATATTTTATTTATAAAATGTAGAAAATGGCGTTTTCAATACGTGATTAAAAACATTTTAGTTTAAACGTGCCAACCCTGAGTAGTATTCGGAGGGACGGACAGGGAGACAGACACAGACAACGAGGACGAGGAGGACAAGAACGCCCCACAAAAATGGCATTAACCGTTCTGATGGATCGCTAAAAAACTGACATTTTATTGGTATATTATGTACATTAAATGTCATTGTACGTTTTCTTATTTTGCATATGAAAGAAAACATTGTTTTCACGTGTGTTTAGACTTGTCGGCGCCGGCTTAGTGGCCGAGCGGTTCTAGGCGCTACAGTCTGGAACCGCGCGACCGCTACGGTCGCAGGTTCGAATCCTGCCTCGGGCATGGATGTGTGTGTTGTCCTTAGGTTAGTTAGGTTTAAGTAGTTATAAGTTCTAGGGGACTTATGACCTCAGCAGTTGAGCTCCCATAGTGCTCAGAGACATTTGAACCATTTTTGTCGGCATGCTACTTAGCACACGCACTGTAAAAGTTTTGATACAAATTCATGTCGAATACAATATGCGGCACTTATTTAAACTGGGGAACATTAGGCGTACACACGTGTACAGCATTCAGATCAGTTCAGAGAGGCCATAAAGATTGGTGGGCACTTTAATATTGTCTACGCTCGGGGTTAATTATGCAGAACAAAATGTTATCCCTTATAATAATTATATTCAAAAGCTCACGTGGGATTTTAACTGCCCCTCCTCCTTTAATGAATTTTGCCGGGCCCCTATTTCCCCCTCTCCTCTCATTATCTGCTTATGTAATTAACGGACGTCCTCTTCCATCTTTTGACAATGACAGCGTATTCTATTCGCTGAAAAGCTTTTATCCCCTTTTGGTATTGTTCTAAATACTGATAGCACCGTTCCCGCGTAATAATCATTTGCTCGTCAGGGTGTACCCGCCACAGACTTCACAACCTGACATGATTGAAATGGTTCAAATGGCTCTACGCACTATGGGCCTTAACATTTGAGGTCATCAGTCCCCTAGACTTACAACTACTTAAACCTAACTAACCTAAGGACGTCACGCACATCCATGCCCGGGGCAAGATTCGAACCTGCGATCGTAGCAGGAGCGCGGTTCCGGACCGAAGCGCCTAGAGCCACTCATCCACAGCGGACGGCCAAACTGACATGTCGCATTTCAAGCGCGTCAGTGCTGTACAGGACTTAACTTTGGCCGTGATTTCTGTCGAACAGTTTTTGTTTTGCCAGCATGCAAAATGGTACTTAGTCTCCCTGTCCTGTGAGTGCAGGCAAGGAGAAAGAGAAGCGACTTCGATCGTGAACTACGTTGGCTTACACAGGCATGTCACAAGGAGAAAGGACGACAATGAGTGTGTGCGTGTGTGTGTGTGTGTGTGTGTGTGTGTGTGTGTGTGTGTGTGTGTGTGTGTGTGTGTGTGGAGAGGTGGGGGGAGGGAGGAGGTTAGAAGAGTAGTGTCTTCGGAGTTCTGTTACATGCAGTTATAGTACCTGCATTCTGAAATGAGCTTTGTCGATGGAAACGTGTGAGAATGCGAGGTGACGCTGTTGCTGAGTGTACGGGCAGCAGCGGTGTGTAGGCAGGCAGCCCTGGATGCCAGCTGGCTTGTGGCTCGACCTCCCACTCGGCTCAGTATCGATCGAGGCGCAGCTGACAAGCAGCCTGATGTCCCGTATCGCGAGAGAACTCCCAAGCGGCTAGCCAACTCCCCGCTAATACGAGAGAGGGCGACAAGTTCCTGGCTTTGGTCCCTTCCAGTTGGTACTGAAACATGAATCTGGTACGGTATGGAAGCTTGACATCTTCTAATGCAATGGTGCGAATCCCAGACGTTTCTTATTTCAGGTAGAACGTAAAATGACACAAGAAGCACCGTGATTGACGTCTGTGGGGGTTACACCGTCGCAAACACTAGGAGAGAAGTGTCTTTCCTACGGTACTCTTACAACCTGGGCGTCTCATTTCAAGACTCAGTATTTCACCGTGGAAGAAGAAATCCGTCACTGGACGGCACAAAACATTAAACAAATCCGGCAACAAGTACCGATGAATATCTTGGAAAAGGACAACCGATCTACTGGACATCTTCCGGGGGCATAACAGTTTCATTTTTGACAATATCGAGTTAAGACCAGAGCTCTTTGGGCCGATTCTGATGTTATGAAGGACTTTCTTGGCTACGTTCGCGACTACACCAGGCTCCACAGTTTCGTCCCTACAAATGGACAAAAATACTCATGGCGTCCTTTTCCTGGAATAAAGACGGTATTCTGCGTTAGCGGACTACCTATCTCACGGATGTAGCATGACTTGAGACTATTAAGTCAGTCACCTAGACATGCTAAATGAAACAGTTAGGACGAAGCGCTGTGGAAAGCATCATTTTCTTGCAGGGTAATACATCTTCGCAAGTGTCCTAAGCTGTGTCTCTCAACTTGAAGGCTTTGTGTTTCCAATTGGTTGGCCATCCCCCTTACTCGCATGACCCAGTTCCTTCAGACAGTCATGTTTCGTAGTGTGAAGAAATCCTTGAAGGATTGGTATTCTGGCAACACTGAAGACATCAAATACACGGTGACGAAAGTCATGGGCTAGCGATATGTCCATACACAAGTGGCGGTATTATCACGTATATAAGGTATAAAACGACAGTGCATGTGCCGAGCTCTCATTTGTACTCAGATGATTCATGTGAAAAGATTTCCGACGTGATTATGACTGCACGACGGGAATCAACATACTTTGAAAGCGGATTGGTAGTTGGGGCTAGACGCATGAGACATTCCGTTTGGGAAATCGTTAGTGAATTCAACAGTCCGAGATCAACAGTGTCAAGACTCTGCAGAGAATGCCAAATTTCAGGCGTTACCTCTCACCACGGACAACGCAGTGGTCGACGGCTCTCACGTAACGACCGAGAGCAGTGACGTTTGCGTAGCTGGTACGAACAGACAAACAACACTGCGTGAAATAACCACAGAAATCAATGTTGGACGTACGATAAGCGTATCCGTAAGGACAGTGCGGCGAAATTTGGCGTCAATGGGTTAGGGCAGCAGGCGACCGACGCGTATGCCTTTGCTAAAAGCACAACGTCGTCTGCAGCGCATCTCCTGGGGCCCTATTCTGTATCGCTCTTACCGATCGGTGTATTAGGTTTGTCTCGGTAGTGACGTCATTTTCGGTTCTTCACCGAAATATCCTATTCAGTAAGTTTCTGAGACCTGTTACCAAACGGTCCTCCCACCGATTTTACGACAATTGTACCGAGAGGTTTCGGATTTCGGTGTGGCCCTGTCGATCGGTGAGCTGTGGTTTATGTACACCTATTATTTGTTATTTTAAACATATTTAGCGGTTTTAGCTTTGGATTTAGTGACTCTGTTACTAAAGTAACATCAGAGAACGCATCCAGTTGGAAAGTGAGTTCATAATATACTATTTTCCTCTGTTAGAAATATGGTTAGGTTAGGTTGTTACTGTGAATGATTACATCCAACAAAACGTCTTCGGTCAATATTCTCTCAAAATACGAGTTACTTTTATGCAAATAACAGTTTAAAGATCATTAAATATCAAGACTTCGGTTCTGCTTACGTATATTACATGAGTGTGAACTGACGTTATTAGTGACTTTGTGTACTTTTTCCCGCAAATGTTTTAGTTAGTAATTATCGAAACGTCTTTACAACCTTCAAGTAGCAATGGAAAGCTATTATGTGAAGCCTGATATTGGAAACCTTCCAAACTATCACGCATTTGTGACTTACGCAGCACCGTTTGGCAAAGAATTCTACCTAAGTTCCTCTCTACAATAGCACGAGAACTGAGCGCTATGTTTTCTGATATTTGGCGTGGTCAAGTGGTTAGCGCGCGGGAATGCCATTTACAAAGACACGGGTTCGCGCACGGATGGGTGAAAAAAATTTTTTTTCCTCTTCATATATGCAACACGTTCTGAGACATTGTTATTGCTGTAAGTTAAGATTTTTCTGCAATATTCGTTATTAGTTACATGTAAGAGAGCACTTCCTCAGTAATGATTTCGTGACTTCTGTGTGTTTAAAAAATGAAATATGAAATGGCTGGAGATGAAATTGCTGAGTGAAACAACCGACAGTGACCTTTATATTTTTACTTGTCAGAAATAATTCACCATTTTTTCCGAATATGTAGCGATTTCAGAGTTGCGGTTAGACAGGAATCTAAGAGCACAATTTAAATTACTGGGAATGTAACTGGCAGCAGTCATCTTCAAAATCTTGCTTGTCACAACTGTTTATCTGCGATCGAATCCTCAACAACAGAAGACAGAGATGAAAGATATCGGCCGTAATATTTGTAGACTGTAGCACCATATACGTAACATTTTCATTAATGAGATGCATGTTATAAACTTCGACGAGCTGCAGGACCTCTCGAAAATGCGTTTTTTCAATTTTGTTTTTAAGACCCAAATCGTTGTCGTATTACGTAGGGAAGTGGGCTACTTAATCATTTGGATTTCTAGGAGCGAGTTATAACCATATTCTGTTTATATTCTTATTCTTTTAAACTCTCAGAATCAATTTTTCGGGTGTTTTTATAGATGTATTAGTACAATGTGGTACTACACACTAGTCCTGACTCATTTTCAGAAACGTAAAATCCATAACACGATGTCAGTGTGAAAGAGAATAAGATGACGTAATGCGGCATTTACGGCAATCTGCAGAATACAGTCAAATACGCTATCGTTGTTATGCATGCATGGAAACATGGGGTCAGGGAAACTGTAAACACTTCTATGGATTTCAGCTGAGAATCATGGAAATGGATATACTGCGCCTGATACTGTTATGCAGGAGGCAAGAGCGATGAAGGCGGGCACGTCAGCTCGATGGAATGAGGCGCCATGCGTTATGGCAACGTAACGCAATTTTCGGTACTTGGAAGAATAGCGCGCCTGTGTCGTCTGCTGGCCGCTCTGTGTTCGTGGCGCTGTGCGCGCTGCAGTGCGCTTTTGAGTGGCTTGCGCGACGCGAACCGACAACGCTTCGGTTCTCTAGACCCGAACGGTATCGCTACCGAAATGCATACTGAATAATACAGGGGCTCTAATTCGAGTACTAGACCGTTCGGTGCTCTTGAGTACCGAAACGATCGGCACAATGGCGGAAAGTTACAGAATAGGCACCCTGGGCTGGTGATCATATCGGTGGACCCAAGTCCACTGGAAAACCCTGGCCTGGACACACGAGTCCCGATTTCGGATGGTAAGAGCTGATGGTACGGTTCGAGTGTGCCGCAGACCCACGAAGCCTTCGACTCATCCTGTCAACAAGACACTGTGCAAGCTGGTGGTGGCTCCATAATGGTGTGGACTGTGTTTACATGGAACAGATTGGGTCCTCTGGTCCAACTGAACCGATCACTGACGGAAAATGTTAATGTTTGGCTATTTGGAGACCACAGACAGCCAAACAACGATGGAATTTTTATGGATGACAATGCGCCATGTCAACGGGCCACACTTGGTCATGATTGGTTTGTAGATCATTCTGGAAAACTTGATCGAATGATTTGGCCACCTACATCGCCCCACATGATTCTCATCGAAAACTTATAGCACATAATCGAGAGATTAGTTCCATGATTTACTCGTGAATGGACTACACAAGCTGCAACAACGATTTAACAAGTGCATAAGTATGAGGGAGGGGAGGGGGAGGAGCGGGTAATACGTTCAGTAATTATGTAACGTCAAAGCTATGACAATTCATTTATGTGGAAAGCCAGAAACCTTCAGGCTCCCCAACCCCCACGTACATATTTTGACCATGGGGGAACGAGTTGAAATTTCGCTCCAAACAACACTGGTTATTCTTGTTTCAGCAGTATGGAGTGTCCTTGGCACCTTAAAGTGCTTTATTACGATAACATCGTTTACTTCTCTCACTGGATACCTACAGTGATATCTCCAAATCTGTATCCTATCGCACTGCGTTATCACACTGCAAAGAAAACACAGCTGAACGTGCGTGTTGATAACCGCGAGACTCGATATCCGAGGCGATACAAGATATGGTGAGAGGTAGCGAGTTGTTTGGAGAGCGCTCTCGTTTCCAGTTCTGAAGAGCTGTAATGATGGTGCGATCCCTCGAATCACCTGATTTTCGTCACAGCTTTATGTGCATTCACCTCCACGCTGCTAAAATCTTTATTGTTCTGCAACTATTTTCGACAATATGTTGTTATCTGGTAGACTTGGACATAGTATGCGATAAAAAAATATATGGCTGCAATGATCTCAGTCCGTTATGTCAGACCTCTGCTCCATTCCTTTTAGACAGTTACTCAACACAACGCCAGAACAGAACAAGGCATTTTATTAACTTGTTAGAAAAAAACAACTAGAAGCAGTTCTTCAACTGGGTGTCCTTTGCCCGACCTTGTCCACGCCGCTTCTCGGGGACTCATTTTCAGTGCAGGAGCTATCTCTTGTGTATCGTTTCTGTATCCCACATCTGAAGCACATTTAGCGTGACATACTCTGACATATTAATGCCTCGCGGCCAGATTATGCCGTCGCCGTTGTCCTCTTTAATACCGCCCTGCGTGCTCCTCTTTATCTCCGTAATGGGTTCTCTGAAGTTAAGTGTTTAAAATAGGGCTATCCATTACGCGGTATTAGGTTTTGCCCGTTTCATCGCCAACAAGACTGGACAATTCGATTGGAAGAGTCATTACTGTCAGTACAACACACTAACGAAGGCTCAATGCTTGATCGCATGTACTTTGTTGGTACTGACTCAAAATGTTTCGTAAAGTCTGTAAACCCCCGACAAAGTGGTAAATCATACTCGTTACTCCGTTTTCCAATTGGCTTATTCCTTTATCTGATTAAAATACAATGTTTTTCCCCATGTGGCAGGGGGTAATTTTAGGGAGTATCTTGTACATAAAAAATAAGAGACTAGCATGTCTACCGTCTCGTCTCTCTCTTTTCTTGTGACAATCACAGCACTGTTCCAGTTTTTTATAACAATCTTAATCCACGGACATTCTGTAAACAACACCGCAAGTTATTTTTGTATTGTGTGTTCGAGCTTTAAACAGATATATTTAAACATAGCCATCTCCTGGCACCTATGTCTTGATAATTCGAATACTTTTATACACCTCGTCTGTTATTACTTCAGTTATGTTAATAAATTAATTGTTAACGGTCTGTTTTCCTAATTCATCTCTTTGACTGTATACACATTTATATAAGTCTTGCAATCCTAGTACAATCTTCTTTCTGTTTGTTGGTTACTCTACTACCTGGTGTCGAAGACGAGTGACTGTAGGATGATACAATATGACTTAGACATAATTTCTAGTTGGTGTGATGAATGCTCGAAATGCAGAAAAATGTAAGTTACGGCGGATGAGTAGGAAAAGCGATCCCGTCATGTTCTGATACAGCAGTACTAGTGTCCTGCTTGACACAGTGACGTCGTTTAAATATCTGGGCATAACGTTGCAAGGCGATATGAAATGAAATGGAACGAGCACGTGAGGATTGTGGCGAATCGTGGACTTCGGTTTACTGGGAGAATTTTGTGACAGTAAGTTCTGTCTATAAAGAAGAGGCCATATAGGACGCTAATGCGATCTATTCTCGAGTATTGGCCGAATGTCTGGGATCCGCACCAGGTCGTATTAAAGGAAGACATCGAAGCAATTCAGAGGCGGGCTGCTAGATTTGTTAGCGGTAGGTAACAACACGCAAGTTTTACGGAAATGCTTCGCGAACTCAAATGGGAATCCCTAGAGCGAAGACGACATACTTTTCGAGAAACACTATTCAAAAAAACTTCCTGGAAGATTAAAACTGTGTGCCGGACAGAGACTCGAACTCGGGACCTTTGCCCTTCGCGGGCAAGTGCTCTACCAACTGAGCTTACAAAAATTGTTCAAATGGCTCTGAGCACTATGGGACTCAACTGCTGTGGTCATAAGTCCCCTAGAACTCAGAACTACTTAAACCTAACTAACCTAAGGACAGCACACAACACCCAGCCATCACGAGGCAGAGAAAATCCCTGACCCCGCCGGGAATCGAACCCGGGAACCCGGGCGTGGGAAGCAAGAACGCTACCGCACGACCACGAGATGCGGGCACCAACTGAGCTACCCACGCACAACTCACGCCCCGACCTCACAGCTTTACTTCCGCCAGTACCTCGCCTCCTACCTTCCAAACTTTACAGAAGCTCTCCTGCGAACCTTGCAGAAACATCGCCCAGGCTGTGGCTAAGCCATGTCTCCGCAATATCCTTTCTTTCAGGAGTGCTATTTCAGCAAGGTTCGCAGGAGAGCTTCTGTAAAGTTTGGAAGGTAGGAGGCGAGGTACTGGCGGAAGTAAAGCTGTGAGGACGGGGCGTGAGATGTGCTTGGGTAGCTCAGTTGGTAGAGCACTTGCCCGCGAAAGGCAAAGGTCCCGAGTTCGAGTCTCGGTCCGGCACACAGTTTTAATCTGCCAGTAAGTTTCATAACAGCGCACACTTCGCTGCAGAGCGAAAATCTCGTTCTGGAAACTATTTAAAAAGTTTAGAGAAACGACATTTGAAGTTCACCGCAGAACGGTCCTAGTGCCGCCAACATAAATTGCGCATAAGGGCCACGAAGATAAGATACAAAAAATTAGGGCTCATACGGAGGCATATAGATATTAGTTTTTCCCTCACTGTATTTGCGAGTGGAACAGGAAAAGAAATGACTAGCAGTGGTAAGGATACCCTCCGCCACGCACAGTACGGTGGGTTGCGGAATATGTGAGTAGATGTCAGTAGTTTCCAACTGAGGTATCATCCTTTAGTTTTTACCCTACTTTCGCATTAAATTCCCTCATTATCCTCTAACAGATACTTGCTGTCATTTATTAGCTGCTGCATGTCTTCATAGAAGACGCATGTCTTCATAGAAGTCTTCTATCTATTGATTAGAATGTTGTTGCACCAGAGAACTGTATTATCTCCATGATACATCTTTTGTTTACTTTCAAAACAAATATTGCTTTCCTGTCAAAATTTTTAAATAATCGTAATACAGTGATTCTTGATGCTTTCCCGACGAACAGAATAATCTATCATTTTACAGATGTGTATCCGGGATGAAAACGCGAAAATGATGGATCTGTGATATCGTTTTTAAGTTTTATGCAAGCCCACGAAAATTTCCCACATGTCCTGTTGTTCTTTAGTAACATCTGCATCTACATCTATAACTACATCTACATGACTATTCTGCAATTCACACCAAAATGCTTGGCAGATGGTTCACCGAACAATTTTCAGACGACGTATTTCTCAACCGTCCCACTCCCGAATAGCACGCGTGTTGATATGATTTATGTTTGCACTTTTTTTTAGTACTTTTGACAAAGAAACAAAATGTATCGCGTTGTAGTTCCGTTATTTAATTTCTCTTCCATCCCGACTAATCTTGCCGGCACGGCAGCTCAGCGTGTTCGGTCAGAGAGCTGGTTGGTCTCTGTAATAAAACATTCAGTGGAATGGTCAACACACGAACTTGAACGGATGTCAAGTGACGTCCGCAACGACCAAACACAATGATCAACAACGAACAAAATGCGAAAAAAAAAAGAAAAAAAAAATCTGCAGAGCGCTACAAAGAGATTGATCCCGTTTCACAAGCCTTATCTTCTAAACGAATGAAGATACAAACTTGCGATAAATTTTAGTTTACGCGTCGAAGGTGAAAGTTAAGCTCGACATCAGCTGTTAAGTTGGCTGTTCGCGTAGTTGGCGGCAAGGATCTCCTCGGTGCAGCCAGCTCGGCCGCTCGTTCATGTGGCTTTCTCCGAAATTGCGTGAACATTTCTTTTGCGATTGTGAAGATCACATCAACGTGCGTCCACTCTCAACGCTGTGTTAACTTCGATACTGCGTGGCAGCAGCAGCAGTCCATGTCGCAGTTGCAGTTGTGCTGCTCGCGAAAGTGCGAGATGTGTTTGACTACCGACTTGATGTTCGTCGCGTGTCCAGTGCAAGGGCACAAAGAACATTTATCAAAGGTAAATGAAAATTTGATCCTAAAAGTAACTATAAAAAGTATCGGTTGGTTGTTTTTGGGGAAGGAGGCCAGACAGCGAGGTCATCAGTCTCATCGGATTAGGGAAGGACGGGGAAGGAAGTCGGCCGTGCCCTTTGAAAGGAATCATCCCGGCATTTGCCTGGAGCGATTTAGGGAAATCACGGAAAACCTAAATCAGGATGGCCGGACGCGGGATTGAACAGTCGTCCTCCCGAAAGCGAGTCCAGTGTCTACCACTGCGCCACCTCGCTCGGTTAAAAAGTATTCAAAGGTTTTATACATATGCATGTGAAAGACATACTCTTACAAAATCCGATGGTTCTTTTGAAAATAAAAACTTTGCGGTCATATGCATAAATTAAAATCAACCCCAGGTGTTTTTCATTTCTGTAGGTATATACAAACACTCCAAAAAAGTTTTGCATCATCCCGGTTCCCAGAACTAATGAAGATAGACGTTGACTTTGGATATTGTAACACAGACACAGTCCCTTTGACTGTTCAGGGATGTCACTAAACCCGCCCAAAGATGTAAACAACCATTCGCGAGCAGCGCCTATTAGACGGAGGGGGGTCCGACAGCAGATCAGTTCCAGTCATTCCGCCATGAAGGAGGTACACGGCTTGTGTTGTCTGCAGTTCAGCAGTGCCTAGACCGTTAATACGCGGTTCTATCGCGTCCGCATTGTTACTTTGTGCCACGAAGGGCTCTCAACAAGGGAAGTGTCCGAGCGTCTCGAAGTGAACAAAAGTGATGTTGTTCGGACATGGAGGAGATACAGAGAGACAGGAACTGTCGATGACGTGCCTCGCTCAGGCCGCCCAAAGGCTACTACTGCAGTGGATGACCGCTACCTACGGATTATGGCACGCACGAGCCTAACAGCAACGCCACCATATCGAATAATGGTTTTTATGCAGCCACAGGACGACGTGTTACGACTCAAACTGTTGGCAATAGGGTGCATGATGCGCAACTTCACTCCCGAAGTCCATGGCGAGATCCACCTTTGCAATCACGACACCATGCAGCGCGGTACTGATAGGCCCAACAACATGCCGAAAGGACTGCTCAGGATCGGCATCAAGCTCTCTGCACTGACGAGTGTCGTATATGCCTTCAACCAAACAATCGTCGGAGACGTGTTTGGAGGCAACCCGATCAGGCTGAACGCCTTAGACAAACTGTCCAGCGAGTGCAGCAAGGTGGAGGTTTCCTGCTGTTTTGGGGTGGCATTATGTGCGGCCGACGTAGGCCGGTGGTGGTAGTCAAGAGAGGCGCCGTAACGGTTGTACGATACGTGAATGCCATCCTCCGACCGATAGTGCAACCATATCGGCAGCACATTGACGAGGCATTCGTCTTCATGGACGACAATTCGCGTCCCCACCGTGCACATCTTGTGAATGTCTTCCTTCAAGATAACGACATCGCTCGACTAGAGTGGCCAGCATGTTCTCCAGACAAGAACCCTATCGAACATACCTGGGATAGATTGGAAAGGGCTGTTTATGGACGACGTGACCCACCAACCACTCTGAGCGATCTACGCCGAACCGCCGTTGACGAGCGGGATAATCTGGACCAACAGTGCCTTGATGAACTTGTGGATAGTATGCATCAACGAAAGAGGCCGTGCTACTGGGCATTAGAGGTACTGGTGTGTACAGCAACCTGGACCACCACCTCTGAAGGTCTCGCTGTATGGTGGTACAACATGAAATGTGCTTTTTTCATGAGCAATAAAAAGGGCGGAAATGATATTTATGTTGATCTCTATTCCAGTTTTCTGTACAGGTTCCGGAACTCTCGGAACCGAGGTGATGCAAAGCTTTTTTTGATGTGTGTAGTTCGGTGAAATCGGATGAACTTTCTTGAAACACACTATACAATCTGATATTAGTATTCTGCAATTATTTACGGCTGAACAATAAATTTAAAGACGAGTTGGGTTTCAGTCGTCTATGATTTTATTCAATACAACTTTGTGCGGAAAGGTGTGGCAAAGAAGTAGCTAGGCGTATCCCATAACGTGAAGCCACTGCCTGAGTTCCCACAGTCTATTACTCCAAATATTCCTTCCTCCTGGCCGAACACCTAAGTCCCACGAACTCGCTGATTGAAAAGGGTATACGAGAGTGCTTGGGCCCGAAGTATTCACTGAGACAAATGAACTGTGCCACACGCGTTAGAGCTAAGTTCACAGCAGGCTCAGTACAAACCTGTGTGTATCTTAATATAGTAGCCTGGAATCCACATGTCCAATTTCTATCACCCACCAGCAGCGCCCTCCAAGTCTGGAAAAGCATATTCTTTCCATTATTAATCAGTAGGGAATGAAAATATTAGAGACTGTCTTCACTTTATTATAAAATTGTTTGATAGCGAACAAGTAAAAATGACCTGTGCCACTGAAAAACGTCGGTGACGTACGTTACAAGCAACGTGCCGCCACTGAATTGTCACTGCAGAGGAAGAAACTGTGGGGGAATATTCACAAACGCTTGTGCAAAGTCTATGGAGAATCTGCTGTCGACAGAAGTACGGTTAGTGGCTGGGCACGGAGGGTGAGGTCATCAGAAGGCGGTTCGGTGGAGCTCCACGATTTGCAGCGATCGGGGAGACCATCCACGGCTGTCACACCTGACATGTTCCAGCGAGTTGATGTCATTCGCGAGGACAGACGCATTAAACTCGGCAACTGGTGCTGCATCTTCCAGTCAGTAAAGGAAGTTCACACAGTGAAGGACTGGCCCTTCCACAAGAACAAGGATTGGTACCGACAGGGCATACACGCCCTTGTTTCGCGTTGGAGGAAGGCCGTAGAACGGGTGGAGAATACATGGAGAAACAGAGTATGTAGATAAAACGCCATTCTTTCGTGAGGGTAATTCTGGCTATGTTCAATAAAGAATTATCGAAGAAAAAAATGCGGTGCATTAGTTCTGGGAAACTCCAGGAACTGCTAAAATTCTTGGAATACTTAGTATATTTGACCTCTCTGCTGATACTGTGTTTTGTTGAACAGAAAATGCTTGTATAACGAATATCGAGTATCGTACAAAAAAAAAAAAAAAAAAAAAAAAAAAAAAAAAAAGAGAGGAGAGAAATCGTTAATATTGCTCCGATCAAGAGCGCGTCACCCTGTGAATTCCAGTCACACGGACGGGAGCCACAGTATGCAACCACAAATCAGATTCTGAAAACCTGAACACAGGCGACCTCAGCAGACGCTGTATGTTAATTAAAAAGTCTAGGAAGACATGCAAATTTTCTTGTTGCCACATACTATTTTTCGTAGGCACGACGCCTTCGTTCTTTTTCTTGCAATTCTGGCGGCGAAAACGGCGTCTGCTTCGAGTCGCCACTGGAAAGAAAATTTAAGGATTACGAGTATATGTCGCACCATAAAAACCCGACAATAAGCTAAAAGAACGAGAAAAATGCCGAGCACACCGACTAAGTTTGGTTCTGAAAGTAGTTTAGTTTCTCTGGCTGGACGAAGGCGCGCTGGAAGACTTATCTCTGATGACCCGCTCTGCTACCGCCTTACAAAACATATCCATTAACCTTGCTTATGATCTTCAGTCTGACAATGTTTCCCGACCATATTCCCCACAAACTGCTTCGAACCACTATTCTGCCTCCAACACATTCAGTTTGTATGGCTCGATTACTCCGTGATTTTGTGCAAAGTCTTTGGGTAAAGATTTTGGATTAGGCACTCTGGTACTTGCCTTTTTTTCTCCTACTTGACCTAAATATCATCTCTGATAATATTCTGCGTATGTAAAAAGTTCTACGAAGCCTTGAGGTTTGGATTTAACATCATTAAACCTCCTGTCTTTCCCCCCACCACCACCGTCCTTCTCTCTTATTTAAGTGGTTTTCAGGTCGCCGGGAGGTACATCGCTGTCAATACAGCCGTAGCTAACTGACCACAGTCGTGTTCAAACCTATTCCCACTTCAGATAGATGGCTATGCAATCCGTTATGTACTTCTTTCTTTTCCCAGAATACAATGACATCTCTATAAGCATGACGACGACTAGAGCTCTACAGATACTACGGCAACAGTTATCAAAGCACACAGAGGGAGATGATGACTACAATAAGGAGATTGTGTTCGGCAGGAACAGCTTTTAAGCCCCAATTTGATTCTCTAAATGCTAACTTTTCCAGTATTTGCTACCATCATTTGACGCAATTGGTGACAGGCTCCCTTGAACATAGGTGACATCAATTCCTAGCTATACACGCGCGAAGTTAAGCTGTTTTACCGTTCATGAAGCCATCAAACACCATAAAAGAAATGCAGTCAACGTGTAACACTTGTAACAGATTATGCATGATGGATGTACATTATAGTGGCCCTTGGCTGTATGTAATTTTTTGTTACATTAAATTTTGCTGCTGCTCCTATGCCCCAATCCCGTTCCAAAAAAAACAAGCTGTCTAAATGTTTTGCTCAATTTAAAAACTGCTAGGCGGTCCTCAAACGTTTTGAAGCTTGCTCATGGTATATGCAACGGTTATTTCCCTTCAAAAGTGGTAAACACGTGGCGATCAAAAAGCTGTTCGAAGGCCGTACAGTCCAGAATCGGTATGCTGATCAGGCAAAATCGCTGTGAACACTGGGGCAACCATCCCACAGATGCACCAGGTTGAAGATACCCGTTTGGTAAAACTCCGCGTACTACGTACGTGTGATGAAGTCCGTAGCTGCCTGTTGCACATCCTCATTTGTCAGAAAATGTCGACTCTTCAAAGTCTTTCTTAGGGGGGCGACGGAGTGATAATCGCATGGGGAGAGATCAGGACTCTAGGGCGTGGGGCGGAGGGGGGGGGGGGGGTGTCTCGAGTGTCTCCCACTTCGTTGTCCTAACGTCTGCGTTCCGACATTTGCGATGTGTGGGGGGAGGGGGAGGCGAGGGTTATAATAGAGCAGCACCGCCCCCTGTAGCAGTTTACCGCAACGGTGGTGTCCAACAGACATGCTGCCCTATACACATTCTTCATTCTCTGATGGACTGTCGGTGTTTGTCATTCGACAGCCAAGGAAAAGAACAACACGTTGGCCCTGTTTGGACTCGTTTGGTAATAATATCGCCACAGTTCATGTTTCCGCATTTATCGCACGCACGTGGGAAAGACATGAATGCCACACTAATCCCGTGCCTGCATATCGGTGCTTATATACACATCGGCGATGCGCTAATTTGCATATACGCTGCAGCAACGCCACCAAACGGAAACTTCTCGGTGTTGCTTATACTTACACCCATCTCCACCATTTTCTTATTAACTCTGCAAGAAATTGTTGGTAACACATCTAGGCCACCTCAGCAGTTGTTTAAAAATATTACGAACCAAATTTTCTTAAAATTTCTGAAAACTGCGAAACTTTTGAGACAAGAGAAACCTCTTTGTTAATAAGTTCTACAGGAGAAAAAGTTTTTTTTACAATTTGTATTTAATCAAAAAATGAAGTCACAGCCTGGACATAAAATACTTTTCCTAAGAGAGGATTTAGCAGTTACGTAGTTTTTGCTCCCCATCTATCAAACAAACTGTTTCTCAGATACATCTTTTGTGAGAGTGCTCACATTCTTGACTGAGCTGATACCCCCTTTCTGCAAAGTCGTTCACAAAAACTTTCTTCTGAATTATTTTCTGTTCCGTTTTCGTAAACAGGATCAGGCTTCGATGATGAATGTTACTCGTCGAGGAAGCCGCCGTTCTCTGAAAATCTCCTGAAGAAAGTTTTTGTACTACGAGTTAAAAGATAAGAACTCTTGTTTTTAATGGAAGAAAACGCTATGGTTGATGTTTCCCTACTTCATATTCACTTTTATCCGTTTGTAGTTTGCCCCATTATCGTGTTAAAAAATACTGGATCACCACCACCACCACCAGAAACACCTTTCAGCCGTCTAGTTTAGAATCTTATTTTATTTGGCTTTCAGTTTCGGCGATTTACTACGCCATGATCAAGCCCCTGACCGATGTTAGGAAGATTCAACCTCGGTTCTGGTCAAAACAGAGGCCAGTAATACTTGTATTAGTAGATTTCTGCAGACAGATGATGGCTGAAGTGATCGCTATAGCAAGCAGAAATCTACTAATACCAGTATTCCTGGCGCTTGTTTTGACCAGAACCGCGGTGGAATGTAATTACACGTCGGTCAGGGCCCTGAAGATGACGTAGTAAATCACCGAAACTAGTAGCCAAATAAAATAAATTTGGAAACTAGACGGCTGAAAGGTGTTTCATTTCACATCCTGTATCGAACATCCCAGTCCCGAAACCATCTCTAACAAGATGAACATACAGAGAAATACGGATGGCGTCAGTTTCAGGAAACAGAATGTACCAGAGACGACTGGGGAAAAATTTTCGCAGCAGCTCCTTGTCAGGATCGATATTCTGATAATATATGAAAAGAAAATCATGATAAAGTGCTTTAATAGCTTGTGATGATAAGAAGCCATGCTCGTAGGCACACTCGAGCTACGGAAATACATATTCTTCTTAAAGACATTCCCCCTCACGAGATAAACGAAAACGACCTTGAAAGAGGTGTATCAAGAATGTGTAAATTTGCTTTGACATTCATTTAAAATGAGTTACAGCTCTTGGTGCACGAAACGTTATCCGGTACTTAGGAATTTTAAGAAAGGCCACTGTTAATGCCAAACGTTCTCGATATTATCTTGCTACTGTTTTTGCTTGGAAAGTGGAGCTGAAGAAATACTTACGAGTTATGTTAACCTGCTTGTCACGTTTCGTCCAGGTTTCTCCATTACTTTTGAAAAGCGTTATGCTTCTATTATCACTGAGTCAAGAAAGTTTCTCCAAGCAATGTTAAAAATTTGCAGGTACAATACAACATTTTCTTGCTTACCGACATATCACCGCAAAATGCCTTAACTGTGACAGATATACACCACTGATACACAGTTTGCTCTTCTCCAGGATTTCTGGGACACCGAACGATAATGCTTCTCGTCTTCAAAAGTTATCATTAAGCTACAAAATTACTCGACAGTCGTTGCGTTTCCAATTGAGCCTTATTTCTTCTCTAGAATTAAATAAATGGTCACTTTCATTTAAATCCATTGGTACAGGTATTATCCATAAGTAATAGCAAATGAAATATCTAAATTAATTTTAAGGAAAGACCTATCGGGTGAAAAATTCAAAACTTCTTGATCGTTGGGAGTCACCTTGCTAGTGTTTGAGCTAAGTCTTTGCACAAATAATATACTCGTTGATCGGAAGAAGATAGTGGGCAGCATGTTGACTAATCGTATACAAAGTTGAAAAATAAGGGCCAACCAATGGACACTTCTGCTATTTGTAATACAAAATACTGCGGTTCCGTCTTTCCACACCAAGCGCCTGTTGTTGCTTCAAGACTACATGCACTTTATTCGTGGGTGTAACATGACAATAAATTGCTCGCGTTGGTTGTCACGTAAGTTCGATCACTGTTTCGAAACGAAAAGTGAAAGTTAATGTGAGGCCTATGACCACAGGTACAAGGATAGTGCGTATGAAATAAATTACTTTTGTAAATGGTGTCACTGGTAGACCGATAGGCAGTGAGAGTGATCTGCAAAGTTTGATGCGATCGTTCAAAACGGTACACGTTTGAACAGCCACGGGTGCTTTATAGTGATAGATAAATCCAGACTGCAAAGTCACTGGAGAAACCCTGATCTGGTTTTGGCCACTCCGATGGAAGCAGCTCATAAGACACTTTGTATGATGTGTCTTGCTTGTCAATCTTGAATCCTCAACAACATTGCATATATTGAAATTTGTCGGATTCGACGCTTACAATGCAAATCCAGAATCTCGTTCGTGAGAAGCCTTTCACTGATACGAAGGATATTCAGTGGATATATGCTGTGAAAATTGGGAGTAAAAAATAATTTTTGTTACTTTCAGTATTAAATTAATTGTTGTTTTGATTAATTAGGGCATATTAATCAAAATGGGCTATGAACTGGTCAAGGTATTGGATTTTATTTTCACATTCTCTGCATACTGGGCCCTGATTACTTGACAATTTGAGGTCTTCTGAAAAAATTTCGCAGGATGTGCAAACGACTGAATTATCTTCAATTTTTGCAATTACGTTTTGCTCCGTTTTAGATGTCCAGATAGCTGCTTTCGCTTTTTTTCCGGTGTCGACAGAGGCTGGAATCACATATTGGCTATTCACATTCACTGGTTCCACTTCTTCTTTGAAGCCCATTTCCTTGCAAATTTTACGTACTGCTGTACCAACAATAACTCTTTAACAGGATGACAGAGCGGACTGGTATACTGTCAAATTGAAGAGCAGATCCATTTGAATTGATCGTCGGTCAGAGAGAAACCTGTACGCCATTCACAGGACATCCATACTGACTCCAAGGCTGTGCGCAAGCTATCTCTACTTTGTGTAAATATAGACCGGTTGCAATTACTTGCTAGTTGACACTTGTCAATTGCTGCTACAGTGTTGCCACATCGGCTCCCGCTCGGTTAAAACTGACACGCAAAGACGACGGGTCACTTCACTAGTGCTGAAGTGTTGTTCGTGGAACCCGGAGCAATGTTGGAAGCCTGAGTCTCTGTCCACAGCTGATTTTACGTGGCCAGTGACTGAACTGCGGAAGATGTGTTTTGTAACCCCGAATTTACACTCCTGGCCTAACCTAACCACAACCTAATGTTGTGCAATGTATTTCAGAAAACGGCGGTCCACAACCTGCGGCAGAACTATCAGTCATGTTCCCTTGCGCAAACTCAAGACAGAAAAACTTCAGTTTCAGCACTAAAATCGAATTGTAATTCCTCATTTTCACTGATTATCTGAAACCATCCTCACACTGACTACACGGGATGACGCGATACCAGTCCTGGTTGGCACTCTGTTACAGCGTATAGATGAGACAGGCAGATTCCAAACAAAAAAAGAATGATAGGGAAAAGAAAGGGCAAATAAAAATGTGAATACGATTACGAAAATTAAAAAAAAACACATTTAAACCAAACACTTGAATTACAATAATAATCGCAGTCATTTTGATAAAGATTTAAAAATTAAAAAAAAAAAAAAAAAGAAAGAAATAACCACCTATCGTGGCTCGAACCCTCAACATTCTGTACGTCAGGACTGAAACTTACACATTACGCTACAGCACCACGTATAGTTACAGCTTTTAAAGTTATTTCTTTACAGATACAGTCGCAACGATGATTTGCTTCCTTCAAAAAACTCCGCCTGATGCAATGTCGTATTAAAAAATGGTTCAAATGGCTCTGAGCACTATGGGACTAAACTTCTGAGGTCATCAGTCCCCTAGAACTTAGAACTACTTAAACCCAACTAACCTAAGGACATCATGCACATCCATGCCCGATGCAGGATTCGAACCTGCGACCGTAGCGGTCTCGCGGTTCCAGATTGTAGCGCCTAGAACCGCTCTGCCACTCCGGCCGACAATGTCGTATTAAGCTTATCTACTGTAAACCGATCTCTTTGTTGGTAATAACTGAATGTGTGACGCCGAATTGTGTCTTGAGCTAAACGATCCAGTAGTGTTTGGCTAGTGCTATGTTTCGTTACCATCGTTGTGCGTACGTTGTTTTTGATGTGGTTATCATGTCTTGTGAAATGCGAAAAGAAGTCTAAGACCGAGGATTCGGGATCCAGCCACATCAAGAAAGAAAACCGCACTAGGAACTGGAAATGAACTGGAAGCGTCAACTGGCAAGTAATTTTAATGCGACTACAGGTTGCGAGCATCTTTTTTTCTATGTGGGCTATCGGTCGTTCTTTGGCGCATAGCTTTTTTCACTTCTCCCGACGTATTGGCAATACGAAAACAATTTCAAGTCGCACAGTGACCCGGAGACTGGATTAAACTGTACGACCCGTAATAGATGTTATTCCAAATACGATCAACGATCGACGGGAAGGAAGATTAAGGTGTAATGTTCCGTCGACGACGATATCATTGGAGACGGAGCATGAGGTCGCACTGGAGGAGCAAATCAGCCGAGGCCTTTGGAAGGAATAGAGAGCTTATAGCGATTTAGGAAAATAAACGGAGAGCTAAACCTGGACGGCACGACGGGTATTAGAAGAAGAGTCCAGCGTCTGACCACGCCGCCACCTCGTCGGTAACTCACGGGACCTCCAACAGGACCACGGGCTGCTCTGCCTGTTAGGTTTCATACGTACTTCCAGGATTTCGGGATCTGAGCGCGGACACCCATTCCCTAAAGCAGTACGACGAAATTATAAAAAAGGTTCAAAAAACAGCCTTTGAAGATGGAAGTATTTACTAAAGCTATTAAGAACAAAAATAATTCGAAGTCATTAACAGGTTCGTCGATAGAATGAAGCGCAGCTTAAAGTCTCGTAATCGTGAAGTCGCTGGTTCGTCTCTTGTTATTAGCAACTTTTTTCCTTTGATTCTTCTTCTTCTTCCTGGCCTTCATTCCTTATCTTCAAGGTGTCAGTTTTTGGGTTTGGCAATTTTAGTGATAAAGGGCAGCTGGACGCCGTTCCTGACGCCACCTCTTCCCCCAAGGATGGAATTTGTGTACTCATCTGTCTTCGTCCAATGTTGTCTCATGTGAAAGTGTGCGAGCGTTTTCTACGTGTTTGCGAATCGTGTAACTGAGGCGTGACGTTGGAACCAGCTCGTATGTAGGAAACCGCCTAAACACCACGTTATCCAGGCCGACACACCGGCTCTCGTCGTTGACCCGCTGGCCTTTCCTAAAGCCGCAAGCGGCATGCTAACGCACGCGGTTGTCCCGGCGGGTTTTTAGTTTGATTAAAATTCTGAGTTTATTATCAAATGGAAATGATAATTAACAAACACTCACGTCTTTTTATGTTTAATTACTGATGATATGAAAACAAAATTTGACACTGACTCGAAAAACATCTTACTGTTACGTCTAAATGACAACAATCATACCAGGTGATTTTTTTTCCACCGTGTACAACCTCTTGGGGTTGATCGATGAGACGATACGGAACAAAAAAGGTCTAATGAACTTGCGTCCAGAAATGAGTGACTTCCATGGTAGATACCATTTATTCGATCATACATTCTTATAGAGACTGCGGTCTAATACGCACTGTAACATGCAGCCACAGTTACAGTACGTGCTGAAAATGGTTTCCAAGTGCCTAAACGCATGCGCGTACGAGCCGTAGCACGTTCTATCCCACACGTTCACATCGACCAGGCTGCATCCGAACAGTGTCAAAGGCAGCACGAATGCGCTTCTCCAGTGTGTCCACATCTGGAACGGGATCTGCATACACGATACTTTTGAGATGGCTCCATAACCAGAAACCAGAGATCCGGTGAACGAGCAGGCCATGCAACTGAACCCCTCGTCCGAGCCATCGACCAGGGAAGACCTGTCAGAAGCGTCTGGACGTTAAATGCGAAGTGGGCCGGTGCACCATCATGTATCAGCCACATAACCCTTCGAATCATCAATGGTACTCCTTCCAGCAAGTGAGACAAAAGTCACCCGCAAGAAACGCCGATTTTTCTGGCCTGTTAGGCGACGTGGAAGGAAGACTGGTCCCAAAATACGGTCGCCAATTATCCCGATCCACATATTCCGGCTGTAACCATACGATGGGGGTTTTGCATACTATCCCACAGATGACTGTTATGAAAGTTGAAGGTACCATTCCGAGTTAAGGTGTCCTAATCTTTGAACATGATGGAAGACACAAATCTCGGAATCGCTTCTGCCTGGTGAAGAAACCAGTGTCAAAACTGCTTCCGATATGGAAGTCTGCCGCTAGTAAGCCCTGCACACGCTGTAAGTGACAAGGGTAGTAACAATTGCCATAGAGAATGCTCCACACGGTCGTCTGGCTTATTCTTTACTGGCGGTACCCCCTGGTATTGACACGGCGGTCGTCTTCCACAGTGTTAACCACATTTTCCTCCAAGCCTGGTGTTCAAACATGTCGGGTACATCCTTCATGATTTCCTGCTTCCTGAAACGACTCTGTCTCAGACAAAAGGCGACGGGGATAGGTCTCCTGATACAACTTTGCTGCCCGCCGCCCGTTGCCATTTGCCTTTCCGTAAGTAATCACCATGTTGACAAGCTCTCGATTCGAATACGGAACCATTGCGTACAACGCTGTATTACATCTACTACATGGTGAGTCAGCAAGAGCAGTGAATCGGACCCAACATTACCAATGACTATGGCAGGAGAGGGCGCTAGGGCATGACGTATGAGGAACAGTACCACACTCTAGGAGGAAACCATGAATATTGTAACTGTAGCTGCATGGTACAGCGCCTATTAGACCGCAGTCTCTGTAACAACGTATGACTGAAACGGTCTCTCGCATGGAAACCACGCATTTCCAGATATAAGTTCATTAGACCTTGTTTGTTCCAGATCCTCTCATTGGTCAATTCCTAGAGTTTGTAAAACTACAGTGTATACGCCCGTTTCTAGAAATAAATGAAGTATTTAATTTTCTATTTTATGTGTCGCATACCCCTACTAAATTTTAATTAACTTTGAATACTCGCATTTTCATGGATTAGTAATAATCATGTCATATTATTAAAAAAATTGTAACTTAATATTTGCTAATTGCCATTTCCATTTCTTAGCAAATATAGAACTTAAATAAAAGTTGCCATCTGCCTTTCAGTTCCTCTCGTGGAACTGCAACATCCGACACTACACAACAGCAATTACCGCCTGACCGCTACGGTCGCAGGTTCGAATCCTGCCTCGGGCATGGATGTGTGTGATGTCCTTAGGTTAGTTAGGTTTAAGTAGTTCTAAGTTCTAGGGGACTGATGACCACAGATGTTAAGTCCCATAGTGCTCAGAGCCATTTGAATCATTTGAACAGTAATTAAATCCGAAGCTCTCTACGCATCTGAGACACTAAACCTTCAACACAGAACACTAAAGGGGGAATTAGAAGTGAAAGAACGTAAAATAATGAGGAAAATCCTAGGACCAAGAACTAAAGATGGTGTGCATTATCCAAAACCCAATGCAGAAATATATAAAAATATCTCCAAATTAACAGACACAATGCGCATGAGAAGAATCAAACTCATGGGGCATTTAGAAAGAATGGACTCATACAGGTTAACGCACAAAATCCATACATTTTTAAAGAAAAAAACTACAAGACCGAACTGGTATAAACAGACGGAAAAAGACCTGAGAGAATTAGGCCTCCAAATATACATGACAGAAATGAAATCAGAAAAATCACAAACACATGGGGTTTTGAGGAAGAAAAGAGAAAAAATAACCGACATACGTGGTCTACATAACGAAAGCTAGTCCATTCGTTGCTTATGAAGGAATACTAGGCGAAAAGGAAGGCGAACAAATGTTGATTACGCGTGGTCCTAGGTGATCATTCCACGAAGAAGAAGAAAATGTTGGTATTAATGATATTGGAATCTGTGACTTATAGACCACAATACTTGTGCACTACGCATTTATATATCGGCGAAAATGTGAATCAGTTCACAATATTTTGTACTTTAACTACACTCGGATGTACTCTCATTTCCAGAGGCCATTTTCTCGTGACAGGGTGAAGTGAAATTCGCGCACTCGGACTTTGCAGCGTGTCTCCTCACATGCCAGCGATAAAAAAAAGTCTCTCTCAAAATTTCCTCCTGCGGGTACATTCGGCAGAAAAAGAACGTTAAAGAGTGGCAATCTGGTAACACTGTAACCACATGCTGGTACCTACCTCTGTCGGCATATATTAGTCGCTATGTACAGTTGGTGCAGTGCATAGAGTTTTGAGTTAGCGCGCAGGAGGTCGAGGGTTCAATCCTGGGTTGTGCGCATTTTTTTTTAATTTCCTAATTTCTTTCTGACATTTCATAGTGTAATATACACCGTTTCTTAGATCACATGTATCCTAGATTTACAACATTTTGTAATGGTGAACATAAAAAATACTTCGTTAGACAAATAAGAAATAGACAGTTGAAACAAATGACCTGTTGAAACTTCCTGGCAGATTAAAACTGTGTGCCCGACCGAGACTCGAACTCGGGACCTTTGCCTTTCGCGGGCAAGTGCTCTACCAACTGAGCTACCGAAGCACGACTCACGCCCGGTACTCACAGCTTTACTTCTGCCAGTACCTCGTCTCCTACCTTCCAAACTTTACAGAAGCTCTTCTGCGAACCTTGCAGAACTAGCACTCCTGAAAGAAAGGATATCCTTTCTTTCAGGAGTGCTAGTTCTGCAAGGTTCGCAGAAGAGCTTCTGTAAAGTTTGGAAGGTAGGAGACGAGGTACTGGCAGAAGTAAAGCTGTGAGTACCGGGCGTGAGTCGTGCTTCGGTAGCTCAGTTGGTAGAGCACTTGCCCGCGAAAGGCAAAGGTCCCGAGTTCGAGTCTCGGTCGGGCACACAGTTTTAATCTGCCAGGAAGTTTCATATCAGCGCACACTCCGCTGCAGAGTGAAAATCTCATTCTGGAAACATCCCCCAGGCTGTGGCTAAGCCATGTCTCCGCAATATCATTTCTTTCAGAAGTGCTAGTTCTGCAAGGTTCGCAGAAGAGCTTCTGTAAAGTTTGGAAGGTAGGAGACGAGGTACTGGCAGAAGTAAAGCTGTGAGTACCGGGCGTGAGTCGTGCTTCGGTAGCTCAGTTGGTAGAGCACTTGCCCGCGAAAGGCAAAGGTCCCGAGTTCGAGTCTCGGTCGGGCACACAGTTTTAATCTGCCAGGAAGTTTCATATCAGCGCACACTCCGCTGCAGAGTGAAAATCTCATTCTGGAAACATCCCCCAGGCTGTGGCTAAGCCATGTCTCCGCTATATCCTTTCTTTCAGGAGTGCTAGTTCTGCAAGGTTCGCAGAAGAGCTTCTGTAAAGTTTGGAAGGTAGGAGACGAGGTACTGGCAGAAGTAAAGCTGTGAGTACCGGGCGTGAGTCGTGCTTCGGTAGCTCAGTTGGTAGAGCACTTGCCCGCGAAAGGCAAAGGTCCCGAGTTCGAGTCTCGGTCGGGCACACAGTTTTAATCTGCCAGGAAGTTTCATATCAGCGCACACTCCGCTGCAGAGTGAAAATCTCATTCTGGAAACATCCCCCAGGCTGTGGCTAAGCCATGTCTCCGCTATATCCTTTCTTTCAGGAGTGCTAGTTCTGCAAGGTTCGCAGAAGAGCTTCTGTAAAGTTTGGAAGGTAGGAGACGAGGTACTGGCAGAAGTAAAGCTGTGAGTACCGGGCGTGAGTCGTGCTTCGGTAGCTCAGTTGGTAGAGCACTTGCCCGCGAAAGGCAAAGGTCCCGAGTTCGAGTCTCGGTCGGGCACACAGTTTTAATCTGCCAGGAAGTTTCATATCAGCGCACACTCCGCTGCAGAGTGAAAATCTCATTCTGGAAACATCCCCCAGGCTGTGGCTAAGCCATGTCTCCGCTATATCCTTTCTTTCAGGAGTGCTAGTTCTGCAAGGTTCGCAGAAGAGCTTCTGTAAAGTTTGGAAGGTAGGAGACGAGGTACTGGCAGAAGTAAAGCTGTGAGTACCGGGCGTGAGTCGTGCTTCGGTAGCTCAGTTGGTAGAGCACTTGCCCGCGAAAGGCAAAGGTCCCGAGTTCGAGTCTCGGTCGGGCACACAGTTTTAATCTGCCAGGAAGTTTCATATCAGCGCACACTCCGCTGCAGAGTGAAAATCTCATTCTGAAATGACCTGTTGTAAGACAGAATAACCAGAAAAATAATATCAATAAGAAATAGACGGTTGAAACAAATGACCCGTCATACGACAGAATAACCACAAAAACAATATCAATTTCGAGATGCTAAAGATGACAGCACGGTACAGTAAGACAACATCTACTTGTCATTTATACTACATGTAATATCAGCGTTCAGATGTCGCACACTAGCAATCAGTGACAGTAATAATGTCCATATTAATGACCGCATTACCTTCACAACATAATACGTTGTCCTCAGAACAACAGATGCTCAAAGCGACATCCCTGTACGTCCAACACCGCGCCACCCGCCGGATCATACAGCTCTGGACCCTTCGTAGCAAAGTTGCGTCCATAGTAATAAGAGCACCATGAACACGAGCTACCGATTCTTCCACATTCGTCGGCGGAGTAGAGCACACGTGCTCCCTCGGGTGTCCCCACAGGAAGAAATCCAGAGGATTTAGGTCAGGTGAACGCGGTGGCCATACAACTGGACCTCCACGTCCGAGCGATTTCCCTGTATATGTTCTGTCCAAATACTGTCGCACATTAATTCCAGAGTGTGGAGTTGCACCATCATATTGGGGCCATATCCTGTGCCGAACATGTAGTGGAACATCTTCCAGTGCATCAGGCAGATAGTTTGAGAGGAATGCATACCTTCGTGCAGTCAACCGGTCAGGCAACATGTAGGGGCCAAAACACCTGTCGCCCAATATTCCAGCCCAGACGTTGATACCAAAGCGAACTTGATATCCACGATCGTGGGCGACGTGCGTGTTAACCTCACACCAATGATGGGTATTGTGCTTATTGAAGACACCCTCGCGAGTGAATGCTGCTTCATCCGACCACATTACGGTGTTCACGAAGTCATCGTTGGCTTCCTGGTGTTGTTGGAACCATTCACGGAATTGCAACCGCTGATGGCGATCTGCAGGATGCAGGTTTTGCATGAAAGCATAATGATAGGCGTGCAGCCCATGCTCGTGCAGCACGTTAACGACCGTGCGTTGCGAGACACGCAGCTGCCTTGCTACGCTACGTGTTCTTCGCTGAGGTTCTTGGTGTATGACCCCCAGAATAGCTTCCTCAGTAGCTGGAGTACGGCGAGTCCGCGGACGACTGTCACGCGATGGTGCAAGGGGAGAACCCGACTCCCGAAGGCGCAGCTCCAGACGACGAAACACATTTTTATCTGGGTGGCGTCGACGAGGATATCTAGCAGCATTTTCACGAGCGGCAACGCCAGTCCGGTTATCAGATGCACCAAAGACCAGAACATACCAACATAATCATCGTTTCTGTATGCCATACATCTGCCACACTAGTTTATAGTTTAGAGGTTTAAAGTGAGAAAATTCGATACGTGTAGGCATGTACATTAGAGTCCGTTACAGGCGCGTTACTCTGCTCGCAATTAGTCCCCGTCTGATGCACAGCGCATACAGTATAAACTCGACGTCTGTCCTGAGCGCTGTTCCACCTAACGCGTATTACCCCTCTGAGGCAGGTATTGTTCTGCATGATTCATCTGACACCGCTAATTGTGAAATGTTCAGTTTCGAATTACTCTGTTTCCCTAACGGTAATAGATGTGATGTTTCCACAATGCCATCGATAAATAATAATAATCACTCATATAAATACATTGGCTACACCACTGCAATTTCATAGCCACTTCTACAACCCTTTAGATCACATAACATCAACAGATACGAAGAAAGTAAATTGGAAAAAGAAAACACTACATGGCAAGCACCCGTATCATCTAACACAGCCACAAATCGATCAAGATGCATCCAACACATGGCTAAGAAAAGGCAATATATACAGTGAGACGGAAGGATTCATGATTGCAATACAGGATCAAACAATAAACACCAGATATTACAGCAAGCATATTATTAAAGATCCCAATACCACAACAGATAAATGCAGACTTTGCAAACAACAAATAGAAACAGCAGATCACATCACAAGCGGATGTACAATACTAGCAAATACAGAATACCCCAGAATACATGACAATGTAACAAAAATACTACATCAACAGCTTGCCTTACAGCATAAACTTATAAAACAACACGATCCCACATACAAGTATGCACCACAAAGTGTACTGGAGAATGATGAATTCAAATTATACTGGAACAGAACCATTATAACAGATAAAACAACACCACACATCAAACCTGACATCATACTCACCAATAAAAAGAAGAAATTAACACAACTAATCGAAATATCCATACCCAATACAACAAATATACAAAAGAAAACAGGAGAAAAAATTGAAAAATACATCCAACTGGCTGAGGAAGTCAAAGACATGTGGCATCAGGATAAAGTTGACATTATACCAATTGTACTATCAACTACAGGAGTTATACCACACAATATCCACCAGTACATCAATGCAATACAGCTACATTCAAACTTATATATACAACTCCAGAAATCTGTAATTATTGATACATGTTCAATTACCCGAAAGTTCCTAAATGCAATGTAACACATACCGTACAGTTAAAAGGAAGTCACGCTTGATCAAGGTCCACGTCACTTTCCATTTTTAACCAGACATAACGTCTGAGAAAGTAAAGAAATAATAATAATAATAATGCATTGAGATACGTACTGAATAGCATGCGGTTACTAGACTCAATGTTAAAACGTATAATTAGTGGGACTATGGTGATAACACATACAAATAGTAACCGAGTTTGGACATCCGCAAAGCACGTTGCTATTCTTACTGGTAACGTAACGCCCTAAGCAAATGCAATGGACCTGAACGAGGCATTAATAATAGTTGGTACTAATCTATGGAACCACTGGAGGAGGGTGCAAAGAAAACAGGTTTCGCATCTAGTAGATAAAGTGGTGCTAATCAATTCACGCCCACGGCGTGCAAAGGGCTTCTTTCAAAGCTGACCAATAGTCCATTTCTACGATTGTAGTATGTAAGTGCAAATATTTTCTAGGGATCCGCTGCAATCGCTGTTGACGACTAAGATGCCAGATACCGTCGCACCTGGACTACATTTACCAAATGAAAAACACATGCATCAACCCAGGATCGAACCACCGACCTCCTGCATGCTAACCCTCCTGTTTTACAATCGTAAAGGACCACCCCATAAGGTTTGTAAGTTATCCACTGCACCAATTACACAGCACGACTACTATGTGCTGACAGCGGTAGTTACCATACATGTGGTTACAGTATTACCATGTTGCCTCTCTTTAGCGTCCTTTTTCTGCCGAATGTACTCGCCGGACGTAATTTTGTGACAGACATTTCTTCATCGCTGGCACGCGAGACGTCGCGCTGCGAATCCCGAGTGCACGATTTCGCTTCACCCTGTATACATATAATTTCGTCGAAACCGTTTTAGGAAATCTTTGTGCGCCCAACGAGCTTCAAAATCTATAAAAGGGACCACCCGGTAAGGTTTCTCTCTAAGCTCAGTAACGCACTGCCCTCCTGTTCAACGCAGCCTGCGGGTTATAAAGCTGCAGTCATACACAAGAGTGCTGTGTCTTTTAAGATAGGCAGTGGCGGAAAACGGAACATACGTAGCCCGCAGTCTTTACAGCTGTACCACAACGCAGGAGAGCGCTCAAGGAAAATGTGCACATTTCCGTGAGCTAGCCCTAACGCTAACGAGGAAGCGAAGCATTTCAAAGCTTGTCGGTATTAGTCAGTCAAGTATCTACGGCATGAGCGAAAACAAAGGGAAAAGGTCTCGATGTGGTTCTGTGTCGGGCGAAGATGGTCGGCAGTGCACGGCTTCCAAGTTTCCACTGTTCATCACTTCACTTCATATGTTAACACATTACACCGTACGATTGATTAGTAACCTGTCAGTGTTTTTGTTTTCGTTTACTTCAACTGCATGGGCAGATGCAAATCGTTTCAAGCAACTGATGCAGGCGCTCGCATAAACAGACAGTATGGTTACAGTTCCGCAAGATACAGCTGAGAGAAGTACAACGGTACTTCCTGCACTGTGATGGAGCCTCCGCTCAGACACATTAACGATGCTGATATTCTTTCCGGTTCACGTGTTGCAGCTGCTGCAGTAAACAATAGCGTTCTTACTGTCTTCGCTGACCACGGTCATGACGCGGGCGGAGTCGTGCATTCGTCTACGGCAAATCCTCCAGCGTAGGATTTGTCATACTCACGTGACTTGCGGAGCCGACAGATGCTGAATCACCGCACGATTTCGCAGTTGCCCTGCGGCATCTACTGTCGCGTGTCGTCAGGCTAAACCGCTACTGCCTGCACTATATGTAAACAAACACACGGCACGGGCAAAGAATCAGCAAACCACTGAAGTGTGTACATATTTGGTACTAGCACTTCATGATCTCTTGGCAGTGTGCATGTCAAACACACACACACACACACACACACACACACACAGATGTGTTGGGTACAGCGACGAGAAAGGTAACTTAATCATCTGTACTGATCATTGTTACATTTTCTAGTCTACAGTATGCTGCAGTTCCAGTACATTTCAATTTGTCATTTTCTGTAACAGTGACAGGACCGTATCCATAACATGGAGAACAGCTTTCCATTAACTGATATTACCACCCCGGCATTAGGTCTTTTCAAATATTCAAGGGAAGTCTAAGTCTCGCATCGAAACGTAATGTGTGATGTAGTTTCCGTTTATCGCTTGACCCTTCGGAATATACTGCCAGGGCTTCCTAGTCGTAATGCCTCATCTTGAATCGTTCTTCTGTTTCTTCATGCAAACTTGAGTGCGTCAAACAGCTGTTCGATGACTGAAATCGATGTCATCGTTGTCGAAAACATTCGCATGTTTCCCATGCAGTTCTTTTCTAAACCAACCTATCTTTGAGTTAATTATTTCTATCTCAGTCGTTGGGACTAATCCATGAGCTTCTACCAGATTAGTTGGAAAGTAATTTATATCTGCCGTTGCTGTTGGTCTAGCAAGTGAGGAATTCCTTTTATGGAAACACTGTTTCACTCGCCAAAGCTGTTCAGTATCTGCTACCCTCCTGCTCCACTTCCCAAATAAGATCATAAGTCTTTCAGCAGCTGATACTGGATTCTGAAAGTTATGCTTTATGAGAATTACCCTGTGTATTACATTGGATTTCTTCCAGGCCTGTTTTTGTTCAATAAATGATACCACAATTGTTTTCTAGCATTGGAATTGCAATGTATTGATTATGCTGAAGGCATTTTTTATGTAGTTTTGACTGTTAAACTATGATACATGCTCTTGCCACGCGTTGCTTTACGCGTTCCAGCATCAGACGCATTCCTTGATGGAAGCCTCAATATTTGTCCGCTGATCCAACTAACAATCCGAGACATAAGGGTAGCCTTTCATTTCGAATAAAGAAAACTCAGGACGTCTTATTTATTGCACTGTGAGGTCCATTGTATCCAAGACGAAGCTGGTGTATCTATATTATGTGAGTTTATAACATGACAACACTTGACTGCTAACACGGCGTAACTATCGTGTTGGCTACTACTGAGTGACGCAATTACAAAATGGCACTGAGCACTATGGGACTTAACATCTGAGGTCATCAGTCCCATAGAACTTAGAACTACTTAAACCTAACTTGACCTAGTAGATAGTGTCGGAAGTTCCATGCGGCTTTTCGCGGATGATGCTGTAGTATACAGAGAAGTTGCAGCATTAGAAAATTGTAGCGAAATGCAGGAAGATCTGCAGCGGATAGGCACTTGGTGCAGGGAGTGGCAACTGACCCTTAACATAGACAAATGTAATGTATTGCGAATACATAGAAAGAAGGATCCTTTATTGTATGATTGTATGATAGCGGAACAAACACTGGTAGCAGTTACTTCTGTAAAATATGTGGGAGTATGCGTGCGGAACGATTTGAAGTGGAATGATCATATAAAATTAATTGTTGGTAAGGCGGGTACCAGGTTGAGATTCATTGGGAGAGTGCTTAGAAAATGTAGTCCATCAACAAAGGAGGTGGCTTACAAAACACTCGTTCGACCTATACTTGAGTATTGCTCATCAGTGTGGGATCCGTACCAGATCGGTCTGACGGAGGAGATAGAGAAGATCCAAAGAAGAGCGGCGCGTTTCGTCACAGGGTTATTTGGTAAGCGTGATAGCGTTACGGAGATGTTTAATAAACTCAAGTGGCAGACTCTGCAAGAGAGGCGCTCTGCATCGCGGTGTAGCTTGCTCGCCAGGTTTCGAGAGGGTGCGTTTCTGGATGAGGTATCGAATATATTGCTTCCCCCTACTTATACCTCCCGAGGAGATCACGAATGTAAAATTAGAGAGATTAGAGCGCGCACGGAGGCTTTCAGACAGTCGTTCTTCCCGCGAACCATACGCGACTGGAACAGGAAAGGGAGGTAATGACAGTGGCACGTAAAGTGCCCTCCGCCACACACCGTTGGGTGGCTTGCGGAGTATAAATGTAGATTTAGAACCTAAGGACATCACACACATCCATGCCCGAGGCAGGATTAGATCCTGCAATCGTAGCAACAGCGCGGTTCCAGACTGAAGCGCCTAGAACCGCTCGGCCACTCCGGACGGCTACGACTATACAGATTCCAAGTGTGACTCTCTAGAATAATACTCACTGGAAATTGATATTCTAGTTTTTTGAGGAGCAAAATTTTACTCTTCTGAACGTTTGCAGGAAATTGTCAATCATTGCACCACTATGAAATCTTATCAAGATCTGACTGAATATTTATGTAGCTTCTTTCTGGCAGTATTAGGTTATAGTTAACGGCATATCTGCAAAATGTCTGAGGTTACCATTAATATTGTCTGCACTACTGTAAAGCAATGGAAGAAGAAACGAAGGAAGAAGGCGAGCGATGTCACTGGAGCACAGGCTCAGGTTGGGCGAGGACGGGAGACGAGATCGCCGTGCAGCACTGGTCACGGAGCGGGTTTTCTGCAGCCGCAAGTTCCGCCGGGAGACTTCGACTTGCTCCAGTTAGACAGGAAACACGGGAAATCAAATACTCGGATCGAGCTGACTATGTCTGGATCAGAATAAAGTGACAAAGTTGAGCATGGAAAAGGGGAGGGGGCTGGGGAGGCAACTGAGCAGTTCCGTACTGAGTTGGTTGAATACGTTCCCCGATAACGTGCAGTGTGTTCACAACAGTCTTATCACTTTCCTAAGCAATTTTTCAGTTAGCGTCACACATTACGTCGCATACACGTCACATACATGTCGCATTGGTAAATAATATAAAAACAAGTCACAACAATAATCTTACGGGCCGCAACTGTCGTCCGCAGCTGACGGATGACCGGCAACTGACGTGGTGCAGCGATGCGACAACTGCGCACAGAACAGGTGTGACCAAACTCGTGTTTTTGCTATGGTAGCTCTCCTGTAAAGCTGTGTGTTTTCGTCAGTACCTCTGATGCATTTGGATACAAATATCTTCATAAGTTATCGTATTTGTGTGCTCTTCACAGGGACTGTAAATGCACGTAACGTTTTTTAAAAGTAACTATACTTTGAAAGCACGGGAATGCAGAGTCCAACTGATAATATTGAATTATTTATAGAATTAACTTCATTTTTAGTACCGATATACGTAGATGTTTTTTTAAAATAACAGGATGAAATTACAGGGTGATCGCAAAGTCACAGACATCAAAAAGTAATCAAGTATATCTGGAAGTTATGCTCAAGAGTGTTGCCATGCGCAGTCAGTAACGTATGCTCGGTTCGGGCTGTTTTTATAGTACAAACCCTTGATTTTTTACTGTTCGCGGATCCGCGAAGATGAATAAAACACGGTCCGGTTCTGCAACTGCATGAATGTCAAGAAACGGCCAAAACCATGTAGTACAAAGGGTACTAGGAAAGTTTTGCAACAGCTTTATTTATTTATTTTTTCGAAGAAATTTCCATCCTCCGAAACCAACCCCTAAACCAATTCTCCCTAGGGAGTAAGGCACACTCGTTGTCCCAAGCCCTCAGGAGGTACTCGATGATGATGATGATGACTGGTTTTGCGGGGCGCTCAACTGCGCGGTCATCAGCGCCCTTACAAAGCACCCAATTTTTACGCATTCCAATGTTTACACAACCCAATCTAGCCACTGTCACGAATGGTGATAATGAAATGATGAAGACAACACGAACACTCAGTCCCCGGGCAGAGAAAATCCCCAACCCGGCCGGGAATCGAATCCAGGACCCCGTGATCCAGAGGCAGCAACGCTAGCCAATAGACCACGAGCTGCAGACAGGAGGTACTCATCACTTGAAACCTGCACTCCTTTCAGCTCCATTTTCACATGCGGGAACAGTACAAAGTCACAAGGAGCTAGGTCTGGACTGTAAGGAGGTTGTTGAAGTTTCAGTCCTGTATCCTGCAAATATTTGGTGTATGCTTTGCTGCGGTGAGTTGAAGCGCTGTCGTGGTGGAAGAACCAAGTGTCCATTCTTGACTTTGGTCGCAGGTTCTTCGAAGACTGGATGACTGAGCAGGCACTGCTCAGTGTTCCACTTGGCTGTGACTGTCGTCTGTATGTCCAAAACAACACACTCCACAATTCCACTGGATTTGAAAAAAAAGAAGATAAAAACAGCTATTATTTTCTTCTTTACTGATCGCGATTTTCCGACAGCTGCGGGGATATCGTCATCTTCAAAGACCCAAACTTTGTTTTGAGTCTTAGTCGGCATCTCATTATAGTACGGCCAAGTCTCTTCACCTGTCACGATGTTATTTCACAAACTGCGATGGTCCCTTAGGAAACTTAGTTAACATCTTCCGGCACGAAGTCACACGTACCCAGAGACAACGAAGTTTCTTTACGTGCAAATGATCATGCAGAATCGAACGAATTGCTGGTGCATTTAGCCCTGAGGTATCCTCTATCTGCTAATTGGTCACCTGCCCGCCTAGCGTTTTCCTCGCAGTATCATTGTTTCCCTCCGTAGTGATGATCGTGGCCTTCCCGTCCTCTCAGCGTCCTCCGGAATGAAATTTCCAATTTGGAATTATCTGTACAACCTGAATATACCGTAGTTGCAATACGTGGACACAAAACACAAAGTGCAAGAGTCATCTCTTCAAACCACTGGCCCATATTTAAACCATGCGGCGAAGTTGTACAGCAAAAGTGCCCGAATCTCACTTCGTCACC